>NC_137939.1:25838837-27070087 GCF_963969265.1 Rhamphochromis sp. 'chilingali' | reverse complement strand
TGGAGGACAGAAGAAGTGCCAGGCTGAGAAAACTACCAGATAAAGATTACCTTTAACAAAAAGAAAAAAAGGGCAGCACGATGGCACGGTGGTTAGCACTGTTGCCGCACAGCAAGAAGGTCCTGAGTTCAATTCCACCATCAGGCCGGGGTCTTTCTGTGTGGAGTTTGCATGTTCTCCCCGTGTTTGCGTGGGTTCTCTCCGGGTACTCCGGCTTCCTCCCACCGTCCAAAGACATGCAGCTTGTGGGGATAGGTTAATTGGATAATCCAAATTGCCACTAGGTGTGAACGTGCGAGTGAATGTGAGTGTGAATGGTTGTCTGTCCCTGTGTGTTAGCCCTGCGACAGACTGGCAACCTGTCCAGGGTGTACCCCGCCTTTCGCTCTATGACAGCTGGGATAGGCTCCAGCGCCCCCCGCGACCCTGAAAAGGATGAGCGGAAGTGAATGGATGGATGGGTGGAAAAAGAAAAAAAATCCCTGCAGTTAATACATCTACTGAAGCCTGATCGCAAATGATCTTAGTGGAAGGGTGTCATCAAGGAATCATTGAGAAGGGAAATGGGGAGAAAATGCTGAGGGATGTCAAATTATGCAAGACCTGAACTGAAAATCAGTGGCAAAGAGTTATATGGATGCATGAAAGCAAACATTTTCCAAGCAAAGTATAAAGAAATGAGGGGTGGGTCAAGGCTTTTGTACTGTACTGTACTGTATTTGACCAAAAACTGAAGGAATAAGGTAGACCCTGGTAGACCAGGGTTGGTTGTCACATGCTTTTCTCTTGCACAAACTGCTCTTTCAGTACTCCTTCAGTAACCATTCCTTTGTTCAATCAAAATGTGTGTCCTTCTCATTTTTGCAATTAATTGCAACAAAACGTAATTAACCATCACCAGCACTGACACTTTGTGACAACCAACCCCATAGCAGGTTTGGTTGTACCTATAGTTATTAATTGGGTTTCAATAAAAATTGTGATTAAAAAAAGAATGTGTAATGTTGTGAGGGGGTTTTCTGCCTTTCAGATAGAGCCATCAATAAGTTTGAACACCACCTAGTGTTCTGTGTATTTAAACTGTGAATTTGAAGCAGTGATAATTATTGTGACTTATTCTACATATGAGCAGTTAAAATTAGGAATTTGCAGTGTTTTGACAATGTAACCTTTATTAAAGCCACAAAAACACATGAGAACAGATTCCACATTCATGAGTGTATTCTGAAGTTTTGTATCACTGATATCATTAAAACAGCCAGAATCTTTTTAAAATCTTTTTGTGCAGGATTTTTACCACAGGTAATCTACGCAATAGTAAACAAGTCAGTGTAAACATGTCAGAAGAAGAATGAAAGTCTGGATGGATGCTCAGTTATACATGTAAGGAAAGAGATGTATTTTAAAGTTCTAAAGATCTAGCAACCCTGTAACTTACCCAGGTCAATTATGACAAATGTACACCCCTGGACTGGTACAATATTTGTGAGATTATTTTTTTCAGACAACAAATTGGTCTGGCTATTTGTGCATGACTTAACACAAACCATTCTGCCAACCAACAAACAAAAAGATTTGTCATACCTGTGAGAACCAACCCTAAGACCAGTGAGACAACCATCCCCAACTGACCTCTTGTTAAACATTTTAACTTTTCTACCACCACGGCTTGTGAAAAACTGTTTCAAAGCAAAGCTACTGCTTTGAGCTTTTTAATAAGTGTCTATTTTTAATTACTAATATTATGGGATCTTTTAATACCAAAACAAAACAAAAAATAGTCGCACCAATTAAAATTACAAGATACAAGTGCAAATGTGTGATACTGACAGAATTCCATAGTGCTTTCTAATGTGGTAGTAACAAGTAGTGACAACCCCACTACTCTATTTGACAGAAAATGCCCATTTAAAATTATTCAGCTGGTATTTTACAAAACCGAATTATAAAATAATAATATTTATTATTATTATTACAATTTTAGAATGATGTAAATTATTTTTATTTACTTCAGTTACCTTTATTACAAAAAAACGTTGTTACTTCCTCTGTTTTTATTTTGAAAATCATCGCCGGAAGTTGTAACTTGCTGTAAATTTACACTGTATTTGATTCATGTTTTGTTAGCTAATCTAGCAAGCAGATGCCGACTGCTTCAACTTATTTTCAGATGAATATATGTGGTAAGGCTTTTGCTTTTCTTACGCCTATTTTACTTATCATATGTTGTAAGCTAAACTTAGGGAATTGGAAAGCTAATGCATTGCGTTTCAATGCATTCATGCTGAATTACCTTCTGTGCTAACCAGCTAACGTAGCTAACGATCGCTAACTGGAGCCTATGGAGAAGCCAGGGGGAACAGCCTTGACGTTAATTTTGACGTCTTTCACAGTGTGGTGAAAGCCGTGTTACTTTCGGCTATTAAATGTGCTCAAGAGGCCAAGAAAATGCATAGCAGCATAGGATATGGGCAATCTGTGGTCGCCCTGCGGATTTTGATCGCTTTACGTTAGCTTATGTTTGCGCTAAGGCCTGTGCCACGGCTGGGCCGTTGATGTAAAGCAAGTTACGGTTCATGGCAGTAAATTTATGTGTTGTAACACTTTAATTGGCAGTGATGGAAATTAACCTATACTTCAAATAACTGTACCTCTTACAGAACAATCTTCTGTTATTTGACATGTCTTCGATAATAACTTCACCATCACCGGTCAAAGTGACGTCATTGTATTACAGGTGTGTTAACGTATGATTTGCAATGATGGCCATTTACATACTTGACGGGAATTTATAGGTCTTTGCTGTACTGTGCTATTGTCTTGAGCCACTACTCATTTCTGTTCAGTTTGCTTGAGAAATGGTGCAGAGATTTAGTTAAACATGTGGAAAAATACAGTATATGAGGTGAAAGCAGAGTTTGTACAATTCTAAAAAGCTTGAAAGTCAACATCTGATATGACCACGTTTATTCTTCAACACAGCCTGAACTCTTAGGCAAGCTTTCTTTTAGGCAAGTAATTTCCTTAAGTAGCCTTTAGGAGTAGGTCTATGGAACAGAGCTAACAACCATGCCACCATGCTATTGTATAGTGGATCAAAATCTGACGGTGCTTTTCCTCAATGCAGCCCTAAACCAAGACAGAGTGGTCCACCGTGTTTGACAGATGGTTGTAGATACTTTTTTCTCTCCTGACTTCTCCCATACATTATCTGCCATTTGACACAGAACAGGGCTGTAGACTAGCCTTTTGCCACGGTTGCACTGGTGCGTCTAACTTTTTTTTTTTTAGGTGGATCAGCACAAAAGAACAGCTTGATAGCTTATGGACTATCCTCCATTGCAGTGCATCATGTTGTTAGCTTTACTGTATCTTATCAGGGAAACTGGTCAAGCCACTCTCTTCGAAATGTATACACTTTCCCCCTTTTACTTTCAGTAGGCTCTGGCCCGGAGTTGATCGTATGTGGCTCATTATCTGATGCCGTCTCCAGACCAGTATTAGACATAACCTGAGAGGATGATGGGTCCGTGTCAGAACACTGGCTATGAATTTCGGACGGATCGGGCCTTAACTTAACGAAGAAGTTATCAAGCGTTCTTTTCATCTTTTCTCATTACCCACAGCTACATCCACTTCTATCGGGCCTAGGCTACTTACCCCTTTCTATCCACCTGCACTTTCAAATGTACACACACACGTAGGCCTACAGGAATATCTGGACCACGGCCAATCAGAGAGGTCCTGCACCCTTGACTATCTCTGATTGGTTTAGACCACGATATGGGCATAATGTGTGTCTGTTGCTGACCACGCAAAGACTTTTTTTTATTTACTCGAATGGTTGGTCGCACTGGTGCAACCTAGCCTAACCCAATTTTTTTTTTAGTCACACCATTAAGAAATTAGGTCGCATGTGCGACCAAATTGGTTGCACTCTAGAGCCCTGCAGAACTTTCAAATTTCGGTTCATCAATCTGTAAGTTCATCACTCTAATTTTTGGTCCATTTCAGGCGTAATTTGGCATACCACTGCCTTTTTTCCTCTTTTCCCTTTCCTTAAGAATGGTACTGTTTTTTTGCAATATGTAGTTCAGTTTAGCCCTGTCACTTCTGTTGTACCCCAGATTTTTAAGGACAGTTTTTTTGTTTCACCTCAAACAAAACAAGATGTCTCCTGGGAACAAATTATGTTTTTGCAACAGGCTGCTTGCAACAAAGTGCCTTAAGATACATTTTAGACAGGTTCTTTGCTGTTTGTTATGTGTAGACACAACACGGGTCATTCCTTTAGTTAGGTGCCTTTTTATGTTTGAATGATTCATAGGTCAGTGTTAATTGACTTCACAAATAAAACTACATTCTTCTGAAATGGTCATGGACAGTGAATGAAAAAGCCAAAGACCAGTGAAAATCTTTGAAAGACCTTCAGAAAGCCTGGAGAACTATTGCTGGAGACCACTTAAAAAAATAAAAGCAAGTGTAGCTCCATCCTTCTATTTTCGTCCACTTAGCAGGGTTGTTGGGGGTTCTGGAGCCTATCCCAACCTGCGATAGGGCTACAGACTGAGTACGCCTTGGATAGGTTGCCAGTCTGTCGCAGGACAGACAGAGAGACAGACAATCATTCACACTCAAATTCACACTATGGACAATTTAGAATTACCATATTACTAGTTAACCAAACCTAACTGCATGTCTTTGGACTGTAGGGGGAAGCCAGAGTACCCAGAAAGAACTCACACAGATGTGGGGAGAACATGTAAACTCCACTCAGAAACTGCTCAATGTGACAGCGGTTAGCATTTGTTACCTCACAGCAAGAAGGGCCTGAGTTTAAATCTACCATCAGGCCAGGGCCTTTTTGTGTAGTGTTTCCAAAGAAAATATAAACAAATGAGGGGTCATGCAACTCTTTTTCATAGAACTTTGTGTCCTTACCTTGTTTCCCTTTAAGATTGGTGCCTACCACCTACAGCTGAGCCATCAAGCATATATATTATACTAATATATAATACATATTTAAAAAAATTCAATTATAACTCACATTTTCAGTTATTTGTCACAAACACTGATGCTGTCCAGTTTATTTTATTTTTTCAACTGAGACATTTTGGATTATAAAATGAATTTGGGATTATTTATGTATTTAATCTTTTTTCTGAACCAGTGTAGTTAGTTTGGTTTGGGTTTCAACAGAGGTCACATATCAGTTAAAATAGTTAAAATGTAAAATAAAATAATTGGCTGTATACTGTCTATCAGGCATCATGTGGCTTAACATAAACTTTGTGTCAGGCCTACCCTATTATACTCTTAATCTATGTCTAATGTGTGATTGCAGCATAAAACAGCTCATACGCCACTCCTACTAAGAAGGGAGGATGGCACACCACCGCACCCCACCTGAGACATCCCAGAGGACGGAGTACCTAGAGGCTGATAATGAATCCGACAGGGACTCTGGTGTTGGGGATGATGCAGGAGAGGATGCTGACAGTTGCCATGAAAGCACAGTAACAGAAGAAGAGAAACTTGAGAACCACGATGGCGGGGAAGGAAAAAGTGGGGAGGGAGAAGATTTTACAGTCTTTGTTGCCTTTCAAGGAAATATGGATGATGAAGACTTCATTCAGAAACTTGAGACAATCCTCAGAGGGATACCAAACGTGCTTGATATGGGTTAGTTCTATTTCCTTTAATGCTTTTATTTTGAAAAAGTTATTTGTGTTTGACAATTTGCATTTTAAAAAGCTGCTCATTAATAGATGAACAAATGCAAACTTTCAAGTGCTACTGAAAGTTGTTTCTACTGATGTCTGCATTTATATCAGTCTTGAGCAGAATCCACTTGGATCTTTCCATGTTTCTGATTGTAATGTTGACTCTTAGGGGTCTGTTGACACTTGACAATATAAAATGGCATTCTAATGTGATGAATCTTTAACGATCTATGGTACACTGACTTTGATTCTGTCTTGTAAAACAAGTTTTACAAGGATTGCAAATGCAGACATGTTACCATTTGTGTCCTGGTCTTTCCCCCCCAATAACCAGAAAAAAAATTCCCTTCTGTGCACTGTAATTGCAAGACCACCTCATTAATTATTGCTCCTCTAGGCCCTGAGCGGCTTCAACCACAGCATGTGGAGCCGTGGAACAGTGTGCGGGTTACCTTCAACATTCCTCGGGATGCTGCTGAGCGTCTCCGTCTGTTGGCCCAGAACAACCAGCAGCAGCTCAGAGACCTGGGGATTCTCTCTGTCCAGATAGAAGGTAACGGCACAGTCCTCACGGTTCACTGCACGTCAAAGCAGGATGCATGAGACCATTTTTGTCGATGGCACTTCAATATAAAGCATGCAAACAGGACTTTCTGTACAGATTAAGTTACTTATTGTTTCTGTCCATTGATGTTCAGGGGAAGGTGCCATCAATGTGGCTATGGGACCAAATCGAGGACAAGAAGTCAGGGTGAATGGACCAATGGGTGCACCTGGTCAGATAAGAATGGATGCTGGTTTTCCTGGTCAGCCTGGTCCAGGTATTACTTTACTCAAATTAACACACAGAGTAGCCATAGGAAGTTCTTGAAAATTTGTTTAATATTTCTTTTACTAGTTTTTTGAATAAATTACAATTTGTATTGGATACTTCGTTTTTGGTTCTTGTTATCCCTAATGTGGTCTTGTTAGTAATTGTGAATTTGTTTTGTTTTCAAAGAAGTATTTACACATTTTTGTATTATTTTTATTTTTGTATTTCATAATGAATAAATATGCTTATATTTCCTCTAGGAGGGGTTCGAATGGCTAATCCATCAATGGTTCCTCCAGGGCCTGGCATGGTAGGTCAGACTATGTTACCAAGTAGTAGTGGACAGATCCACCCTCGACTTCAGAGACCACCTTCACAAACAGGTTCAGGTTTCTTATTTCTCTACATGTTGCATTTTAGGATATGTTGCATTTTATACTGTACTGTAACAGGAAAAATTGCACCTTCCTGACTCACAGATGCGATGGATCCAATGATGTCAGTCCAACAGCAGCAACAGCTTCAGCACCAACAGGCTGGTCCCCATGGCTCAGGCCCCATGCCTCCTCAAGCTGCACATCACATGCAGGCTCTACAGGCTGGGAGACCGCTCAATCCTGCTGCACTGCAGCAGCTACAACATCAGCATCACCAGCAGCAACAGGCTCAGCTCTCCCAACTTGGACCTAGACCTCCATTCAACCAATCAGGCCAGATGGCTGCGCCCTCTGGCTGGAATCAGTTGCCTCCTGGTGTCCTCCAACCACCCACAGCCCAAGGAGGCCCTGCCTGGAGAAAGCCCCCACCCCAAGCACAGATGGTTCAACGCCCACCTTCCCTTGCTACAGTTCAGACCCCCAGTCATCCTCCGCCCCCCTACCCAGTTGGCAGCCAGCAGGCTGGGCAGGTATTCGGTGCGATGGGACAGGGACAATTACAGCAACAACAACAACAGGCTGGAATGGGTCAGTTTGCTGCTCCCCAGCCTAAAGGTCAACAGCCTGCCACTGGTGTTGCAGGGCCACCAAGACCCCCTCCACCCCTACCACCAACTACTGGACCACAGGGTAACCTCACTGCCAAATCCCCTGGTTCGTCCTCATCTCCTTTTCAGCAGGGTTCACCAGGGACACCACCTATGATGGCTCAGAGACCTACAACTCCACAGGGCTTCCCCCAGGGTATAGGTTCACCAGGAAGGGCAGCCCTCAGTCAACAGGGTAACATGCAACAGGCATTCATGGGAATGCCCCAGCATGGACAGCCTGGGGCCCAAGTTCACCCAGGTGAGATGCTTCATAATTATTTATTGTCACACTAAAAACACGTTTTTGGTTATCAGAAAAACATTACGTATTTGGTTCTAAGATGTCTAAAATATCAAAATGTTTTATATATGCAGGTATGCCAAAGCGACCCATAGGCTTTCCAACCCCAAACTTTGTTCAAGGTCAGGTGAGTGCTAGCACTCCAGGAACCCCTGTTGGAGGCCCCGGCCAGCAGCTACAGAGCAGCCAAGCAATGGCTCACACAGGTAAAATGTCTACAACACTGCACACATGTGGGATTTATGTCTTAGGTGCAACACAGTTATCTGCTTTTCTAATACATGGGCGTCTTTTATATAGTTATTTATTTTCTTTTGGCCATTAAACTGTTAAGACAATCAGAATTTTTTACATTTAATAAATATATTTGTATTGTTAGAGCGTATAGTTGCAGAGTTTGTAGTTTAGCATTATTAGATCACTGAGAAACAGCTTAAAATAGTTAATAATGTATAATAATGCAATAATGTATAATAAATAGCAATAAATTCATTATAGGCCTTAACTTTGATTTTGACAAACTTAATAGCGGTCGGCAGGCCATACAGTGCCATTTGTACTAAAATAAAAGGGTTCATTAAAAAAATGGCATCAGTAAGTAGCTTAATCTATTTTCCTTTTTGTTAAGAGTAATGTATTCTGTTTACCCTTGTTAAGACCAAGTCACAATTTGGCTTTTTTTTTTATCAAGTTTTTCATTAAAATATTAGAGTAATGTATTTTAAATTATTTATGCTATGGATCCACCTGTGCCGTTTCTGATAAAGATGAGAATGTATTTGTCAGTGTCAGTGCAACATGCATAAGACTGACACATTGAATAAGAGCACGATCTTAACTCTGCAAAAAGCCAGTGCTCCATTTTGTCAAGCAGGCCTAGAGACCCATCAGCAAGCCCGTAGCAACTCAGCAACCTAGGTGGTTGGCATAAGCGATAACACATTTTCCCTAGTAATCAGTGGTTGCCGATTCGTCGCAGACCGAATCGGCAACTGGGGCTTTAAAGAAAGTGATGAGAATTCACACCAAAATTTAATCGACTCTTCCTTTGGACATGTTTCACTTCTCCAGCAATTCAGATGAAAGATATGGTAGTTTTTGTGTGAACTTCATGTCAAACAAATTAACTACACCTTTCACATAATAGTAGGTGACTTATAGTAGACTAATAGTAACTTATCTCTGGACACTTTATAATCTAATTTAACAAAGCATGGCTCTGTGTGCAGTTAGCAGAAGGCATAATAGCTGATTACCTCACATGAAATCCATTAAGTTATTGTCTTTATGTCCCTCCCCAACCCATTTTGCATTAGGAGCTCAACCATCATCCTCTACACCAAACTCAATGCAGGGACCACCCCATGCTCCACCTAATGTTATGGGTGTTCAAAGTAGCATGGCAGGTTCAGCACCTGGTACAACTGCTGGGCCTAGTATGGGCCAGCAACAGCCTGGCCTCCAGACCCAGATGATGGGCCTCCAGCATCAGGCCCAGCCTGTGTCCTCCTCCCCCAGCCAGATGGTTCAAGGCCAGGGTGCAGGTCAGACTGTCCTCTCAAGGCCCATCAATCAAGGGCAGAGAGGAGGGATGACCCCACCCAAGCAGATGATGCCTCAGCAAGGCCAGGGGGTGATGCATGGGCAGGGTCAGATGGTTGGAGGCCAAGGGCACCAGGCCATGCTCCTGCAGCAGCAGCAGCAACAACAACAGCAGCAACAAAACTCAATGATGGAACAAATGGTTGCCAACCAGATGCAAGGCAACAAGCAGGCTTTCGGGGGCAAGATGCCAGCCGGGGTTATGCCTGGGCAGATGATGCGTGGCCCTTCTCCAAATGTACCAGGTAACATGGCTCAGTTCCAGGGTCAGGTTGGCCCACAGCAGATGACTCCACAGCAACAACAACAAATGGCTCAACTTCAGCAGCAGCAAATGCAACAACACCAGCTGCAACAGCAGCTGCAACAGCAACAGCAGCACCAGCAGATGAATCAGCAACAGTCTCAGCAGGTTCCTGTTGCTGGAAATCCTAATCAAGTTATGGGCATGCATGGGCAACAGATGAGACTGCCTTCAGGGCACCCTCTCATTCAACAACAGTTGCAACAGCAGCAGTTACAACAGCAGCAGAAGCAACAACAAGCCATGATGCAACAGCAGCAGCAGCAACAACAACAACAGGCAGCTCAGCAACATCCACATGCCATGGGGGATCCAAACAGTGGGACAGGAGATTTGGGAGTACAACAAATGGTTCCTGATATGCAGGCACAGCAACAGCAAAGCATGATGGGAGGCCCCCAGCACATGCAGATGGGAAATGGGCACTTTCCAGGTCATGGCATGAATTTCAACTCACAGTTTCCAGGTCAGATGCAGATTGCAGGACCTTGTGGACAGCCAGGTGGCTTTCCTGTTAGCAAAGATGTTACACTGACTAGCCCACTGCTGGTCAATCTGCTGCAGAGTGATATTTCAGCCAGCCAATTTGGACCAGGAGGAAAACAAGGAGCAGGTGGGGGAAATCCAGCCAAACCCAAAAAGAAGAAGCCAGCACGCAAGAAGAAGCCCAAAGAGGGAGAAGGTCAACAGCAAGTAGAGGGACTTGGGTAATAATTTGTACTTGTAACAGTTTTTGCCATGGGATGCAATTTATTTTCATCACTCATTGGTTAATTGTCTAATTGTTCAACAATTTCTTTCTCTTCTTAGTAGTCTTGAAGTGGCTGCTGGCATGGAGGATGCTGAACTGCCAAATCTTGGTGGTGAACATGGTATGGGCTTAGACAACGCAGGCCAGAAACACCCTGAATTTGCTAACAGGCCTGGAGGTAAATAGCAACATACATTTCTAGTTATTTTGTGCACATTTAAGTTGCATTCAGTCCAGGGTAAATACCCTAACTTTATTTATTTGCAGTAAACTTTTTTACTGCATCTTTAAAAAAAAATAAAATAAATAAATAAATAAATATATATATATATATATATATATATATATATATATATATATATATATATATATATATATATATATATATATATATATATATATATATATATATATATATATATATGTATATGTTTGTTTGTTTGTTTGTTTGTGAATCTTTTTATGCTTTTACTTAGGCTTTCCTGGCCAGCCTGGAGATCAAAGAGTATTGCAGCAAGTACCCATGCAATTTATGCAGCAGCAACAACAACAACCACCATCGCAACAACAACAGCAGCAGCAGCAACAACAACCACCATCACAGCAACAACAACAGCAGATGCAGCAGCAGCAACAACAACCACCATCACAGCAACAACAACAACAACAGATGCAGCACATACAACAACAGCAGATGCAGCAACAACAAATGCAGCATCAGCAGCAGCAAATGCAACAGCAAATACAGCAACAGCAGCAACAGTTGCAGCAGCAGCAACAGTTACAGCAACAGCAGCAACAGTTGCAGCAGCAGCAACAGTTGCAGCAGCAGCAGCAGATGCAACACATGCAACAGATACAAGGTCTCCAGAATGCACAAGGACAGCAGGGAATGACAGGACAGCAGACTACAGGTCAAGGCCAGCCCCAAATGCACCCTCATCAGCTACAGCAGCAACCACAACAGCAACCACACCTGCAACAGCAGGTAATAAAGTTATGTACATTGGTGATAATTTTTGGTATTAGCATAACAATATGTCAGTTCATACTTAGCAGTGAGCCTCATGTTTCTTTCTAGCAACAACAGCAGATGATGATGATGCTGAAGATGCAGCAGGAGCAGGCGAAGAATCGTATGCCCATCCCTCCAGGAGGGCAGCTACCTCCCCGAGGAATGGGCAATCAAACTGAGGTGCAAAGACATCCTGTCTCACAGCAAGGCAACATGCCTGTGATGATCAGCCTTCAAGGACCTGGAGGGGTGCCACCATCACCTGACAAAGCCAGAGGAATGCCCCTGATAGTGAACCCACAGGTGAGGGCCCTGTTGGGACATACATTAACATAGTGCTGAAATTCTCATCTATTTTTTTTTTTTAGCATTTAAGTTTGGAGTGCAAAGATGTAATATGAACAATTTGCCTTTGTTTTTCCTCTCTACTTTTTAGCTTGCAGGGGCTGCACGACGAATGTCCCATTCTGATGCAGGACAGGCTCCCCAAGGAACTGGATCTGAAGAAGCCCCTTCAGGTGCCCACTCAAAGCAGGACAGACCTGGTGGCCCAGAAATGGGGGGACAACCAGGAAATGGCACTCAACAGATTGTGGGCAATCAGGCCTCCAACACTCACATGATGAAGCAAGTCCCTGGTTCAGCGCAAATGCCCCAGCATACTGGAGCTAGTCCTCAGCAGCAGTTACCCACTCAACCTCAACAAGGAGGTCCCATGCCTGGTCTTCATTTCCCCAATGTCCCCACAACCTCACAGAGTTCAAGACCTAAAACCCCCAACAGAGCCAGCCCCAGACCATACCACCATCCCCTCACCCCAACCAATCGTCCACCCAGTACTGAACCCTCAGAAATTAACCTTTCACCCGAGAGGCTAAATGCCTCTATTGCAGGGCTTTTTCCTCCCAAAATTAACATTCCTTTGCCTCCAAGGCAGCCAAACCTAAACAGGGGATTTGATCAGCAAGGTCTTAATCCAACAACTCTGAAAGCCATTGGACAGGCACCTCCTAACCTAACTTTACCAGGAAACAACAATGGCAGTGCTGGTGGAAATAACACTAACAACAATCAGCAGGCATTTTCTGCTGGTTCTGGTACTGGGATGGTAGGTGCTAAACAGGACAAACCAGCTGGAGTGCAGGGTAAGAGGGCAAGTCCCAGCAATAGTAGGAGGTCAAGCCCAGCCTCTAGTCGTAAGTCAGCCACCCCGAGTCCAGGAAGACAGAAAGGGGCAAAAATGGCTGTCACTGGCCCTCCACACCAGCAGCAGTTGGTCAGTCCTCAGGGGCAAACAATGATGCTAAGCCCTACCTCAGTACTTCCAAGTCCAGTATCTATGGCTTCACAAGTGACTGGTTCCATGGAGGCGCAGCAGACCCAGAGCAACCTTCATGGAATTCAAGGTAACCCTGCTGATGGAGTCAGGGATAGTCAGGGAATGATAACAGCAGAGCAGCGACAGATACCACAGTCTCAGTCACAGCCACAGCCTTTAAGGGAGTTATCAGCACCCAGAATGACTAGCCCTCGTCTGCCTGCACCTCAGCAGCCTAAAACTGACTTGGAACTGCAGGCTTGCACTGTTGATAGGCAGCTGACGCATTCAGCGCCTGTACAGGAGTCCGAGGTCTCACCTGCTATCAGAGCAGCCCCGACTTCCCTAAACCAGTTACTGGATAACACAGGTGTTCCAAATATGTCCCTGAGAACCGTACAGAGTAGTACTGTTAGGGATGTAATGGGAAAGGACAGTCCTAAGTCTGCTTTTGATCCAGAAAGACCACTTCACAGTAATTCCCAAAGCACAGATGTGGCAGTGTCTGTTGCTAATACTGCAGAAACCGAAGCTAAACTCAAACCTGCTGTCCCAGTCCCTACCAGCAGTCCTAACTTACTGCCTGTTTCAGTTCCTGGTTCACATCCTCCCAATAGCATGAACTCCAATACCACTCCCAGCCTTAATCAAAACCCAGTTTCCAGTCTTGGTGTCATTCCTAGTTCAAATGTAAATGCAACACCTACACACACAGTCAGTACCAACACTAATGCCACCACAAGTGTAAACCCCAGTACAATTGCTTCCAGTCAGATTAGTTCTGCGTCCACAGTTAGTAGTAGTTCGAACTCTAGCTCTGCTGTAAACCCAATTGGTTCGGCTACTAAACCAAGCCCTAGTCCTAAAACTGTGACAAGTGTACACTCAGTCATACAGATCCCTGCCTCTTCTAGCACCATTTCCCCCAACCAGATCACTGTGTTTGTGGCCTCAAACCCTATCACTTCTGCCCCTGCTTCACAGCCGCCCACATCTATGGTTTCAACTATGGTGGCTGTCCCTCACAGGAACATTAGACCTCAGGACATCCGGCAGCAGAGCTCAGCATCCCGACCTCCTCAGTTCATCACAACCACCCCTGTATTTATCAACCCAATTTTCCAGGTCCCAAGTTCATCTGTGGCTCCCAATACTACAGTGGTATCTCAGTCAGTCACCATGGTGGGGTCTATCCAAGTGTCAAATGCAAATATCCAGCTTTCTGCTGCTCCAAGCTCTACCCAGTCCTCAGGGACTAACATGACCAGCAGTCAGCCCACTAGAAATGCTGTTGGACAGCTTCAGATTGCCACTAGTATGTCATCACCGGCCCCAGCACCTCCCCTAGGTCTTCAAAGTAACCCAGCAGCTAACAAAACAGAAAGCCCCGGTGAGGCTATTTCTACTCCAAAATCTCACCCAGTTCCACAGCCATCTCCTCATCCCAACCCTTCAGCATCTCCCTTTCAGCCACCTCTGGCTTCTCCTCTTCCCTGCTCTAGTCCTGGGGCTGTTAACACCGTCCGGAAAAGCCCTGTTTCTTCATCTCCAACTGCCCAGTTAAGAAGTAAGCCTGCACAGGTTGCTGTAGCTGTTTCTGTTACAGCGGACTCCCAGCAAAGTCCTGTGGAAAGGCCTGCACAGGGGCACACAGGGGCTGTGCCACCACAGGTCTTTCATCCTCCTGCTAGTCCAGCCATTCAGATTGAAGCACAAGCCCCCCATACTACTGCTGTTTCCCAAAACACCCTTGCTATATCTGCAGTTTCATCTCCAGTCCCAGTTCCTGGTCAAGTCACTGCTCCTACTCAGATTATAAGCCAGACTCAAGCACATGCACCAGCTTCAGTCTCAACCCCAATGCAAGCTGTAACATCTCAAGCTCCTGTTGTGGCTGTAGTTGGTACTCCCACTGGTGTTTCTTCTTCAGCTGTGCTCTCCACAGTTCCTCTTGTGCAAAGTCCAGTACCGTCCATTATTCCAACCCTTGCCACACCTGGACCTGTTCGCGAGGGTTCCCAGACCACATCCTCTCCAGCTGCTAACCCAAGCGGAGTTCCAGCAGGCCAGTCTGACCCTGCAACAGCTGTGGAGCCCTCCATCCCAACAGCTGGAGCAGCTGCTGAAACCACTCAGACCACAGCAGGTAAACGTGCAGCCGTGAGCTACATTAATTTTTGAAGCTGATGAGCACCTTAATGCACTACATGTCAGTCATGTGCTTAGGTCCACTTATTGTATGTTACAAAAAACGTGTATAATGCTAGCTTATGTATGAAGTATTGTTTAATGTTTATGTCTTTTTCGATAGAAAAAGGCTGTTTCTCTGTGCAAATATTCTGGCAACTGATTCCCATAGTGGGAAGAACCCACTGCTTAGCTCCCTATATACAATTACATAGCTATATCATATGTGCCCATATGTGAACAGTTAGTGGTGTGTATTTTAATGTGTTATTTATTTAGATATGTCAATTGAACTGTTTTATTCTTTCACCTCCCAGCACCTATTCAACAAGAAGCTCCACAGTCACAGGAACCTACTGCTACCGAGAAGACCGGTTAGTGTTGTCATCCTTGTTTTTGAGCTGTTAAAATACTTCTCTCTAAAATAGAATATAAGCAATTGGAATTTAAATTGCACGTGAATAATTCCTGTTTTTGTTTTGTTCAGGTGAAGAGGCTTCGACCGGTTCTGAACAGGGGTAAGATCATGTTCTTTGTTATGGTTTGTTAATTGCTGTGTAATGTGTCACGGGCTAGGGTTTTTAAGGTGTCCCTTACTGCTGATCTTTGAAAAAGCTGGCCTAATCTTAAGATTGATGCTTTTGAAGAAGAAATGCTTAGACATTTCAAGCTTCACTGAAACTCAGGGAGTTCATTTGCTTGGCCACGGAGGGATACATGGTGAAATCAATGAGCCATATGGCCCCAGCAATGGGTACGTATGATAAGCATGCAACAATATAATTATATTAATGCATGTCAAAAGGTTGAACAATGAGCAGCCCATCACAGAACAAATTGCAGCTCTCCCACTGACCTTTATGGCCATGTTTCTTTTCCTGGGGATTGTCGTGTTGTGGTGGGGGGAAGTGAAGCCATGTTTTGTTCAGCACAGTGTATAGTTTACCGCTGTTTTTCCACTTCTATCACAGATGGGCAAAGAAAAGAAAGGCGCCCATCAACTTAGTCTCAAGGTATGTATTTTAACACGTTTGTGCTGAAAAGACACAAGCAGTGATCATGTCAGCGTAGTGGATGCTGTCGGGATGAAGATGGACAGTATCTGTGGTAGACGAGGAAAAACAGCAGAGTCCTGATTGGTATTATATCTTTCTCTGACTAGAGCAGAGTTAACTCACACCGTTGTCTGTTTGGTAACACTTTCTTGTGTTGTTCTCCTTTTCTTTTCCATTTTTTCCCCTTTTCTATCTTGTTCTCCCAGAGCTGCTGTGGAGAAGCCCAAAGGGCCAAGCAGGCGCAGCTCCCGGGCTGAGAAAGAGGTGGAGGAGGAGCCAGTAGCAGACAGCAGCCTTAGGAAGAGATCGGCCAGGCCTGCAACCAGTGCTGCTGTGAAAGGTAATTAAAAAAGACACCGTATCAATCACTATATCCAAGCTGTGCCTGCTACCATTTCCCCGACACAAATGCATGTCTTCTCTTTGACAGAAGCTGGAGCGAGCCCCACGCAGGCCAAGAGAAGGAAGTCTAAGTAGGCACGACTACAGTTGTGTTTACCTGTGAAATGTACTGTAAATGTTTTTGTTTCCCCGCTGTGAATCACTTGATAATGGTTTCTCTGAGCAGGATTATAAATTTTTACTAGAGGAAGAGACCTGTGTACAGATTGTTTTAAAAGGAATCATGCTATTGTCGTGTCCACGTGAGATTGTAGTTAGGTGTGCATACAGTTTGTGTGAATGTGCTTTTTATATGAAATGCTGGATTAATCATGTGAAGATAGATGGTGCAGCTTGTCATGACGGTATAATGTAAAACAAATAAAATTTTCTACCGCTTTTTTTCTGTGGAAATGAGTCATTTGATCTGTGTGTTGCCCTTAATTCACTCTTTAGTTGCTTTAAACAGGAATGTCAGACTTTGAGTTTAAGCGGGCCAGACCAGTAAAACTATATAGAGATTGACAGACCACGTGACTTTCGCGCATTGTTTTGTGGGTACCTGTGGCAGAAATTTTAAAAAAACACTGCATCAAGCGCTAGTATTTCCAGCATCGGTAATCATTAATTCTGCGGTTTTAATCCCTACTTGCATTTTATTCGCCCCAAAAACAGTTATGTACAAAACGACGGAGAACACGGCAGGTCCAAACAAAGACAGACTTGACGAAATGGCAAAAAAAGGACGAGGAAAAAAATCAAAGGAGTGAAATGGTCAGACCCATACGAGCATACAGAGTGGAGTAAGGACGTTAGCGTGGTGCCCAACTTTCATCACGCACCTATTTATTATTATATGGTCCTAAGTGTGAGTGCATACACTCACAATATGTTTAGTAACTTCAGATCCCTGCAACAAGCCCAGGTCCAGTTTACTTTTGTGATTTGGACTATTCCATTTAACAGCTGCTGTTTTTTTCCCCTTTATCTCCTGTACAGGCCAACGTCTTTTCAGGTTGTATTACACAACATTTTCAGATCTAATATAAATAAAATGAGTGTTTCGTAATTCATTCAATTTATTGTTTTTATTTATAACTGGCATTATTGTTTCATTCTATTATAGAATCTTACAAGAAAGAGGCAAAATTGTATTCCATTATGCTTTATTAGCTGCTTCGGTAAAAAAACAAAAACAAAACTATTGCAAAACAACATACTGGAAAATCGTTATTCATCACTTGATTGCTTCAATACAACACTTGGGCACATATATGCGGGACGCTTCGTGGCTGTTTTGATATCGCTCTCTGTCTTAACCGATCAAATCCCGCTGTGGTAGCAGCTTTCCAATCGGTATGACCCCGGTTGACAGAGGGTGGATCGCATTCCAGCATTTTGTAGGCTGGTTTTCCTACAAAACACAACAAACATTAGCCCGCAAAGCCACAGTGAACAAAGCAGCATAGCGCAACAAATTCAGTTCAAATCAATATAAGACTTCTTTGTAACCTACATCAACAATTATATTAAGATAAATTACACAATCACAACTACAACAGAAGATGTACCTTTGTGGAAATGCTTGGAGCAGACTAACATGTGAGCTGGAGTGTTCTGAAACGTTATATTTGCTCTGCAATCCAGGCCATCCGTCGGCTCTTTGTTACTTCGGAAACATGGCTTAACCCTTGTGTGGTGTTCATAGTTTTGTTACTCAGCCAGTGTTCATGGGTCTGGTGGACCCGCTAGAGTTTTGGCTTTCCAAATTAACTCTATCAAACAATTTTATGTTAAATTACTCAACAGATGTTTACTTCATCCCAATTACAAGCCATATGAACAGCAAACATGGTTAATTTTTTTCCCTTTACCTTTGTTAGATCACATTTATGAATTAATGTGCTTCTCGTTTTTTGTTTCTTTTTATAAAATGTTATAAAAAAAATAAATCAGTTATAATCAAGTGGAGTGAGTGGAAAGACACAACACATTTACACGTGAAGCAATATGTTTCACAACTAAATGGGATCAGCTGCTCATCAATGGTGACATTAGGCCCAGGTTTGTAAAACAGGGAGAGGTGGTGCACACACTTATCCCACACTGTCCTGATGGCAGCTAGCTTGTCTCTCTGCCGTCGAGCTGGTCTGTCGTCTCGGTTAAAAACAGATAATCCTGGAAATTTTGTGGAAGTTTTCCAGAGACATTGATGCACGGAAAGGTTCGTGCCGGTTTCTGAATCCCACAGGGATTCGGTGGATTCCCCTTTGGACCTGAAAACTCCTGCAAGGATAAGAACCCCAAAGTAGGCCTTTGGGGTTCTTAGATGAATTTGGTCCATCTCCTTCCACCTCTCTCCAAAAAAACACCTTCCTTCTAGATTACTGCAATCCAGAATAATTTTCTGGATGGGATCTGGGATGAAAAGCTCAAATGAAGACTTGATGTCCTGCACATGAGTAACTGTCAGCTGTGTTGGCCCTGGCTTATCACAGTAACAGCTCTGCAGGGTGGCTCATTTCTTGGGCAAGAAGACCATTCAATTTCACCAGTTATTGACATCCATATTTCTTCACTTGCTGTCTGGTGGGCTTGTTCTGGTCCTGGAGCTGGCTGCAGATGGGGTGCTCGTCTTCGTTTTGTTACTAAATGGTGATCAACCTCGTCCTCTTCTTCAAAGTCACTGTCAGACTCTGAATTTTCAGAAATGTGAAATATTCTGAAACCTCTTTGTCAACATCATCATCCGAAGCCTCTCTCTTTTCCAAAATCAATTGGATGGCCCTCGCAGCAGATAATCTTTTGCCATCTTGATCAGTTGTGATAAAGAACCACACTGGCAAAGTCTTATTTATAGTATTATGCCCCTAATTTGCAGGTGGGACAGGGTATGAGAAAATAAAATTTGGATCCCTCAAGAAAGAGGGTAAAATGTGTGGGAATGTCAGAGCAGACGGTGTTGATAGTTGAATTTTCAACAATGTTGCAACTTTGTGCGGGAGCAGGAGGGGAAGAAAACACTATCAGCAGCACCAGAAAGGAGGAGGACAGAGTGTGGGAACACAGGACCTGCACTTTCAACACTTTTATTAGACCTGGGTCCAGTGGACCCGAACACCTTGTATGTAATGTAAATGCGTGGGGGGAGGTACAGTATGAGGTCATTGAAAATTAGTCCAGATTTATGTTCTTCACAGAAAATAAGCCAAAGCCAATGAATTTCAGGTTGAAAAAATAATTAATTGTTTAATTTTTCTTTTGAAAAAAACTGAAAACGGGTCTCACAGACCCGAACACCATACAAGGGTTAAACAATTTCTCTTCCACGACGTAATCCGATAAAAACCGATCTCTTTACCGTCGGCTTCCCGTGGCTGTCATGCGACCGGCTATTGCAGTTAATAATACAACAAATTCTTGCCATTTTTTGTGTTTCTTTTTATCGCTGTGTGACTGTTTTCATGTGAAAGCCTGCGTGCGCTAGTACCACTTGCCACTCGTTCCCAGAATCCTTTGCGCTTTTACCCCTGAATGACGTCACATTTTCAATGTTTGTTCATAGATGTCAAACATGGGGCCCGAGGATCAAAAGACTTCAATGTGGCCACTGGACATGACATCAATTTTGGACTTAACATAACAAAGTGTGGGGTTTTTTGTTGTTGTTTTGGTTTTTCCAATATGTACTATAGAAATATGCTATAAAATAACAACAAATGTTCACACTGAGCTAACATAACTTTTTTCCGTAAGTTTACACACATATTTATCAAATTGAAGCCCAACAGGAAAAGCTGTAAAAACTTGTGAAACAGCTAAAAGTTCAAAATCTTTGGGCTCCAACACAATTTCCAGTTTTCCGATCTTTTATGTCCAGTGTCCTCACCAACCCGGTAAAAATGGTGTTATGATAGCGGTTCAGGTAAGGACCATGCACAGCCTTCTTCCAGGTTGGGTTGCGCATGCGCAGTCGGTAAACATCGGGACTCCATTCCAGGCTGTCAGTGAGGGTTCCCCGAGCCTCGCATCCTGTGCGGCTGCATCCTTTAACAGCTGTCTACTCTTAACTTTACCTGCGTAACAAACAAAAACAACTTGACCATGAGCGGAGACCACGGACGCGGAGATTCCCAGGTAGCTTTTGGCCGATAATTAGTGTCTTCTGTACAGTTTTGGATCAATTCTCTCAGCAATAACAGACATAACACAAGTATTAACCATCAGGATATGAAATGAGCGCAAATTAACGTTAGCTGTCGCTGCAAGTTAGGCTGCTCTGTTTATTTTAGGAGAAAACTTTTACATTTTTGTGCTCTCTCGGCTCTTTGTTGTGCAGAAATACGCACATTCCTAGGCTCAGCGTATATTCCTATTGAAACTTGAATAAGCGAGCTTACCGGCGTTTTTAAAATTGAAATATTAAAAACATTTTTTCACAATTTTCAGGTCAATTCCGGATCTAAAGGAAGCGGTAGGACCTCTAATGAGGATTTTCTTGTTCATTCTGACTCTTGATTTCCAGCTGGAATCTGTCTACTGTTAGTTTTTTTAAAGGACAGAAATGGCGTCCCAGAGACTAAGTCCCTTCTCCTCCACTCTCTTGCGGCTATTGTTCAAAAAGAGGGTCTGAAATGCACCCTTGCCAGTCTCGTTTTTTTAATCTGACGGGGTATTCCGAAAGGGCCTGGCGTCGTGTAAATTTTGCATGCTTTAGACTGGCGATACGTGCGTGGAATCGCAGCGAATTTTGGAGCCGAAAGTGGCCGAATTGGGGCTGAGGACTTAGTCTCTGCGCCATTTTCTTTTTCTGTATGAAGCAGGCAGGGCGCCGAGCACAGAGCCAACTGTCTGCCGTGATATGGAGGCGAGAGCTGGGAGCTTATCGCCTCTCCCTGCCCCTATCTCACCACCACCTGTGCTCTGCCTCCATCCTTCCTTAAGAGATATTTATCTGCACTGTTAACGAGGAATACTCACACCAAACTTCAAGCCCTCTCACACACTGAAAAAAGTTGCACGGCATTATTAAAAACATCCACATTTTTTTATTTTTTTGGCACAAATTATACTTAAATTACACTTAAGTTGGGAGCAGCCTTTTTTGTTTAAATGCTTTATTTGATGCAAAGCAAAGCTGTCTGAGGGAAATTAGTTTCTTATTAAAATGTGGTATATATTACAAAAGCTGATTATGTGGTTATTAAACTGCCATGACAACAGAGAGTCACAAGGTGATGATCAGACTGTTTCAGGTCTACCTTTGGGGGGATTTTACTCAGCAGGAAGCATTTTAATATTAGGAGAACATGCAGAATCATTACGGGCTAGTCGTTTGGCTGGCAGCAGGAGTGTATGAAAACAAAATTGATCTATGTGGAAAATACCCGTGGAGGAATGATGTTTTGCTGGGTGGGTATGAAACATACTTAGCCCCCCCCCCAGTCCTCACCAGCCAAGTTCTTCTTTTGGAGATTTGTGTCTCTTATTGTCTCATTGCAATTATCTCTGCATGCATTAAGAGATTTTTGTTTTGTGTGTTTGCATGTTTGTTGACAAAGTGTTTCTCCGAGATTTGGAACCAGAAGTAAGGGAACGGACGTTTGTTGCACAGTTCGTCCTTAAGATGTCACTTCTCAGTAGATTTGTTGCAGCTTTACCAAGGCATGTACATTCAGCTGCCGCTTTATTAGGTACACTTTGTGCAGGCTGTGGCCTGCCTTCAGAGCTACTTTAATTTCTAGTGGTATAGATTCAACGACGTGCTGGAAACATTCCTCAGAGAGTTTGGCCCATGTCGACATGATGGCATCATAGATGCTGGAGATTTGTAAGTTGCATATCCATCCAGCCATGCATCCCATAGTGTGCTCTTTTGACTTGTGATCTGGTGATTGTGGTGAGCCTGTGCAAATTTTAGCCTGTTCTTAGCTGACAGGAGTGGCACCCAGTGTGGTCTTCTGCTGCTGAGAGATGCTCTTCTGCACATTTTGGTTGTAACAATTGGTTATTTGACTTACTGTTCCTTTCCTATAGGCACTTTGGCCATTCTACTCTGATCTGTGGCATCAACAAGACGATTTCTCCCAGATAACTGCCGCTCTCTGTAAATATTTTTGGACCATTCTCTGTAAACCTAGAGATGGTTGTATGGGAAGATCCCAGTAAATCAGCAGTTTCTGAAATGTCTGGGATATCTGGCACCATCAACCACACCACATCAAAAATCACTTCACCTTTCCTCACCTTTTTGATGCTGCCTGAATACATAATAAATGCTTTCATGTGAATGGCTGATTGGATATTTGCATTAACAAGCAATTGAATAAGTGTACCTAATAAAGTGTTGGTAAGTGAATGTTGCCTTGGAGGTGACACATCCTGACAAATCATGCAAATTGCAAACAGCTAATTGTGAAAGAATCATTTAAAAAGTTTTTGTTCTGATATCTTTAAATGCTTCTCAACAAGTTGATTTCTCCCTTGTACTGTAGACACACACAAACATAAAGACAAGCACAAAGACAAGGAACACAGACACAAAGATCACAAAAAAGACAAGGAGCGAGAGAAATTCAAGCACAGCAACAGGTAAGATGTCTGTTTCTTTGTCTCAGTTATTTGGTGATCTGCTAAACATCATTCACACCTGCCTTTATGTTTGGCTGTTCCCTTACTCTCTTGAAATAATCGGTTTTCAGAGTTAAGTCTTTGTAATGGTATGTATTCACTTTTGCGGTGTTATGGGAACATTTTAAATGAGGAGGATCCTGACAAAATCCAAATTTCATTTTGTCAGTATCAAACACAGTAATATGAAAGACTCAAGTGACTGCTGATTTAACTAAAATAAATACAGCAACGTCAAATTAAGTTTCTTAATGAAATCTTTCAATCTTGGAACCATTGTGGATTTGTTATGGTTTCTTTTTGTGTGTCATAAGTAGCTGTCATTAGTATTTAGTATTTAGTATTTATTTATTTATTGTCATTGTCAAGAACAATGAAATTGCGTTTGGGGCTTCCATACAACCCAAAAAAAAAAAAAAAAAAAAAAAAAAGAAGAAAATAATAAATACCCCTTAAAACCCAAGTGTACATATTTAACCCAGTGTGACTCCAATGCAATAAGACAATCCTTAGCAATAATGTTCGTAGAAATTCAGACAAAGACCTGAGAAACATGACAAAATACAACAATGCAACCCATTCAATATTATTGTACTGTGAGATATGATATCAGATACTTTGTCCGTTATTGTTGACAGCCCGCGTCTCTGTATTTGTGTGATTAAAAACGATAACCGTACGTTGCCGGTGGTTGTTTTTTTTGTTTTTTTTTGTGATGGCATCTTCTGTGTCTGCACATCCAGACCTCGTCTGACCTTTTACGCTTGATCTCTGCCTTTTGTGTCTTCTGTGTTCTAGTGAGCATAAGGAGCACTCTGAGAAGAAACACAGAGACAAAGACAAAGAGCGACTGAAGCACAGCGACAGCAGCTCAGACAAACACAGACAAAAACACAAAGACAGGGACAAAGACAAGAGGAGAGAAGAGAAGGTTTGTTTATGGGTCGTCGGTATGCTTTTAAATGAAAAGCTTTATATGTGTTTGGAGTAAAGATTGTGAGTCGTTATTTTTTGTGACAAATTGTTTTTGGTCCTGTTTTTTTTAACGTTTCTAAAATCCTCCAGAGAGATTGGCCTCATTAGAAACAAACACTGACAAGCAACCAGAGCCCCTCTGGTTTTCAGTTAACTCTGACTATATGCTAAAGTTTAAAATTAGTTTTTAAAGTTGGCAAAGGTGTGGCATACGTTTTAACATGGTTTTCTATATTTTCTCATTTCTCAGATTCAATCATCTCATTTAGAGAAGCCTAAAAGGGAGAAGGAAAATGGATATGTGAGGTAAACATGATCGCTTTGTTGCAGCTACAGACTCTGCACAAGTCCTGAAGCACATTTCATTTCTTTATCTATTACTTCTAGTGGTAAAATGCTCTTGAACAACAGTTCTCCATTATATCCGAAGGTTTTTCAAAGTTTTACTTTGAACATTGGCTGATTTTTTGTTTTTGTTTTGTGTTTTTACTTATTTTCAGTCCAGTCCTTGTACCTGACCATTTTCAGAGGAATGTTTTTTTTGTTTGTTTTTTTAAGACACTTAACACTGATGTATGCATGATTCAAGCATAAAAATGGCACTTGCCAAAATTGATAAAATTATGAACACAGTAACGTGACAGATTTTGATTGAACCTGGAATATCATTTGAAAAGTGTCTGGCAAATCCTTTATTTTTCAGCTTGCTATTTATTCCAAAACACACTACTAATATAGTTGAAAGAAAAAAAATAGAAAATGCAGAAAGAAACACGGTCAGTCATGGATTAGCCAACATCCAACGAAGAGCTTTGAATGTCCTTCTAGAAGCCTGGAGAACGATTCCTGAAGATTTAAAGAAATTACAGGCTTGCCTAAGAGACTTTATAAATGTGGTCATACCAAATATTGACTTTCATTTTAGAATTGCACAAACTCTGTTTTTGACTTATAGTCTGCAGTGTCATTTGTGCCTGCACGTTTCAGTCCATCACTGCACCCATTTCCTGTTTTTCTAGCAAAATAACAAGAAATGACAGATGGCTAAAGACCTTTGCAGTTATCATGCAGTAAAAGTACTCATGAATCAGCCGTTATTTGCTTTTAAAATAATTATACTAAAGAGCAGTTATTGCTTTGTTGTCATTTACTAAAATGCTGTTCAATGTCTTTGACGTGCCAATTAGAGACAGGAGCCCTGCTGGCATTAAGAGTGAACCTGAGGAAGACAATGGCTTCTACCCCTCACCCCAACACAACAAGAGCTCCAGACAAGAGTATGATGATGAAGAGTAGGTGTCATTCAAATGAATCCAATACGCTTGTAGTTGCAGTTCAGCTTTGGTTGTTCATGTAGTGGTGTAATTTTCTACAGATATGAATACAAGCCCAAAAAAGTCAAGTTGGAACACGACAAAAAGGCCAAAAAGAGGAAACATGAGTACGACGAAGACGAGGAAGATGAGGTTTATTACATGTTAATACACTGTAATGACAAAAATATTTTCCGGGTTGGGGCATCTGCTGTGTATCTCCTTGTAGATCTATTTAATTGAATCCATTTTTTAGGGTATAAAGCACAAAAAGAAGATAAAAGACAAAAAAGGAACAGACGGGAAGAAAGTGAAAAAAGAAGAAGAAGAGAAGTGGAAATGGTGAGTTAATTATAGACACAAATTGATCTTTTCCTCAGGAAATTACAAACCACTTATTTAGATAAAGTGCAGTTTTTTCTCTCTCATCGGTTGTGTTGTGTTGTTGTTTGTCATGATTAGGTGGGAGGAGGAAAGATATACCGACGGCTCCAAATGGCGCTTCCTGGAACATAAAGGTCCAGTGTTTGCGCCTCCATACGAACCCTTGCCAGGCAAAGTTAAATTTTACTATGGTGGTGAGTCAGTTTGTATTAAAGAAAACTTATTTTTGTGTACTTATTATTATCTTTTATTAAAATAATGTAATTTCCTGTATTTGTAGGTAAGCCTATGAAGCTGAGTGCTCCTGCTGAAGAGGTTGCAACATTTTTTGCCAAAATGTTGGATCATGAGTATACCACGAAGGACATCTTTAGGAAGAACTTCTTTAAAGACTGGAGGAAGGTGAGGAAAATGGACATGGCTCTGCAGATAGTGTGAATTTCCAAGTATTTAAATGGGGCTTCACATGTCTTCTGTTTTATTTTAGGAAATGACATCAGAGGAGAAGTCTGTGATTACTGACCTGAATAAATGTGACTTCAGTGAGATGAGCGAGTACTTCAAGGCCCAGTCAGAAGCTCGGAAACAGATGTCTAAAGAGGAGAAACAGGTATTGCAGTTAGGTGCACTCTTCCAACCTCGAGAACTCTGGGATTTCTCAATATATCTTCATACATCTTGTAGAAAATCAAAGAGGAAAATGAACGGCTCCTTCAGGAGTATGGTTTCTGCATCATGGACAACCACAAGGAGAGGATCGGAAATTTCCGCATCGAGCCGCCGGGCCTTTTCCGAGGACGGGGGGACCATCCAAAGATGGGCATGCTGAAGCGGCGCATCAGACCCGAAGACATCATTATTAACTGTAGCAAGTAGGAAATCTCTTTGTCACCGTTATCGCCACCTCAGCTGCCCTGATCTTTAACCGTTCCTGTTTCAGAGGCGAAGCATAGCAGAAACATAAAATCTGGACACAAGTTGTTGTTATCGTGTTTGGTTATGAGATTTACCACAAGGTGGCCCTGTAAAACCATTTTAGGTGAGGACATGTGAAAGATGATGAGACTGTTGTTGTTAAAGGGATAAAATAAGAGGATGTGTGCATGTGAAAGGATATAATAAGCAGCAACTGATGAGGCTTTGAGTATTGATGAAGTGTTTGGTCAGGAGGTCACAGGCATTTACCCCACACCGATCACCTTGTTTTACCACCTGTCTGCCTTGTTTTCTGTTAATCTGTGCTTCTGTCTTTTGATTTTGTGATTACCGTATTTATTTACAGACTGTGGAAATGATGTTGTTTTTGCTTTGGAGGCGGGATGTGTGGGAGAGTTTATGGGAAAGCTAAATTGTAGCGGTCAGTTGCCATCAAAGAAAAAACACTGGGTAAAAGATTGTACGTGCTGCCTGTCGCATATACAGTATGGCAGATGTATCACTGACACACACACATGCGCTTCTGGCACCATGTCAAAGGTGGTCTTCCTGTCAGTGTAAACTGTATCTGTGCAAACAATAACACAAGCCAGGGAGGACATGTTCACCCCCGCATACTGGAAGGTGGGATTTTATGTTCTCTTTGCACTATTGTCTCATAGCTGTGGTGTTTACACTGCAGAAAAAAGATCAGTTATTTAATTTTTGGTACCTCTGAGGAACGCTTTTAAATCAGCACAAAGCTCCACCGTGGGAACAGCTCCAAACATAGATCAGTGGAAATGTGCCAGCATGTTTTGCACCTGTTTGGTAACTCTGGCTCTTTTTATGTAGGGACTCCAAGCACCCCAAACCTCCCCCAGGGACAAAATGGAAGGAGGTTCGACATGACAACAAAGTAACCTGGTTAGCATCTTGGACAGAGAACATCCAGGGCTCCATCAAGTACATCATGTTAAACCCGAGCTCCAGGATCAAGGTACCCGCGCTTTCGCCGCCTTTTCCCCCAGTAACCTTTTTTTTCTACCATTTTCCCAATGATGGGACGTACGTGTGTGTGTGTGTGTGTGTGTGTGTGCAGGGGGAGAAGGACTGGCAGAAATATGAAACTGCCCGGCGTTTAAAGAAGTGTGTGGATCGCATCCGTGCTCAGTACAGAGAGGACTGGAAGTCAAAAGAGATGAGGATCAGACAGAGAGCTGTGGCGCTGTACTTCATAGACAAGGTAAATAAGAATACAATAAAATTATGGTGACTGCACCAAGTGATAAAATAGATAAAGTAGATTATAGACAAGAACGTACAGCAGCTTTGATTTAAGTAGTAGAAGTAGAACTAGTGGAAGTAGTAGGTTGAAAAGGGAAATTGCTGTAAAGTGACGTGAACTATTGTAGATAATTCAGCTGAATTTTCACATCTCGTGCATTCCCTATGCCTCCAAGCACTACGTTCTCATTTCCGTCCATCATCCCTTTAATGTGTTGTCCTCCACAGCTGTCAGTCACTCACCAGTTCCTATTCCGAGCTGAACATATTCCAGGCCACCATAAGGCCATTGCTGACTCCTCGTCTCATCTCTCACTCCAGACATCCAGGGCCGTGGGCCCACGTGCAGAGGCAGTCCTGATGTCTGTGCTTGAGATATAAACCCCACCAAATTAGAATGAATTTCCTTCCAACTTCAATCTACTTTTCACTTTTTCAACATTGCTTCTTTGGCTAGTTCCCTATCATACGTCATATCATCTCCATCTATAAAAATCCCAGCAATTAAATCTTATCTTAGACGGCTTCCCCTCTTCTTCCTCCCTCTTTGGCTGGGGTCAGTGTCACTACTGGTAGCATGAGGCAACACCTGCACCCTACAGAGGTTTCACAGGTAGTCCAGCTCCTCCAGGATGGCACATCAATACGTGTCATTACCAGAAGGTTTGCTGACCGTAGAAAGTCCTTAACCCATCAGTAGGACCAGTATCTGCTCCTTTGTGCAAGGGGCAGGGTGAGCTGGGCTCTGTGCTCACTGCATGAAACTGTGGAGCCTGATTGGCATTTGCCATAGAAGACCAGCATCTTTGTGGTTTTTGGGATGTCTTTAAATTCAGCCCTCTGTAGGCTGAAAATGTTAATTTCCATCAAACAATGTGGTATCCTTTCATTTCTAACACATTACCCAGTCTGTGTCAGCAAATGACATTTACTGTCACACAAATCATAGGTCCTTCTTTAGTTCCACTGGTAAACTAAGTCTAAGATTTCTTAACAAGTCATGCTGTTCAGAGTCACATGGGTGACATGGAGTTTATCCCAACTGTCACTGGGCCGGGGGCGGGTTACATGCCGAACAGCTCAGCAGTTCATCACAGGGCCTACATAAATCCTGACCAAATGTTCTGCTCTGAAGTTTTGCTTATGTTTGTGATGTTTGGTGTTTTTCTCATAGCTGGCTCTGAGGGCAGGTAACGAAAAGGAGGAAGGCGAGACGGCGGACACCGTTGGCTGCTGCTCGCTGCGAGTGGAACACATCAAACTGTACCCCAAGCTGGACGACCAGGAGTACGTTGTGGAGTTTGACTTTTTAGGAAAAGACTCCATCCGCTACTACAACAAAATACCCGTGGAGAAGAGGGTAAGGAAGGAAATGAGAAGGGGAGGAGTTAATGAGGGAAGAAAGAGGTGCTGTGGCAGATATTGGTTGTGTAATGACAGATGTGGAATTTAGTGTTGATGAGATAAAAATGTTCTAATCTATGGAGGATGTTTGTACAGGCAGGTGATCAGAAAGAAATAGTTTTCCGTCAGCTCTGCCTCACAGGGTGGTCTGTTTCCTGCCATTAACAGAGTGTACAAACGACACACACACACACACACACACACACACACACACACACACACACACACACACACACACACACACACACGCGTTTTTAATTGCAAATTCTTCAGCACGTCTGGGTCCTGTCTATTTGGCTGCATTTCCTCTGAAGTACCAGTTAAAAAGCACTCACACAAAGCACACTAACCTGCAGTCTATAAACCACCTGCACTTGTCATCATGGGCACAAATAAACCCACACCCTCTGCTGGTAACAATGTGTCAGTGCATCCATGGCCACAGTTTTAAGAGTTAAATGTAAGTGACTGATTTGAGGCTGAGTACATCTTCGTTCTTGTTTCCTGTCAGGTCTTTAAAAACCTCCAGTTGTTCCTGGAAAACAAACAGCCTGAAGACGACCTCTTTGACAGACTGAATGTGAGAAACACACAAGAATACCTGCCTTCACGTTAACTGTTTACTTTAACTACTTTGTATAATTCTGATTCACCTGCCCTCCTTAACTGTTGTTCCCTCTTCTTTTCTGTGTTTCCTGCAGACATCTATTCTAAATAAGCACCTACAGGAGCTGATGGATGGACTTACAGCCAAAGTTTTCCGTACCTATAACGCCTCCATCACCCTGCAACAGCAGCTCAAGGAGCTGACCTGTTGTGAGTGAAAATGGTTTCATGTAGTCTTATAGCAACTCATTGTCATCATTAAATAAGTTAGTGCTAGTCTCAATTTATTAGGTACTCTTTGCTACTCTCAGGTTTGGCCTTCACAACTGCCTTAATTCTTCATGATATAGATTCAACAAGGTGCTGGAAACATTCCTCAGAGATTTTGGTCCACATTCATATGACGGCATCAGTTGTTGCAGATTTGTCAGCCACACATCCATAACTCAAATCTCCCATTCTACCTCATTCCAAAGTTTCTCTATTGGTTTGAGATCTGGTGACTGTGGAGGTTGTTTGAGTACAGTGAACTTCTTGTTATGTTCAAGAAACCAGACTGAGATGATCTGAGCTTTGTGACATGGTGTTTTATCCTGACAGGAGCGGGGTTAGATGGATTCAGCAACAATACTCAGGCAGGCTCAGCTGGTATTAAGGGGCCCGAAGTCTGCCAAGAAAGCATATCCCACAACATTACACCAGCAGCAGCAGTCTGAACTATTATAAGACAGGATGAATCAGTGTTTTCATGTACATCAAATTCTGACTCTACAGAATGAACTCAAATCTCATCAGATGAGCCAATCTTCTGTTGTGCAGTTTGGGTGAGCTCGTGCAAATTGTAGACTCATGTTCGTGTTCTTTGCTGACTGATGTGGCACCGGTGTCATCTTCTGCTGCTGTAGCCCGTCTTCTTCAGTGTTAAATGTGTTGTGCTTTTAGAGGTGCTCTTCTGCATACCTTGGGTATAACAATTGGTTCTTTAACTTTTACTGTTTCCTTCCTGTCAGCTCGAAGCATTCAGATTATTCTTCTCTGATTTCTGACATGAACAAGGCATTTTTTCCTAGAGAAGTGCTGCTCACTGGATATTTTTTCTTTTTTATACAGTTCTCTGTACCATTAGAGATAGTTGTATGGGAAAATCCCAGCAAATCAGCTGTTTCTCAGATACTCAGACCAGCCTGGCACCAACCAGCACGCCAGGTTCAAAGACATTTAAATCACTTTTCTTTCTCGTTCTGACGCTCACTTTGAACTTGACCGTGTCTGCATTCCTAAATGTACTGAGCTGCTGCCATGGCTTATTAGATATTTGCAAGCAGCTGAACAAGTTTGCATAATAAAGTGACCTGGGAGTGTATGTGAAGCTGTAACTGGTGGCTTCTGTGCTGTGTTGTGACCAGTGACTGTAGAAGTGATTTTGTTTTCTACAGTCACTGTTTGTGACACCTGGACTCTGGAGTTTATATTCATGACAGTGCAGGTATTAAAGTATTGTTTCCACCATGTAAACAAAAGTACTGACTCCTGCTCCTCTCACACAGGTAACTTTAAGCCTGTACTTTTAAGCTGTATACCAGTCTACTTGTACTGTACAGACAGATGTCATTATACGCGTGTCTGTTCATTAAACCTGGGAGAGCAACAGCGCAGAGGAAAGGTGAAAAAGGAAGAAGGAATGACTAATAATAACTGTTCACATGAGCATTGTACACTTAATGCCTTTTTGGGCCTTTCCATTCAAAAATAACTACTTTATTACATTATGTGATAGAATTATAGTAACAGCAGGTTAGCAGCAATTTAGCAAATTGGCTAAACCCTTTACACAGCAAAGTTTGGGTCATTTTAAATTTAAATCATTCTAAACTTTTCCTCTTATGTTGTTTTTGGATCAACAGCTGATGACAGCATCCCAGCAAAGATCCTATCATACAACCGAGCCAACCGGGCCGTGGCCATTCTTTGCAACCACCAGAGAGCTCCGCCCAAAACATTTGAGAAGTCCATGCAAAATCTTCAGAACAAGGTAAACGTCTGTGTTACGATTGTTTCTGGTTTTGTTATTCCTCCATTAGAATTTGTTCTCAGTAAACAGGCATTTTTTTGGTACCCATTAAAGGTAAAGCTATCCACTCTTTTGGTGGTGCAGCTTTTAGACTTCACTCTGTGTGCATTTGTTGTGATTGTAGATCGATGAGAAACAAAATCAACTATCAGCAGCCAGGAAGCAGCTGAAGGCTGCCAAAGCTGATCACAAGGCTTCCCATGATGACAAGAGCAAAAAGTAAGAAAACATTAGCACCGCTAATGAGTACAAGAGAGTTTGATCAATTACTTAATTACTTAAACATCTTTGCTCCTCAGCAACGAAGTTTAAATGGTGTCCAGGGCATTTAAAGTCTGTCGTTATAATTCCTCGTCTCTCTCTGTCTCCCCGCCTTCGTACACCCCCGTCTTTGTTTTCCTTTGCATCTTGTGTATCTGTCTTCTTCCTTCTCTCTGCCCTGTGTTTGTTTTTCTTTGTAAGGGCTGTGGAGATGAAGCGTAAAGCTGTACAGAGGATAGAGGAGCAGCTGATGAAACTCCAGGTGCAAGCCACAGACAGAGAGGAGAACAAACAAATTGCTCTGGGAACCTCCAAGCTTAATTACCTGGATCCACGCATCTCTGTGGCATGGTATTTATTGTGCACAGAAGACATTCTGTATCTGCGTTTATTAGCTGTTAATTATTATTTAATCAGAGCATCTTTTTTTTTTTTTTTTTTTTTGTTGTTTTATACTATGACTTTATGAGCAACCCCCCTACTGATAAATAGGCAGGCAGCCTCTGGGTGGGTGGGTATGTGCAGTCCATACCTACCCTTGGTGACAGAAAGGCAGGAAATGCTTTTGCATTGTAGGAAAAGGAGCAGCTCAAGCAAAAAAGCTAACTGCTGCAAAAGGAAAATAAGAGGAAGAAAAGCGTGTGAGCGTGAGGAACAATGGGGTTTGTTTCTGAAAGCTAGGGAGCGTCGCAAAACAGCCCTCCTTCCTCCATGTGGGAAGGCAATGAGGTGCTGTCTGTGGGTGAATGGAGGGACTTGGCCATAGAGAGGGGGAACATGGCGGTCCGCCCTCCTTAACCGATGCCCCACAGCTATTTATGGAGAACCTCCTCCTCAAGCACAATGGATACAGGAATCCTCCGTGATTTTCTTGGTTGTAGGGCGTAAGGGATGGGGATCCTAATAAAGGGTGGTGCATGGGAATATGGTGTAAACTATGGTATTTGTGAGTAATGGTATGGTGAAGGTACACTGGCTTAACGGCTAGGAAATTAAAATTTTAGCTAGTTAATCATGGTTTCTCTCATTTTATTATATCTCAGTAACAGCTTTAGCTTTTGGATGACTTAACCAGGAAAGTCTTTATTGAGTCTTTATCTACAAATTTCAAAATTAACTGTCAACAAAATGATAAATCTGAAGCAAGGACTCAGAAGTTGAGCACAAAGATCAAAAACTTTAAACATTAAAAGCAGCAGCAGCAATTAAACAGAAACTGACTTTCACTAATGTTAACTGAGGGTCCAAATAATACACAAGACCCTTGAGACCATAACATAAACAGTACCGCGCTGCAGAAGAAGTATAAATACTTAATATACATCGTAATATTTATTAAGTAATCTTTGTCAAAGCTGTCTAATCAAAAGTGTTTCATTCTGTCTTTATTCTTCTTCTACTCCATTCTTGCCACATTTTATGCTTTTAACTTTGCCCTCAACAGTCACATAAAGCTGTGTGAAGTGTGATTGTTAGTTTGTTAGAGTATTGGATCCACATGTTAAGGTTTAACCTTCAATTATAAACCGTAATTGTTTTTTATGTAAAAACTACAAAATCAGAAGCTGTGTGTTTGTTTTTATGTATTAGAAATAATATGAGAGCATAACGATTGACTGTCAAACTGTCCACTGTGTACCTTTCACCCCAACACAGCCGGGATAGACTCCAGCCTCCCTGCGACCCTGAATTGAATAAACAGATTTAAAAAAGGATGGATAAATATGTTTTATGTCCTGCCACAGGCAGCAGGCTTGTAAAATCTTGTGTGTCAATTAAGTACCTTTGTTCCAGACGTCTCAGATCACAATGATGTGAAAAAGAAAGCTTTCAAAAACTCGACCCCAACAACCGCTTTTAGCAGCAATAACTTAAAGTAATTGTTCTCTGTAAGACTCGTTCACATTGTTGTGAAGAAACTTTGTCACACATTTCTTTACAGCTTTAGTTTTGCTTTAGTTCATTGAGGTTTGTGGGCATCTGCACAGCTCTCTTAAGGGCCTACCACATTTCATTCGGGTCGAGGTCTGGACTTTGACTGGCCTGTTGCAACACCTCGACTCTTATTTTTTGTAGATTTGCTGCTGTGCTTGGAATTGCGATTGCCCATACTTGTGCTGAGCTTTAGCTGTTGGACAGATGGCCTGACATCTCCCTCAAGAATACTTGAGTTCCCAGGTCAAAACAAGCCCAAATCATCACCCCTCCACCACCGTGCTTGACAGTTGGTATAAGGTGTTTCTACTGATAAGTTTGTGGTAGAAAAAGAAGCCTACACGAGGGCCGTGTAACCAGAGTGAATCATTTTTTTACCATCACCAGTAGTTCAGTGTTCTGTGAATGTGTGCATAAAACCTTTCTTAGAAAACAGAAACTAATTTTCTGTTTGCAGCTGATTTGCTCTCTAATATTCTTCTTAGACTTTCCTGTTCAGTGAGTCACATGGACACTTTCATGCCACATTGTTTAGATTGCCTGCAAACCAAGGACAAACGGCCCAGTCAGTCTCCAAGCCAAAGACGATGTGATGTCCTACTGATATCCAACAAACTGCTGCAAATTTACCAGTACTGTAACAAAAAATAAAATCCAGTATTAGTATTGACGTGACAGCAGACTTTCACTGCATGCTTTTTGTGGCCAAGTTATAACAATATGTAGAGAATATATGAAAAATTAAGTCAAATCTCTTAATCTTGAAATCGTTCATATTGTGTTTTATTGTTTTTGTCAAATGAAACACTCAAAAAGCAAAAGAGAGAGCGAGGGGATCTGAAACCGTAATTATACAGAAGCGTAAGAAAACTGCAGTTAACGGAAGCTCGCAAGACCTGACAGCAGCCATCAGCTGAAACAAAACCACTCTTTTATCAACCTATTTGTCGAACTGCCACTGTTGCATTTCACACAGTATTTCTTTTTTCATTCTGTCTTGTCTTTCCTCCAATCCCAGGTGCAAGAAGTTCGGTATTCCCATTGAGAAAATCTACAACAAAACCCAGAGAGAGAAGTTCGCCTGGGCGATCGACATGGCCGATAAAGACTATGAGTTTTAAACCTATTTAATGTTTTACCTTTTATACCCATGCCTTTGATATGAAAATGGTTTGCAGGAGATGTCAAAATGTTTCCACTGTGTTGCTGCTGCAGGGCAGTGAAGGAGGAAGGTAAGCCTCTGCTCGAGAGCCGATCGCAGGTGAATAATTGTGCTGTACATAAGGATTAGCTATGTATAGGAAAATAACTCCTTAACCATTTGACCAAGCTGCCGAAGGGCATCTCTCTCTTACAAAACTACAGTATTGCGTATGTAGCTGCAGCTATCTGCCTGTGACCCAGCAGCGACGGACGCATTAGTATTATCTTTTGTGAGATAAAATGTATTGAAATTTGTAAGCCATCAGATTTATTGAGAAATAAATCTATATTGTCATAGAATAATGAATTAAACAAATGTTTGTATGGGAGACTGTGAGACGCAACACGAGAGAGAGGTGATGTGATGACTTTTCATTTGTGTAATTTTAGTGTGAAAGATGAAATGAAATGACAGACTGGTGACAGTGTGAAGATCAGAAAACCCCCAGCACTATGCTCGCACAACTATTAGCGCACAGAATGTCGTCCTTTTTTCCATCACCTCTCTGAGTTTGCTGTTTCTTTCAGGGATGTACATATACTTTTGTCTGTTTTTTGTTTTGTTTTGTTCTTTTAGTGACTGATTCAGTATTTTTTAAAATGTGTGCTGTAAGCATTATAGCAGAAGGCTTTTCATTGCTCAAATGCAACTTTTGCGTGTTCGTTTCCTCAGTTTTACGATGAACTCTGTGTAATATGGATCTTGGTTACTTGAAGCAGCTGAAAGGCAGTGTATGTACTGTATGCCAGAGCTAAAAAAAATAAAAAAATAAATACAGGATAGCTCCTCCTGACAAAAGGGGGGTGGATTTTTGCCAAATAAGATCTCAAAAGTCTGTCATTGTAACGTGCTGTTTTTGTATTGCTCTGATAAAGCAGAACGTGTCTTTGAATTCATTTGCAAATGTGAATGGATATTCTAACTTTTGTCATTAATATTTCTTGCTATATGATCTTGTACCACACAATCGCAATCCTGGTTAGTTGAATGCTTGTTTTGAGCTTTGTAGGTTTCAGAATAAAACATCAGACTTGTCTTTTTCGTCTTTTTGTTGCCAGCTTTGATTAGTTTTCAAGTGGGCATTAAAAATAAGCTCATTGTCTGATTACACATGTCTGTGTAATCATTGTCTGATTCCTGATGTGGAGGGAATCAACAGGAATCAGTCAACAACTTATGTTTTAAAATGTACAATTATAATGGAAAAAATAACTAAAAAAAAAAAAAAAGTTTATTTAAGGCTATGTTTAGGAGACACAGTAAGCTCTGTGTTCAGGAAAGGTCTGGGTCTTTAAGAGGCCGATACCATTCCGCTTCAACTGCTCGTTGTGCCGTTATTTGCAGTCAGAACAGCAGGGTCAAACCGGAAGTGCCATGATTGACTACAAATTAAGTGCATGTCTTTGTCAAAACGTTTGCCCTCAAAAAGAGTTTTGCAGATGTTGGATTTAGAACGCAAATCAGGTAACGATGCTTTACCTCGCAGCAATTAGCAGCCATATACACATATTTTAGCTGAATATTGTAATACAGGGCTACTGACTGACTTTTAGAGATGGCAAATCAGGTCAAAACAACAACCCTTAGTCCTTGGGTTTATAAAACATGGACATTAAAGGCAGCGGGAGAAATTTAATGTCACAATTCTGTTGAGCAAATACAAAAAATATCGGGGTGTTGATAATACTGTACACTGAAGAATAATTAGGGAAACAGGCGTCAGTGGTTTCTTTGAAGGACATAAATCAGTCTGATTAAGTTATCTACCTGAAATGTAAGTGACCTTAAAGTGTAGTTATTGGTTTTATTTAGTCACTTTTTCCCACTAATAAGTGTGACTATCAGAGAAACAAACTGTCTGATGTCTCTGCTTCTCCACATCTACATACAAAGAAATCCAAGGTAAACAACAAGAAGAAAGAATGTTTCAAAATGATGCAGTAAGAAAAATTACAAGCATATAATTAGATGGTATCAGTAATAAATGGCTTGGATGTAAACTTAACATACAAGTGATAAATACCTGTTTAAAACTATAGACTGTATACAAAGATGGACATAACCACTATGACATCAACCTTGGCTTTGGAATTTTGGATTTTAACTAAAAAAAATAAATTGCCCTACTGAAGTTTGTTATGAGGGCTGAAACTGTCCAAACAGACAGAAACTGTCCAAATTGTATTTTGCAAACGTTATTTTGTAAATATACTTTTTGTGTTGTGACGCTGAACATTTTACCATAAGAGTGTATGGAATCGGACTCCATTTAGGAGCCATCTTCAAGTGACAACTACTTGTGTTTTAATTTTAATTATGTTGCACCAATTCACAACATCAGCCACCTCATGTTGTTTTGTATAGGAGAGTAAAGGCCCTACAACATTAGAAACGCTCCCCAACAATCAGAGGCTCTCCCCTATGAGCCCTGTCATATCTTGAAAATATGACAGGGTCACCATTTCCTTCAAGGAACCTCAAGGAGCGGCAGTTTTTTCTGCTTCCTCATTCAACTGTGGATGTTGCTTCCTATTTAAAACCAGTATTACAACATGCTTCACCGTCACCACAGATGATAAAGCAACTGCATAAACAAAACACCAAAAGTACACACGCTCGCCAACACTCATGGTGATGCCTCTGTTTATTTGAAATAAAGCACAACTACTTTGATAATAAACATTGATAATGATAATAAACATGCATATGTTAAATGTGTGAAAGATATGTGAAGTGTTATGTATCTGTTTTTCATACAGCTGTTGTGAATAGGGCGACCAGATCGCTATAAAATAAATGCAGACTAAACACAGTTTGTGCGAAATGCTAGCTCATAAGGAGGTCGAGTTATTGTTGAGGTTTTCGCTATATTAATGTAGTCATTACTTTACAATACAAAGCACCTTGAGGTAACTGTTTTTGAGATCTGGCACTATATAAATAAAAGTGGATTGAACTGGCATTAGGATAACCTTTTTCTGACTATATTAAAAAGTTTTTGCAAAAGCCAGAAATGTGCATGAACCAGTCAAAATGTGTAACATTGTCTCAAGATGTAGGACAGTGGGGCAAGGAATAAAACAAAAAACAAAAACAAAAAACGAATAAATTAAACTCGCTGTCCCACATAAAGAGGGACATCAGGTCGCCCTAATTAAGAAACGGGCGCGTTACACGAAATTAATCTTTTTTTAAACTACATTCTCAACCTCTTTACGCGACGCGATTACTTCTTTTATTGTGAAAAGCCGCGACGGAAGCCTCGTGACAGACTCCGGGTCGCTTGACGTGCCAGAGAGGGCCTGCGCTGGCTTGATCCGAGAGCAGACAAACTTGCGTAGTCTTACCACGGGCTTCGGTGTCTGTCTGCCTCTCTCTCTCTATGGACGGCCAGAGGCGAGAAGAGGAAACGGGAATTGTTGTTGTCCGGACCGCAGCGCCTTATGAGAGCCCGGCGATGATTTAATCACGGAAAACCTGAGTGTGGGTGGGAAAAAAAAGAAGGAGAAAAGACGCGAGGAGAGAGGAGCAGCCAGCCGTTGGAGATGTGCGGTCGGGCCGAGATTGCGGCGGTAGGTAGTTCCAGCACGGCAGCCCCTCTCCGACGTGTTGTTTTCCCAGTTAATTTTTCTTCGCACGGAAAAGGAAAAGGAGGAGTAGGAATGAATAGAACAGCTACTGCTACCTCAGCCCCCTGTTTTTTTTTACGGGTCTAGCAGGGTATGTTTGTTGTTTTCGCCCAGCGAAATGCTAGCACACACCGGCCCCGTTTCCACGCCGTGAAAATAGCCAGACGGTTCTTGTTACAGCGTTAACCCCACTCTTCTGCCATTCGCCACCAGTTGTATTCCTAAAACTGTTTTCACAGGAAACTTTTTTCCCTGTAGGGAGTTACAGGCCTGTTGGTCTTTTTCTTTTTTTTAATTGAAAAAGCAGTCTAAATAACATTAAACCTCGTTTCTCCTTTCTGTTGTATTTATCTACATCAACATGATTTCTCGTTGCACGATGGGTTTCTGATGCAGCTCTCATTTATTCACACCACTCTTAATGATACATAATGCACTCTGATGGGATTGAAAGGTTGTAGCCTAATCGTTGCTCTCAGTACTTGTACCCTTAAGTTAATAAGGTCAAAGGTATGTTTTGAAATATATTCTTTGCCCACATTTTTTGTTTAGCTTGTAAGTACGGAAGATAAGATGATCTGAGAAGTTGAATGTTTGTAATCAAGACGTACAACGTAAAATATATATATATATATATTTGTGTGTGTATGACATGACATGAGTCATTTGTGGTTTCGGGGCTGAACATTAAAGAAGAGTTTTTAGAAATATAATTTTATAAATGCTCATTATAAAGCATTATTACTGCCTACGTTCATATTTGACATGTATCTCAACATATGGGTAGCAGTGTCTTACAGTGTGCATTTATTTATAAAGATTGGATGATAGAAACATTTACACTTCATGCAATATCGTTTAAAGCATGGCTCTTGACAGCATCAAACTCTTTGGTGCCTTATAATGTGCATGCAGCACTGACACACATGAAGTCCCAGAGGAATTGTTGTTTCACGGGCTTCCCCTCCCTTCTTCTCCTCCTGTAGGTATCCCTGTCTAAGCCTGTACTGAGCAGATTGTTCTGAGAGGAAACGGATAACAAACAGGGGAAGTGAACATGGCTGGGACCTCTGGCTTCTTTTCCAATGGACCTGTGCCGTGGATGGACAACGCCACAGAGATGAACAACCTGTACCGAGACCTGGAGCTGGGGACAGTACTGACACTATTTTATTCTAAGAAGTCCCAGCGGCCAGAGAGAAGGACATTTCAAGTAAAGCTGGAGACCAGGACTATTATCTGGACTCGGGGCACGGATAAAATAGAGGGCGAGAGTGAGTATTCTGTCAGTGCAAACATGCTCATACAAATATCAGCGCTCCTGATGACTGGTAAATTTGTAAGGTATATGTGCCAGAACTGGTTGGTTGGCATACAGTCAGAAATATGATGGGTGCAGCGTTTTTTTTAAGATGCTTGAATGCCTCACAAAAGACTTGCACGATGGGCCGACATGATGGTATTGTGAACAGTTGGATAGTGTTGTCAGTTAGGATGTGATGTCACATCTAAAAGCCCCAAATAATTGAATTCATACAGCAAAGACGCAGTGAAATCTCCACTGATTCCACTGATCAATAAGAGACTGGTAGTGCAGTGATATTGTAGATGTGGGATTTTATTTTATTTTTTATACATTACAGCTAAAAGTGCTTTAAGCGTCAAGTAACTAGTCGCTATTGGTGTAAGATATTTTAGTTGATGTCTACATTGGAACCCAAGGCAACTGATTAACCTTTAAAGATGCCAAAACCTTTGTGTTGTGAAAAATGTAAGTTGTACTGCCAGGATTAAAAATTAAAGTTACTGAGCAAATACATGAGTAGTTTAAGAGGTTGGTTGGTTTTACAAGGTTTTTACACTAAAGACAGTTTGGAGAAACTGGGATCAGTACGGTAGAAGTAAAACTGAACCGGCTGCTTTTTAAGCGCATAAATCAATCTGATAGCTAAAGTTGTATGATAGAAAGAAAACATACAACCCCGCCTGTGTGTCGTAATATCAGTGTTTAAAGTGCTTCTTTACTGAACCACAGGTTGCTTAAATGTTCAGTTGTTTGGGATTATTTTCTTGCAATATAATATATTTATTTCTCTTGGAAAAAGCAGGTATGAATATCAGAGGAAGAAGAAATTAAATCACGTGTCAGGTACAAATAGTTGTAGGGTCGACGCAGAGAAGAAATACTGCTTCCTTGCGCTCTTTTGTTCCTTTTTAATAGGAATATTCTGTATAGTACCAGGAAGCTGGCATTCAGGTTAATCTTCAACAAAGCAGCGTGTCTAACTGAGGACGCACAGGCCTTTAGTGAGTCGTAATGTCATCTGTCTCTTGGGTAGCAGGATGCCTTGTGCACAGCTGCACTCTGCTCCGGATGCAACAAAAAGAGCACACACACACATACACAAAGGAGGGTAGGCTTAGTGGTGTTCTTTTCTTTTTTTGTTTTGATGGTTTTTTTTTGTTTTTGTTTTTTTTTTTGGTAAAATCAGTATCATCTTCTTAGTGAAGGGTTTCATACGCCCATGAGCTCATAGCTGCCATTTGATACTCCTGGAGAGGTGAAATTGGCCTGAGCTGCTCATTAATGTTCAGAAATAGAATACCAGGGTTTTTACTGGAAGTGTGTAATCGTTCAGGAACGATTTGGCCCCGTGTATTTACCCCCTATCAATGGCAATGAAAGAATGATGTCCATTAACTGTGGAAACGGCAGTCTCGTATGCTTCTAAATATAAAGTGCTGAGAAGTGGACCCATTTGTTCCATCCTCTCTTAAAGTGTATTTTGTGCATTTTTTTTCACCACTCCACGTGATTTGCCTTTCAGTTTTTGCCCCGTGTTTCCAATCAGATAATTGGCTGCACTCATTTGTGGCTCGCACACTTGTATATTACTCTACAGCACACTATGATGTATGTGCGGCTTGACATAGCAGGATGTGGTCTTGCAGAATGATTGTCAGTAGACAGACGTGCCTTCTGAGCGTGTCATAAATATGCAGCTTGGATACCTGGGCTTCACAGTCTGTCTTTTTAAGTGAAAAAGTTTGCTCCAGTTCTGTTAGTCACTACATGAGTGTACAGTTTGTTTTCAAAGAGACTGCTGCAACACGTCCTGCACAGCATCCTCAGTAAAACTCAGCAGTATCATGCGAATCATTTTCTAACCCCCTCGTTTAGTGTGTGACAGATACCAGGTGATATGTACATGAATCGAAATCATGTTTGAGTCATTAGGCACCATCAACTCATTTTAATATCAGAGAGCTACGGAGATGGAAAGTGAGTTCGCTGGCAAGCTTTGATGAACTCTGAGCCGCTTCTAGAGTTTTATGAATGAATACTTTTATACTCTCAACCATTTATTTGAGTTTTGTGTCCTGGTTTGAAAAAACCCCAAAACAACTTAGTTCTTGTAACCTCATAGTCATACCCTGTTATGTTTACAAGCTCTGGTTGAAGAAACTGAAATACAATTGGCAAAAAAAGGCATAAAAGCACATTATTTAACAAAAATGAAGCCAAAATGCAGAAGCAGTGTGTGAAAGACTAATGCTGCCAATCAGATGCACTTATTTGGAATAGAAGAGAGTACGTCTTTATTGTCATTGTACATGTACATCGAAACTGTGAAGGAAATATAAATAGACAATAGGACAACAGTAATAAATAACAAAGCAAGATGAAGTCACTCATTAAAAGGGCAAATTGCAAAGGACTTGGTCCGTATATATAGTCTGTATGTAAGTAGCCTGAAAGATGAGGTGCTACGTAGACAATGGCTCACATTAGTGGGGTGGTGGGCAGGTGTATGTATGGAAGACATGGTGGTGGTGGCCTTAGCTGTTTGTGAGTCTGAAATTGATCATCAGTGAGTGTGAGCATCTCTGCAAAAGCAGATGTTTCAGGAATTTACTGCTCTGGGGAATTCAGGTGTGTTAACACAGTGGCAAAGAGAAAAGACATCAGGGAAGTATATGAGGCCATTTCCAAAAAAATTAAAGTCCATCAGTCTTTAAGTGTGGATCTCCTAACAAATTCATTGCAGACCTTGCAATCCTCAGAAAACTGCAAAAAACCTAAAAGCAACATCTCGGACTGTACAGGCCTCAGTTAGCATTTTAAGTGTTAAAGTTTGTGACAGTAAAAAAAGAACAAGATGGAACAAGTATGGCTTGTTTGGAAGCCTCTTCTTAATAAAAAGAACATGACAGCACCGCTTAGGCAAAAATGCATGTGAGCAAATCACAAGACTTCCAAGGCAATGTTATTTGAACAGGTAAGACCAAACTGGAGATGTTTGGTAATAATGCAAAGCACCACCACTAGTGAAAACTAAACACAGCATGTCAGCACAAACACCCCATACCAGTTGTCAAGCATGGTGGTGGAGAGGTGATGGGTTGGGTTTGTTTTGCAGCCACAGGAGCTGGGCACCTTGCAGTCATTGAGTCAACCATGAACCATAAGTATTCTAGAGTGAAGCCATCTGTCTACAGCTAAAGCTAGGCTGAAACTGGGTCATGCAACAAAGCAGCAAATCTACAACAGAATAGTGGACAAGGCAAAGTCCAGACATCAGCCTGAGTGATATGCTGTGGTGGGACCTTAAGAGAGCTGTGCATAAATGAATGCCTGCAACGCTGTAAAGAAGCGTGGGACGAAATACCTCCACAACAATATGAGAAACTCATGAAGGCATACAGAAAATAATTACTACAAGCTATTGCTGCTATAGGCAGCTCTATATGCATTTGAATCATGTGATGTAGTTAATTTCACAGTTTCTTACTGAATTGTGGTTTATTTATTTTGTTATTCATCTGAAGTTCTATTTACCTAATTGTAAGACCTGGTAAAGACTAAATAGTAATTTATTATGTCCTGATATGAAAAATCTTTAATGTCCTTCCTTTTTGCCGTGGCGTTGGGCAACATTAAATTGCTCATCTTCAAACACAGCGTCACAGGCTAGCTGCACTGTTTAGCAGGTTATATTTAATAACATACTGTAGAAATGTTTCTGTCATCCAGTTTATCTCTGGTTGAAGAAAACCACTGTGGGTAAATTTGTTGCATCTTGATAAGCCTGGTGTGGTGTTCATTAGAAGTTCTACATCCTTTCCACTTTTGCTCAGTTGAATGTTGAGAAAATCTTCTCTAAATCTGTAAGTGTATAGTTGGACATTAAGTTTTTATGTATATTATGGACAATAATGAACAGTTTATTGCAAACATTACAGAAAAGCCCCCCCAGATTTTTGGTTTAGAATATGTAAATGTGTGTGTGTCTCTATATATATCTATCTCACATCACAGCTCAGACACTGATAAAATTAAATATAAACATTACATATTTTATTAAACACTTCTCACATGTAGTGTGAACCACGCAAGGATAAATGGTCAGCAGTAAGCATGAAATTCAACTCGTGGGCAAAGTCTTGTAGAAATGCAAGCTGCAGTGTAATATTAATTCCAGGACAAATGCATATAAACTTGCTAAGTAATGACTGACACATCGTGAGTTTGAATATGAGACTTTTTTCCCCTTTATAAACACTACATAATGATGCCGTGCTGCAACTGCTCCTAGGTTTGGGATAAAATCGATGCTGCAGTATACCACATCCGCTTCCTCCTATGGTGTTATCAATACACTAGCAACAGAATCAATTTTTTTTATTTAACCCTGTGAGGCCTCAGTCAGTACTCTGACCCCTAAGCCTATATTATCAGAGTATGTGATTTTATTTTTTATTGTTTCATTCTTTTTAACCTTTAAAAACTGACAAGCGTCTGTCCTTTAGTTTTTCTCCAAAGCTTACAGCAACGCTAAAATGGCTATGCGAATTAAACTTCTTGCGCATCCTGCCAATCTAAATGGATTCCTTAGCTAGAGCCACAATTTCTTGACTCTTCATGTTGACATTGAGCAAATAAAAGAGGTTAAAATGAATGTTGTTAACCGGCTTGCGTTGAGGAAGAAGCAGCTCGGAAAGCGACGATGGCAGACTGCAAGAGAATCGGAGAGCTAACTGAGTGAATTTACAGACTATTCAAAAGTTGAAAAATTGTGATAATACTCACTGACAATACAGTGCACTGAATACATGGATAACTCGAGTTTTTTGGTCTTTTAGGGATATTTTTCACAGATATTTGTTTTGCACTCTACTGGATATCACTGAACTGTTGCATTGTAATGACACGAGTTACTTTCTACATCTACTGTTGCATTGATCTGCTCAGTCACAGAGGGGCAGTTCACATAAATGCAGAAACGGTCAAATTCATGGCATTTGAATAAGAGCTGTAATTCTAGATGAGCACAAGAAAAGAAGCCACATCTATTTTGATAGTAATTTATGTCTTTTAACAAAAATTCCTCAAATATGTTTATAGATTTTTCTACTGTAAACATTGTTGTTTGCTTAATATGACTGCTAACTCAATATCTTTGGGCTGTGGACTCTGATCGTGACAAAATTAGATATTGAAATTTGGACTCTGGGGAAACTAGGATGGGTATTTTCCACTGCTGCCCTGAGATTTTACACTGTCATTGGGGCAATAATTGGCAGATTCATCTACAATGAAAGGATTCATTGACAACCTTTTAATTTGAATGGTGCAGGAATGTGAGGCGTGTTCAGGTGTAGACAGGATTTAGAACTGTGTTGTCGTCGTTGTTGTTATGATACGTCGGTGAGCAGTTTTGACAATAATTCAAACCACATACTGTTTTAACACGCACCACGACATTGGAGGAGTTCCTTTTCAGCAGCAGTACCAATAAATGTTCTCACCTGTAGCCTGGAAATCCTTTTTTGAGAATGAAGAAGTCTTTGGGTTGTTTATGTTAAGTTACATAACCAGCGGGTGGAATTAACTTGCACACACGTGTGAAAACTGTCGTCCTTCTGATGTGCTTTTTCCATACCTCCCGCAAAGGACGTGCATACACTGTAACACCTCAGACGTGATGTCATTTCTAACTGACCCACCTTTTTTTGTGTGTGTTTGTGTTACTCGTTTGGATCTGGCCGTAGTTTATATGTAAGAACATTTTCAACAAAATACTGAGACATTAGCCCTCAGGCAGCAACGCTGTTACTTAATCAGAAACTGCTTTCAGATTGATTGTCTGTATGAAAACGTAAAGAGCAGGCTGTTGCTGGAAAACAAGCAGAACTCAACAGCAGACTCGTTCCATTTAGAGATTGTTGGAAAGGGGAACTGAACCCTTTTAGCGGCTTGTCAGATGTTTGTCAGAGGAAAAGTCTTCTGCTGAAGTTGATCCCATATGCTGTCAGTGAAGCTCACATGGATCAGCTGATGTGGAAGTGTGCAGTGAAACATTGTCACAACATAGGCCGCATAGTCACTTGGAAATGTTCAGGGGTTTTTTTCTTGCTTTAGAATGGATGGTGCATATAAACACGATTGATCTGCTTAATAGTTAAAAAGATGAATCTGGGGCTTACCTCACAGATTTATTTCTGGCTATTTAAGGTTAAAAATATAAAATATGCAGTCCAGGTAATTTGTGGATGTGCCCCATATGCAAGAAAGATCCTACAGTGTCAAGTTCATATTGCATACCCATATGTTTTTATTTATTCTATAGTCATCTTTATATTTTCTCACTTAGAATATTTAGCAAAATAATTGCTCAATGGTCCTTTGCTGACATTGTGAACATGATTATCAGTCAAAACTCTTAAGTCTGCGTGGCCGAGTGTGACGTTTTCAGTTGCCATGAAATTCTAAGCGAATTGTGAACGTATTGACTTTTGACACCACCGTGGTTCAGTTGTAAACACTGCAAGAAGGTGTGCAATTTGAACCCATGCAGAGTTGAAAAATATGGGCTACCTGGGAAAAGGACACTGTCACAGAAGCGATTCTTAATCTCAAGATTTTGAGTCGCTGGTTGAATGCAGTTCAGTAATAATCATGCTTATGTCTTTACCCATCCAATCCAATATTTTAGGCTTTATAGCAACACTAAAGCTGACAGTTAGTTTTGATTTGTTTTATTTGTGATATTCTTTCTTTTAATTTTCTTAGTAAATGTATGTGAAATGTCAGAAAGTTGGGCCTTCTTCCTATATTTTATTTTTGGTTCGCAGTATTTTCAGTTGTATAAAAATGGAAAAGAAGAACATCCTGACATTGTGTGTGAAACAGTAGAAGTTTGACATTTTAGATGAAAAACAGAAATGTTCTTTTTGATCGTTTGCTTTTTCACAATATCATAACATTGGCTTATTTAAAGTAAAACAACAACAACAACAAACAAAAAGGAAATTGGGGGAAGGGGATAAACTTTACATTGGCCAAAGTTTAAACATCAGGCTGTCATATTTTTACTGACAATACTTTTGCTTGGGTATGAAAAATGTTGGAAGACAGGGCACAGCACAGAAGGAAGTGTGGTAGTGTTTTGCAGGATACCTCCTCTCATCTCTTTTGGTAAGGTTACACCTCTGGCTATCTCTTTCTTTCCTGCATCTGTCTGAGGCAAGCTCCAAATATTTTGACACAAATGACTAAAAGTGTTGTCTAACAGATCAGCCTGTCAGAAGTGCTTCAGTCTAAACGGAAGTCTGCTGGCCCGTGTGGCGGGTTAAGTAAACGGAGATATGATATATGATTAGAGCACAGTTTGGTGAAATTCTGTGAGAAGACATTTTTATGCTTGAGAAAAGAACATGCACATGCTCACCTATACGCAAGCACAGATGTGGTGTGTAGGCGACAAAGGCACAGGATGTGTGGTTCAGGGGCAGGAAGAGGAGCAGGAGCTGAAAGAAGTGCGTGTGTGTGTGTGTGTGTGTGTGTGTGTGTGTGTGCTTAGTAAGAGAGTCCCTGCTGTAGGTCTTGAACTGCAGTTAATGTAACACTGATAGGAACCCGCTGTGCTACTTTGCAGCCCACACACTTGTAAAGTTTCTCAATGATTGTTTATGGAGTTGAGATAAAATTATATCTGGTCTTTTTTTTTTTTTTTTCCTCATTTGTCATGTCTACAGATAAACCGTGAAGCCGTTGTGTGAAAACGTTAGCATGATCATAGTTCCGATCATATATTGTTTAAATGTTTAAACACGCACACTTAACAGCCTGCACTTACGAGCACAGGTAGGTACATACTGTGATATATTTGTCATGTATATTTATATTTGAAATCTCAATCATTTAGACCTGACCAGTAGCTTCTAAAAAAAACAACCCAAACAACAACAAAAAAACTGCCCTCTCCCCATTGCTTACTAATTGGTGGTTTTTGATCTATACTTAAATGTGGTTTGGGTCACCGCCTCAGCTTCATTGTTTTATGTGGTCAGAGGGGCTGCAGGTACTTGCACAATGTTTTTATTTTTTGTATGTTAGACTGTTAGGGTTAGTACTGAAGTGTTTCATGTTTCCTACATGAAATGGAATTAGAAAACAAGGAGAGCTTGGAGCTAAGTCTGCAGTTTTGTGCCAGATACTGTTATTTTGATTATTAACATATCATTGCATATAAGTTTTGCGCACCATATTCACACCAGAATATTACCGTGTCATGTGTTGGGAACCTGCAGCTTTGTGTTTTGCTAACTATTACATATCTGTCTGTATCTACAGTTGATATTCGAGAAATCAAGGAGATCCGTTCTGGACAGAAATCTCGGGACTTTGATCGCTATGTGGAGGACTCTGCAGCACGGCTCGATCAGGCCCACTGCTTTGTTATTCTGTACGGCACAGAGTTTCGCCTTAAATCACTCAGCCTGGCAGGTATGCTCAGAGAAGGACTGCTTACACATTGACAAGAAGTAGCCTGTTACCATTGTACCTCAATAAGATCATTAGTACCATTGATAAATCAAATCTTCACATTTTGTTTGTTGCTAGGCTTCTTGTATTTTTAGCCTGTGACAGAATTGAGTTATTTAGGTCAGCTGTTTTTGCTACAGCAACATCTGATGAAGAGATGACCATGTGGGTGCAAGGGTTAACCTCGCTTGTGACTGACACATTGAAGTCTCCAACACCTCTTCAGATCGAGCGGTAAATCTGAACTCAAAGTTTGTGTAAATAGACGGCATTATCTGTTTTCTGTATGCAAGAAATCGCTTAAGTCTTTCTTTCTTTTCCTTAATTTTAAGGTGGTTACGTAAGCAGTTCTACGCAGTCGATCGCAACAGAGAAGACAGGTAACTAAACTCGGTCAAAGGATATCAGCTGCAGAGTTAATCAGATCGCCCTCACAAGAAATGGATGTTATAAGATGTAACTCAATTGTTTGCTACACCAGTTGTGTGCCCTTTCATCTAAGAGCACATAGACTTGCTGCAACTGGCTGGTAGGTGTCTTTGAGAGAGCTCAGTTGAGGTGTAGTAAGGGAACTAACCCCTCAGCCGCACACCAACAACTCTTCCTGCAGCAGGAAACAGACTGCAGAGAATGGAGAGGAGATGTACAGAGATGTTTGTCTGTTACATCCCTGACAGGCCTTTGTTACTGTGTGTGCGCCGTGTATTGTCGTTTCTGGCCAAAATTCCAAGCTGTGTAGCAGAAGTGAAGCCCAAACCACTCAACAGAACATGCAGGGTGTCTGTTTACAAGGTTTCAGCCCATCTGTAAACTCAAAATGGCATTTCTGCCTCACAATAGTATCTACAAGTAGAAGTGTTTGCACATGTTGCACATGCTTATCCGTGTTTGTTTTATTTTTCAACAAAACGTGTTTAGGATATCCTGTAAGGATCTGAAGAGCATGCTGAGCCAGGTCAACTACAGGGTGCCCAACATGAGGTTCCTCCGAGAGAAACTTCCGGTAACCTCTTGCTGCTTACTTTTCTTATCACAAACCTCCTTCCCACTCCATCTCCCCGCCAACTTCCCTTTCACGATGATGTTGTTTGAGGCTAAAGATTTATGATTTGCCGTTAACAGTCATTTCAGTTTTCTTTCTGATTCTCTGCTTCTTTTATAGGACTCGGAGATGAGGAATGGAGACGTGTCCTTCAGCCAGTTTGCGCAGCTTTATCGTAGTCTCATGTTTGATGCCCAGAAAAACGTAAGTGCAGTCTTTTTATGTATCCACAGATAGTCCCTGTGCTTTCATCCCCCTAGCACCCCATCTGATGCTCTGCCAAGGCTCACTTCATCTCCCATCTGTCCGTCCTCAAATGGCTTCAAGATCAATATGCACCAGCTAAAAACCCACCAAACCTCTCTGGTGGAAGCCATTAGGACACACAAACACACACACACACACACACACAGATAAGAAGGCAGGCAAGCAGGGGTCAGATAAAATGGATAACCTCAGTGCCCTCCCCCACCTCACAGGATGTCTAACACTGAAAGTGCAGCGCTTTGATTAATTACTTTAAATGTTTTTTGTCTCTTTACTATCTTTTAGATGGAAATCCCATTTCTTCAAAGGTAGGCATACAAAACGCACACACATACAGTGATGTTTTCTCTTGCATCACGGTTGTTTGCTGAAATTAACCAGTACTTTTTCTATCAGGTTCATTGATAGACCAGAACAGAGGATTTCCCTGGAGGACTTCAAGAGCTTCCTCTTGGAGTCTCAAAAGGTATTCTCTCGGTTGTTGGACATTTACATACTTTATTGCCGATTTGTTTTCTTTCCATGCTCTAATGCATGTTTGTGTTTGCTGTTGCAGGAGATGTGGGCCACAGATAACAACAAAGTGCAAGAGTTTATGTTCGGCTACCTGAAAGACCCCCTGAGGGAAGTGGAGCAGCCTTATTTCCAGCAAGACGAGGTATGCGCACCTCGATGCCTCACTCTTTCTTTTCCCCCCTTTTCTCACTTGTGTTCTTGTGTTTTTTTTCTGGGTCTTCGCTCACTAACGGAAAAATGTACCATGTTTTCATAGGTTATGTTTTCCGATTTCCCCCCTGTGTTGTTAGTGTGGGAGGGAGATGCTCAGAAATTAACATGACTGGCCATGATCTTGGCCCTGAAGCACCTCCTCCTACACAGATATAAAAGGTTATTGAGTATAGTGCGGCATGACAGTTCTGCAGAAAGCGAAGGATGATTTTTGTGGTCACCGTAAATCATGAATAAAAGAGGAAAGTGGGACAAGCGAGCCTGCAGGAGGTGATGCTGTGTCTTCGTGCCAGAGGATGTTAGGTCACTGGTGCCCAGGCCTTGATTATGTGCAAAGAAAAGCCCATGAATAGTTAAAAAAAATAGATACTTTATTTTAAATATTATCACTACATGGAAATTATTATAGTTGAAGTTTAATGGGAATCTGATATGTACAAATCCTACTCTAATGTGATGTTTTTGTTTGCTGATTATGGAATCCAATGTCATTATGTGTTTAATAAATCTAAGAATCTGGATTAAGCAATTATGACAATAATTATGACATTTTGAACCCCACATGTTCCCCAGATGTTCCATCTCAGTTTTTCTTAGTTTTTGTAATTTATTCATGTTGGCAGTTGTGCATGGTCAGTGATTTAACAGTGTTTTTTTTTTTTTTTTAGAAGCATTCATATTATTTTGACATGAAACATTTATCTTAGTACTTTATCTTGTACTTTTCCTACTTGTTAGCATGTGTACAAGTTGACTGCCCTGTGGTTTAGAGCAGCGGTCCCCAACCCCCGGGCCTCGGACCGGTACCGGTCCGTGAGTCGTTTGGTACCGGGCCGCGAGAGTAGAGGCTCAGGTGTGAAATGTATAGTTTTCAGGGTTTTTTGTTATCGTTTTTATCGTTAACTCGGTTTTCCTGGGTCTTTTCACGTGTGTTATGAATAAATCTTCTTTGTTTTCGGTACCGGTACTACTTTTATTTTGTTGTATTTATCCGCGACACCTTAAAGGCCGGTCCGTGAAAATATTGTCGGGCATAAACCGGTCCGTGGCGCAAAAAAGGTTGGAGACCGTTGGTTTAGAGCATTTGTGTTGTTTAAGCATTAGGAAATGTGCCAGAAAAATTTATATTTGCAAGGTGTACCTGCTTACAGGATAGATGGGATCGTGCAGTGAAATGTTTAGGTTTTGTATTTGTTTTGTTTTTTTACTTTATATCTTGGAATTTAGAATTATATTGAAACCAAGATAGACCTTTTCACCAGTAACATAAAAATAACAATAATTTTGGTGGAAACACAAACTCAACAGTTCTCACAGTCCAAAGGCTGGATCAGAACTTGGCAGTTCGCCTCTCCTTGGGGGCTCTAGTGCATGCCTGTGCATACAAACAGGTGTTGAGCCACTTCTTAAATGCCTTAAGCAACGGTGCCCTGATTCCTGAGTATTTAGGTCAGATGTTTTTAAGAATCTGATCATTATCATTTCAGTGCCACGTCGGTATATTGCTAGGGTCTGCAATTCTTCCCACTTTTCACTGCTCCTCATTCTCTCTTGTGTAGTTCCTCACATACCTGTTCTCCAAAGAGAACACCATCTGGGATTCCTCCCTGGACCAAGTGTGTCCTGAGAATATGAACAACCCCCTGTCTCACTACTGGATCTCCTCTTCGCACAACACGTAAGCATGAAGGGCATTTATGCATGTGTCTGGTTTGCCTGCTTTAATTGGGCCCTGGGAATGCTGGAGTTCTTGAAACCTCTGCCCAAAAAGAGGTCTTTTGAACTGGCTTCACACATCAGATAAAAGTGTATTATTTAACAATCTCTTTCCCGAATGAGATCAGGCGTTTATTTTGCAGGAAAATGTATTTTTCCTCCCATTGAAAAGTGTGTGAAAGTCGGCGCAAGTAATTCTGTACTAAATGTGAAACAATGCTCATTGGAGCAACGGAATGAAAGTTTCCCATGTTGCTTTGATTAGGCTTGAATTGACTGACTGAATGAGTAAGAAGTATTTATCCGGTCAACAGAGGAGAACGAGCCCTTTTGATATGACTGTATTGATTTATTTATGTAATCACCATAAAAAGTGTGTTCGTGTGTTAAGACACTCCCTGACATGTTAATCCTGTGTGGCTGTGTGTTTTGTGTACGTACTTGACAATGTGTGCTTATTTTTAGCTACCTGACAGGAGACCAGTTTTCCAGTGAATCGTCCTTGGAGGCATACGCACGCTGTCTGAGGATGGGCTGTCGCTGTATTGAATGTAGGAACACACACACACACACACACACACACACACACACACACACACACACACACACACACACTGGAAGGTGTACGGTTTACCCACGAGTAGTAAATCACCACTGCTTGACTTTTAACCAACTAATTAACTTTTACCCACTTTCTTATCCTTCACAGCTCGACTTTTAAGCCCAGCTAATACACCCTTAACCAGGTCCTCACATGCAAATACTTATGCAACCGTTCCCGATATTGCTTTTCAGCAAACCCTTGTCAGGCAGGTTTCTATAAATAAGACTTGTTTGTTGTAGATCTTGTTTGCCTTGAAACATACAGATCCTGCAATTGTCTCGTCACTCACACACATCTGTTGATTTTCTTTATCCTTAAAGGATAAAAGATAAAATGATGTTACATGCATGTGTCTATGTTTTTTTTTTTTTTTCTTCAGTGGACTGCTGGGATGGCCCTGAGGGAATGCCAGTCATCTACCATGGGCACACCCTTACAACCAAAATCAAGTTTTCTGATGTCTTGACCACCATCAAAGAGCACGCCTTTGTCACATCTGAGTGAGTGTGCATGACAACGCGCTATTCTTGTTTTGTTTTGTTTTCTTCTCTTTTTATGACTGTCAGTGGGGATGTGGTGATTAACAAGCTAAGAGATGGTGAAGATAAAGAGATGACGGGCACACACTAATGTAGAAACACTGTAGGCAGGCCACAGTGACATCACTGTGAGAAAATAAAAGTCACATCAGAACAAAGTTAAACAAGGGGTTTCCTTGGATTTGCCACTCCTCTGAGGTTGAATCGGTGGTCCCTTTTACAGATATCCCATCATCCTGTCCATAGAGGACCACTGTAGTATTGTGCAGCAGAGGAATATGGCCACTCACTTTAAGAAGGTGTTTGGAGACATGCTTCTAACCAAGGCAGTGGATATCGCAGCAGATGGGCTGCCCTCACCCAATCAGCTCAAGAGGAAGATCCTCATCAAGGTCAGAGCCTCTTGGAGTCATGAGAAATCTTTTGATTTTTGGGGGGTGGGGATTAGTAACCTTACTCTGTCTGTCCTTCTCCTCTTATCTGATGCAGCATAAGAAGCTCGCAGAAGGCAGTGCCTATGAGGAGGTGTCCACCACCACTCCCTACTCAGAGAATGATATCAGCAACTCCATTAAAAATGGCATCCTGTACCTGGAAGATCCCATTAACCATGTAAGCATGTTCAGTGTATAAATAGTTTCTGAATCCTGCACGAGAAAGAATTTTTGGGCAGAAATGGTCAGAAAAGAAAAACTAGCTTCTGTATCACATATGCTTTATGTGGTGTTTATCAGTAAAAACATGAAAAATCAAGTTAAGACAAATTATGTTGCAGTCTTCCTTTATCATCTCTTACACTTACAATTATAACTCAGACATGCTTTATCAGCATTTTTTCCTTGGGATATCAAGTTCTTATTCTGTATCATCTTGTGCCACTTTGCACTGTAACACATGGATCTTGTAAATATTTGATCCAGCTATTTGAACTAACAATCTGTCTCATTTCTCTCCCTTCATCCCAGGAGTGGTACCCTCATTTTTTTGTTCTGACCAGCAGTAAGATCTACTACTCAGAAGAGACCTCCAGTAACCCGGGAAACGATGATGAGGAGGAGCACAGAGAGGTTAGTAGGTCTGACCTGCTGCTGAAGTACAGAAATTATTTTTGAGCGTGAACATTTGTTCGCATTGTTCGGAATTTGATGCAATTTTAATATTTAGAGGTCTGTGGGAGGCTCTTATTTAGAGATAAAGTATGTAGATACACATAAAGTGAACACATCTTGAATCTTCCCAGGTGTCCTATGGTATGGATCAACATGTGACAGAGAAATGGTTTCATGGAAAGCTTGGTGCTGGGCGGGATGGACGGCAGATAGCCGAGAGGCTGCTGTCTGAGTACTGCCTGGAGACTGGAGCTCCTGATGGCTCCTTCCTAGTTCGGGAGAGCGAGACTTTTGTCGGAGACTACACCTTGTCTTTCTGGTAAGTACACATATTTTGTATTTAAAAAAACATCTATTGGATTTCAGGGTGGAAACGGTAATTTAGGGGAAATCACTTTTAAGTATAGGAAACTTTAACTTGTATGTAGAAAACTAGCACGTGCCACTAAAATATAACCAAATTTAAGTGTCGCACTGGCAGATCAGTCACAGTGTGGCGTGTGATCTGTCTGATATTATGAGCTCTTTGTGAAAGGAGGGCAGGACAGATCAGTCTCTGTTATTTACCTGCAAGCTATGGGAACAATGTAGAGATGGTATCACAAGGCAGTTTGTTAAAGATGAACAAGAGTTCACGTGTTCTTAACTTGTTTATCAAACTGGAAGAAAAACTGACCTTTCATTGTATCTCTCTCTCTCTCTCTCTCTCTCTCTCTCTCTCTCTCTCTCTCTCTCTCTCTCTCTCTCTCTCTCTCTCTCTCTCTCTCTCTCTCTCCATGCCTCCCATCTCTGCAACAGGCGCTCGGGGCGGGTGCAGCACTGTCGCATCCACTCTCGTCAGGAGGCAGGCAGCCCAAAGTTCTACCTGACTGACAACCTGGTATTTGACACGCTCTTTGCTCTGATTACCCACTACCAGCAGGTGGCGCTGCGCTGTAACGAATTTGAGATGAAGCTGACTGAGCCGGTACCTCAGACCAATGCTCACGAGAGCAAAGAGTGAGTACACATATGCATTTTCAAAGATTACTGAGAAAGTGCTGAATTTATTACGTGATGTGCATCATATTTTTGTTTTTGTTTGTCGCAGGTGGTACCACGCCAACCTCTCCAGGAGCCATGCAGAGAACATGTTGATGAGGGTTCCTCGCGATGGGGCTTTTCTAGTCAGGAAAAGGGCAGAGCCCAACTCCTTTGCCATTTCATTCAGGTAACTTAGTTGCCAGTTTAAATCTTAGATGATCAGCATATTGAGTGTACATGCACATAAATGCCTTGTATCATTGTTATTTAGCAGAGTTCTCTCTTTGGGTTTCTTCACAGAGCCGAGGGTAAAATAAAGCACTGTCGTGTGCAGCAGGAGGGTCAGACCGTGGTGCTGGGCACCTCAGAGTTTGACAGCCTTGTAGATCTTATTAGCTACTATGAGAAGCACCCTTTGTACCGTAAAATGAAACTACGCTATCCCATCAACGAGGACACACTGGAGAAGATAGGCACTGCTGTAAGTACCACATTATACAGTCTACAAAGGAAACGTCTGGCCAGTGAAAAATGCTGTATTGTTTCATGGCATTATGCTAGTTTCATTCTGTGGTGAAATCACCACCAGCCTAGCAAAAAGAAAAACAAACTCATAATGTATTGCCCAATAGGAGCCAGACTACGGGTCACTGTATGAGGGAAGGAATCCAGGCTTTTATGTGGAGGCTAATCAAATGCCAACATTTAAGGTAAGAGTGCAGGATGGAGAAATCGACAGTTAGCTGAGATCTGCAACATCAACACTTGGACATGTAAACATGACGTAACCTTGTGTGCTGTCTTTCAGTGCACGGTGCGAGCCATGTATGAGTATAAAGCCCAGAGAGACGATGAGCTTTCCTTCACTAAGAATGCTATCATCTCTAATGTGGAAAAACAGGAAGGGGGATGGTAAGTGAGTGGCATCAAATCCATTCAGGAAGTAGCTCTTAATTATTAATTTAGACTGCAAATACGTGCTTAGCATTAGAGAACTACGGTAAATTAGTGAATGACACATTTAAAATTCTCTTAGCTGTCCTGGGATCATTTTCTAAATATGAAAGGCTTCTAAATATTTACAAACCACATCCCTTGTCTCTTTACCCCTCCCGCCTCTTCTTCTTTCAGGTGGAAGGGTGACTGTGGAGGAAAGAAGCAGATGTGGTTTCCGGCAAACTACGTGGAGGAGATCAGTCCGTCAGCAGCCGAGCCTGATAGAACTGTGAGGATCAAACCCTTAAAACGAGATGCTTACTCAAGCACATTTTTTTGTATTTATTTAAAGAGAAATGAGTACACCTGCTCCCACCACAGTGAGGTCATTCATGTCTTCATTTACAAAGATACATATGTGCTCTGTTTTCTGTCAACAGGAGATGACAGAAAACAGTCCTCTTGGAGATATGCTGAGAGGAAGTCTTGATGTGTCTGCCTGTCAGATTAGTAAGTAGCACCTTCGCTTCCTGTAGCAAGTCACCTTGAGAGCAGTAAACCCCTACTAACTGCTTTTAAAAATAAATTTAATTGTAGGACACAGTCATCACTAGGGCTGGGCAAAATGATTATTTTCCTAATCGATGAATCTACCGATTAATTTTTCAATCCGATTCTGTTTTGATTTGATTTGATTTGATTATCGATTATTTCCGCATTATTTGACTTGTATAGCAATTTCACATTTACTAATTTATGTATCTCAATGAAAACACAAATTTCTTCATTTCAACACCTTTTAATAAAAAAATTGCAAAATAAAATTGTAGTAGTACAATCTTATATTAGAGATAGCATTTAACAAGAAATGAAATGTGCAAAGTGCATAGCCGTCGTGCTTCCTTTTCTGTTAAAATATCCCCATACTGTAGAACTGCGTGTTCGGGTGGAATGATTTAAGTCGACTGCGGCTGCCTCACTCGTGTTGCCGCTACTCACTGCCGCCATGTCTGTTTTGAAAGTGACGACGCGTCGGCGTAATCGATTACGTCGACACGTCGCCCCGGCCCTAGTCATCACTCTCTTTATTGTTATTTTTCTCCATTATCAGCCTCTTAGTTTAATAAGTCTTCTCTGTTTTTATTATTACTGTTGCTTTTCTCTCCGATTTGCATTTGATATGTTATTGACATCCTGCAGCCTTGTCAGTACACCCCTATTAGGTCTGGCACATGCTGCCTTGCATTGTTAACCTGAGTCCGTTTGTCCATCTGGGTGGCTCGTTGGCACCATCTAGTGGTAGTATGAAAGATGAGCTAAAAATGCTCAGAAAGTAATTGCATTCATTTACAAAAACATGAATGTTTTAATTAAAAAAAAACCCAACTATATTCTAAAAGGGATTATTTGGTTTTATATAATCCTTTCATTCTTTAAAAATAACTCCTTGCTGAATGTTATCACTTATTGTCTAATACTGGATGATACAGATGGTTTACAATAATTGCTATGGATTTGTCATCTTGGGCTCTTCTCAGGTGGTTCTTCTCCACCATGTTTTCTTCCTTTGCTTATGGTCTGTTAGTCTAGTATGTCCATGATTTCAGCACCAGCCTCATTTATTTACTTTTTTAAAACCGTCATTACTTCCATTTATTGGTTCCCTTTTTCTAACTTTTTTCTTTTTTTTTCTCTTCAGATGTTCGTACCGAAGGGAAAGGCAGCAGGCCTTATGTTTTCACCCTGACACAGAATACCCCTGTGCGGATAGGCATACCGCTCGACATCGCTGCAAACACGCAAGAAGAGCTCAAGGAATGGGTGTTCAAGATCCGTGAGGTCACCTTGACCTCAGAGGCCAAGGTAAATATACAGAAATAATATGCTTCACATGAAATGCACTCACACTTTGGGTTTAAGCTGAGCAGTGATGTGCCTCACTGTTGGTACTACTATATTTATACTTGTGCCATGTCTGTGGCCAGATAGAAGAGGGGAAGATGATGGAAAGGAGGAAGAAGATTGCACTGGAATTATCTGACCTTGTCATCTACTGTAGGCCTGTGCCATTTGATGAAGAAAGTAAGAACTATGTGCACTCACTCACCTGCACACATAATAAAAAGAAAAACACCAAATGCAGATGGGGTCACATTTCTCTTTTGTCGTCGCTTTTTTTCTTTTTAGAGATTGGCACAGAGCGAGCCTGTTTCCGGGACATGTCATCCTTCCCTGAAACCAAGGCAGAGAAATACGTCAACAAAATCAAGGGGAAGAAGTTCCTGCAGTACAATCGGCTGCAGCTGTCCAGGATCTACCCCAGAGGCCAGAGATTAGACTCTTCTAACTATGACCCGCTCCCCATGTGGCTCTGCGGATCTCAGCTGGTAGCACTTAACTTCCAGACAGGAGGTATCTTCTCTTCCCTTCTGAGAGCAAAGCTGGAAGACAGACAGTACATTTCATTTGTTTACGTGTTTTTTACATTTTTTTCCTTCTATTCCTTCCTCTTTCCCTCCCTGCAGACAAGCCCATGCAGATGAACCAGGCCCTGTTCATGCTGAACGGAAGAAGTGGCTACGTCCTTCAGCCGCCCATCATGAGGGACGACAACTTTGATCCCTTTGACAGACAAACACTACGGGGTGTGGAGCAAGTCAGTCTAGAGATTGAGGTACAGTAGACTGAGGACTGGATTTTTCTGCTTTCGGGTGTGATGCAGTTGTGCAGAAACGAGTCTGCCCTTCATCTCTTTGGGATAAATGAAGCGGGTGGTGGTTATGGAGACAGACAAGGTGAAACTGACAGGTGGTGTTTTGTTAACAGTGTGATTGTAGTTGCCCACTGGAGCAGCAGCAGTGATTGTAACACAGCTCGGAGAGGTAACCGAGGTACTTTACAAAACCTAGCAACCAATTGCTGCAATTTACATATAAATACATTCCCCTTTAGTTGCAGATGTAATAATATTTTTTGATTAAAGGTAACTCACTTTTCATAAATTATGAATAAACATTCATGAACTTGTTTAGAAATCAAGTCAGGAAGCTCATTGTTGTTTCTTCACTGTGAGACTCACTGACTGCTTCCAATGGTGTACTGCAAACACTGCTCATAGTCATGCTTTTAATTACACATGTTTAAAGGAGGAGTTCAACCTGTAGTTCAAACACTCAGTTAGCAATTGAGCAGAAAAACACATTATAAGATGTCACTGATGGAAAAGCATTGTGTGTTTGTGTGTAGCAACATGTTAATGTAAACAAAAATTCCAAAGACGTAATCGCTTTTTGTCCTCTGAAGGTCTTGGGCTCCCGGCATCTGCCCAAGCATGGACGTGGCATCGTTTGCCCTCTGATTGAGATCGAGGTGTGCGGAGCGGAGTACGACAGCGCCAAGCAAAAAACAGACTCTGAAGGTGAAGCTGCTCTTATTTAAACACGAGTTCCTCTGCCAGTAAAGACAGGCCCTGCCAAAACTGGGGAGGAAGAAAAAAAAAAAAAGCAGTTGCTGTTTACTGGATATATTTTCCTCGTGTAATTTCCTGTATGGTCTGAGGAAAAACAGGAAGTTATACAAACAACTGTGCCATGTGTGGGAATACAAAGGGAAAACATTGAAACTCGCACAGCTCTCATCAGGTCGTTATGACAGAAGAAACACTTTTTTTTTTTTTAATGTTTTGATGGTTTAATGCATAGATTTTGTTTGCTACATACTTTGATGTGGATACTGGGAAATTTTACTGCAACCTATACTTTATTCTCTAAAATTCCCATCAGTGAGTAAGGACAGGATTTACTTTAGTACAAATTTAAGAAATGTAATCTATACTTATAACAACTTTTTTTTCAGTATATTACTAAAAAGTGGTATATCGGCATATTGTACTGTGGGCTCTAGCAGCATTTGTTCCCATTTATATTTATTTGCCTGTACTGGTTGTACACACACTTTTTAAATGTCAATCATTTTATCAGTGAAGTTCATCACCCCTTTGAATTTGGCACTTATTCAAAACTAGGTCATCAGATAACTTCTGTTACTTTAGATGGCAGATTCTGATGTAAGCCCAGCTCACTTTTAAATATAAATGCATAAACATAAACTCAAAATTTTAACACATTTGGCATTTCCTTCTGCTGTTTTTTCCTCACTGCTCTCTGGTTCTACAGAAAGGGCAGCGAGCCAAGGAAAAATAATTTTCTGTTAATGACATACTCTCTTTTTTTTTTTTTTTCTCCTGGAAAGGGTTTTATTTCCGTGTAATGTAGAGGTGCAACCTTTATCTAGCAGCTAATTACAGAAGTCTTTATACTGCTGTTACAAGGGAAATATAATTGCACAAATGTTAGAGAATTGAGAATACACCCTTTACATTTTCAATATTTCTTTTCTTCTGTAGCTGATAATGGTCTCAATCCCACTTGGCCGAGAAAGACATTCCAGTTCACCGTGTGCAACTCTGCTTTTGCCTTTCTGCGTTTTGTGGTGTATGAGATCGACATGTTCAACGACCAAAACTTCCTGGCTCAGGCTACGTTCCCCATTCACGGGCTAAAGACAGGTACGCCTTCAACATGTCTGTAAATAGTTTTTACATGTTTTGTTGCTGACTTTAAGTATCTCGGGGTCTTGTTTGAGGTGAGGGGTGAGTAGAGCGGGGGATTGAGTGTAAAAGTGAGTTTTACCAGTCGATCTACATTTATCTGCTCACTTACAGGCATGAGCTTTGGTAGTGACCAATGCAAGCACTGGAAATTAGCTTCTTCTATACAGGGAGTGCAGAATTATTAGGCAAATGAGTATTTTGTCCACATCATCCTCTTCATGCATGTTGTCTTACTCCAAGCTGTATAGGCTCGAAAGCCTACTACCAATTAAGCATATTAGGTGATGTGCATCTCTGTAATCAGAAGGGGTGTGGTCTAATGACATCAACACCCTATATCAGCTGTGCATAATCCGGGCTCTAGACTAACTTTTTGCCATGGGCGTGCCGGCACGCCTAACTTTTTAAAGTTAGGCGTGCCGGCACAAAAGTTAGGCGCACACAAATTTTATAATAATTGATATAATATAATGTGTTTTTCTGGATACACTGTGCTTTTTCAGCATTCAAAGATTGATGACACCGTGTCAGAGCACTGGCTATGAATTTCAGAAGGATCAGGCCTTAACAGAAAAGTTAGCAATAGTTCTTTTCCTATTACAGCTACATCCACTTCTGTCGTGCCTAGGCTGCTCACTACGGCTGGGTATCATCACTGATTTCTATAATCCCTTCAATTCCGGTTTTCAAAGTCCCGATTCGATTCAACTTAGCCTCAGACAGTCAGAAATATTATAATTCTGATCATTTATCAGTACTGACTTCATCAGAATTGTGAACATCACAGCAGATGCCTTTGTGTGAAACTGAGAATAAAACACAGAAAAACATGAAGGAGATTTTCCTGGTCTGGCTTTTTATAGCAGATAACCTTAAATATATTCTACAATGTTCTGCATATAAAGTTTAAATTTCTTCAGTATTGAACAACAGAAAAAATAGGCTTTCTTGTCCGAGGTCATTTAAGTGAAGAAAAGAAAAAGACAGCAGCCGACAGCGCTGTAAACAACGGTAGACTGGTGGGCAATAAGCGAATGAATAAAACAGAAAACAGAGATTGGAGACGGGAAACTGTTCTTGAAGTACAGAGAGAGATAGAGAGAGAGAGCTAGCTGTGCATGAAGTGTGATTTTAATAGTCGTGGAAGCAAAACAGCAAAATTCATGATGACACTGACCAAATGTGAAGCGCAGTTTGCTGCTTCTTTTGCTGCTGGCTCGGTGAATTTTGGTTCAGCGCAAAAAGACGTAAACACAGCGTGGACCGGACGCATCAGGATCGCTAAGCTCCGACAGCGTGTCCGTCTACGGGCCGTCAGGTGAGAAAGCCGAGAAAGACAAAGTTGATTCTGATGCGTCGGTCCGCTCTGTGTTTACGTCTGTGTGTGGAGTGCGTGTACCTGCTCTCATCTGCTGTTTGGTTGTTGTTGAAATGGTTTTGTGAGCTTTAATCTGAGAATCTGGCGTTTATGATAAAACACAGTTATATTTAAAAGTCGATTCAGGATTTAATTAATTGATATCGCTTTATTCAAGCTACTCACCTCCATCTATCCACCTGCACTTTCAACTGGACCACGGCCAATCAGAGAGGTCCCGCCCCTTACTATCTCTGATTGGTTTAGTCCACGATAGGGGAAGGTTGCAGATATTTTTTTTTTTTTTTTGCTACCCGAACAGTTGGTCGCACAGGTGCAACCAAATTAATTTTTTTTAGCCGCACCACTGAAAAATTTGGTCGCATTTGCGACCAAATTGGTCGCACTCTAGAGCCCTGATAATTATTAGGCAACGTCCTTTCCTTTGGCAAAATGGGTCAAAAGAAGGACTTGACAGGCTCAGAAAAGTCAAAAATAGTGAGATATCTTGCAGAGGGATGCAGCAGTCTCAAAATTGCAAAGCTTCTGAAGCGTGATCATCGAACAATCAAACGTTTCATTCAAAATAGTCAACAGGGTCGCAAGAAGCGTGTGGAAAAACCAAGGCGCAAAATAACTGCCCATGAACTGAGAAAAGTCAAGCGTGCAGCCGCCAAGATGCCACTTGCCACCAGTTTGGCCATATTTCAGAGCTGCAACATCACTGGAGTGCCCAAAAGCACAAGGTGTGCAATACTCAGAGACATGGCCAAGGTAAGAAAGGCTGAAAGAAGACCACCACTGAACAAGACACACAAGCTGAAACGTCAAGACTGGGCCAAGAAATATCTCAAGACTGATTTTTCTAAGGTTTTATGGACTGATGAAATGAGAGTGAGTCTTGATGGGCCAGATGGATGGGCCTGTGGCTGGATTGGTAAAGGGCAGAGAGCTCCAGTCCGACTCGGACGCCAGCAAGGTGGAGGTGGAGTACTGGTTTGGGCTGGTATCATCAAAGATGAGCTTGTGGGGCCTTTTCGGGTTGAGGATGGAGTCAAGCTCAACTCCCAGTCCTACTGCCAGTTTCTGGAAGACACCTTCAAGCAGTGGTACAGGAAGAAGTCTGCATCCTTCAAGAAAAACATGATTTTCATGCAGGACAATGCTCCATCACACGCGTCCAAGTACTCCACAGCGTGGCTGGCAAGAAAGGGTATAAAAGAAGAAAAACTAATGACATGGCCACCTTGTTCACCTGATCTGAACCCCATTGAGAACCTGTGGTCCATCATCAAATGTGAGATTTACAAGGAGGGAAAACAGTACACCTCTCTGAACAGTGTCTGGGAGGCTGTGGTTGCTGCTGCACACAATGTTGATGGTGAACAGATCAAAACACTGACAGAATCCATGGATGGCAGGCTTTTGAGTGTCCTTGCAAAGAAAGGTGGCTATATTGGTCGCTGATTTGTTTTTGTTTTGTTTTTGAATGTCAGAAATGTATATTTGTGAATGTGGAGATGTTATATTGGTTTCACTGGTAAAAATAAATAATTGAAATGGGTATATATTAGTTTTTTGTTAAGTTGCCTAATAATTATGCACAGTAATAGTCACCTGCACACACAGATATCCCCCTAAAATAGCTAAAACTAAAAACTACTTCCAAAAACATTCAGCTTTGATATTAATGAGATTTTTGGGTTCATTGAGAACATGGTTGTTGTTCAATAATAAAATTATTCCTCAAAAATACAACTTGCCTAATAATTCTGCACTCCCTGTAGTGTGGCAGATATCTTCCATAGAGAAGGCCGCTACTCTTTCATATTCAAAGGAGCCAGCTGAGGAGTTTCACATATCTGACTAGTTAGGGTATCTCCCCAGAAGACCTGGAGGAGGTGGTGTGGGCCTCCCTGCTTAGACTGCCTCCCCAATTGGCAAAAAATGGATGGATGGATCTTTTTGCAGACCACTAATAAAAAATAAATAAATAAATCTTTTGCTTCTGTCTTTATAGGTTACCGGTCAGTACCTCTGACGAACAGCTACAACGAGGACCTGGAGTTAGCTTCTCTGTTAGTCCACATGGACATAACCAGAGGAAGGGTGAGCTCCACAATGTTTGTACTGTCAACAAACCACTCAAAAACATGCAGACACAAGTTGAAGAAGGCCAAGCAGACATATTGCTGACAAATTAGTAATGAGTGCTGTGAAAGCCAGATCTTGATTTTTTTATTTTATTTATTTTCTGCTTTTTAAAATTTTTTAATTTTTTTTATGGAAGAACAAATAGTCAAATGAGCTTTACACAGATTTCGTTACCTTTGGATCGAGGTAAACGTACTCCTACCCTGTTTCATGACTTTATGTAAAGCTAGGTGAACATGTAGCTGTACAGTTACTGAACAAACATGAGAGTGCTTTTACTTTTTGCATCTAACCTAGGTTTTAATTTCCATCGTGTTTAATTTCCTGTATGTTAATAATACCACAGGACAGCCTCTTTTTTTGATTCTTACTTTAAAAGCAGGGGTGAGTGTACCTCATGTCTTAGTAGTGATAGTATACTGTACATTTTTCTGTATTACATGATTTGTATGAAAAACAATTAGCTACTAACTGGTGCAAAAATGTAAGGGCAGTGACATTAAAAGAAGAAGAAATGCATCACTATTTTAACACTTAAACCATGAGCCCCGACCCCATCACACCCTGTGTATACAAACATAACCCTTCGTTTAACTCAGCCCACCACCCCAGGCTGACTGAGCTTCGGGTGGGATCGCACAATTGAAATACGAGCAGCCACAAACAAAAAAACAAAAACAAACCACCAAATGTATAGTCACACATTAGCCGGCAGGTCTGCAATGAGATTCGTCAGATAGTGAATGGTGCAAAACACCCAAATGGGCCATAAAAGGCTTCCATGTATGAAAAAATATCTCCCTTGGGCCTCTCAGTACAGTGGACTGATGTTTCTGTGTACGAAAGGTGAACGCAATTATTTTTGTTTAAAGCTAATGCTTCATTAGCGGTCCCAGAATTTGCTATTAGTGGACATTGTTGCAGGGGACTCTACTGCTTTTATCTCGAGCATCAATATAAAGCACAGATTTGGAAAAATGAGTCCTTTTAAAAAACACTTCTGCTTGTCTGAGTTAAGTGCTTGTATGTTCTTTGTCTGTAGCTGCCTCCCTCAAATTATTTCTTAATCCCTCCCCAGCTTTTCTTCCCATTTACTTTTGCCTTTATAGTTCATCTTATGTTCTTGAATGACCTGACAAAATTATAAATGCAAGACTTTAAGCTCATCTTTGATTATACAGAGAACCACTAGTGTTTACTCCTTTGTTTTGTTTTTTATTTCAGGATGAAAACGGTGAGGTTCTCAGCCCATTCGCTGCAGTCGGGGCCTCATCAGTGTCGGCAACAGCTCAGTCAGTGCGGGAGCGTTTTGGGGAGCTGAGCTCAGTCTCCTCAACGTCCTCCAGCATGTCTCCTTTGCCTCAGTCTCCAGCCCAGGCCATGGCCTACAGAGGGAGGGAAGGCTCTTTTGAATCCCGCTACCAGTCCCCCATAGATGACTTCAGGGTGTCCCAGGAGACACTGCTGGACATGGACGCGCAAAACAGAAGGTGTGTGTGTGTGTGGTGTGTCTCTCTTTGTGGTGTTAGATGCCTGTCCAGAGTGTTTTGGACGTGTAGAAGATTACAGACATTATCCTGTCTTTGTCTTCACTTCAGGATCCCGCGGAGGACCAGAGTGGAGAACCGTGTCTAAGTCCAAGCCAATCAGGACGCATTTCTGTTGCAACCCCCCCTTCCTCCTCCCCATCCCCACCACCCAGTCGCCTCTCCCCCGTACCGATGATGTCACTGACTGCTGTGAACAGTTTCCATGGAAACGCCCACCACCGCTTTGGCCTACATTTCAGGCAGCTCTCTCTCCCTCCATTCGCCCAACCCCCCCCCCCCCCCCCCCCCCCCCTCTCTCTCTCTCTCTCTCTCCCACACTGTCTTTCTGTCTCTGCCCCTCCCTGCCTGCTGCCCAGCCTCTCTTCACCACTTGCCAGATGAGAAGGTGAAGGGTGCATACTCGGACATTAGAGGGGCGAGGGGGGGTCACTAAGAGGAAGCTGACCGCTGTGGGCAAGAAGAAGAAACGACATTCACAGTAGAACAAAAAGCAAGACTGAAAAAGTTCCAGCTCTGGCCTGACTGTTTGTAATCTCTCGTGTTTTCAGTGTGCACAGCTGCTTAGTTTGAAGGCTAAGATGAAGAAAGGGGACAGTTATAGAAGGTATCAGTTTGAAACTGTTTCCAGTTAAGTTTCTTTGCTCTTCTCTATTTGGCGAATATGAATATATATATATATGTATATGTATATATACACATATATATATTTATTCCTGCTGTGCTGTTGGCCAGAGAACAGCACCAGCTCACCTGCTCTCAAAGAGCTCCTGTCTCTATGTTTTTAATTATTACGATTATTTAAACCTTTAAACATTCATAATGTGATTTCTTTTTTTATGTACATGTGTAAAACATGAGGGCTCTCACTGCTTTAAAAAAAAATTCTCTTCTTTTGTTTTGGGGGGTTTTTTCGGGGTTTTTTTGCAGAGGAAATAGTGTGCCTCCAGCATATCTCCTACCCTAAACTTGGAGTGATATAAAATTTTTATTTTATGTTTTTTTTTTTTTTTCCTGTTTGTGTTTGGAGCAGTGAGAGAGCAGATCATATGTTATGCCTGCACATATACACACTTATTTCTAACCTACATTCCAGGAAAAACAAAAAGTGCACATCATTCCGTGTTTGCTGCGTTTCACACGCATTTACAAGCCAGTGTGACACATTGAGACATGTCCTGGGAATCCAACACCTCACTGTGTGATGAAGCAGGACCAGGGATAAACGTTAAGCCAAAAAAAAAAAAAAGGTCTTATTGTGAGAAATGTGCTTTTTTTTTTTTTTTTTTTTCCTTCCACTTCTTACTTGTACTACCAATGTGTTACAGGCCATATTTACAGATGTCCTGTCACTCAGAGGGACGAGTCACAGGGCTGTGGGTTACAGCCAAAACATTATCCTGTTCACTCCCCTCAGCAGTGGTTATTATTTACAGTCGCAGTCAGACTTCATATGAGGGACATGAATGTGTGCCTCAAACTACTATAAAAATAATCTAATTAGATTAATTTACAGGGAACACTGTAAATGTTTTAAATTTGTCAGTGCGCCATGATTACTGTAATTATGATGATTGTAATAGTTACCCTTTTAACTATGCAGCCCTTTGTTGCCAGGATTTATGAAGCAGTGGATACTCCTTTGAACTCAGATTTCACGTCGTAAAACTATGTCTGGCCACTTTATTCTGAGCATTTTAATTTGTTCACATTATCTCTTGGCGTAATGGCCACAGATCGGGGACAGTTCATATTAAAGAAAGTGTGTTTTGATTACAACAAATATGTATTCAAATGGTTCTAAGAAAGTGTTTTACTGTAACCAAACAGTTTTAGATATTCTTTGGTTCTTGTTTTGTTTTGTTTTTTAGTTAAAAAGGAAATCTGTATTGACCAGCAGTGGTTGAGTGAGAAGGGTTGAGTTGCCAGTGTTGGGAATAAAGTAATCGTGCCATCTGGTACCCATCACTGGGCCACAGCGACATAAAGGACCGTTCGTGTTTGTGCTGTTGTGGTATTTTTGGGCAGCTTTGTCATAGCTACATGCTGCTTCCAGAATCCAGTGAGGATTACACTGCCTAAGAGGTAATTAAATTGCCACTGCCCTTGGTTTTATTTGTAATGAAATGTGCAAACAAAACAAGAGGGAAAGAAATGGAGGCTTTGTGCAAAACACTGACTGATGGATCGAAGCGAATGCAGAATGCTACATTTCATTATTGTGAACGTTTGTCCAGCTGGTGGATCAGGACCTCCCTTGTGCATTAAGTTCAGGGAGATGTTCTTTCCTGTGATTCTGGGGTAAGAGCAAGATTGACATGAACAGGCAGAGTTAAAGCTTGAATTTTTCTTTGTTTTTTTCTGTAGCTTAGTCATGGATGACAAAGGTAATCTGCGCCTTCATTGAACCCAGAAGGAGCACTTATGGTGTTATCTTTCTAGGTTTGTACTCGAAACAGTGTTTTCTTTGCTTGTACGTGGTGACTATATGATGTAAGCTCAATATTCTTGCTCAGTGTTCAGTCACTGGGGCACACCTAAGCCATATGCTATGATTAGAGGTAAAGGCAGGGTCAGGAGTGAATACTTGAGGTCTCAAAGAAAAAGACAAATGTTGCATTTGCACCCCCATACTAATCCCAAAGCTCCTCCGTGTAACATTTATTTCTCCGATGGATAAGAGCTCACCCTCCAATGCTGCATTGCTCTCATTGCTGAACTGTCTGCTAATGTCTATGTGCCTCGATCTGTGTACACATCACATTGAAGCCACGTCTTTCACCTGCCCCGCTGGGCATAAATCACCTGCACAGCCATGGTACACCCACACAGGTGCTGTCACTTTGCTTCTCTGCACCGTGTGAGCCTCTGCAGACCACGTTTGACTGACATGCCCCCGACTGTACTGTTCACTTCTGTCGAGACAAAACGTACTCCCGCCAACCTGTAATGAGCTCTAATCTGCCAGAATAACCGAGAACACCTGTGTGGGTGCACAGAGCCCTTAACTGTAATTTGAGTTTTGCATTTTTGTTTTTCTCCAGACTTGTCTGTTTAGTTAGTGACAGCTCCATTTACAACCGCCTTTCTGTAATGTGCCTAAATATGGAGAGGAAGAGTATTCATCTTAATTTTGCCTTTCATATGAAACATATTCAAGCCTGAAAAGTAAATAAAATACTTATTACTTATACATCTTTGTTAGCCTTTCTTTTTTTAAATGTGCTGGTGTGACTCAGTGAGGTTAATTCTTTTCAGTTCCAAGACCAAAATGTAACTGCAACAGGTGTCACTAACTACACTACGCCACAGGAAATCTGTACTGTAGTTTCAATATGAGAATGTGTGAACAGCAGCCTGAAAGTGACCAAAGTGTTGCTGTGCTGAAAGTTTATTATCAATACCTTAAACCCAACGATCTGAAGGCAATTCTACTGTAAAAGAAACATAAGTACATTATTGGAAAACAGGGCAAAAGGCCACGTTGCGGTAGATACACCAGGGGGGCGACCGTGGCTCAGGGGGTTGGGAATCGCATCTGTAACCGGAAGGTCGCCGATTCGATCCCTGGGCTCTCTGTTCTGGTCGTTGTGTCCTTGGGCAAGACACTTTACCCTACTTGCCTACTGGTGTTGGCCAGAGGGGCGATATGGCAGCCTCGCTTCTGTCAGTCTGCCCCAGGGCAGCTGTGGCTACAACTGTAGCTGCCTCCACCAGTGTATGAATGTGAGAGTGAATGAATAGTGGTATTGTAAAGCGCTTTGGGTGCCTTGAAAAGCGCTATATAAATCCAATCCATTATTACTCGTATTGAGTTAGACTTGCGTTCTTGCTAAACTGGTGTAATTCTTTGTGGGAAAATTATTGGGTTGAGAGCTGGCGCCTGATTTCAGTACACTGAAGTCATTGTCATGTTCAAGAAGCTTTGTGATATGGCGCATTATCAGCCATCAGAAGCCATTGGAAGATCTGGGATAGACCGCAGCAATACTTGGGCTGTGGCACTGAACTCGGTAATAACGGACCCAAAGTGTGACAAGACTACATCCCTCACACCATTCATTACATCATCACTCCCAACCTGAACCTTTGATAAAAGGGAGGATGGAGTCATGTGCGTATTGTAGCCCCAGTTTCCTAATCTTAGCTCAGAGGATTGGCACCCAGTGTGGTCTTCTGCCGCCCAAAGATGCTCTTCCCCATACCCTCGTTGTAACAAGTGGTTACTTTTGTGGCTGTTGCCTCCCACTCAAAGCAGTCGAACCATTCTCCTCTGGCACCAAAAGGCATTTTCACCCAACTGCTGCTCTGGATATTCTTTTTCTGACCCTAGACATGGTTGTACGGAGAAAGAAAAAAAATCACAGTAAATCAGCAGTTTTTCATATACTCAGACTAGCCAGCGGGTGTCCACCCATATGGAAAAGATATATATAAATCTTATAAAGTTTGTATCTGTCTTGTGTGAAACTTGTATGAAAAGCATACAAGAGTGAAAACACATATAAGATCCCTTGAAAAATTATATAATGAAAGTTGTATGTTTTGGATACTTACTAAAACAATGTATGAAAGTAATGAGAAAGTGGCCACTTTCAGGAGTAAATCATGTAATCCTTATATGATTTACTCCTGAAAGTGGCCACTTTCATGAGTAATCACATATAAGTTTTTACTATTTCTTTTCCATATGGGCAACTCCAGTCCTCAAGAGCTACGGTCCTGGAGCTTTTAGATGCATCCCTACTAAGACACACCTGAATCAAATAAATGGATTGTTTATCGGGCCTTTGCCAAACGTGATGGCATGCTGAAGAGGTAATCCAACCATTTGATTCAACTGTGTTGGAGTAGGGATGCATCTAAAAGCTGCAGGACAGTAGCTCTTGAGGACTGGAGTTGGACACCCCTAAACTAGCCCATACAACACACTACTTTTAAAGTCACTTAAAGTCAGTTTGAACCCAAGCATGTCATCTTGACCATGTTTACATTGACTGATTAAAGATTTGTGTTAATGAGCAATTACAACAGTACCTAAAAAAAGTGGCTGAGTGTTTGCAACAAAGCTAGCTCGACAGGGACTTAAAATTACTTATGAGGTAAATCTTTCATCATAAGGCCTCAGTGTTCTTATTTGAGGTTTAGTCCTCTTAATTTGCCTCAGTGCTGTAAGCCATGTAGAAAACTTTACTTATGAACAGACACACTGAGCCACAGCTTTCTGACATTGCTTTTATTCTGAAATGCCATCTGTAAAAATTATACATCAAGCCTATGGAACTCTGGTAGTTCACAGTTTGTTTACAGTGTGATTTATTTCATAACAAAGTCTCATAAAAACAAATATACGTACATATCCGATAGGTAAAGAAGCACTTGATGCTACAACACAAACCGTATGTCATGTAGTCTAATATACTGTGTCACTTTTTTGTTTGTTTGTTTGTTTGTTTTAGACCCTAAAGGGTGCTTGCCCTCTTTGGATGAAACAATCCCCGATGTCGTCCCACGCTGAGCAATTTCATGTTAAATGAAAAGTATGTACAGATACGAAAAGTGTGAACAAAAACATGTTCCAAAATAACCTCGGGTTGAATGAGCGTCAGTGCTGCTTTTCACATTTGTTGCTGTGAACAGAGCAGCTAGCACATTTCTAAAATAAACTGCAAGCATGAAGTCAGAGTTTGTGATGCAGGGAAAAAAAAAAGCAGCATGAAGACGGCACAATGGGAAAATAAGGTTGATTTGATTTACGATTAAGGCCTAGGCAAGCACCCTGCAGCAAAACTGCAGTTTTTCGTACCCCAAAAAAAACAAACAATGAACAGTCTCAACGCTTCACTGAATCGTGTCTCAGCTTAGTCGATAAGAGTCCAAACCCAACCCCCACCTGATCAACATCTGCCAAGTTTGCAGTCTCAAACACACTTTTTTCTCCCTCTTCTTCTGCTTCCACACATCCACCCCTCTCTTTTTTTCCTTCCCACCCCTTCCTTTACCCCCATCACAGCAGGCAGTTGGAAAAAACATGGCAGCAAAACGCTGTCAGCCTGAACGCCTACACTGCCACCTCCACTCCTGCACCTCAGTGTCTACTTTCTCCTGAAGGGAAAATGGCGGAGGGGAGAATAGTGGAGAGTTGTAGTGGAGATCTAGACAAAACTGGAGAAGGAGAGAAGGGAGTGGGCGGCTGGGTGGGTGGATTTTGGCGGGGGCGGGGGGGCTGCTATAGCGTCCATCTCATGTAGGCGGTTTGGGGGATGTGGGGTGTCATGCCCACCTCGAGGGGTGTAAGCGGTAAGGAGAGACAGAGAGAGGGAGAGATGGGTGGGGGGGGAGTAAGGAGGGGTGGGTGGAGGTGGCTCCAAGATCCATTTCCTTCCAGTGATCTTGTTACAAACGCATCTGCTGTCTTTTAGTCAGGCTCCCGGAACAAAGACCACCTGCGATGTCAACTCCATCCTCGCACAAAAAGGCCTCTTCAATCAGTTCCTGTTGCAATTAAAAAAAGAAGAAGAAAGAATAAAAAAAAAAAGCGGAAAAAGAAATTAAAAATCTGTCACCCTGACAACACGCTCCAGAAAACACGTCTGAATTTCCTTCATTGCTACACAGTGTGCTGGAGTTACACACGCACTGGTTTGAAACACAAACCTACCACAGCATGCCTCATTACTCATAATTATGATGAATGTGTGTGTTTGTATATTCTATCTTAGTGCTTCTGTATCACCTGAGTGACGATCATAAACATTTAGGTGTGTTTAATTATCACCTTTTAACACCTAAACCCTGCCACGAATAAAATTAATTGTTACGGAGGCGCAAATAATATTTTCATAATGAAACACCTTCTGCTTCTGCTTTTAGAAGTTCTGCAGCTTTTCTTTAGGTGTTTAATTGCTCAAATCAGGATATTTGGTCAGACCCTGCAGGGAGAGCTTACGCTCACGCTGATGAAGATTACCTTTAGTAGCATTCACAGTCTCGTCAGCGTTTGCGTCCTCTGCTTCTGATGCGACACTGCACACCGATGCCTCCGTTTTCTCCTCCATCCCACCTCCTGCCTGCGACTCCGGAGGGGAGGATCCTGTTGTAGGTGGCTCTGCAGCCACACCCGGTGCAACCGGTCGCGTTCCTGTTGTATGAGCAGCGGCACTGGCAGCGGCAGTTTGTTGCAAAGACGCCTTAGTGGTAAACCAGTGTCGCACCAAGTCTGTTGTCAAACTGCTACTCTGAGCAAGTTCCTGCAACTGTGCATACAGAAGGGGAATCAAGAGGAAGGTTCACGGTTATTTGAGGTGCAAAGTGGACACTTAGATGACACATTTCACCTTTTCATACTCATACCTGTTTGCAACCCAGTTCTTTTAGAATTTAGACAGTTTTCCTTTAATGACATGTTATTGAAAATACCCTCAATATATTGCAATAACATTACATCTTACACTAGTCTAAAACGTCTTATTTGATTTTCAATGAACTCTAAAGTTTTAATATCATTTTTATATCATAGTTGCATATACATGTACATATTTAGTTCATATTTATTTAGGAATCAATGAAAATCTGAAGACAGATGCTGATGCTAAATGGCAACAATTATATTAAGGCCAAAAAAAAAAAAAAAAAAGGATCAAATTTGAAGATTTTTTGCAATTTGAAAATGTTCATCAAAGATCCTGATGTTCACAGGAGCCTGCAGCTCAGTTTACGTGACTCGTGAACACAAGTGTAAATTTGAACAAAAATGTTATGTTGTAATAATGAAACTCTTCAAGTAGCACTGCTTGCTTCTGTTCACACAATGCCATTTTTTTCATCTCTTTCACTTTTTTGTCAAAGCTCTTTAAAGCTACTTACAGAGATGGAGAGAGCAACACGATCAAATTTTAGCCACATGTGCAAAAATAAAAAAATAAAAAATAAAAAATTGGTGCACTTGTAGCTATGACTTTGTTTTAGTTCCTCCTGACACCAAGAACGAGTTCTGAGAGAGATCGAGAGGTCTCACTCCTGTCCAGACAGGACATGAAGAATGCATTAAAAAAAATGAATGAATAAATACATTTTTATTGCAATTTAGAAACAGGCTGGATTAGTTGTTCACTAAAACGTACGTGGATTGAAATCGATTTGCAAATGCTACTAGGTGACACACTGACAGATTAATAGAAAGGAATGCATGTGTCAGAGTGGCTTCAGAGACATTTACATATATTTACTTATAAAATAAGATATAATCCACACACTGCTTTGTTGGTGAACTGTATCCAGAATTACATCACATGATACCGTTGTATCCTGCATTTCCTTTTCTTGGTTTGGAATAAATGCATTTTACTTCATGTAAAAGTAAAATGACCACGAAACAAATAAACAAAAGCATCAATTAGCCAACATGTTTTTTTCTTCTAAAAAGCACAAGCTCGAGCCCTCCTGAGGTATGACCCCAGTTCTACCAATCAAATTCCAACAGACCCTTGAATGCATCCAACATTTTCACTGTTTGCAACCCAAAACCTTCCTTATGACCTCACAACATCTCCAATCAAGCACATAATCCCATATCCACTTCCTGGATTATATACAGGAGTGTATAGAAAAATGAGTGGGGTTAATTTTGTTTGAAGTGTGTTGCCAGAAAAACATGTAAATTAAAATATATAAAGCAATACTTTTGCCTTCGCAGGTCAACACTGAAAGAATTGATGGGAAAATAACACTTTAATCATGAGTAAACCACACACACCAACCAGAGGAGATGATTTGCTAAAATAGCGAATGCCCCTAACATTGATATAACAGGAAGTGAGTCAGGGTTTTTCTATCACATATGAGGTTTCAGTTATTTACACCTAAAATCCCCAAAATATCTATCTAATGCAACAGAAGCATTTTGAAAGTGGAACTCTAAAAGCCTAGTGTGACTTTCAGGAGTGACATGCCTGTATAATTAGAGGATATGCTGTCAGCTTTTATAAAAGCAATAGTACAGAGAAATCGTTTGATTCTCAGGTTCCTGTGTTTCTCAGCTACTGAGCTATAAAAAAAATGTTTGGTGCTGTTGATACCTGTGAGTCTTCCAGCCTTCCGTGGACGTCAAGGTGAGCCTGGAGGACGTGCACGTTCCCCTTCTGTAGGTCTTCCTCCAGAGCCATGTTCTGGTACGACTCCAGCCACTTCAGCTGCCCATTCTTCTGCACATAACGGCAATCTCCGAACCAGCGCACCACTTCAGGCCTGGGCAGCCCAGTGCTTGAGATGAGTTCATCGTACTGAGTGGCGCTGGGCCACTGGGTCCGAGCGTAAACTTGTTTCAGCAGATGCAGCTGGTCCGCTGTCTTCTTACCTCGGACGCCTGTGGGTTTGGGGGAGTGAGCTGGTTTGGGTGTTGGCGTGGAGGTCTGCGATGTTTTGGGGGTGGCAGATGAGGCAGGACCCAGGGAGGATGCGGCCGTACTATCCAGCCCTTCGCTCTCAGTTTTCCCATTGGCCTCTGTCACCTTCAGCATCTTCAGATTTATTTTAATAGGGTTGACTTTTGGTTCCCCTGAACTTTCATCTCTCTGCCTCTCTTCTCCATCAACCCCGATATCCTCACCCTTCTCCTCCTCTCGCATTGCCCGCTCAGCCTCCTCTTTCTTTTTCTCAGCTGCCACTCTCTTCCTCCTCTCAGCAAACCAGCCGTGGATTTCTCTTCTGGTCATCTTGGTCTCAGACCGCAGTCTATCCACTTCCTCGCCTGATGGGTCTGAGTTCTGGGAAAAGCTGCCCTCTAGGGCTTTAACCTAACATAATAAACGCAAGTTAATTATTAGTATCGTCTTTTTTTCAATGAAGACAAAGAACTGGCATGTGTGAGATATTTGATTAATGATTTTGTTATTCAAGTTAAAAATAAAACTAGCATCTGTAACAGTTCAGACAGAGTGAGATATTTAAAGACATCATCTTTGTAGTTTAAAAAACAAAACAAAACTCTGAATACCTCATTTTACAATTTTTCAAGCCTTCCAAGACCAAAAACTAATTCACTTATTCATCTTATAAGCTGTGCATGGAAAGAAAATAAAACATATCCTCTTTTAGGTTTGAACTTTACTGTTTACATTTCACTTGCACATTCAAGATTGTTGTGGTAGTAGCAGCTAATGTAGATGAAGTCTACACCCCCGGAGACACACTATTTATCTAATTTTGTGCAGCTCCATCTGGAGCCACAAAAGTAAACTCTTACAAATAGAAAGCTGATCTCCCCTGCATTTATAAACAGACTTTGATGTGGAAATCCACAGAACTGAGTAATCACGACAAAAAACAGTGAGGAAACCTGGCCACCTGCTAAGCTTATTACACTTATATTACACAGGAAGCTTGCGTAGTAAGGCCTCACCTGGTGGGGTTCTCTCTCCTTGTAGCGGATGGCTGTGAAATCAGGTGACGGTGGCCTGGGGAGTCGGCGGGAAGGTGTGGTGGGAGAGGTGGGTGTCTGTGATGATGCAGATGGGCTCAGGGGTGCAGCGCTGTGTTGGGGAGTTTTCGCACCAGAGTTGTTGCTACTTTCTGACAGATCGATGGGGTTGGCACTGCCAGCGGCGCTTGTTCCTGGCGTACTCGGACTGCTGCCCGTTCCGGGTGTGGTGGCGGGTTTAGTCTGCGGTCCTGAGCCGGCACGTGTACCTTTCAGGTTGCGAAAGTGGTAGCGCCGGTCACTAAACCACTTGCGAACTTCTCGCACTGTGAGCCCCGTCAACGCAATGAGCCGGTCCACCTCCTCCTGGTCGGGAAACTGGCACACCTGAAAACTGTCCTTTAGGGCATTGAGCTGCTCCTGAGACTTTTTGCCTTTGTAAAAGCTGGGATCCAGGAAGGGGTTGACGGGCGTCCTGGATCCCAGCGTGCTGCTCGAAGCAGATGCAGGGGATGGGGAAGAAGACTTGGAGGCAGGGGAAGAAGCCTCCTCCATCTTCATGGGTGGGGAGTCACTGGCAGAGGGGTCGACGTCATCTGCGCTTGTCTCACTATTTTTGCTGCTGCTCCCATTAGCATCTTTGCTCTTCGGTAAACTGTTGCCATTGACGGTTTTGATGTCTGTGATGTTTTTGCTTTCTGTGGTTACTTTGTTGTCACTCTGCAGCACGCTGGTGTTGTTGGCATTGCTGACATCTGTGTTCTTGGCATTTACATGCCCAGTTGCATCACCGTTGCCCTTATCGCTGGAGTCAACATTACCGCTGCTGTCTTTACCATTGACACTGCTCGCCTTAGCATTACTATGACTACTGCTTCCCAAGCTGAGGTTGATCACGCTAGTTTGACTGCTGCTAAGAGCACTGCTAGTGCCCCCTCCCCCACTCCTACTACTATTACAGCTGCTAATGATATTCGTTCCTGTGCTGCTTCCCACTGACCCCACCACCATGCTCACGCCTTTGTCTGCCACCAGGGCCGCTGCAGGTCGGGCCTGCATCATAGGCCGCGCTGCTGCCTGGGGCTTAGGTGTGACAGCTAGGGCAACAGGAGTACTGTTAACCTGGATACCGTTTGCCATGACCGGCTGTGTGACGATTACCCCTCCTTGGCCGACGAGAGACCCCTGCAGGATGTGAGGGATCCCTGTGGCCCCAAGCGATGCAGGCAGGACTGTGATGGTTTGCTGGGCTGGGCTGTGGTGACTCTGTGGCTGGTTGTGAGAGTTGGAAGGTGCCGTTTGAATTATGGTGTTGAACATCTTCCTCCTGGCCTCCTCTATCTCTTCAGGAGACCAGCTGATGCCTTGCTTCAGTCTCTGGGCTGTGAACCAGATCTTGATCTGCTCTTCTGGGAACTTTGTGACCACAGTCAGGTAGCAGAGCTCAGCTTTCGTGGGGTACGGAAATTTGCTGAAGGAGGTCTTCAGGAAGGAAGAGGAATCCATGGAGGCACTGTAGGTAGGGATGCTGCTCAAAGGAATCATTACCTGAGAGAGAAAGGTTGAATATCAGCCACTGATTTTACATTTAAAAATTCATAAGATTTGGATAGAAAGAATTACCTTTGGGAGATTTTCTGAGGAGGAAGTTGAGGAACTGGAGGAAATATTTGAGGAGGCGGTGACTGGCGCAGAATGATGAAGGTTTCTGTTTTGAACTACTGAAACCACCTGGAAAAAAAAAACATTCAAGAATCAGAACAAGTGACTCCAATAAAAAATTTTTTTTTCTTTTTTAAAAACATGTTTCATCTAAAAAAAACCCCAGGAGAAATAAAAACTGACATTTACCTGTGTGATTGGTGTCTTTAACATGGGTAATGCTCCTGAGCCATTCACTATCTGGATTGCTGAAGGAAGTGTGACCTTAGTTGTTCCATTGTGGACAATCGTAGGAACATGGGCGACTGTTACTGAGGCAGTTTCTTTTCTCTCAGTCTCTCTAGATGCAGAGATAGTGTGTGGGTCTGAGGACGCCTCATCGGAGACTGGGTGAGACACCACAATCCGTTTAGGCTCCGATCTGCCCTTCAGCATCCGCATAATTGGGGTTTTAGTGATAGAAATCTCACTGTCCTTCCCGCTCTCTGGCCCAGCCACCAGATGTTGCTCCACCACCAGCCTCCTGTCTCTCTTTCTCAGCCGCAGAGTGGTGTTCAATGTGCTGGGGTGAACCCTGGCGTTGTGCAATGCTAGGCCCTCAAACTTGGGTGCTGAAACCCCACAGCTGACACAAAAGAAGCTGGGGTCAGCACGGAAGTCTGGGTGCCCGGAGTAGACGTGATCCAAAAATAAGTTAAGGTCATGCGTTTCGAAATTACAAGGCTTACATGTGTAACTGCCTGCACCATCTTTGACTGCATCCCCCGCCTCTGGTTTGGAAGACTCTCCAGGGTCTAAGGGGCTCTGTGTGTCACTGCCAGAAACCCTTGGCTGACGGAGAGCAGGAGAGTCCTGCTCAACCTCCTCTAAGGGGCGAATAATCTTGCTAGGTATCATACAGGGAGTGGACGACTTCCTTTTGCTGGCCATGGTGTGAAAAAAAAAATGGGGCTGGGGGTGGGAGGAGTGGTCAAATGGCTGAGAGTGAGGTGTGAAAAAGAATATGGGTTTCTCGTTGACTATAGACCAGGCATGGGGGAAGGGGGGTGGCGGGTCTTGTCCGTGGGTCCACTTGTGGTTATCACTTGAGTTTTTCGGGAAATCCTGCAAAAAGAGAGTGAAACACTGATTAGTTTGTCAATCACCAGCCAACAGTTTAGTCAAGTGGTTTGGTGAGTTACAAACACACAAAAGAGAGAAAATTTACATTTTAAGTGCAAATGAGTTGGGCGACTGAGAGCAAATGAAATATCTTACTCAGCGCAGCAAAACCCAGGTCCATCTCAGCAGAGGAAAACACATCATTGCTGACACCGTTTCCAGGTAAAATGTCAACAGCACAGGTAATAAAGGACACCTCGTGGAAAGATTGAGCTCGAGCGCTTTAAAATCCACAGATCTTGCTGCTCAAAACCTCTGATCAGAGAAACCCAGGGCTGTCTCTCTTATGAAGGCCTACACACAAGCTCACTCTGCATCTTCACTGATGGCTTGTAGAGAGAGCTCCTGTCCTACCCCCTTCTTTCCCCTCCCCCCACACAACTCGGTCTCACTTCCCCTCTTTCAGACACACCCCCAACAGAGAGGGCACATTCTGTTTATTTTTTTTTAATCCAGGGCCTCTGTAGTTTAACTGAATATCTTTATTTAAATTCCTACAGCAATATAGTGCACGTAACATCTGGGCAGTTGAGCAGTTCAGATGAACAGATGTTCTGCGGAAAAATGGCTCCATCCTAACAATGGTACACACTGTACAGACAGGAATCACACCTATATAAGAATTCAAATCTTAAAACCTTCACAACACCTCTTAGATTCTTTGTCTCCATTAAGAAAAAAAAAGCTTCGTCTTTTCCCTCTCCTTCCTTCCTTTGCACAGAGAGGTAGTGATGCAGTACTAGAGGACAGCTCTAGGGCAATTACTCTCCCAGTCACTCTGCCCTGACATGACACCTCATGCGCAGAGCAGCAAAAGCTCAACAAAGTTCAGCGGCTTAGAGAAACACAACAGGAAAATGCTTAAAATCTCACCCAGTCCAGCCCAGATACTTCACAAACACATCCAGTTTTCACATTTCAGCGCTCAAAAGCTTAAACCCTTTCGTGCATGCAAGCAGAACAACTCCATGCTCATATTAAACTTGGCTGGGGGGTGAGGGGGTGGTATACCTTCAGATGCTTAGCCTCATTGTGCACGAGGCTGTTCACTTATGACAAGGTGAGCAGCAAGCTCGATGTCTCCATTCGACAAATCCGCTAATGATGAATGTCCTCTTTCTAAAGTGCCCACAGACACATTAGCAGATCTTCGATTTGCCATAGAAAAGATCACAGTACACTAATTCAAAACCCAGTTAACTATTGCAGGACGAGGGCTCCAACTGTGACCGAGCACAGGTATGCAGAGTTGACTCTCCTGCACTCAGAAGCCTATGACAACCCAGACAGAGGCGGCAAAAGCAAGTTAAAGTTCCCATCATCTGCTGTCTGCCTTAGTACTGCTAATAGTAAAATGTTTTCTGAGCAGTCTCTGAAAACATTGCTGGACTCAAAACAAATAGTATCTTCTTTGTTTATTGTATTTTATTTTTTTGAACAGCAAGACTGCTCCCCTCTCTTTGGATCTGAATGTGAGGGGTTAACAGCCAAATTAAGTTTGCTACTGTGGAAGGAACGTGATGCCCCTTGTCCCCCACCCCGCGTGCACCAACTTGGGCTGTTGTGCACCCCTTCGACTCCCCCTGCCATTGGGTTCTGCATCAGGGGGCACCACTCTGCCAAGGCTGGCTGGTCACATGACCGACACAAAGGCTTATGGGTGGGCAGTCTCAACCATCAATCACGTGGTTCTGCTGGGTGCGGATGGCAGGCGAGAGGAGAGGGACAGCGAATGGGAAAGGACGGTGGGGGATGGGCGAGTCGGTATGGGGTGAGGAGAGTTGTTAACTATCGTTGAGGAAGCACTGAGGTGTTTCAGTGAGGAATTTTCCTACCCGATACCCCCCTCCAACTAGCCTGCCCAACCCTGCCTTCCCCCGCGCTTCAAAGCCCCCTTCTAGCTCCAAACTACAATCACAGTCCTTCCCTCTCCTCCCTCCCTGCTGCACTGCAAAAGCCCAGAACATTCAGCCAGCGGACATAACCTGGAGTCCTGCTTCAGCGCCTGCATGTGGCGTGCACACCCGGGCAGTCAGCAGGCATGTGCAAAATAATCACTAACACTAAGACACCCAGCAAAACACAATGTCAGAGCTGCTAAGTATGTAATCCTATTTCCACGACTGATCAAAAGCTGCAAACACTGACTGACAGACAGCAACTACCAACTTTACACATCACACTGTGATGGGCCTGTGAAAAATCAAAAACCACATCTGTGCGAACACAACTCCAGATAAGCCCTGGGCCTCAGCGAATGCGAAAGCAACCAGCAGAGACGCAGAGGCCTCTCTCACTCTCTTTCACACACACATACAGCCGCACACAGGTGAGCATCAAAACAGCACAAGCCCGAGCTATAATTGGCGAGTCGAAATGGGCAGCTCATGCCAGGATCAGATGAGCTCTCTGTTGACTCATGGGTGTGAGCGCATCAGCTGAAAACTTTTCATTTGAATGCCGCACATGCGTTGACTGACCATGCAGGGGACCGTGGGTTCGTGTCTGTTATATGTGTGTGTCAGCATTTGCATGTGTTGGTTTCCTGTGAGATTGAGAGTAAAGGGGGTGGGGGGTAGGAGTGGGGTGCGTGTGAGCTCTTGGTGAGTGTGTGTATGTGTGTGTGTGGCGTGTGGGGGAGGCTGGCTAAATGCCTCTGTGTGAGGCTTGTTTATCGAGGTAGTCAGGCTGCAATTTTTCCTGTGTGTGAGAGTCAGAGAGCTCTCCCAGTGACACACAAAGACATTATTTTTGACCTCACGGTTCATAACCTGTATTATTCTTAATGTCATCATTGGCTCAGCAAGGCGTGACCTCCTTTCATCCGGTGGCCTGACTCTCCTCTAGGCTGGGGATGGATCCTCTGAGCACAGACCAATAATAGCTCTCTCTCGCACGCACACCTTTGTATAGCTTCACACAAACTAAACTAGTCATCTCGTCACCTCGCTGAGAATGCAGGTGTAACACTGATGTGTGCGTGTAACAAATGTTCTCCCAGTAGGATGACGAAAAGGTGTACAGCACAGGCAGCTTTCTCCTAGTTTCCTCGCTCTTCCTCGTCTTCTTCACCCTCACTCCCCCTCCCTTTCTCCAACAGCCTCTGCACCCTCTGCTTCCCCTCCCTCCGCTTCCTCCTCTCAGAGCAAGTTTGGCCCAGGGAGACAGGTCGGCAGCGCCACTGGTGTGTTACTGTCCCCATGGCAACCACCTCCTACCCCCTCTTTCTCTCTCCTACCAGCTCATTTCTCTGAAGTACACGCATGTGGGTAAACACGCACACGTCTCCTATGCCATCCAGTCTCTGGCTCTAGTGGGGCTTGTTTGTTCCACACGCCCCTGTCAGTGGTATTTGGAGAGTCCCTGCCCTGCTCCTATTTCAGTGCCTCCCTCACGCAGTGTTCATGTCTCCCTGGTAGGTGTGGTCGCCGTCGCCAAGGCACACTACTCTCCAAAGCTGATGGCGTCTCTTCCTGTTAACTCAGTGTCTGTGAGTCTTGGTTCAGGCATCTGCCCGGGCTACTGCTCTGGGGGCTCCTGTGTTTCAGCCTACAGGGCCCTAAAGTCACGCAGGGCTCCTGTAGTCACTGTAGGCAATGCAGCCATGAGCGCATAAACAGGCCTGGCCTATCTGCCAGATGCTATCCTTTCAGGAGATGACAACCTCTCGCCCCTGTGCGTTTTCCCCAAGCCCACCCTCAAAAAAATAAATAAAAATCCTATGCTGTTTTGTTCTGCCTCAAAACAAACAAACAAAAAACGACTTAAGCTGCTAACCTTCTCTCATCAATCATTTTCAGGGTCTTGTTCGCTCATACACCCCTGCTCTCGAACAACCCACCACTAGAAATGCTCACAGGTTCTCTGCAGCCCAACTTCTTTCCACTCCCTCTTCGGCTCGCACACAATGCAGGCAACAATCAGAGCGCCTCTGAGCCTCAGTGACAGCGCAGTGTCATTTTCATGTGATCCTGAGTCTCAGGTCAAGGGAGCGTGTGGCTGTGTGGGTTGTGCACGGCCGCATTGCTGTGGCCGCTGCCGGTGCATGCGTTAAAATTGGGTTGCTGAGAGGGGAGGGAGAGAAAAATGGCGGAGCACCATGCCTCTGTGCTGTCCAACCTAAAATGGCTGACATCACAAGCTGTTAACCAGCCAAGCAGAGCCAAGAGGCTGCTGCCGCTGCTGACCCAGACCTGAATGCTGTGGCTGTGCGAGTGGCTTACTCTGCTCTTCCCCAACAACGTGAAAAGGCTCTTCAGTAGCAGATGACTCCTGTTTTTGATTTTTTTTGTGTGGCCATACTTGGTAGAGATCTGTAAATAAACTGTCTTACATGGGTCTGCAGGCACAGATGTGATGGGAAGTCATTACCTACAGACTGACACCCTCCAAGAATTGTTCAGCTTTATTAAATCATCAGCACAACATTTAATACTTAACAAGGGTTGCCAGTAAAGCATTTAAAAAGTTGTCTAAAATATGCAAAGGCACCATGGATTTTAAATAAGCGACGTACTGATTAATCCTTCCACACAAAGCCACTCAACCTGTGTCAGCTACTAACCTAAATCTGAGGAAGAGAAAGGGAGGAGAAAGGAGGGAGGGAAACAGGGCCCAGGAGGTGGAGGTGGTAGTGATGATGATGGCAGAAGAGGAGGGGGGTAGAGTGTACTATTGACTGAAATCTACAGCCATCAGCACACCAGCACAAAGAAATACAGCAAGATAGTAACAACAATAACAATACTAATCATCACCTACAGCTCCCCTCACAGCTGATCCACGTGTGATCTGAGCAGCAGTGTGGAAAACCTGGCCCGTTTCTAAAAGTGTAAAAAGGTGAGCTGGATTAAGCTAAGTGTCCCTGGGACTCACGTGGACATCAGACACAAATTAGCGGTGTGGGAAATCTTTGCTCTAATCCCTGCAGTCAAACTCACTCATGACAACAGTGAAATAACAAATAAGACAAGTGGCTGCTAGAGAACAACAACAACAAACTCAGCTGGTGGAAGAAAAGAAAAAGGTGTGATTTTCATTTAAAACCAAGGTCCACACACATAGATTTTTCAAGCTAAATTAAAAAAAATGTAAATAGATGGTAGATATATGATGGAAGTGACTGGGACTTTTAAAAATGACTCCCAAACTTCATTCATAGCACGGATTGACGGATTGGAAGAAATTTTGGAAATTCAGCGCATTGTTTACAGGACATATTACAGGATTTTTTCCGGGTAAGCGGGTGGGGGCTACAGTGCACCCTGACAACATCTAATTGGCGCTAATTTGGTGATTAATCGGCGATATTCCGCGAAAATAGGAGGTACAATAAGAGTCTGCGCTGCAATGTTTCGGTCTCTGAGCGCAGCAGCGTCAGATATTTCCGAAAAATGATGCGTGTTCATCTTCCGCTCAAGTTAGGCGGAGTGAGCCCCAACTTAAAGGGCTTGTCTGCATTATAGGTTTGAACACTACGACCAATTCATACCGGAGAGAGAGGAAAAAAGGTAAGCCGTGCCCCCCTCCAAGCTTTTAAAAAAACTACTCTCTCTACCACCCCCCCAGGTTGGCTGTCGCCATTTTAAGCAGGCGACATGCAGCTGGCCAGCGCCGCTGAGCCACAAGCCCGTAAAGGTAAGACAGCTCGCGCACAAGTTTAGGAAAGGTGAACACTTAAGTAAATGCGTATCAGTGAAGCACACTCACCTCGCTTTGTCGGAGCTCAGCGTATGCATCGCAGGTATTAAAAAGTTTACACTGGTGCGGGTTCAGTGGAGCCAGACACGGACGGGGTCGGCTTTGGGCTTCTCTGATGGTAACTTATAGGTGTAAGGACCCCTCTGACAATCGGCCGCTGATAATAATAAACGTGACTGGAGCCGGACCGGTCCCCCCTCCCTCTCACAACAACAACGGCCCCTCTCTTATTTTTTTGCGCTTGTTTATTTCGAGTGGCTCTGTGTTACAGCAGGCAGTGAAAGGGGAGGAAAATACGACGGACGTACCGAGGGAAGAGGCAGACACGTGACGCCGACGTCACTGACGGTGGAATTGGCGTGAGAGCTCGAGCTCCGCCGAGCACAGAGTATGAAGTGACTCACGTATCCCGTACTGACTTTGACCCCCTACGCCCCCTTCCTCACCCAGCATCACCCCACCCCACCCCACCCCATCCCATCCTATCCTATCTACACAGGTGGGGGGTCCGTGTTTGAGGTTTTGAAAGGGTCACAGCACCGTTAACCGTGCACGGTAACGGTTACAACACATCACACCTGTCCCCCCTCCCCCCCTCTCCTCTCCCCTCCCCTCCCAGGTGGGCTAGCCGCTCTTAAAGAGATAGAGCCAAACGGGTGCGTGGCAAAAGGTTAATAAAGACGCACAATAAATATGAATCTGCTCTTAAAGCTCCATTCAAACATATTAAACACCCACTACAGTTAGACGTGTTTTAGTCCACGTGACCTTTTAGCTGTAATTACGCAAATCTCAGTTTACATAGCCTGCAATTTATGGATTTCACTGAGCGGGCAGTTATCTGTGCTGTGAGAGTGGCGAGCTTTGAAGCTGAGTGGACAAATATTTAAATTTGCCGGGTGACCACTCAAATGACAGTTTATTAAGTACAGGTGAGGTAAAAGCTAATTTCTTTTCGTCAGGCTGCTGTATAGTCTTCCTTTGTTCACAACAATGACTATAATAATAATGACTTTGACTTTGCCACCAGCTTTGACTTTAACAATAAAGTTTAATAATAATAACTCTTTATAGCTTTAAAAAAAAAGAGTCCAAATAAACAAAAGTATATAAATTAACAGAAAGGCTAGAAATTAAAGGCTTTGGTGAAGTGATGAGGTGCTGCAAAGCATACTGAAGGCTCTGTTCCCATAGGTTTGGAGGTTGGTGCAAGGGATTGAAAACATTTGTTATATAAAAGGACAGAGACCAGCATATCCTCTACATTGGTGTTACAATTCAACTGCAACATAAACCACATCCTCAGCTGGCCCAGCACTTGAGGCAACTTTAAAAGAATTTAGTTTTGCTGCCTGTTGCATTGTAACGGGTATTTTGTTAAACCTGAGAGCTTTCCATGCACGTTGGTGAACTCGCATCACAAATCCCTAAACTGACTAAAGTAGAAAGACAACCAAAACCCAGCAAAGTCAGAAATGCTCACAAAATGGACCACAGTGCAAAGCCAGTCGGCAAAAAGCAGCTGCATGGGAGCATCACTTTAAAGACATTCGTTTAAACTCATTTGTAGCTGATAAAGCAGATAAAACACATCATATAGTATTCTAGTGTTACTGATTTTCCATTGGGCCCTGTTTGTTATATGTATGTTCAGTAAGCTTCAAATTAAACACGATGTCACATCCCCCACATCTTTCTGAATGAGTCACTGCTCAGTGGGTCAACTTAAAAGAGTCAAAGTGAAATTCTCTTAATGGTTTTCAATAGTGCAACAAATAAACTGTAGCTAACATTAGAGACCCATTAATAATATATTGGAGTCACTAGTCAGACACATTAATCAATTATTTTGCCAAACTGCTTTATTTGCAGTGACTACATTAGTTGTTCAGCTGACATACGTATAGAGGAGATGTTTAGGAGAGAGGGCAGTGCACTTGTTGACCACATTGTTTAACACAATCTTGGAGTGTGAGAGGATGCCGGAGTGCATGAGAAGACGTGTGATGAGACAGATTTTCAAGAATAAGGGTGATGTGCAGAGCTGTAGTAACTACAGAGCTGATGAGCCACAACATGAAGAAATGGTAAAGAGTTGCTGAAGCTAGGTTAAGAAGGTGATCAGTGAGCAGCAGTATGGTTTCATTCTGAGAAAGAGCTCCACAGGTACAATGCTTGCTTTGAGAGTGCTGATGGGGAAGTACAGAGAAAGTCAGAAGGAGCTGCACCACCTTTGTGGATGTAGACAAAACATAAGATAGGGTGCTGAGAGAGGGGCTGTGGTACTGAATGAGGGAGTCAGAACTGGCTGAGAAATACGTGAGGATGGTGCAGCACACGTATGGGGACAGTGAGACACTGCTATAATGTTCACAGACAACATTGTGATCTGTAGCGAGAGTAAGGAGCAGGTGGAGGAGAGCCTGGAGAGGTGGAGGTATGCTCTGGAAAAAAGAGGAATGAAATTCAAACAAGATAGAATACTTGTGCTAATGAGATAAAGGTGGGTGTAACAGTAATGATGCAAGGATCAGAGGTAGTGAAAGTGAAGGAGTTTAAATACAACCACCCAAACTAATACACAGTGCACAGGAGAGGTGAAGAAGAGAGTGCAGGCAGGGTGGAGTGGGTGGAGACAAGACTAGGGGTGATTTGTGACAGAAGGTTTGCAGCAAGAGTGAAAGAGAAGGTTTATAGTATGTTAGTGAGACCTGCTTTGGTGTAGGTTTGAAGATAGTGGCACTGACAACAAGGCAGGAAGAAGAGATGGAGGTGGGGGTGAGAAGGGAATGGGGTTGGACATGATGAATATGTCAGAGGGACAGCTCAGGTTGAGCTGTTCGGAGACAAAGTTGGAGAAGGCTTGGACATTTCCTGATTAGAAAGAGTGGATATAGGATGCAGGATGTGGAGTTCCAGGCTCGAAGAAAAGAGTAAGACCACAAAGATGTGTGGGTGTTGCCTAAGGACGGTAGAGATAGGGTGAAATGCAGGCAAAAGGAGCAGCCAAAAGAACAAGAAGAGGAATAAACTATTTTACACTGATTAATTTATTAATCGAATAAGTCAGTTTAGGTTAAACAATCACGATTACTGTAGTTATCATGGTATACGTTGGGGTTGCTATGAGATATGACTTGAACTCAATGGGGTGAAGCTCAATCAAAACAAATGAAGCCCTCTGCTGGACAGTATAGAGAAGTACCTCTATGACTGTCAGAGCAGCCAGTGAGAGAAGTAAGCAAGCATCCATTCATCAATTTGTCAGCTAAAAAACTCATATTACATCAGTTATTACAGTTAAGTCACACGTCTGTGAAGGTTCTCAGTCATCCAGGTCATCGTAGTCAAAGGAGCTTGCAAAGAAAAGCGTCTGGACTTCTTTATGCACAGGAGAACTAAAGAAGTCCAGACGCTTTTCTTTGCAAGCTCGTTAAGTCACACATTATTTCTGTGATTTCATTTTTTAATCAAAACATATAAATCTTGCAGCTTGCTTGTGGTAAATGCTATTTTAGGAAATCTCTGCATAGGCTATATATAACTATAGATCCCAAACTTTTTATTTAATGACCATTTTTTATGATGTATTATTTATATAACAAGCTGGTGCTAGAGAAGAAAAAAATCCAGGATTTCACATGAAAAAAAAAGACCAAAAACCCCCTCTTGTAATTATTTTGATACCTTGGAGAAGTCCTGACACAGCATGCAGGGAAACACCTTTCTCTGTTTTTATACATGCTCACATCCACTGAAGCGCTTTTGATGTTTTCTCACCACAAGACATGCAGAACACTGTCCTTATTACTATCCCTTAGTTTTGCAATATACTTCAGAGCTGCCACAGTTCTTCAGCAAACAAGAAAAAGCAGCGGTCTCACAGACCAAATGAAAGGTTGGCTTATTGAGATCAACAGATCAGTTGATTAGTCATTAGGTGCCGCTCCATGAGCTAACATGTGCTATTTGTGGAAGTCTCTGATGTGGAGATCTCTGAATAATCATAGGATTAAAGAAAATAACCATGGAACCTTTTTTATGCAGCTTACATAAAAATACACCTTTTTGGTCTTCATAGCTGCATGCCAGTAATTTATATACTCTGAATTTTTTGACTTTTTGTCAACATTACAACAGTGATTTTCAAGGAGGCGTATTTGTACTCTGGGGGTACTTCTGCAGTTTCAAAGATCCATCCACCCATTTTCTTCTGCGTATCTGAAGTATCCTACACAGGGTATTCCAGCTACAATTTTCCATTCCTCCTGGTGGCTTCCAAGGCTTTCCCAGGTCAGACGAGGACTATAATCTCTCTGGGGTGATCGTGACTCAAGAGTTGGCAGTTCATCTTGTAATCGGAAGGTTGCTGGTCGCCCAGCTCCGACACTTCACCTGTTGCCTACTGGTGGTGGTCAGAGGGCCCGGTGGCGCCAGTGTCCAGCAGCCTCGCCTCTGTCAGTGCGCCCCAAGGCAGCTGTGGCTACAATGGAGCTTGCCATCACCAGTGTGTGAATGACTGAATGTAGTGTAAAGCGCTTTGGGGTCCTTAGGGACTAAGTAAAGTGCTATACAAATACAGGACATTTACCATTTAGATTTCTTTTCTGATTTACTTTGAAAATAAAAATGACTAAACCAAGTCACTAAAACCAGATCTCAAAAACCAAAGGAGATAATAAATAAATGGTTGAAAGAATCAGCCCAGAATAATAGCTTAAGTTAGTTAATACTTCTTGTGCTCCAACGTCTAATCAGTGAGACTTTTACTTGGATAAACAAAAGGTAATAATAAGATAATTACATATACAGTTCTGGATAGCTTATCAATATAGATGGCAGATTTAACTGTAATAGAAATGGAGAAGCTGACGAAATATAATAGATGCCAATATATGTGTCAGTTTCTGAGTTTCACCATCAGAGGTCGCTGTGGAATTTATAGCGATTCTGAGGAATAGCGGCGCAGAAACGTCGCACTCTCTGATTGGCCGTCGCTGGCTGGGTTCAAACGATATTACGCATGCTCAGACTCCCTTTTACGGTTAGCTTCTGAAACCTGTCAGCTCAGCGAAGCGTAGATTTTCTTAATACCTTCAAATATTTCCCAGCACTTTCTGCCTCCGGTCGGAGAAGAATAGTGAAATCTACCTGTAGGTGTCACCGAGCTTGGAGTGTAACTTTTCCACGTGTGTCGCTGAAAGAAAGCGCAAAGAATGACGAGCATTTCAAAGCGGAAAGAAGAAAGTCATCTAGTGAATGGAGGTGTAAAGCAGTCCACATGGAGCAAAGCCTTCAACAGTAACGCTGTTTGGGAAGAGAAGGTCAGTCAGTTTGTCCTTTTTTGTTATGTTAGTGCTCTTGTTGTTAGTCGCCTCAAAGTTGTGAAAGCGTGTAATGTGGCAGTCATGGAGGTATGGCTGCGAAGGATTAATCTGGGCTAGCTGTCAGATCTAAAGGGAGTAGAGTTAATCGTCTTGGTGATTTAGCCCTACTTTCAAATATTGCTCTTGTTTGTGGTTATTCATAACGAATTTCATTGCCTAATAAATATTGTAAGCCTTTCAAAGTCTGACTGATATATTGGTTGGTCGATAATATCACTGACATGCCCCTATAAGAGAATTTATTTATACCACTAAAATGTATTTATTTTAGTGGTATACTCAGTACTGGATGCAGAACATGTAGCTGAGTATGTCAACATACAGTGCTGTATAGACAAAGGTAACCCGAGTAAATACAAAATGCAGGTTTTAAAAGATGAGTTCATTTATTAAAGTGGAAAAAATAATCCCCCCCCCCCCGGCTACATACCTAATAAGAATCTTGACAGTCTGGAAAGGTTTACAAAGCCATTTATAAGGCTTCGGGATGCCAGTGGACCACAGTGAGAGCCGTTATCCACAAATGGAGAGAACCTGTGGTGGCCCAGTGGTGAGCTTTCCCAGGAGTGCCGGACACAGCTATTCCAAGAGTGCTTTGTCGACTCATCCAGGTGGACACAAAAGAACCCAGAACAACATCTAAAGAGCTTCTGGCCTCGCTTGCCTCAGTTAAGCACAATGTTCATGATTCCGCAACAAAAGACTGGTCAAAAATTGCATCTATTGGAGAGCTGCTGATTAAAAAGAACACAAAGGCTTGTCTCACATCTGCCAAAAAGCATCGTGATGATCTTCATGACTTGTGGGAAAATATTCTCTGAACTGATTAGACAAAAGTTGATTTTTTTTTTTCTTTTTCCCCACAAAATCTGTTACAACTGGCATAAAACTGACAGGGCATTTCTTATAAACATCATACCAACAGTCAAACATGGTGGTGGTGGTGTGATGGTCTTGGGCTGTTTTGCTGTTTTAGGACCTGTTAAATAAAATGTTTGTTTTATTCCACAGGACGAGTTCTTAGATGTGATTTATTGGCTCCGACAAATTATTGCAATTGTCCTTGGTGTGATGTGGGGTGTAGCACCACTAAAAGGGTTTCTGGGAATAGCCATGTAAGTATTGTGTACAGCTTGTCTAAACCTTACATCTTTCACTGACCCTTTACATATCCTGTTGTACCAAAGGAAACACTGAAAAGCTAACATCTTTGTGTGTTTGTGTGCGCTTTTTAGATTCTGCATTATCAATGCTGGCGTCCTGTATGTATACTTCAGCAGCTTTCAGCAGATCGATGAGGAAGAGTATGGGGGCACGTGGGAACTCACCAAAGAAGGCTTCATGACATCTTTTGCCCTGTTTCTGGTGGGTTTAGTAATGTCTTTCAAAATGTATAAACTGTTGAAGTATAACAAAACTTAGACTTTCAAAATAGGCTATTTTGGTTCCTGGTGTACATGCATGTAAATTCATGTTAGATGTCACATTGGGTTAAGCAAGGGTAGCACATTTGTAGTATGTTAGCAGTTCAAGGATGGCCCATTTACCTCTAGAGAGCTGTGTCAGTGGAGGCAGTGTACAAAGTATGTGCTGCTGTTGATCCGTCAGCCAGCCACAGAAATTCATGAAATTCAAACATACAAAGAGCTGAAGTGAAACGGAGTGTTAAAAGCAATGAAAAGCATCCACTGTCTGGGCTTTTCGTGCCGTTTTTATTGATCTTTGAAATTTTTTTTGTGTTTCTTCCATTCCCAATGAACGTAACACTAAAATGCAAAACTGTTACAAATAGGATGAAAGATTAAATCTTTAGTGCAGTGGCACTTTGGTGTCGCTGGAATTTGTTGAAATGCATTATTGTAAATAAGTGTTCATCAAGCAATTACACTAACAGTGCCTGCAGTTAATGACTTTATCTTATATGATTAATATGTAGCTTGCAAAGACGAGCAATAAATATGTATTCATTAGTGAATAGTTTGATGTTCTTTGTCATCTTGCTATAAACAGTGATATGATAAATATAATAAAAATTAGGGCTGCTCAATTAATTGAATTTTAATCACGATTACGATCTGGGCTTTCAACGATCATTAAAAATGACTGAGCCGATTATTAGCCCCTCCCTCATTTATCCGCGACACCTTAAAGGCCGGTCCGTGAAAATATTGTCGGGCATAAACCGGTCCGTGGCGCAAAAAAGGTTGGAGACCGCTGATTAAGAGGACCCGAGGGAAGCTCGGAAAGCTAAGCAGAAGATATTTGGAGAGGAGAGTGACTGCCGTTGGTTGAAAAGAGAGTTTAAAAAAAAAAAAAACTTCAGTGGTGTTGCACACTATTTTATATTATTTTTTTTAAGTCATTGTTAACCCTTTAAAGCTGGTCAGAGCAGCACGCTCCGTTTTGCGTAACTATTGTTAAATCCCTGTAGAACCTGAACCGTGTAAGCTAGCGCAATAATTTGTTTTGCATATGAAACCGGAGGAGTTGTACTTACATCTGATGCCATCAGCTTGTCCTCGGTCACGGTTTCGTTCCACATATAGCTTTGCAAAAATTGCATAAAAAGCGCTTGCAGGAACAAAAACATAATATTCCAGAAACACGCTTTGCCGTTCCTATCAGCTGTTCGTAACACTTCCCACAGTGAAATGATGCACATGCTGTTTTCTTTGCAAATTTGCATCATAGGATTGTTTTTTGTTTTTCCTGCAGTATATAAAAATTGCTGTATCTCCAAAATAAAACTATGAAGACACTCAAAATAAATTTCCTGTGGTGGGAAACTATTTTTTGCAACTTTATTGTATTTAAAGTTTTGAGGGATAAGCCTCTTAAATTTCTCCAAGTAGAAATATATGTAAACAAAACAAAAACGATTTTCAATTTTTTTTTGTAGTTTATTGCACTTTTTTGCAATTTATGTAATTACTATGGACTTAATGCATACATATTATTAAAATATGGGTTATAACAGTTGTATTGATGTATAGCAACTTGAAATGCTCCCACAAATGGCACTACAGCATGTAAAAAAATAATATAAGCTCTGGTGGACTTGGTTCTATAGTAGGTCTTAAAGGGTTAAATAAATATCGTCAAATAATCGTGATCTCAATTTCAGTGAAAATAATCGTGATTATCATTTTTGCCATAATCGAGCAGCCCTAATAAAAATAATATTTTGTTATATTTATTCTAATTTAAAACATCATAAATGAACATGTGTGTTTTTATACACGAGGAAGGCGACAGGCTTTTTCCACAGGCCTGTAGGGTGGATTTTTGCTACTACACATAATTATGTTAAATTCTTTTTAGTTTATTGCTTCTCAAACACAGATGAACACACAGAAGTACTTTTTCAATTCTAGACTGCCCAGGAGAAAGGAAACCTCTGAGTGAAATGCAGTGAAACTTTAAAAGTTTACAGTTGGTTGATTTTTAGATGAGGACCAGATGTTAAACTGCTACTACCAAAAACACCGTCACCTTAAACCTCCATATTCTCTTTTTTTCCTCCCCCTTTCCCCCCCCCCCCCCCTCCCCTGAGTTTTTATTTCATTTACAGATTTTTGTGATCCATCAAATTTCAGCTCTTTGTCTAAAGCTTTTTAATTGTTTTCTTCTTATAGTATTTGATATTAATTTTCACCCTACTCTCTGACATGTTAGTTGATCAAATAAAAACAAACAAACAAAAACCTTCCAAATGCCAAGGAAGAAAATCCAGGGAAATATGTGCTCCTTAATAGGAATGGGTTTTTTTTTGTTTTTTTTTCTCTAAATGCATTGTGAGATGTAGTTAAGGTGGTTTTGTAGATGTTTTTTCTGTTTTTGAAGAGCAAAAACCCCAAACAAACAAAGAAAAAATACCACCTCATTGAACTAGGTCCTTTTTAGATTAAATATCTGGCACTGTGGCTCTGAGTACAGACACTCAGGAGTGTAGCTTGATGTTGATGGTTGTTTGAATTCTCTAAAATATTTGCCTGTCCGACATCTGACAGCAGATTCATACGTGTGTGTAGAAACCACAGTTTTGCAGGCAGGGCAATGATGTGCTATTTATAGTTTCTCATATGCCAAGCACATGACATTCTTTCAAATGGTCCAAATCAGGTGACTGCATCACAAATATAATAGTTTCAATATGGAAACAAAGATTCTCATCCAACTTCATTGTGATATTCCCCCAGATATGCAGTAAATCCAAACGTGTTTACAAATAGCAAGTTTCTGTTAAAATTCAATCCAAATTTGTGATGGTTATGTTTTAATTCTGTGTATTAAGTTTCACAGCCCAGCAGGAAGTTTGTTTTGGAAAAAAAGAGAGCATATGTGCTGAGAACCATTACCAGAAAATTTTGGTTTGTTGCCAAAGTGCTTGCTCATAGGGGGTCATGTGATTGCTGGGTTTTTCTCTGTATTATTGTAGGGTCTACCTTACAACATAAATACATGTTCTTGTGAGAGATGAATATGATACAGTGTGAAGGTACCAAAAGTTCTGTATTACATCAGTGTTTTTAAGGCTATCTGATGGTTTTCTTCAGCTCAGTTTGAAATTTGTCAGGTCTGAGGCCCACGCTTTGATTGTCAGTGTAATCACATCTTTTTCTCTCTCTCTTGATCAGGTGGTGTGGATAATCTTTTACACAGCTCTACATTTTGACTGAGGAGGAATCTGTAAGACACTAAAAACATTGAACATTTCTGCTAAAGTAAATTGTCAAGATACAAGAACTCAGTGGTATGGGATTATCAGTGCTACTACATAAAGTATGGCTTCTCAGTGTGCAGTGCATCATGGGAATTGTCTTTGGAAGATCCAGGAAGAACACCGCAATGAAAATGTTCAAATACTGTCTTTTTTTTTTTTTTTGAGTTTCTATTGAAGGCATATTTGATTCATTCATTTCCTTCAACACTTGTCTGTTAAAACACTAAAGGCACAGGAAACCATTTGGTTGAATCGGTATAAATTTTTATAAACAGTAGCTTGATGAGCGACATGAACATCGATTTCGGGGTGAAGCGGAAACGAATAGCGAGCATGGCCACTGTTCTCGCGGGTTATTGCTCACGGGCTGGCCAGTCAGGTGACAGGTGCAGGACAGTAAAAACAGCGTGTCATCATTTAGTCGAGAGGGTTCAATCAGTCCACGGTTGAATGTTAAATGTCTCCTTTTATTTCAGGGACAAAAATCCACCATACCGGATGAACAGAAGTACTAGTAAAAGATTCAATCTGTGGCTTCACTGTTAATCCCCCAATCTACCTTATGTATATTTGTCTCTTTCTTTTTTTTTTTTTTAAGATCTTAGCTGCCTTAAAGTACAGCATATTACAGCTTACTGTTATGGTTACCAGCTACAGTATATGTATGTCTGTATTTTGAAGGCTGGAGTTATGTTTTCTTGTGAAATAGAACTCCATCCCCCCCCTCAAGTGGATATAAACCTTCAATTTCTTAGTATTTCTAAAGATCTGCTGTCAAATTTAACGAATGTGAAAATTGTAGCTGGAGTCTAACTTTTAATATTGAAATAAATGCTGGTTGTAAGAGCGTGTATTGGCTAATATCCTATCTCAGTGTCACTAGTGTCAATGTGCTGCAGGAACAGATAACTATCAAATTTATCTCTCCATACATGTTCCTCAGTGGAAAAAGTGAGGAAACTTGCATGTTGTGGTCATATGCAGTTAACAGATTTAAGTCAAACCTGATCTGTTAGAATTATTTTAATTTAATGTCTTTGATCTGGAAGCTACGTATGAGAAAGTCTTAGTTCTTGTGTTGAAATTAATTTAAACTTGTCTGTAAAATGTCTGCATTGTCCCCTTTCTTAAATCCAGCTTGTATTATGCAGATTTATTTGTATTTATGCCTTGTTTGATTAAACATTTTTCAGTATTTTATCATGAAGAACTTCAAAAAAAAAAAAAGCAGTTCATGCAAAGTTAATGCAATGGTACTGTTATATTAGATATGCAGCTGGTGTTTGAAAGGTTTGTATTTTCTGATCAAAATTTTGGGAATCATTAAACATGGGCTTTATTTGGCCTCCATTTTCAAAGAGGTGGTCTCTTGTTTATTGAATCTAAATTTAAAAAGTGATTGAATGAAAACTGAAACTGTCATTGGAAGAATATTTGTGAGTGTTTACTGTGACTGTTTTGTATGTATAGTTGCGAGAGGTAATGGCCACAAATTTTTATTTACCTGCGGTGTCTGCAGGAGGTCGAACAGCAGGTAGGCAGGGTGGGAGCAGTCTTTTACAATGTTTGGGCTCTGTGTAACGGTAGCGTGTGTTTAATGTTAAAGAGGCCGCCAGTGATTTTTTTTTTTTTGATTTATTAATTTTTGGGCCGGTCTGGGGGTGACCTTCTGTAGAGCTACTGAGCAGTCAGCATCTCACACTGTGAGGCACCATGTTAACACACGGTCTATTGTGGAGTGGTAAAAGGTCACCAGCAGCTTTTCCTTGATCATTCCCAGACAGTGCAAATGTTGCTATGCCACAGTGTTGATTTCAAATTCAAATTTTATTTGTCATGTACACAGTCATACACAGTACGATATGCAGTGAATTTCTTAGACAACTGCTCGTGACCTAAAAAGAAAAGGCTATGAATAAGATAGGAAATAAATATGAAAATTAAAAAGGGTAAATTTAACTAGGAAGGAATAAGATAAAATATATAAATTAAAGTTAAAAAATAAAATAACTGCACAACAAAATACACAGTACACAGTATAGAACTATATAAGAATGTATGAAGAAATATAAATATATATATACACAATAACAGCAGCTGTACAAGTATTAACTGGAAATGAAGAATATAATGACCAGTGTTGTGCAATTCACATTATTTAGTGTCTTGTGCGGTGCAAATATGCCCTTGAGGCCTTGAGTTCCCCACCCCGGACATACATTAATAAATAAAAAGACTAGAACTAACACTGAAACTAATAAAAACTAAACTAAAGCTAAAAAATTTCAAAAAGTAAACTGAACAACTGAGCTTTATATCACACGCCCTACGATGTCACAATGATACCATAAAGTTTCACAAAATCACACGCTGCATGAATTCTGTGTTAACATGCTGTCTGCATCATCAGTTCTGCTCCAATCATATGGCTAGGAAAAAACTTTAGTTTCTATTGGATCATCTCCGAACTTTACATGAGCACTTTCTTTGTTTGAGCTTTTAAAACAATATCTCAATACAATATTATATGACTTCACAATGACACAAAGTGACACTAGATTTCCAAGTTAACAATGGTGGCATCAGCATAAAAAGCACAAAGTTTTTAAACAACCCTTCCCGTTTAGGGGGTTCATCTTGTTGAACCCGTGCCATGAAGGCGGGTCAGAAGCCAAAAGGGCTCCAAATTGGTGCTACCGAGATGTACCTAATAAAATGTCCAGTGTGCGTATATATTGAAATGTAGTATTTATGACGTATGTAATTAACAGCTTGAAAAGTCAGCGTAAACTTCCCCTTGCACCTGTTTTTGAACGAGCTGACATCGTTCATAAAAACGAAGGAAACAGAGCTTGTGACGTCATCCCCCGGCTATGCAAAGGGGGGGATATGTGACGTAGAAGCCAAGATGGCGGCTCCCCTCTCCACGATGAAATTTTGGAAGCCGGGTAAGTAGGAATAAAAGAGGATAGATTAGCTTGTTGGTGGTTTGTTTGGGTTTGTATTTGTTAGCGTGAGCTGCTAACGTCGACCAGCGAGTCTCGGTGCGGCTGCAGCGGCGTTCACGGCAGCTGCGTGATTTCTGCAGCCGGCGCAGATCAGCTCGGTTTAACTGCGCGGAATCAAACTATAACCTTCCAGAGGAAAACAGACACACGCACTGTGGAGCAGGGTACAATAACACACATGATGGAGTTTGTGTGCGCCGAAACCTTTCTTTTATCGCTCTGCCATGACATGTTCATTGCACCAAATCAAATCCTCCTAAGTCCCTTTTTCCTCAGCCTGCCTGCGTTTAAATAAAATATCTTATCTTCTCCTCCTTCACCATCTGCTCTGCTTCAGGCTCTGAGGCACCGGGGATCTCAGAGGAGCGGGAGCTGAACTCAGAGACCACCGGCTCCCCCATCATCTTCAACCCCCACACCGCACTCTCCATAGAGAAGCAGCGACAGAAACTCCCCGTTTTTAAGGTTTTTAAACCGCTTTTGCACCTGCTCTAATGTTACAGGGTTATTTTGTGATCCCCTGTGCTTGTTGTTTAATTGTTCATTAAGTGCTTCTCGTTACTGCTGCCCCTCCAGCACAGAAACAACATCTTGTACTTGGTTGAGAGCTTCCAGACTGTAATCATAGTTGGTGAGACTGGATGTGGGAAGACGACACAGATACCTCAGGTTAGTGTGATTTACTCCATGCAACATTTATGGCATAAAAGATGAATGACAAAAAACCGTTTTCTTGCATTTATGATAGCAGTCAGGAAAAAAAAAGGGGGGGTGGTGGGGTACCTTCAAAGTCATGCTGCAGTGACTCACACCTTTTCATGTGGATTAACTCCCACAGCGGTTTAACATGACCTTGTTTTTTGGTGCTTTTTGGAGCCTCTTTTGAAAGCAAGTGTTTGGACCACATCAGCTAGAATGTAATTTATGCACAGTCCACTTTTCATGCTTCCCTCCTTTTTTGGATCTACCTTCTCTTTTTTTCATGTGATTTTCATCAGTACCTGCTGGAGGCTGGCTGGGCAGCGGAGGGGAAGGTGATTGGAGTGACACAGCCTCGACGTGTGGCTGCTATCTCTGTAAGAACCCCACTGATCTCCTCTTATTGCGCGGCTCCTTCGCTGTTTGCCAATGTCATTCCCTTCACAGCAGTTCAGCTCACACCGAAGGTCACACACATTCCTTAAACTCTGTATTTTCGCCCCTCTTTGTTTCCTGCTGATAGGTAGCTAACCGTGTGGCAGAGGAGAGAGGGGCCCTGCTGGGCCATGAGGTGGGCTACACTATTAGATTCGATGACTGTTCTGATCCCCACGCTACGAGGATCAAGGTATTTGCTTGTCAGTTGTGTTTGTGGCCTCAGCGATAAGCGTTTTACATGTGTGGTTGTAGGAAAGCCCAGTTCTGTTTGTGTGGGGGGGAAAAAATGTTTTAGAGGTCGTATTTGAGAAAAACAACTCAGACTTATCATCGGATGTGAATTGTGAATGTTTCTCAATATTTTAAGAGGCTAATTGGGGATCAGCCTCAGCAATACTGATATTTGGGGGGAAGTCCTAACACTAATATGTCATTATTTGGGGGAAAATATCTCATAATCTAAAGATAAGAAACCTTGTTTTCAGGAAAGTGTGTGGCTGTGATCACTGGATCTTTGTAACCCATGGGCAGAAATTTCATTGAATCTCTCTGTAAATGTCCTTCAGTGCTTAACTGCACCTGTGTGCTTCAGTTTCTAACAGATGGCATGCTGGTGCGAGAGATGATGTCTGATCCACTTCTGAAAAAGTACAGGTACATGATTGCAATAGAGCCATTAAGCAGTCCCTTTTCTCTGCATGGCAAATACGTTACTAGGGAGGCCGCATGTACAAAACCAGGACACAGAGTTGTCATGATGCTGGCCTGTGATCTTCACACTGAGATATCTGCTAAAAATCCTAACTCTTACATGTAAAGTTGTTTTTGTTATAAAGTATTAATTAATGTTTACTTTTTTGCAACTAATGTTCTTCATTGTACCCTCACCCAAAGTGTGTTGATGCTAGACGAGGCGCATGAGAGGACCCTCTATACAGACATAGCGATTGGTCTGCTAAAGAAGGTAATGCCCGCTGAAACGAATCTAAATTTTACGTTAATGTCACTCATTAATTTACAGCTGTTTAAGTAGGAGAGAAAGTTGTGGCTCATTCCTCTGACTTTCATCCGTTTCTCTCCGATTTTTCGGCAGATTCAGAAGAAGCGACGAGACCTGAGGCTGATTGTGGCCTCTGCCACTCTTGATGCCAAGGTGACTGAATCATTAAGATGAGCAGATTTGCTTGATTAGACAGAAAAGATAAACAAAAGACCGACAGAGGGAAAGCTGATGTCAGGTCAGATCACGTTGTACTGACATCTGCGATACCCTGATGATAGAAAGACACAATCAGGCCACGATTGTGCTAAGCATTACCCGAGTCAGCTGAAATGTCATATCAGATGTGTTCTGTACGTTCAGTTTAAAAAGGCTTTTATCTACACGTGCCATGTTTTTCAGCTAAACGGCGCTGGAAGTTGTGAACTTTCTCAAATGTCAGAGTGAGGGCACCAACTGTTTCTTTGGTTTGGTTAAAGTGAATCACACATTAAATTCAGTTTTAAATGTTTAATGTGTTAAATCTTTGCCAAGCCTGCCAGCTGTGGAAGCAGTGTAGTTGGCTTCTTTAATGTTAATGCAATTATAATGCCTCCATTCAAACGTGAGACAAATCAACTAGTGGTTAAATGCTTTATTAATGTCCATTTTATTAATTGAAATACGAATATTATGTGAAGAAATTCCATGACTTCTTCAACCTGAATGAGTCCGGCGATCCGAGCAAAGACACCTGTGGAATTCTGACAGTAGAGGGACGCTCTTACCCGGTGGATATCTTCTACACCGTCAGGTAGGCAACACACAGAATCCAAACTGAGCAAATAGTCTGTTATTTTTGCATATTCCTTTTTGTTGTTGTTGTTGTTTTTCCTGAGGTATGTTTGGTTTGCTTTCAGTCCTGTCCCAGATTATGTGAAAGCTACGGTGGAGACTGTGCTCAAGATTCACGAGACTGAGGATGATGGAGATGTCCTGGCTTTTCTCACTGGGCAGGTTAGCAGCCATATCATTTACTGACCTAGCTTTTATTCGACATCAGTGTGAAAACAGTAAAAACCAAATCATCCCATATACCAGGTTTCTTAATGGTTTCGATTGTTTTCTTTTTCACCTTAGGAGGAGGTGGAGAAGGTGGTGTCCCTGCTGCAGGATCAGGCCAGGACTCTGTCACGGTACGGCATGAAGAAGCACCTGAGAATTTTGCCCATGTATTCTGGTCTTCCTTACGCCGATCAGATGAAGGTCTTTGAGCGGGTGCCCTCTTCTGTTCGCAAGGTAAAAATCTTGTTTTTGTGTGTTTATATGGACAATCCAAGATGCAAGTCAGGCTGGATAATCATATCAACATTTTTAGTTAATGGATGAAATAACTGCCATTTTTGGCATATATTAACAATCTTTTACTGTTATGATGAATTTCTTGTAATGATAGAAATGGTACAGACTGGTGACGTATGAGCCAGCACAAGCAAATAAACCTTTATTAACACAATATCATTTAATTTTTCTTCCAGGTTGTGGTGGCCACTAATATAGCTGAGACCTCCATCACTATAAATGGAATTGTATTTGTCATTGACTGTGCGTTTGTGAAGCTGCGAGCCTATAATCCTTGCACTGCCATTGAATCGCTGGTGGTCACGCCCATCTCCAAGGCTTCAGCCAGTCAGAGGGCGGGGAGAGCTGGACGCAACCGACCTGGGAAATGCTTTCGACTGTACACGGGTATGTGTGAACCTCCAGCCATATGATACACGCAATGAACATATTTTTATTTACATTTTTGTTCATTATAACTCCCTTTCCCTGTCTTTTCTTGTCTGCATGTCTCCCTGTCCACTTTATCGCTGCTGTTCCTTTGTCAGAGGAGGACTTTGAGAAACTGCCGGCTTCCACTGTGCCAGAGATGCAGCGCTCCAATTTGGCCCCTGTCATCCTGCAGCTCAAAGCGTTGGGCATTGACAACGTGCTGCGGTTCAGCTTTCTCTCTGTGAGTGGCTCGCTTTGAATCCACAGAGTAGCTGTGATGTGTTCAGCCACTGTGAAAGGAATCGTAGTTTATATTTTTATTAGAAAGAGAAATGTGCATAGCAACTATAAAATGAATGCAGTTTGTGTTTTTAAAGATGTCATGGCCTCCTAAGAGTGCTAATTACCACTCCATTGTGTCGTTTAGAGTAAATATTGTGCTTAAAATTGCCTTTATTTTTATTATGATTTATTAGCCTCCTCCAGCTCAGACTATGGTTCAGGCACTGGAGCTTCTCTACGCTCTGGGAGGTAAGAAACAAGGTCCTTAAAAATTATGTGAAATAGTGGAAAAGCAAAGTTTGTCCTTCAACTATAGGACTAGCTTTCAAAATCCTGCACTCACAAGCTTCTTCGAGGTAAAACTTCCTCGTGCAAAATGCAGACTCGTCGCTAATTTTGTGTCTCTTGGCAGGTTTGGATCATTACGGCCGTTTGACTGATCCCATGGGTGTGCGGATGGCAGAGTTTCCCCTCAGCCCCATGTTTGCTAAGATGCTCCTAGAGTCGGGAAACTTTGGGTGCTCCAAAGAGATTGTTACCATAGCAGCAATGATGCAGATTCAGAATATATTTGTCGTGCCACCCAATCAGAAGAAAGCTGCTGTAAGTGGAAACCGGCCCTCAGACGGAGCATGTTGTATTTTTAGCAGAAATGCTAAGTCAGCAAAATAATTATCCTATTTATTTATTTATTTTTGTTATCTCTGCCTGCAGGCCCGCGAGCACAGGAAGTTTGCAGTCGCAGAAGGAGACCACCTCACCATGCTGAATGTGTATGAAGCATTCATTAAGGTATAGTTGTGAGCGCACGTATGCACATTCCTCAGACTGTGACCACGAACTTTGCCAAAGCCTGGAGTAAAGTCAACTCTGACCTTGTGTTTTTACTTCTTTCCGGCAGCACCAGAAGAGCTCCCAGTGGTGTCAGGAGCATTTTCTCAACTACAAGGGTCTGCTGCGAGCTGTGACTGTACGAGAGCAGCTCCGGCGCCTCATGAACAAGTTTAAAGTGCCGCGAACATCCAGTGAAGGTATGCGTTTTCTTTCTGGGCTTGTACCAGCCGAGTACACACATTCAGTCCAAGACACATTCTGACTTGTTAGGCACGAAGTCTCCTGTTTTTAAGCTGTTTCACCGTAATCTTCTTGATGTGTGTCTCGCACAGGTGATCCAGATGTGATCTTGAAGTGCATTGTCTCTGGATTTTTTGCTAATGCAGCTCGCATTCACCATTCTGGTTCCTACCGGTAAGGACAAACGTCTGTCACTTTATTAGATGTCTCAGTTTTCCCACCTGAGGGGTTTTAACAGTTTTCATGTTTTGTTTTGTTTTTTACAAAAACCACTTGGTGCACTCCGTCATTCTTTTTCCTTTGCCAGGACTTTACGAGACGATCGTGAGCTTCACATCCACCCAAACTCTGTGCTGTACGGAGAGAAACCTCCAAAGTGGTCAGTGTTCATTCTTTGAGCTGCTGAAGTGTCAGTAATGATCTTAAGGCTTTGCAGAGAACTGAAATGCCTAACTGTTTCTAAAAGCATCTTTTATTTGGACATGTTTGAGAGAAACATGCTGTAAACATTTCTGTGTTGCATTCTTTCAGGGTTGTCTTCAATGAAGTGGTGCAGACATCAAAATACTACATGCGTGACGTGACTGCTGTTGAGTCGTCTTGGCTGGTTGAGTTGGCCCCTCACTTTTACAAGCAAGCCAAGGTATGTCAAACAATTAAAGCTGACCAGCTTATTATTTGTTATTAATCTCAAATATATATTGTGCAATAATTGTTGTGTTTTGTTTTTAATCTCAGTTCCAAAAGAGTTGCGATGCTGTGTAAAAATGTAAATAAAAATGATGCGCAAATCTCGCAAACCCATATTTTATTCACAAGAGAACATAGGAAGTATCAAATGTTTAAACAGTGGCTCATTTTGAATTTGTTGGCAGTAACGTGTCTCAAAAAACTGGGATGGCGTAACAAAAAGCTGGAAAAGTAAGGGGGTATTGAAAAGAAATGGCTGGTGGAATATTTTGCAAGTAATTAAGTGAACTGGGACTGGGATTGTAGAGTTTCAGAATAATGGTCTTCAACATAAAATTGCAAATAATTTGATTCATCATCATCCATAGAACAAACGATTCTGTAGAACACAACTGTTAATCTTGACGTAGCATTTTCAGTGGGAGAAACATTTAGTCTCTCATCTAAGTGACTTCTATTCAATTCAGTTCTATTCAATTTTATTTGTACAGCGCCAAATCACAACAACAGGCAGTTTATATTGTAAGATAGATCCTACAACCCAACAATCATATGACTCCCCTATGACAATCATATTACTCAACAATCCATCCAAAGTCCATCAGCTGGTCTCCTCAGCTCATAGATGGTTACATACTGTTAAAAGCAGCGGGGATGCCACACAGTGGTAAATGTGGGCTCTTTCTAACTTTTCTCAGACATGTTGGTGCTATGACATTCAAAACAACCCTTTTTTTTTCTTAAGAAAAAAACTTTTTATTTTTATTTCTACGTTCCATCTGATTTGAAGAAAGATGTGAAAATCACTGCATTTTGTTTTTATTTACATTTTACATAGTTTAACAACTTATTTGGAATTTGGGGTTGTATGGAGACAGTCTGTGAACAAGCTCACAGCTTCTGTATTTTTTGATTTTGTTTTATTATTATTATTATTTTTATTTTTTTGTGTCTTTTAGCATGGCTCGCTGGCCAGCAAGAGATCCAGGGTCCTCTAAATCTCCTCATCACTTCACCACGATAAAAGAGGAAGAATAATTTACCACTGTGCCCCTTCTCCATTTCACTGTATATAAAGATGTAATATATATATGTATATTTATTGTCCACCTGCACAACCCCATCTACACTATGTGGCCATGCTACACTGGGATTCAGCGGTATAATTTAAATGTTGATGTAAACATTTAAACTTGCTCCATTTGAGTGTGTCTCGGTTTTGGCTGTGCTGTAGTGTATATTCAGTCTATGAGAGTAAATGCTAATGAATGTGAAATGAGTCTAGGCTGTGCCTGACCCAGTGTCCATTCTGGGACGGTCATGTAGTTCATTCATATATATGTGTGTGTATATATATATATAATCATAGCAGGCTCAGGTCCAGGGAAGGGCTTCGGTGCCACAGGCCTGTCCACACCTGGTCCCAGGCTGCATTTTTTTTTTAAAGTGCTATATTTTGTTTCCTGTTGCCGATGGATGATAGAACCTGGTCTGTGAGGGCGTGTCCTTTAAGAGCATGGTTTTTGTTTGTTTGTAGTTATTTTGCTTTCCCCACAAACTGGGTGCCTTTTATGTTTAAATTAGTTTACTTAACCTCAGATTTAATTTTGATGTCTTATAAATTTCTTTTCCTTCATACAGAATGTAGTGGTATATATTTCCAACACATCTACAGCATACCAAAACTCATGATTTTGTTCAGTCAACCTGAGATCCTCCAATAATGATACTGTGAAGGGATAGCATTACTTTTGGATCCTCGTTTTACACTCTTACCGCTCGACTACAGTATAGCTCAGACATAGTGGCCTTGTCACCACTTTGTGCCAGTTTATTTTGACAGTGTGTTTTGCATTTCATTTTGAAATGTAATTGTAGATGTAAGGGGGGGGGAAATTACACCCAAACATTGTAAACAAAAAGCTGTGAAACTAAAACAAATGAAGTGCCATTTGTTCCTGTGATGATGTAAAGTGCATCCAAAGCCTCAAAAGACACTGTAGCAAACATCTGACTTCTTCTTATGGTTTCATAGTTTTAACAAGTTCATTTGTTTGTTTTTGTGTCCATGAGTATTGTCTAAGCAGCTGTTTAGTAAAAGGGTTTTTACATTCCACATGTATGGATTCATGAGTTTGTCTTTTTGTTTTCCTTCAGAGGTGTTTGGCCCTGAAAGCTTCAGTGAGCTGTATAATAAAGGTTTTGATATTATACTCTGCTGGCATCAAACCAGTACAGTTACTCCTGCCACCAAATTTTACATCTACATGCCTGTTTTTTCTTCTTCTTTTTTTAGGTTATAACTGTAGATGCAAACAAAACACCAAACAGTAGGTAGGCAAACAAATTCAAATTAGATGACTACGATTAAAAGTATCTCTGCATGCTAAGTTGTGCTCTGATGTAGACCTGTACATTTAAGATCACCTCGTAGACTTGTTGCAGATGAAAATATTTGAGGTGACTTGTTCTCTCTTATTTTGTGCAGACACTGAGTATGTATGCAGCCAAAGCAGTAATCTGTAGACCCGTGTAACAGCTTACCTCTGAGATACAACCTGCCACCTCTTCCTCCCATCATCAAATAAAGCCTTACTGTCATACACTTAAGTGCTGAGTGTCATTTGCTGTGCTCACTTAACTCTTTAAAGCCAAGTGCATTATATTTGATATATAATTTTTTTTGAGACTTTTACATCATCAGCATATTGGGTTTTTTATTTTTTTTGTCCCTTCCCGAAAAACCAAAATAAATGTCACATTAAATTTATAAGGAATAAATTACCCCCAAAATAGCCTGATGTAGCATATATGTAAATTAATGTCTTTATATAGACTTTTAAATTTCAACAGAAGTTTCAATAAATACTATTTTCAGAAAATTTGAATTTTATAAATTATTTAATGTTTCAGGCTTTAGAAGGTTAACTGGTGTTCTTGCAGTACATGTGTCCGCCGGGGGGTGTCACCATTGCACCGCAAACAGTGCCGCCGAGGCACAATTATTCAGAAGCTCATCAGTAAGTGCAGAGGCATTTATCAGTGTCTGTATGTGTATTTGTTCCGCTTGTGGTACGTGCGTGTGCTGTAAGCGGCTGCTTTTGCTGTGACAACTTGCTTTGTGGATCATTTGGAGGTGCGGTCTGATGAGCGCCTGGGCCCTAGCTGCAGTAATCTGTGTACACAATCGGAAATGTAGACACTGCATGAGTATATTTAAGCGCATTTGGCACAGATGTAAGTTTTGTTTAACTGAGACTTTTCTGTTTGGTTTATTTATTTATTTTTTAAATGCTCTTTTTTTCTTTAAGCTTTCCTCCAACTTCTAGGAGTGTGCAGCAAATGCTCTTTGGGCCACATGTTACTAGATACTACAAAACAATCCAAACAGCATGTCGCAACCTTATTTTTTGATATATGTGTTGCATACAAAATTTTACAATACACACAAACAACAAACCAATCAAACAAAAATAACAAAACTCTTTGGAGTTCCTAGTGAGGGTGGAAAGGTCCAGGGGTTCAAATAATGTGAATTATTTGAAGAACAAACTTCTAACACCAATAATTGTATGTCTTTTGAAAGCTACTTGGAACAAGAGGGATATGGGTTTAAGGTAGCCAGGTCTCGCATACAAAGGCTAGCTGAATGGCAGGTGAGCGTTTTACAGGTGCTTCAGTGTACGGCACACACCTGACATGCAGGCTGAGCAGCAGGCGCCATCTTTACGTGCATTTCTACCAAACTCACTGCATCAATTATCTACTGAATATCTACTGAGTGCTTCCCCAGACTGTGCCCCAACACAGACAAGGTATAAAGTTAAGATGTTGTGTACAGCATGGACGCTTTATTGCTCATTGAACTATTTTGCCTTTAAGCTGTTAGCTAGTAATGTAGCTGGCTAGATTTATGGCAATGCTTACATAAAGTGATGCTTTTAGTCTGATGCTGCTGATGTTAACTGACGGATTTAAGATGAGACGATAATGTTAACTTTCAGGCGGTAGCTTGTGCCAGGGCAAACTTTATGAAGGAGTCCTAATTAAACAAACAATAACAAGAGTCCCAAAATTACAGGCCTGAGGAGTAAAAGTTTCTTTTCTTTTTTACCTTTCTGTGAGTTCGGTTGGGGTTGAAAGCCTGATTTTTTGCTTAAAGTCTTGAGTACGGTGGCTGGGAAGTGCAAAGCGCAACAAATTAAAAAACGGCAACAAATTAAAAATCCACAACAAATTAAAAAACCGCAACAAATTAAAAAACCGCAACAAATTAAAAATCCACAACAAATTAAAAAACCGCAACAAATTAAAAATTCGCAACAAATTAAAAATTCGCAACAAATTAAAAAACCACAACAAATTAAAAATCCACAACAAATTAAAAAACCGCAACAAATTAAAAATTCACAACAAATTAAAAATTCACAACAAATTAAAAAACCACAACAAATTAAAAATCCACAACAAATTAAAAAACCGCAACAAATTAAAAATCCACAAATTAAAAATCCACAACAAATTAAAAAACCACAACAAATTAAAAAACCGCAACAAATTAAAAATCCTTGACGGAAAGGGATTGTCTGAAATACCGGAAGTGGAGAGTGATGTCACGAGAGGGGGCGTGGCCAGAATTTTTGGTTGAGGCGCCATGTTTCTGGGCCGAACAAAGCGCTAGCGAAAGAGGAGCGAAAGTACACGGATAACACTAGTTATGGTTCGTACTTGCTGTGCGGTCGGTTGTAAAGTTAGATCGCACGACCGGCAAGGGAATAAGGTTGAAAATGGTTTATCTTTTCATTCTTTCCCCACCTGGAAGCAACATGAGGCAGCTCATGTATCGGATGTTACCAAAAGAAGGCGTCTAGTCTGGATAGCAGCTGTGAGACCAGCTGATATCCAGTTCTATTCCATCTCCAAATATCTGTTGGTGTGCTCCAGACATTTTCATTCCGGTAAGTTATAGATATGTTCATATCACTCTTTATCGGTCTTTTAAGTCTGACATCACTAGCCGTGTCTTGGCTCAAACTCCCAAGAGCACCTGCAGGTCCATAAATCACACGATCACTGTGGCATCACTGAGTGTTGAAAAACTATCTAAAGTCTTTCATCTGTAATAAAATGATCAGCGTTCTGCTCTACCATGTGTAACAATTGAGTTTATCATCCAGGCATCCATGAAGACGAAATTAGCAGGAAGTTAGCTCGCTAGATTCCATCTAAATACAATATAGCATGTCCTAACTGAGGGATTTTGGAAACAAAGTCAAACGTACAGCTCTGCTATCACTTCCAACATAAATGAAGACAGAAAACTAAACAGCAGTGACGTTTGTAGGGTACTGAAGTTTGGCTAGCTGGTGTAAAACGATGTGCTACGTGACCGTTAGCTATGTTAGCATAATATAAACACTAACTTTTTCCACTTAATAAAAGTTATCGTGAGGATTCTCGGTGGTCAGGAACAACGGCGCTTCGTGTCCATCCCGTGTAGATGTTAGTGAAACTGTTGGGAAGACAACATGAACATTTTACTTATACTGTATAATCTGCAGATTCTGACAGAAATCTGCATATCCTTTGAAGCACCGCTCCTCTCTAAAATGGCAATAAGGATAATTATTAGGCCATATGTAAATAACAAAATAATTTAAAGCAAAGTCTGAAACAAATCTTTATACTTAAGGGGCATCAGTCAAACAATACTGTTTGGTCTGGGTCTAAACAGAGCGTGTTGTGTGTGACATCTGCTTTTGCATATGTGGGCCACTTTGAGGGTTCACAAAGGAGCGTGTTTGCTGTCACATTTTATTTGTAGTGTGAACAAGCAGACAAAAAAATCGGAATTGAGCATTAAGACCTGTAGTGTGAACGTAGCCATAGTGAGTAGAGTGCATTGATGTGACATTGTTCTGAAGGATTTAGTTATTCTCAGTGGTTAAAGAAATTGCAATTATTTATTCATATTTATTAGAAATAATCCTAATTACATATCTTGCTTCCGTGTTTGTGTCCTGTGTCACAAAAATACATTTTTTACTATAATACATTGATTAATGACCTGCAGAATCTCCTTATCATATTACGTGTCCATAATTGTCACCTAAAGTCAAACTTTATGCTTTCTCCATAAAGTGATTACATACTTTAGTTTCATTTTCTGAAGTCAGGTTTCTGAAAGAGAACAGGCAGATTTGGAATATAACATGCAGCGTTCTATAGATGGATACATAAAAAAATGGAAAATTACATGTATGTGCTAACTTTCTAAACACTTTGTTACATTTATGATAAATGGATTTGAAAGTAGATAAAACACATTTATGTTGGCCTTGGCTCATTAGTCTTTGTCTTTAAATTAACTTGTAACTTGTATGTTTCAGGTACTGCACTCTCAAAGACTGAATGAACCAGCATTGCAGCCATGGGTCATTGTGAGCATCACAGGGAAGGTTGAAGCCGCCCACTGCACCTGTATGGCCGGAGTCGTGGAGACCTGCAGCCATGTCGCTGTTCTTCTTTTTAAAGTAGAAGCAACAATGCGGATCTGTGGCACAAGGGCTGTTACAGATGAACCTGCATACTGGGTTTTGCTGGGTAATATGACCAAGATACAGCCAGAGGTTGGCCATAAGATAGACTTCTCCTCTTCAGCTGCCCAAAAACTGCTCTGGATCAAAACATAAACAGACCATCCGTATTGAAAGGTAAAAGGAGCCGTCCTCAAAACAGAAAAATCCCACCTGCTACTGTGGAGGAGTTGTCACTGCTATTGGATACTTTGCTGGAGCACAGTAAAGCTGTGGGTTGTGGGAATGACCCATAATGTTTTATATAAGGGTCTAGATTTATGCCTGAAGTGCACTGCCATGTAAATAATTTGCATTTACTGAATATGTACTGACTGAGTACCACTGTTCAAAAGTTCAATAAAGAAACAAACTAATTTTTGCCTCTTTTTTATTATAGAATATCACATCAGTTACAATGTAGAATCCATGTCATTTATAGTTTATAAAAGACAAAATGTTTACACAAAATCATGACAGCATTTACACGATATCACCCACTACTAACACTACTTAATTTACTATCAATTACTTCAATTTATCTTCTGAAAAATTACCGCTATTTATACAGCACAAGACTTAAGAATATTTAACAGGAGCAAGTTTCATTTTCCCCTGGTTTTACTACCACACTGTTCATCAAAACGGCAGCAAACCTTCACCATCTTATCCAGAAGGGTCACCTCTTCACCCTCACATGGAAGAAGTATTGGCATGGTGGTATGTTTGAAGCAGGTCCCTTGTGTAGCGCTGGAACCCAGTCACGATGTTTCATCCATTTCATTGGCTGGTCTGCTGCAATAATGCCAAATAATTAGCAAGTCTATAAATAGCACGTAGTTCTGCAAAATCACTCATTAGGATGTTTTTTTTTTCTAATTTGCTATGAGCTCAGAGTGCATCGAAAAGAAAACTAATAGGCTATCTGGTCTTTAAGTGGTGGCGTGACAAATCCTGCTTCCAGGCCTAAAGTAGTCTGCGTTTAATATGGATTTTGTGTTGTTAACATGTTTAATGTTTTGTATTGTCTTCTATTTAATCTCAAAAAACTCCTAAAAACAGTCAGTGATCACTGTTGGCTTCCCACTGCTTCTATCACCACTAATCATTTGAAAGCTCAGTTTTTAAAACCTTACGATGTAGCTACAGCCCAGCCCATGCAGCAGTATATGAATGACTAATCCTATTCATCCTTGTGGATGGATTATCTCAGTTGTTCTCCTGGCTGGAGTTTGGTCCGTTTACAGCATCCTGCGATGCGATTACATTTGTTTCTGACCACCGAGAATCCTCACGATAACTTTTATTAAGTGGAAAAAGTTAGTGTTTATATTATGCTAACATAGCTGTGCCGCTAACGGTCACGTAGCACATCGTTTTACACCAGCTAGCCAAACTTCAGTACCCTACAAACGTCACTGCTGTTTAGTTTTCTGTCTTCATTTATGTTGGAAGTGATAGCAGAGCTGTACGTTTGACTTTGTTTCCAAAATCCCTCAGTTAGGACATGCTATATTGTATTTAGATGGAATCTAGCGAGCTAACTTCCTGCTAATTTCGTCTTCATGGATGCCTGGATGATAAACTCAATTGTTACACATGGTAGAGCAGAACGCTGATCATTTTATTACAGATGAAAGACTTTAGATAGTTTTTCAACACTCAGTGATGCCACAGTGATCGTGTGATTTATGGACCTGCAGGTGCTCTTGGGAGTTTGAGCCAAGACACGGCTAGTGATGTCAGACTTAAAAGACCGATAAAGAGTGATATGAACATATCTATAACTTACCGGAATGAAAATGTCTGGAGCACACCAACAGATATTTGGAGATGGAATAGAACTGGATATCAGCTGGTCTCACAGCTGCTATCCAGACTAGACGCCTTCTTTTGGTAACATCCGATACATGAGCTGCCTCATGTTGCTTCCAGGTGGGGAAAGAATGAAAAGATAAACCATTTTCAACCTTATTCCCTTGCCGGTCGTGCGATCTAACTTTACAACCGACCGCACAGCAAGTACGAACCATAACTGGTGTTATCCGTGTACTTTCGCTCCTCTTTCGCTAGCGCTTTGTTCGGCCCAGAAACATGGCGCCTCAACCAAAAATTCTGGCCACGCCCCCTCTCGTGACATCACTCTCCACTTCCGGTATTTCAGACAATCCCTTTCCGTCAAGGATTTTTAATTTGTTGCGGTTTTTTAATTTGTTGTGGTTTTTTAATTTGTTGTGGATTTTTAATTTGTGGATTTTTAATTTGTTGCGGTTTTTTAATTTGTTGTGGATTTTTAATTTGTTGTGGTTTTTTAATTTGTTGTGAATTTTTAATTTGTTGTGAATTTTTAATTTGTTGCGGTTTTTTAATTTGTTGTGGATTTTTAATTTGTTGTGGTTTTTTAATTTGTTGCGAATTTTTAATTTGTTGTGAATTTTTAATTTGTTGCCGTTTTTTAATTTGTTGCGGTTTTTTAATTTGTTGTGGATTTTTAATTTGTTGCCGTTTTTTAATTTGTTGCGCTTTGCACTTCCCAGCCACCGTACTTGAGGCTAACCTGTGCTGCACATTTATTATTCGTTAATGCAGGTGGTTGTGGTTTGATAACAAAATGAAGCATGCTGAGAAAGAGTTGGAGTTTACAGTAGAAATGAAAGCAAGGAAGAAAGCTTACTTGCTGTAGCAGCCAGTAGCCAGCCTAAATAAAGAGGGGGGTTGGTGCAGACACATATCTTTCCATGGTGTAGATAATCACAATAAGACAATATTTTAAATGAGAATTTCAAATAATGCATATGATGTCTCAGTCTCCACAGAGATGGCCAGCATTTACACTGCACATGTCTTTTTAAAGCGAATACTTTCTCAGTCTATAAATGGATCAATTTTACCTTAGTTATATAACGCCAGTGCACAACAACAGTCATTTCAAGCCACTTTACATTGTAAGGTTAAATTCCCTAGTATAAGAGGGATTTAATATGATCAATATGATTTATTAATCATTGTTAGAAGCTGGAAGAAAGGCCAGAATTTTAGCCCTTAGTTGACCATTCGACCAAATATTTCCATAAATTACTGCAACTGTATAATTTCCATTACCTCCTGTTATTCATTTTTTAAAATTCAGATTGCTTTTATTTGTTTTTCTTGCCTCTGTTAACCCACCTGTGCTCTTTCATAGCCATTTCTGTTGTTATCTAGTGATGCCAGGTTATGTGGTCATTTGAGTGTCTTTTAAAACACTAAATGCACTGCAATGCAATGCACCTATAACATAGTTTGCTCAGTCGCATTGTCACAAAGGCACTGCTGATGCATCTTATGCATTTGGTGTGCTCTTTGTTTTAAGGATCTTCGGTGGTACGGCGCATTAAGCTATGGTGTTTCTGTCTCACTGTCAGCTGACGGGAATGATGAATTTCTCAACCTGACATCTTCGTGGAGGACAAAAACAAGTAAGAGATGAAAGGCTACATTACTACACGTGTTTTTCAGTTCCACTCAGTTGCCCATTAGTGTTGTATAACCACATACATGTTAGCTGACAGCCGGAGGTATCAGTGATTAATAGCATGCATGTGACTCGGACGAGGCAGCAGTTTTGAACAGGTTGTGCGTATGTGGTTGAGCGTTCCTCGCCATATTTCAGCACTGTCAAAAAATCATTGACATGTTCCATCCAATTCAAAGAATGTTTAACTGTTTTAAAGCGCTTGATGGGAAAGCAAGCCATGTGTGACTTGTAATTACCCCCTGTTCAAAGTTTAGACGTGTTTTGAAAGAAAACATTGTGGTTAATATTTCCCCACTTAATTGGTAATGAGTGCTTTTTTACAGCTTTTGCAAGATTTTGTTTGTCAGAGGGGTTCGCAGTGTACTAAGATTAGGTTTATGATTAGAAATGTGATGATGTTACTATTTTACCTATTTACTGTGTGGCTTGACCAAAAATTGGGAAATACATTCTTGTTTGTTATTTGAGTCTGTTAAGATTTTTCTCAGTAAATGTTCTTAAACATTAACAATTTCATGATACTTACACAGTTAAAAAGTTTAATCCGCTTAGAGGTTGATGCTCATTGTGTCACGGTCCGCTGTGACAGACCGTGTGGAGAGTGCGTGGAGGACTCAGGTGCGGACACGAGTGACACGGGAGTAAACTTTAAACAAAAGCGAGCCTTTTATTGTGGCTGGTAACGCAAGAGAAACAAACAAGAATAAGGGCAGCTCAAAAGCAATAACTAAACAGAAACATAAACTGGGAATGAACTAAGGTAAGGCTATGAATACAACAGACCGGGCATGGAAACATGGAGGGTGGGAACACAGACGACGCGACACAGACTGTATGAAACACAGAGACTAAATACACATGAGGGATGATCAGGGGAAGTGGATGCACACGGGGAACACAGGTGACACTGATAATCATAACAAGACACGGCAGGAGTGAACGTAACACTGATGGGAGATGGGCAAAGTAAAACAGGAAGTACACAGAGGTTCAAACAGGAGGAGAGAGAGCACGGGGAGAACGCAGACATAACGGGCTGGGGAAAACATAGAATAAAACACAAAGAGAGACGAGGGCTCATAAATACACAGAGGGGCACACAGGAGGTAAGAGTCACGAAGGGAAAACACATAAGGAACAACGTAACAGATCAACCCAGGAAGCATGGCCTAAATAAAGAACAAAATACAAAAATACATGAAAACTAAGAATACTGGGCCCACATGGCCCAGGACCATGACACATTGCTCTCATTACCTTGATAATAAGGCTATTTAAAAAAGGGAACACTTCTATAGTTGGTGCATTTAAAAAGAGTGCAACATAAGATGGTAATTAGTGTACTTGTGCAGAGAGATAGGAATTTTTGCAATCATGTGCAAAATCTTGAAGAATAATCTGTTAAACTACTAGCACCTATTTTATCTGACCATATTCATTAGAAGAAATAACATGTTCTGGGATATATGTATGCGATTATCTCTCTGAATATTTTTTATAGCATCAGAGGCTTTATTTCCAAGCAGCTGTATGCATGGGCGAAAAAAAGAAGCCTTCAAGCACAGGAGGAATTTTTACATTTGGGAGGGAGGATGCAATCAGTAGCGTGGGACTTGCAGAGGCCTCCTCGGGTGACAAATTGAAAGTGTCTCGGTCTAGTTTATAGCCCTGATCAGGTCAAACGAAAAATATTGGAGGTCTGGGTGAGGAGACAGGCCCGCCTGGTGCAGATAAATGGACTGATCATTTCTTATTGAGAAACAATTCCTAAAAGGTAGTTTACTGTGTGACTGGCGAAGCGGCGAGCGGAGAGCAGAACACGCACCCACTGCTCCCTCCCTGACCCTTCCTCCACTGCCGGAATTAAATGGATAGAGAGAACGCGTGTTTCTGATGGCACTCCTCCGCCAGAGAGACACTCCATTTGTTATGAAGTAGGGGTTCTGATGAAGTGCAGGGAGCTCCTTTTTCTTTTTTCCTCCTTTTTTCCTCCTTCCTTTCTCAGGCACTACAAGGCCGGCCTTCAGTCTGCTTCACATGAAATGGATGGAAGGAGCCGATTGAATTTTACACTCCCCTGGTCATGATTAATGTGTTTGGTGAGGACTGTCTTGGCAGTGAAACGGCTTTACCACTAGCTGGTGCTCAAGCTCCTTCATGGCTGTAGTCTGATAAGTTTGCACAGTGGTACTGTAGGGGTGGGGGGAGGCTGTTAAAGCGGGGCAGTTTTGTTGAAGAAACTGGTCTTCACATAGCCAGCAACCCTTTTAACTCATCTCCCCTTGTGTTAATAGAAAATCTCTTGCCTACGCTCGCTTGTTATTACTTCACGGTCAGTTTCTCAGTGTGCTCTCTAACCCGTGTTACTTGGCAGGCCATGCTATAAATGCCAGTTTATCACTTAACCTTCTGTGAAAAGGTGGGGGGAACTAATGAAAGATGCCAGGTGATGTTAGCAGACACCTTAACAGATGCTGTAAGCTTACTTATTCAAACTTCATGCATGGATGTGAAATGGGACCACTTTTTTTTACAGTGCAACATTTGACTTTGAACATTTCTTTAGCTTGTAATGGTAACAGCCAAGGTTCAAATTAAATTGTTAATTTTATGTTATGCATATTCAATTCCAAAGCAAGTAGAGCCCTAATTTAAAGGCACAAACTTCATGACACACCCAAAGCAGTATTTCCCGAGCACACGCATCCTCTGGATGTTTTCAAGCACACCTGTTTTTTTTGGCTCAAGAAGTTGAGTATGAGGCATCGTGATAGTTCAACAAACAATAAGAAGCATCTCCTTGGAAATTGCCTGAAAAGTACAAAGCGACACAACAACAACTCATCAGAAAGTTTTTCAGCATCATCTGGTCTGATTTATGTGGTATTTGCACATGACTGTCCACTGTGAGATAAAACACAGTGGGTAGTAGTTAATTATGGCACTGCACTTCTCAAATCAGAGGATGCAGATTTAACACTATACTCTGCATCAACAAAAGTACTGGGACAGCGGCACATTACAGGAGCTGCTCAGCCATGGAAACCCATGGCTGAGCTAGTTAGTTTTAATGTTACTCTTATTATTCTTTCTGGGTCACAAAATAAACGTTTAACATATTTTCAGGCGAGAATGTAGCTGTGTAAACTTCAAATATCTGCTCAGTTTATCAAGACTACATATTTTCAAAAGCGCTCCGACGTTTTCGGAGACGTCTGTTACCCACTAGCTTGTTAGCTAGCCGGGGGCAAGGCTCACTAGAGCCCGTGAGAACACCGGACTCCCGGCAAATAGTTTTCAAACCCACCGCCATTTTTCGCTACTCAGGTTAAACATATATAAGTCACTTAGATAACTTAAAAATGTTATCGTTTGGCTTTTTTCAGTATTTTATTTGTTCCTGAGTAAATCGGTTTGGCTGAGATTAAAGTTATAGTTTTTACACAGCTGAATAAACATCAAGCAGACAGCTGATTATCAGAAGTGTGAGATGCTCCAGAATATACTCCGGTGTCCTGTTATATTTTAGATAGCAAGGAGCAGACGGCTGAGTTTATTAAACTTCACCGAAACAATCTGCAAACTTCATTAAAATTTAATAAACTATCATCTTGTCTTTATTTTTAGTTAGCACATACCTTAAACACTTAAAGCTGTAAGCTAATGATAGTTATATAAGAGCAGATGCTGCTGGTGCAATAAGCTGTACGTTTTTGTGTTCAATGGATGATCTGATTAGTCGACTAATCGCAAAAATAATCGGTGACTAGTCGACTATCAAAATAATCGTTTGTGGCACTGTTTTTTCCCAGCTAGAAGGTCCTGAATTGTAATCCATTACCTGGCCGGGGCCTTTCTATGTGGAGTTTGCATGTTTTCCCTGTGTCTTTGTGGGTTTTCTACAAGGTACTCCAACTTCCTCCCACAGTCCAAAAACATGCAGTTTGTGGGTTTAGGTTATCCTGAATTGGCCATAAGTGTGAGTGTGACCGGTTGTCTGTCTCTCTGTGTTGGCCCTGTGACAGGCTAGCGACCTGGACAGGGTCTACCCTGCCTCTTGCCCTGTGGGCAGCTGGGAGAGACTCAAGTGGCTCTGGGACCTTGAATTGGATAAGCTGAAGAAAGTGGATGGATTTATTTTGTTAGAAATCACCAAAGCACCTGCAGATTAATGTGAGATGGGGATTAGCTTCTGGTTAAAGTCCAAGACACATTTTGCACCAAAATGCCACTTTGCGCCTCCTACCTGTTTTCACCTTCGCTTCAAAGCTGTGCACGGTGTGGTTGGCATCCAACTGCTACACAGTTATTTTAAGTTCATGATGTTACCAAATTGGTGGTGTTCTGCTTGCACTGTTTATTGCATTTTAAATATCACCTTGAATAATAAAGAGATCATTCATCCTGTTTGTGTATCTAATGATTGTGTATCCAAAATCTGTGATCACATATCCAACCCTGTATTTGAGTAACATGAATTTTGTAATTTTCAAAAGTCATTATGTTTGTAAGTCCAATCAACCTCAGCTTATTTCTCTTTTGTTATAAGGAACAGTTTGTAAATGTGTAAAGTAGTAAACAACTCAGGTAATCACAAGAATGTGTTTTTACAGGACACACACTTTAAATAAACATAGTTTTACTAAGATAAGATTATTTTATTATCCTTTGAATTAGAAAATGAACCCAGAATTATAATCTGGAGACAACAAGATAGATATCTTCAAAGTATCTGGTGATAAGAGACCCATATTTAATGGCATTAATGGCAGCAAGGCTGGAAGGAGTGGACTGGATTTACAGAAGTGCCTTAGATGAGAGATCAATAAAGAGGTAACTGAGTGGATAAGCCAGACTAAGCAGGAATAGGAGCAGGTTTAATTTTGCATAAATAATGTACAGTGTGAGAAGAGAGAGGGCAATAGAGGTTGGACAGCCAGATTGTGGGTCAGTCCTCCATTTTTATGATATGTCTCCTCCAGTATTCAGGTGCAGTTTATTTCATTTTATCTTGTTTGTTCATCAGTGCTGTTCATCTGTTTCTGAATTAATTTCACCTTCTGCTGTACACACATGTAATCTGTTTATAGAGTTATAGCCAATAGATACCCAGTAAGTGGATTTTATGTTGCCCTACTGGAACTCCCAGAGATTTCTCCTCCATCGTCCAAGCCCTGCTTCGATCATCAGGACTTCAGTGGATGATGGATGGAGCTGTCTCCCTCCAGGTTGTCTTAGCATCTGTTGCATGGTGCTCACTGTATCCTGCATGGTTAATGCTTGCATGCACACAGATAGACCTCTACCACTGTTTGTGTGTGGGCCGTTTGGTGGGTAATGATGTAAAATGAGAAACACAAACCTACCTTTCAGCACCACATAGAAATGGTTTGAAATTACTGTGATCTTACATAATGATATAATGATGTACGCTTTTACAAGCTCTCTAAAGGAGATGATCCACCCTCTTGAACCTCAGCTAACTCTTAACAAAATGGGTTTCTGTGGCTGAAATAGTCTAAAGGTGGTTAGCTGACCAGTTTCAACTAAAGGTATGGAGGTTGGGGGGAGAAGATAACTGAAGATAAAAACAATAGGAGAGTGACGAAGGAAGGGATGGCTGAATGAGGGAGAAATCAATAGGAAATCAGTGTTTGGGGAAGGCCTGTCGTTTATCAGGTGACACGGTTAAACAGCGTTAAGGCACTAAAAGTGAAAAATAAGGGCCATCCCCATGCTGGTATTGATCACAGCGGAATGGGGCGGCAGAAGGCCGAAGCCACTAATAAAATAAGACGTATCTGAGTGGGAATCAGCCAGGGATCGATGGGCTTGGTGATCAAGGCCAAAAACATCTTCACTGGGATTTAAGCTCGTTCTGCTCTCTTGTGCCCCCGTTATACACCTCAGTGTGAGCAAAGGATGATGTGATAGAAGCGATGGGGTCACTAAGAGGCTCTTCAGACGGGGCTCACCTATTCAGTAAGAAATTGTAGTACAGAGTGGAGTGAAGGTGTCGATTATTTGAGACAACTAGACAGAAGAAGGGAGAGAACGTCTCTCTTGACCTCACCAAACGCTATGTAGAAGGTAGATGTAGCCAGCAGGATGTCGCTGGCTTTGATACCTGGTTTAACTCTATCTGATGAGACACACGTCTTTATTTTTAATGATTAATTTTAATTACCTACAAGTGTACATCAAGATCTTAAGAATGATCCGACAGGATACATTTCAACACAACCTGGACTATTCAACTTAGCCCTTTCTATGGACTGTAAATCATTTATCCCTGTTTAAACTGTTTAATTTACACAGCTTTAAAAAATAGCTAACCCTAATATGTGTTTCAAAGTATCGTGAATATTAAAAAATAATTTGTCATTCTGGGATCATTGAGTAATAACAGACTTGTTTTTAATCAAACACAAAAAGAGCCAACACACAAAGCTTTATATACTTCACAAAGATTACTTTTTAGGTTTGCCTCATCAGCTCTTATTGGTGCTCTGCTGTCAATAACAATGACAATCCTGCAACATCTTTCATTCTCTTCTTGTCTTTATCTTCATCACCCTCATTTCAAAGCAGCTGTGTTGGTGTCATCATGCCAGAGGTTTTGTCTCAAAATGGGGCCATAACAAAGAGGAAAAAAAAAGAAAAAATCAGTTGTTGTGGCTGTTTAACATCTGGGTGTGAACATTTAGCAAGTGCAGCAAAGCCTGGAAAAGGAGGGTTTTTAGTATTATTACAGTTTCTTACTTTGGCACACTTTGGCATTAGAGGGGTGTTGCAAATAGAGAGAACAGCGCTATATGGAACATAGTTTCTTACTCCCTCTTTTTCATGCTCTTTGTCTTCAATTTTTGCAGACCAAGGATCATCTGGAGAGGATAGGGTAGCAAAGATGCAGTTAAGTTGAAGCCCATGGAAGCCTTTGTGTCTGTTTAGTTCTTCATAAGCAGACACTAGTGAATCCAAGTGTTCCAAATGTGAATGAGGACCACATGTTTTTATGTTCTGAACCCCGTTTGCTTTCTCTACTCAGTATAACGTCTGGCACATTAAAATGTGTAGAAACTATTGGCCAGCTGCTCTGTTCACTGCTCAAAATGAAGTCTTTTAGTATTTTCTTGTACATGCAGCTGTGGTATTCACGTTATTTATAATGCAGAAAGAAATTTCCTGTGATGGGGATAAATTCCAATAATAATTTAGAGTCACCAGGGGGTATGACAAAAGTTTTGTGAGGTTACATGAGCTGTAAAAGACTTAAGAAAGCCAAGCTGCTGAATGAACAGTGACCACTATCAGTGTTAGTGAGGAACACATTTTTCTTCTCCTCTTTCAGCTCTATGTTTAACAAATCCTACAAGTGAGAGGCAACCAGAGGAGCGCAGTGTGACAAATAGCAGCAGATCATGCAGAAAATGTGCAATGCTAAACATCGGTTACTACACATGGGAGAAAATGTGTGTTTGTGCAGTGTTTGCTGTCCAAGGAGTTCTGGTAGCAAAGTGGGGGAAAAAAAAAACAGGATCGCTCTCACAGCTGGGGACTTGGAATTGAATACATGGCTTCATTTTCACAGCTTAAAAAAAATTATGTTGAGGAGGGCAGAAAATCTTGCTGGGGTTTTGAGTTTCTTTTGATGTGTCCTGATGACGATTATGAAATCCAATAAAAACTAATTAGGAAATTAGGAGGTAGATCAATAAGGTTTGCTCTGGTGGAGCATGCTGTGTGCATGTGTACGTGTGCGCATGTGTGTGTGTATGCGTGGCGGTCATTTTTTGTCGACCCCCTTCTGCCCAGTAAGTGTGTTGCAGCTCTGACCTGGCCAAAGCAATTGTTACTGATACTCCTCTGTGGATTCAGCCTGCCCTACGCTCATATGGCTGTAATTTATATTTTGTTGACTGCCGGTTTCTTCGGCCGTGTGTAATCAGATTCTGTGAGTTCTCATTTTTGCTAATTCCACCCTTCTAATGTTACAACTAATGTACCCTGAAACCTCTTTATTGCGCTTTATTGCTCCAGCATTGCGTTACTTACTCAATTTATTTATTTAGAGTTGGTTTGACCACCCACAAAAACAAGTGACGTAGTGGTGGTGCATTGACAGGAATGTGATGGAAAGTTGTATGAGGTTTCTGTCTTGCCCTTGCCTTGACAGATGAATCGGTGTGTTCGGGTTTTGTATAGAAAACAATTTGATCTTGAATTTTACACTTTCAACACTTTGAAAAAAGTTTAACAGTCATGAAATGAATCTGTTTATAGGATAGCCTTCCAAACTAACCATCATTTGAGAAGAGTAACCAAGACCATGAATACAACTCAGTTTGAATTGTGAATGGAGTTGAGGTGTGCAGTGGCGTTGGAGCGGGGGTTTAGTTTTGGGGTATGTGGTTAGCTGTGTAGGTTCAACTCATAGGCCTGTAGGAAAATAAATGAGTTGCCAGGCCAGGGCAAGATGGTCACAGGGTGTATTGGACAGTACCAGCTCCTTTCTGCTTCCCTCTCTGACACCCCAGTCCTCTCCTTGGCCCTACTTGCCGCCCACCTTTCAGTATGGAAACAGGCCCTTATTTAGCGGCCGGACTCGTCCGTGTCCACGGCTGGCTATTTGTCCTTGTCTAATTATGGCTGCTGGCTGCTGCCCGCGTGCACATGACTAATGGAGGGGCTGGGAACGGGGAGGGGGTGAGGCTGGGTGCAGGGAGGAGGCAGTGGGGGAAGAGGAAGCAGTGGACGAGCAGACCGGCCGCTGGTGATTTGTGGATCAGGCACTCTGTCATTGCCCTGGACCCATTTGTCTTCAAGAGCAGTCGGGAAGAAGAGGGGTGGAGATGGAGGGGATGGTGAGGGTGAGGGGGCGGTGTTGGTGGTGGGGCTCCAGGGCAGAAAATGGTTTACAATGACTCCCATTTTCAAGCACTTTCATCCTTGGCCGTAGCAGTCTGCATGGTTTGCCAGGAGATGGGATGGAATGGGCGGCTGACGTGATGTAGGATATGACAGAAACCTTGACAACTCACTGCTGCTATTTCTTTTTAGGGGTTTAGCTTGATGGCCACCCTCCCTCTCCCCTGAGAGCAAGCCTTATCTGTTTTCTCCCTGTCATGTGGCGAGAGCAGAGGCTCTGTGGATTCAATCCTCTGCTGCCTGCACTCAAACTTAGAAACTAGCTGTACCACAACATGCCTGACTATGCACACACATTGCGCACACCATAGGCCTTGTCTTACATATTTTTTAAGATGATCCTGAGATGATCCAGAGAAATTAAATAGTGCTTTTTAAAATTCCTATTTGGTGGTAATTAGGTATGTTTGTAGTAAAGTAATTTTTAGGTGGATTTTGTACCAGGCTCTCATTCTCTGCTGCTTTTTTTTTTTTTTTACCACATTTCCCTCCAGTTATGTGGAGGTAGCTGAAGGCACCTGCGTCCCTTTCCTCCTGGAGTCCTTATTATCCCGAGCTTAGGTTTCTTCTGCTGCTCAGACAAGAAAGAGCAGCAGCAGGGCAGGAACTACTAACTCTGTATTGATTTTATACAGTTTTTTATCTGCCCCCCTTTTGCTTTTTCTCCTGGTCTTTTTAAGTAAATAAACACAAGATTTGTCATGTTTGTCCAGGGAGAAGAGGGGGTCGATGGAGGGGATAGGGGTGGTGGAGAGGAGCCAGGTCCAAGCCTCGCACTAGGTCAGCCATGATTAATTCTGCCATCTCATGGATGGAGGCATTCAGGTAAGATTGTTGAAGGGTGCCTGTGGAGCCTCTCTCTGACCTCCCTTGCTCCTGTCCCTCCCCTAACGCTCCTGGGCAGCCCTGGTCCTAAATCACCGACTGTCAGTGTGTTGGCAGAACAATGGTGCAGGGTCTTCTGTTCCATCTCAGGCTCCAGCCGACTGGACACGGTTTCCTCCATCGTTAGTGTGAGTTCGTAGCCTCTCTGGTCCTTCCTGGCCCCTGAGCCCCACAGGACCCACAGGAGGAAAGGGCTTAAGCTTTGCCTGGCTGTCTGATATGTTATTGGGCCTGCAGACTGCTGGTGTGGTTCTATATGCAGATTATTGTAGTGTAGTCATGAAGTCTGATTTAGAGTGTTTTATTTATCTGCTTGTATAAGTACTTTTTGAAAACTTTTTGACTGGTCATCAGTAAGCAGTTAGAAATTGTGTCAAGGTGACTTTGGGCTCTTAGAAACCAATATAGTTTCTTTCTTCTTCTTTTTTTAACAGGCTAAAGGTTAATTTGCAGTTGCATTCTTAAACGCATGAATTGAATTATATCTGTTACTTTTAACCTTTTCCCTCAGTTGTTTTCTCAGACTTTTTGATTTGTCCTCCTCGATTTACTGTTTAAAGTCAAGAGTCTCGGGTCAATCTATCAAATCTTCTAACTGAGGGTCGATCAATATGTCAGCAGCCCAGCACACCCTCAGCAGTTATGATGATGTCCGTGGTCCTGCGCTTGGCTCGGCTGCTGTTACTGCCGCTACAGCGCGCTGAGCAGGGGATCGAACCCAGCCTGTCAGGGGGCCTGACGGAAAGCATGAATCACCATTACTGGAGCTGCTGTTTGCTTCCCCAGTGGAGAAGTGCAAACTCTGATGCACTGCAAGGAGTGTACTGTTCTTGACCACACACACTCACACACAGACAGATTGTTTGTACCAAGAATAGTATTCATATACAGGAATCTAAAGGAGAATTAAACAGGAAAACACCCCCCCTCCCACACACACACACACACACACACACACACACACACACACACACACACACACACACACACACACACACACACACACACAAAACTAAATGTGCACACTTTATCACGCAATTAAGTGTCAGTTGGTATTTGACCCATTAGCTCCTGGAACCTGATCCAGCCTGCTCACCACCTCTGGACTTGTTATCCTGGTGTGAGCTCAGTTCAGTGGGCCTGGAAGGGTTCCGGTTACCCCTCTAATCTCATTGAAACGCTTTAGCCACGGCCAGCGGATGCCTGCATGTCCGACAAACAGCCCTCACACTAATAGCACCATGCTTTGTGTTTATGGTTTACGTGTGTATGTTCAGGCACACACATATAACAATATGGATCTGTTACTTAATAGTGAGCACAGGACGGGAGAGTATGATGTTGAAAAATTATTTGTGTGCGTGTGTATGGATACACAGCATGTTTGTGTGTAGAAATAATATTCTAGTTTACAGGATGCAATTCCCCTTAATATGCCCATCCTAATGTAATTTGGCGTCTATGGAGTGTCTGTGAGCCGGGCCGGGCTGGTGTGTATTTCTGCTGACTGCTCCTATTTTGTGTTTATATGGATGAGTGGCTCTCTGGGAGAGCATTATGCATCCTTTTCAGCATTTAAAGATTATGTGCACGTTGGCGGCAGAAGCATTATACAAACAAGGAAATATGTCTTTGATTAAAATATCTTTTATCTCTTTATTGATTAAAAGGCTTAGTTTGATAATAGAATTCTCTGCCCCTCCCCCCTGGGCTCTTCGTTTCATTTTTGTGCTCTCAGTTTTATCAGTTACCCCTCTGTGGTTGTGAAAAAAAAGATATATTTAATTTTAAGTTTTTCAACAAACCAAATCAAGTTGTCAGCCAGTCAAATTGAAAGGTCAGTTTTTGACCTCTGTTACAGGATAATTATCACTTTGTGAATTAATTGTCTGTTTTGCAAATTTATGTGTTTCATTTTATCTATGCAATTAAAAAAACAACTGTGCCACCCCAGGAGCCAGGGATGGGACCAAAAGCACTTTACTTGTTGTCAAATGCAGTGAAAAAAAATTTGCCCCCTTCCTGATTTCTTAGTTTTTGCATATTCGTTACACTTACATGTTTTAGATCATCAGTGATATTTTAATATTAGACAAAGATCAATCAAGTTGATATAAAATGCAGTTTTTAAATGCTGATTTCATTCTGAAAAGATTCATATGTGTCTTTCATTGTCCTGCTGCATAATCTAGGTGTGCTCAACTGATGGCCCGACATTCTCCTGCAGGATTTTTTGGTAGAGAGCAGAATTTATGATTCAATTAATTCTACTGGTATGATGTTCTTTTTATGAAATGTTTTGATGGTTTTATGCCACGTGTAATGGGACTTATAAAAAGTTCAGGTTTTGTCTTGTGACTCTTGTGAAGCCTGGAGAACTATTCATGAAAACTATTACAAGAGAAACAAGAAAGTGCAACCAAGTTTTGCTACTATAGTTTTGCTGAAGAATAAAGGTGGTCACACAGAATATTGACAGAGTGTGGTTCAAGACTGTTGTACAGTGCTGTAGTCATATTTCAGATATATATTTCATTCATTCTGACTCAGTAAATCCAACTTCCTAACACATTTTGTCTGCTTCCAGTTGTAGTGATACATTAATTATTTACTAATGGACTTAGTTGCTCAAATTGATTTCTTTCACTAGCATATGCACCTTGTAAGTGGAAAAAAGTTGTTAAAAAAAGCCCACTTGATTTCCTGGGAAAGGTCACACGTGGCAGCTGAGCTGACAGACACATTGACACAAACACAGGGAACATCTTGTCTACAATGGCTGTATATTCTCCAGCTCTGTTAGCGGTTGACATCAGGGTCACATCATCTGTCTGTACCTCATTAGTCAGGTCAGGAAAGGCTGAGAGCTCAGATCATGTCTTTAAGACCCAGCATGTTTACCTGTGTCCCTGTGAACACCGTACTGTCAAGTTTCTTGTCTTTGTGCCGAAGAGCGCCAGCAGAGTCAAAACGCGATTCAGTTGTGTGTGTTTGGGTGTGTGTGTGTGAGACTGTCTTGCGTGCTTGATGGGAAGAGACTGAGCTGAGGCTGAATGAGAACAGATGGAGATGTGCTCTTTAATTAACCCTGCGGAATCACAGGGCTGAAAACAGGCCTCGGTCCGTGAATAACATCCAGCACATCCAGGGTGTTGTAAGGTGCAGTGTTAGTGTATATGACTTGTGTGTGTGCGTATGGAGTCTGCTATGGAGTAGCCGGAGCATCGACCCATTCCCCCATCCCCCTTCCCTAGAGCGGGGCGTTTTATTTCTCATTAGCGGGCAGCAAACTGCTGGGGGATGAAATTTGCTAACAGGAATTAAAAGTGCATTAACACATCTGAGAGATTCATTTCTGCTAATAGTTTTATTAGTGCTCTGACCTTTCAGTTCATTAGAGGACTGCTGGAGAAGGGAGGGGTGGAGAGGGGAAGAAAAGGGTGGATAAGAGGGTCTTAGGGCTCATTGTACTTGGGTAGACCTTTGGAAGTAGATTCAATCACAAAACGACCATAATGGTGGCAAATTACTGGACTTGGAGATCTTTTTTTGATTTGTTGGCTGTAATTGCCTATTTAAAGACATTTATACTGTTGCCTTTCACGTTCCCTTTGAAAAAAGTGTGGTCCTTTGTCACCTTTCATGAGATTATGATGGTTCAAAAGTGTCCCCCCCCCCAAGCACCAGCTCTAAGATACTGCCTGCTCAGTCTCGGTGGCCTGGTGCTCACCTCCCTCCAGTCAATTACCAGAATTTAACACAATGTTTTTCAGGTCTGTTAGCGCTTGAGTGTATCACTTATCCAGCCGGTTAATTGTTTATGAACTGTGCCCTCCCCTTCTCTGAAATGAAGTGAGGGAACCAAGAAGGGAGCAGTGTGACAAGAATGGCATTTGTCTGAGAGGAATAGGTCAGAGTAATCAACAGTGCTGTGAATATAAAGTTGACCAATCAAGTAAAACAGTCGCTAACAGCGTCCCCTCTATTTGTCATAGATAGGGCGATAATGTTTGAATTTACCTCGCCAAGGAAAGCAGCTAAGAGGAAATTAATGTTGTTTTCTTTCTGTTTTATTGGAAAGCAAGTGAGGCAAGTTACAGTGCAATTTGCTTCTCCCTGTTCTCTATAATTAGCACCTTACAGAAATGAAATAACATTGACGAGAAGGTCAATAATCCTGATCTATAGTGAAATTAATCCTGCTATCGACACAACAAGCAAACAATACAATTAAGAGCAGAGGGAGGAGAGAGTGCGGAAAAGAAGAAAGAAGGAAAGGAGCAGGTCTGAGGAATAGGATGTTTTTATCTCCTGGGTTCACTGTGCAGAAATCCTGTGAAGGTTTCTAATTAATTCATCCATTGTTAATGAAGGCAAAGCAAGGAACCAGAGATTATACACAAGGAGAGGAAGGAACACAATTAGTGATACCAGCTTAATGATTGCTTTTTTAACTTGCTGTTGTTTTTCCTCTTGTACTTAGTTGACTTGCTGGGGTGCTTTTATTGCATATTTTCAAATCAGCGTAACCTCTGCCACGTGCCACCACGATAAGGTAAAGTTCAGTGTCATGTGAAATTCACTAATGTTTTAACAGCCTATGCCATTAAAAACCACCAATTGATTATTGTTTTTAAATACTGCACAGACTTGTGGAGACGAGCTGAGCTGCATGTCTGCAGGCATTATCAAGGATCCTTGTTTAGTTATTATTGCTATAAGCTTGTTAAACAGCATGAAGCACCAAATTATATTCTCTCTGTATGTTGGTGCTTAATTGTCTCATGTTATATCCAGATGCGAAAGAAAGCTTTAATGATTTTTTCCGTTTTGTGCCCTCTGATTGCCCAACTTCCCTTCCGAACAGTCTAATATTTAATCCACCCTGGTTTCAGATTCAGAAGACTTTATTTATCCCCAAGGGGCAATTAAGAGACTGACCTTGTCGACCATACATACAATACACAAACATCACATTGGGGAGACAGGTCAGGCTAGGTAGCTGGCCGGTCAGCTGCACGAGCAGCGACCTGGAACCGAACAATGGAAAAATGCACAACATCAGGAAGGACAAGGAGAAAAGATTTTTCCGAGGCTAGCTGCATCGACAGGCACCCTCATTGACTTCCGACAGCTGACTATTTTTCCTATGATCGGGTCTGGAATATGATAGAAATCCTACGTTTGTGAGAAGGGCTTCAAGGGTTACCACTAGTAGGATTTCAAGGGGTTAAAAGACACCTTTTATAATATTGTTTAATTAGCCATGTGCCGTACTACTCATCTTCCTGTTCTCACCGATCCGTTAGCACACAGTAGACGTCTCAGATTCACAAGCAGCATTCCTCACACAGTCTGCAAAAAAACCTTACCGGGAAGCCCTTCCCTGTCAGCCCCCAGCAGATCATCCAGTGCCACTGATGGAAGGGACCTGGTGCTGTTTCCAGCTGAATAGTTTTATCTGGCGTTGGCCTGGCCTGGGGATCTGGAGAGGAGCACAGGGCAAGCATGGTGGGCTGCCCGAACGATGGTGCATCTGCGCGTCAGAGGGTGAAGAAGGATTGCCTTTCAAGAATTACGAGCCATTAAATCAGAGCCTGGAAATCTCAAGGTTCCCCAAGACTGCTGCACAAGGAATCTGGGCTCGAGAAATATTGTTTATGGTTTAAAAGGCCTGGCGATGGATTTATAAAAGAAACATTCATCATTGCAGGAAAACGGAACAAAACATTCCGGAAATAAATACTCACTCTATAGGTATACTTGTCACCCAGACAGCACAATAACAAGTGAATTGGGAAGGAGATCCTTCATTTGCTGGCAGTTGGCCCCCAAAACATGCTCTGTATGTGTGTGTCTGTGAGGGGGGGACTGTGTATGTGTGGTCACACAGTGATTGGTTTGAATGTGAGAATATCTTAATGATGAAGCATATCAGTATTTTTCATCAAGTCCCCCTTGTGCTTAATTTGCATATGAAAGACGAATACTTCACTGTTATAAATGGGTTATGTAAACCACAAAGTTTTATAAGGATTTGTACTGTGAATTTTTTATATACTCAGTGTAAAGAATCAACCTTTATTTTTTTTTTAACATTTCCCACTTGAACTGTCTATTTAGGTAAGACCTCCACTAGACATAATTAATGTTATTGATTGTCTCTGGCTAATCCGTCCCTGGAAAAGAAAAATATGGCTTTAGTGAAGTAGCACTTAACAGGAAGGTGATGGGTTTTTGTGCAGTGGTGTGACCTTGAGACAGTATGAGAAATCTATGCTTTGGTCTCAGTGCTGTCTAGTGCCCTGAACAGGAGGTGCATTTAAGGTTTTCGGTAAAATTTAATTTGTAATACTTGTTTAATAACGCATCAGATGATCTAGTCCTCCCTCTTTTAGGGGTTTTCTATTTGAGCTTTAGCTCATACAAAGTGTTTAAATGACCCAATAATCTACAGTCTGTGAAATACACTGGGGCTCTACAGCACAAACATCGCAAGCAACTTATATGTGAAAGGCGGGAGCAACTTCATGCATTGGGTTGATGGTTAAAATGACTAACAACAGGTTTTATCTTAGTAATCATTTAATAATTTAACTTCATGACAGGCCAAAATTAAGCAGATTTTAATTATTTAAAATTATTTACATTTTTTTAACATAAAGTATGGGTGTACTATTTGTGCCCCAAATAAACGTCTCTCAGCTTTGTAATCAATGGGAGGTCATGTGATCGATCATGACTTTAGGTATTTTCAGTACACTGGAAATTAAAGTGTGGAACATTATACGTTGTCTGTATTTACACTATGCAATATATTGAGCACCTTTGCAAACATATTTCTTTGACGCTGTATGTGAAGCTGTTCAACTTTGAGGTTATAGCTAGAAGTGTGAAGTGGACTTAATCTCCTCAAGGCCTACAAATTTTAGCTGGATTGTCTGGTTGTTAGCATTTTAAAATTTACTCTTGAATTTCAAAATTTACTCTGGAAACTTTTAAAAGTCAACAAATTAGATTAAATCAGGTTTGGAGGGATCACACTAAATTTCTGATTTAAATAATGGATTCAGAATGGATAAAACTTTTCGAAGCCTTCACTATGTTTCTTATTTGGTCAGAGGTTTTTTAGTGCATCTTATTTTCACAAATAACTGAGCAAAAATATACAGATTAAGATAATATTTTATAAAATGTTCCCAATTTCACAGACAATGTTTTTCTGATTAATTGTATGAAAGAAGAAACTTAAAAGGTCCTTAAATATGCTTGATTAAAAATTATTTAGTATTTTAAAGCTGTAAATTTTACATATTTAAAAAAAAACAATGCTTAAATCGCACTTGTCACTTTCTTTGCACGAGGGTTGCCATTTTCAAATCTCTGTTTCCACAAAGATAGCCCCCACCACTCTCCCAGTCATTATAAAGGTGTTGCTGTTGTGATTGGTTGGATTTACACACTTGTCCTCTGTGCAAACATGTTCAAAGATCCCCCGAGGGATAGCGTGATCTGTGTCTGGGCTTTCTTGAAGCTATTGATTGATGAATCTGTAAGATTATGTGTATTGACTGATATTGATAAAAGAGGATTTGACCAGCGCCATGCTCTTTCACATAACTTATTCTCTTGGGAATTTGTGATTGGGAGACAGTCTTTACGTATTGAAAATGAGAGCGGGGAAAGAAAACGAGCTAAAGAACAGATGGCAGTGATGAAGTGGTATTACTGGAAAAAGAAATGTGGGAGAATTCGCCATTTGATCTAGCCATGTAAGTGTGTGGTGTAATATTCCCTTACAATCACATTGGTGTGGCGATAAGTATATAAAAGCTTATGTAAATGTGAAAGCATTACGTACACATATATGTGTTTTTCTTACCCAGGAATACTATGACAGTCGGTGGGTAGACATGTATACATGTGTGCCTGAGTGTGTCTGCGTGTTGATGGATGGGCCGGCAGGGCAAGGCCGCGGATAAGAGTGCAAACAAACTGGGTAATAAATGAGAGCGACAGAGCAGCAGTGATGGGGCCCACTCCCAAGCTCCTGATGCATGCCGACCAGCACTGGCAGCCATTTGTATTAGAAAAATGAGGAAGCTGTCACAGGGATGAAGAGACAGTGTTCATCCTAAAGTGAAAAAAGGTCTCTCTCTCTTTCTCCCTGTGTTCCGTTTTCGCTTCCTTTGCCTCGTCTTGATTTCACACACACGCAAACACATTTGTACTGTGGATTTGAGCTCAGCAGGGGAGTAATCAGGGCGAGGTAGGGTGCTAATGTAGGCCATAATGAGTTGAGCTCTCAGTGACACATCACACACCACTAGCTCTGTTAACACAGTGGTGGGAAGCACAGTGGTAGAGCTGCTAGTACCACACAGACACACATGCAGACACAAATGCAGGTGTAACTGCGAGCCTGGTGACACCTGGGACAATAACTTCAGAACAAAACCAATATAAGGGAAAGAAATAAAGGAGTGGAGGATCACAGATGCGTTGTAGTGGATAATGCTGAAATAGGTGGCAGAGGTGACTAGTATGTTTCTGAAGCTGCACTATTATTTCCATAATTTGAGTACTGTAATAACTGTAACTAAGTAGTATTATAGAGCACCATTTGGACCATGCACACTATTAGAATCATGACCATACAATAGAATATAGTTACACAACTGATAAATTCAAACAAACTTTGTTGCTTTGGAAATTGGACTTGCTAAAGGTCAGTTTTAGCGCTTTAAAGCTTGCAGTGGAGCCTTCTTGGAGCATGGTAAGCTTCTCAGAGAAGAAGTGGAGTCAGGAAAACCACGTTTCAGGACAAACTCTGTGTGCGTCTATTCGTGTTTGCAGTTGGTTTGTTATTTGCGTTTGTGCTAAATCTGGGTGCACAATCCTTCACGGCTGTGACGGCCAGTGTTCTCTGTGCCACCCAGACACCATAAGTACAGCCTGAGGGCAGGCTGCATGCGCTTGCCTTATTTATTTATTTGAGTCTTCATATGTGTGTGTGTGTATGTGTATTTCAGTGCATCCCAGCATACGGGTACAGCTGGGGGGATGAAGAATTTGGGCCTGCACCTGCATGGGGATAATTAATGTGGATGGAGTGGTACCAACATAAATCAGTGCCTCTTGCAGCCTCAACAGGACTTTTCTGTTTAGGGTCAAAATCTTCTCACGCTGCACTGGATTAATCACGCCCGCAAGCGAAGACGAGGTGGTACGGATGCAAACTGTATTTTGTGTGTGTGTTAGCGAGTCTGTCTTTTTTGTGTGTCTCTCCTCCTTCATGAAGGAGGAGAAGCTGTAGGGCTATTTTTTCCCCTCTACACCTTCATCCTCAGCATTGTAATCTCTTAGAGGACAAACAAACAGCAGAATGTCATAATTTTCACAGCTGTATAATTAGCCCCACCCTCCTCTCTACAGTGATGAATAGGTGAACCTTTTGTTTGCATTTGTCATGCAGCGGTGGCATTGTCACAGATGTGAGATGCAGAGGTGCAGGAGGTCAATGCATGCGGGGATGGGTGTGGATGCCGGCTCGTGATGAGATGTTTCTCATTCCGCTCTGCACATATATTTGGACTCTCTAGTCAAGACATCCTGGTGTTTTACAGATCAGAGCTTATCTGTGCCTCTTCCTGCTATCACTGACAGCAGCCCTGCTGTTCTAGTCCGCAGCAGATCTACATCCTACTCTGTCCACTCCTATCTCCTGGACTGATAGCCTCTGATTGATCTCATCACCTCCCTCATCTATTATTCATGCCACCTTTCATGTCCTGATGGAGGAAGGGCAAAAAGTGGAAAGGAGATACTACCTGTTTGCTGGCATGTCTGTTTCAGAGGAAGAAGCCTACACACAATTAGTTAAAAAAGTTGATTTTTCCCCCCTTTTGTCTTCACTTCTAACTCTATTCCCGAACATGTGTTCATAGATCTGCCCTACTGGACTGATCAGTATAATGGAATGGAATAGCTTTGAGATTGACGCCCCATGGGGGTACACAGAGATGGGCACTGGGACAGAGAGACGTGTACTTACGGCTGTTTGGGAAGGAAATTAATGGTGCATTTTTTGTTTTTATAATGTGATTTAATGATGCAATTCGTCTAATAAAAAGAACATTTTTTAACATTCACACGTTCATTTACGCATTCCCTCCTTCACAGAGGGGAAACCCAGTGGGCCACTACAAACATCTCACTCCTCTCACCCACTCAGAGCGCTGCAGGCCTTTATATTGCATGGTGATGGATGATTTCAGTTTGGCATTTTTCACCACCGCGCACCATCCAAATACTCCCCCCCTCCTCATTTGAGTGCATAAAGAGGCCATCCTATATTCACAAAGCCGACATCTAATGCATATTGAGTGTGTTTTGTAAAGGATCATTTGATTGTCTTGTAAATGAAGCTTTGCCTCTCAGCTGCTAATTTAGCCACATTCCATCTCATTAGAGAGGAGAAGGAGAACAAACAACAAAGGCATTCGCCGAGAAATGAACCCTTCTTTGACTTCAAGCTGCCATCGCGGCTGCTGTAGTGCCAACAGTTTGGATAATCTTGCGCTAACAGAAGAAGCAGGAGGGCTACAGTGAAACCTCAGAGTGACTGGCTCCTTCTTTACTTTTGCTCTTACTCCATTTACCCCTCCAACTTTCCACCCTGGACCTCTGTCTGTTTAGAGGATGTGCAAGTGTATCTGGTTTCCTGAAGCATTTAGCACCTTAGCCACAAAACCCGGACAGGAAGCCCACTCTATTCACAATGTATCAATTGCTCTGAACAACACTCCTCTTACCTCCACCTCCCTTCAATCTGCAGCTGGCTCAGCAGACACTTCTCACATACCTTCACGTGCAGCGACTCGAGCTCAAATTTGCAGTAGCGCAAAAGGATTTTTTTCTCTCTCCTGTAATGTTAACAACGGTGCATATACAGTAACCAAACCAAACTTCATCAGCATTAACACCTCGAGCTAAATGGACAAGTATTCCTGTGTTCACACAAACACACTCGGGGAGAATCTGACCTTGGCAGCAGTTAGTCCGGGAGTTCATCCTCCGGCCAAGCTGGCAAGTCAAATGCTTCTGGCAGCCAAGACAGTGGCCTCAGCCACTGCAAGGCTGCTGTCATCTGTTATGCAGCATGATACACAGTGGGACGGTTGCAGATAATGAGCAGAGAGGAGACAAATAAAGTTTTAAACTATAAGAAGGGTCTGATTTTTTTCTTTAAATTGTTGTATGTGTGAGTAAAAATGCAGGTGTGTGGGCAGGGCCATTTCTTGCACGCTAGCAAAAGTGTGTGCACATGATGTATACATATAGAAGTGTGCACGTGCATACGTGTGTGTGACGGAGCAGAAATAAGCGCCTGAGGTGATGCCTTTCAAAGGCACTTTAGAAATTAAAGCAGTGCCACTGTTCTGTAATGGGGCTTAAATGATCCAGAAAACACAAGATATATTGAGCATTTAATGAAACACACAGCACACTCCTTAATTATGCTCACTGCTTCACCAAATTGTCTGCCAAACCTGCGTTTATGCCTTGCATATACATACAAAAACACACAGGCGGGTTTTTTTCATGCATTTATTTGCATTTGGGGAAAAAAATTATTTGATTTTAATTGTTGTTTTCTTAAGCGTATTTCCCTTTGGATATATACATTTAAAGATATGCACAGATTCTGGTTTAGAAGAAGTTTGATAGTCAGCCCTGATTATAAAATTTGGAAGAAATTAATTTTGTAGCAAAGAAATTCACTGAATAACTTGTTTATGAGTGGCCTTTTGAAGTCATTTAGGGTGGCACACGACCTACTTTAATCTTAAAATCTACCTTCTCTATGGGTTGTGGTGTAAAGAGCAGAGAAGCAGTCACTCTGTTCCTCATTGTCTGCGAATGTCCTTTGTGGTTTGGCCATACATTAATAATGTAAAGGTAATGATCTCTAGACTAAAGGCCCTGTCCTGTCTTGTCTCCCCCTCTCTCCCTCCCTCCTCCTTCGCTCGCTCTCTCTCTCTCTGTGACCCTTCCCCCGTTTGTCTGTAGACCAGCCAGAGGAAGGACGTTGTAGCGGGCCGGCCAGAAGGGGCAGCGACTGTTAGTTGTAGAGGGTGAGTCACAGAAACGGAGGAATTCCTGTGCTGTTGGAACATCGAGGGCATGGTTTTGCCTCATTGATTACTTGAGGAAAAGTGGAAGGAAGCAAAGAATCATTCTGAGAAAACATCTCTTCTCATCCTCTCCCCTCGCCCTTTTCCTTTGCTTCTAAAGTTTGGTCTTACAGGATGATGGATGAGGAGCTTGCACTGTGGCCTCCGATGTCCTCTCGTCTTCCTCCCTCCTTATCCTCCTCCTCTTCCTCCTTCAGACACACGCTGACTTCAATGCACAGTGTTAGCCAATGATGGATGGAGAGATGGCAGTGTGGCAGTAATAGAACAGCTCTGTTGCTCATTGATTTGTTTTCATTTCCATGTCTTTATGTCTTTTGCACATCTAAATATCGATGTACATAATGAGAAAAATCAAAATTTTCTCACAGAAGGCTTCTAGAAGTTTTATTTTCTGAACAAAAATGTTTATAACACTCTGATGGATTATTATTAATATCTTCAGGGATGTTTGTTGCAAGTTTATATTTTACCTACATATGGTTAACACAGAGAGTACACAAAGTATTAACTCTGTTCTGGTTTTAAAAAATGTCAGACAATGCAGGAGTGATGGACAGAAGGCTGTTTATGCAACATTACATATTATTAATCATCTTCACATTTTCGGAATTGGGGGGGGGGGGGGGGGTGTGCAAAGATGAGGAGGAGGAGAGGGGATGATGAGGAGGGGGAGGACGAAGAAAGAGGAGGAAGAGGAGGGGAGTGGAGGCAAAGGAGGAGGGTTAGAAAGCCACAAATAACTACCATCAATCATCAAGCAGTCAACATTTTCACATGTTAGGATTGGCTCTCATTGGCAGCAGCCAGAGATCCGTTTGTGTGTGCGTGTGTGTTTGCTCTGTCTTGCCCAGCCTAGACTTCTCTCCCTATCTCACTGTCTTCACCTTTCCTTAAACTGACGGCACGAACAACAACAGTTGAGAAATCACCCTCGTCAGCAGGAAGCTGGCAGGTGCGTTAACTCCCCTAGTACCAAATTAGGATGTGCAAGATTGCAGAAACGCCTCGGCTCTCATATCTCCCTTTTTAATCACTAACATTTAGACGAGTCTGGATGGAAACGCACATTAGGCTTTAGCCAAGGATTTTCTTTGGATGCCGAGCCAGGTCTCAGATCGCACTCAGCCCTCCAAAATCTAAGTGGGATCTTTGCCTTCTAGCCTGAGAGAAAGATCTTAGGTCAGGCTTCAACTTGGGTGTTGTAAAACTACTCATTTATTCAAATGTTACTGCCCAAAAAGAAGTTGGGCTGTGTTAAAGTGCATGTTAAAAATCATTCCAATCTGACCTCTTAGGATTAAATACAGGGAAAATGAGTTTAAAGGTTTGTTCATTCACATATCTAAAATGATATTGTGTGGGCCAGTCACAGCTCTGCTCTTAGACAGTGGCGATCTGAGTAGTTTTTCTTTTATAATTAATTTTGTTCTTAGTTTTTAGAAAATAAATGTCTTATTATAATAATGCTTATGCTTAATCCTTATGTTGCTGCACTTTGGCTCGCAGAATTTGATGGTTGTTATGAACACCGTCATCAAAAACGCATTTTGTTGAGATTGTGGATTATGGAAAAGTGACACTAGGGGGTGCTCTAGGTTTGTCAAGCCAACTGTTGAGGCTTCACGCTGCTTACAGTTGGAGCTGTATGTTCAGAATGTTGGTGTGCATGCAGATGTGAAAGGACTGGCTGTCCAGTCCTGTCACACCACATCCTTCCACAAGACATATTTATGATTAACCCTGTGTCCCTGTGTATGTCCGCGAACGGTCAGAGGTTAAGCTTCTAAGTTACAAATTATTGTGTGAGAAAAGAGTTAATAGATGACGGCTTTTCCAGGAGTTGGTCCGCAGCTTCATATTTAGTTACCTAATACCACTGAATATGAATAAAACTTGCTGAGTGGACAAAGAGTGAGTGCTCTAATTGGGTATTTGAAAGATATACTGTTAGTCTTGTTTATGCATTTTCCGAATTGGAAGGACTCGCTAATTCTGTCCTTAATTCTGTACTTTTTGCCCTTTCTTTTTTTTTGTGCACATACACTAACGCACTAATTCACGACGTTTGAGATGTGTCTTCTCAGTTTCAGTACAGTGAAGTACTAAAACAAGTAAGTGTGTGTGTGTGTGTGTGTATCTCTTCAAACCTATAAACTCAGTAATTCAATCATGCGGCCTTTAGGGGAAATGCTCTATGATTAAGCTGTCCTTATAGAAGCACAACATTGCGGCCCCATTGTTTCAACGCAGTATTTCTTTTTGCGTATTTTTCCAGCTTTGTGGCATCTCGTGCACTGTCTTTCATTTGTACTGACACAGTATGAACCCTTTCATTGACCTCCAGCTCTATTGTTGTGGGACTCACTTGTCTGTGGCTGAAAAAAATATAATCCTGGCATGATTGTAAATTAGATACATATTTTTTGAAAGACATAGCTACAATATGGAAACTTATTAAAATCAGTTTCTGCAGTGTTTCGAGGTTTTGGTTAACTGCATTTGAATGTTTGCCTGTGTTTGTGGCCAGACAGTGTGGCTGAAGGATACAGCACCCTGGGCAAAATGTTTGTGTCACACTCTTTAAGTTTGCGCTGCTTCAAGAAGCACAAAAAAAAAAGAAGATTTTTAGCATGTGTTTGTCTTACATTGTTGAAGCCATTTCCCCAATACAATTTATTCCACTATAAATCATTTGTCTTGTTTGCCATGGTTTTGCTTTTGTGACGAAACACTGGAAAAAATTCCAGAACCAGAAATGAATGAAAATGTCTCATGTGTGTTTCAGATTTTGATTTGTATTGTTAATGTGTTTATTTTCTGCTTTTATGCAGATCCTTAAAAAACACTCTATACATGCAGAAGTTTTATAGTATTTAAACACAACCTCATTTTTTTTACTTGATAATTTCCTACCTCTCACTGTCAGATGAGAAATTGTTTAATCATTGAAAAAGCCATCCCAGGCCCTCCAGATGTGTGGCGACGAGAAAGCGTTAGGAGCGACAGCACTGATGTTCAAGCTCCAGATGAGAGAGACAAGTAATCCTAAACATGGATGTGGAGAAAAACGGCATGCATCTGTTCATTGTCATCTTGTAGGGATGTTGACTGATGATGCACCTGATCCTCTCCTCTCCTCTTCCAGTTACTTTCAGACTCCGACAGACCTCCCCACCCCTATGCTGAAAACGGGGGAAAATCACAGAAATACACAGCCAGATTATTCACGGTACGCCATTATTGAATATGTGACTAACACACTGAGAATCGCTCTGGTAAATCAGATTAAAAAATGAATTATTTATAAGGACATGGAAAGCCGGTCCGACAGGGTGCAGAGACTGGAAGAATACACCAACAATATATCCCAAATAACATTACAACTTTGATCATGACACATACTGTAGTTATTCATTTTTATAATGTTCACAAATGTTCCCCTTTTATTCTGATATTGAAATATAGCTCATGGTAAAATTACATGGTAAAAGTGGTTTATTATTTTTGTTCGAATAATATTACCTCTGCTTTCACCGCCTCACCCACACGCGCGGTCTAAAAGACAGTTTGATATATTTTCACGGATGCTATAAAGCCAGATATCAAATCAGTTAAAACCCACTTTTGTTGCTATTTTCGTGTCACCTCTCTCTGGTGCATGAATCGTATAGTGCATCACACTATGATACACATATAGGGAAAGACTGAATCCCTTATTGATAACTCGCAAAACATCAGGCGGGTTGTTTTTCTACTTTACGGTTTCATTGTTTCGTACACTAAATCAAAGCTCTGTTGTTAAGGATGTAAATTTATAAGGTAGGATTTTTGATGATCTGACAAAATTTTAAGAAGAAACAAACAGTGTGACAAAGAGACGAAGATGAAGCTTTTTCTGTGTTAAAGTGTCAGAGCTATTTTAAGAGGAATACAGTGCAGTGTTATTTTTTTGTAACTTCCCTAATACACAGGCCAGGGTGGATGTGGTTTTTAGCACCTCGCTTCATGTGCTTTAAACAGCTCGTCTCTCTTTGGAGTTCTTTTCATTTTTAATTAATCTAAAAGCCTTCTTGTTGTTCCTCTCCAGGAGTTTGAATTTCTGTTGGAAGTGTCTGCTGGTTGTTTCAATTTCGCTCACCCCTTAAACCACCTTCTGTGGCTGAGTGAGCGCTTACACCGTCACCAGGAGAGACGCTTGACCCTTTTCCTGTCCGTGTTTTTCCCCAAACAGTTTTGGCTTCAGTGGTAGATTCGGTCGGTGTTTCCATCTCAGTCTCTCTGTTGCTCTCTTTCTGTGCTTTGACAAGCAGCCAATGTGCTGACACCGGGAAGCGTTTAAGCGTGCAGCGATGTGCCAGAGTCGTCCTTGTCTAAGTGATTACTCTTTTATCTGATCCTTAGCTCTGATGTTACGGTCAAATATTTTTCCACTCACTTAGCTCTTTTTTTCCTTTTCTCTCTCGATCCCATTTTCTTTATTCCTCCTCCTACAACTCCAAGTCGCACATACTGTATACATATACATATACACCTGGACTCCAGTGGCAGGTGTGGTGCTTGAGTCCCGCAGGCTGCCACAGGTGAATGTGGGTGAAGAAGGTTATGTCAACACCTCTAGCCCCCTTGACACCCGTCTCTCCACTCTCTTATGGGTCAAACCACACATTTGGCAGGAGGCAGGGGATTGCCAGGGAGTTTCCACTTTGAACAGAGATGAGGTATAGAAATAATTCACATCTGGAAATAACCCTCTCCTCTGTTTCCTTAAGACTTCGCCACTTCCCTTTTGCCTTTTTGACCTTTTCTAGCTAACATAGGTGTCAGTAGTTTCACATTTACTACTCCCTGAGATCATCATCTCCACATTGCGGGAATTTAAGAGTTGACATGCTAATTTTTTCCTTTTGCTTCAACCTAGCATTAAACAGTGACTGTTAATAGAATAGTGACACCATCAATGTTTGGATTTCTTGTTTAGAAGTTTTTTTATTTTATTTTTTAACCTATGCAGGTTTATCTGCCACCAGCTACCAAACCTCAGAAAAGTAGGGCTCGATTGCACAACCAAAACAGGAAGACAACAGCACTGATTTATGTTTTTACATTGCTCATGTAAAAAGACAATGAGACGGCACAATGAAACTTTACCTGAGCAAAGGAGAACACTCGTTATCAGAGGAAGGCAAAACAGGATGAAGAGGGAAGTGGATAGAAGCAAAACATAAAACAACAGAAGCTTCGGATTTAAACGAGATATTCATATCAGTAAGTAACATAACCTTCCTTTTTATTCTAATACAACATCAGTGCTTTAAAATTGGCATTAAAAAAAATCTAGTTATTTATCCTACTGTGATCACAGATTTCTTTATTTTATAAAATGTCTTAATTATTTTTGGAGCTTCCAGTTATTTTCACTAGTTGTGCTACTCTTTTCATTCACTGAACAATCTGGATGTTGTTGGTTTTGAATGGAAATGGATGCCCCCGATGGCATCGGGAGCATGCTGAAAGCCACATGGGTATAATGTTTGCAACAAAGCTCAAAGCTAATATTCATATCCATAGGTGTGTGATAAGAGTGGGAGGAAGAGGGGAAAGATGGGAAGGATGAAGGAGTAGTCGCATCAGCAGAAAGTTGTTGTTCTGTGGCCCGGAGACTCTATTTAAAGTGGGGTCTAGGGGTAGCGGGTGCTAAGGAGGGGGAAATTTGGAGATAGTCTTGGAGTGTGGAGTGGTCCGCAGCCTGGAGAAAGGTAGGTGGGATGAAGGAGAGAGTATGGGTGGTGGGAAGTTAGGAGAACCCTGGGCCGAACCCCTCTTTTGTTTTGAGTTCAGATTGAGGTTGGAGTGTTTGTGTGCATTTGGTGACGATCTACGAGGGTACCTTGCTGCGTGGGCGCGAAATGTGTGTGAGTATGCCCTCGCTTGTGTGTCTGTGTGTGTCTGAGGTATTAATCTTCTTTGTCAGTGGAGCCCAGATGCAGGGCCCTTCTAGCAGCACAAGCCCGGACTCAGCAGTCTGCACTGGGCTCTGGGAAGTAGGCATGGGGTGTAAGGCGGGGGGGATGGGGGGAAGGATGTGGATGCTGCTGGCTGTGTTACTAGAGTGGGTTGCTCTGATGAAGAGGGCAAAGGGGACAACACACAGCAGATTAGCTAATGATATTAGCCAGAGTAGACCCTCAGGTAAAACCCAGTGGTCGCAATTAGTGAAGTCTCTCCAAGGTTGCCCTGTGGCCCCTTACACACACCTATACACACACACAGACACACACACACACGAGTGATCACTTGCATTAAATACTGACGCAACTCTTGCTCCACATTAGATTATAAACCCCTATTCCCTCTATCATATTCCGTTGCACCTCCGCAATCTACCCTTTAGCCCGCTCCATCTTCTCTCCATTAACATCACTCATGAGCCCCCTTCACTGTTTGCCCACTGTGAGAACAGACGAACTAACATGTTTGCTCTGCAGGAAACGAACGCTCACAATCACTCAATGGGAGCGAAACTGGGACTGCGAGCGAGCCGACTGACTCTGTTCACGAGTATGCTGATACGCACAGTTGCTCAAACAAACGCACACATGCACTACTACTACCACACACACACACACACACACACATACAGGCTAAAAAACCTCAAAGCAGGGGGTATGGAGATTGACGTAACAAGCTGATAAACCTCTTTCTCCCGTTAAGTTGCCAGGACAGCACTGAGAGGAAAGGTGTTGGTATCTGTTGGTGATGAAAGATATTAATGTACTAACAAAACAAAGTTGATTTCATCCATAGGGAATGCTGAGAACAACACATACTGATGATCATGCTTGTGATCAATCACAAACTCATTTAAAAAAAAAACTCAATGGATTCAACTTACTACACCGAGAAGTAGATCAGCTTTAAGCCACTAATAAGTAAGGATTGCACGACAGCATATGCAGAGTTCATTTATGAGATCAAGCAGCTGATTAGTCAACTGATAAAACAAATCAAATCAAATTAGATAAATATTCATTACAGCTTCTCAAATGGGAGATTTTGTGGCCTTTTAAAATATTTTTCATTCTTCCACAAAAACAGTACAATTTCAGGTTGCATTAGAAGAGTGGTTCTCAAACTTTTTCCAGTTTTCCTACTCCAAGAAAAATTTCTGCCTGAAGCACCACAATTTTTAATCAATAAAAAGAGGCCAATTTAAATTTTAGTAAAAAGAAAAATGACCATTATGGAATTAACAGTTTCTATTTTTTTCTGTTAAAAAGCGAGACCTGCAAAAACACAGCATTAGCTTTTGGGATATCATAGTAGATATTTTCACTTTTACCCCTCAGCCGTGAAAGGCTGATGGGGTATTGTCACCGTGCCGGGTGGGCTAGCAGTGTGGACACCCAACTTTGTGAAAGTGCTAACTTGAGAACGAGACTGACTGACTTTTCACTTTCCTCTATTTATAATACTTGTATATATATATCTATATATATATATATATATATATATATATATATATATATATATATATATATATGTATATATATATATATATATATATATATATATATATATATATATATATGTGTGTGTGTGTGTGTGTGTGTGTGTGTGTGTTTATTATATCATTAGTAATATTTGTGATTATTGTCCAGGTAATTTTCTATTTATTTTGTTATTTTCTGTAGCCATTGACATTCATTAAATGTACAGGGTGGGCCATTTATATGGATACACCGTAATAACATGGGAATGGTTGGTGATATTAAAGTCCTGTTTGTGGCACATTAGTATATGTGAGGGGGCAAACTCCTCAAGATGGGTGGTGACCATGGTGGCCATTTGGAAGTTGGCCATCTTGGATACAACTTTTGTTTTTTCAATAGGAAGAGGGCCATGTGACACATCAAACTTATTGGTAATGTCACAAGAAAAACAATGGTGTGCTTGGTTTCAACGTAACTTTGTTCTTTCATGAGTTATTTACAAGTTTCTCTTTCTTCACAGCCATTGACATGTCGAAGAGGTTAACACGCGAGAAGCAGTTCAAAATTGTGGTCTATTGGTCTGACACTAACCCACATTGGATGGATCCCTCCAAGACTGTTGGAACAACAAAAGTGATGGTTCGGTGTGGTATATGGGGGTACAACGATAGTGGGTCAATTCTTCATCAATGGAAACCTCAAGGCCACTGGATATTTGAAATTGCTACATGATGATGTGTTTCCCTCTTTATACACTGAAGCTGACACGTTCCCTGAGTTTTTCCAGCAAGATGGTGCACCACCACATTATGGGTGCCAGGTCCGAGCATTCCTAGATGAACAGTTTCCTGGAAAGTGGATTGGTCGTCGTGGGCCAGTTGAATGGCCCCCAAGGTCTCCCGATCTGACCCCCTTAGACTTTTATCTTTGGGGTCATCTGAAGGCAATTGTCTATGGTGTGAAGATACGAGATGTGCAGCACCTGAAACTACGGATACTGGATGCCTGTGCTGGCATTTCTCCTGCGGTGTTGCTATCAGTGTGTGAAGAGTGGGAGAAGAGGGTTGCATTGACAATCCAACACAACTGGCAGCACATTGAACACATTTTATAAGTCGTCAGAAACTTGTAAATAACTCATGAAAGAATAAAGTTACGTTGAAACCAAGCACACCATTGTTTTTCTTGTGACATTACCAATAAGTTTGATGTGTCACATGGCCCTCTTCCTATTGAAAAAACAAAAGTTGTATCCAAGATGGCCGACTTCTAAATGGCCACCATGGTCACCACCCATCTTGAGGAGTTTGCCCCTCACAAATACTAATGTGCCACAGACAGGACTTTAATATCACCAACCATTCCCATGTTATTACGGTGTATCCATATAAATGGCCCACCCTGTACATTCACTGACCACCTTATTCTGAAGGCAGAAGAGGATTTGACCTCTTTCGTCTTCAGAACTGCCTTCATTCTTTGTTACATAGATTTAAACAGACGTTTGAAAACATTTCTCAGATATTTTGATCCATACTGACATTTTAGCATCATATAGTTTTTGGGGATTTGTTGGCTGCATGTTAATGATGTGTGCCTTGTATTTCACCACATACAACAGATGCTCTGTCAGGTTAAGTTCTGGTGACTGTGGAGATCATTTAAGTACATTGCACTCAATGTCATGTTCACTAAACCAGCTTGAGATGATTAGAGCTTTATGACTTGGAGATATCCTTGCATCCAAGTATTGTGGCAGGAATTGAGACCCAAAAGATCAGCTAATTTCTTTTCAATCCTATTTTGTCCAATTTTGGTGAGCCTCAGTTTCTTGTTTTTCGTTGACAGGAGTGGCATCAGTGTGGCCTGTGGTCTTATGGTGCTGTTACCCATCTTCTTGATGGTTTGGCATATTGTGTGTTCATAGATGCTCTTCTGCATACTTTGGTTGTAACGAGTTGTTATTTGAGCTACTTTTGCCTTCCTTATCAGATCTCTAACATCAACAAAGCATTTTTGTCCACAGAAATGATGCTCATTGGATACTTTCTCTCTTTTGGACCATTCTCTGAAAAAATCCCAGTAGATCAGTAGTGTCTAAAATACTCAGACCAGCCTGTCTGTCACCAACAACCATGAACATTCAAAGTCACTTAAATCACCGTTATCCCAATTCTGGTGCTTGGTTCGAACTTCAGGAGGTTCAAAGTCTTGACCATGTTTTTACCATGGCTGATCAGGTATTTGTCTTAATGAACAATTGAACAGGTGTATGCAATAAAATGTATTATTATTTAATACATTCATTTATTTAATGCCTTATTTATTAAGAGTCAAGTTCAGCATTATTGTAACTGAATTGTAATTACTGAATTTAGTACAGTAACAACGTCCCGTTACTGCACTACTGAAAGATTTAATGTGATTATAGTAAGATGTTACTTTGGAATATGTTACACCCCACACTGCCTGCATGCGACCGCAAAGTTCATCCCTGGTAGCCACTGTTGATTGACTAACCACTCTGATTGGCTGACTCTTGCAAACAAAAACTGTAAACAGAACGTAATAATAATAATGGATTGCATTTATATAGCGCTTTTCGAGAACCTCAAACTGTACAATATCATTATTCATTCACTCTCACACCACGTAGGTGGTGCTGCTGTGCTCACAGGCAGAGTTGTACGCAAAGGTTGATCAAACACAGGGAAAAGAGAAGAAAAAACTTTGGCCATGCTTAATATGGGCATCATACAGTATATATAATCGATAGAATAAGTAGAACCAGGGCAGGTGATAGGCAGGTGGGGCCAAGGCTCAAAAGACAAAGTCTAGGGATTCAGCTTTAATTTTCATTCTTGCTGTTTTTATTTTGTTGGATTTTTTTTCTAAGACTTTTTATTAAATGTCTTTTTCTTCCCTACCTGTCCTGACTACATTACTGCCTCTAAAACATCCTGTTTAAAACTTTCTGGTGCCATCCAACAACTTCTTCCCCTCACACAGCGTCAGAATAAATACACACAATGATGATGTCTTCATATACCTCGATGTAAAACCACAATCAGTGTGAAACCTGCCAATGCACAGCAGCACTTTAGATTTCTTTTGACTGACATGATGAGCTGCTTGTCATCTTTCTTTTCAGCTGAGCAGATCTTCTCTTGCAGTTTATCATATCTGAAATAAATCTTTCCTCAAATTGACAAACACACTGCTCTTGCGCAGTGGGAAGTGTTACTTTTCCCCCCTCTACATCTCTGTAAAGTGGTGATCACCACTCAGAATTACATACACAACCTGGCTTTCCTGTGACAAAGTGATGAATTGTAAGAGCTTAGAAAACATCTCTTTTGCCCTGACTCTTTCTGTCTCTCGCTGGCTCAGAGAAGCGTTTTTCTGTTGTCCCTTGCTGGTATTTTTCTCACAGCGTCTTAATTTTCTCTCATTTGTCTGTCTGTCTTTTTTACAGAGAAAGACAAACTGTCCTGCGAAAGGGGTAACCTTATTTTCACTTTAATAATAAGGTTAAATTACTGATCTTTACAGTGTGTACGCGTGTGTAAATGTGTGCTTTTACTGCTTCCCTTGGCTTGTCAGCTGTGTCTCTATTTTTTATATGACCTTCTTTCTTATAATGCCACTTATCTTATCCAAAAGACCATCAGGCTGGGCGATTAATTAAGGTGCTGTATCCCTCCAAGTGATGGCTTCCTCTTCCTTCTTCTCTTGCTTCTGTCCCTCCCTCACTTGCTCCGTCTGCAGGAGATTAAACCGAGACCAGCTCTACTTTTCTTTCTCCTTCTGTCCATCATAGTGAAAAATTACCTTTTAGTCTTCTCCTTAATCGCGCTGGCCGCAGAGCAATCAGACAGGAAATAATGGCTCGGCGTCTGGCTGTGCAGGCCCTCGACTACAATGCTTCAAGACTGGACTGAGGTGAGAATGGGGAAACCTCATATTAATGACTCCTTGTAAGTGTCATCTTTCTAGAAATACAGATAGTGTAAAACTATCGTGCTGTCAAACCTTGGTGGAAATACATTTATAAATGTTGGACTGCTTCTCAGAGCACTCTCTCGAGTCAATTTTCTTCTGCTTTTACCCTCCAGATCTACATCCCACCTTCCTCATTTGTCATTTATTCTCTTCTCTGAGAGCATTTGTCCAGAGTTTGTATGACTTAAAAGAGAATTGAAAATTTGGACCCGCTCTGAGCTCAAAGCTAAAAGCAATATTTATTTTTTAAAGTTTTGATCTCCGCAAAAAAACTTCAAACTACAAGCAAGATGTTTCCTTTCTCATTCGCTAAAAACTTCTTCCTTCTTCATCAGGAGCCATTTCTGCTGCCCGATCATCTCTACTTTTTCTTCTCGGCTCTTTCAGTTTGATTCAGTGTGAATTAATTGTTCCTCATATGGGAGACGGCACACGATTAGTCTCAATCCTGATAATGGCGTGTGGCTTGGCCGCGGGGAATACACTGCCAATTTGCTCACAGCGCATCTGCCAAATGATTGGTGTTTACACGCCACATCCCCCGAGGAGTGTTTGTCACAACGCCACTTCTTACATCTCAATAACGCACACACTCCCGAGGCAGATGTCATGAAAGACGCACACCAGCTCACTTGCATCTGCACTGACACAATCTCAAGCAGGTAACACGTGCTGGACTGCATTTATTGCACTGACTTTTGGGCTTATACATATTTTTTCCCCTAATTTTCTTAATTCGTACATGACACAATCCTCTCTCTCGAACAGTTTAACTCCACACCCCCACCTGCCTGCTCGCCTAAACCTTTCCTCCTTCCTTCATATCTCCTCCCTAACACAGTGCTTCTTCTCTGCTGTCCCATTAATCACCCCTCTCTAATTAACAGGCCCACTGTTCCCAGTCTTCCCACTGCTCCCACTCCACACCTGGCCCAGCCCTGCTGCCCAGCAGGCATGCAGCTCACGCCAACCCTCAAACGCATATATGCACACGGTACAAACTGGAGCGCAGCTGGCAACTGACCACCACTGAATTGGGCTTTAGTAAGCAAAATTGGTGTATAATACAATAAGAATTGAATAATGCTGCTTAACATTAAAGTTTTGTTTTAAATATTGTTGTAAAATGTAAAAGATGAGGTAAAATTCCTTTGCTGGACACTTTCTACCCGTTGCCTGCTTGTCTTTCTCGCCCATTCATTCATGATGTTATCAGTCCTATCTTCCTTATAATAACTCAGCTGTTCACCCCTTTCCTCACCTCCTCCCCTTTCATTTTTACAACAGACCTCACACACACCGTCTTTGACTCACATCCGATTTCCTCCTCCTTTCCCACCTTCTCCCTGTCCGCCCCCTGTTAGCCAGGGTGGCCCGGCATTGCAGTAATGCCATCTGCCAGCGCAGCATGCCCACAGCCACGTGTCCATGCACACTTGCCCACAGACTTACACGAACACACGCACACAAATACAAGCTTGGCAAGGACACCTTCCAGCGCAGGATACACCAGTATCCACGCTTCCGCCACCATATCACCATAGTCCCACGCATTGTGTAACACACACACACACGCGCACACTAGCACAGCTCTGTTGAGTCACACGCTTCATCCGTCTCCCAACAGGGGGAGCCGGGGAGCATCTGCTGGAGCTAAGACGGGAGTCAGACCGGCTGCACTTACAGTAAGAGAGCAGATCATTGCAGCAGGCACATAGTGCCTAATCATAGACAAACAGAAGAGAGATGACCACATGGGTGTGTGTTCCACACCGACTACAAATGAAGTAAAATAAAGGAACGCAAACTAGCAATTACATGCAAATGCACATTTTTGAGGTAGCAGTCTATGGGAAATTTTTGCGGCCTCCTAAAACATTACATTACCGTGTGCTGCAAAAGTGCTTCAGATGTTTGGTAGCTTAAAAAAAAGGTACATAGATAGAGAAATATGAGAGCAAAAACAGTGTTGTCATACTTGGGAATGTGTGGATAGAGACAAATATGCTTTCATTTCACATGATTAAGTCTAGCTAGAAAGAAGTTTGTTATTGTTGTTTGACGAGTTTTTTTTTTTTTTTGTATTTATATGTGTGCTCACAAATATAAATGGGTGAAGATATGTCATGTCATAGCATGACAATGAAAAGCACCGTGCAAAAAGACACGTAAGGAAGTATTGCTACATGTTTCCCCTCTGATTATTTATTTAATTCAATAATTTATTTAAATCTTCTCTTGTTGACATTGAACAAGACAGAAGCAGAATTCATGGGAAACGCAGCAATTAGCAAATGAGCTCTAGGATGTGTTGCTGCTCGAGCTGCGTTTTGGTGCCGCATCGGGCTGCTGGGGGTGGCGGAATGAGTGTGTGCGCGTCTCGGGGGGGTGAGGGTGGTATAGTGTGTACTTACAGTGTGTGTGAGTGTGGTGCGCTCCCAGGTGCGAGTGGGGGTCTGTGGCAGTATATTTATTAGCGGCTGTCAGGGAGGTGACACTTTGATGAATGGTGCAGAGTAATCAGGGCTGGGCTGTGACAGGCTGCACTCACAGCCTTCTACCTGCCAAACAACCCAATCACATGCGCTCATATGCACACTTGCATGCACTTACCCCCCAAACACACACACACACACACACACACACACACACACACACACACACACACACACACACACACACACACACACACACACACACACACACATATATCCAAATGCATTTAATTCAGCACACAAATGTTGCTGTATATGCACGTGTTCAAACACAACCTTCCATAAATATCCCCTCGCCGCCACCAGATGAACTAAGTCATCAGCGTCCCCTCATCGGCTGCTCTTTTAACAGCTCTTGCTCAGTCCTTTCATGTGACTCTTTCGCATTACAGTCATCTCCGCTGTGACACTGCGGTTTGAAGGAGGACATTTTTCAGGAGATAATTGAAAAGGATAAATTAGGTCGAGATAGTTTGAGTGGAAAAGACAAAGAGACAGAGCAATTTGGGGGGAAAATTTGCAGAGCTTTGTTGTTTTTTAATTGCCGGTGAGAGACAAGGTAGCCTTAATTAGTCCTTGTCTATCTCCTGTTGTACTGGAGGGTCATATTTCTGTGACTTTTGGCTAATTAGTCAACTGCTGCAGACGTAACACCTACTTTCCCCCTATAGGATGAGAAATATCCTCCAGTGGTGAGTGGGAGAATTTAGGTTTGGTAAATTACCCAAGTTTTCCATTTTTGTTCAGCAGAACTGCAGTTGTCTTTTTTTTCTTCTTTCATCCGTTCAGTTCTATCTGTGTTCTTCCATCATTTAAAAAATGTCAAAACAACTGAGAAATTAAGCAACTGCTATGTGCTGTCCTTGGAAAGAAACCGCAGCAAATACAACTGAAACACTAAATGGAAATCATTACTTCTCAGCAAGTTTTTAATGCATCCAAACCAGCAAGTAATGAGAGGTTGTAATCAAATAATTTCACTGAGGTTTGGGTTTCCAAACAGTTTTCCACTGATTCTATCGACAAACCACAGTCTGGCCCTAAAGAGAGGAGACCAGAGGTGTGTGTGTGTGTGTGTGTGTGTGTGTGTGTGTGTGTGTGTGTGTGTGTGTGTGTGTGTGTGTGTGTGTGTGTGTGTGTGTGTGTGTGGTGGGGAGGAAAGAAGAGAAGAGAGGGAGACAGATGAGAGAATGAAAAGACAAAATGAGAAAAGACAGAGAGAAGAGAAAAAGAGATATGGGATAGGAGAATATATGAGCCAAGAAAGGAGGACTCGTGTACGTTTCTGAGTTTCTCTCTCGCTGTCTTTTAACAAGCTACGGGATGGGAGCCGCTCACACATATACTCACTTCATATGAGTCTGTATGTGCACCTTCTGTAAAACCTCAGAAAGAGGATGATCTTCACTTGATAGCACAGGAGCCGTCCACTCCTACTCCTCCCTTTTTCCTCTCTGTCCCAAAATTGCATTTTGCCACTGCCAATAGGGTGAGATCATTTTACCCCATTTCCAATGCTAGTGTAATTTTCTTGCTAGAACACTGATCAGCATATAAGCATTATTATTTAAACCCATTTATGGATTTAACAAATAGCACGAAATTATATGTTCGGCTGGACATTTTCTGTCTGTGGTTTTAGGCTGAATTGAGAGGTGATTTTGAATATTGCTAAAGAAGAAATATGACCATTTTTAAAGTTATTACAGTTTATATTAGATCATCAACTGCTTCAATGAGTGAATAAACATTTGCACAAAATTAAATGAGCTTACTAATTAATGACAGAATGACTGAATGGACTGAAAGGATTCTCCCTTTCTCTCAGTAGAGGATTCACTGCAAGGCAAGTGAGCATTGACGGAGTAACACTTATTCTCTCTGTCAACCAATGGAAATCAATTGGGTGGTAATTGCAGTATTTGACCCCTCTCCTGTCTCCACCACATCCCATCTTCTCTCTGTCCATACATCCTCCACACTCTGACCATAACGACGGGTCTGAGACAGTCAATTCATTTTATACACTGGGCATTTCCCCTACCAACTAGATTAATGCGATATATTTAATCGGGCATGATAAAATCTGTGAGGCAAAAAAAAAGACAAACAGGAAAAGGAGGATGAGGGGGAGTGTGGACAAAGTTAACAAATTCGGGGAAAGGGAGTGGTGAATTAAGACTGGGAAGAGTTTACAGAAGCTTCTTATTGCAGTCTGTGTTTTCGTGCGTGCGCTTTCCTTTATGTGTTTAGGTTAGAGATGGCTGGTCAGATGGGTAATGAGTGACCCTTCCTCCCTGGCATGGTTCTGCCGTCACACCAATATTAATCTTCCCACATCACCCCCTCTTCTGAACCGACAGCAAGCCTCTCGGGACTGTGCGCACAGACACACACACAGGCATTGATGCATAAACGAGGTGGCAATGATGAATGGAGATGTTCCTATGATCTGTTTAATAAGTGTTAGGCAGGGCACTCTCAGAGCAATGGGGAAAAAGATGGCTTATATACATATCTGCAAATGGAGCCAAAATCGACTGCATTTTACTACATTTGCAGTGATCACCAACAGAAAGCAGCGCTCATGATGCACAGGGAGTTATTATGTGGAAAGAATTTTGTATTTGTTGCGGCTGACTCAGTCCATTGAGGAAAATATATATTTGATAAATAAACAGTTTCTTTACTTGGGTAATATTTAGGTAATTTTCTTGGGTTTTTTTCTTTTTCTTCATTGTGGTCAAATAGCACCTTTTGTCACATGAAAATATGATTATTGTTGCATTTTGGACTTTGGACGACAGACAGAACAAGAGATTTAAAAACATCACCTTTTTACCATTTCACACGCCGAAACATTAATCAATATTGATGATTAGCAGTTGCATATGTATGTATTAAAGTACTGCATTACTGTGTCAACTAGCATGGATCAACCATGACAAAAATTGGCCCCACCTGTTGAATCTGTGCATGTGTTTGCATGATAGCTGCTGGGAGGGGTTGAAGGTGCCAGAGCTGTGAACATTAAGAGTCAAACTGACAGTCTGTCAGGATTACCCAGGCAGAGCTGACATCTCAAACAACCAGCAAATATCCACATACTGCAGATGTTAAATTAATCATGCCAAGCGCTGATTTCAGTCTGAGTTCATGAATGCAGTACAGTCAACACATATGTCATATAAACACTTTTATGTCATAAAAATATTAACATTATCATTTAAATGATAACAGGTCAATTGAAAGTGACAAGATTGAATCTTCAAAAATGAGTGTTGGGTTAACTGTTGCTGTAGCTCAGTCTATTTTAAAGTGTAGCAGTCAGGCTGCTGGGTGCATGCAGATGTACTGGTTCTAGAGAACTTCAAGAGCTCCAATCTCTTTTATGTGCTCACTAATCTAATCTATTTAGTAGTTTGTTTAGTAGTTTGCATTTGCATGTCTTTATCTTCTTATCTGTTTGAGTTCCCTCCTTTTCTCTAGCTCTGAGCTTAGACTTCACCTCTCAGAAGACCCTTGGTTTTATTTTTCTCTCTCTCTGTTAAGAGCCTGGTCATGGAAGCTTGGGTTCTGTGTTGGCTGACAGCTGCTGCTGCGTGCCTTTTTTTTCCTCTCCCTCCCTCTCTTCCCCCTCTTCTTCTCTCTTTTAAACACGCGTCCTCATTTCTAAACTATCTATCATGCTGGCAGGGCCAGTGGGGCCTTTAAACTGTGGGATTGGCACTTTCTCAGCTGCTGAGCTGGAAAAGGGGGCTGCTTGCAGACTGAGACACAAGCAGTAGGCCAGCCCGCTGCAGGCGGGAGGAACAGGAGGTCTGTGCGAATGCAGGTGGACTGACGGTACACCTTCGTTCCTTGAGTTTGCGTATGTGTTGAGGTGCATGTACCTGTGAAGCTTTTGTGCTAAAAGAGCTCCTGCTGTGATCCAAAACACTCCTTATTTTAAGGCTGTTGAGTTTGAGATTTTGCTAATGCTGCTAGAAAACCCTCACTCTCAAACAAATAATAAAAAAAAAAGTTCAGTGGAGTAAAGAGTCGTTTTAGGAAATTAATTGGAAAGGAAGTTGATGGTTTTGAGATGGGACTGTGAAACAGAGTGTGCGTATTCCACGCGGGTCGTCTGCAACGAGTTGACAAACTCCGTCTCACTCGGGAGTGAGAGGTGTCTGAAAAGATGGGAACTGCTGACAACATCTGTGTGTATTTGTGCGTGTGCATTGAGATGCCACGTTTGACAAACATGAAGAAATAACAATGAGGTGCTGTCAGCAGGTCTTGTCCCTGCCAGGGGGTTGGAAGCGAGCACGACGTGTGATTTTCTCAGACTAGCAGAGAACCCGCGATGACGCCTCATACCGATGTGCACATGCGAACGGGCTCAAACGTGACACATGCATGTCTGCACACACACTTGCACACACACACTCTCCAGGGCACTGCTGTTGGATCTTTACCAGTGCTGGCACTAACCCCAGTAGGGCAGAAACAAACACACACACACACACACACACACACACACACACACACACACACACACACACACACACACACACACACACACTCACTTATAGTATGTCCTTATGCTAAAGGACCATGTGCCAGTTTTAACGCTTTACATGAGGTCTGTTTCTCACCCACACATCTTGCCCTTGAATTTCTCGGTATGCTTTTCCTCTTGAGATCTGACGCAACTGTTCCAGCACCACACGATATTCCCAGGGCTCTCTGCATCTTCTGGTGCCAGAACAGTCACACTATCACCTCATCATGACAAGCAGAGGTGTGAGGGGATGCAACAGTAAGTCCAGGAAGAACACATATGTCCATCCTTTCAGTCTTACTCTCACAGTCAACAGTTAGCAGTCTGTGCCTCTTGGCTCTCCCTGCTTTGTCTCACAGTCAGGCTATTTGACAGTAAAAATAAGTGACGCAGCCACTTTAAGCATGACAAATAGGTACTTAACAAGGTGATGACTGGAGAAAATATTGAATCACTTTGGAATACATGGGAAAAGTCATGAATTTATTCAATCCTATTTGCCACTGTTAGTTTGCCAGAAGTTCTGACTATTCCTTTAGAGGTCCACTCCTTTTTTATTGTTATTTTATAGTTTAGCTATAATAAGTGGAGACATATTAAACAAAACTAGGTGACATTTTGGTCTTAGGTGCTAAAACTAAAATCCAGACTTTTGAAGTTGAGTTGCACAATTTTAAGCCAAGTGTATTTTCATGCCTATGATGTTTACAGAAGAGAAGTCTATTTATTTCTCAGTGAGTAAGATTTAAAACATTATTGTCACACTGATTGCACTTACAAAGTAGTTTTTTAAAAAAAAAATTTGTTGTCTATTTCTCTTAAGCTTCATTCTGTTTGTACTTTGGGGTCTGGAAAAGACTTGCTTGCATAGACACCGACCCTTTCTGGTCCGTCAGTAGAGGGCGATCTATCCTCAGTGGTGCAACCACTGTGTGTGCCTGTGTGTGTGTGTTTGTGTCTCATCATTTAGTTCATTTACCAGCACACTGGTTGTTTCCGTGTGCTCTAATTACACTAAGGCAAACAGACTACCTCTTTCTTTGTCTGCTTCTTGCTGCTCTCTATGTATCATTCTTTCTTTCTCCAAATGATATATTTAAGAAGAATATGCGAGTGATCTGTTGGGTTATGTGATTGTTTGGGCATGATTGTGGCCTTTGTGTATATATGTTGAGCACCTCCTTCAAGTGCTTCTCCGGAAATTTACCAAGTAAACAATAACTGGAGGTTCATAAAATCACATAATGTCTGCAGCTGTATTTGAAGAACTGCAGTTCATTTAATTGACTTTTGATGTTTTTATGAGTGAATTATCCTTTTACATAAATAAAATCACATTATTTAGAGAGCTGGATAAGATGTTCTCTTTAGCTGTGATATATACAGGAGATTTCTTAGTATAAACAGTGTTTCTATTGTGTGTTTTTATCATGGAGTTGCAAGCACATGTTTTAATGACTTCACTGGGAAATAACCTTTTGGGATCATAGGATTATTTAAAAATGTAGACAGTCAAGGTGATACATTTGGCTCATTTTCAGTTTTCAGTTTCTGTATTACCCTCATTGGAGTTCTTATTAAATCAACACCTTGTTTTATTAATAATTGGCACTGGCTTAAAGGGCAGAAAGTTTTTTTTGTGTATTCTTTTTAAAATCAGGCACGCACAACTTTTCTTATCTTTTCAGTACTCTCTGTGATAAGTTTTAATATCCTATCCTATCGCATTTTTTCTTAAAGCAGATAGCTTTTTAGTCTTTATTTGGATAGGACAGTGGATTCCCTTTTGGATGGGTCAGGAAGTGCATCCAGCGTAAAACTCAAATCAAAGATGTGGCGCAACCAGCTGTGGCGACCCCTTGTGGGTAGGCAAAAATAGCTTTACTATTTGGATAGGAAGAGTCAAGTGAAAAAGACAAAAACACAATAAACGACCTCAGGATGGATTTCAGCCGAGGCCTCTGCATTATGGTTACAGCATATAAGTCAACTGCTCATCCCAGGTAGCCAACAAACCCTGTTACCGTCCCTTTTAAAGCCAGGTTGTTTTTAATCCAACTTGTAGCAACTTCACTATAGTTGAAGTGAAAGTTATTTATTGTGCATTCATCTTTTTATTTCTCTCCTCAGTTATACCGCTTGTATGTAATCTAGTGTTGCCATGTCTTTGGCCATGAAACACTTGGTGTGATGATAAAGAAAAGGTTGTGTTTGTGGGTATTCGTGCCACATGTTATGTTTATGGATATCAAGTTGCCAGAGAACTGGGTTATACTTGTTGTGCAGTCCTTTATAACAGACGAACTGTGCGTGACTTGGCATGAGTCACCCCTTCCCCATAGTTCACTAGATTTCACTCATCATGACTCTGAATCATACGTCTGTATATTCAAAGCATGTTTTTCTGCTCACTCAGACGTCAGGCATCAGTTGTTAGTCTCAAACTGTGATAACATTACCACTATTGTGATCACACCAAACCTTTATTGTGCCTTTATGGTAATGTATTAACTAGCCCCTATGAGACCCCAGGCACTGATATTATTATTATTATAATTTTGGCAAACTGACATATTTGAAAATGCATGTCTAGAGCTTGTACACTAAATCAGCACTTTGCTATATATATAAAGGCTTGCATATATTCTTGAGAATGTTGCACACGTGTGTGTGTGTGTGTGTATTTACGTAGAAAGTTCTGATGCGTCTGTGTGGGTGCGTGTTCGGCATGAGGGAGAGGTGAGATAAGAGTCTGCTGGAAGCATGTTCAGATTGCCTTCAATTAGTGCGGTTCAGGAGAGATGAGGGGAACAATGGGATATAGATTGGCACTCCACTGGACAAGAGACAGCGGAAGATGGAGAGTGTGTGAAGGTGGGAAAGTGAGGTTAATGACAGTCTACTCACAGACAGATAATCTCTCTCTCTCCCTCTCTTCTCTTTGGGTATAATCAGATTCTTTTCTCTATCTTCTCCATGTAGTCTTGGTAATTATTATAACAATTAGCTGCCTTCCCTCTGCCACTGTGAACTGTCCACTGATGCTGGGACTACAGTTTTTGCCACGTTCAGCCCTAATCTATCCTAAGAGCCTGGTATTTCTCTGCACCATCACATCCCATTGCACATGTTTAGAAATAACTGAGCATTTAACCCACTTCAAAGCACCTATGCTCACAGGCTGTGGGCAGTTAATAAGTGAGCCTTACAGATGCTGGTGGGTTTTGTGACCATAGGGCATAGCCAGGCTAACGATGTGGGCCTAAAAGGTTCAACTACTCCTTCAACATTGTGACAAACACTATATTTACAAGAAACCAGAACTGTTTACTGTGAACTGTGAAAGTTTAAGTGCCTGAATTTTACCAACTGAATAAAGTTCAGGGGTGGAAAAGACTTAAACTTCTACACTCAGTGAGTTTCAGTTTTTGTCTCACTTTAGATGCATTCATTATTTAAAAAGCACCTTTCTGTGAGATTTGTTACGTGCTTGTGAACATGTATAAAGCCCAACACCTTGCATGTATTCATGATCAAGAATTTGATGCCCTCCAAACAGCAGGAGAGAACAGGTTTCTCATTTCTGTGATATTTGAGAAGTCAGATTGAGGGCTTAAGCTTTCTTTACCGGATGGACGGCAGATCGGTTGAAAATATAGAGAATAAAATCGGATAAATGGCAGTTGCTTTGAAGATGAACCCTGTCGGGTGTTTTTTATCCTGTGGTTTTCCCCTGTTGCTACCATGATGTTGATATTTGTTGTTCTTAGTGAAACCTGAGACTTTTCATGTAGCTTTTGAAAAAATATTCAAGATAGAGAGACTAACCTAATAACCTGAAATCCTGTGTAAAAATTTATAGTTACAGCAGTAGGCCTCACATGCTTGTACTTGTTCTGTGCAAAAAATAGTTTGAGTGTGAACACACAGTGAGACAAAAATGATCATTAAAACCTCTTATACTAAGACAGAGGCCTGGTGCTGTAGGCGTGACGTGTGTACATGTCCCAGCACAGGAGCCAGCATAAATTCATGGCAGTGCACCAGTAAAGATGCTGTAGGTTTGACATGTCAACAATTTCACCTTTTAGATTTATATCCTGCAAAACTAAAAAGTGTAAATTAGGAGTCATTAAAACATTTTTAAAGAAAGATATTGGTTAAATGTTGCCGTTTATTGTTTGCCAAGTAGATGGAGGTCTTCTACTCTTTGGCTTGAAGATGCAGTAATGAACCTTTGACAGCTTTCTTGGGTATGGGACACTGTGGCGGGGCGTGATTGTGGATGCCGTGCAGGTGCCTCTGCCTTCCCTGCACGGCACCGCCGACTTAAATATTGTGCTGGGTCGTGTGGTTGGGGTTGTTGTGGTAATGTTGAGCTGGCAGAGGGAGAGCTGCGGCTCTGTGTGCATTGTTAACAGCAACCTTGCGTGCTAATAAAGAATGCTGCAAAGCATGTTGATGTCACTGGGTCTGCCGTGGTCATTCACTTATGTTGCCATTTTCTTCCATGTATCCAGTTAAGGGTTGCATGGAGGACTGGAGGCTATCCCAGCTGTTAAAAGGCCTGGACAGCTTACCAGTTTATCCCAGGGCTAATGCAGCACCTACACCCAATTTAAAATTGCCTGTTAACCTAAACCCCTGCATGTTTTTGGACTGTGAGAGAAAGCCAGAGGACCCAGAAAGAACCCACGCAAGCATAGGGAGAACATGCAAATTCCACAAAGCAGGTGGATTCAAACCCAGGACCCTCTGGCTGTGAGACTCCTGTGCTGCCACAATCACAAAACAACTTTGAGCACGTGGACCAGCTGGTTGATGCAGAACATCTGCTTAACCTCATCACTGGGTTTAAACAACCGCATCTGGTGCCTGTTGATATTATTACCTTTTACAACGACATTGAATTCATAACTATAGGAATACATTTTACATGTAAAGACTGCCAACAGCCATACAAATTTTCTTCCTTCAAACAGGTTCTTCAGAACAAGTGCTTAAAGTGAAGGAATCAGTTTGATTCCCGAATTATAGGAGTAAGTGAAAATCTCTCTCTTCTGTGTGTTTGTGTCCAGTGCTGGAGTGTGTAACCAGGCCTGCTAAGCTGAAGCCCAGTGCTGTCAATCACACGGGGTGGTGGGGGAAGAGGGGGGCTGGTATGCAGACACTACTGGCTGTCAACAGACCATAGGAAAATGGATGCCTGAGAAAGCCATAACTATGATAAATTTACTCCTTCAATTCTCGGAGTAACCCCTCCTCTCTCCCTCTCTTTCTGTCTCTCTCACTAACACATTCCTATAGACATACATGCATTTCACATACAATGCCCCCTCCCCTCACTCCCCCAAAGCTCCATATACCACCTCTGCTAGGCCCCCACCTTTTCACCAGCAGTCTGCGAACGTGTGACTAATGTATGCGGTAAAGCTGCTCGCTACCATGCCGCTCACAAGCCCACCACCACGCCGATCGGCCCATCCATCTTTGCGTCTGCGTCTGAGGCGGCATTCAAATAAATTTGTCACTGTACGCTTATGAAATATTGATGGTGGGAGAGAAGGAGATGGAGAGGGAAAGTTTTGCTTAGGGACAGATCAAAAGGTTTGGGCCAGTGAAGGGAGGAAGAGCCCAGTGTGAACAGGAGGGTTGTGATTTTTTTAGCAAAGGCCAGATGGAGCTTAAATAAAGACACAAAGTCTCAGTGCTGCTGGGAGACGACAGCAGGGTTCATATGTTTCAAAACTTTAGGCAGTAATGAAGACACAAGCCAAAGCATTTATTGTGAATATAGACCTCAAAATGAAATGGGTAATCTGAAAGGTTCATGCAAATGACAAAGAAACATATTTATCTTTGTGGTAATGCCTTCAGTTTTTTTTACTATCCCCTGAGATTTATTTTTCTACCTCATTACAGTAGAAATACAAAGAGTTCTCAAAAGCAGGGCTGCAAGCTAAAATATGACCTTTACTTTTTTACTTTTATTAACCTGTTGATTTTCAAACTTATTCAGTACTGCAGTTTAGTCTTTGAATTCTTTCTCCAAGTACATGATCATCTACATGATCATCCTGCTAGTCTTCAGAGATTTCTGAATGACACACATTTGGGCTGAAAACGAGGATAAAGCACACAGATAGAAAAAATTGTGGCGGTGATAGTTCACACAACATTTGAGATGTGGGAAAAACCTGAATAAACATAAAAAATAGTGTAATATTTGCTGCCCTACCATTTTAGGATTTTTCTTTACTCAACGTCTCGTCTTTACTTTTTAAAATTTCATTCATCACTCGTTGCAAATACCAAGACCAATAGATCGCTAGTACCGGCCAATATAAATGAGTCTAAGTGAGTCTTTTTTTCTGACAAAACTCAAATAAATTCATGAGGAGAGCCAAACCTAGCCTCAGGGGGTCACAAGCTAGTGTAATCTAGTGCTGCTCGGATAATAAACGTTTGGTGTCAAGAAGAGGATCGGATGTAAAATCTGTGCAAAATCAAACATACAAACCCATCCATTGGAGCGACACCTTGGGAAATAAGGGAACATCCAAAATTACCTCCAGTTTGAATTTTCATGTGTTATTATGTGACACATAGAAGTAAATACAGCTGATAGGAGCACTGTGCTCGAGCCAAAATATGTGGCAAAAGAGTTTTCTTGTAAATAAAGATACTGAAGTGTTGTAAATTGGTTGAATGTATTTCCTGCCTTATTAATAGTATGGAATACATATTGCAACAATTATAAATATTGATTACCTAGAAAACAAATTGTGATAATATTTTTAACCATATCAATGAGCTCTATGCTACAGAATTAGGACTGAGGCAATCTGCCCTGCTGGGGTAGATTACCACTTTAAATAATCTTTTAATGAGGTAGATAGATGTCAGTACGACAGAAAGCTTCAAACCTCCACTAGTAACAAAAACAGACTGTTCTGTTAAACCAAAAAAAGTGCAGAAACTAAAAAAAGTGCTTTGTCAAACTCAGGACGCCGTATTCCAAAGAGGGCGGAGACTCAGGAGAACAAGCTGCATGTAACTTGTTCCAGCACAAAACAACCCGAGTTCAGATGTCCATTTTGTGTGCAGTTGTGGGTACTGGCAAGTTTGTGGGTGTTTGTGTGATACATACCAGAGCACAAAGGTCCCAAACATCTCAGATGAGCAGAGGAATGATAGGAATTCTGGTAGTGAACTAATGCACTTTCATAATGGTCATCTTTCCAAGACTTCTCCTCAGGTGTAAGTTACACAAGCGTAAAAGAGCAGCAGGGTACAGCCTGTAATGCTTCCAGTAATATGCGCGTGGAGGTAAGAGGTAAGGCTTATTGACTGATTATGTGTGGTTATTGTTAAGTATGATAAGCCTTCCATTGTGTGGTGTTGATAGAAAGAGGAGAAAGAGGAGTCTGTCAACAATAATGACTCATCTTTAGATACATTCCTTCTTTCTCTGGCCTCCGGGAAGCACATGATCCTTCTTACTCCCTCCTACTAAAACCTACAGTATCTTTTGGACCCACCATCACTCCCTCCCTCGCCAGCCTTCTTGCTGTTTTCCATCTGTCCGTCTTTCTCTCTGTCCCTGGGCCTATCAGCATGATGAGTCACAGGACTGTCCGTGTCAGGGGCTAAATGTTTAGTCCTCTGTTTTCAGCTCTCCGAGTACAAATGCACGGCAAAGAGAGATCCAAACTGGTTAAACATGATGATGCCAGAACTTTCCACCCTCATTGCAAGCACTCTTGTGCTGTATTTGGTCAGAGATAAACACAGTGTCAACAACACAGGGGAGACATGTTGTGCTTATTCTGAATTTGATGATCCTCAAGGCCACATGAAGAGATAAGGGGAATCAAGTGACATTTAGCGGGAAATGAGGGTAGAGTTATCTGTCAAACATCTGCTCCACAATATTAAAGACAAGTTTGTGTTTGTGAGTCTTAAAAAAAACCAGATGGATGATTAAGATTCTGGTCAAATGGCTTTGTGGTTCATGCAAGGTTTATTTTCTGCATGGGTGCTAAAAAATGTCAAATTTGGCTGTAATCAACATTTCTATGATGCCAGTGTATCAAACAAAAATATAAACAGGGTCACTTTGAGTGATAAACTACAGAGAATTAGAACCTAAAGTGGAAGCTCCTGTGCTGAGTTTCTGTTGATAGTCTTTCGTTCACTGTCACTTTTCTCATGGGCACAGCATATAGCTAGTTTCACTAAAAAGCTCTGAAACACCACTGAACACCTCCTGCTCAGCACTAAATGGCATACGGATCCTGCAAGTGACTAACTGCTGAAAACAGTTGAGAATTTAGCAGCTAAAGAGTCAGCTATTTCCCTCGGGTTTAGTGAAGACTTTAACTTATCTCGACATTACCCAAAGGAGCTGTATGTGACAACACAAATGTCTGAATCAGTCTGCTTGGACGTTAAACAGACTTTACTCTGCCAGCTTGCTACTATGACATCTCCATAATGTCCCTCTGAGCCCAAGTTTTTGTGAATCGAGCAAGTTTTTGTCCAGAGAATTTACAGCGAGTGAGTGAATCTCATGTGTCTTGCCTCTTGAACACTAAAAATGCACCACTTATTTCTAATAAGTGAAGAACACATCTGACAGGGGCTATCCTGTGTCATTCTTTGACGCTGTCTGGGGTTCATGTGATAAAATGATGAGGTTCACCAGGAACATGTAATGTGTAGAAAGTTTGAGATCTTTTCCTTATCTGGCTTTTATAGAGATATTCAGCCTGGATTGATAGGTTCACACAGAGGTGGTTATCAAATTCATGAGAACTCACACAGGCCTAGAGGCCGATCAGTAACCCCTGGAAACCTCTGGTCTCTAAGCAAAATGTCATTTGGCAAATGATTGGAAGAGGTTGCTGGGTATTGCTGGGTTTAAACCAGTTGCTGCAATGCACCAAAAACCTCCTTGTAATTGCTCTGGTTGCTAACAGATTGTTGTGGTTGCCAGTGGTGGTTGCAGATGCCTCCCTTTTACTGTCCAAGCTGTCATGAAAATTGGAAAAGGTGCAGCACAAACAGGAAATGGAGGATGTTTGCCTGTAAAAGTACACGTTACACTTTTTGAAATATGTTTGATTTAGTGGCAAGCTCACACTCTTCAGTTTTACTACTCCAGTAATTCATTGCTGCAGACCAAAGCATTTGCAGGGAGGTTTTAAGTGAAGTACTGTGTGCTTCTTTTTGACCAATTTCACACTAAGCTATCACTCACCAGTCATCTGGAGAATACACAATTTTTTCTCACAACTATTGGATGTCACTGACCTGCATCTATGGGGCTTGGCAATCAATTTAACAGCGACTCTAGCAACCAGTTGCAACTGGAATACATATTTTTTTCTTGTAGTCGGTAGTTGCCAGAAGGTTAATGATAGGCCTCTAGGCCTGTGTGTAAGTTAAGTTGGTATTATTTGACCAATCACATACATTGGATGAGTCTGCTGGCAGCAGGACAACATGCTTTACAAATAAAGTGAAAACTACAATATTAGAGAATATGAAGAACTTAAACATACAATTCAAGCTAAAAGAAATATATTTGCTGCAGCTAATGCAGCTGTGTGTGCGATAAATGCAGTATGTGTGGGATGAAAAAATGGCTTATTAATGCTTGACTGTGGCTTGCAATGTAAATCACTTTAAGTGGTTAGTAATACTGGAACAATGCTGAATAAATATAGTCTATTTCAAGCCAGCAAGGAATGCTGGCAAAAATGGGATGCCTGTGTCAGTTAATAGACTTATCAGCATCACAACCCTGCCATTAATGCAGAGGAAGCCCTGACTATAATTACAAGTGTGCATTCTCTTATAACTTGCACATCCATTTATAAATGAATGTGTCTGATGTATTCCTGTGGTGCCTGAGACATTTTAGCCGTATTCTTTGTGGCACTGGTGGGGTAAACAAGAGACGGCATCTCTTTAAGTTAAATGTTCTGAAAAGAAGTAAAGAAGAAAGATAAACAGAATTCAAACCAACTAGTAGGCTGATTCGCAAATTTTATATAAGGTCAAAGACGTCTTATATTTACAGGTCCACAGGATTTTCCAAAACTGGTAATGCTCTTTTCCAGACAACTGATTGGCGAGTAGGTGTAGGTTTTGCATATCTTGACTTCTTATTGCAAACACATCCCGGTCTGGTGCAGAGCAGCTGTTCAGCATTAGTTACCATCCATCTATATGGATAAAAGTACTGAGCCACATACACTTTACACCTACAGAAGCTGCTTAGCCATTGAAGCTCAGGTCATGAAGCTCCTAGCGCACACTCTTTGTGCTGATGTTAATTTCTGAGGAGGTTCTTAACTCTGCAGTTACTGAGTCAGCAGAGCGTTGGCAACTTTTACACACTGTATGCCTCACCTGCAACCTAGCTCTGTAATTTTTGCATAGTCTGCAACTTCGTGGCTGAGTTGCTGTGGTTCTTGAACTCTTTGACTTTGCAATAATGCCACGTACAGTTCATGGAATATCCAGGAGGGAAGAAATTTCAGGAAGTCACTTGATGTAACGGTGGCATCCTATTACAGTACCATGTCCAAAGTCAGTGAGGTCTTTAGAACGACCCATGCTTTCAAACCTTTCTGTAAAGGGAGACTGCATGGCTAGCTGCTTTATTTTTATACACCCGTGGCATTGAAACTGAAAACACCTGAATTCAAAGATTAAGAAGTGTGGCCCAAAGCTGCAGTATAGGCAATCATAGAGGTGATCGAGCTTTGATAGTTGCAACCCCTAGACTCTGGAATAACCTTCCACTTGATTTTCGTACTGCAGTTTCTATACATTATTTTCACTCATATCTTAATACTTTGTTTGCTTCTTTTTTTTTTTTTTTTTTTTACCTTTGCTTTTGATTCAAGTTCAGTATGAGTCCATCAGGTTTTTTATTTTGTGGTGTCTTTTTGTTTTAGTTTGTTTTTGGTCAAATTTATTGTATTTGTTTGTTTTTAATTTAAATTTTATTGTTTTATTTTATCGATTTAAGATTTCATCTTGTTTCTTTTGAAAAAGCCATAGAAATAAAATAATAACAATACTTTTACTTTCCAGTACCAGTAACCAATACTTTTGTCCATATAGTGTACCTCAGTAAGAAGTGACCTACCTTCGTAACACTGGCCCAGTGTTAAATACCTGAACTTACCTTGCTAAAAACCTAAATCTTGCTTTGTAACTGCTGGATATTACAAATAATGTAAATAAATATTAAAAGTTCATTAACAAGTAAAATGTTTATTCATGTTAATGTTGGGCTCATGAATTGAGCTGCCTGTAGTCAGTAAAACAAAACAGAATAAAACAAATGTATACAAACAGTAGGGGTGCAACGATACACAAAATTCACGGTTCGGTTCGGTTCGATACTTTGGTGTCACGGTTCGATATTTTTTCGATACAAAAAAATGTTCATGCCTTTTTAATTTGTCATTTATTAAAATTATAAATATATATTTTAACTCAAAAGTACAGTTTTTAAATTTAACCCTAACCCTTGTGCGTGTTTTTTATTTTGACAGCGAATGCGCACCTGCGGACCACTTATGTGCAGCCCTGGTTATTTAGCTCGTCATATTGCAGCCACAGAAATTCTTTTGTCCATGAAACCATAAAGCTGCACTTTCTTTTTGCCTTATAGTCTGATTTGTCATAACTTCTCCGTTTTGTGGTAAGCTTTTCTTTGGCTGTCACTTCTTCACCCTGACCTGTCTTATTTGGCTCAGCAGAACTAAAATATATATCTGTCTGTGAAGGTTCTCAGTCATCCAGGTCATCGTAGTCAAATATAAATCCTGCTGCTTTTACACACGCACTCACATAAGCTCAGCGATTCTCTGCGCGATCAACCTCTCACATGTTTAAGCTTGCTGCGGGAGATTTCACTTGTCATGTTTGCATAGTAAGCTAACAATTAATAAGACGATGTCAGAGGAATTGGTGCACAAATTATCATCACTCACCAATCAGTGCTGTCGCTCTCTATACACAGTTCGCGCGATTGCAAAGTGAAAGCAAAAAAACAAGCGCAAATTCAAACGCGATTGCAATATGTCACATATTGACAGTGGCTCACCGATGCCAGTGACATAATTACCCAGCTACATTTCTGAAAGAATGCAAAAGCATTGACATATATTTTTCCTTCCTACAATAGCCGGACGGGCAGGGCAGAGATAGATTTTGGTAGCCCGACTGAAAAAAATCGCTAGCGACGTTGGGCTAGCGATATTGCGAGCCCTGTATCTGATTGAGGAATCACTCATCTTTGGAAAAGAGAGTTTATTACAGAGAAATGTCTCTTTCCAAAATAAAAGCTATACTATCCGCTTCTTCTGGGCTATATTCTCAGCAGCATAAGGAGAATCATGTGCTAACAGCTGTCTAAATGACTCGGCTAAAGTTAGTAGCATGCTTGCTTGTTTTTTTTCTGCTTCCACTTGTCTTTGCACTAGGATGATGTCGGTGTAAATGTGCAGTCATATTCGTTGTGTTCCCACTAGTGCTTTCAGGTTAATCTCGTTGAAATGACCTTAACGCCACAACACGGCAAATCTCCGTTAACGAGCTACCGCCGATCGCCCCGTGCATGGGGCTAGACGGCCAACACGTTAACGAGCTAACTAACACACTAGTTCCCAACCATGTAATTGAGCATTGCATGGCACATCCAACATACTGTTTTACTTTAGTCCATGACTCGCTTACCTTCAGGGTCATACGTCACATGAAAACCAAAATAATTCCAAACGCCAGATCTGAATGAGGGTGGGGGAGGTCCATGTTGCAAGGAGAGCTTAACTTCTGTCTCGCTAGCTTGCCCTGCGCTCTTCCTTCTGACGATGCTGTCTGTGTTGAGCGCTCAGTGAATCTGTGCTCGACTACTCCGCCTAGGCTGCACTGTCGAGCCTAGGCGGAGTAGTCGAACGCAGATTCACTGAGCGCTCAACACAGACAGCATCGTCAGAAGGAAAGTTGATAAAATAAATTACAAATTTTGTATTGTTCGATACATATGCGTACCGAACCGAAAGCACTGTATCGAACGGTTCAATATCGATACGAATATCGTTGCACCCCTAACAAACAGGTACTACATACATTTTGAGCCATATTTAGTTTTTTGTTTTCAGTAATACAAGGGGAATCCTTTTCATCACTCATTCTGGACAAATTAGGCCACATTTCCATCCGATGAACAAGAAGTCTCACTGGTGAACTGGTTCAGTTTAAGCCTTCGTACACACTCGTCACTTTTGTTTTTTTCAGATGTTCAGCTTTGTGCCTCTGATCTAGCTCCACACCACTTACCTATTTGATTATCAGGTATTATGACATGATTCTTTTATTCAAATATCTAAAGTCTGCTTTCCCAGTTTTTTTTTTTTTTATCTCTGTTGTTGCATGTTTGGCTCTTTGGTGCACCTTCCTGTTTGTGCTTTGCTCTTTTTAAGTGATGTCATTCTGGGCGTTCACACAGTTGAATGGATTGGAGTCAGATGGTAACAGATGTGGATGTCTGTCTGGCTAATGTGTTCTATGTGTACATTTTTCACATATGTCTGTGAACGCATGCATCTGAATGTGAAGTGCATTTTATTCCATCTTGACCCCTGAGATGTATGTCTCAGTGTGTGTGTTTCTGGTCAAACAGCGAGACAGATGTATCGATACTTCGGACACTCATAGGTCATGACTCTCTATTATTTAGACAAAGGCTGTCTGTCACAACCTGTGTCTCGATCTTTCTTTTCACTTCTTATTTATCCCTTCTTCCCTTCCTATTTATCCATCTCTCCCTCCTCCCTCAGCTGACACACACGCAGACGTGCAGAGTCCTCCCTAAATCACTCTTTGACAGAAAGAGGGAAAGAATGGGGAGACGGAGAGAAAGAGAGAGATAAAGGGGGTAGATAGATAGAGAGGGGAAAAAGAGAGGGATGAGGGTTTGAGTGTACATGGAATGAACCTATCAATCCAGGGTGCCTATTATCCCGTGTGAAATGCCTCTTGCTAGCAGACGCCTAGTTAGTGTGCCTGTTCAAAATTAATAAAACGCCAGCCGAGTCTGGGCTGAGACTGCGACAGGCCGGGTTATTGATTAAGTCATGTCACAGGAATGGAAGGCTCTGCCATTAAAAGTACAAATTATGCAGCACGTTTAGCCATGCCTCTTATTCATGTAAGAGACAGGCAAGAGTCACTGGAAGAATGGAAGCCTGCTCCATTTCCTAACACTGTCCAATGCATCTCTCCCTCTATTGTTTGGGTCTTTTGTTGTATTTAGGATCCTAATAATGTGAAGTTGTGTGAAAAGAAAAGGTTAGATTGCCTGTGCCTGGAAATAGCCCGAGACAAGACAGTCAGAGTGAGACAAAGAGGAGGAAGGCAGAGAGCGATTGCTTTTGTCGTGGACGACGGCACAAAGAGAACTCATAGCGCAGTTTATAAAACGTAGCGAGAGATTTCAGAGCCTTAAAATACAGCAGCGAAGGGTTCCCAGTGAAAAGAAGCTATTTAATGATGTAACATATTAAATGAAATTATTTTGACACACAGCCAGATGCCAAGGCTCCTCGTCTTCAGTGTGAAGAGTGATGGAGGTTTGGAGAGGGGTGAAATTAATTTGTCGGGAGTACGTTTGTTATGAGCTTTCCCTGTTAGGTGTTCAGAGTTACAGGTATGACGCGCAGAAAGAGCAACAAGACAGACACGAGTAACGGGAAAGGGTGCGATCAGCAGGCCTCCTCCTTTCCTCCCTACTGTTTTTCTGCTTCACACATGGCTCTGCAGAAGGAAACATGGCTCGATTTCTTTTAAGTATTTGTGTGTTGTGGTGGCGGTGGGGTTCAGTGTGTGTGTGTGTGGGAGAGGAGATAGATGGGAGAGAAATGAGAAGATGTGGGAGTGTCAATAATTTATAGGAAGCGCCTTGTGTCAGAAGGGCAAAAAGAGCTCTATCCTGGGATCCTAAGGCCACTGCCATGTTTAGAGCACAGGCTCTCGTTAACACAAAAACGTGCACTCTATAGACATGCACACACATGCAGACGACAACAAAAGGCATATGTAAATGAGCGTTTGCACACGCACACACACACATATACCCACCCTTGTGCACAGTTATACAGACACAAAGCCAAAACATGCACAACAACAACAAAAAACAGCCTCAGTTTAGTCAACTGGCAGGTCATTAATTTCATGATGCAGAACCAGAACGCAAGCGATGAAGATGGAGAGGAGAAAAAAAAGTGTCATGTGTAACTGTGCAGGCCCTGATCCATGTAAGCAGCTTCCACCAAACCCTCAAGAAACCTGCGTTCATGTATTCTAAAATCTTTTTGTTGCTCTGGTTGTTATTGTTGTTGCTTCCAAAGCGCCAAAACCGACCTCTTAGATCTCAGAAGGAAGCGAAAGAGAGTTTTCTGAGTGGCAGCCTCTTTGTTGTATGATTTATTACCTATCAAAAGTCAGAACTGAAGCCCTGGTCGTTTGTGAGTCTCGGGTGGACAAATGCTGCCATTTTTCTGCCAGAGACGTTTGTCTTCTTATCTGACACATCTGTACATCCGGGCACCTGAAAGACTCATTAGGAAGAATCAAATTGCTGCTGGGAGAGGAAAGAAGGTCAATAACAGCATAATACGGCCTCATTTTTTTTAGCTACTTGTGAGTAAAGGTACAGTGATAGAGGGTAGTAGGCAGAGAGGTGGGATAACAGAGGAATGTGACTAATTAAACTTCTAATTGGGACTATTATAGAACAGATGCAGGGGGAATTAAAGGAAAGTCTCCATTACCCATCTCTCTCTCTCTCTCTCTCTGTTTATTTCTACTGTCCCCTTTCCCTCGTCTAAAGTACCTTTTGGCAGTCACTGCCTTTTTTCCCTTTTCCTCTTGGCTAAAGAGCCAGCCGTGGCTAATGGCACAGTGTGCGGTAGGCAGACTGCCCCCTTGGCACTACCTACTGGAGGAGTAGAGGGCTTTAAGATGGCACAGAGCAGTAAAAACTGTTAGCTGAATAAAAAGCCACTGCGGGGGAGGGATAGACTGGCTTTATGGCCCTCTGTGCACTTTGGGGTGTTTAAATTTTTGTGGCTTAAGTAGCAAATTATGAAACGTCTTAGAATGTGATTGTGCAAGGTTTTTTTTTTTTTTAATTTGCATATTTGTTTATACACGGATGTACTGCGCACTTCAACTTGTGACTTAACAGCCCCTCAGATGTGAGGCAGAGGAGGAGGAGTGTTGGATCGAGGTAGCGACAGAACGACAGAGGGTTAGAGAAGAGAGATGGGGGAGGGTGTGAGAGCTGAATCAGCGGGTAGCTCCGCTAATCGCCGCTGCTCATCTGTTAATGGAGTTAATGAAGAATGGGAGCAAACCAAATGCGCTGAGATGAGAGAAGTTCCACCACACTGCATAGGCCGCTGCTCTCTGTGTGTCTCTTCCACACAGTCACATCGACACAAACACAGTCATACACTCACAGCAGCTTTTTATTTCTTTCACTTGTTCCCCTGCTATCCTGCTCTGCTCACCACATTTCCAGAACCTATTGACACAAACACTTTCTTCTTGCACTGTCCCACACCTATGTGCGCAATCTGCAACTTTCTCACTCGCCCTCCCCAACACCCTGACATATGCACACTTACACACTTTCGTCGCTTGTCCTCTTTCCATATGTTTCCTTCTTTCGCCTCATAAAGATTGCAGCCCCCTCACCATTCCCTGGTGAGCAGATACATTGTGACACCACTGTGCTTGCGTGCGAGGTGAAGAGATATTCAGCGACGCCATGCGGACCTCTCACCCAGCCGATAAGGCTGATGGGTTGACAGGTCCCTGCGGAGACACGAACACAGCCAGTGCTCACTTGTTACTGGCTCAGTAGCACTTATTAGCAATCTATCAAACACTTGTTATTGACACAGCAGTTATCGCTCTATCATGACACAATTTTGGAGTTCATTCCCATCAATCAACATTAAATTCATAATTTAGATGTTGCAAGAGAGCTTCCAGATGTGATTGTATATGCCGTGCTATGAAGTAAACTGTTGAATTCACTTAGAAAAGTCTGTGACAGTAATCTTGGACAGAAAACTTCCTCAACATGTTATATTTAATAAAAAAACGACTACGAGAGACTGTAAGCTATGAGTTAGAAGAAATTGAAGACGACAAATGACAACCTTGGTTTATAGTCACAGTGTCTCATATAGTTTGTCCACCAGAGAGCATTGATAAGCTACTTTTAATGACACAACACCTCATTCAGGGGCCACACTTAATCTACTGATATCTATCAAGATTGCTTGATTATGCAATGTTAATATTTCTTTTTATTTCCATTGGATAAGGATGTCATTGGTATCTCATTGCCCATCCCCCAACCTAGAGGTCGAGGGGATCTCTGTAATACTGTATGAATTTGCAGAATTTTTACAGTGAAGAGAACATTTTTGCAGTTGTTCCATGGGTCTATTTGTAGTCCCAGTTCTATCAGTCATGCAGTATGATTTGGCTGCCCTTACATGAGCAGTACTTGTGGAGAGCAAAAATGGGGCTGCATATGCAAATGTAGTTTCGAAACAATCAGCTATAGTCTGAGAATGCTTTTGTTTGTCTGTTTTTTGAAGTGTATTATTATTATTATTATCATTATATAAATGATCAGCACACAGAACAGGAAGTCTTCAACTGGGCTATACTGAACACCCTGGCAGGAAGGAGCAGAGACTGAACTACCAACCCTGCTGTAAGTGGATAAGTTCTGAATGCTTAACCATGAACATGCCTTTTGTAATGTGTTAATGTAAAAAAAAAACCCTCCACATAATTTTATAGTTAATTAATTTTGATATCCATAACCTTAACTGTGGAAAAAAAATCCGAAGAGGATATATTACCTAATGTTTTCATGTCTTCTTTACTTTAACGATCCAAAAGGTTGTTTTTATAAGCACTTCTTAAAATGATCTTGGAAAACATTTTCTTTCACTGTTTCATTGCACCGAAAAATAAACACTTATGCACTCTTTTATGCAACATTGTATTGTGTATTGCAATGCTGCATAGATATATCTTAATTTACCTACTCTGTATGTACAGCTCTTCAAACAAGCTTGCAGAAACAGTTTTTTGCAAATCTACATATCTAACTACCATTTAACACTTTCTGACAATATGTGCAGATGTCTATATTCATGTGCACGGTCAAAGAAGAGCTTATTATTTTGTTGTGTGCATGGCAAAAATACAAAGCTTGATGAGCTTACCAAGCAAATACTCTTGCAATGTTAACCACACATACACATGCACCCCCCCCCCCCCCCCCCCCCCCCCCCCCCCCACACACACACACACACACAGCCTGCTGGTTAATCAGCTGTGTAAAGTACCATATCTATCTTTCAATTTCCTCCCATTAGGGCAGACGCTGGCTTGATTAGGCCCTTAATCTCCTGAGATTGAGACATTAAAGCATGGAAGTGATGTATTCACACATGCTCGCAGAGTGTCACACGTAGCCAGGAAAGACTCATCTGCCACAGCCGTGCCATGCTTGCTGCAAAACAGCCGTAGCGCTCTATCTATGATGAAGAGTTTTTTTGTTTGTTTGTTTTTGCTCGCTTTTTGCTTGTTATTGTTATATCCTTCTTCTGTTCTCTGTCACCTTCAGGCCTCTACAATAAAGCAGGTCTTGCATTGCAGATGTGTTTCCCATAATTCCTGCTTACATAAGGGTCATTAAGTAGGAGCTGGTTGCAGAAATGGAACTGGGCAGCAGAGGAAGCTGGGATGGGCCTTCCTGTAATCTCAATGACACTCACACATGGGTGCATTTGGCTTGTATTTGAGGTGATTCAGCTTCTAAAACTAGTTTATTTTTCTGGATCTTGTTAGTTTCACACGTGCAGGATTTAGAAATATTTGTCTTTCTTTTTTGTTTTTTTAAAAAGAGAGCAGCAGAGTTTTCACAGCAGAAACACAAAGCAGGAGGGGGAGGTGTATGGAACTAAGAAGCAAAGATGTCTTGAGTTCTGGACCATTTCCTCCAAGGACAATAACCCCATCTTGTTTAACAACTCACCCAGCAGGGACTATTACGTTCATTTTAATTGGCTTTCACTTTAATTGCACAGGTGGAAGGAGGGGGTCTTTTTTTCCCTTTTTCCTTATGCTCTTAAAGTTAGGCTTGACAAAATGAGTTTAATCCAGAGCTGTGTTTGTGAGAATCTTTTAAGTGAAACAATTAAAGCTAAAATAATCGTTGCATTGTTTTCATCCATCCTTTCACTTTTGATATTATGATTGGAAGAACATGTGGCTTTGATTGCTGTCTGAGGTGGAGTTCAGAAGCAGCAGGAGAAGAGGAAACGTCCTGTTCAATATCAAACCTCTACACATTACAGTTTGAGGCAATTAGCCTCCTGCCTTTGCTACCAGTGGTCTCCACTCTCGCCTGAACAGCTGTGGAATTAGATGGGGAGGACCAAGAGTTGGTTAATGATGAGGAAAGTGAGAGTTTTGGGTTGGTTGAGAGTGAAACAAAAAGAAGGGAACAGTGCACTGACAGGCAGGTCTACTGAAGTAAAGGATGCAATGAAGAAAAGGGGACTAGTGAGAGTAAACGTGCAGCAATGTGTACAGTTAAATGTTACTGTGATGCTCCGCTCCACTCTCATGTAGCTCTGCTAGTGATTTTCTTAATTGAACAGCAATTGCACCAATTAAAACTATTGAGTGTTATTCATTACTGCTGTCTAGGAGCAAGCTCTTGCCCTCATTAGGCCTTGTCAACCCTCTTCATTTATTATTTTTCTACACCTTAATTTTGTCTTTCCTGTCTTTTTATGTTTATGCTATGTTTTGGTGTTTTCACCTTCTTTTTTCTCAACTGTAGTTTGTCCCGAGTCTTCTTTCTTCTTTGCCTCACATCTATTGAGTATCTGCGTGTGATCGTGCATATGCGCGTGTGCACGCACCACTGAATTTATTGTCTAAAGGGGGCAGGAAAGCGTGTCCTATCCTTCACCTGCAGGCTTCTTAGCTGTATGAATGTTGGACAGGGTCAGGAGAGGTGAGGACATTAGAGATCATGAGGATCCAACGGGCCTCATATCCGAGTGCAGGGATTCCCCCAACCTTTTCTGACAATAGGGCAGGAAGGAAGGAGTGTGCAGGCTGCAGGAATGGGCCAGGCAGTAACAAGAGACTGGGCAGAGATTCGCACGTGTGTTTGTGTGTGTGGCAAAGGCAATGTAAGGAGAAAAGAGGACGAGAAGCACCTAAGCTAATAAAGCTAATAAAGCCGACACGCACATCCAGCACACAGAGTCTAGTGCATATAATGTGAAAGGACCAGGCAGTAACAAAGCACTGTGTGATTAGAGACAAACACTCTACGCACATGTTATACGCTCCTAATTCTTCTTTTTGTTAGTTAAGACTCTGCAACACGTTAAAATGTGTTTTCCTACCTTGAATGAATTGTGTGCGGTCGTGGCTTTAGACAGACACAGGAACCGTGCTAACACTGTAGAAGTCTAGTGGAAAATTGTGACATGGATGTGGAGAGGTGGATGGAAGTGCTCGACTTCAGCCCCAGCAACCTTGGATCAGGTCCCAACATATGCACTGCGTATTTTGTTTTTTCCTCCTTTCACTACTTTCCAAAGCTGTTTTTTTTTTAAAATTGTCCAAAGCTTATTAGGCATTAAGTAACTATGTTTTAGAGATAAGCTTTAGTGTTTGTTTGTGAGTTCTCTCTCCAATTCTTTTTGACACTTTTCATTTTCAGGGTTGGTGGGGTCATGTGTGTGTTTTAGGGTTTTTTTTTCACATTTGCCCTGAAAATCAAATAACAGAGAGAAAACCTTGGTGTTGTTTCCAGAACTGAAATCTCTTTAGTCAGCTCCTGCTTTTGACCTTGAGCTTCTCTCTAAGACAAAGGTTGCGTCATTTAGCTTGACTTCATTATGCACTACAAAGCTTTGACTTTCTCTTTGGAGGTAGTTTGATGCTATCTTAGGCATCTGATTACCATCACGTTGTAAGTAATATGATTCACCGTGCAGAGTTAGGAGTGTCAACAGCTCAGGTTGTCTGTACTGCTAAATGAGCAAAAAATTATTAAAAAAATAACGAGAGAAACCTGCAGTTTAGCATAATCTTTAATGGAGCTGGTATGTTTAAAGCATGGTATTTGGGATGCCTTGCTGAAAAGCCCTGGTTTAGAACAGGAAGTTTGAGAAATGGCTGTTACGTTGTAACCTCTGGCTTTTATCTTCCGTGCTTGAAAAGAGAAAGAAAGAAGGAAAAAGGGAAGGAAGGAAGGGGACCAAGATAAAGATTTCTTATCTCAATTGTCTTGGCCCTGACCCTTTTGTCTCTCTGACTGCGGATACTAAATCAAAAATGTAGCGTGACCTATGACCCGACTGCCTGTTTCAGCCCCTGCTCATAAATGATGCAGAAAAATATATCTTAAATTAGATTAGATAGCAGTGATTTTGACATTTATTATTAAAAGCAGTTTAGATTACAGTACACAGTAGCAGTAGTTACACAGTAGTTTTAGCTCAATCATAAAGTGATGCTGGAAGGTATGAAACACAGCATTAACTCTGTGTGTGTTTGGTTCGTTGATAAAGGCCTTTAGAGGACAGGGCCATCAAGAGCTTCCCTGCAGCTGGATCCTGTCTATAGTGCTTTTCAGAAATATTCTTCCCTCATGACCTCTGGCACACTTCGCAGCGCTATTAAGTTATTTCATAACTATTTATTCTGGATTTCTGGGAAAAGAAGTCTCAATCAATTTTTTTTAAAGTCACAGCCACTGGCTAAATTTTCACAGTATAAATTGGGTCTACATATGTAAAAATACATGTTGGAAAATATGTATACTTGCTATCGGTATAATGCGTTGTGATAATAATATGACTATAGGAAACACCCTTAGTAAAAATATGTAAAACATCCTGATCCTTGATCCTGCTGGCCTCACTTTAACCAAAATAAATCTTAAATTAACTGATTGGGGATAATCTGAAGAATTGTTTTTCCAATTTTCTTTAGCAAAAGTTCAAAACGCTTGCTGGTCAGATCTTCTCAGATGTAACAGTTGGCTGCTTTCCTTTGTAAAAACAGTTTTGACCTGTTGACTAAGTAAAATAAGCTATTTGTTTATGTCATCTTGAGCTTTTTGAACATTGTACATCTTTAGCTCTTGTGGGACAAAGTTTAGACCAAGACGTTACTGTATGAATCAGAAATGCAATCTGCAGTTTATTCACTAATAAATACATTCTTAGCTGCAGCCGCAGTTCAGTGGTGACAAAATTGACTAGCACTGACCCATTAGGTGTTTACGCGATCTAAGAACGACAAAAAGGGTTGCATTGTTATACAAAGATAAGATTAAATGATCGAATCCTGTGGAAGTTGAGGACTTTCTTCGTTAGTTTGTCATTCAATGCAAAACAAAACGAGAAATTTGAAAACGGCACGTTGGGCTTCGGAAAATTATGTGTGTTTATGTAGAAGATTGAATAAATACGATTAGCTTCCAATATAAACGTTTTATTGGCAGCATGCCTATTGAGTTGTTTGTGATGAATGGAAAACTACAGCTTGAGCCTCAGCGTTACCATCCTAGGGTCAGCCAGCAGATGGACTCTGATAGAGATTTACGCCACGTTACTATAACCCTGCCATACCTCACTCTCTGAGGCCTTGATGAGAGAGCGCGCGACCGAGACAAAGATGTGTGCTGATGTACGAACACGCACAGACACCGTGACTTACAGCCCAGTTCTTTTCTTCTCTGCACTGTAGGAATGCTGTTGTTATGAAGACCTTCAATCCATTTCTTCTTTGTCCCCTCTCTCATGGACTCACTGCAGCCCTGTAACTCACACTGATGTCAAAACAAACACACTGATAAACAGCCAAAAGCAAACACCGCTTCCCCCCCCCACACTCGTGCACATGATCGGCGGAGACATGAGCGACCCACCCCTCTACTTTTACCCCCTACCCACCAATCCCCACACCGCCGTCCCCCACATTGCCACCAATATTTCTCATGAGCTCTCGGCCACCAGCCCTTCATGAATTTTTATTAAACAAAACTCTAAGCAGATTGATTTCACACCGGCTGCTTTATTGCATTTTTATTTAATTCTTTCTCTCACTCAGATGCTCACTTGCTCCTCCCTGCCCTTACCTCAGTTTCACTGCTCCATCCTTTCACCTCTTCATTCCTTCCTGATGCTTTGTTCTACTTCCTTTTTGTGTTTCTTGCCCGTTTTCTCGCTGCTATCTTTCTTTTTTACACTGTCTTCCCCTCTTTCCCATCCTGCCTCCTCTGCCTTTCATTCGCTTCATTTCCTCAAGCCTCATTTTCCTGCCAGTCCTGATTTATGTTCCTGGATTTGTGGCCCTGAAGAGAGTTGTTGTTGGTGGGCTGATGAGCTTTGTTTTGAGTTTTGTGTGCGTGTGTGCATGAGTGTCTACTCTTGTAGGCATGTTTGAGTTTGTTGAAATGCATTGGGTTTTATGTGTCATTTGGGCTGTTTATTAAGTAGGATTGAGTTGTGTAGTCAGTGTGATTAGAGAGCATTGTTAATACTGTACATGCAGATTTCATTTACCATTATCTGACCTTGGTCAACGTGTAGTATGTTGCAAAAACGTGAGGGTCATGCACTCTGATTCACATAATTTTCACTTTAAACATACAATATTTTGGAAAATATGAAAGCCTGTTTTACCACCATGTTAAAGTGTAAAGATGGGGTTTTACGGGAGGCAATTTTAGTAGCACTACCCCTAATAGTCAGCCAAATGTTAAGCTGTAATCTGACCAAGTTTTTTTTTAGTCGGTCCTCTATTACTCTGTCAGAAATTTTTGTTTTCCTGGCCAGTGCATATGATTATTAGATAGTAATTACATAATGACTACTAACTGACTTTGAAAATCATCATTCAGGCTGAAGACAATAACTTGCTGGATGCTCGCTGTCACTCTGGCGCTGCTAGGAAGTAATTTATAACCCTGTAAAGTCGCTGTACCTGGCCAAGAAATAGTCCACTAGATACACCCCTTGCAAAAATGCACTGTGATGTTTTGATGCAGGATATGGGTACTGTGTTTGTGTCCGTTTGCGTAGGTATTTGCTCCTTAGCGAGGTAGAGTCATTCCTCCATCACTAGAAATAAAGCGCAATGCTTAATCTTTTGCACTCAGAAATCACCACTGTAGCACGTTCAAGGACAGAGCATGGTCAGTCCTCTGCCTATGGCTTATTATCTATCACAGGAGATTACAAGTTTTAGAGTTTTACTAATGTTTATGTGCATTCCCACCAACTCATACTTAACAATCAAAGATGGTGGGAATGCTCTGACTTTCGGAGCTGGGAGTCCGACGTGACAGGGAATCCCAGTTTCAAATTCCAGAAAATGAGAAATTCTGACTTCAAATGGAATTCACTTTAAAGATGTGTTGGTTTGTCAGCTTAAGAGGTGTTGGGAGGTTGATTTTATGACCACTGGATAGAGCCAAATTGCCTGTTTCCCATTTTTTCCTTCTTTTATGCTAATCTGTATTTAACAGACTTGATGTGAGTGAATGATGTTGATTCTTTCTCATCATTCTGAGCAGAAAATAACAAAACAACAACAACAACAATAAAACCCCTCCAGCTACTTCACAAAAACGTTTGGCTCTTTATTGACGTAACCTCTTGCATCTGAAGCCGTCTGAATCCCGTTTAGAGCTCAGCGTGGTACAGTCATGTGCTCCTGTATCTTTTATATATTTATCGTAATCTGTGACGAAGGTTCATCCAGATAACCAGGAGTTATAATTTAGGAAAATGTCTTTGTCAGTCATAAAGCTGTTTGCATAACTGATGCTCAGCTGGGAGATGGTCAGCCTCTCTGTGCTTATAGCATCTGGTACTGTGGTGTGTGTGTGTTTGTGTGTGTGTGCAGCAGTAAGCAGTCGTTGTTCCCAATACAGCCTGAAGTGATGAGGCTGTGTGAGGCTCCTGCTGAGTGTAATGAGGCTCCCTGCAGCTCTGCGCTGCCTCACCGAGTCTTCCTCTGTCTCTTGACCCAGCAAGCTAAAGCACACATGCACAGACACACACACACACAAAGAAACTCCTCTTGCTTGTATTTTAAATGTTTGTTGTATTGCTTTTTTCTCTCACCTTTCTCTCATGTGCTCTCCTGTACTCTTTCTTATTTTTTTGTTCTTTGGGCCCCTTCTGCTCCACCGTTTTTGCTCCTACCCTTGTTTGTCACCCTTCGTTTTTTTTCCGCTCTCCCCTCTCAACAGGAGTTCTTTGTAATTGGCCTGTCGACAGCACATTAGCCCGGATTAGCACTGTAGTGACTTCTGGCTGATGCTGTTGACCCCTCCAGTCTTAGGCTACAGGTCATAAACAGCAAAAATAGCAGAAGCTGCTTGGCCAACTTCTGCTGTTGTGTATGCGTGTGTGGGTCTGACTGAGTTAAAGTATTATAAGAACTGCTTGATAAATGCATACACTTTACAATTTCATATAATTTTACTGTGTATTTTTTTATGCTTACTTGTGAACAGTTTACAAATCGTGTGTTTGGTGTGTGTGTGACGGGGTTCAGTAGTTAAGACCTCAGACACATCAGCCTTGTGCAAAGGTTGACGTATGTATATGTGCCGACCATGTGTTAAGTGTAAAGACCCTGCAGAGTGACAGGTTATCTGTCACTACGCAGGACCCCACCCTGTCTTCTCATCCAGCTGACACCTCCACGTGTGTGTTTGGTCCCGTCACAGTGTTCAGGTGGGGGAGGTGAGCAGAAGCAGAGTAGTTGCCGATGAGCGTACTCTAACTGAAGTGTTGAGTGTCTAATAGATCAGACGAGACAGCCCTAAGGCCACTGTCTGCCAAGCAGTCGTTCTCTCAGTGGCACTCTCTGTTATGTCTGTGTCGTTGCTATCTCTTCCTCTAACTCACTGTTTCTCTTTAAACTTACAACCTTGAAGTACAGACGGGGTACGGACAAACTGGCCATGGCGTGCACGCGCGGGGAACTCCTTGTTTTGATAACAAACGTCAAGTTAAGGACTGCTGGCTGTGTAAATGGAAAAAATAACATTCATCTTTTCTCTGTGTTCCATCGGTGTGAGGAAATATCTGTGTTCAAGGACATTTTGACTAATTTTGTCTGTCTGCTTTTTGCAGTTTTCCTTTCTCTCTGTCTTGCTCTCTTTGTCTCTGTAGGCCTCACATAGCTCCAGAAGCACCACCTCGTCCTTGTCCACCCACCTTTGTTTCTAAACAGAGCCACTTTTTATTGCTGCCCCAAGGCAGATCGAGCTAAGCTAAGGAAACAGAGAATCCTAATGTAAGGCTAGGTATGGAAATGAGCCCTCTGTCACAGTACTCAACAATATCTCCTGCACTCCGTCTCATTCTCCTGAAAATAGAGAAGGGGGAGAGGTAGAGGAGATGCTGGCCGGCATTGTTCTTCGTGCCCAGTTTTGTGAGAAATTAATTAATTATGAATGAGTAAGTGCGTTAAGAAAGGGGCTTTTGGATTCTATTGGTGTTAACATAATTACAATTCTCTCTTTTTTTAAATGAAGGGACTGGGGCTATTTCTCCCGCCTCTCAAATGGGTTTTTATCGTCTTCAATTTGGGAAAGAAAAGCTGATAAAAGCCTTTATAATGCTTTAATTTGGCATCGATTTGCATGAATCTCCTTCAGTAATTATCAACTTACCCCTCCCCTTATGGATGACAGAAACAGCAGATTCTGATAAGACAGAGGGGGAGAGTGTGTGTGTCTGTAAGGGTGGGGGTATCTTCTACTCTCCATCTCCCATTTTTCTATTTCCATATCTCATCCCTCTGTCTTTTCATTGGGAGAGGCGTGGAGCGAGTGATGGCAGTGGCAAGGGAGAGGGAACAGAAAAATCCTAAATCAAAGCACTCAATTATAGGGCTGCAGTAATTATGGGAGCCCTTGAATTGAAGTGCTCTCGGAGGAGAGATGGATAGATATATGGATGATGCATGAGGGGCGGGACAGATAGGTAAATAAATGAATATGCCACACAGAAATACAATGTAGCCTCCGAGTCCGGGATGACATAAATACATCTATTAATCGATAGGTCGCAAACCATCCCAATGCAATTAAAAGGGTATTGAGTGGAGTGGGCCACACTTGGGCTTGGAAGTGACTTTTGGCAGGCTGTGGTGTGTCAGAGCCCTGACCTGAGGGAGGGTTAATGCCCCCTTGGCCCTCACTAGCCTCTGGCCTGTGTATGTCCAAATGCTGAGGGTCAGTCCATAAAGGGACTCCAGTCTCTGTGGGACTGTTTACAGGTCAATCCAACAGAATGAGTTCTATCAGCTTTACCACCATGAAACCACTCCACTGCTGATAATCCTCCTAACACTGCTCGGAGCATCCGTTTGACTTTTTCTGTTTATTTTTCTCTTTATGTCAGAGTGTATTTTTCTCACTCCTTTGATACAGCCTTATTGCAGATCTCTCACAATAAGCACATCCATGTGCATGTGCCCATATGCGTTTGGGTGTCAGAATGTGCGTAAGTGCGCGCCAGCTTGCCATTGACTGGCTTGAAAATCCATCCTCGTATTAGCACATGCAGGAAGTTTGTCATGGGCCCTCTGCTGTGCCAGAGCTCATTTGGTGCGAGGTGAAATTTATCACAGATGTTTCTCTTCCCTTACTGAGCCTGGCTGCCAGAAAATACAAACAAAAGACTGGTCTCTGCACACAGATTAAAAACAAAACATCACAAACTAACAGATGCAACCCCTTGTTTCCAATTAAAACACACTGAAAGCAAATTGTTTTGATTAAAATGTAGTGTAAATGTAGTAAATGGATTAATTTTTTTTTTTTTTTAAAAAGAGACTGTGTCTTACTTTTAATGAACTGTGTATTAAGCATTGTGTCTTGATTAACATGTTCGTGTGAAGTTGTTAGTCTTTGCTTTCATCTCATCATTTCTGTATGGGTTGTCTCCATAAAGTCGGTGCTAAATGGATAAATGGATGGGACTCTGCTGTACCTACAGCACAGAGTTGGGGCCTGTGTTTGTGATTAATGTGCTCCTGTCTGGGCTGACAGTGTCAGAGGGAGTGATGCGTTGGGATGAGTGCCACAGCAGCCTGCTGAATTACTGGCTTCCTTTCCCACTGGTGTAAAGTCAATCTCCATGGAAGGTCAGTCGCCCCCACACGTACATTAGCGTCTTTTAATCCCCATCCGTCAGGGCAAGCCAGCACTATGCAAGATAATATAGGAATATAGAAAAATGCAGGAGGCTTTTCTGGAAAGTGGAGGGATGTGGACACACACACTTCCTTTTTTTGTATTCATGCAACTGACTGGACTCAAAGTGTGGAATCAAACTACAGTAGTGTATTATAACATGTGTGTGTTGTCTGTACTGAGTGTGAGTTGTACTTGTTTCTTTACTTGCTATATTTTATGATGTGCTGCATTTGTTGCAACTTCTGCTGTCCTCTTGGTGAGGTCTCCCTTAAAAAGAGATTTTAATCTCAATGACACCTTTACCTGGACAGATAATAATAATAATAATAATAATAATAATAATAATAATAATAATACTAAGACCTTGATTGTACCTGACTCTAAACTTACTGGATTATAGAAAAATGATCCATACTAAAGGGAAACCTTTTAGCTGTTTAGAAATAATTAAATTATCTAATCTTGGGATCATATTTACTTTTTGGTTATACATACTGTTTATAATCATTCTTTCTAAAATGGAAATTTCACTTTTTTAGTTTTTGAAAGCCCGAAATAAGACACTTTTTTATTATAATTTATTTTTGTATATATCATACATCAGTGGTTCCTTTCACAATTTACATGGTGACAATTTAATATAAAACCACTTTTAAAATTACATCCAATATTAAAATATGTTTTTGGGAATGTTTCCATTACAAAAAGCTGCCCAGAGAATTCCAAACAAGAGCTGAAAAAAATGGCTTGCAAAGACTGCTCAATCCAAATTTGGCAGCAGTCTACTCTTAAAATGGTTCACACCACCAGGTGCTTTGGGATGTGTCTTCGTATTGCTGTTTGATTTATTTCTACCAGCATCCAATAAGTCTATATGTCCCAGAAGCTGGCTGTTTTTCTTTTAACTCTCTCTCTCCCCTTTCTCTGCCAGCCTGTCTATATGGACATGATGCCTGCTAAATAGAGACCGATTGATTGTCTGATTGATTGGTGTCAAAGAAGAGTGTTTTTTTATTGCAAACTGCAATGATTAGTGTCTCTGAGTCTGCCGTCCCATCCTTGTCAGACCACCTGCCTGTACAATATCATCCAAATTTTCTTTTTCTTGCCTACATAAAAATCTTTTACTTTACTTCTCCGTCTCCTACTGATTGTCTTCGGTATGCATTGGCCTCTCTGTCTGCTACAGAGTCGCTTGGCTCCTGAAGGAAGACAGCACTAGACAGGTAATCTTTTAATCTCCCCTCAATCTCCCTGCCTTTTTAGTCCATTCACTGGTAAAACATTTCATATTCTAATCGGCTCCTATGTGCGTCACATCCCCCGCAGCACCTCTTAATACTATTCTATAGATCCATCAAACTCACCAACAATCTAAGATTATTTAATTTTTTACCCCCTCTCTTCCATGTTCTTTTTTGGGGGGGCATTTACTGGAATTCAAATGCAGATTTCTACATCTTCTTCCTCTTACCTCAGTCTCCTCTTCTTCTCCTCTTCTCTGTTTTTGTACCTTCATTCCTCACCACTCCTTTTTCCTCCCTTCTTCCCCCACTCACCTCCTTTTCTTTCCCTCACACTTTGCCTGGAGGTTAGTGCTAAACGTGCATCATTCAGCGAAAAACAAAAGGAGTGAATTGATTGGGTTATCAGCTGCTGCTCTGGTGGGCCCTTTGATCAGAACTGAAAAGCAGCGCTACATGTCAGAATTCTGCTTCAGCAGCTCTTTCTGAGTTTTACAATTACTACATGCCACGGTCACATCCAAAGTTTCCCCTTCCTCTCTCCCCACAGTCTTAGGGTTATAGCCTGCGGCAATAAGCGTTATTACAGCTCATTCTGCTTTCTCCCTCCTGAGCATTCAATGGGGAGATTGTGTTAAGGAGATGCACTGCTGTGGTAAGCTGGCTGTGGTAGCATAGGTGCACCTGGGGCTGGCCTGTGCTGCTTTGACACTGTCGCCCACAAAGGGCACCCACTGTGGATATTCCCACTCTGCTTTGAATACAAAAGTATAAACAAGTTTATCTTTGGATGAGTTATCCTTGGAGCAAGATAGAGGAAATGCTGAAACTTCCCAATTCATTAATTACTAAGCCGTGCAAGGCAAGGTCAGCACAGAGCAGTGGTGTTTGCTCCGTTCTACTTTTCTCAGGTTTACCATAACCTGCAAGGTCAACGACAACAATAGAGAGGGAGATTGGCTCTGTTCTGACCTGATGAGAGGCAGCAGTTCACACATCAGATTAATGTGCGCTACATTGCGGTAAGTGTACGTTTGAGGAAACCACTTTGGTAGAACAATGAAGCAGGGACTCACAAAAAAATAGAGGAAGTTCACTGAAAAAATAACCGCTTAGGATTTCAAATGAAACACACACACACACACATGTATGCACACGTACAGAGAAAAACGCATGCACTAAAACAATAGCGTCGTTCATTTCTTTTCTCTACAGAGAGCCTAAGGGTCTAGGCTCCTAAACAGTCACCTCGCTTCCTCAGTAATTGGCTGGCTGGTACTTAAGGCCAACAGCTTTTAATAAGCAATATAGGCAGGAGCCAAACTGACAATAACAGCTGCCCTACATCAATTATTGGATACATATCCATCACTTGCTGACTTATATGTGACCCCAGGCACCTGCCAGCTAAGGTATTGACTGGCCAGCTCTCCCCAGTGCAAGTGACAAGTTCCATTTGCAATCACATTTATTAAACAGCTGTTAGAATGACTGAAGGTGTGGGCCAGCCCACGTTCCTCCACCAGCTCTGGTGCTTATTAATCTAAAGGCACCAAAGAATAGATAAGTGTCTGAAGTGGATCGCTATGAAGTGGGTAAAGTATGCAAGAGAATTATTAGAAGTGTTTCTCACTCTCTGTCTCACCTACACCTCACTAATGCATTGTAACAACTTTATCTAGACGTTTGTAAACTGGGTGAACTCAAACTGTGTTTGCTTGTGTTTTTTTCCTTTATTACACTTAAAACTTTCTTTTTAGATAAAGGGCTGGATCACCTTCAAACCTCCCTTAGTTAGACTGCAATATGCCTAGGCTGCTGGGGACTTGCCATGATGCACTGAGTGTTTGTTTTGAATCATTAATCATTTAATCATTAGTTATTATAAATCTCTGTCTCTCTTCCACAGTGTGTCTTTTGTCCTGTCTCCCTCCTTCTACCTCCAGCCGCTCAGATTGCTGGCCTTCCCTGAGCCTGGTTCTCCAGGAGGTTTCTTCCTGTTTAAAGAGTTTTTCTTTCCCACTCTCCCCAAGTGCCTGCTCATAAGGAGTCATCTGATTGTTTGGGGTTTCTCTCTATTTTTGCAGCGTTTTTAACTTACAATATACATCACATTGAGGTAACTGTTGTGGTGTTTTGGAGCTATATAAAGAAAATTGAGTTTGTAATAGATGTTCACTCTGAAATGTTCATCGTAACTTTTGAGTTCACTCAGTAAGGATATAAGCCTTTGCATTTCTAAATGTATAACTGACAGCTCATTAACATGTGAAAATACCATCATTTTTATTGCCATTTGTAAAGCCCTGTAGTTTCTGCAGCAGGTCTTTAAGTGCTTTAACAAGAAAAAAAAAAGCTTAGGAGTTCACAGCCAAGTCTCTTTCAAAAATGAAGAGAGAGGGAGATCAGAGTAGAAGACCTGATTAAATGAAAAGGATACTGCAGAGGGGCTGAAAGTAGTTCACTGCCATATCAGTTCATATGTAGTTAATGTCATAATATTTCTTAAAATAACATTTGAAGTTAGTTTGTCCCTTTGCACTTTCTTAAACACCTGCATTGTTATTTTTGTCTAATTATTCTCTTGTGATAATTTCCACACACTGCTACCTGACCTAAATACCTCATGCTATGTTGTATGCAATCTACATCTTAATACATTTAGCAAAAGCATAATAGTCCATCTGCTCATAATTGCCCACCTTATACATGTACATAAAGGAGAGAAACACACCCTTTGTCAAGCTGAGTTGACAGGGAAACTGTGCTTCAGGCTGTTACCCGTGTTTTGTAAATAAGGTGCACAACTCCAGGATGATCAGAATCAAGATGCAAAAGGCTTTGTTAATCTGGTTGTCTGGGTAAAAGAGCAAGTGAGAGGACGAGGCAGCAAAATGATTAAGGGCCAGCTGAAAAGCAGCGTCCTGTCTTCTTTTCCCTTGTTCCCCCAGCCTTCCTACCTACTTCATTCCCTGCCCCATTGAATTATGCCTTCCCTAATTGGCTTCAGTGGCGCTTAAAGCAAACAGTTTAAATAAGTAAAAGGCACTTGGATGAGGAAGCCGGGCCCTACAATTATTGGAACTACATCAGTCAGGGTGCTGCTGTTCTTTCTTCTCACTCTCACTTACTCTAACCCGCATCCACCTTTCTTTCTTTTTTTTGATGGTGGGGGGCGGTTAACCGAATAAGAGAAGATAAAGTGAAGTCATGTGTGCTTCTGTGTGTGTTTGAAAGCGACAAACTGAGCCAAGGTAGCGCTGAGCTGGCCTGACAGGGAGTGACAGGCAGCCCACAGGTACAGGATCCATTATCTAATGACCGTACCGTTTAATCACGCGTCTCACTGACATGTTTATAAGGCTGAACTTTGCGGTGCTATTAGAGAAAGAGACGAGAGAGGGCCGCAGCCCCAGCCTCGACGCCCCCAGGGCAGGCCTGGCCCTTTACCTCCTCTCCCTCACCTATTATATGCTAATTACACCCATTTTTAAACCACGCTTACAAGGAGTTAATTTAGTGGGCCATTACGCTGGTCTATATTTCAGGGTGCTGTGCGTAGAGCCTTTGTGGGGCTTTGGGGAAAGTGTAGAAGTGAGGATGGGAAGCTGGAGGAAATGGGTGAAGGGTGCTTTATGTCCCACAAGGGAGATGGAAACAGAGGAGGGAAGAGTGGCAAGTCTACTGGCTCTGCTATTTGTCTGAGTGGAATGAAAGAGCTGGCACAGCCACTTTGGGTCAAAGGCTCAGCGACAGGAGGAAAACTGTGGGCCTGACACAGTTCTGGTGTATATGATTCTGCTTAGCTTGGTGGGTTACAGACATACATATAATTGAATTACCTAAATTAGTTATTTTATTAATATGACTGTCTAAAAATTATTTACTATTGTTTCATTATACACAGGATAATAATTTACTTATATTATTGTGTTATAACTGGTGTGAAATTTTATGAGACCAAGCCAATTATAGATAAAAACTAACAAAATTCTGTCAGATCCTTTCAGTGAAAATGACAGAAAATGTGTGAAGATGTTTCCACCACTTGCTCTAATTTGAGACGGACCTCAGTGACTGTAAAGTATGTTTTTGCGATTTTTTTTAATAGTCTTTCTGTGTAATAATCAAAGTATATTAATATTAAGAAAGCTCACACAACTGTCATCAGCAGCAAGCATCACTCAAATGTTTTATTCATATATTCTGAGTTACTTTGAGATTACTTTGCTACAGCTGGGGAAAAGTGATTTGAGATTTTGCTGCTAGCTTATTCTCTGAGAGGAGGGTAGGTAAAAACAGGCGCAGGGGGATATGTAGTGTGTGAGAGAGATGGGAAGGCATGGAGCAATAGGGACATGAAATCAAAAGGGGAAAGTGATATTTAAGAACTCTAAGGGGACAGAGGCCCTGTGGAGCGGCAGAACTGAGTAAAGGCAAAAAAAAAGATGGAAAGATGTGGAGACCGGAGGAGGAGCGAGTCAGATCAGTGAAACAGCAGAGACGTAGTGGTGATAAAAAAAGAAAAAGCAGGTCCCTGCTCTGGGGGGTAATTAAATGGCTTTCTTCTTATCTCTGTTTGTGACACTCAGACACACCACTCTATGTCCACGCATACATGTCTACATCCTACACAGTGAAAGCTTGTCTCAGTTATCTGTCTTCATGTCTGTGAGCATGTGAAGATAGCAGTCACAATGTGTTGTCTGTTTATTTGAGGCTATGGCTCTGCTGTGGCTCTACCTCCAACAGGCAGGAGGCTATAACTCCATCACCTCCCAACATATCGACTCCCTCTAAGGGGGATCGATACTGGAATGATGGCCCTCCTATGTCTTCCCCATCCATCCGCTAGGCCATTGAGTGTATGTTAATGTTATGAATTATCGAGAGAACAGTTACTATTGATTGGCTGAGGATTATTGGTGGGCTGCATAGTATGGAGTGGGGAGGGTGAAGTGAGGCTGGGGAATGGCAGACCAGAAGGGAAGGACAGGTCAAAATCCTGCAGAAAGGTTTAAGTATCTACTAAGACTCCTGACCCCTAAAGAGCCTAGGTCAGAGGTGGCCTGAAGGGCAAGGCTGACTGATGTTTTCAGTCCTGTGATCGTGTTCACGGTGCTCGCTATCGTATCAGTTTTCTGTTCACACCAGTGCTCATTTTCTCTGCAAAACTTCAGTGCACACCGTACTACTTTGTTGACGAGCTCTAAATGAAAATTAAATAAGCTAAATCTTTTTTCAAATAAAAAAATATCTATATCTCCAGCAGTTCTTGGTGTAACGTTGGAGCTAAGTAAAGCCATTGTTAAACAAATTGCTTTACAGGAACAGTGAATTTGATTTCCACCAGAGTTCTTGAAAGCTTTGAGAACGTGTTTGCTGATAGGCTAGTGCATAGTATTCATATAGTTGTTCATTAAAACGATAAAATAAGATCTTTATTGTCATTTTTGCAGGAACCATGAAACAAAGTTTAGCAGCTCTTTGGTTTAGCAGCAGAAGTCCAAAATAAATAAAACGTATAAAAGCAGCCTTACTCTGGTATATGGTTTTTATTTATTCTGTCAACCAAATGATATTAATCAGTGTTAATACATAAACCTGTTTTTACCTCAGTCAGGCAAAGGAATGATGACCCTCTGTGTTGGTGAGCAGTCTGTCCACAGTTTACTGTGGGTCACATTTTAGTGTTAGTTTTATTTTAGTGATCACCTAATAAGTCCTAAGAAGTTCTAAGGCCACTTTTCCTTTTTCACAGCATAACCTTCATGTAAACTACTTACAATTTCACCAAATTCTCACTCCTGATGTACTAAACAATATTCAATTTAGACTATTGTTGTTAACTGGAGATTCTCAATGTTAATACATTTTACATAAAATAATGAAGGAAGAACTTACTGAACAATGAAATAGTAAATGATGCCTTGCCAAACAAGTTTCATACCACCACTTCTTTCCTATTAGATGGTGATGACCATGACCCTATTGGTCAAGATCATAGGAGGGGTCCTATTGGTTGACTCTCACTTTAAATCACCATAATGCTAATCTCAGTGATGTGGTAAGTGCTATGACATGCTGCGCAATACAAGAAAATGTATCACGTTCTTTCTGTACTTCACACATTACATTAATAACAACATATACACAACAATATGAGTCTTTAAGGTTATTTAATATGAAAAAGAATGTAGTACTCATAAATATATATTTATTAGAGTGTAATTATGTCTTCCATCAAATTGACGTATTCTCATTAACTTTGAATTAATCCATTAAAAATATATATGTGTGGGCGGCAGGTTCTAAAAGCTGCTACTGCGTCCCACCATGCTGATTACAGTGGCTGGGATGGACTTCGCTGTTCCACCAAATCACATTTATTCTATGTGGCCAGAGATCATAGCATAAGTGCCTAAGTCATTTTTTGGTCAAATTGAGATTTTTGCCTAACTTTACTCCCCTACCACTGCTGCATCATCCTGTCCGTCTGCCTATGTCATTGGCCAATCACAACACTCATAAGAGTCAAAAAACATACTTGCCTAAGTCATTCATTTGACTTAGGCAGTTTTACCATTGGACTTAGGCAGTTTTGCTACAATCAATTTGACTTAGGCAGTTTTGATGTATGCAAAATGGCTGATAAGAAGAAGAGGTTGACCGCAAGTGAAGCCCTTGCTCTTCTTTTTGATTCATTTACATCTGGTAAAAGTTCATATTTTTTTAGTTTTTTGGTCACTAAATGTATTTTCATTCAATCAAAGAGGTTATGACCATGTTAAAAGATTACTTTTTTGTTGCAAACAAAGTATGATGGCTAGCTAACATTAGCGTTAGTAGTGTAGCATTAGCATAGTAATGTAGTACAAGCTAGCAGCTAGCTAACAGCAGCATGCTACCAGAGTAAATCTTTGGCAATTTCAAAGGCAATTTGAGCATTTTCAGCAAGTTTGCAAATTATATTATGTTTCAAACATTTGCTTTTTATTAGGAGGAGAGTCTAAGGACGGGGGACGCCCTGGGTTCATTGTTAATTGTTAAATTGGACTTTATATTGACTGTGTTCAAATGACTGATACTGGTTGAACTCTATTGCCAGTAATATTCATGTAGCCCTTTGAGGCGACTGTTGTTGTGATTTTGGGCTATACAAAAATAAATTGATTTGATTTGATATTAATAGTACAAATTGATTTTTTTTTTTTTACATAGCAGACATTTTGACTACACAAGTAGATTTAGATGTCATCTTGATTTACCATTTTAAGATACTCCAACAGCATTTTATTTTCTGTTGTATCATCAGGAAAGGAAGTTGATGTGAACTTAGAGGAGTTGGTGGATATAGATGAGGGAGAAGGAGGAAATTATGTTGATATGGGGCAACAGACTGATAAGCAGCCAGAGGAAGGAGAGGAAGATGAAGGAGAGGAAAAGAAAGGGGAAGGAGAGGAAGATGAAGGAGAAGAAAAGGAAGGGGAAGGAGAGGAAAAGGAAGGAGAAGGAGAGGAAGATGAAGGAGAGGAAAAGAAAGGGGAAGGAGACGAAGATGAAGGAGAAGAAAAGGAAGGGGAAGGAGAGGAAAAGGAAGGAGAAGGAGAGGAAGATGAAGGAGAGGAAAAGAAAGGGGAAGGAGACGAAGATGAAGGGGAGGAAGAGGAAGGAGGGGAGGTGGAAGCAGAGGAAGAGGAAGCCAGTCCAACCCCCAGCACTTCTGCTGTTCGTCACAAGCGTCCACTGCCCCATACGTGGAAGAAAAATGTCATCAAAGAAAAGCGTCTGAAGGGAGAGAATTACAAGAATACAATGGGACAGGAGAGACCACCAAAGGCCATGGGCCCACCATGCACATCACAGCACTGCTTCAAGTCAACGAAAAGAAGTTGTGAGCTACTGACTGAAGTTGAGAGAAGAGGAATCTTCAACAATTTCTGGTCCATGCCTTCCTGGGAGACACGCAAGGTGTATATCCAGACTGTTGTTGAAAATGTGCCCATAAAACAGAAGAAAGGTGGTGTTGATTCAAGGAGAACAACATCTCTGCTATACCACCTGCAACTCTCAGATAGATGCAAAATACCTGTGTGCAAAAATCTTTTCTGTTCCACACTTGGTATTGCCCTGAGAACCATTGGATCATGGTTAACTGCAGGCATGAAACCCAACACTCATACCCAGCCCAACCCCAAGATCAACAAGACTGGTCCTCATATGCCAATATCAGATGGAGACCAGGCCTTCCTGAAAGAGTGGCTCTCTGGAATACCTACAGTCCCATCCCATTACTGCCGCCAGGTTCCCTCTTATCAGAACAAGAAGTTCCTGGAGCCAGGAACAGTTTTGAGAGAGCTTCACAAGGAATACCAGAATGCTGCCAATGAGAATGGAAAGCGTGCTGTGAGTGAGACATACTTTCGGAAGGTTTTTGGAGAGCAGGATTACTCTGTGTTCATTCCAAAAAAAACCCAATGTGACATCTGTGTAAGCGCCAAGGTAGGAAATACAGATGAGGATGCTCTTGCTACACACTTGAGATTGAAGAGTCAGGCTCAAGCTGAAAAGGCTGCAGACAAAAATGAATCCAGTGACACACTTTCAGTGTGGACAATGGACCTTCAACGCGTTCTTCTTTGCCCCCAGACAAAAGCAAGTACAATGTACTACAAAACTAAATTACAGATGCACAACTTTACCTGCTTCAACATGAACAACAGAGATGGGTACTGTTATGCTTGGGAAGAACATGAAGGCTCCCTCAGCAGTGAGGTTTTTGCACATCTGCAGTCCAACCACTTTGAGTCTGTCCTACAGGCCAACAGAAACATTGAGAAAGTCATTGTCTGGAGTGATGGCTGCGGGTATCAGAACCGGTGTGCTACCATCAGCAACGCCTACCTTTACCTGGCCATGAAGCATGGTGTCAGCATTGAGCAGAAATTTCTAGTTGCAGGCCACACACAGATGGAGTGTGACTCCATGCACAGTCTAATTGAACGGCGCATTGTGCAAGACGTTTACACTCCACGAGATTACGTTGTCATCTTTGAGGCTGCACGCATTAATCCATCCCCATACAGGGTGACTCAACTATACCACAATGACTTCATGAAGTTATCTGGCACCTATGTCACCAATATTCGACCCGGCAAAAAAGTTGGGGACCCCACAGTCCATGACCTCCGGGCTTTGCAGTACTTGACTGATGGACGGATCAGGTACAAGCTGGATTTTGAATCTGACTGGGAAGACCTGCCTCGGCGCATCAGCATACCCGACAACAAGCCATTCAAGTGGATCCCACTCTTTCCTGCTCAGTTGCCCATCACCCTGAGGAAATACAGTGACTTACAGTCAATGAAAAATGTACTACCAAGAGTGGCCCACAAGTACTATGATGATCTTCCTCATCAGTAGTATACATAGCCTACCAAATAGTACACACACACACACGCACGCACACACACACACACACACACACACACACACACACACACACACACACACACACACACACACACACACACACACACACACACGCACACACACACACCCGCACACGAAGAGAAAGAGAGAGAAGAGAGAGACAAACACACACAGACAGATACAAACACACATAGACACACGCACACCTCTTTTATGAGCCTACAGGCCTCCTCTGCAAATTAATGGGTGGGTGAGGTGAAGTGAGTAAGTCTCCTTACTCTAGCTGCCATTTTGTGATTAAAATTGAAAAGTTACAGTGTGTTATGGTTACATTATACTATGTCATGTTCATTTTATAGTTTGAAGAAAAACTGCCTAAGTCATAGGCATAATCTGCCTAAGTCACTTTTATTAGACAAAAGAAATGATGTTGGGTTTTGTTCTTTTTCCATACTTTTCCTCACATATACTTAAATGTTCTGTGAAAATATCAATTAAAAATATGCATGTGATATTTAGAAAATTAGTTTTTTCTTGTTTTCCGAAAACACAAAAAAATGACTTAGGCAATTATGCTATCAAGCTAACGATTATGTAATGTGCCTTAAAAGTTAGTTTTAATAAGGATGAGAAAAGACAGTGACAAGACAGGAGGAGAAACAGAACTGAAACACAAAGGTCCAAAACCCAGAGATGACGACAGAGACAAATAGATTTTGAAAAATGAGCTGGATTTACTAAAGTGAGCCAATCTGTTGCATCTGCAGTTGGACATTAGACAGTGTTAGAGGTGCCTTTTCATTCATCTCGGCAAAAACAAGAACAACTCTAACCATGGTATCTGCAAAAAAAAATGTCAACAGTTATTTCCTTAAAATATTAAGAAAAACAAAAAGCATGATAAACATTTGATATTTGTTTAACTGATAACTAATAAACCTTTTGACTTTAGCTAACAAAAAGCACTAAAATGCAGTTGAAACAGACATACATATACAAGAGACTGAGATTATATCTGCATAAAAGTTGCCAAAGTTAACACAAACTCAGACACATATTTTAAATATTTGCTTAATCTGCACTCCATCTGCCTCTTGCTTGAAGTTTTATGAGCCTATTGTGTGATTGTTTACAGTAGCATGCATTAGTTACATGTGACACACATATCTAAGAGAGATTATTTATGCTAAGGGCAGGGTTCTTCATTTTTGGAAACTCACAGGTTATTCTTTATTATCTCTTGTTGTCTCGCTGCGATATTTTCATTTGAATGCATGACTCTGAGAGAGCGTTAAAGAGGGGAGATCAAAGTCTGTACACCTAATACTGTCAAAACACAGACCTCCACCCCTCTGGGAGGCATGTAAACACTCAGACACACATTCATACACACATGTGACCATGACTGCCTACATTTACCCTCTAGTTTGTATGGTTTGGAAATCTCTGAGCTCTCACAGAGCCCAGGGGACAGAAAAAAAAGCTCTTTCCCAGGCAGATGCTGAGCTTATTCAGCTCAGGGAAATTTTGCAGCCTGAGAGAAGTTGTGCCACTGCTGCCTGGGAAGCTGTGTGATTGCACAGGTGACCATAACAGGACTTCAAATGGGAGCTCGCTGAAAATGTAAACTGTGTTAACAGATGCCCTAAGTTAACTGGTTTTCTCTCGGTGGCCTTGGTTCATTCACCGGTGATGAATGATACATGTGAGCATCCAACACTGTTGCTGACACTTTGTGATATAGTGTACTCTACTGGGTTTAGGGCATTCAACACAGAGCACAAGTACAAACGGAAACAGTGTGCTTGCCAGCAGCTCTTATTGTCCCACAAAATCCTTCAAGTCTTTATATGAGCTGCTGAGCAGTCACATCACAAAAGCAGTACCATAAGCTAAACCATTAACCATAGGATGGCTGATATAGCGCAATTATTTTTCTCTTTTAAACATGCAGTACAGTGTATATCATAGGTTTATCAAGTAACTAACCATTGTAGTCTCCTTTGTACAGGTATTATTTTTCACAGAGTAGTGCAAGCTGTTCTTTTTGGACATGAATGCATCAAAAACTAGAGAGACAGACATGGATTTTACAAAGAATCCCACAGCCTGTGGTGATAAAGGACCAGGCTGTTGAGTTTGTGCAGCAGTTTAAATACCTTGGCTCTATAATCGATAACAAACTGACCTTTGAGCTTCAGGTGGATTTTGTCCGTAGAAAAGCTCACCAGTGTGTGTATTTCTACCACAAGCTTCGTGGTTTTCATGTTGACAGCACTTTTATGATCATTTTAATTCCTGTTTTATTGAATCTGTTCTTACTTTTTTTTGTATGCTGGTTTTGGGTCATTGACCCTAAGGAATAACAAGAGAAGTGTAGTCACAGTGTGGGTCAAACATACAAAAATTGTAGGTGTAACTCTGACCTTCCTCACCTGTATAAGGTTAGGAGGCCCAGTCTATCCTGGCTGATCCGAGCCTCCCCTCCTCAGAAGAGTTCAAGTTGCTTCCATCCTGCTGTAGACACAGTATCAGTACAGGACAGACGGACTCAAAAACTCATCTGTCCCCGCTGCTACAGGTCTTTAAAATAATTTTGTTTTGTGTTTCGCTGATTTTGTTGTCTGATTGCTGTGATTTCAGGACAAATTGGCGTTTGGAGATAATAAAGATATCCTTAATCACTGATTTAGTGAAAATGTGGGACATACCATGTTAAAAAACAGCCAGTTGCATCTGCCAGCTACAAGAAAGGCCTAGTTTTTAAATCATTAGATGAGTTTCAAATTAGCTTAGTTTAGGTGTATAGTTAAAAATTTCAATGGGAGTAGCCTTTAAAAAAAAAGAGAGACTAGGCTGTATGTACTGGTATGTTTTAAATAATGAAATGTTTATAGTGCTACAATGTTTTAGCCCATAATGGAAATCAGTGCAGTAAATATACTCTTAGACTTGCTATTCAAATTATCTGATGTGTTATGGTAGACCTGAGAGATTACCAATTTTTACAATGACTATTACCATACAATGCAGTATTATTACAGTAAGTACCCGTAATGCAATTGCTATCCCTGCAAACTGCTGCCAACTCTTAAAGTACCCCAGTTGTTAAGTATAACTGCAGTGCTTGTCTCTTGCTGCGTGTGTGTGTGTGTGTGAGTCAGTTGGAGGGAGTAGTTTTATCTACAGATGAGTTAGAGAGAAGTGTTCATTTCCTGGACAAAGATGTGTTGCTCTTTAATATTCTTTTTTAATGTTTTACTCTTGTCATTTTTTTCCACCTTTGTGTGGTGTCCAAGGCATGGATTAAATTGATGATGAAGCTAATGAGTGCTGATAGAAAGCCTGGATAATGTGCTCATTGCCCGGTCCAGTGCTGGATAATGTTTCAAATCCACATTCCCAAAGGTTTTGTTCAGAGTCAACAATCTGCACACCGGGGTCTGTTTGATCATAGCAAAAAAAGATGACTCAGAAAACAGCTGATATCCACTTAGTTTTTAAGAACAGCACTGGGAGTGAGACAGGTTGATAATAAACATTTTTTATCTTATACTTTTCCAAAGCTCATTTCACATTACAGTTGTTTTAATAACCTTTCAATTTAAACAAGCAGCGCAGTTATTTGGGGGCATGTCATAAACTGTAAAACTAAGATGCCGCAATATAAAAGGGAAATGAAAACCAAAAATATAAATGCATTGTCTATAATGGCAGAGGATGGGATTATTCGAAGTATCTCTAAGCCATTTATGCCTGAAGCATTCCCTGCTTTAAAGTCTTCTCCGCTCTGAGCCTATAGACATTTACTGGCAATTGATCCTATGTCTAAGTGTTAGTCATAAATTAACACTCCTCTGCCCTCCACCTACGCCTTTCTGTATTGTCATCTGGCTCATCCAATCACTAGCTACACACACCATCCCTCCCTCCCTCCACACACACACACACACACACACACACACACACACACACACACACGGACACGCACACACACAAACATGCACTATGACTCATTTGGCTTTAGTCATTCTAGGATCTTTTTGATTTAGCAGGGAAAGTGTATGAAATGAATTAGTTCAAAGAGACCAATGGGTGTAAAGAATTGGAAACAGGTGTGACACTGGAATTGGTGAAGACGATGGTACAACTACAGATATTGGCTAAAAAAGAAAAACATCAGAAGCATGGAGGGCTGAAGTAAAATACCTTTGATGTCTGTGCGGTTGTTGAGAGAGTATGCAACACATTAGGCCTCTCCTATGTCCTGTGGGATTAAAAAAATAAAATAAATAAATAAAGATAGTCTCTCCTAACAGCAAGAGCCCAGCAATCACTACCTGGTGCCACCAGTATGTTGAATGAATTTTTAAAGATGCAGATTAAAGTGTGTAAGAAATATTAAGAAAGACATTGAAGTGAGGCAAGGCAAGGCAAGTTTATTTGTATAGCACAATTCAACAACAAGGTGATTCAAAGTGCTTTACAGAGACATTAGAAACAAAAACAAATAAAAAGCGGGTGGTTTATTGAGCACAAAATAAGGACAAACAGCAAATGGAGCTCGAACTAAATTATACTGGGAAACAACTAAACTATAGCGCAGAAACCAGAACATGAACATGAAGCAGGGCGAGCAGAGGCAGACGATGATAGACAGCAGGGTGAACACACGAGCGAGACACGGTGGTTACACAGACGGACCAGCAACTACAATGACGGAGGACACGACTTAAATACACACAGAGAAACACGGGAATTACACACAGGTGGTGGACACAGCTGGGAACAATCAGTAAGACGAGACAGAGGTAAAACTGAACACACTCACATGAGACGCAGACCTTCACAATAAAACATCACATGCAGGCTCGACATCGAGAGACAGACAGGAAATGACATATGAAACTAAACCCACATCTTAAACCCAGATAAACAGAAACATGGAACTCTAATAATAGACATCATAATCATCATCATCATCATTAACACAACAAGAGAACAAGAAAACAATCCCTGATGCAAAATTGCACCAAAACATAATAAACTCAAAATACTGGGTCCCACGGACCCAGAACCGTGACATATAGAAAAGAAGGAAGTAAATCACACATTTTCCATCCATCTGTTTTTTTCCACTTCTCCATTTCGTCACAGGGCTGACACAGAGAGACAGACAACCATTCGCATTTACACTTACAGGCAGTTTAGTTAACATGCATGTCTGTGGAGTGTGAGAGAACCCACACAGACACAGGATCTTCTTGCTGTAGGGCAATAGCACTGCCACCACACCACTGTGCTGCCCACATCTTGTTAGTTCATAAACACTCAATGGCCAATCTCTTGCATAGATTCAGTAAGCTGGAAATATTCCTCAGACATTTTGGTCCATATTGTCACTACAGCATCACACAAGTGCTGCAAATCCATGAAGTGATTCTTTCTTTCCACCAGATCCCAAAGATGCTCTATTGGATCAGATCTGGTGACTGTTTAGGCCATTTGAGTACAGGGAATTCATACTGAAGAAAAGAGTTTGAGATTATTTGAGCTCTTTGATATTATTGCATTTTCCTGTTGGAAGCAGCCATCAGAAGATGGGTATACTGTGATCATGAACGGATGGACATGGTCAGCAATACTTAAGAAGGCTGTGGCGTTTAAGTGATGCTTAGCTGGTACTAAGGGACCCAGAATGTGCAGAGAAAATAAAGTCCAAGTCCAACCGTAGCCTGTTGTAGCGGGATGGATCCTTGCTTTCATGTTTACATCCCTATTATCTTTATGTCGCAACAGAAATCGAGAGTCATCAGATTAGAGAAAGCTTTTTCCAATCTTCTGTTGTCCAATGTTGGTGAATCCATGTGAATTATAGTCTCAGTTTCCTGCTATTAGTTCACATGAGTGTTTTTTCAAAAAAGAAAATTTGTATTTTAATTGATTTATATGGTGATGCAATTTTACTAACAGCTGATAAAAATGATTAAGTATATTGATCAACAAAAAAATTATTATTCACAGGTGCTGCCTTTCTTTAAAGTTTCTTTTCTTTTACATATCATGTTATTGTAAACTAATTATCTTTTGGTTCTGGTGTGATTTTATGTTGAGAAAATATTAGTCATAGTCATTTACTTAATTCCAACTGAGACATGCCTTTCACTATCGAATTTCAAATCAAAATCAGATTACTGTGTGAATAAACAGACTACCAGTCTAAAAACAACATATCAATGAGAGAATGTGGGAACAGGGCAGATATAGTTAGTTCATTAGATTTCCAATAAAATGTAACTAACCTGTGAATAACAACTAAATCAGTCTTTTAATAAGTTCATAAACAGTGAGCTGGTGAAGACTGGGCAAGGGGTGGGGGGTGGGGTGGGGGTGGGGGTTCAACAGGGGGCTCCTAAATAAGAGTTGCTGCGTGCAAAGGCATATATCAGGATCTGGCTATAAAGCCTGCCCTTTCTGGTGGGGAGTAGTGGGAGCAGTTGACTCCTGTCTGCTCTAAATCATTCAGTTCCCGCCTCTGCCAGTCTAGCGTGCACACTCCCACCCTCATAAATGTCACCTGTTAATCTGGCTTCAAGTGCTACTCAGTGCATTGACCCAGTAACATTGGTATAACATGTTCTACTGAAGACACAGAGTCAGTACTACATTATATACTTATATATTCACACACAGTGCTAATTGTCGTGCAAGTGATAAAATACAAAGATCAGACCTCTGGTTTTCTCTTAGCATTACTGTTGCTGGAGACTCTTACTATGTTGCCACATTAGTAAGCGATAGATTGAGTTACTATTTGCCTTATCAAAGTGCAACGGTAATGATCAAGCATTGCAGAAAGTAATGTCTGATTTAGACTTCTGTGGTGTATCTGTGCTGACACAGTTACCAGCATTCGTGCATTTGCGTGTTCTTTTATTTGTTAATTAGCTTGTGGTAATGTCCCAGTGTTTTATACACGGTGCTAGCCATGACACGTTTTGCTGGGACACGTTTTGCAAATAAAATGCTGGGAATTTTTTCCCCTTCTGGGTACCTGCCCTTTGTTGTGGTCATTTTTAAATAGGCAAGCATCCTGGTCCCTTAAAATTTTCCACTTCTTCTGTAAATTCCTCCTCATGTCCATTCTGCTAGTTTCTGCAATCTCCTGCCAGGAATTTGCTGACCTATGTGAGTCCTTGTATTGGGCAGATGATCTTGGCTCACTGATCCATCCTAAAACTGTGGCTAAAAAGTAGCTGGAAATGCGCAGAAGGAATCAAACACTACTTAGGTGGCCATAAACAAGCATTTAGGGCTGTGTTGATGCCATCGTACAGTTAAATTTCCACAAACGTACATGTCAGGTTACAGCACAGGTTATATGGTAGGGCTTCGAGGTGGTTTGCAGTTACGATGTGTATATTTAAAACAGAAGTATAAATCCTCTGTAAGTGCTCCAAAAAATCTCCTATTAGTATTGGCTGAGAGAGAAAGCCATACCAGCATTCACACCTACAGTCGATTTAGAATGACCAATTATTCTAACATGCATGTATTTGGACAGAGCCAGAGTTTTAAGAAACAGTGAGAACATGAAAACCCCACAAAGAAAGGCCCCAGCCATCCAGTGATTCAACCCCAAGAACCTTTTGACATTAGGCAGTAGTGCAAACTACTGTCAGTTACAAGGAGTCCTTGGGTGGCTACTGCAATTACAGGATGATAACGACACCACCGCACACACATACATACATACACGTTAGAGGTAAATAAACATAGTTATCTTTAAAGGGAAGGAGATGTGTAGGAGATTACAACCACACAACAGTACTGTATGCTGGAAGTTTACTTGTCTGATCATCACCACACATGTATCTCTCTCCTATCCTTGCTCTCTTGTGCTCTCCCTGCAGCCCCAGCACTGTAAAAAGCCAACTGGGAAGAGTCATGGTTCTCGTGATGTCCACTTTAGCATCAAATGTTTCTTGTTTTGTTTCCAGATTTGTTTTATATTAATTTCATACTAATCACAGTCATTCTGCACACAGAGTAAAATTTGCAGGTTGCTGTGATTACACAGACTAATATATACCTTACCCCTCACAAAGACACACGCTTCAGTGGGGTCCAAGCCCACCAACCAAAGACTGTTGTATCTCAATTTATTCAAAAGTGATATACATTTTTTTTTAATGACGCATACGCCTGCTTGTTTTTGTGCGGATAAGTAGTCAGGTAGTCATGCGTCTTTGTGTGCGTGTATGTTTGTGTGTGTGCGGTGGGGGGGAACCCCTCAAAAGTGCACGCCGATATCCAAGTCACTGTATATAAACGTGCGCGTGTGGTGTTGTGGCTCCAGGACTGCTGTGAAGCAGCCCTTGTCTCATTAGCATGTCAATTGACTCCATCTGCTTTGCACATGAAAGAGCCAGGATGTGTAGGAGGACAGGAGAAAGAAAGAACGAAGGATGTGGAGGGAGGGCGGGGACAGCTGTGTATTTATCTCCACCTTGTAGGAATTTGTATCATACACTGAGTGCACTTATTAAGGATCACAGTATGCTGTGCTGTCTCTCTTTCTCCCTCGCCCTCTTTTTCTCTCTCTGTCGCTCTACCACAGTCACACACAGACCTATAAAAGCAGAACACTTCTGGTTCTGATGTTCTGCTTTTTGCCGGCACAGGTTCCTGTCCTGGGGGACCAGAAAACAGAATTTGCACTGCTGTTGATAACAGAACAGTATGTGTGCTCATGTTCACCTTATGCTCCCTGTTTGCTAAAGTGCAAAATACGGTGCCAACACCTCTCTTTTATGCTCTCTGTCTGTGTGCGTCTTCACAGCAATGACGATTCCCATAGTCTGGTTTAAGACAACAAACCACATCCAGCTGTTGCGAAGTAAACACAGACAAACAAACAAACACATAGAGAAATGTACAGACAACACACATGCTGTTGCTACTGTTGCTAAGATGAGGGGGGGAGGGTGATAAAATGAGAGAGGGAGAGGGTAAGAGACACACAAAGAGGCCTGAGGGGAGGGCAAACAGCAGGTCTGTTTTTGCCCAGCAAGCAGATCACACACCCCATAACTGCTCTCTCACCATCTGCACCTGTTGCAGATAGCGCCTGGATGCTCCCAGCCTATTTAACCAGCCTTTATTCACAGTTAGTTCATTTACAAGCACCTAAGTAGCTTGGTTGTCTGTTTTTTAGCAGTATAATGGAATTTCTTGAAATGCTTACACACTAGCAATAACAGTTGGCTTTGCTGTAAGGCATCTGTAACTGGCCATCACCTGTGTTGGCCTGTTCCACTGGCACATATCAGCCCTGGGTTGTGGTCTTTTAAAAAAAATAATTCAGCATGAATCTATTTAAACTTTTGCTGAATAAAAAGATAAAACATGTGGCTGCTCTCCCACATTAAAGCCCACCGTTTCACTTTACTTCAAGTCCAAATGTTCTCACAAAAGGGGCAGAACAAATTCATTCAATTTATGGTCATGTTAAGATGATAATAGGCTTTGTGGGTGATGCGTGTGGAGTTTGCCAGCAACGCATGAAGCTGACAATACATAGAACAACTGTGGTATTATGTTCCAAAATGAACATGTCAATATATGATTAGGAGCAGAAAACATGTCAGCCTGAATTCTTTGTAACAGATTTTGATGCCTGTCTTTGAGGCGCTTGCACAAGTTTTTACATTTTGGTCTTTGGGTTACTGATGCACCTGTACTTGCCACTGCCATTGCACATGGTGCCTTAGTCAGTATCTCCTGTAAAAATATCTATATGGTAATTTTTTATACTTTTAGTACCATAGAAACAAAGAAAAAATATTTTATTTTCTACGGTGGCCCCTAGAGACAAAGCACGTACAAACTCCAAAACACGTACAAACTCCAAAACACTTGCAAAATCCAAAACACTTGCAAACTAAAAAACACATGCAAACTCCAAAACATGTACAAACTCCAAAACACTTCAAGTTGCAGTTATTTATATGTCTTATCACCTTAAATCTTCACTCAAAGACAAGTATCTTTGACAGTGCATATATAGGTGTATCATATATATATATGTTGTTCCTTCAGTATGTTGGCATTACTAAATTTGGCTCATTGCTTACATATATTTATAAAAAGAAAATGTACAAGCTGTGATAACTGTTTCTGATAAAATGAAGAGTAGACTGATATATGAAATATTCCTTTATTGGGTGAGAAAATCAGACCATGTCATAACTGCTTTAAGTCATACAGAATAGATATCAGAGCTTTAAACAGGCTGACTTCTGCTAAATGGGTCAAACTGGGCAGAAAGTATACAAATGCATAACATCCTTATAGAATATGATGTAACACTATAGATCAACTTACCTCAGAATATATAAAGCTTATAAACAATTACAGCAATATGATGCAACAAACACAGCAGTGCTACTAATCCAAAATACTCAAAGCTTCATAGAAATGAAACAAACATTAATTTTTAGCTCCATTCTGCTGCTGATACATACTTTAGGTTTCTGAATATTACACTTGTTGCTGCCTTTCATAGTGTGTAACTTGAAGGCCCTGAGTACTTTCTCCCACACTGAAAACACTGGAATGATAAAATGATTTGAACATTACCTAATAAGACTGATTCAGGACAGACAATTAGTTATTTTCAACTTTTCTAGCAGTCCTTCACAAACAGGGAACAGTCTGTCTATTCTCTCCATCTGTCAGCTGCTGCTGGCTCTTCCTCCTCCTCTTCCTCACACACTGTTGAGTTTGTCCCGGTGGATCATCAGGGGTGCAAAGCCTCACAGATGATGTGCAGCAGTGTGTCCCTCAGTCTGTTCTCACTCTGGACACTTGCAGTTGTCACACATGGAAATCAAATGTGTGATAAGCTGAAGGATTCAAACACAAGTGTGACTTATAACCACATGTTCATACTTTTATTACACAATCAGAGAGAAAGAAACAGAGAGCGAGTGCAGGACAGACAGACAGGTGAAAGTCTCAGGTGTATACACTGCTACAAAACAGCACAAGAGAAGGAGGATTTAGTGTTTGTGTTATTACGAAACAAGAAGAGTTCCCAGATGGTACAGTGGACACATGTGTGACTCCTGCGATTAAAGCATCTTTCTTTCAGCTTAACGAGTGAACCGTCAGCTCGTTCAAACACACGTTAAAGTCCGTTTGGCTCGACACCACCGAACAGAGGCAGCAATATAACATAGCTAACATTAACATTGCAGTGAATCCTGCTTGTGCCGTGATATTCAGGACTGCAAACCGAGCAGCATCACTGACTTTCAGCTTGTTGTGTTTGTGGATATATGACTGACTTTAATTATCCACAAAATCATCACAATCTCTGTAAGATTAAGGTCGACTATATATATATATTTTAAAGTAAAGGCTTTAAAACCAAGTTAATTCTGAAAGTGCAGACATCGCTAATGTCACATAACTTTCCCGACATGTGGCCAACAATAATGGTTTAATGTTCTTCATTAAAAAATTATTTGCGCATAAATAAGTGACATAATATTCAGTACTTACTTCTGAAAGTTTACTCTTCCTCCGCTCCGCTTCCACCGTTTTTTTTTCGGCAAAATTATCCACACCACCACCGCACTATGAAGTCTGGGATATGTTGGGCCATGAAGGCTACACCGACCCATCCTTAAAATTCAGGGAAATTAAGGACGCATTTGAGGGCCGCATGTAGAGCAGCCTTTGAATTGGGACAGCCTTCTCTTGTCGCTGTGACGTAATCGGCCTTAAAATGCGGCCTTTTTTTTTTTTTTTTTTTTTTAAATGACATCAGAAACAGCAGTATGCGACATTACGTGATGGCAGAGCTTCAGTTCATCCTTTGTCATTTTTTTTTTTTTTTTTTTTTTTTTTTTTTTTTTAATAAATAGGACAGGGGGAATGAATGAGAGAAAGAGGGGGAGAGAAAGAAAGAAAACCAAAGGGGAGAAGAGACGGTGAGAAGGGGGGGGAAGAGAGAGAAAAAAAAAAAAGAACTCCTGGGTCACCTGTATGGAGAAAAAAAACAAACAAACAAAAAAAACAAACAGAGGAGACAGCAAACAACAAAGAGTAACATAATAATAGAGAAAACAAAGCACCATCACAATAAACTAGCTAGTCATAGATATCAATATTTACTAAATAATAAACGATATTGTGCAGCACGCAAGATAGACAGCGCACAGTGTGCTTTGAGGCAGCAGCCAAGAAAGCTTTAGTCCGCGTCTGTGAATACCCATGTGTGCATACCTGTGTGGATCAGCATGCTTGCATTCCAAAGGTTTCTCCATGTAATGATCTGCTAGGGAGTGTGGGGGGGCCACAGCCCCGTCCTCCAGGGTGTGAAGCGGGTATGGAGGAGATCAAAACTCCAGACATCCAGAGGCCCCCAGAACACAAGAGACCATGGAAGACCAACAGAGGGGCAGCCGCGCCACTGTTCCAGTAAGAGCTGAGGAGAGTCCCAGATGAGGGCTCGCCCAGCAGCCGCGGAGCAGAAGTCAGGGGGAGTTGCAGTGACGCGCCCGTGAGCTCCGCCGGCCCCCAGCTGTGCCTGAGTGACCGAGCCCCAGGCCGAGAGGCCGGGGGCACCCCACCTCCAAAGGGGCCCGAGCGAGCCCCAGGCCCCAGGCCCCGACAAGCGGCCGCCAAGGAGTGAGCCGGTGTGTACCCGGACGCCCACCCCCAGACACAAAGAACCACCAACACACCGACACCTGAGGGAGTCCGCCACCGGCAGGGGAAGTGGTGGTGGGTGGAGATAGGCCTCCAAACCTTGGAGGGCCTGAGGTGTCCCCAGAGAGGTGGCGTCTGATACCCAACCTGACATATAGACACAGACATACAGGCACACACAGACACAAACATCCATTCCCACCCTCATGCTCTCATATGCACTCACTCCACACTCAACCAACGTGGAGACAGACATAAAGAGACGCTGTACACACAATCACACTCCCCAAGCGTACTCTACAAACCGGGTCTAGGTACCCTTGCCCCTGGAGGGGGGAATTGCACCCAGACCCAGGTGGTGTTACCCTTTTCCCTGCGGTGGGGAGAGGCAGACCACCCCGACTCCGCAGCAGCAGGGAGGCCCCACACCCCAGACCGCAGTCGGACGGCCAACTCCTCCTACTAGCCCTCCCGCTCCAGCAGGCCACAGAGAATGGGGGTGGGAGAAGACTCCAAACCTCCCTCCACCCGCTCATTGTAGTGTTGATGCATATGTGTTCTAAGGTGCAATTAAAACCCAGGAGGGCATGGAGCTACCTGCCAAGGAGCAGCAGGTAAGCGCATAGTCCCTCCTGCTAGCCCTCAATGACTAAGTGTATTTAAAATTGAGAGGTGGGCAACGACGTCAGGGGTGAGGTATACACCCTGATGGTGATTTGGACTCCGTGATTGTGCCCACCCCCAAGATCCTATATGTATGTGTAATGAGAGTGTGAATAATGTGAATGTCTAAGTTGTGGGATAAAATTGAGGCAGAGGCAGCCAGAAGGGGACGGGGGGGGGGGGGGGGGGGGGGTAGCCTCCTCTGCACCCTGGTGACATACCCCCACTCCAAGGCCCTGCATGTGTGGGTGGTTGTGGAGGAGCGGGAAGAGGGAGGCAGCTGGAGATGGGGAGGGAAGGAAGGGAGGGGCAGGTAACCCCTCCCTGGGGCCAGCTCCCCCGCTGACCCCAGTAGGCACTCCCACCCTCCGCGACCCGCCAGGGAAGGGGGGCCCAGGCCCATCAGACCGGGGCCCAGTGCAGTAGCGCCCCCCCGGCTCCACAGAGCCCTGGACAGTCCACCCAACCCCACCACAGAGAAAACTGCACCCACCCCACCATCCACACATCTTCCAGACTACATAAGACGGTAAACGCCCAGGCTGAGATCTTCCTCCACCTCTCCTGTATCTCCCCCTCCTGCAGAGAGTTCCTGAAGAGAAGAAAGCTCCTGCAAGATGTGACCATCCCCCCCACCAGTTGAAGAGCCCCCCAGGCGGCTCGACGCACCGGCGGCACCCTGCTCCAGGGCCGGGCCCCCATGCACCCACCCGCCCACAACCCCGGCAACACACCAACCAGGACCCAAGCCCCCGAGGCCCGGCCCGGGCCCCAGCCCAGAGACGGAGCGCCCCCAGAACCTCACGCCCATCCCGGACCCACCCAGGGGCAGCCAGGTTGCCAGGTCAGTAACCCACGTCCGTCAGCACAGACCCTCCCCTAGCCCCGCTGCACGCAGCCGCGAGGAAACAGTCACCTGAGAGCCAACAGAGCCCCCAACCGGACGTGACCGCTACCCCGGGTTGAGCTCCCCAAGGAAGATGCGGCCTTTAAGGCTGCAAACCCCAAATCCGGTCATTGGTACTTCCTGGCTTGTGTAGTTACTAGGTAACAAAAGCTCAACACTGCCCCTAGCGTCCTGGAGCACTTCCGTTGTGTTTTGGAATTTGCATGTGTTTTGGAGTTTGCAAGTGTTTTTGAGTTTGCAAGTGTTTTGGATTTTGCAAGTGTTTTGGAGTTTGTACGTGTTTTGGAGTTTGCATGTGTTTTTTAGTTTGCAAGTGTTTTGGAGTTTGCATGTGTTTTGGAGTTTGCATGTGTTTTTTAGTTTGTACGTGTTTTGGAGTTTGCATGTGTTTTGGAATTTGCATGTGTTTTGGAGTTTGCAAGTGTTTTGGAGTTTGTATGTGCTTTGTCTCTAGGGGCCACCGTAATTTTCAGACTTTTGGCAATGTTCTACAGCAGCGGTCCCCAACCCCCGGGCCTCGGACCGGTACCGGTCCGTGAGTCGTTTGGTACCGGGCTGCGAGAGTTGAGGCTCAGGTGTGAAATGTATAGTTTTCAGGGTTTTTATCGGTTTTCAGCATTATTTTGTTATCATTTTTATCGTTTACTCGGTTTTCCTGGGTCTTTTCATGTGTGCTATGAATAAATTTTCTTTTTTTTGGTACCGGTACTAGTTTTATTTTGTTGTATTTATCCACGACACCTTAAAGGCCGGTCCGTGACAATATTGTTGGGCATAAACCGGTCCGTGGCGCAAAAAAGGTTGGGGACCGCTGTTCTACAGGGTGGGCCATTTATATGGATACACCGTAATAACATGGGAATGGTTGGTGATATTAAAGTCCTGTTTGTGGCACATTAGTATATGTGAGGGGGCAAACTGGGTGATGGGTGGTGACCATGGTGGCCATTTAGAAGTCGGGCATCCTGGATACAACTTTTGACTTTTTCAATAGGAAGAGGGCCATATGACACATCAAACTTATTGGTAATGTCACAAGAAAAACAATGGTGTGCTTGGTTTCAACGTAACTTTATTATTTCATGTTATTTACAAGTTTCTGACCACTTATAAAATGTGTTCAATGTGCTGCCAGTTGTGTTGGATTGTCAATGCAACCCTCTTCTCCCACTCTTCACACACTGATAGCAACACCGCAGGAGAAATGCCAGCACAGGCATCCAGTATCCGTAGTTTCAGGTGCTGCACATCTCGTATCTTCACACCATAGACAATTGCCTTCAGATGACCCCAAAGATAAAAGTCTAAGGGGGTCAGATCGGGAGACCTTGGGGGCCATTCAACTGGCCCACGACGACCAATCCACTTTCCAGGAAACTGTTCATCTAGGAATGCTCGGACCTGGCACCCATAATGTGGTGGTGCACCATCTTGCTGGAAAAACTCAGGGAACGTGCCAGCTTCAGTGTATAAAGAGGGAAACACATCATCATGTAGCAATTTCAAATATCCAGTGGCCTTGAGGTTTCCATTGATGAAGAATTGACCCACTATCGTTGTACCTCCATATACCACACCGAACCATCACTTTTGTTGTTTCAACAGTCTTGGAGGGATCCATCCAGTGTGGGTTAGTGTCAGACCAATAGCGGTGGTTTTGTTTGTTAACTTCACCATTCACATAAAAGTTTGCCTCATCACTGAACAAAATCTTCTGCGTGCACTGAAGGTCCTGTTCAAATTTTTGTTTTGCCCATTCTGCAAATTCTGTGCGCCGATCTGGGTCATCCTCGTTGAGATGCTGCAGTAGCTGGAGTTTGTAAGGGTGCCATTTGTGAGTAGCTAATATCCACCGAAGGGAAGTTCGACTAATGCCACTCTCCAGTGACATGCGGCGAGTGCTACGATGTGGGATCTTGCTGAATGAAGCTAGGACAGCCACTGATGTTTCTTCATTAGTGACAGTTTTCTTACATCCACGTTTTGGCAAATCCAACACTGAACCAGTTTCACGAAACTTATCAAGCAGTTTGCTAACTGTAGCATGGGAGATGGGTGGTCTCGTAAGGTGTCTTGCATTGAAATCTGCTGCAATGACCCGGTTACTGTGTTCACCAGATATCAACACAATTTTGAACTGCTCCTCATGTGTTAACCTCTTCGACATGTCAATGGCTGTGAAGAAAGAGAAACTTGTAAATAACTCATGAAAGAATAAAGTTACGTTAAAATCAAGCACACCATTGTTTTTCTTGTGACATTACCAATAAGTTTAATGTGTCACATGGCCCTCTTCCTATTGAAAAAACAAAAGTTGTATCCAAGATGCCCGACTTCTGAATGGCCACCATGGTCACCACTGATCTTCAGGAGTTTGCCCCCTCACATATACTAATGTGCCACAAACAGGACTTTAATATCACCAACCATTCCCATGTTATTACGGTGTGTCCATATAAATGGCCCACCATGTACATTCTTCAGCTTCTTGTCTTAACCTTGTTCCTTGCAAGCAATCGTCATCACCCAAGTGCAATTCTATGCAAAGTAAATTCCTAAGTGGCTACCTCTCTTCAGCCTCCCTGCTCCTCTGTGATTAATCTTTTCAGTTTGGAGGTGTCTGATGTCCCAGGGATATTCTGCCATTGAGGAACTGTGGCCCACTAGCCTTAACACATTGGGGACCTGTGGCGGATACATTATGAGCTTTCGTATCCTGTCCACACGGATTCCCAGCAGTCTACAGAGAGCTGCTGGATCTAGCATTCTTTGGGACAGGGGCAAGCTAGAGGGTAAAATAGGCAATTAGAGAGAGTTAAGGGCAGAGCAGTAGGAAGAAAAGGGAAGAAGGGTGGGACAACTAGGATATGAGATGCAGGGATTTACTCCCTAATCACAAATGAGGGGATGGATAAAGTGAGGGCATGTGACAGGATGCACCAGAGGAAGATATGGACAAAGACGCGCCAACATCAAAGACTGCATCTTACTACCTCCATTACTTCACTCTATACTGCTTCTGCTCTTGTGTTGGTGACTCTCATTCTCAATGCAGACAGCAGCAAAAAGAATATGGCTCATTTACACATAAAGCTGGGCACATCATCTTAGGATGCTTATTTTTTATTCTTCTCCTTTTATTTTATTTATATACTAAAGTCCAGTTCTGCCTTAAAGTAATTATAACAAGGGTTTATTTTCTTGATGTATATTTTAAAATTCCCACTTTTTATTTTGTCTGCTGACTGTTCATAATCAAGGTGTCATACTGGCACTGTACTAAAATGAAAGCACAGCCGCAGCTTGGTTGATAAATTAAAAATGCTAAATAAAAACTTATTTCCTTTTCTGGCAAATGTTAAGACAATGGCAGATATTGTCCAGTACAAAATAATTTGGAGCTCTGTGTTTTTGGGTTTGTAAGTATGATCCTAAACTGTGAATAATGTTGAATAATTCAGAGCTGTTATTAAAGAGATAGATGTGGTTGTAGTGGCTTTTTGACCAGGAGCAAAACGGTGAAAACGCAAAAGAGGCTGCAGGTGCCTTCAGACACTTCAGTCGTGGGTGTACAGCTGATTCTTGGAAGCAATAAAAAAACTCCACAGATGTAAGCACAGTGTAGAGATCAAACACTTAATGTTTCGCTCTATGTGTGCATCTGTGTCTGTGTATGTCAGTGTGGGGGTTAATATGTGTGGGTGTAGTTTCAAAAAGATCGTCTTGATGAAACTCATTGAGTCAAAATTAGAAGCATATGAATGCATCTTTGCTTCTGAGTACTAATGTGGATCACCACTTCGATGAAAGGATGAAACACTGGAGGGTGAATCACTGGCATCAGTCGTGTAACATTGGGACCACTCACCTTTTACTCACAGTGTGTTTATATTGTCAGCCTTAGCCTCATCTCATTGTTATGTAAAATAAAATGTACTGACATGAGGGTATGTGTCAACTCTGATCAGCCAGTCTGTAGTACGACTGTGTGCTTGTCTATATTCAGTCATACAGTAAGATTAACCATACATTCCTGTTAACCCTCAAATCCGAATCCAAGTGCAGAAAGCTGCTTCCTGGACTGGGCTGTGGCTCTGCCTGGAAAGCCACTGTCTTCCCCTAAGTGGGAGTTTTGATTGGACCAACAGACTCATCCTGAGTTGGCGGGAGGCAGCTGCCGGTCCCTGTGTTTTTCCTGGTCTGTTTGGTATGGTTTGAACTTGGTTTTTGTCTGTACTAGCCAGTTGTGACCACATCAGTGGTGCTTACAGGTTTTACTGAGGAAATGAACAGATACATCTGACTCAGCAGCACTTAGTTCTGGTTATGATCTTCATATAACACACACACACACACACACACACACACACACACACACACACACACACACACACACACACACACACACACACACACACACACACACACACACACACACTATTCTGTCTTGATTACATAGTGTACTATAGAGGTTTACTCATACGAACACACTCAGCACAACTCGTCACAACTCTTTTTCCGTTTTTCTCTTGTCTTTGGAATTGCTCATTCTCCAGAAAGGCCACAGTTCCCCATGCCAGTGGAGTTAATTCTCAGGCACCATGACTGAGTCATGTGTTATGCTACTCAGCAATACATTTCACTCACACAGGTGTAGGATCTGCTGACCGGGCTGTGGGCCTTGTCCCAGTGGATCCGCAGGCAATGATCTAATGGTCATCTGATGCCCTCAGCTCCATCGCCATGACTGTTCTCTCTCACCTTTCTGAGTTTCTCTACAAGTCAAACTGCTAACTCGCTTTCTTTCTCGTTCTCTGAGCTTTGTTGTCTGGTTGAATGTGACCAGAATAGTCATGGTGATGTCATCGGTGTGAGTCAATAGGTGCTACAGCGTCCAGCTGAGTTGGCGTTCTCTGCAGGCTGGGAAGTTGTTCCATGTGATCACGGCTTAAAGCAATCACATCTGGGTTTCACTTAGCAGGGGCTTGGCCATAGCCAGCACATTTTTTGTTACTTTCACTGTGATTATGGTAAGACCTTGTGATATTAATTTAAAAAATGCATATCTAGATATTTTGAAACGAGACTGAGTTTAACACAGTGTGATTTATATTGATGTAATTTTTTTGTTGCATTACCGATATTGTATATTCAGTTTATCCAGTGCTTGCAGATTTCCCCTCACACACAATCCCAGCCTTGCTCCTACAAGTGAAAGACAGTCGGACTGTGAACATTCAGTTGACAAAGTTAGGAGAACTGTTAAAACAATACACTAATAAAGAGTTTGCTCATTTTTAAAACAGCCAGAATCTGTTGAGGGAAATAGTGATTTTTAAAAAACCTTGCAAAAAATGGGAGTTGCTGGTCTGCTTTTTAGAATATTTTTAACACACAATAACGATTCCATTGAGGCAACAGCAGACAAATAGCTTCCTTGATTGTATGTGGTACAATGACTGTCTTTGGCAGTGGAATCTGGGAGACCGGGTGGAAACACTGAACACTTTTACATAATTTCCTCAGGGATTAATAAAGTATTCTGATTCTGGTGATTCTGATTCTGAGACAGTAATTCACTGTCCTTGGAAAGAATGCAGGTAGAGTGCAGAGAGAAGGTAAAGTGGAAGAATTATAGAGCACACTTAAACTGATTTCTTGTAGGTATTTGTCTGTTGTGGTTGCTGACTGTGTCTACAACAGGACATGGCTCTAGCTTCTGTGCCAGTCAGTGCTCCTTTCTGCGTAGGATTATTCCTACTGCCATTCACTGTCGCTAACACACGACTCTGGTTTATAACCTCATTCAACCTAGAAAGAAACTAAACTACACTACATAGACAAAGGTACTAGGCTACCTTACACCTGCAGGAGCTGGTTAGCTGTAGAAACCCATGCCATCCAGCTCCTGGCACACAGTGCTGATGTTAAAGCCAGTTGAAGTTTGGAACTCTGCACTTATAACGCAAAGTGTTGGTGACTTTGTGCCTCACCACCTACTAATCCTGCTCCATAACATCATGGTTGAGTCACTTTGTTCCTAAACACTTCCACTTTTCAATAATACCACTTACAGTTGACTGGAATAGCTAGAAGGGAATAAATTTAACAGATTGATTGCATCCTATTACAGTACCGAGTTTGAATGCAGAGAGGTCTTCTCTGCATTCTTTCACAAATGTTTGTAAAGACAGACCACATGGGTAGGTGCTTGATTTTAGGCACCAATGGCAATAGGAATTTAAACACCTGAAATTCAAAAATGAAGAAGTGTGGCCCAATTTGTCGATATAGTTTATGTCTAAATGGTTTTACTATATCCTGAAAATTTCCACAGCACCTGTCTGAGGAATAAACTACTTTTATATATGACCTATGAAATTTGTTTTGGCATTTTATTGATCCATGCTAAGCATTACATTCACAAAATTGCCTAATACATGTCATATGTTGCTTTCGTAGAAAAATACAGAGATATTTACTGTGTATCGCTAGTCAGCCTAAACATAGTGAGGCATGATTTGGTCCACCCAGTCCCAGTTTGGGGTCTTTCCGAGTCCACATTCCAGTAAAGGAGTGCAAGGATTGTGGTAGCTATGTTGTAATTCTCTGCAGATAATGTGCGTGTACATGTTTGTGTTTAAGAGAGAGAAAAAGAAGCAGTTGGGAAAGGTGGAGAAACTAGGAGGGAGGTGTGTGTGTGTGTGTGTGTGTGTGTGTGTGTGTGTGTGTGTGTGTGTGTGTGTGTGTGTGTGTGTGTGTGTGTGTGTGTGTGTGTTGACGGGGGTCTTTTCACTTACCACTGAATGTGGGCAAAACATGTTACACCACTTGAAATTTCCCCTCTGCTGTGGCATTTTCCATAAACAAACTTTATTTTTCAGCGCCCAGACAAAACATCCAGCGCAGCTGAGAGCACATTCATATAGCTCCAGGCCATGCTAGAGACGTGTGGGCAGGAAATATTATTTGTTACATTGCGTTACACTGTAAATTGTATGTAATGCACTTTACAAAGTAGTGGTAAGGACAAGCAAGTGTATTTTTAGGTTTATAGTCAGGGATGAAACATAATGACTGTAAAAGTTGATTTACTTGCATGTTACGTTGTTGTCTTGTTATGAGCCTCCAATGACACAGTGACCCTGAAGTGATTCAGAGGACAGATGATTAAATTGTAACATCTGTTTTGCACAGTTTATCGCACAGTTTCAGGAGAAATGTGTCTGCTCGTTTGTAAGTGTTTTTCCTGAAGGTTTTCTCATCTCAGCGGCAGTATTCTCTGTACACTATTGTGCTGAGTCTGATTCTTCCTTATGTGTGACATCAGGCTTTTGAAATTAATCTTAGGCTGACAGCAAGTGCAGAGTCATGTTTTTCACATATGGAGTAAGAGAAGTAAGTGTGAGAAATTGCATCCTCTTTAGGGACGCAGTTTATGTGTTTACTTTGCACTCATTTGGCAAACTCCTTTCTCTCCCAGACTGATACACATCTTCGCCTCCACGTCTAACTTGAACTAATTTGTTCCCCTTCTGTCTTTCAGACCCCCTCAGAAGTGTTTCTCATTATGTTCATCATCTGACCATATGGTTTCACACTATTTGTGTGTCTGTGTGTGTGAAAAATCCACAAGAGTGCAATAAGATCCACACATACACACACTCATGGTGACTTCACTTATTGAACCACACACTCTGCACTTGAGCCATTTGATTCTCAGAGATCACAGACTTCACTCTTTTTGCTGTGGTCTTTTTATTGGCCTTCTGGTGCATGTCCATAATATACACAAACACGTATAACCATGTGTACATGTGTGCGAGTGTTTATGCTTCTGCTATGTGGGTTTCGCCTCATAATGCTGGGTTTTTCAGATGCTACACATCATTCCTGAACACACAAACAGGCAAGCGCACACAGGAGCTGTGGTTTGACCTGACGTCGGCAGATGAATACAACTGAGACCTTTTGTTTTGGGTCAGACTAAATGTTGTAATATTGTGAAGGAAGAAAGCAATCCAAAAGCTGATATCTGTGCTGCAAAGTGCACTGCTGGTTCAGAAAGTATTTTTTACTGTTCAAGTTTGCAGTCTTTGAAACTGAAACATGCAAATCTCATGAGTAATTTAATTTTAGTAATATTTTCAGTCATGTCAGGGCAAATGACAATGAACATAAAGTACAATAAATAAAAGAATAAAACAGTGTCCCAGTTTCAGTTCATATTAAAGGAGGCTAGAGTCTGAAATTTAATTGCTGTGTAGTAGTATATTCCCATACAACAGTATTATTTGGCCCGCTTATGCTGTGGGCAATATGACATACTTAATCACACTGAGAAAAAAAAAACAAGGGAGGAAGATGTTGTATATATGCTAAAAATGGGTAACTTTATCCCATTGCTAGATGGTTGCTAGGCAGCGTGATTGTGTCATAATATATCAAGCCTAATTAAACTTTTACCCTTATAAATTAAATGTTGTTGACATGAAATCAGAAGGACAAGATGCTTTTATAAGGTCTTATAGGTGCATAAACTTTAATTATTTTAGTCCATTGCCAGATGGTTTCTACATGATGATGTCATAATAACTGATATAGATACGAAACTTCAAGGGACTGAGATGTGCCTGTGTTCCACAGACAGAGGTTTTGTATATTATAGTATATTCATATAATACAGCCCAACTGGTGGCTCCATAGTATTGTGATTTAAATATTTACCTGATAAGTGAAAAGATCACCAGCTTGACTCTGGAAGAAGACATGGGTTTGCACCAAGAAGGGCACCGAATGTAAAACTCTGTCAAAAATCTGTCAAACATACCGAGCTACCCACTGTGTTGAGCCCTTGTAAATAAGGGATAATTTTTGGATTAAAGGAATCTTTTATTGTCTCTTTTAAAAGAATCTTGAAGACTTGTGCTGAGCTGGACATTAAAACCCAACCATTTCAGTGCTCTCTGATGGACCTCCAAAACTCAGTTTCAATCCAGATCAGCACCTCCTTATCTGTTTCTGCTCTTACAATATATCTTTGCCATTACCTGGGACTGTATACTTTCTGTCCAGATGCCACACAGGCACATACACACATAAAGCACATATAACCACATACAGCACAGGAACACAATAACCTCAGGCCGCAGAATATTAGAAAATCACCCAAACCCATCGTCCCCTCAGTCATGGAAAAAGGGGGGAAGATTTCCCAGCTATATTAAAGGAGAGGTAGTAGCCTCTGTCCTAGCTTCCCTTCATCTCTCCCCCGTTTATTCTAATCACACAGCGGCTGTCTGCTCTCCTGCGTTTATTTTGCTCTATTTTTCCATCTCTTTGTTTTGTTTTTCGCCTGACAGTGACTGGGTCTCTTCTGCCCCAGGGGAACAGAGTTATGAGCCTGATGTCCTTTCATAGTCAATTGTATAATGTGGCTTGTGTGTGTTTGTGTGTGAGACGGTGTGAAAGAAACGAGGGGGGATGCTCAAGAGAAAGTGTGCGACAAGAGCCCACGGATAGCTTATATACCAGTGTGGGTGTCTGCTGTTTACAGCTCATGTCCTTCGTTGTGGTATGTTGGTTGGGTCCTTCCAGGATGCTGCTATCATGCTGACCTCCCCGCTGTCCTGTCACACACTACTGGAAGTGCTGTAATCATACGTTCAGCACAGTCCTCCTCTACGTGGCCGTTTTCTCCCCACGATCCCTTTGTCCAGTGCCATGCACTGAACATAAGAGTGGTCAATTCATTCTTGTTCTTGCTGTGCTGTCTTAGGTATTGTGCATGTATTTATTTTGAGCGATTGTCAGGTGTCTACCAGTAAGTGTTGTGAACTTTCTTAGATAAAAGTGAGGCGCAAGTGTTGCCTGGGGGCTGAATGTTCTTGGCTGTTTTTGTAAACAAAACCTCCCCACATCTCTGCTTATCAAGGGCAAAGCGAGGCAGGCTGACTGCACATCTTCCCTGGTGTCAGGCCCCCTCACCCGGGCCGGGAAACTCGAGGTGCCCCTTTCACCTGCTCCTGAGCGGGAAGCCCATGGTCTGTGGCTTATGTTTGAGCTTATTGTGCTATATTCAGACAAGCTAATCTCGCTTACTTTCTGGGAGTAGCAAGGACAAGAATTAGCACTACCAGGATGAGTGGACAGAGAGTTATAAAGGGAAATGGTCAGTCATCGTTCTGACATGTGTTTACATTGTGGCCAACTTCATTTTAGTCATAGCTCCCTTAAGAAAAAGGTACTTTCCCATGTCACTGTTTCTTGCATCAGGTACTAAACATCACTGGGTGGCTGATGTGTGGTCCATAAAAATGTTTTAAAGCCTTAAAGGTGGTAACGCCTTTGTGTGTATTGAATGCTGTCAAATGGCTTTTTAGTGTGAATTTTGGTGAGAAGAATTTCTGTTGTGCGTGACCTGCAGTGTTTATTCCTGACGTGAATCAAATTGAGTATTATAAGAGAAACATACACAAATTGAGGAAATTCTTTATATTAAATAAAAGGAAATTTTATGTGATCCTTTTAATTCATATGTATTTATTAAGTGGAGATATTTTACCACTTGTAATAGGGATTTGATTTTTGATTTCACTCTTATTCACTCAGAATAAGAGTGAAATCACCCCAAAATATAGGAAAAGGTCAGATGTAATCTCGACTTTTTCGAATAATGTTTTTAGGGTGGGCATTTATTAAGAAAGGTCCCAGTGTTTCACACACAGATGTATCAGTCTGTGATCACACCTGCTAAATCCCACCCACCTTTAACAGAGTCTTATTAGTGCTCCAGTTCAAATGGTAACACAACCCTTTTGATCCAGTAAATTGCTTCGAGGTGGTGTATTTACTGATTATTCACTTGTTGACTCATTAGTTATTTACTACTTTAAAAAAAAACTTCTTTTAGTCTCCGGTGTGCTTTCATTTGAACTTTCTTTCAAAGAAATGATTAAAGACTTAATTTCATGGCCATATGACTTAACTTACTTGCTATTTCACGGTATGATGCTGTGAGCCCCACACAAGGCAAAGAAGCCTGACCGTGGCTGACTACTGCTCTCTTAGGCTGGGCAGGGCACTTCTGGAAAGTCCCTGGCTGATGATGGGGCTGGCAGGCTGGGGGGGGTGGGCTGGAGTCCTGGAATTGTGTATGTTTTCCTGGATCAGGAAGGAGGATGTGGTAGACAGAAGACACCCCTCAGCTCACCCTTTAAAAAAATCTCCAATACCCCCTACCACCCACATCTACACACTACCTCACCCGACAGCCAGTCTTAAGAGGTACAGAGAGCAGGAAAATTACCCTTCCAGTAAAAGCCAGGGCAACAGATGAGGGGAAGCAGGATGAAAATGATGGAAGGAAAGTGTTCAGAGGATTGGGAAAGTGAGGTTTGTGGGGCACATAAAAGGCTAAAAAGCCCCCAATAGGAATTGTAACTGAAGCAGACAGAAAGAGGGTTGATTTCCAGTTAGTTTGTATTTGCTAAAAACACGTCACAGTGCAATAAATTACCACTGGCTGTTAAGGTGAATGAATTAAAGGTAGACTGGGTTGTGTGGCAAACAAAATGCGTTCCCTTGTGAAGGATTATGTGTCTTATCTGTAAGGTTATGTGTTATGTGTTGACAAAAAAATGGGAACTAACAGTAGTCCATCTGGGCCGCCCTGCCTCTTAACCCAATGTCTGGTTGCCATTTATCTTACAGGCACGAAAACCTACACACACACATCCACATGCAAACTCCACCACCACCGCACACGAGAGAATACAGCTGTCATATAACCACATCACACACACTCACACACATAAGTATGGTCCACATTAGCCCACTCTCTGAACACACTCAAAGATATTTATAACCTAATAGATATTTTTCTCACGAGATGGCAGATTACAGTAAATCTGTGTGAATCTGGTTTTTTTTGCTGTTCCGGTTATATACTGTAATTATGAGTGACTCAGATTGTGCGTGCCAAAATCTGTCCTGTTTTGTTTGTTTTTCATTTATATATATTTTTTCCATCGTGTGCACATGTGATCTGTCAGTCATACTCCACGGGTCTGCATTATGTATGTAGAGCTGAAGAGCTCAGCTCAGCTGTATGGCCCACTCAGGTTTCACCTTGGCACCAATGCGCTCACCCTGGCAGCAGATTCCACACACTCCGCCATGCCAACTTTCTACTGCTTTCCACACCACCTGTAACATATGCTCACTTCTAACGAGGGTAACTACTGTTTCCAAGACTGCATGAGCCACAACATATCATATATCCTTCTGCTGCAGAGGAATAACAGAATATTCCACATCCATATTGCTCGCAGTATTTCTGTATGTATAAGAGAACTTGCAATTTAATGCATACGTTGCAGTAAAGTTTGGCTCATAAGGTTATTGTTGTGCTTCCAAGCATAATTGTCTGGGATTCGAAAGTGCTGTTGTTAACTAATTTTATTATTTTTTTGCAGTTATTAAAAAAACCCCCAAAAACTTAATTGCCAATAGTGTATCTGAAAACCTTGATGCATTGTCTTTAAATACTTGTTGGAGGTTTTTTTTGCCCGAAGCAGAAAAGGTGTCCAGTTGAAAACACCAAAAATCTCAAAATTGGAAAATTGTGTTTTATTTGCCTTAAAAGGGAACTGATTTTATAACTACTGTAAATGTCTGTTTACATATTTTGGGCAGTGCAATGCATATATGAAAACCGAGCTGACTAAAGCTCTTGGATACTCTTGCATGAGCTGTGTAAATGACTAAGTAAAGCTCCTTGAAACACTGTTAGTCATGATTACCTTTCAATAATATACCTGTAATGGAAAAATATGGGTGGGGGGTCTTTAAAAAAAAATCTATCATGAAAAAGGAATTAAGAAGCAAAAAGAAGAGGTAAATTATATACTTTGACCCGTTCTCATTAATTTTCTATCATTAGAAGTCCAACAGTGTAACAGAAAAGCTAATTGGTGGATTCATTGATTGGATAATTAGAAGATTTATCTGTTCTTTTACTTTCTGCATGTACTTTTATTTATTTAGTTTAAGTTGAGATCAATGATTTAATTCAGACTGAGGGACAAACAGATGGAGGCCCAGTGGTGAAGGCGACACTAGATTCTCCTTATGTGGGCACTAACCTTGGCCCTCTCTCTGCCAGTTTCCTGCCCACTTTGTCAAGCCCATGGGGGCACTGCGGCATCGGCATCCAACAGGCTGGCAGCTGTTTTTAGGAGTCAACCCCTTCTTGACCCGGCCTCCTTTCACCTCACTCCTGAGGGAGCAGTACAGGGATCAGACTCCCATGTTGAACCGCTTTTCAATGATAACACTAATGTGCCCAACTTCCTCGCCTTCAGGATACGTTCAGCAGTGGTGCAGCGAAGGACATGCTCTCACTTCACAGAGAAACACTGCGGTGTTCAAAGTAAAGGGCATGGCGGACAAAGTGTGCGTGTGTAAGTTTTCTGTGTGTGCGTGAGTACACACAGAAAACATCTATAAATGAGAATAAGACAGCAGAAGTATCTTTAGGCCTTTTCTGCCATGTCAGTACCCTTGTTCTGCTCTGTGGTCCTGCTCTGACCTCCTGTCACGAATCTCTCGCTACATAGCACTCAGAATAAATAACACTCACGACCAAGTGTAAGGAACTCAGCGCTTTACCCAAACTGTGGCCTCACTCAACCAGCTGTGGGAGGCCAGGGCATCGGGGTGTGCTGCGGTGAGTGTTTGCATGTGTGGTTGCTAGTTTGGGAGGGCTGCTTGTATGTGTGGGTGTGTGAAAGCAGTCTTTCTTCATGTATGTTTTTGGTGTGTATATGTTGAGTTTAATACTGAGAACTGGAGAGACTGAATAACCCTGGTGATATTTGTATGTTTTGCTATGATCAAGTTGCTGGTGTGAAAATCATTGACTTTTAAGTCTTATGAATATTTTAGCCGATCTCACCTCTTACAGTACATTCTAAGTAGTACACTTAAAATAAGCTGGTACTGATTTTTGAAACTAAACTTGTGTTGTAGCCACAATATGTAAATTAATGCAGTGTCAACTTATTCAGATGGATTACCATGGAAACACATTTACGGTCCTCAGAAGATAGCATTTATAACACCACTTCTTGAGACATATTACTTTTCCGCTGGCTTTAATTATGCTTTGTTTTTACTTCTGCTGCTGTGCATTGATAAAATTGTGTGTAAACTGTTTACAAATGACAGTTCCAGCCATGCATTTAAGATTGCCAATGATATGTTGAATTTAGTTGCCGTAGTCCAAACAGTGTCCACAGTTTTTATTACTGGAACATCTGGCAATTTATTTGCACAGAGCAGCAGGCTCAGACGTTTGCTATTGACACATCAGAAGAAAAATACTGGGGTAATACTTCAAACCAAAAGAAACTGAAGAAACCCAAAGTAAGTGTACCTGCTCTTCAAGCAGTTAAATAGTTGTTGACTGATGCTGATACCAGCCCATTATTTCTAGAGAAATGAGAAACACTGGGTTGGTATGTGCAGTATATCTAGACAAAAAGCTGACACTGTGTATGGATTAAATTTAACCAGCTAGCTGAAAATTGATTGATCAAGTCACAGAGGCCTCCTGGTAACCTCCTGTCACTAGGGAAAAAAGTGTGTTCGTTGAGTGGTTGGCAAGTAGTTGCTGGGTGTTGTTTGTAGTTTCTAAGCATACGTGGTCACAAAGAGGTATATGATGCTACATATACCACATTGCATTTGCTTTGGTCCTCTACAATCATCCATAGTTTGTATGAAAGATACCTAGACATCTGCTGGCATTCACCACCTGCTTGCTAAGTGATGAGAGTGGTACTGTGTGGCACAAACCAGAAATGGAGACTGCTCACTTTCAAAATAAGGCTTGCTCCCTTTGAAATGTATTTCTTGTACTGGAACAACTTTTACTTTGAAGGTAAACGTTCTCTGTTTCCAGTTTATGTTGCATTTTCGGCGGTTTCAGTACAGCTCTTTTTGTTTTTGAAGACAAGTCTACATTTTCCATTCAAACTATGGGCGACCCCAGCAATCCTGCTAACAATCGTACTAGCAACCAAAAATGATCACAAGGAGTCTTTTTGGTGAATTACTCTCTTTGTGACTGTTTTCACTCAGTGATAGCCACTTCCAGCAGCCACTCGCCAACTGGTCAGGGAGTACACATTTTTCCCTAGAGACTAGAGGTTGCCAGGGAGTCACTGACTACTCTCTAAGCCTGTGTCTGTGAATCACTGCAGCTACTGACAGATACTGGAGCTTCAAATGTCATCATTAAACTATTTTTAGACCAAACATGTTTAAATATGCCAATTCTGATTAAACAGGCCAATTCATCGTTCAACAGGAAAGTTGGCAAAACACTCTAACAAGCAAGTTAGCTTACTTGTTCAAGATGAGGTAGCTTGTTTCGCAGTTGAACTGTGCGATTCAAATTAAAAAAGTTTACACCTGACTTTTTGGCCATCTGTCGAACAACACGGAGCCTTCTTTGACACGGTGTCAGTTAGTTTGGAGTCGATACTCAGTAAATGTTGTAAATGTAAACACTAATTAAACTAGCAATCACATTTTGGGTTTGGGCAAATTTACAGTCAAAGCGGGGTAGACCCGTCTTCCTAATAAAGCTGTTTCAGGACATTGCTTTATGAAAGTAACACAGGTAACTGTTTGTTTAATAAGAATTTGATCTGACAAAAGAAAATTGACTAGTTGACCCTGAGATTGCAACCCCTGAAAATATTGCAACCCTTATTATCTGATAACCTGAAACTATTATCACCCAGGCACAAATCGGTTTGGTATAGACATTTCCTGCCCACTTTTCTTTTGCTTTAATCAAGTCAAGCAGATGGTTAACTCTGGGCTTTGTTCCTTTGCATACATTTCTTCTCCAGGGTAAACTTCCCACTTCATCCCCAGGCTTGAACAGGGTCTCTCTGGGGATAGTCACAGTACCATCAGGCCTACTTATACCTCTGATTATGCGTTGCTGGGCCAGCCGTTCGATTGTGTTAATCTAATGACCAGTGCTGTATACGACTATTAAATGATGTTTTCCCCGAATTACAATAATGCTTATTCTGTGCATGAATGCAATACAAAGTTTATTATGCTTCCTATGGATCAATAAAAACTTAGATTTACAAATACAGATTAGCATAGTGAATAACAATTAAGAGGAAGGGTGGATCGATATCACTCAAAATAAGTTGGATTCAGACGGAGCCTCTGGGGATTTCCAGCCAGCTTAGCCTCTGACTCACTGAAGGGAGCAACAAAAGCCACTAAGGGGATACCAGAGAGGTGTAAAGGATGGGATTGTGAGGAAGAGGATTTAGGAGTTTGAGATTTTTTACAAAGTGGTACAAGGAAGACTTGGAAAAAGGGAGAGCTATGGAGGCATTTGGCGGGAGGTTGATGGTGTGAATAAGGAAATAGATGACAGAGAAAAGCAAGGATATGAAGGATTAGCAAGGATGATAAAAACACACAAGGGAAGTCAGGAGATAGAATTAGAAAGGATAAGACAGACAAGATTTGAAATAAAGAAAAATGGGAGCCTGAGATGATGGAAAGGATTGGACAAGAGAATGAGGAGCAGGCACGGAGAGAGGGTGCTCGGTGGGGAAGTGGGGTGCTAATTCAGAGAATGGATGTGAATAGCAGCCAAGGCATTTTTGTATTAACATAATTAACAGATGGTGTTAGTGATTAGGTTACATGCGATTCAGGAAGCCAGGGTTGTTAGCTGAGTGTTAAGGCTGCACATTCTGTGAGCCATGAAAAAGATCGGAAAAGAACAATATCAGTGGAGGGAATTAAATCAACAACACCTACACGCACTTAAACACACAACTGTGGGGGAAGTGGGGTGTACCCGCACACACAATCACAGACGCATGTGTGCAAACACATAGGCGCCCGCACAAACATGAACACACACTGGATACTCACACTCTTTAAACACGTATAATAAGATCAGTAACACACACTAGTCCAATTGCAGACTTAAAATGCATTGTTTCTGGGTTTTTTTAGTGTACCGGCGAGGGACATAAAGGCATTTTATGAGCCATGGCCCACTTTCAAAGCTTTGTCGGCTATAAACACAGCTTTGATATGAGAATAGTGACATGCTGCTGGGAGAAGACTCTTTGTGACTCAGTAAAATATAAAAATAGTCCTGTTGGCTCACTAATGTGAACATGGTGATGCCTTTTGTTCTGCATGCTATTGTCTGTAAGTATAGGCAGAAATGTCTTTCCGTGTGTGTGTGTGTGTGTGTGTGTGTGTGTGTGTGTGTGTGTGTGTGTGTGTGAGAGAGAGAGAGAGAGAGAGAGAGCAAGCGAGAGGGATGGGTGAGAGATTACACCTGGGTTAGTATCAAAGAAGCTCTGCCATATTTATGAATTTGTATGTGTGTATGCTTCATATTATACTTTAGTCTGTTCGACTATAAGTTGCTTATACAGCACAGTTCCCACCAGTTTTGATTTAGTCTTTCACCTGTTTGATATTATTTTGTATTACTCACTTCATGTCTGCTGCCATGTGAACGTGTCTGTCTGTGTTTGTGTCTGTCTGTATCTCTGTCTGTCACATCTGCCAATTGCTTTGTTTTTCCTGTATACTTACAACAGCGAGTTGACTTGTCTGATAAGTCTGTGTTCCATGTGAACAGACAGACAGACTATACAGTGGAAACAGGCATTTTGCCTTTAAGCAATAGGTACTTGTGCACATGTGTGTGTGTGTGTGTGTGTGTGTGTGTGTGTGTGTGTGTGTGTGTGTGTGTGTGTGTGTGTGTGTGTGTGTGTGTGTGTGTGTGTGTGTGTGTGTGCTTGCGTGGTGACTGTGTCTTCAATGCAGTCTGGTTTTAATGACCGTGGGACTTTGTCCAGCATGTAATTCAGGCAGATGGGAATGTGTTTGGATGATTCTGCGTGTGCATCAGTGTGTGTATGTCTATTTATGTGTGCGCATTTGCATTTGGCAGTTTGGTCTGTGTCCAGACAGTCTTAAGAGTGTCGTCGTCCGCTGGGTACTGGCGTGATTGTGACTGGCCCTCTGGTAGTTTTCAAATCAATCACAGGTTTTCAAACTCAGACCAAAACTCCGACTGTGACTACCAGTTTCCTGGAATAATCTTTTCCCCCTAAATAACCTCACATGGTTTCAATGACTTCTGCTTTGTGATCATGCAGGTTGGCGTGTATCGGTATTGGGTGAATCCTTCACCCCGAGGCTGCTTGGACAATATAATATGGGTCTGTGTGTCTTTCATTTTGGCTCCATGTTGTTGTATTTGGTATAAACTGGCAGTTAAGGGAGCTCATTAGTGCTTGATAGACAGATCATAGCTGTAGATTGTTAATCAAACACGCCGCCAACATGGGCACCAGCACCAATCTCTAGTCTCAATCTTAGCTGTTTGTTTAAAAAAAAAAAAAAAAACCCTCAGGCTCACAACAGTCATACAAATTTAATATGGTTATAAGTACTTTAAAGATTAATGGGTTACTTAACTAATTGCTCAATAGCTGGAAATACTTTTTTATATAACATCACAATTTAAAAATGATTTATTTTCTCAGATTGTAGAGAACATTCTAGTGATCTCTAAAGGATGGATGTAGTGAATAGAAGGTTGAATTGTTTTGTTAAAAATGTAAAAAAATGTGTTCACTGATGATGTGACTGCTGATGAAAGTAGCAGGATTGTGTATAGTTTGGCTATACTCGCTGCTAAAGAGGTGAAGGTCTGGCAAAAAATCTCAAAGGAAGAAACAAACACTGGCCGACATCCATGATTTCTAGACTTCAGACGGTTCATTGACTGCAAAGTTGTGTTTTTTTTTAAAATCCTAGTCCAAAACATCCTTTTATTTAAAATTATGTTAGTTTGTCTTGAGGGGCTATGTGTAAAAACAGCTTTAATTGTTAATCAGTTAATGCAGATTTTCTGTAAAATTCCTTGAGTTAAAGCTGAAAGTCTGCACTTCAGCCACATCTATTTATTTTACTTTACAAAATTACAAAAATTACAAATATTGGGCCACTTCGATATTTGAAGAAATATAGAAGCCTTCACAGCAGAAGAGGCAAAGCTGAGGATACCGTCTGTGTCATTTTCGTCAGCATTGCACAATCTGGCATCTTTAGCTGAAGCCCCCGATAAACGTCTCACGGTGTGTTAACTTTTGTGCCTAACTGTCAATGAGAGTGGCTTCACAATGCTTATGTATGTTAATATGCATTACAGATGATGCAGAGCAGGAGAGGACTGATACTTTCTTTTCTCAACTGTGCAAAATTCTCAATGGAAACAACCCCAAATTATACAGCAAGAATTTTAATACAGTATCTTTCTTAAGTGAAAAAAAGAACATGTAGTCTGCAACAGATGGTTTGGTCTCCAAAGATCTGATCTCAGAGTCGTTAGCTAATCTGGGATTTCATGCAAGATAGAAGCAATGGAGATGATGCAAATCCAGACAACTGTAGCAAGTTCTCCAAGATGATTTTAACAACTTGCTTTTCTGGAACTTTGACAAACATATATATATATTTATTTGGGTGAATGCATTCTGTATTTAAGTTTAATTGTATTTAAGTTCAATTGACAGCAGGAAAGTACTTGTGAAATTTATGTGTTTTCATACTTATAAGCCATATACTTAATAAACATGTGTGATTTGCATCTATCTCTGGTGTAAAGCTAGGCATTTTAAAACGGAGGTGGATGGGGATCATAGCCAAGACCCAGTGAATAGTGAAGGTGCGTCTGATGTAGCTTGCTATTTCAACATGTGCTCACATGCTAGATGGTGTCAGAGCTCTCTATATGTCTGTTCTTCCTTTCAGAATTTCATAATTCAGTGATGATAACTGTCTGAAGTTAGTAATATGGTGTTGTTTTGCAGCATTAGAAATCTGTGGTGCTGACTCACATTTCCTCGCAGGATATTGCACATCTTTTTCCAGTTGGTAAGAAGACAATTTATGACCTTTACTTTATTGTTACTCTTATGGTTTACATTTTGGATTTTTTATTTAATCCTACAGATTAATCCCATCATTAGCAATTTGTCACTTAATAAATTATAAGGCCACTGTGTATCATTTTGACCACCATGCTGTATTGTGTGTAAGTGTGTAGATTTTATTTAAACAAATGAATGAAGTTTTAGAGGTGTGAAAATTATTGTATTATAAAATGAAACGTGACAAAACGATCACAACGTTCATATTTATAATATAATCAGTCCTGTAGCTAATCGTTGCTTCAATGGAGTAGTATTGGCTACAGTAAAGACGACCAGACTCAAAAATTCTCATGCAGTTTGAGCCAAGGTCTTTCTCTCACCTCTAGTTTGAATCTACAGTTATTGTTCCTTCAGTCCCATGCCCACTCCACTTCATGCCCCCTTCTGTAGCCTAACTTCAGAGTGGAATCAATGCAGTATTAGAGTAATGGCTTGCTGCGACTGTGCTTGGGTCATTTTATGGTGCGGACATGGAAGCAGAGGATCAATCAGAGCCATGATATCTTATTACTAACGTTAATTCACCCAGAGCAGTATGGATCTGTGCATTAGCCCGGCGGTGCCGGGATTTAGAGCAGTGGAACTGAGTGTGGATATGGCCATATGCGTGTTTGTGTTTCTAACACACATAGTGTCTGACTTTTGTTGGTTTTTGTGCATGCTTTGAGGTTTGCTCCATTGCATACACTTGTGTGAATTGATTTTTGTCATTTTACTGCAGATGAATACATTCTGCATGATATTTAAATGAACTGTAATCAGGGGGACTTCACAAAGGAGCAGAATTTAGGATAATAAAATGTCCAGTATTTGCTTCTTCACCCTTAGAAACAGTCAAGGCAAAGCTCCAACAAACAGCTTTACTTACCAAAGCAAAGCTCAGCTGGTCATCCGTCACATGCACCCTGTTGCTCTTGCCACATGGGATTATTTCCTGGTGGAAAATATATCTGAGGAGTGGGACTTGCCCAGGAAGGCTTCCCCCCCAAAAACATGTTTTATTCATCCAGTGTGCCACTTGGAGTGGCTTGTTTTGGTTTTTGTTTAATGTTTCTTCTGAAGACCAACATGTGCGTGTGTGTTTTGTTGCTATTTTGGTGTTTCTGTCTGCATTTCTGTCTCCCTCTCTTTCTCTCTCTCCCTCTTTCCCTTCTCCCCTCTCTTTTTCCTCCATAGTGTGTGAATGAGTTTGTGCATGTGTTTGTGTGGGTGTTTCATCCCTGGAGAGATGAAAGCCTAGGACCATATGTTATGCAGCAGTAGGCCACAACAGACAGCACTGTTGCAGAGTTCAATAATAAGGATTGCCCAGTGGCAAAGGGCCAGTTGGAGGTTCAGTTGGACCAGTGGCCTGGTTAGTTAGTTGCCAAATTGGGCCTATGCCTAAAAAGTTTTTGTCTTACTGCTTCTCACTGGCAGTAAGCCTGTATCTTTGTCTTTCTCCAGTGCTCTGCTTTGTTATTGGCTCTCTAGGCCCTGTGTAATGCTTTAGCCAATGGAGATGTTTCCTTGAAGAGTGGAAACATGGCCATCCATGATCATACTCTATTCTGCCACTGTGATTTAACTTTCAGAATAATAAATGAAGGTGGTATTTTTTGCAGTTTCAACATACACTATGCAAAAATAGTTTTTCATATGATTGCCAAGCAGCGATTGTAAAAATTTGCGGTGCTAGCTCACTGTCGACCCGCATTTGTAATAACTTGTTCAGTTCCCCATTACAGTGTAGTTGTACTGTGTGACTGCCTTCTTATTGTTGTGTTGTGACTGTCTGTGTTTCAGTCTTGCCTGGTAAAATCCCCCCTTCCATGTTAAGCAATCTAAATCAAGCATCAGGACATGCACTGCCATGTACAAAACAACAGACTAATTGAAATTTAAGAGTAAGTACTGATGTCAGTCCAATAACATTTACTCAATCAAAATCCACACTACGTTATTTGGACTCTAAAGTGAGTCTTAGAACACAAAAGATCCACAGAACCAGCAGTAAATGGAAAACATATTCTCACTAAGTTGCCCTGGCCTGATATAATATGTTCAAACACAGATTCAAGTACAATAAAATCAACTTGACGCCACAGCGGTGTTAGTGAGTTGCAGTAAATATGATTTTAAATCGTGGCTGAAACAGAGGTTTAAATAAGAATCAGAAAGAATACAAGACTGACAAAACTGCATGCCCTGCAGTGATTAGTGGGATAATGCTGTGTGTTATAATAACAAATATACCAGCCATCCACCCATTTTCTACTGCTTTGCCTTATCAGAGTCACAGGTGCCTGGTGTCTTGCAGGCTGCCCCAAGTGGCGGGGTACACCGTGGACAGATTCCCAGCCTGTCACACATCAAAAAAAAGAAGTTAAAACTAGTTTGTAAATGTATTTTTAAAGATGTATTTTTTTGTTTTTTATAAATGATATAATAATCTATATTTACTGAGCATGACTGTAATTCATGATCACAGATTGTGGTTGTTTATACACAGTTTTAGGGAAGTGGATCTGCTGACATGTGCAAATTTAGCTAAATCCACCCTGTTGTGGTTAACGGCTGTGAATGTCGCTGCTGTATATTATCACATGCTAAGTTAATATAAAAAGCAACATGGCACATATCTATCTATCTATCTATCTATCTATCTATCTATCTATCTATCTATCTATCTATCTATCTATCTATCTATCTATCTATCTATCTATCTATCTGTCTATCTATAAACACAACCCTGCAATGTTGGCAGGAAAAATAACTGAACTTTACCCAAGCACCTCTGCACAACTCAGCCACACAGATATATGTGTATTCTCTTGTGTAATAAGGACAATCAATACTGTCACTGTAAAAAATCAGAACAAAGAAAGAGACCAAAGTGAAATTGACAGATAGGTGGGGGAGTAACAGGTTTAAAGTTAATTTGTGTTCACTCTCTCCTTTTTCATATTGTCTCTAGAAGAATCTCCTCCCTTCATCTTACCCCCTCTTCTGTTTTTTTCTTTTTCCTACTCTGTGTCTCTGTCTACACACACACAGACACACACGCACACACACACAGACACACACACACCTACACACACACCTTCCCCGTAGAGGTCATTTTAAAGACAAGGTTCGGGCCAATCAAGCTGAAGTTGTATAGCCCTAGTTGTGGCTGCCTGATTGAGAGTGACATTGACACGATTACGACAGACAAACTAGATTAAGAACGACATGGCACTCCCTGCCTTACTTCGTCTACCCTCTGTCCCTCTCTTTCTATCCTGTTCCCCCTCCTTCATTGCTCTTTGCTCTTGTTGTCTGTAAGTATACGGTTGTATTTCTCACAGAATTTGTCCTCTAATGACTCTCAGCAGCTCATCTTTACTCATTTGTGTGCCTTTCATAACAAAACTTTCATGAGCCCACTTTATGTGTGGGGCCTGCTTCTATTAAACCTCATTATCATCAGTAACTAAAGGCTTATGTTACTCAAAGCCTCCAATTGCTTTATCAGAAAATCATGCCAGTTTCTGCTCTTCTTACCCTGGCTACAGTTGACCCACAGTTACAGGGCTGTTTTATTAAATGCACTACTGTCAGAACCCAGGACCATTAGAAAATGGTTGTCAGTAGGAGCCTTTTGCCAGCCAGCAATCTTCTCAAATTGCCTTACCTCACTTTCTTGGTAGCAGCAGGTCTGGTACTGGACCTACAACTCATACTGACATGGGATGAAATGAATCTACCGCTTGCATTCTCCTTTGTCTGGTGAAATAACAAACCTGGCTTGATGTGATGTGCATGAAATTCATTTCTGTGGGGACAGAGGATCCAAGCTGGCTCTTACTGAAACTAGGAGTTTAACATCATTATCCTTAGTCAGGATTTGATAATAAGGACAGAATATGTGCATTGCTGGGATGCAGAATGTACTGAGAAGACTGCTTCAGCACCTCTGTTTGCAGTTGCCCGTTGATAACATCATTTAATTTCATTAATACATGTTGGAGATGATTTGTTGAAACTGACTATTAACTTTTTACTTCTCAACATCTTATCGGCATAACATGGAGAAAACAAGCGCTTCTCTTAAACTGGAATTATGCTTCTGTGGGAGTAGCGCGCTCGCAGTGAGCTGGCAGTCTGTGGACAGCCGGTTTACCTGCAGAGAGCATCTGTTGTCAAAGGAGGCAGCGTACAAAGTATGTGGTACAACTGATATGTGGGGTACTCTTATTTGTGCTGATTTGTTGTAGGTTCATCAGGGCTAAACTTACAAGGTGGTGAAGTTATACTGAGTGTTAAAACAATGAAAATTGTGAACTGCAGCTACTGCCTCTGGGTTTCATGCTGTAATTTTTGATCTTTGATAGTTTCTTTGTGCTTCTTCCATTCCTGGTAAACTTGAATATTGCTCCCTTCCCTTTTCTGACCTTTCAGCGATTAATCAGCATTCAGTGACGTAGAGCAACACCCGCGTCCGATAACATACATTTGGGATTTTGTAGGTCTGCACGGGAGCAACTTTGCAGTGGGTTTTCTGCACATATAGAAATTTGTGCGCAAACAGAGACCATTGCAAGACCATAAATTGAAAGGCTGATACATGAGGTGACTACTTACTAGCAGTTTTAACTAAAGGTGGGGTTACCTCTCCTTAATATCGTCTTTTTGTCTTGTGTGTAAAATCGTAAGAAAAACAGAAGCTCCTGTGATTTAAAACAGTGTAATTCTTACCTCTTTTGACCTTAGGCCTCAGTCACACACGTCTAGAGACCAGTTATTGACCCCCAGGCAACCTCGGGTTGCTAGGGAAAAATATGTATTCTCTGGTTCTTGGAGGTTGCTGGGATGCTGGGTGAAATCATAAAGAGGTTGCAGCATTAAAAACATCCTGATTATTGCTTTGGTTGTTAGCAGATTGACACAGTCACCCATAGTATGCGTGGAAGACACCGACTAGTTTCAGCTAATAACTGCCAATATCCTCCACCACCACTTGGTGGTAATGTGAGCAATCTTTAGGAAAGTTGTGATTCAATGTTTTTACATGTAATGTTGTGAACATGACTTTTATTAAGTCTATGTGTCCTTTAAGCATGCATGTGTGGCAATGTTTTGAATACATGCATATTATGCTTGTGCTTCTTTTTTGACAATTCCATGTTATGTGTATCTCTTTGTCTCAGTCTGTTTAACTGTGTGTGTGTGTGTGCATGTGTGTGTGTGTGTGCGTGTGTGTGTGTGTGCGTGTGTGTGCGTGCATGTGTGTGTGTGCGTGCATGTGTGTGTGCGTGAATCGAGCTATGAGCGTCTAAAGACAATTCCCTCGGTCTGATCTAATAAGTGTTCATCTCATTTCTGAGCTTTCTCCTCACCTCCTCTTTTAAACTTGGTTAGTATCGGTAGCCAGATTAGCTTAATGAAGTCCCAGGGAAGTCACTTTCCCTTTGGATGTCTCTCCACTCCACACTTTGCTTTGTACATCCTGCTTCACATGGTGCTCTGTGGCTGGGAGGGTTAGCGAGTTGGTCAGGGATCCTTTTTCTTAAGCATCAACCTATAAAAATTTCTATTTACACCTTCACTATGTGTGCTGTATAGTATGACTCTGAATGTAACACGGCTCTTTTGAGTGACATTGATCCCTTGGTGATTGACCTCTGATCTCTGACTCTTCTAGATGCCCCTTAGGGGTCTAGCCAGTATGCGCTATCAGCCTCTCCCAATCTAATCACTGTTACACCTAATACCTCTGAGTGCTATTAACTTACCATCAGGTTATGGACTAACTTGTGACAACACACACACACTCACACACTGTTTTGTATTGACGTTAGAGATGGACCGATCCGATATTACGTATCGGTATCGGTCCGATACTGACCTAAATTACTGGATCGGATATCGGAGAAAAATAAAAAATGTAATCCGATCCATTAAATATCACGAAAGCACCTCACAAAACTTGCAACACGCCGTAACTCACCTCAGAACGTTAGCACGTCGGAGCAGTATGCATCACGTGATAGAGCGGCTGTGGCATTCGGGACCTGTAGGTGGTCTGGATAGCATTTGGAGCTTCGCTAGCAACCCGGCATTTCATCAAAGTTATCCCGAGAGAAGTAAAGCAATTGTGTAAGTCCATCTCTGAATGTTTGTAAAGCATTCCTGCGTTAAGCTTAACAAGCGACTGCCTCTTCTTGCTGCTACTTCAATCATGAAACTGCTTAACGATCAGCTGATCGGCTTTTCTGTCGCGAGTCCGTGTCTCTAGTTTGCTTTTGGCCCACTTTGCACCAGAAAGAGGAAACCAGCGGCTGAACAACAGCAGCACGTTTAAGCTTGATCAGCTGTTGTTAGAATGTATTTAATATTACTTTCTACTCGAGGATCTTTTTCTATGTAGCTGACGCTGGTAACTGTGCAGGGGCGGATCTAGCAAAGTTTAGCCAGGGGGGCCGATAGGGCATTAACAGGGAAAAGGGGGCACAAAGACATACTTTTCTTTCTTATTCTCATTTAAAATGTCAAGCTTTTAATAAATAATTATCTGACACCCAAAGTTTTAATTTGATGCAAAATGAATAGAAGTCCATTATTGTATATAGTAACTATTAAGTCTAATATATATACCCTAGTAAGCTATAGTACTTTTTCCTTTGGGAAGGTACCATCTGTGCAGTCTGCAATTCTGTTGAAGAAAGATGTTGAATCTATTTAATATTTCTTGAAAAATAATTGATTTCTGTGCATTTTTTTTCACACTGCATCAAATTAAGGTTGATTACGTCGATTAAGCATCATGAGGTGGAGCGTGAGGGGTGGTTCCCTATTTTTTATTTATTTATTTTTGTTGTTGCTGGGAGTTGGAACCCTATTAGTTAGGTTGCTTAATATTTATGCTAAGTACTCTTTAAAATACCAGAATAGGGAGGATGGTGTAGGTTTAAGTTTATTAGATTGATCAGTATTGCTGAACTATGAAATATTTTTTTTTGCATACAGGTATAACAGAATAGCTTTAGTGTAGTTGTTGTTTTAAACTTGAGTATGAACTTATACAAAATGCAGCAAGATATTTAAAAAACAGTTTTGTTGATTAAAAAACACTATATCGGATTCATATCGGTATCGGCAGATATCCAAATTTATGATATCGGTATCGGTATCGGACATAAAAAAGTGGTATCGTGCCATCTCTAATTGACGTGTCACACAAAGATAAAAATAAACACAGTGTTGAGGCTGCAGTTGGGTAGATATTTCTCCTGATTTGGAGGAGAAACAAAGGCTGAGGGAGAGAGAGATAAATGGTGGCACCTTAGCAATTATACAGGTGCACTTTTCTTGGGGTTAATGCTCTTGATCATACATCAGTATCGCCCAGCAGAACATAACTCCAAAAGATCCCCCATTGATTTGTCATAAGGTAAGAGAGTGCATGTGTTGGGATCTCAGATATAATTCCTTTCATTCCTGTGTTCATCCTAAACACCTAATGTGTGTTTTTATAGCCTAATTCTGAGTCTCTCTCAATTTTCTGAAGTGTCTCCATTAGTGGTTGGATCAACAGACTGGTTTTAGTTCCCCTTGAGGGAAAAGAGTGAAAGCACCCCATTGTGTATCTCTTCAGTGATCCATCTCCAGCTGGTCAATACAGAATGATCTCTGTTATGGAGGACTGATTCTTGAAAAGGCACAAGATGACTCCGTCTTGCACAGACCTGTGTGGATTTCATATTTTTGCTTTAAGAGTAGTGCACGTTTCTGTTTGGCTCTCTGTGTGCATGCAAGTGTATGTGTGTCTGTGGTGCTGGTCTCTTTCATCCTGGCCTATCCCTGGGGACAAGAGTCATAGTGGGCATGCACCCTACTCTAGACCTTCTTTGATAATCTTCCCTAATTGGTCTTAGTAGCAGTCTCATGAGAAAGCTAATTAAAACAAGGTGTTGAAGGGGAAAATAACAAAATAATTGTGGTTGTGTGTGTGTGTGTGTGTGTGTGTGTGTGCATGCTCATGCTAATATCTGTGTATATTCATGTGAAGCCGTGTTTCACCAAAGTCACATTTGTTTACAGAGATGTGACTTGAGGTTTTCTTGTGAGTGAGTCTTTATGTGTTTATAAGGAAAAGTGTGATTGAGCATTATATTTGCTCCATCCTCTACTGTTTGTTTCCATAAATGCATTGCATGCAAATGAATGTTTGTGATTGTGTGAATGAGTCGAGAAAAGCAGACCTGCTGCAGCTGATTGAAGTGCGCTTGTTTTGTTTTTTTTGGAGTTGCATTTTCTCGGTGCGTCTAATCATACGCGAGGTCCGTCTTTACTGTTTCAGCTCTGAGCCCCTCCAGTCTCCTCCTCACCTCAATTTTGTCTCTTCTCAGTTTCTGCTCATATGACTTCTCAGTTTCCTTTGTTATGATTTAAAGACCTAATGGCTTTATTCTTCTCATTTATTATCTTTTTGCTCTTGTATTTGTAACTTGATATGTGTACACGCTCTATTGGGTCAGCTTTACATTCATATATCTGTATTACAGTAAACAACAGAATGAACGGGGTTGGGTTTTGAGGTTTGGGGTTAGACAGAGATAGTGAGAAAAGTGAGTCAGAGCATCCAAGTGAGGCACATTGGTGCTGCACCGTCTTTGCCACAACAGCCTGTTCAATTTGTTCTCTTCTTCTTCTACTTCTTTCCCTCCTTCATTTCCTTTTTCCATCACTGGCCATCTCCATTTACTTATTGAGCTGTTCTGTCATTGATCTGTCCATCGACTGGCCCTCTGATCCATCCTCCATCTGTCTACCACTGACAGACTTTTAATTGATGAGAGAGCAGGTCAAATTAAGCAATTAGGCCAAGTGGCGGAAAAAGAGACAGAGCATGTCTTTTTCAGGTAGACGGAGGGTGAGGAGGGGCGCTGAGTGAGGATGAAGAGGAGAAGAAGGGGTACGAGTGGGGAAAACGAGGGAGAGTTGGGAGGGAGGACGGGGGGATGTTGTGAAGGATAATGAATGCGGGAGGCATAGGCAGATGCGGAATGTTTACGCTTTTTCATTTTGGAATTTGAATGAATTTTTCATAGCTATTCATAAAAAATCCATCAATATTTCACCTGGGGAGAGTGAAGGAGAAAGAGAGGGAGAGGGAGAGAAAAAAGGACCCTTACGGAATGAGTTGTCATGAAAGTCCATTGAAGCAAACAGAGTCGCTGGAGAAGAAGAAAAAGAGGGAAGGAGGAGGGATGTAGGGATGTTTATGCCGAGGACACAAACACCTAGATAGGGGTAGCGGTGCTGGAGGAGGGGGAGTGCGAGGAAGGGATGCGGAGGGGAGCCTACAACGTATATGTCTGGGTGAGAATGAGAACGACGGCTGGTGTGGTATCTGTCGGAAGGTGTGTGTGTGTGTGTGTGTGTGTGTGTGTGTGTGTGTGTGTGTGTGTGTGTGTGTGTGTGTGTGTGTGTGTGTGTGTAGTGTAGTCTGAGACAAAGCCATATCAACCACCCCCTCTAACAGCAACAGCAGGTTGTGTTAATTTTCACTTTGTCAAACCCCATTATGTGAGAAGAGCGTCTGATCCTTCCCTATTACCATACAGTGGGCCCAGACACCTGCGATGGGATTTCGTGTGCCTTATTGCTTTCTTCATGGGGAGCAGCACAGGGAGTCATGAGGTTGGAGGCATAGAATCAACTAGTGGCTTTCTTTAGCCTGCTTGCTCCCTGCGCACATTTACTTTAATGTAGACTGATACACGTGTACTGTCTAATTTTGACTCGGTTTACAGATATTTTCAGGTAATAACCAGGTAAACTTAACCCACGATCTCTATCTATGACTCATAACCCTGCTTGAATATAAGAGAAAAGTGTAATATTCACCGATCAGGTCACAGCCCAGTGATCAGTGACTAGACTCGATCCCTGCAGCCTCTAGTTGAACTCTGTCCTTACCAGATTGTACCACTAGATCTACCTCAGGGCAGGTCATGCGGCGTGTCATTTGCATTAATTTATGCCAGCAGGCGGGTCAGTCATCTGTCTATAGGTAGTCAATTAAATATCTAATTAAGTGGGGAGGAGTTTGAATAATGTAGGTGTATTGACTGGCTTGGTTGGGTGGGAGAAGGGATGATAGCTGTGTCTAAATCAGTGCTGCGGCAGACGTGAGGGTGATATAAACCACTGAATATCTGTCAGAAGCACATTAGAGGAATGCGGGAGAGGAATACATGCTCCAATATAGCACTGTGCAAATGTCTCAAGTCCCCCCTCGTATCTTTATGTGTGTATAATTTTTTAGGCCTGTCACATCTTCTTTTGTCCTCCACTTGTCCAGTTACCTTAGTATTTTTTAAGGAAGCACTGCACAGCATGCTGAGGTATGCCAAGTTTTCAGCTAATAGCTCTTTGGAAATTACCTCATTGGTGCAAAAATACAATTTTTTGCTGCCTCTATAAAAAAAATAGATGCCAGTAAGTATCTAAAAATACAGTTTATTCCTGGTGTTCACTGTTTTTTTGTGTATGAATGATTCACAGGTTAGAGTCAAGTGGTTAAACAAACAAATAAACAAAAAATATATACCTCAGAAAATGGTCAGGTACAAGAACAGGATTGCAACTGAGTGAAAAAGCAGCCAGTGTCCCAAGAAAAAAATTGAAAGCCCTTCAAAAAGAGTTGAGAAGAGAATTTTAAAAATTACAATAAAGACTGGCTCATTGGAAACAAAATATAAAGAAGTAATGGGGGCTCAACTACTTTTGTGCAATGCTGTAGATTAAAATTTAGATTAGAATGTGTTTTAGAGATATAGGATCAGATACTGCTGAAAATATTACAGATTTTATTTTGGTTTGACATCTATGGCAAGATGCTGGAAGTGGTTGCCTCCAGAAGAGGTTGTTGAAATGAGTTTTGACTGTTGCTTACTTGAAAGATTAGTCAGGTGAAGTAGAGTGTAACTAAATTTGGTTTGGTTCCTATGGTTCAGATTTTCACGCTGATTTATTTGAAAATAATCAAGAGTTGTAAACAAAAAGTCCGACCGTTAAATGAGTTAACTCGTTAACTGGACAGTTTTGGTGACATGCCTTTCTGCAGCAGCTTTGCACAGTACAAACAGGTATGTAAAAATGGCAGCGCTTTACCACACAGGTTTAAATACATGTTTTGCATCTACAATCAAGCCACAGTCATGTCAACAGTTGTTTTGACCTACACAATTGTGAATAACACAGCACAGCAAACCTATGGAGCTAAATGTGCACACAGTACATCATCATACAAAAAACCTTTGAGAACACTCAAGTTTTCTAATGAACCTAAGCGTGAATACATTTACATTTATAACATATAACATATTATGTTGATTAAACATGCACCGTATAGTTTTCTCAATTTCAAATAAATTATTTTTAAATGTCACGTTTGTTTTGATACCACCTCAATATTTATAAATATGTCTTTCTTTCTGACATGGAATGAAACACAAATGAAATTATGTTTTTAAAGAAATAAAATTACAATAAAAAACCCTGAGAAAATACAATCAGCATTTTAGGAACTGGACTCCCAAATGCAGTAAGTGCGTATTCATAAGGAGATATCTGTTTATAGAGTTTGGCTTCTCACTAACTCTGGTACACATCAACACGAACTGAGAAAAATCATCTGAGACACTCTGTACGCAACAGGCTGCATCTGTTATGTTGGAAGGGATGTTTAAGTTAAAACAACTAGACGTACTGCAGATGTTGGCAACCTTCACGCTGTCATCAGAAGTGATGTTTCTTGGGTTTGTGTGAGAATTTCTGAGTGTTTATTCATATGAAAGATTAACTCACAGACTAAGCCTGCGCTCATAAAATATTTATACTAAACCTGTGAAAAAAACAAGTTTATTACAGCTGTTTAAGTGGTTTGTAAATAGGTTCACCTGTATATTTCATTAAAAATAGCACAAAGACAGTGCAGGCTTACAGATATTCTAACTGAGAACTTTGATTTTGGTGCCAGCAGCATGTTTTTGGAAAAGATGTGTTTGGCTAATTTGGTTAATAACATGACTGTGTATAAAAAGAAAGACTATGAGTGTAGATTAGCAATTTAAGAAAATATTTTTATCAGTGAAAGATTGTGAAGACTTTGGGCATTTTAACATATGCACACTAAAAAGACTGAAAGAATCTAGATAAATCTGTGAAACCCAGAGACAAAGCCAAATAGCTATATTGAATAGCAGTGATCTTCAGCCAGTCCTGCATTAAAAACAGACACGTTTCTTTTTTGGAAATCAATACATGACCCCGGAACACATCAGAAAATGATTGCCAGTGAACATTGTTGGGCTCTGAATACACAATGTAAGTTAAAAGTGCACAATACATATAACCCACCAATACATATTAGGCGAGAAGCGGAGTACACCGTGGACAAGTCGCCAACCTATCAGAGAGCTAACACAGTGACAACCATTCGAGCTCACATTTACCTCTATGGCCAATTTAGACCATGACCAATTAACCCAAGTATGTCTTTGGATTGTGGGAGGAAGCCAGAGAACCCATGCAGACGCAGACAGATCATCCACACAGAAAGGCCTCAGACTGGATTTAAACTCAGGATCGCTTTGCTGTGAGGTGCCGTGCTAACCAATGTACCACTTTATTAGAATATGAACAAGAAGAAAAAAAAAGAAAAAGAAGTATCTTTCAAAGCTATATTTGATTTAATAGGTTTAATGGTTTAAAACACAGCTGTAGATCTCAGTCTCATTTGAAATTGAGGTATTTTTATGGGTTTTTTTTCACATGGTGACAGCTGTGTCTGCACACCTTATTTATGTGTAATATAACAATGGCATCATCCACAACAATGTGAATGTATTGCTCTAAACAGGTGCTAATAAACACATCGCATATGTTTTTGTGTATGTTGGCAGTGCTAAATTTGCATGTTGGCACTTGGCTCAGTGCCATTGTGATTGCTTTATTCTTTTATAAAGCTGCCATGAACACAGGTATGTCACTGTTTAAATTGCATCACAGAGCTTTAAACACAGCTATGCTACAAAGATAGTCATGAAACCACAGATGGATGCAGACACAAAGCAGAGATAATGGTTGGTATAAGATTATTTGCCCTTTGCAGTCACACAGAAACATAATACAATTCAATGGGGGTCCCTCATTTAGGTTTCACTGTGCAAATGCAGTGTTTTCAAAGAATTTGTAGTCATGGAAAATTAATAGATAGGAATCAGCATGGAGCAGCACATAACCGTCTGCCCAACCCTACAGTAGGTCATGACTATTTCGCTGCCACAACAAAGATAGAGGAAGGTCAAGGGTGAGAAGTTGTGAACACTCTAGTTTTCCAATGCACAGTAAAGTATTAGAATTAAGTTTAGTCTTGCTTGAATTTAGTTTTAATTCATTTTCTACTCCAGAAATTTGTTCTGGTTTTGGGAAAAAGATCTTTGCATGAATTCTTTTAGCTAGTAGTTTAATATAATTGGACTGACTGACTGCCCAACCAGTCTACATGTGTTTTGTGGACTTGGAGAAGGCATTCGACCGTGTCCCTCGGGGTGTCCTGTGGGAGGTGTTGCGGGAGTATGGGGTGTCTGGCCCATTGCTACGGACCATTCGATCCCTATACAACCGTTGTAAGAGCTTGGTTCGCATTGCCGGCAATAAGTCGGACTCGTTCCCGGTGGGTGATGGGCTCCGCCAGGGCTGCCCTTTGTCTCCGGTTCTGTTCATAATTTTTATGGACAGGATTTCTAGGCGCAGCCAAGTGGCGGAGGGCTTTCGCTTTGGTGGCCTCAGAATCTCATCTCTGATTTTTGCGGATGATGTGGTTCTGTTGGCTTCATCGGGTGATGGCCTCCAGCTCGCACTGGAACGGTTCGCAGCCGAGTGTGAAGCAGCGGGAATGAGGATCAGCACCTCCAAATCTGAGGCCATGGTTCTCAGCCGGAAAAGGGTGGAGTGCCCACTCCGGGTCGGGGATGAGTTCCTGCCCCAGGTGGAGGAGTTCAAGTATCTCGGGGTCAGCCGGAGATCGACAGACGGATTGGGGCTGCAGCTGCAGTAATGCAGACGCTGTACCGGTCCGTCGTGGTGAAGAGGGAGCTGAGTGTAAAAGCGAAGCTCTCAATTTACCGGTCGATCTACGTCCCTACCCTCACCTATGGCCACGAGCTGTGGGTAGTGACCGAAAGAACGAGATCGCGGATACAAGCGGCAGAAATGAGCTTCCTCCGAAGGGTGGCTGGCCTCTCCCTTAGAGATAGGGTGAGAAGTTCGGCCATCCGGGAGGGGCTCAGAGTAGAGCAGCTGCTGCTCCACATCGAAAGGAGCCAGCTGAGGTGGTTCGGGCATCTGACAAGGATGCCCCCTGGGCGCCTCCTGGGTGAGGTGTTCCAGGCATGTCCCACCGGGAGGAGGCCCCGGGGCAGACCCAGGACACGCTGGAGAGATTATATCTCTTGGCTGGCCTGGGAACGCCTTGGTGTTCCCCCGGATAAGCTGGAGGAGGTGGCTGGGGAGAGGGAGGTCTGGGCCTCTTTGCTTAGGCTGCTGCCCCTGCGACCCGGTTTCGGATAAAGTGGATGAAGATGGATGGATGGATGGATGGTGTTTCATTTATCTGTGACAAAGCAAAGGCTTTTATATTTTTGTTTAATGCTAGTTAATATTTGATTTTGAAGAAAAATGAAAAGTAGTAGATTCATGTTAAAAAATGAGAACCACATCAGATGTATGTGAAAAGCCACAAAATCTGACAAACTGAGCTCTGTGACACACAGAAGGGACATAACTGTGTTTAGCTGAGTTTTGTTCATGTTTTTTTGTGTTTGGGGCAGACAGACTGACTGATGGGCATATGGGGAACATGGTGCTGTGGCACAGCTGACTGCCTCTGACATGACACAAATGACGGCGCCTGGGGGAGTTAAGTGGAGAGTCCCTGATTCCACCCAGAGTTTATACTTTCCAGGTTTGCTGTTTCTTGTTTGGTTTTCTGTCTCTGTTAGGGTTGATCAGGTTCAAAGAAACCTTCTACTACTACTTTTGTTCTATTTCCTCCTGTTTTATCAGTCTCCCCCTTATTTCACCCTCAACCCCTCCCTTGCCCCTCACTCCCCACCGGCTCCCTCCAGATGTGTTAATCAGTACTCCCTGTTAACACATGATTCACCCCATATGTCTTCTACAGCATCAGGCCTCCACTGGGGAGCAGGGATTGCGTATACGTGCATGTGTGTGTGTTCACATGAGTGAGTGCAACTTTGATGTGTCTTTTCTCTATTTTTGTGTGTGTGTGCACACGTGTGTGTGCATGTGTGTAAATGCTTGAAAATCCACCAGGCTTGCCGGGGCTTTCTCCAAAGGGCTGCTGCTGTCGGCTCAAATCAACCTCCTCTCCCCATGAGTGAACACACTAATCCATTTGTGTATCTGACTACATGTTGTGTGTGTGTCTGCGTGTGTATGTAAGCATGCTAATCCAGGGGAGGGCCTTGCCTAACACCCCATGAAAACACTCCATTCACTAGCAATTAGAGGCAGGGGCCCTAGGCCCGGTACTACACTTCCACTGGGAGAGAGGGAGACAAAGAGGGGAGGAGAGGAGGAAGAGATGAGGGTACTACAGGGACAAGAGGAGGGGCACAGGTCTGAATGTCTGTGTCTGAGGGACAGGAACACTTTGATTTTTGGTCATCTAAACTTTTTCCTGTTAACACTTACCACTGGACTGCTTAATAAAACTGTCTTCATGCCAAGTTTGCCCATCAATAAGACAGAAAAACAAAGATGCTGACCAGTAACATTTGTCTTCTAGTTTAATTATTCCTTATTCATATCATGTGTCATTATTAATGGTTTATTGATCTATGATGAATCCAGACTGAGCTTTATCCACTCGGAGAGACAGTCATCGTTATGAGTTAACAGTCTGGAAAAGATCTCTGTGGAACAAAACATCTTTCTTCCATTAAAGCCCACTAAGAGACAGGATTTATCTCTGCTTCTGGTTTTTTAAAACAAGTATTCATCTCTGTCTCTTTCTGTGTGTGTGTGTGTCCATTGTTAAAGTTGTTGTTCCCCATGTAACCAACACTGAACAATCATGTAAAACACTAGCACTGGGAAACCAACAGCCACAATCCCAGCTGCACACTTGTTTGTGCTTCTACAAACATTAACCTAAAGTAAAAACTTTCATGAGAGTATGGTGACTTTCATTTAATTTGTTTTTGAGTGGGAACCCCCCCCCCAAAGAAAGTACTTTCAGCTGTTTCTGTATTCACATGGCGTCGCCACAGCAGCTTTGCATGTTTGATTTGGCAGTGCTTTTTTTTTTTCTTAATGGTGAGTGCCCTTCCTGATCCAACACCAAAGGGATATTTGTCTTCTTCTGGTGTCAAACCCGGAACCTTTAACATGTAGGCAAATGTGCAACCCACTACACTATTGAGCTGCTTAATTTGGTTTTGATTCATGCTTGAAAATTATACCAGTTAAACTTTTGATCATTCTTGTATTTTCATGCTGTCTCTGGTTAATATGAAAAAACTCAGTTGTAAATATTTGCAGGTCAATAAAAGTATGGTGTCATAGGTTAATAGATTTTTGTGCCTGGATATCTTAAACTGTTAAAGAAATTTAGATTATATGAGGTGTGCGCCACTTTTGCTATATGGTGCTTTGATTGCATACACTTAACACATCACCACCAATGTCTGTTATTGTGATGTTTTTTTGTGTTATGATCAGATTGATCTCAGTGCTGCCACAGATACTAAGAAGTTTTCCAAAAAGAAAATAGAAAAACCTGAATGCTACATAAATGCTGACGTGGTAAAACCTTACTTTGTAGCGATCAAGAGATCAAATAAACAGTTAAACCAAGCAAAGTAGCAATCAATAACTCAATCAGACTTTTCCACTGAAGATAAAATGACCTTTAACACCATCATTAGTTCACATCATTAGTTCAAATATACTTTTAGCATATGTGATGGAAACTTTTGCATATAAAACATAATATAATATCAAATTAAAGAAACAAAATAACAAGAAAAGAGGCAGAGATGTAAAAATATAACTGATGTTCAGGTTTTACTAAAACAAAAAAAATTATGAATCCAAATAACAGCATTCTTTCAAGATTTACTTATTTTATATGTTATAAACATCAGGGCAGTTACTTAAGTGATGTTTAAAATGCCTGTTAAATAGTTAAATTTAGTTTCTTCTTACTTCACAAATATACAGCCCACATTAAGAAAGCATAAAACTCTAAACTTGGCAGTTTAGTTGAAGAGAGAGCCTGTCATCAGGTGAGGTGTTGGATAAGATCATTTTGCTTTGCTGGCAAACGAAAAGTCATTTGTGTGTATAATTTAAAACCTTTTTTCTGTTTGACAAATGTGATGATTAAGAGGCAGGAGAGCAAATGGACTGAACATCCAGTATCACCACATAGCAAGTCTTAAAATAGCACAGAAATAACTGCCACAAAATGAAAACCACTGACAGGTTTAGTGATCATTTCATGACAATGCAACCCTCTGCTTAAAGATTTTAGCATCTGACATTCACATGGAAATTACTTTGACACAATATGTCTAAACATTGTGGCAAACCACTGGAAAAGCTGCTCGAGGAACACAATAAACACTCAGAACCTGCCAGATCCCAGTGTTACTGGGTGGATATGGGAAGTGCTTGAACAAGCCTGATCCATGAAGACCCTGCTTCGGAACCTACATGACTACCTCTGGACTTATAGTTCAGAGCTGCTTTAGTAGAACAAAAGACTCTTACCTGGACTACTCCATGTGGTTCTGTAGGTATAAGTTTAATGCCAGAGTATCTAACTTTAAAAAGAAGACCATGGCTAAGATAGAAACATGGGCCAACCTTAGCCAATTAGTCTCCTAGAAGATGTGAATGCAGCATTACAGACAATCCCTGCTGCAACCATTACTGATACCAACCAGCTGATCTACACTACAGCAGCAGTGATCCTTGAGATGCTTGGCTGTAAGTTAAACAACCACAAGGAGCAGTACCCTCCATGAAGAAGAAACTAGAGGCTAGAGAGGAAAGAAAGTTTAAGACAGCACGGAGGAACGTTAGCCAACTATTAGAACTGCAGAAAGGTGTGATAAAGAAGATGCCTAAGAAGTACAATAAGATGTCCATACATGAAGACTTAGAAACTGCCAAGCAAAGACTCAAATCCTTGGCCAGCCACTTGCAGAGGTATACCAGAGAGTTAGAAGCTAGGAGAATAAACCAGATGTTCTCCAATGAACCATCCAAGGTGTCCACTCAGTAGCAGGGGAACAATATGACAACTGCCCCACCAAGGCTGGAGACAGATTAATACTGGCATAAGGGAGAAGGATGCAACAAAGAACAACAATGCTCAGTAGCTAGTTGGTCAAAGAGCAGAATACAGTAACCTCCCTAAACAGGATCCAGTAACATTCACAATGACAGACATGCAAGGATCCCCAGAAGGTACAGGTCTCATCCTTGCCTTTCCACTTCATGGTAGCTACTGTTAGGTATCATAGTGACGAAGATGAAAGGCCACATGTGTGTGTATACATAATCGGGGCCTAGACGGGAATTCGCAGGAACACCAGAGCAGCAAAACACCAACTATTAGTAGAACAGTCACTCGAGACTGTAAGACCAGACTGACCAACCTGTACATCACCTGGATTTCCAAGAAAGCCTTTGTAGCACATGGATTCTGCAATGCTTAGAACTGTACAAAATCAGCAGGATCCCAAAAGCCTTCTTTAAGATTTTAGTGTGGATGTGGGGAACAACACCAGAGGCCAACTTCAAGCCAGTTGCACAAGTCAATTTAACAAGTCAAAAGAATTGCCATCATAAAATCTACAAGTCCAAGGGTTTCAATATCTAGTGTAGCCCAGCTAGAAAAAAAGAGCAGTGGAAAGTAGTTTTTTTTTCATGTATAATGTAAAGAATTTAGTCATTTCTTTTTTCTTTTATGTTTAAAGGAAGATGTGGACCAATAAGATTATCTGTTGTCATTTAACTTGGCCAATCAGCAATGAGCTCCCAGTGACCCTTGCTGTTGACCTTGATCACATGATTTCCTGTGTTGCCATTTCGTTCCTGTTCATATAATGCCATGTGCCAGAGAAACTAATGTTCCCGAAGTCGAATCGCTAGGAGTTAAAAGCAAGTCTGCTGCAGTTGTTTTTGGTTGTTCAGAGTTTCACCCTGTCAACGGTCAGGTTTTTTTGTTATCTGGTAAAAGGATGACTCGACAGACGGACCCAGTCTGAAGCAAGCCCCATCGAGGAGCAGTGATTCCACAGTTCCAGTTAACTGGATGGCGAGCCAACCCGAAATTGAAAAGGATTTGCCAAGGTTTTATTGAAGCCAAAGTTTCGTTCCCATTGAAGCTTCAGATACCTGCAGGACTACGAACTTTCTTCCTTCATCGGAGTGTGGTAGGACAAACATTAAACAAACTGAACGGGCCCCAACGATCCATCAGTTATCAGACATTATCCACTCATATAATTGACTCAGAGAAAGCTGTATGCGCGCACTTTTATTTAGTTTGTTATTTTGGGGGAAATATTTTGTATTTTATTTTATTGTTTTTTCATTACATTGTTGCAGCTGCTGTGTGTCAAATATAACAAATTTGTGAACAGTATATTGTGGTGTGGTCTCTTCTTATTGGTGTTTATACCTTGGGCTCCTGCCGATCCTAGATCTTCTGATACTGGCTAGTGGGAGTTCGGTCATTCTTAATAATAATTCACAAGTTGGGTTACACTAGGACTGGGCAGTTGTCACAATGAAGCAGTGCTTATACCATATGGCAATGCTAATCCTTTGAAATACTCTTACAGTGTAGCTCATCTCTATTGATCTGTGTGGACATGTAAGTTCTAATTACATGACCGTACAGATCATCTATAAACCAAACCAAAATAAAGATTCTGAGTAATGAATGTGAATATGAATAATGGCAGTAAAGGATAAAGAATTTAATAAGCCAATATTACACAATAAGAAGTAAAATAAAGATGCTTAAGATGGTTAAGGGCAGAAGTGGAGTGCAATGTAAGAGTAAAGAAAGACTGCAGAGCAGAGAGTGTGTATTAAGTGTGCCTGAATGTTTCACTGGAAGTGCTAATGCATTAAACAAAGGTTTCAGAAAAATATACAGTACTGCTGTGTGTACACGCACATTTGACCGTGTCTGTTAACACGCTGTAGACAGACACACAACTGTCCATGCATAACCAGTGGTGCAGTGGAGCAAGTAGTGCCTTCAAATCATTGCCATGGGCCATAACCTTGAAAACTCCAGTTGAAAACATTTCTCCCACTTTTTTATATCGCTATTTATGTTGACAGCACCTTGGCTGCTTAGAACCCTCAATCTATCAAAGCTTTTCTGCCTGTTTCAAAACTGCTTCAGTGGCTCATAGAGAAACAAAAAGTGCCTTTAAACATGAATGAAACTGTATTGCTTTTGAACTCGCAGGTCCCTTGCAGTACCCTCCTCCCTCTCCCTTTCTACCCATCGTTTCTCCTCCCTCCTGTCTTTTCTGCCAGCTTTAATTTTTAATGCATGTTCCTGAATAGGTTTGTAATAAAGAATAGGTACAGTAAGTAGCATAAAATATTGATTTTGTACATTTCCTTATGAATTTTTATTCTGTGGAATGATTAAATTTTTCATATTTTCTGTGCTTGGGAGATTTCTGATGAATTCATCTCTGTTTATTGTGTGTGAGCACACAACTGGTGTTCCCAATTTGGGCGAATGAATAATGCAGTCAGTGTCTTTTGTGTGTGTGTGTGGGGAGGGTGCATGCATGTGTGTGTGTGTGTGTGTGTGTGTGTGTGTGTGTGTGTGTGTGTGTGTGTGTGTGTGTGTGTTTTTTCATAATGCTGGGTTCAGGTGTACATAGCTTGCTCAGTAAGGTAAGACGTAAGTGTGTGTTCAAGTTTAGTAAAGGGAATCGTTTCTCCCCCAGACAAAATAAATCTGAGGTTTTTTAACAGCCAAGGAGGATGCAGTCAGTGAATAAGAAAAAGAGAAACTGAGTGTGTGTGTGTGCACATATATGATGTTGTGTATATCTTTCCTTGGGGCTAACTGAGAAGTGATAATTAAAACAATGGTATGATTAGCCATGCAGACCAGTGGCCACAGGCTCCCTAAAGAGGCAGAGTAGGGATGAAGAGAAGAAAATTAAAAAGGGAAAAAATGTCTTTTTGTTTCTACTGTCTGCTACTGTACTCAGACTGGATCTCTCTACAGTCTCCAGATCATTTTAAAGCTCTGCTTTAAATCACTTTATGCCTGCCTAGAGACAGCTCGGTGTCATAACCTTTAGTACACACACACACACATGCACACATCCACACAAACACACCACTGTTGTCTTACTTACATGTGCACAAACTCCACAATGTAGAACACAGCCATGTCGTAATAGAGATAAGTATTGCAGCTCGGTAAAATGCACACTGTTAGTCTTACTTCAAGCGCAGATCTGAAAAATAGACATCATAAATATGAGAATACTAAGACGAGATAAAGCAAACAAAAGATCTATCTTCTGACCATTCTTAGCAAGTTCATCTCTGAGTTCTCATGGTAAAACTAATATCAAAGAGTGACACATCTCATATCACGTCTGGACTCGACTTTTATTGGTTTCAGCGAGAACTGTAATTGCACAACGGTAAAAAAATAAAAAATAATCTGTTGGATGAAATGCCAGAGGGGGGAAGGACTTCATTTGTAAGTGAATTGTGAAGTGAATGTGTTTTGAGGGGACCTTGAGCATGAGTTTGAACGCGATCGATGCGCATTTGGGAAACCCAATGGTGATCAATGAGAATGGATTTAGAGAGAGGGCGGGTGCGTCGCAGCACAACTGCGACTGAAGCTGCTGAAATAGACTTTATGAATATTAAACAGCAGGGGGTCGATAGCAGGGACAGGGCTGCTACAGTCAACGCAGGGACACTACGGTAAAAATGTGCTTTGGTGGGTGAACCGAAAAATATTTTGCTTTTGAACCTTTACGGATCTGAAATATAAACTGGTATTCAAACAAAGTAATTGACTTTGGTAATGAATATTTTTCCCTGATAAATGAAGTCAGCCGTGAGTTATCCATCACCAAAAGTGTTTCCAAACTGCCAACACAAACACTGCTCACACCCAGTCCACCCCATCAACCCTAGAGTACCTCCAGCCTCCTATTGCTGACAAGCTGAGTGGTGTGATGGTAGAGTGTAGTAAATAAATGAATAAGCAGACAAAGCGTGTTTACAGTACAATGTGACCTCTCTCCTAATATCAGCCAGGCTCTCTCTGCACCCCCAGCAGATGAACTTGAGGCCTGTTCAAGGGTATTCTTGTATAATAATAAACCTAGCGTGTGTGTATTTGTGCGTGGGTGAATGAGTGACTGGGTGAATAATATACCATCTATTAGGGAAACAAATTGGGCTGGTGTTACCTTGCTGGAGTTGAGTGTGGGGTGCTGTCACTAATATGTTCTGACATGGCCCCCCAAGACCTGAGAAGTAGTGTCTGTGTGTGCATGTGTGTATTTTTGTGTATTTGTCTACATCTACACACATGCTTGCATGTACTGCACACCTATCATTTGGACTGGTTGTAGATTAAATTTTTAGATGCTTATGCCCATTAGTATTCCTTATATTGGAGGTCTGAACTGGTTGTACCAGCCTGTTTTGACTTCGACGGCTGCTATTAGAAATTGGTTTTCAAATTACATTTACTTTTTTTTCTACATTTATGTAAATGACTAGTGACTTGGGGTTAACCTAAGAAAATGGGAATATATTACTGACATCATTTTTTAACCTTTTTTCGTTGATGTGGTTTTATATGTTTGCAACAACTCCCTTTCTTACTCGTCTTGCACCAACTGAGTCACTCATTCAGAGTTTTCCACTTTCTGGAAAACAAGTCTTTGGTAGCAACGGTCTCTAGAAACCTTTTGGCAGATTTAGCCCTTGGCCCTAACAGCCAGTTTTTCAGGGATCCCAATGTTCATACCTGGAACATCACTGTTTGTATCATTTGCATGAATTGAGATACTCCTTAAAAAGCCAGTAAAAGCCCAGTTGTTGCCAGACGGTTGCCAATGGCTTCAAGATTTGCATTTCAGCAAACCAAACCAAAGCCTGCTAGAACATGATTTGTCAACAGATCTGCAACTATAAACAGAAACTAGACAGCTTTTTGACCCTTTGCATGTTCTGCATATTCATGTGCAAATATCTTTTTATGGAAATAAAATTTTATGAGATATAAGCAATATTGAGGAGTAAGGTTTGATATTTTGTTGTTCTTACAACAACTACATATTTTTGTGTATGTACTTGATTTTCTTAGCTAACATGTAAACGCACATATATGCACACTTGCGCACACTTCTTTAGCCTGTGCCACTCAGTGTTCGGTTAATGATGTCACTGTTTGCCGTGGCCTCTGCACCACTGGGCTCCAGTCCCAGAGCTGTGAGTCTAGGGAGCTAAGACTCTAGTGTGCTCCCTGTAATTCCTCCTGAAGCTCTAGCTGAACTGTCAACAGGGCATCCAGCCAACTCATAATCTAACACATTAGCTTGAAAAAGCGAAGTGACAACAGATTCTGCATGCATATGGACCCCAGAGACAGTTGCATCCCCATTTCCCTTATACTCACAACTGGAACTCAGTCTGTCTCTGTATCAGAATCGGTGGTCAAAGTTCACATTTCTGGCTCATTTCATCAAGGACTCTGAACCACTACACCAAACACACATCACTAGCAGTCACACTCAGCTTCATGTCGCTATTCATGTGTTTTTGTTCATGAAACACATGAGTAGTGTACCTGCACACTCCTCTTTTGTGTGTTGTGTGCTGTCCCCCCCCCCCCCCCCCAAAACACTTCTGAATACAACAGATGTCAACACAAATACGCACCAACATTACACTGATTGCTCCTCTCATCTCTTCCAAATGGTCTACCAGGGAAAGGAGACCAGAAGAGTCTCTTGGGAGCAAAAGGGGGTCTTTAAGTAGTTAAGAGAGGAATTGCCAGGATGGAGCGAATTAAGCAACTCAGTGCAAACTGATAAACCTGTTGTCCAAAATGTAATTAAGTAATTTGTTTGCTTTGCTAAGATATAGCACAGTCATGACAGTTTAAAGTTGGAATTCCTGTCCTGACTCTGTACTTAAAAGTGCTGGCTGGCTGTGTAGATCTATGAAGCGGTCCAAAGCTGCTGGGTTTGTGTACTAGTCTTCTTTCTCTGTGAATGTGTGTTTGAGATCATCTGGGAAATCCAAGGCCGCCTTCGTGTGCTGTGGAGATCAATGTTACCGGTCTGGCTATGAGATGGAGAGAGCTGTCAGACCTGAATTAGATGTTAAATCTTTTCGACAAAATGTATTGTGTTCAGAATTTATCATGCGCTGTTTCCACGGCACTGATGTATGTTGCAGTAGCTGTGTGTGTGTGTGTGTCCACGTGTGCAAGCGTGTGATGCTGCAAACGTCCACTAAAATGCATGGTCTCAGGAGTGAAGTGGTGGAAAAACATGATAGATTCTTGTCATGATTCTCTCGTACAGCAGTAACTCTCTGCAGTTCTCCTTTCCCTACACTTCTGTTTTACAATCTTTTGCTTTCCTTATTATTTCTTCCCTTCTTTCTCTTCTTGTGTCTCCGACTTTTTTGAATTAACACACTTTTGATTTAGTTTTTTTGTTTCCTTTTATGCCTTCTTCTCCCGCATTCCTCCAAGGCAGTCATGTTTCATATATCTGCCTTCTTTTAAACTGTGTATCTTAGACCAAAGGTATAACCCATTCAGCCTCTTAAAGTTGCCAAGGCTCCCCACCAGTTCTCTCTCTTTATCCATCGCTTTTCACCCCATCACTCCCACTTTTGCTCTGTGTGCTCTTGCGCCAGTATGTCTGTCTGCTGATTATGGAGCTGAGTGAATTTATTTGCTAAATACAACGCAAGCTATGGTTTTCCTTCTTCCCTTTCTGCTCATTTTTACACATCATATCTTTTAAAAAGATATGACAAAACTTACCTAACTGTAGGACTAACCCTAAGCCTCTTTAACTCTTAACTCTAAATGAATGTCTTAAGGTTGTTCTTGTTTGTTTATGTCAGAGATTAGATTTATCTGTAGTCATTTTAATATATAAATTTAAAAAAATACAGGGAGGCAAACAAACATAAACTCACTGGACACTTCAATAGGTTTGACCCCAAATGCTGCCTTAAAGTTTAACAGCGTGCTGGAAACATTCCTTAAATTTTGGTCCAGGTTGACATTATAGCATCACACTGTTTCTGCAGATTTGTTTACTGCACATCCATGATGTGAATCTCCACAATATCCCAAAGGTGCTCCAATAGACAGAGATGAATTTTGTTGTGTTCAAGAAACCAGTTTGAGATGATTTGAGCTTTGTGACAGGGTGTGTTATCCTGCTGGAAATAACCATCAGTAGATGGGTACACTGTGGTGATAAAGGGATGGACAGAGCAAATAATAATAACAATCAGGTAGGCTTGCGAGTTTAAAGGATGCTTCATTCATTGGAAGGAGCCCAGAGTTGTCAAAAATAATCCCAACACCATTATACCACCAGCACCAGCCTGAACTTTTAATACAAGGGAGGATGGATCCACATTTTCATATTATTTACACCAAATTCTGACCCTACCATCCGAATGTTAAAGCAGAAATCACGACTCTTTGGACTACACAACATTTTTCCTAATTTTTTATTATCCAGTCTTGGTGAGCGTGTGTGAATTGTATCCTAAGTTTCCTTTTCTTAGCTGACAAATGTGGCACCTAGTGTAGACTCCTGCTGCTGTAGCCCATCTGCTTTAAGGTTCAATGTGTTGTGCATTTGGAGATGCTCTTCTGCATACCTTGGTTGTAAAGAGGATTCTGGCGGTTCTGACATCAACAAAGCACTTTAGCCTAAATAACTTTTTTAGACCATCTTCTGTAAACCTGTGGCGAAATTCCAGTAGATCATCAGTTTCTGAAATACTGAGACCAATCCATCTGGCACCAACAATGATGCCATTTTCGAAGTCACTCACCCCTCTTTCACATTCTGATTCACACTTTGAACTTCAGCAGGTCAACTAGACCATGTCAACATGCCTAAATGCATCTGATTGCTATTTAGATATTTGCGTTAACAAGGAGTTGAACAAGTGTACCAAGCAACGTGGACATTGAGTGTTAGCTTAAGAAAACCACAGATGGATTAATCTAACTGGGGGATTCTCTTTTGACCCTTGTTCAAACATTCTTTTTCTGCCTTATATACTCTGATTAAACTCTAATTTATCACGCAACAGAAAAAAATCACATTGTCTTTCTTTCTGTAGAGTATACCAAGGTTGTAACTAATTGGTATTTTATGTACTGATTATAGTATCTATTTTTTTAATCATTTGGCCTTTAAGAATATCTTGGAAACATCACAGGCTACCTCAAAGCAAAAATGTTCATCAGGGATCTTTAGATGTCTTGTTCGTCTAACTTTTTCTTATTATTAGTCATACAGCAGTGAGTTATTCCGTGTTATACCTTCTATGCAGTAGAAGTGCAGGAGCTGCTGGATGCTGCTCGAGCTTAATTGTTAAGTTTACAAGGTGGCTTGAGAGACATGCATGATGAGACCCAGCTTTTACTAGAAGCAGCTTTAAATGGAAGTTAACATTTTTGTGGCAAATACAAGTGAGAGAAGACTATTTGTGCAGCAAGCCACCCCAGGCATACCTTTGTCCAGACCTGACAAGGCCATGTAAGACCCATTGACTTGCTACTGCAAGACAAGTAGGGATTGCAGAGAGGTATAACATTTACCGGTGTTGCTTAATCGATTATAGGATATTATCTACTACTCAGTTCTAATAGTCACAGTCATTAACTGTATGGGGTGTGCTGGGATTGGTGAACAAGATTTTTGGGATACAAACTTAAAGTGTTGTCACGGCTTTCTGCAACGTTTAAACCCAAAGCTGGAGCTTTATGAATTCAGGTTTTAGGATCCACTGTGATTAAACTGTAAGCTCTAAGTCTAATCACTCATATTTTAATTTAACCTCTGGTGGTATGATACAATACAAGTGGTGGCTTTCACTGAGCACTGTGGTTCAAGGAAAAGTCGTCTGTAGCAATTAACAGAGAGATGAAAGACACGTGGCTGCCTGCTGAATAATTAAGACTGGTTTGATGAGCAGGAAGGGGCTCGGGGGGAGAGTTCAGTGCAACTCCTTATTAGATAAGTGTGTCCAGTGATGATCTAATGTGCTACTTTGACACGAGTAAATAAATTTGTGCTTGTGTTTTGATTAATTGGGTTTGGAGGACAGAAGAGTGCAAGTGGACTTTTACACAGATATCGTGTTTTAGACCTCATGAACGTCCAGAATTTGATTATTTTGTCCTCGGGCAAGTTAAGTTGTCCTGTGGTAGTGGGTTCAGAGCCTGTCCTGTACAATGTGGTGGTTGCTTTTCTGCCATAGTGGTCATACCATTATGCAAATTACACAGCAGGGTCATTGGAACCATTGATCGAGTGGTTGCTGGTGAGGTACAACATGAAGAAAGAGAACAAAAAAACCTGTGCATGAAGGCAAGAGTTTGATCGGTAAATTTAAAAGAAAATTAGTACTGCAGGGATTGTGAGATGCAAGCAGGGAGAATAAAGGGAGCAAGAGATTGAGGCAGACACAGCACACAGGAACTCTCCCAGGAGTGTTTCAGCCAAATGTATTTAAATGTATTCTGCTAATTACAAAACTCTAAACACATACACGCTGATGCAAACGCTGTCTGGCATTTTGTAGTGCCATTGTACTGAGGTAATTACATGCGCTTGCTTTACATACTGTGTGTGTCTTTGCGTATCTGTACGTGTGAGTGTTTTCATGAGCTCACATATGTGTATGCGGGTTTGTCTAAGGAAGAGAGAAGATAAAAACAGACTTACATGCGGGAGACACGATAAGAGGAGCCTTTTCCACAAAGATTAAGTAGTATGGATTAAAGCAGAACATGCGGGTGGTTGGTTGTTCTTTCTCCCCAGTGAAGATGAATCAAGGCACTATTATAGCTGAAACTAAAACATTTACAGTAGCGATTTACTTCAAAAACATCTCTAGTGTCTTGGGGAATCCTATCTTCACACCCAACCACGGTAAAACACATTTGAAATCTCTGTTGAGTATTTTTTTAATGCAACATTTATTTTAATGTATTTCAACAAATGCTAAATTTCAGAAATGTTTTTTGTTGTTCGTGCTTTACAGGGTGTTTTTTTTTTGGTTAGAACAGAGGTAGGCAGAGAAAACATGGAGAGTGCTGTTCTTTTAGCCTGATGCTAATCAAGCTGATCGCATGAAGGGTAGCTCTCAATAGCTACTCTAACCACCTGCATGTTTGACCCCTTCATTGATTTATTGACTACTGTCTGTCTGGACATTGGTTGGACAAACGCCTCTTACCGTCGCCTTTTTTCACCGCACTTCATCTGTTTTGTTTGCCGTCATCCATTCCTCAGTATGCCCATCTCTCTGGTTTTAATGTGCCTACATGACGTGCACTCATTTGTCCATAAAGTAAAGTAAAGTGTGTGTGTTAGTCCCCATAGGGAAATAGTTCCTCTGCATTTAACCCATTCACCCAGTGAAGCAGTGGGCAGCCACGAGTGCAGCGCCCGGGGAGCAGTGTGTAGGGACGGTACCTTGCTCAGGGGTACCTCAGGGTAGCCGTTCAGTGGAGTCGAACCCCCAACCTTCCGATCATGGGGCCACCACTCTACCTACTGAGCTATCCCTGCCATTCAACCCCATCTCAATGCAATTTGTGAAACAGTTAGTTTACAGGACTGCCTTATCTGTTTCTGTTGACGTAAAGTCTAATGAACCAAAAAGCCAACAAATGACATGACATATAAATCATAAAAAGCCACCTCTGAGGACATTTTAGTAGAATAGAATAGAATAGAATAGAATGCCTTTATTGTCACTATACAGTTGTACAATGAGATACAGAGCATCTCCTACTCAGTGTAAACAGTTCTGCAGCGCTATGTACATATGGACAGTATGTACATAGTGCCACTTTTCTTATGTCCTTACACATTATTTGGTCCCCACTGTAGTTGCCATCACCACGCTGGGCAGGCAGACAGTGGGTGGCATGGATACTTACGTTTGTCGATGTGTTAACTTGAGAACGATGTGACGTAGGGGTTTCAAATTGATACAATAGATCTATCTATTAAGAATCTGAGTTTGAATCTCAGTGACCTCGACCTCAAAGTCAAAGGTCAGAGGTCAAGTTTTCTGAAAATCTCGTGAATGTGATAACTTGAGAAAAAATGTAGGATTTTGAAATTGATACAGTGTAGACACTGTGGTAGCACTGGCGGTTGTCAATATTTGTACATATGGCTAGCTAGCAAATCAGGGGTTAATGCTAAGGTAAGTAGGACTCATCATTTCGCAGTTTTAGTTACCTGTGGCCAACATAATCATTCTGACTTTGTTTTTGTAAGAAAACCCAAATCTTGCTATTTTGATTATTTAACATTTGTATGGATGCAAACAATCTTTTAACTAATAGTGATCCTCTGTGGTAAAAATGTAGGAGGAGACTGTTTATTAGGTCATATTGTCAGCACGTTTTTATTCACTTGTAAAGCAATAAAAGCTTTGTGAAAAGTGAATGATTTAATGACTTGTCGAACTGCCTATGCCACCAATAACCTAAAGCAATCATTTTCTGTATGACTTCATGTTGTCCTACTCTTCTTTACAGTGTTGCTTCAGTTAATCTACATACAGTTCTCTTAAGGTTCCTATGATAGCATTTGACTCAGGTTGAGGTCCAGGTTTGACTGGATCATTGCAACACCTTGACTCTTCTTTTTCAGCCATTTTGTTGTATATTTGCTGCTGTGCTTTGGCTCTTCGCCCTGTTACATGACTCAGTTTCAGCCAAGCTTTAGATGTTAGATGACCTCACATTTGACTCTAGAATACTTTGTTATACAGAAGAGTTCATAGTCAACGCACCACCATGCTTTACAGCTGGTATGAGGTGTTTGTGCTGATACAATATGTTGATGTTCATTATGGCCAAACATCTCCGTTTGGTCTCATCTGTCTAAGGACATTGTTCCAGAAGTCTTGTGGTTTGTTCAGAGTGAATTTCTCCTGGCAACCCTTCCAAACAAGCCCTACTTGTTCAGTCTTTTACTAATTATACTGTCATAAACCTTTGCATTTAACATGCTAAATGAGGCGTATACAGTCTGAGATGTAGCTCTTGGTTTTTTTTAGTGATTCCTCTGAATATTCCAGTGTCTGACCTTGTCTTCATTGTTTTCCACTTGTAAATAGTTTCTCACTGTGCAGTCATGGACTTCATATTGTTTTGAAATGGCCCAATGAGCAGGAACAACCAGAGAACTAAGATGACTGATGTAACACATTATTTACTTGTGTGTCAAGCAACTAACCTTTTTTTTAAATAATGACAGTATTCATGACAGGATTGTTGTGACATAGTTGCTGTAGCTAGCTAACCTTTATATGCTTGTTATTTATATATATATTTTAAATATCTTGTGCTACATCAGGATTTATTTAATTTAATGAAGGAATTTACGATGTATATACACCAGAGCAAAGTATTACTTATCAGTATTGTGAGCCAGCAAAGTATTTTGGAGAGCTGTGACTAGAAAATGCATGTCACTTCCAGTTGTTTGTGTTACCGTGATTCATTTAATTTTATATTTCCTTTTTTCACTCACATGTGCTGTGCAAATTAAGTTTAATTGTGGTAAGATTGTCCCATGTTCTTGGCCTTGAACACTCTTAGTGTGCTTTTTCATCCAGTTTTATTACATGCGTGGTTTATACGTTGCGTGTCCTCAGTTGAACTGATATCCTGTCAAAATATTTGTTAGAGTCAGTAAAAAACTGTTTTTAATTTTCAAGTCCTAAAACAACTACAGATGTTTGTCAAGCATCTGTCCAGAACAATTTAAACTAAAGAGCAAAAAAGGCCATTTTCTTCAGTGGGAACAACAGGGGAAGAGAGCAAGCAGATAAAAAAGAAAGACATGTCTCTAGGGATGCATTTTAATTTACTCAATTGCCCTATATTCCCTTGCAGTTTTTGTTTTGATGATGGTGACGCTTTGCATATCTTCACCCTGCAACCATAGAGGATGTGCACAGGAGGGGGACATGTGTATTTGTGTGTGTGTGTGTTTTCTGCCTTCCAGTGTCATGGTATTGTATTCTGCTACACTGGATGGGCAAAGAGAAGTTGGGATTGTGACAACGTGAATTAGAGACACAGAAAGAGGAGGACGGTGAGGTCATGTAGCAAAGGTGCAAAAGCGGAACATTGAGGTTTCGCTGAGTGTCACCAAGAGGTGAAAAATAGGGATGTTAGGAAAGACTAACTGTCTGACAAGCAGGTGAAATAACCTATCAACTATAAGTCAGTTTTTTCCTTGGTAAAAAACAGATGGCACTGACTCAACTATGTAGTAAAATACAGGAAAAGCTGACTGCAATGGTTAAGAGCTTCTGGAATATATATTGGAAAAAGAACACGTGAAAACTCAGTGTCCTTGAGTAGTAGGCGAGAACTGCCAAATGAGACCGTACTTCATGGTGAGCCAACTTCAGGAGAGAGGAAAGGAAGACAACTTCACTTTGATTTTAACAAAGAGGTAACATAATGCTTATTTAGAGAAGACTGACCTTCAGGGCAGATTGTCTTGAAAGTTACAGAAATGCAGAATTAAACTCTTGGATGAAATGTGTTTTTCAGTCATTATATGAGGCAATTGGTTTATTTTGTCTCTATATTTGTTTTTGTGAATATTTGTTAACAGCACTATAGAAGAAGTTTTGAAAAGATTTATTATGTGACTTGTTTTTTTTTATAACTTTCTTGTTATTAACTATTGGAGTCAATATGAATCATGGCCACTCAGAGAAAAAGCAAAATTGGATATTTTGCATCATATTCTGACAAATACATATCAGATTGAAACCAGATCTCATGCTAGATCCACGGATTGCATTGGAAATGCATTGAATGAAGGGAATATTCAACTTTGCCAGAGGTGTGTAGTAATGGACTGAGCCTGTCCTGAGCACAAAAAGATTATTTTTTCATATTTTTACCTTTTTGTTATGGGTAAACAAACAGTGTACCCAAATACCAATATTTGTTTACATATCGAGAAGCTTAGTTAGCTTAATTTAATGAATGCTGGTAGGAGCTACTTGCTGGTGGGAGTGTTTCTTTTCCTGCCTTTTGGTTTACATAGTGATGCCTCTGGCCTGTATGACTGTTTCTGATGTTTTTATTAGGTTGTAAGTGATTGACTGAGCAGAGGAATGGTTTTTTTTGGTCCTTTCAGTTTAAGAGCCAACCTGTCTGCTGTTAACATTTCCATCATTGTCCAATTTGTCATGATCTTCAAGTCCAGGGTTTTCTGAAAATGTCTGCTTGACCTGGCAGTCTGCAGATCACAGCACATTTACATAGATGTTTGACATTTAATGAGTTCTGGCAAGCATAATCACAGTGTGACAGTATGTGTTACTCAAATGAGTGAACAGGTATGAAGGTGCAGACTGTATCTGTCACCTTCATATATCTACAATGGGAGATAAGTGAAGACTGCTGTAGAGTATGAATGTTGGCAATAATCAGAAAATCTGCTTCATGGTGCCTTGTTGTATTATTACTATAATAAAATAAAACTGTAATTATGATCCCCAAACTTGCTGACAGAATACACTGAAACTGAACCTGGCAGAACTTTTTTGATGCGCTGCAGTTTTGACTTGACAGAATAGTAGTACCTAACTGGCTTGTTAGTGACGCTCCCACCATCGCACCTCTTTAGCTGAGTGCAAACATTACCATGCATCCAGAGAAAGCTACTTTGTCAGTACCCACACAGTAATAGACTCAGCTGCTGGAACTATATGAAATGCCTTACTTAATCTGCACCATTTTTGCTCTGTTTTCATTGCTTGGTTTGTTCTAAAGTAAAAGCAGGGAAATAACAACTCCTTACTGTTTGTCTATTATTGGACCTGAGAAACAATTAACTTAGTTTGAGTTGGTCAAGATATATGAGACACTGTGTGTGCGCGCATTGGTGTCCATGTTGTTGTGTCATGCTGGAAAGAGCAGTTGAAAATAAGATTTATTTTTGTTGTTTTTATGGCCATAGTGAAACTCCAGGCCTGTCCTGGCAGCCTTCCCACCCACCTTTATTCCAGATGTTACTATGGTGAAACTTATGGGTGGTATCCTGGCAACCAGACAGCGGTTTGGGAGTTGGAGACAACTGTTGTATGGGAGTGATAGATAGATTACGAGAGAGAGAGAGAAAGAAAATTGAATAGTCTCCACTCTTTCTGTGTTGTTCTTCTCCCTCCAGAGGCTAAGGTCTGGTGTTGATTTAAGCCCCGTCTTAATGTGATTATCACCCCAATGTTAAGGGCTCTGCTCATTCCCTCTGCAACATCGATTTCCATTTAAAACTGTAATTGAGAGGAACAAACATTGGTATTAGCTATTCTCACTCTCCGCTGCTCTCTTGTGCTCTTTGTTACAGCAAAGACTGCTTAGTTTTTTTTTTTCACAAGTCCATGGAGGGAGGATTCATTTGGCAGAAATCCAGAATTCTGAAAAGGTTGGTTCCTGGGAGCAGAGAGGAGGAAACTGGGATTTTGCCAAAAGCTGTTAACTCCTGGGCATATGATGGACCAGGGCAACACATTATCCCACATCATCTCACGGTGACATATTGTGATCCTGACTTGTATACAGTTGCGACTGGTTTGCTTTTAGGCTCTTCGTCTGCAATGATATCCCCATATGGTGAAGTGTGGTTTGGCGTGTATCCAAAGCAATGTTAGCTCATTGAGAAGAGCACCTTTGGAGCTCAGACACTGAAAAGAAAACTAGAATTGTTTGGGAAATGTGTCACGATGCTAGACATTCTTCCCATAGCGCTGTCCAACCATCTAGATTGTTTTGGTGCAAGCTGTGCAGTTTTGAAGATATCTGCCTCTGTATAATAAGTGTTGCTTGCTTCGTAATGCTCAACATGCCTTTGAATAATGTCTTCTTCCAGAAATCATAACCTGATTAGTTAAACACTGTCATGAGCAGTGAGTCGCATCCACAAACCCTGTCGATGAGGACAAGCAAACATGCATGTACCACAGCAAGAAACCCTCTCTCAGGACACTGTTACAAGATGTGAACATAGTTCAGTGGAACGAAATAGTTCCTCAGTCCTCTGGACCTGGTTAGGTGTGGAGTAGAGGTTCAGTTATTATCCCTATGATTTCTCTTGTGTGGATCAATATGTCTGTATCTGCATTCATATGCAGTGATGCTGGTGAGGTAAATGGGGATGTATGTTCAGGTGATGAGTATAGGAGAATATATTGACATAAAAAAGAAAAGCAGTAGAGCTTAGAGAGGGATGTGGCATGTGAGAAAGACACATTTCAGTGTGAGGAGAAGAAAAAAAGTAGAGGTTAGAAAAAAAACCCTCAAATGAATTGGATGATTAGTTGAGGCCAATCATGGAGGTGTTTCTCATTGGCTAGACAGATTGATGCACTTTTCTCTCATTTGCATAATCATTCTCATCATCAGAATAAATACTCACAGTGGGAGAGAAACCCAGAGTTCACAAAGAGAGAGAGAGGTGGAACACTGGAGAAGCAGAAAGCTATGTGCAGAAAAATAATGAAGGGCCAACCTAGCACTGTCAGCGATGTAGCAGTATTAGTATCTTCATCTTCATTACAACCCGCAAACTGTTACACAAAAGCATGTCGGAGAATATCATGAAACCTTGAGACAACAATGAACTACATTCGGTCAGCGTCACTGCTGCGGAGACATCCTACCCACTTTGTTTCTTCAAGTCTTTTCACAGTGCAGCTCAGCGTGTGCACTTACGGAGGAGGATTCAAGGGCAGAGCTAAGTGATATTCTATGCGGGAGTGTGAATGTGAAAGGGGGGGCATAAAGGGAGAGAGAGAGAAGAAGAGGAGGGTGAGGAGAAGGAGACAGCGGCGGTAGATGCTGCGAAGATAGCGGCATTGTTGGGGACCTTTTTTGTAGTTTGGTGTTTTTGTTCCCCTCATCATTCCCCCACCTCTTCCAAGTACAAAAGAATAAAAGAGTTGACATTCAGCACTGGTGTGGGGAAGCCAGGCAAATGACAAAACGCAGCACACCCTGCCACTTCTGTCACTTGTGTGTGGGTGTTTTTATGCCTGTGTTTGGGTGTGTGTGTGTGTTTATGTATGTACACCCTTGGGTACCAGACAAACAGTCCAGACATTTTGTTCTCAAGGACAAACTCACCAAGGACCTGAAGGTTTTCTCACTGTTCTTCTTGTAGGCCGTGTTCCTATTGTCTTGTACTTTTACTGACAGCGTTTTTACATAATTCTCTTCTCATTTATATGTTCAAAAACCATTTTTTTCTCCCCCCCATCATGAGTGAACTCATCGATTCACATCTTGTCCTTCATCTGGTTGGGAAGCAGTGAAGCGACTAGTCTTCAGGAAGGTTGGTGTTGGCTTGTTGTTGGCATGTTGTCTCCGCTGCTGGAGGCCCCATTGAAATACCAGCTGAGTGTCTGAAAGAGAGACAACCTCACTGATCAATCAGGAATCTCCTCATTCATTATTCACAGTGAGCCCATCCAATAGCTCGGAGCCCAGGGCCACCACACACTATCATCAATGCTGCCATTGATTATCAGGCCTCATCAGCGTTTGTTTGGCTTGTCAAATCAATGCCTTTTTAACAGTATGCCATCCCTGCAGGAGACCACAGATGAATATTTCATGTCCCCTCTGATCAAATCATAATTCAAAGCATATCACACAGCTTACTCTCCTGTTGTTATCAGAAGCCCTTTTGTGTTCATCATTGTTCCACGGTTTCTCTAATACTGAATAGTCAGTATAAGTAAATCTGCAAATGAGAGAAAAGGGACAAAAATGCACCAATGTTTCATTAGGTCTGGTCTTTAGTCCCGGTTAATAATTGTGAATTTGGGTTATTTATTTCCAGTGTCTGCTGTTGTCAAATGCTTAGGTGTTAGGTACCTTTCCTCTGTAAAGTGTCACAGGATACAGCCAGCTAGCTTTACGTTTAGCTTTGGTTGTTATTACAATAATGAATTTACTGGATTTATGGTGAGAATACACAAACTGATAACTGAGGACCTGCGATTAATTTAAAAGCTGGCAGAAGTTTGAGGGAATTTCTTTAATGAGTAAAAGATGTGCAATCTGCTTGAGGTTTGGCATAAGAGCAGTGATGGGAAATGAGAGGCTAAATGAAACTCTAAGCATGTTTATCGTTATAGCTTTGAATTGAATTCTCACCACTTTAGGGTTTATTTGTTGCAGTCAACCATCCATGCATCAGTTTTCTTAACCACCTTATCCACAGTTGCAGGCATTTCAGAGTTAGATATTTCTGCATTTTTCTTTTGACTTGAGCTTCACCCCTGATCCACCTGTTTGTGTTGCGGTTATGACAGGTCAGTGTAGAAAAACTAGTGCTGACAGGCTTGGCTTTGCTGGGAAATGGTGAAAGAGCACTCCCCTCCTTGTACGCCGTGTGTGTGTATGTGTATGTGTGTGTTTGTATGTGCATAAATCCCCATGACAGGAAGTCAGCAGGAAATGGAGGGACTTCCACAGCAGTGTTTACTTTCACATTTCAGCGAAAAATATCTGGCTTCATTCTAAACAGATAGATGGCATACGAGAAAAGGAGGAGTTTCATAGGGCCCTGAAAAATGAGCAGGGGAATGTAAACATTATGTACCAGACTAATATTTTTGTTTGCGGTTCTTCCTTTCAAGGGCTTATTGATATGTGCAAAGATCACAGCTGTGTGCGTATGTGGGTGCTCAAAAGTCCTGCATCTGGATCTACATCACAAACATTTCTGAACAGGTCTTCTTCACTGCTTCTTGAGTGAGCTGGATTATCTTGGACTAATGGTACAGACAAGGTGATTGCTGAACACAGAGACTTTAAAGCCATTAAACCGCAAACATAAACGCACAGTTGTGTTCGACAAATCCACGTCAGTGACTGTCAGTGACTGTCAGTGACCGTTTGTGTTTTTCGTTTTCCATTTCTTGTTTCTTACTCTCTCTCAGTTTCAGGGTTAGTTAAATGGGGAAACTCTGGGGAATCTGTTTACTGTAAAGTGCATTCAAGACATGGCTTATTCTTTTTTTAATGTGCGTGAGAAGGAAATGAGACAAATCTGGCCTTGTTTTAAAGGTGTCCAATTTCTGCATGTCACTTGTTATATCATCTTTAGTGCTCTCATGGTGTCTCTGTTGCTTACTTGTATTCCCTCGCTACGCCTTACCCCCATGGAGATGTCCTCTGTGTCTCAAAGGCATTTCAACTTTAGCCTCAGGCACATCTTTTGTTCTTTCATTCAGTATCCCTCTTGTTAACACCTAAAAGTAGAGGCTCTGCCCCTAGCCACAAAACGGAGGCTGGCCTGAAGCTCTGTTTGAGGCACAAGCATTGGGTGCAGACAGACATGCTAACACAGAGAGACATTTGGATGTAGATGCAGACACACACACTTTATGTCTGTCTCTTTCTCTAGCTCTCTCTCGCTCTCTCACACACTAACACACACACACACACTTGGATACATCCTCTCTACCTGGGGCAATAAATCAATGAAAGCAAGCTCTGAAGTATTTGACCTCTGAGCCTGGCTGTCGTGCATCACCAGGTATTTTCACTCATAATATTGCCACCAGGGAAGAGGCACATGCCCACACAGTGGCGTGCACAGATGAACATGACCTAGCACCATTTTGTTCTTTTTTTTTTTTTCTTTTATGTGATTGTAAATCCCTTGATTTTCTACTCTTTCCGACAGATTTGTTATTATTTGTTATGTTTGCAAAATCTTTATAGATTAAATGTGTGTTTTTTTGTTTGTTTGTGTGATTGGCCTAATTCTAGGAGGCTTAGCAGTGTATTGCATATTGGTAAACGACATATTTTTAGAAGGCAAATGTCTAATGTATCTGTCTTTAACAGATTTTAACATTTTGGAAGATTTTCTCTTATGTGCTTATATGCCCTCCTGGGTTTTAATTGCACCTTAGAACACATATGCATCAACACTACAATGAGCGGGTGGAGGGAGGTTTGGAGTCTTCTCTCACCCCCATTCTCTGCGGCCTGCTGGAGTGGGAGGGCTAGTAGGAGGAGTTGGCCGTCCGACTGCGGTCTGGGGTGTGGGGCCTTCCTGCTGCTGCGGAGTCGGGGTGGTCTGCCTCTCCCCACCGCAGGGAAAAGGGTAACACCACCTGGGTCTGGGTGCAATTCCCCCCTCCAGGGGCAAGGGTACCTAGACCCGGTTTGTAGAGTACGTTTGGGGAGTGTGATTGTGTGTACAGCGTCTCTTTATGTCTGTCTCCACGTTGGTTGAGTGTGGAGTGAGTGCATATGAGAGCATGAGGGTGGGAATGGATGTTTGTGTCTGTGTGTGCCTGTATGTCTGTGTCTATATGTCAGGTTGGGTATCAGACGCCACCTCTCTGGGGACACCTCAGGCCCTCCAAGGTTTGGAGGCCTATCTCCACCCACCACCACTTCCCCTGCCGGTGGCGGACTCCCTCAGGTGTCGGTGTGTTGGTGGTTCTTTGTGTCTGGGGGTGGGCGTCCGGGTACACACCGGCTCACTCCTTGGCGGCCGCTTGTCGGGGCCTGGGGCCTGGGGCTCGCTCGGGCCCCTTTGGAGGTGGGGTGCCCCCGGCCTCTCGGCCTAGGGCTCGGTCACTCAGGCGCAGCTGGGGGCCGGCGGAGCTCACGGGCGCGTCACTGCAACTCCCCCTGACTTCTGCTCCGCGGCTGCTGGGCGAGCCCTCATCTGGGACTCTCCTCAGCTCTTACTGGGACAGTGGCGCGGCTGCCCCTCTGTTGGTCTTCCATGGTCTCTTGTGTTCTGGGGGCCTCTGGATGTCTGGAGTTTTGATCTCCTCCATACCCGCTTCACACCCTGGAGGACGGGGCTGTGGCCCCCCCCCACACTCCCTAGCAGATCATTACATGGAGAAACCTTTGGAATGCAAGCATGCTGATCCACACAGGTATGCACACATGGGTATTCACAGACACGGACTAAAGCTTTCTTGGGTGCTGCCTCAAAGCACACTGTGCGCTGTCTATCTTGCGTGCTGCACAATATCGTTTATTATTTAGTAAATATTGATATCTATGACTAGCTAGTTTATTGTGATGGTGCTTTGTTTTCTCTATTATTATGTTGCTCTTTGTTGTTTGCTGTCTCCTCTGTTTGTTTTTTTTGTTTGTTTGTTTTTTTTTTTTTCTCTCCATACAGGTGACCCAGGAGTTCTTTTTTTTTTTCTCTCTCTCTTCCCCCCCCTTCTCACCGTCTCTTCTCCTCTTTGGTTTTCTTTCTTTCTCTCCCCCTCTCTCTCTCATTCATTCCCCCTGTCCTATTTATTAAAAAAAAAAAAAAAAAAAAAAAAAAAATGACAAAGGATGAACTGAAGCTCTGCCATCACGTAATGTCGCATACTGCTGTTTCTGATGTCATTTAGAGAAAAAAAAAAAAAAAAAAAAAAAAAAAAGATTTTCTCTTATGTGTTAAGTTTGAAGCCAGCAGCAGTAACAAAACTGAACAGTAAGAGTAGTTCTGTCCCACGAAGCAAAATGCACCCACCAGCACCACCTCTAAAGCTTACTCATTAACGTGTCACATCTTATCATTTAATCCTTACAGACTGCACAGTGTAAATGAAAAGCTGTAGTTTCATGAGAGGATAAGCGTTGACCTATTTATTGGCTGAGAACTTAACCACACGCTGTCTAGCTATTTTTTTTAATCCTTTCCAAGGATAATAGCTGCAAAAAAACATCACTTTTATGTACTTTTTAATGTTTCTTTATATATTATATCCATATTTGTACGAAAATACTAAATATTAAAACATTGTCATTCACTTTGAGCACATCCATTTGTGCCATTTCTGTCATGCCGAATAACAATAATGTGAAAAATCAACTCAAATGGTCAAATATGAGTTTATTGTTAGCATTGTCTCAAGCATGGATTTTGAGTTTGTAAATAAACAGTCAAGTGTGTGTGTGTGTGTGTGTGTGTAGCAAGTGTGTTTTCATGTATGCCTTTTTGAGCGTATGTGTGAGAAAGAGTGGCTCAGAGGGAGAGTGTGTTTAGTTCTTCCTGAGTGGGTTAGATCTGATAAGGCTGACAGCCACAGGTTGATATTCCTGAGAGCAGCCAACTTCTCCTCTTCACACAGACCCACAGAAAGAAATAAGATTTATGTCTCTCTTTGTAGAATGTTTTGAAATATAAAAAAAAAGACACTGAAATATTTTTTGAAATGTTTTCCACAGGAATGCACAAACAGATATTGAAACAGTGGTGATGATGTTGCAGGGATCTGTTAATACAGTGGCGTTTTTTTATTGCAACATTAACTGTCTTTACAGAATTAATCAAACCTGAGAATGAGCCAGGATACACTTTGCCAATGCAAATGTTCTAATGGGAAAATAGTGTGTGTGTGTGTGTGTGTGTGTGTGTGTGTGTGTGTGTGTGTGTGTGTGTGTGTGTGTGTGTGTGTGTGTGTGTGTGACAGTTACACTCATATTTGCCACACCTAAAAGGCCTACTTGGACTCCTACTACAAACACAGCCCTAGGCTGTCTGTTTGTGCTCTGGTCATGTCTGCATATCTGCTCGTATTGTTCACTCGGCTTCTGATTTGTCTCCCACGGGAATAACGCTGCGCACCTAACAGAACAGCTACATCTTGACATGCATAGATTTTATCCTTCTAATTTCCCAAAAGGCTTGGGAATGCATACATGTATGCACGGTGTTGATCACTCACGTTCACATTTTTGCTTCACACAATACATAGACAACTCGGGAAAACAAATGCCCACAGAAACACAGGTGCATGCAAAGCACCCTCCACTGATTTCTTTTGCTTATGATGTGGGCCCTTGACGAGGGCAACGCAGTGGCACACTGACATTGAAGAGAAGCGTTGTACATATAGAATGAAAGAGCAGAGGAGGAGAGAGAAGAGAAAAGGCTGCACCTTTATTCAATTAGCGGCACTGGCCCGGAGTAATTACTTCTACTCTCCCTAATTCCCATGTAAATTTGCGACGAGCACTGCACTATTTTAATACAATTTAACGCCACTTTGACTGGATGCCAGTGTTGTGCACAGTGAAGATGAGCTTTGTGTGTCTGTGTGGGTGTGTAGCGCTACGCTTGAGTCAGGGACATAACCGACATAGAAAGATGAACCCTTTGTGTGATTCTGCTGTAGAGTAAAGAGAGTGAGAGTTGGAGAGTAAACAGAGAAAGGAGGAGGGCACTTAAAGGAGAGGTCTATTGTGATGACACGATGATCAGATAAGATCTACAGTGGGACCTAACTCACATTGCCTGTCCTGTGGGAACGGCAGCTCTCACTCTTTCACTCTTTTAACAAATCTACGGTCACCGGTCACCTGAATGCTTCTACCCACACATGCCCAGAGGAAACATTCAAATTACAACCCAACATCTCCCCAGAAAACAGGAACAGTTAGAAATGGATCTATTTTGATTTTGGGCTCATGGCCTAAGTGATACAGAGATCGGATTATAACCTACACAGTGTCTCTTTGTCTCTTTGTGTGAAGTTCACTTGTGCAGGTGAGGTAATATAAAGCAAATCCCAATCTCTGCCGCTATCTCTCCCCTGTATCGATTTTCTTCAGCCAATAAATTGTCTGCTTAGATAATTGTCTAATTAGCCCTCTAATTGGTCCGTATAATTAGACATTTTAGGATATTGTCCTGGATGAATAATATTGGCCTGTGTCAAAGACTCCCCAATAGCTGTTCCCACACTGCACATCTCTCTGCCAACCACAGAGGCACAAATCGATGCTCAGCCTTTGCCTTTGTGCTCCTGCCTGGCCACAAGTGTCTGAATGGACAAACAGAGTGAAAGGAAAACCGGTACACAGGTAGGTGGAAAGACATGAGAGGAGTTTTAGGCATCTAGACAGACAGAGTCTGTGTATAGCCAAACAGCTATAATTGCCTTCCAATTCATTGCAATTTTCAATTAAATGTTGTTCATATAGCACTAAATCACAGCATCGGTCCCCTCAAGGCGCTTTATATTTTATGGTGGAGACCCATCTACCAATCATATAGTGCTTTTTCAGCGAGGATCTGGTCACAGTGGGAAGAAAAAACTTCCTATTAACAGGAAGAAACCTCTGGCCAGGCTCAGGAGGGATGGATGATCTGATATCGTAGTAAATGTTGTTCCAGGATCAACATTGCAAGTGACCAATCACATTGTTGTGACGTTATTCTTTGACGCGCCAAACCATTCGTGCATTTACGAAATTCCAATTTTGCAAGGACAATAGCAATTCTGCGTAGCGTTTATTAAAGGGTCAGGGTCCGTTGATCGGCGGACAGAGGCGGTTTCTCGCAGCTTAAGTACAGTTTTTAGTTTTACAGCGTTTTTTCCCAAAGTCGCAAAAGTATGACGTCACAACATTCTGATTGGTCACTTGCAATGTTGATCCTGGAACAACTTTTACTATGTTGGTCTGGGAACAACACCAACACGACGATATCAGATCGTGCCAGGAGGGATAGCCATCTGTTGTGACTGGTTAGGGGTGATGGAAGAGAGACAGAACAAAAGACACAATTTACCACACACACTGACAAATGTGAAGAAACAAATATCACACTTGTCATCATTAAACACAAAGACAAAGACTATCCTGCTGACTGGCTACTGATGTTTTACTGAAATTGTTTCATTTAATTACAGGAAGTTGTAGTAGTGTTGTGTAACATCTATTAAAACATGCTGATAATAAAAAAGCAAACTAACATTCCTATGTTAAATCACAGACATTAAATTATTGCAGGTATTTAGTTAATGCAGGATTTCCATATCTCTGCTCCATTTAAGGGCTTAAAGTTCTCATTAAAAAGTTTTTGAATTGTCTAAAAGGCACCATTTGTTTTAATTGTATATGAGCATTTAAACATAACCCAGTAGACCACAGTTAAGATTAGCTCAGCTGTAGCTTGTGCTGAATCATTAAAATATATCTGGCTCACTTCACCTCACCATAACCTAATTTTTATGCTGCCTGTGATCTTCACATCTGCTTGATATCATTCCTGCAGCTTTAGTTCAAGGTGGTTAATTTGCAAAGAATACACTAAACAATGATGAAATCTTACCAGCACATCTGACCAGGGTTTAGATGCGGGGATTTCCCATGTAAGTCATCAGTCAGACTTCCAAATGTTGCCAATTATGGTGGTGTACAGCCTGGCATTCCTGCAGTATATCTGCCTCCTAATTTACTTGAAAACAGGAAAAAAAAACAACTGACTGGCAGAGGGGACTTGACTTCACTTTAAAGGAAGAGCGAAGCGTGCTGTGTTTAAAACCCAAGCAGTGGTGGAGAAAGAGGGGCCAAGTTATGTTTGGTGCTAAGCTAGAAGGTTGTTTATTGATTTGTGTACGGTCTCTGTGAACTTTATTTGAGGTGAAAACAGGCCATGCATGGCCATTTCAACTGTGTATATGGGTAAGCACTTGGGTGAATCTTCAGGGGTGGGAACCGTGTAAATGTGTGTGTGTGTGTGTGTGTGTGTGTGTGTGTGTGTGTGTGTGTGTGTGTGTGTGTGTGTGTGTGTAAAATCACATAAGCATGTGTGTTTCACAATTTAGTTTGCGGCAAGAACCCTTTGACTGCTCGCGCGGCCTCTGACTTTGTTCACCCTGGTTTTTCCCAAGCTCTCCTCTGTTTCTCTCTCACAAGAATAAAGGATCTTTTTACCTGTCCCACATTTGCAGGTTTTACTGCACTCAGAGCAGCTGTACGTAGGTGTACTGTACATAGATTTGTATGGGAGCTGGGCAGATGTCACCTGTTTTTCTCTGTGTGGAAATCCCCAGCTCCCCAGGCTCTGCTTTGCAACGCAGTGACTCACTCTTAATTTCAAGTGTTTGGCTGTGTGTGGTGTACACATCTCTGTGAGTGTGAGCGTGCACTGGTGCAAGAAGTGTAATTACACTCGTACTATTATGCAGGTGTATTGTGGATGTCTACTGTGTGTATAAAGATGGTTTGTGTGTGTGTGTAGATGTGCTTGCTTCAGGTATTCTATTTTTGCTTTTGTTTTAGGCAATTAGGACACAGATACACGCACGCGGTAACTTTTTAACAAGTCTTCTTTTTAATAAATGCTTTGTTAGCGCTGGAAACAAGCCAGCCTCTTGAAGTAAATCTAGGGTTTTTGTGTGCTTGAGCACATTTGTATATGTGGTGCTGGTCTGTGCGTCTCGTGGTGACCTTTGACATTTACAGCTGTTCCCCCATAACCTTATTAACATTGTCTTGCCCTCACAAGCCCTTAAAGACTTTTGTCTCCTCTTTGGCTATAATAAAAAACCCTCTGCTCGTCCTCTGATCTAGCCTCATACATTTGCTTTGAGTTATCTTGGTATTGAAAGCAATTTCTTCTTTGGCATAAAACAACATTTTTTTGTCTTGCTTTCGTAACATTCAAATTAACATCTTATCCCTCACGCCGTCTTTAGGATCATTCCATGTTTCTGTCCCACTTTGGCTTGAATTTATGCTCTTCACTTTGCTCAAAACAAACTCTTGTCTCCCCCTCTCACATTCCTTTTCTATTATAAGCAGCACTTTGCCTGTCTGTAAGTGGGAGGCGTATTCTTACACATGTCTTAGCCATTTTCACTTATTCAATTCAGTGTCCTCAATTCATGTGCGTAATGACAAATTGAATTAAATTAAATATTTATAATAGGAAGAACACCCCAGCAAGTAGTCTGCACATCATGTACAAAGAATAAAAGGTGACTGTCGTTCAACAGCCAAGGACACGTTCTCGTCTTCTCCTCTCTGTATCTCTGTGGTTCTGACATAGTGGCAGTAACATGTGGGTATGTACACACTAGAAAGCATGCACACACACACACACTCACACACACACACACACACACACACACACACACACACACACACACACACACACACACACGGAAAGGGACTGTATTTTTAGGCACACACATGCTCAGATATCCGGGTATGGACACATATGCTTATGCCATTGACACTTTCTATTTCTGTTGGCGTGCACACGCACATGCACACGTATCAGATAATATACACAAGTTGCTGGCACTCTGATATGTGCTGGTGGATTGATCCAACTCTTTTATCTGCTAAATAACTTACCATCGATTGAGCGGGGGACGGAGGAGGTGGAGGAGTAAGAAGAAGAGGAGGAGGAGGAAGATGTGGATGTGCAGAGAGAATTAAAGCTTACCAATATCCAGGAGCTGTCCACACTGCCTGAACAAGTCGGCATGTCACACACACGGCAGAGAGAGGACATGATAAAAACAGATGCAAGTCAAAAAAGAACTTTGGTGGACCCGCATGGAAAAAGAGTTTAGTTTCGCAACCATAATCCTGCAATGAATAATAAGTGGAATAAGAATTATGGACTTTTACAGGTACTATTTTTTATCATTTCAGGGAACCATGAGGTGAAGTGTAATATTGGATCTCTCTTCAGCCTCAGGGGAGCCCGCTATACACCCATGAAGGGTTCAGGGGCTAATTGGATATATCACTGTGAAAAACATTTAAAATCCCAAATCAATACCTGCCTCTTTAATGCTTTTCCTGAATAAGTGCTCCTCTCTATCCCCCCCCCCCCCCCCCCCATCTTCAGACCCTGCCTCCTGTACAATCCCTCACTGCCTATAGGGCAAGAGAAACGTGTAGGGGTCAGCGAGCTAAGGGCTACTAGGGGCCAAAACAGAGTGAGCCCCATGGGGGTCTTAGAATTGAATGGTGGCTGGAAATGTTCATGTGAGGGCTTATGGGAAACATCAGTAGAAATAACATCCAACTTAACACTTCTGCCTGACATGAAGAGTGCATACAGAAGTAGATATTAAGTAGAATAGCTCCAACAACATTGTACATGTCAGTTTTTTTGCCAGCGGAAATTCTTGCAAGAATATCTTTGACTCTGCGTGTGAGAGTTGAGTAAAAGTTTGGACAAAAAACAGATGTCCATAGCAACACACCTTTCTTCTCTGCACATCTGACTGCACCTGAGGCATAAATAAAGTTTAGGGTTAGAGTTCAGCAACTGTTTGACTTACTCATTTACCCTCTCAAACAGACATACATCAAATGCATTTTATACTTCAGCTGTGCAAAATGGCTTTCCCACTTTCTCTTGTCTGAAATTGTCCAGACCTGTTTACAGAGTCCAAGATGACATTATTAAAAAAGTATATTTTGCTCACTGTTACAGGATAAACTTGGTAATCAGAAGATATTGAGCTGCCCCATCCATTGTAGTTTGAGAAGGTAAATGTTAAATAATAACATTAGGCCCAGAAAATAGCTCTTGCATGGATCTGTGAATATGTGTATGAATGACGCTTGTCGTAAGAAAGCAGTTTGAATGCTTAAATAGAATAGAAAGGCACCAGTCCATTTAATATCTGTTTGATAGCAACAGCATGTAAGCATGTATTTTTACTTTGCAGAATGAATGAACATATGAATGAATCTCTATTTATCATTTTCTGTGAATATATTTTTGTAAGCTCTCTTTCAACTCCCTTTCTTTGACATATGTCTTGCAATGATTTAGCTGTCTCACCATTTTTTCCCCCTCAGAGGTGTAACATCTATCTTCAGACACAAGCTTGGCGCCCAGGAGTGCCGTTTCCACAACTATATATGTTTTCTTCCAAACCTTCTCTGTTACAGCGCCAGTGCTGCCTTGACAAGATGCTAAAGTGGGGGATGACAGGCTGTTGCTAAACTGCAGTAGCAACCAGTAGCAGGTTTGAAAGAGTGAAAATTTAGAGATAAAATCACTATTTGCCTGTTTTGGTTGTTTTTACTGCCAGTGATCAGATCTCTAATTAAACGCACGGCGTCTTGCAGAATCATGTTGTGTCCTGCCTCTTGTTTTAACTGTGGATTGTGGGTTTTTAAAAGTTTCTGTGTTTTTATGTGCACACAGGTTTAGATTTGCATGAGCTTTAGGGATCCGTTTTTAAAAGCTTGTGTTTCGCTCTTCCAACATTAATGCCTTTGACATAGTTTCATTTCCAGAAAAACAGGAAGCAGGGATGGTTGTCTTGCACTTCTGTCCCAGCGGCTGCAGTCAACGTGACCCTGGATGTGGACTGATGCATTTGTGGGCAGTGTGTTAGATAATCTTTGCGTATGTGAGGTTTGTGTGGTGTATTTATGTCTATGTAGGGAGAAATGCAAAAATAGGTCACTGTTCTTTTTGTCCTTCTGTAAGTACCTTGCAGGCAGTTCTCAATATGTTTCTTTGATTGATCTTTGAATGCCAGTCGATCTCCTTCTGCCTTTGTTCTATGGTCTTGTTCTGGCTTTGTACAAGTTGAGGTCGTGGACAGAGTGCCCTATTGCTCTGAAGAAGTGGTAATGAGTCTATCCCCATTCTGCATAAAAATGGTACATTTGACCCTCTGTTTTCATTGGAGTTCATCCGCACTCTGCTTACAGTTTCACCCCCTCGTCTCTTCTCTCATTCCCTTTCCTTCCCCCGCCAAGTTCCATCCTCCATTTCTCCCCCTTCCCACTCCTTCCTTCCTCTGTTTGCTTTTGCTCCCTTGATTCACTTTCAGTGCCAACTTTTACCCTTTCTTTGTCAGATGACTCTCTCCCAATCTCTTTACTGTGTCTGCTTGACTGCAAAAGAGAAACTATGAAGGCGAAGGCAAGGCAGGGAAAATTATGAGGGCAACTAATTGCGAGGGGATGTAGCAACTAAATGGTAAACTGGATTTATTTTAAGGTTTTCTGCTTTAATACTAAACTACAGCAAAACGGATTATGGTGGAGCCCTTCTGACGTAAATGAACAGAATAAATAAACAGAAGAATTGTAAAAGTTTGTATTTTGAATTTTATGTTGTTGTGCTTTTAATTAAAAGTTGCTGCTGAGTTAAATTTTGAGCAATGAATCACAGAGCATGTTGCTCAACCGATATTATTAGAAACTGGGCTTCAGCTTAAACTTCTCCCTCAATAAATAAACCATTACTTTAATTATTTAGATTTATCTCTTATCAGATCGGGGTGGAAGCAATAAACAATTTGCTTTAGACTTCATGTAAGTTCGTAGTGATTTCCTAATCATGTAAAGAAAGCATGACTTGGAAAATAAATAATCAAATTCATAGTCAGCACATGTTACTCTAGAACATTTGTTCCTCTGTGACTTTCACTATTCATACTATCAGAGTGTGATGTAGGGTACTACTGTATGATATGAGTCATTTTAACAACTTAGTTAAGTGTTTAATGAAAGAAAGTAAGATAAGAAAAAGTAGCTGTATTAAATCCCCATGACAGGAGGTGACCTCTTTTATTTGTCATATTCAGCTGCCTGTAAGTGCAGAATAATACAAACAAACAAAAATAATCAGAACTTCACACATCTTAGAAAGATTATTGACTTTTTAAAGGTTTTTTCCCCCTTATTATCTGAATGTCTCTGTCATCTCTTACTTTAGCTCTGTTCACTGATATCTGACAGGGATATCCTTGGAACATTAATTAAACATTATTGTGAGGTATCTCCAACAAAAACTGTTATCTGTTTAGTCTTAGTTTCTCTCACAAGTCTGATTTTCACTTCTCACTGCACAAAAAGGAGATTCTGAAGTTTACACTATAATGAAATTGTCATCGCTGGAGTAATGCATTGTTGTCATTATGATTATTAGTTGTCACAAAATTAAACTTGAGATGCATGCATACAAATGGGCTTGAATAGCCTTCCAAGCACAACTCTCCCCTCAGGCCTCCTTTTGAGTATATCTGTAGGGTTCATCTCATTTTGTTTCAGTGTGTATCTGTGTGTAAGCTGGACAGATCCTCTGGAGTGTGACTGATGCGTGGAGACGCACGCCATGAAGTTCGAACAAGCTAGAGATTGACACGATAACCCTTAACCGTTAACCCCAGAAAGCAGATCAGTTGTGTACTCTGTTGTTTGTTTGAGCTAGTCTCCTTTGTGATGACACATTTCGAAATGCCAACAAAGATATCCAAGTAACCATCGACGTAAACAGCTGATAAAAGGTTAGGTCAGAAGACTCTGCAGTGCTCCATATGGCTTTAGTTTGTCAGACTTAGTGTCTCCATACAGGCAAAAATACAGGAGAACTGAATGTGAGCAAAAACAAAATTAACCACAAATTTGAAGGAGGGAACACTTTCTTCAAAGAGGAACCATTAAAATAGCTTCTCAACTTCCCTAAAATGCCCTTATCCACTCTATTTGGTGCTTTTTCTTTGTATTTTGAGTTGTGTCTTCAGGAATTGTCTAATCAAATGAAAAGAAAGTTCCAGTGGTGAATATAGAAAGAGGACCTGGGAGTTGTCCCAGATGTACTTGTTTGCATCACTCTCACATACTTTATGATTTGGCTTTAGCGGAAAGTCGTTCTCACTTCAGAAACCAGTGTCTTTACTATTATTTTTTTATCGATTTCCTCTATCAGCTACAATTTTTATGCAGTCTCTTAAAACTACAACCATATCCTATAAAATCTTGAATTTTTCTGTTTGACACACAAGTCAGGTTTTATTTCAGAAGAAACCTCTTTAATCCATCAGCTGGCTTTTTTTTCGTGGTATAAATGAAAGTTGCTTTAATGTTTAATATGTGCAAACAATGCATTTCAATACATTGTCTTTCTATTGTGTGTTGTTATTGCACTAAGGACAGCTGGCTACACAATAACAAGAGGATAAAAAGGCCCCCAGCATTCTTATAGTATCCATCTTTCTGAATGACAGATGCACACTTAAATACCTAACAAAATATGGCGTGCACAATGCAGACACACACGCACACACACACACACGCACATCTTACAATTGCTTATGCCCTCCTTCATTTCAAATCAGTTGCCAGATGCCCCAACTCCAAATGCTGTTAATCATGTTATCTGGAATCCCTAGAATAAAATCCATAACTCCTCTATGTATTAATCACCGGGAATCTTGTTATCACGTCTATATTAATTAAAGCCATCTGCCAGGAATAGGGTGAGGATGGGTTTAAAGGGGAGACTGAGCAGTGGAGTAGAGGGAGCCACGTCAAGCTGCTTGTGTTTGAAGACATTCAGCTTGATTTTCAGGAAGATGTCAGTTTGCTATTTTAGGTAATTTTGTGCTTAGCTGAAATGTTAAACTTTCCTGCAGCACTCTGATTACGGGTGACGATTCTGCCAACACTGAAAGACATCTACAGTGAGTTCATTGCAGGGAGTTGTAACATGACTTGACAAGCACTTCCTGGTTCAGTGTCACAGCAATCCTCTTTAGCTGGTGATCATATATCCATCTGTCTCTGCTGTCAGAGTGCATTATTCATTCATGGCATGAACACATGCACATGTAGGCTTTAACTTTCTGTCTCTAGTCCTGCGCAGGCGAATGGAATCAGACATTCAGAGATTGGAAAGAAGGGGAACTGAAGTCTTCGGTGTGGTATGTTTCAATCGCGAGCTCCCACCACACATGAGGCTGTTTGACTGCCCGTAAGTGATGGTGCTAAAGCTTCTCGTCTCTCCTCATAAAGGGGTTGCCCTGGAGGAGGAAGAAGTAAGCGCACAAGTGAAGTTCAAAACAAAATAATATTGAACTCAGCATTATTCAGAAAAGGAAATGCCGTTAAGTTTTGATATGTTGCCTTTTCTGCAGATGAGGTATGGCTCCAAGGCAGACAGACAGTCAAAGACAGAGGTGGAGTTATGCTGGGTAGATGGAAGGTGGGAAAGGCATCTTAGATGGAAGAAGAAAGGAACAGAGCAGTGTACTGTATATAGCCTCCCACATCTATCCATCTATCGCCTTTGCCAGCCCCTCCCTCCCTCTGCTCACACCCTTCCTTCATCTTTTGAACTTCAAGGCTCTGTGGAGGGAAACATGTCAGTAACTGGGGGCGTAATCCTGGGCGGCCAGTGCTTCTCGCTCAAACATGCACAACAAATACACGTTACCGCGCACACGAGGCCTCGCCTGAATGACAGCTGATCAGGAGTTCCTGCCAGCACCCTCCTCTTCTCCGCGCTCTCTCCTCTCATCTCAGCACTCATCTGATTTGATCCATTAGCATTCTTTTCTCTGTGTTGTTCGTGCTACTGTCAGGCTCAGTGGCACAGCCTCAGTCTGAAGCAGTTAAACTGTCGCCTGGGGGGCCTCACCTGAAAGGGCTGACAGCTGCCTGCATAATCAGCTGCTCTGCCTGGATCCTGATAGGCCCGGACTAGAGATCAGGTTGGGGGTGGGGTGAGGTTGGAGGAAGCAGGTGGTGGGTGGCTGCACAATTGGAGAATGGGCTTGCTTCAAAGATGCGCGTGAGGATTGAGAGTGGGGTAGCAAATGTAAGGTGGCGGGGTGGTGCATAGGTGAGAGACTGTGAGGGACTGGTGAAATAGGAGCATGTATGGAGGAAGTGTGATGCTGGCAAATTGTAAAAAGGTATTTCTTACCACCCCACTGGAATCACAGCGGATGACTTACGAGAGATACTGGGAAATAAACCACCCACACAGTATGTATCCTGAAGCTTCCCTGTTGCTGTTGGTCATTTTAAGACGAACAGAGGAAGAGGAAGTGTGTTCGTGTGATCGGTTTTTCTGTAGAAAAACCAGCCGAGCACTGTAAAATACCGGAATATTGAGAAACCAGGAAAATAATATCACAAACATTGTGATGTTATGAAGCGGGCTCTTGGACAACGGAAGAAACGATTATGTGAAAGAGCAGAAGAAAAAAGAGAAACAGAAACGTGCATATGTGCATTAGAATGTGTTCATTTGTTTTCTCCTTTTAGCCGCTTGCTTTAAGTTATCTCCACAGTGACTTACGTTTCTTATATATTGTGACATTTTCCATTCAGTCCGTGAGCAGTAATTCGCAGGAAATCCCAAAGCTCCTTTTCCTCGCTTGACTCGTCTGGTGGAATTGCGGTTGAATTGCACACAGCTCTTAAAAATTAAATTAGACGACCTTCTCCGGTTAAGCTAATCCACTTAAAATAATTCTTTAGATTCTGCTGTCCTGCCCTTGGCCCCTACCCCTGACACCTGGCTCAGAGCAGAGGAGGGCTCCTAGGCTGAAGCCCTAAAATAGATCTGTCACATTTTACATCCTGGTGTTTGTGTCCCCTCCTCTGGCCCACCCTGACCCAGACAACCACCCCTCTGTTGGCCTCTGTTTGCTCTGGAGAGAGCCCCACGGCTTACAACCTCAGCCTACGCCCACCCCAAACCTCTCTTTCTGTTCATTTGAAAGCTCTGCCTCAGTCCACTTCTCTCCAACTTCACTGCTCATCTCTTTCTTTTTCCCCTGCCTGTAGCTGTTATGACTCTCTCATTTCTCCTTGTCTCTGTGCTTTGTTCAGTTTTCCTGTTTCCAAGCCATACCTTCCTTCGAAGCTTTTACTTCACTATTACTCACTCTCCCGTGAGATCAATTTACCTGCGCGTGGCCGAATCTTTTCCCCCCACACAGGGCTCTTCTGTATGCGACTGTTATGGAGTCCTCTCCTCTCTGTCTTCTCCCCTGTCATTCAGCGGGGCTCTTCATCTCCATTGCTAAGCCTTCCACAGCTTCTGCTAACTTTCTAGCTCCCATCTCATTTCAAATTCAATTAAACCTCCGGAGATTCAACTAACTTTTAAAAGGATCGGGGCATATCTCTCTGTCTCTTTCATTCACCATAACTTTGTGGGAACCTCCTACTCGTCTTCTCTCTCTCCTGATTCTTCTTTCTCCCTCTTTCTTTTACTCGTTGCGTGCCACATTATTACCTTCAGTCCTTCATTTCTCTTTCTTGTACCTCCTCCTTCACTTCAAGGCCCCTCTAACTCCACTTTTCTGCAGCTGTCTAAATGGTCAGTGTTGTCCAGGTACATGTTATTCTTGGTAGAGGACAGAAGTAGGGCATGGAGCCGTGCTCTGTGGGAAAAGGACTTAGCAAACCTTTTCCAAGAGAGGGGAGGGGGGGGTAGATTTCTCCAAAACAAACCTCATCAGTCTTCTACCAATCTTTTCTTAACCTGACCAGAGGTGAACTTAACCCATGTCACAATCCACGTTGCTGTATATCCTGTCATACAGTTCACACCACTGTATTGTAGATGTTCAGTAAATCCAAGGTAAATACAGGTCACTTAGGTTAAGGCCCGTGCATGCCAGCGATGAAAGAGCCACCCAAGGGCAAGTGTCTAGCTTTGGGCGAAGAAAAAATCTACAAACTTATTATGAAACAAAACCTTGTTATTGTCTTCTTATTGTTTTACAGCGGTTATAGAGCCGTCGATCTTTGTGCTCCTTCTTTTGCTTTCAGTTCATCAGAAGTCAATTGGAAGACCGCAAATCGTCCAGTGCGACATTGTGGTGATGCACTTTACAGCAATCGTTGGCCACAAACTTGTGATGGATCGTCTAGCTGATCGCTTCTTCCTTTTTCTCATCTGTAATTGGTGGATTAAAAATGACTTGTTTGTATGGCTGTGATGAGATTGCGGCGGGTAAATGAGGACATATGTTTTTGTTTTTGGTCAGAACAAAGCTGTATACACAAACGCTGTTACAATTTAATGGGTGCTTAGTGACTTGGCCCGTGATTGATGTGTGACTGTAATGCCAGTCAATGGCCCGTATAAAGAGATTTGGAATATACTTTATAGTGTTTGATTCAAAAACAATACAATAGAGTTGCTCGTAAAACTACAATGGACATGCAAATGCAAGGACTGATAATGACTTAATTGGCTGAATTATTTATTTAGTGTAGAAAGTGCAGCTTTGTTATTTGGCTCGCATAAAAACCTATTTATTTGCTTATTTTAGCCCCATTCTCCTTTCATTTTTTTAAAAATTTAAATAATACCTTGCTGAGCGCCGTGTATATGTGTGTGTGCGCATGCTTGTGTGAATCTCTGGGTCATGTCCCAGCCTGCTTCACTCCACAGTAAATCACAACCAGAGTTTTTAACGTATTCTCCAGTGCGCCTGGGAGAGTCATTAACACACACTAGAGTTACAGAACACTCCTCAGCAACCCTCCTCACTACTCTCTGTGTATGTGTGTGTGTGTGACTGTATATGTGCCCTCTTGTGTGTCTTGTGTTTCTTTGACCTGACCGCTGTATGTTCAGGTGTTGCCAATCCTTGCAGTTAAAACACTGTTACAAACCCCATATGTTTTACATCTATTCACACTGCATTAGTACCACCACATATAAGCATCCAGTGTTTAACATACATTTGACTGCCGTTTAATTCTGTGCTGGACTGTCTTTTCTATAGGATCATATCCATATACTCTTATTAGTCGGTACCCTCCAGGGATTACTCCAGAGGTTACCCTCTGGTAAAGGTGGGAGGGCAATAGCTCTGCCTCTGAGCTGACATGGTTATTGGAGCAGAGATAGCACCATGGGGATCCATCTTACACAGAGCAGAGAAGAGAGGGGGTCTGTCTTTTATAGTGAGATCCCACAGCTGATGTCGATGAGGTCAAATTATCTGTCACTACACCTGTCATACTTAACACTTCGTACCAGCTCCCCATGGCCTTACGTGCTATGTCCCATTCTGCTGTTCAGTCCTTACTATGAAAATGTGCCAAATGTGTGTCCCTGTGTGTACACATGCTCAGATTGCAGGTTTTTACTATTTGCTCACTTGCTCAAAGCATGCTACCACTGCATGCACTGGCATAGTACAAATATTGACTGTCTGCTACCCTGCATGGTCACAAAGCGGAGATCTGCATGGGTAAATGAATGTATGTGTGTGTGAAAAGGGTATAAATTACAAATTAAAAACAAATAACGATTGAAATACTAGTACAATGCCGTGGACACAATACACCAGGTTCTAGGATCAAATGTCACTGGTGTTAGTGGGTATCGGAAATGAACTTTCAAGGCCAGCAGTTAAGCACATCCTCCCACAAAAACTAGAGGAATGAAACCTTGCTAAGGGTTATGTGAAGCCACAACAGATTGAAGAGCAAACTGTGATTTTAAACACCAGTAATAAAAAATCTCCTCCTTTGTTGAGTTTTGCAGTAGCATTGCTTGGAGAGACCTCCTTAAGAGTTAAACAACCATCTGAAGTAACTGTTAAAGGACCAGCTTCCTTGAAATGTAGCTTGTCAGTTCTGACCTTTATTAGGATTATTGTATGTGGCATTTTCTTGCAGATATTTGGATAACATACTGTAAGGGTGCTTGACCTGAACAGTTAAGTGTTGACAAGCTGATGCCCCTCTTTTCCCCACTTTTGGGGTTAAATGGGAACAATATGAGCTCCTGAAGGGTTAAGCAATACACTGCTGGGGCCGTGCAGCCCTAAAGCTGGGCATAGGGCCAGCTCCACTCATAAACATGGAGAGGTTCAAGTGTGTGTATGTGTATATGTGTGTATGTGTATGTGTGTACATTTATGTGAGTGTGTCTGCCTGTGCCAGGGACAGCCCAGTGACTCACAGAGTACAACCCTGCCCCTTTGGCAAGAGAAGAGCAAAGTTTTAAAGAGACACGAGCCATCTTCGGAGAGAGAAAGAGAGAGTCATTCAGACCGAGGCACAAAAGGAGGCGCTGTAGAGCGTATGTTTTTCCACTTTGCTTGAAGCGCTGATGGATGATCACACAGTTCTCATATCCTGTGGAAAGATGTCAGTCCTCTACCACAAGCCCTACTGGGAAACTAAGAGGCCACTGTGTGTCATACTATAATACACATGCACACTCAAACACAGACATTTGAATTTGAAATTCTAGTGGAATTAACTCAAACAACCATGCAAAACTGTTAATAAGTAAGTAAAAACATATTTAATGTTATGTCACCTTGTCATCTTATTGCATTAGCAACCAACAAAATAAAAAAGACAACTGAAATGAGTTACATGCATCTGCACTCAACCTTTCGTTAAACTTTTTTTTCCCCTTTCTTCTCTCTAAATTTGACTGTCCAGTCTTTCTCATTTAGCACACGTTCACTTTGTCTTCCTCGCCTTCTGTCCTTACACACTCACGCAACAGGCACCAGGCCAGCTGAGTCACGTCTAAATGGCGTGGAGTGCGATTGCAGCTCACACTTACATAACCTCTGTCTCCACACCACTGTCATTAGAGCAGCTCGGCAGAAGGGGCGAAAACAATTCTTTTAAGTACTCTGTTGCCAGGAGAGCCTCACGACTCACCTTCTCAACCGATTGCGTGCGTGTGTGCATGCTTGCCTGCGTACGAGCACTTGCATGTGTGTGAGTTCTGCTCTGCGTGTGCTCATTTGTGTTTCTTATAACATCTGCTCCTCAGAGTTAGAGTGGGTTGTGCTTATATGTCGAAGTGTCCTTGGGTAAGCTACTGAAGCCCAAAAAATTGCTCTTGATGTTGAGGCTAGCATCTTCCGTGAATGAAATGTAAATTGTAAAGGAGATTTTTACTGCTTTTTTTTATCTGAGCAAGTAATGAGGGAGTTAAGTTTCTCTGCTCCTCTTTGGACAGAGGGAGTCGACATTCTGGCAGCCTTTAGTGTGTGTGTGTGTGTGTGTGTGTGTGTGTGTGTGTGTGTGTGTGTGTGTGTGTGTGTGTGTGTGTGGAGAGAGAGAGAGAGCCTACATTTTGGCAGGCTTCAGTTTATACAGATGGAGCAGCTCTCGTTGGATAAACCACAGAAAATTCCTCCCACTGTCCAAGTTAGCACTTCTTAGGGAGAGAACCATGCACCCTCCCCTCTATCCTGCATCGCATCCTTCCACACCTAACCTCTCCCCCTCCCTCACTGTCCCTTGTGATCCCCTCCAACGCCTCTCACCCATCTCCCATTACTACACCACCACACTGGGCATCCCAGGAGGAGAGTAAAACAGGCCCTGCTTGTCGAGCACGAATAAGGCCGATTACTTTCCCGGCTCTTCCTGTACTGGAGCGGCCAGACCAAAGCAATCAAACTTGAAACAATTGGAGGGCTGAATGGGACTCTCCTCTCCTCCCTCCTCCTCTGCTCCTCTTGTTTGTTACCCTTTACCTACACATGTACCGTCCATCAAACACTCTGCTTCTAATAATGACAAGTTTCTTTAAAATCTGGAGAAGTGATTATGTTAACACTTGATCTTTACTACAGAGTGAGCTGAATCATGACCAGTGTTTTTTTTTTATTATTTTTTTTCAGAGTAATGACACATCCCCTGCTTTTCCGTTTAACCTCAGCAACCTCCATACTGGGCCAACTCCTTACCTCATGTGGCTGGTGTCATGGCTCATTCACTGCGTACAAATGTCTCGGTGAAATGTAATATCATTATATCCATGATAGCTTTACATTGGACTCGGGGTCTAAATCGGCAGCATGAGTAAGTGGGGGCCTGAGTGTGGGAAGCCCCCCCCCCCCCACACACACACACACTGAATGTAACAGCCTGTTTGTGATGAATTAGTTCCGAGACTGAAGCGATTTCAAGTTACTCTGCAATAAACAGAAAAAGAGTTTGAGTTCGACTTGTCTAGGTTAGCAGACTTTTGAAGTAAACTAATGTCAAGCTAAACAAATGTTTAATGGGGGAGTGTTTCCACATAACACACAAACACACGCACGCAGCCAAAAATGATTTCAAGGCGATGCTGCTCTTATGCTTATCACAAATGACCTAATTCCTCGCCGGCAGTGTTTTCATTGCGCTACAGCATGTGTTTACCAGTGGCAGACTGCCTCCCCATTAAAGCTGCCATTCCCCTGAGGCCACAACACACATCATTAAGACACAGGATATGGACTCTGACCATGGCATCCTACCTCTGCCTGTAGCCACATGGTTCCTACCTGTAAACCTTATTATATGCAACCATTTTTCTGTCTGCCTGGCTGCATGCCTACTTTCTTCTTGTAAGTTTCTTTCTAGACCAGTTGATAATATATTTGACGAGATGGGCTGAATTAATGGTTGTGACAGGACTGTGCTGAAAATGGCATAGCAATACTGGGTGTGGAGGAGTACTGCCTCCATCAGCTCCATCAGACTCTAATGAATAGCTGTCATCATTACAGCAATAGTAGGCGGACCTGCAGGTTAACCCCTCACTCATCTGAGAGCTTTGTGGAATTGGATTGCAAATAGGTGAGCTGGTAAATGCTGCACTATGAGTTATACAAAGCTATTTATACATGCAACTATTTATTTATTTTAAAAGCCAAACAGAGAGAATAATGGAGGTGAGAATGTGGAAACCCTTCCAAAGTAATAATAATAGGTGCAAGGCTTTAGCAATTTTGAAACAAGACCAGAGGACAAAGTAGTCAACACCCTGCTGCAATATGCTATCTGGAAAGTGTACTACTTGCCCTATAAGACACTAAAGAAGTGTAATGTGCTCATAATGCATGCAGTTAAAGAAATCCCCCACCCAGTCTGGATGCTGTTCTGGCTCCCCCACACGCCACCATCCTACCCTGAGGCCAAAGCTCCCCAGCTCCCCAGAATGGAGTCATTAGCTGGGTGCTAATGGTTTCAGACTTTCTAATTGAATGGGAACCCATTGATCTGTAGGTAGAGAGAAATGGTTCTTTTCATTGCCTCAGTATGGCCCTGCGCAGCATTTGTCTCCATTCAAAATTAAAGGCTTTACACATTGGAGATGTAAGATTGAAGTAGGAATATACACAGACACACACACACACACACACACATGCGGCATCTTCTACAAACACACACATATGCACAGAAGTTAAATCGCAAAAACTGTGAGCTCATGTGTTGACTGACACATGCAAGCACACTGACACACACACACACACACACATGCAATTGCTCTGCTGTGCTGTGTGTATCCTTAAGGGCTCGCATTCGGAGATGAGCAGCCTTTAATCTGTGTTCGCTCGCAGAGTTGTCCTGGTGGGAGGCTATACACCTCACATCTTTTTAAACACTGCAACAACAAGGGGTTGCCCGGGGCAGCTGGGGTCAAGGAGGCAGCTTAGTAGAGATGTCAACTGCCGAGCAGTCTCTGTGCATGTTGGAGGTTGAAGTGCACAGGGCTGAAAACTACTGTAATACTGATAAAGGAATGTGGTAGATATTCCAGCAGTTTATCCTTCATTTGCATTGAGTGTAAACACGGATCACTCATCTCTGCTTTATCTCGTGTCACTGATAGGTGATGTTGTTTTTGCATGTGTTGTCTGGTAACTTTGCTCCTTTGAGATGATGGAACGATTCAGATATACACACAAGAAGTGAACGCAACTTCTGAAGCGACCAGTAAAAAGCAGGCAGCAGGACTGGTCATTAGTTATCTTTTAAACTTTTCCACAAAGTGAATCATAATGATGTTAAATTTGAAATGATTTTATTAATATTGTAACCCAACCAATAAATGGTTGCAGGAAATTTGCACGTAGGCTTCTTTTTTTGTCTTCATAGTCAGACACAGAGTTACAAAAATGGTAAACAAGTTTATTATTGTAATGATTACAATCATTAATCACTATTGCAAGCGGGCATGCAGCGCTAGCTGTTTTAGTTGCATGTCTCTTAGTATTATTTTTGAATAACTGCTGAACTTACTTAATAGGTTTTTATTTAAATGTCAAAGCAAGAACAATTGCTCAGGATTGGTGTGTGTGTTTAAGAGACAAAGCCAGCTGGTTCTGGTTATCAAGCTGGAATTCACTGTAAAAATTACAACATTTTTTTTCTCTCTTTCCCCCCAGTCCTCTTCCCCAAACCGCACTTGCACACATGCTCTTTCTCTCTCTCTCTCTCTCTCTCTCTCGCACGCACACACACACACACACACACACACACACACACACACACACACACACACACACACACACACACACACACACACACACACACACACAACCCATAATTATACATCTCCATTGCTCTATGAGAAGGCTCTTGCTTTAGCTACTTCTTGAGAATATGTATTTTTCTGCTAGAAAAAAACACAAAACAAAAAGCAGAAAACGTCTTACTTAAGCCTGCTATTCGAGCATTAACAGACAGCAGAAGAGACTGACCCTAATTTGAAAAACAAAAGACTTTCATATAAATTTATAGCACAGTTCTATATACAGTAGATAATGAAAAAGTCCTACGTCACAAGCCTGAGCTTGTGTCAGGTTTAAAGACAGCTCTTAGGAGCTGACTGACATCATGTCTGGGAGGGTCCTATAATAACATCTCTCTCTCTGGGCAGATGATCTCAAGATAAGTAGTCTGTGTGTGTGTGTGCGTGCATGTGTGTGCGTACTTGAGATTGTGTATTGATGTATATGCCTCTTTATGTCTTAGTGATTTTCCATGATACGTTTGCATACGTTGACGGCTAAATGAGGGGTTGTGGTGTAGGTACGAGGTTAGCACAGACTGAACGATATCGGACGTCCTCGTGAATCTTAAAACCACTGAGTGCAGTGGTTGTGTGTAAAAGTGTTACGCATCTAAATCGGTGTGAATATCTTTAAAAAGGGATAAACAAAAGATCTTTATTGATGTAGCTGGATTTTTAAAAGCTTTGAAGAAACTATTATAAAGAGGTTTTTCTGTGGCCGACTTTCACCTATGCCAGCGTGTTGCATCTGGTAGCCATTTTGTGCCAGCAGTAGAGCCAGAGTTTCCAGAGAGGTAAAACCACAGTGGCAGAAGGTGGGGAATCAGCAAGAGCCCACCCAAGGGTCGTTAACCTACAACAGGCTTGTTTGACACAATTTACTGAAAAATACATCCAAGCGCTGTGGTTCTTTTTATTGACAACAGCACATGTATACCTGAAACCTGTGTTCAGTGGATGAATTTCAGTCAAACAAGGCCCACGTTAAACACAACGTGCATCTGATTAGAGCAGCAGCTGTAGGACACTAACAGATTTCTCCCTGTCATTTCCTCCTGCATTTTCACTGGATCGTTTTATTACCCTGCAATAGCCTGGGGCTGTACCAGCCTATGATCCAAGTGTGAGTTGGGACGTGTGCGTGTGTTTCAGCGTGTTGGCGCAGCGTGCCTTCATCTCTCCACCCTCCAAAGTCCACTGTCAATAGCCTCTCTGGACTTTGCCAGGCGACTTCCACTTGGAGACAAACATTAGAGCAAAGCCTGCCTGCATGCTTTAAAGTCACACTCTCACTCTCATGCAGTGTCATACTGAAAAATGGCAAAGGTGGGGCACATGCAGTGCTGCCAGCGTCACTGCTGGGGGATAAGAGGGAGTAAAATGGACAGAAGGAGAGGATGTGATAAGAGCGGATCACCTTTATAGTCTGAAGCTATTCGCATTAAACCACCATGCTGACTGAACCTGAGCCAAGTTTTTTTTTCAATGACGTCTACGTTCACAGGCTGCTTCACATACGGCAGCGAAATGAAAACGGGCCATTAAAGTGCATTTTAAGTACTCCTAAAACAAAACAAAAAAACACCCAGTTGATGCTTAAAGCAATCAAAAATATAAGCAGAAGTCTTGCTCCCGGGATTGTCATTGGTTTAACCTTGATTTGATATTATAGAGTAGCATGAAATTGACTCTTTCAAAGAATAACCACAATATTGCTTTGGCCTGTGCAGGACATTCTTTCAGAGGCAGTAACCCTCAGGTTAAAGAAGAGAAGTCTGGAAAAATGAGAAAGACACTGACAGAGCACGAGAAGGAAACATGAGATATTTGAAAAGTGGTGAGAGACCCGGAGTGGAATCGGAAAGTAAGGGCTAGAGATCAGGAAGAAAAAAAGAGAGATGACATAAACAGACAGAGCAAAACAGAGATGGAGAGCGATTGAAGGTGAATTGCAATACCGTTCTGGCTCTGGGCCTTGCCTCTGTTCTGGAGTCTCTCTTCCATCCACAGTGACATGTGGTTTCACGGCCATTACCACACACATTATAGTGATATGTGCCATAATGTGAGGCATCCATATGTACTCCACTCTCTGCTGGCTCCATAAAACACACAGGCCCAACTGTTTATGCTGTTTGCTGGTGTCAATGTGTGCTGTTAAGCCTAATTTAACTCATTCTTGTCCACGGAGCATCGACTAAGTCAAGCAAAAGTTAGCGAAAGGGTGCGTAAAGATTCAGATGTAATGTGTGCACTTTTTGAACAATGAAATCTCTCCTTCCAGATGTCACCATCTGCACATTATTTAGTCAACAAGTCTATAATAAATGTCCAAGTTGGAGCAAACCACAAAATGACAAATAGAAATGCTTCACAGAGTCACAATAAAATCTTTCCTCAATTCTCTATTGTTGTTTTCTCTGGGTGGCTGTCTCTCTCTAAATATACGTGTGTGTGCGTGCGTGTGTGTTTTGTGCATGTTTGTGTCCTGTGTTGAGGAACAGAAGGTCTCTGCAGGGCTTGCCTGTGTGGGTGGACTCTGGGATTCACCGTGAAAACAAGCGAAAAGCCAAGGACATTTCCTAAGTTGGAGCTTGCACCATACACTACAGCGTCTGGTCATCTGTGCTACATGTGTGTGCATTTATTCAAGAAAACTGAGAAAAGTGTTTTAGCATGTACTCCTATATTATAATGCTTAGTAGTGTTTACAGTATGTGTTTACTGGAGATAGATTTGCATGTCTGCTTGTGGCATGCAGAGGAAGAAAAGTGCCTAACCTCTGCCAGCTCCAGCTTCCTATAAAGGCGTCAGTGTGGGCGTGCAAAAAAAATAAATAAAAAAAATCTACTTATCTGTCTCAACTCAGATGATTATTTTGTCAATGCAGACTGGTTGACATTAAGCCTTCACACAGAGAGCTAGATTGTGTCCTTAGGTCTGATAGTTAGACAGTAGCTGTTGAAACACTGCTCCACAGTCTGAGCTGCAGCCAGATAAGTGGAAGACAAAGACACTATTATAGTGTTACACGTGGCCCAGAGACATTACAACTCATCACAATGGCTTAGTGCTGCAGGCCGCTGTAGGAGTGGGCCTGGATAAGGTCTAGTTGCAGATCCATGCACAGTAACTTTGTTTAACTCCAGCTAATCTGTCACCGTGTGATTTATGGGAATGCTTTTCAAGATTTTTTGGATGTATTTTTTCTGGTTATGAGGCCAACTTTTTGGGTTCTGTTGTCCACACCAGTTGTAGACATACTGATGTTGCCATGCACAAAGCTGTACTTTTAACATTTTAGTTTTCTAATTTGAAGGTAAACTTGCCAGATTTTAAAGTCTGTTTGTACTTGCGTTACTTGAGCAAACATACAGTGAAGATATTTGGTGGGAAGTCAGCTTGAACCCCCCTTTTGCCTTCAGACCTGACAGACTTCTTTATACATAGATTCAGCAAGGTGCTGGAAACATTGCTCAGAAATTTTGTTCCATGTTGTCATCATAGTATCACACAGTTTTGCAGATTTGTCAGCTGCATATCCATGATGTGAATATCCTGTTCATTGAGATCCCAAAGGTGCTCTATTAGATTGAGATCTGGTGCATTAGCCTGTTGGAACATCTGTACGCTGCGGTCATAATTAGATGGACATGGCCCGCAATAATACTCAGGTAGGCTGTGGTGTGTAAATAATGCTAAGAAGCCCACAGTCTACCAAGAAAATATTCCCCAAGTCATTATACCATCACCACCACCATACAGTAACCAGTAACTGTTTATTAAAGACAGAATGGATCCTTGCCCTCACGCTGTTTGCTCTAAATTCTGACCCTGCTGTCTGACTGTCAGACCAGGCGTCAGTTTTCCAGTTTTCTATTTTTGGTGCGCTTGTAGCCTCAGTTTGCTGCTCTTAGCTGACAGGAGTGGCACCTAGTGTGGTCTTTTGCTGTTGGAGCCCATCTGCTTCAAGGTTTGATGTGTCGTGAGTTCAGAGATGCTCTTCTGCATAACTTTGCTCTAACTTGGTTATTTGAGTTTCTTTTAACTTCCCATTCTGCTCCTGATAGCAGCCAGGTATTTTCTCCAGAGAACTGCAACTCACTGGATATTTTTTTTCTCTTTTTATGACCATTCCCTGTAAATTCAAGGGATGGCGAGGTGGGAAAATCCCAGTAGATCAGCAGTTTCTGAATTACTCAGACGAGCCCGTCTGGCATCAACAACCATGGCACATTCAAAGTCACTTAAATCTTCTTTTTTTTGCCATTCTCATGCCCGATTTGAACTTCAGCAGGTTGTCTTGAGCACGGTTACTCTCCGGATTTATGCCTGAATCCACTGAGTTGCTGCAATGTGATCTGCTGACTAGATATTTGTGTTAACGTACAACTGAACAGGTGTACCTAACAAAATGGCCTTTTGTCTACATGAAGAATAGATCTCTGTAGCATGCTTTTCATTTCTGCTACTAGATAGTGGCTCATAGCTAAAATAGCTGCTACTAGCATAGTATCCATGTATCTCTGATTAAAGCCAGAATTTAAACTGCCTTGTGGATAATGTAAGCATTAAGTTTAACAAGGAACAACGTGCACTAAAAATCGAGAAGCAGTTCTGTTTTTAATCGGTTACATAACTTACTCTTTCATTATGATCCACTTGCTTGCCAACTGCTTTTTCTCCCTAAGCGTCAGATTTTGCAGTTTTGTCAAAGTGTCTCACAAATACTCACAGGATGTCTTTTGCTGTGTCTGTCCAAACCAGTACTGTATAGAAGCTGGTTTTGGCCCCCCTTTACACCACTGGGATAATCTTTTAAAGCAACATATGTTAACCAAAACCACAATATCTTCCTAAAAATAGTGAATCTAAACTGCAAGTAAAATTAGTTGTAAACACCAAGTTAAAAAAATTAAAAGCAAAACAAATTGTGAAATGCTAAGCTTCCAAAACAGGACACAAACCACATTGCCTTGGTTGACATGATTGTGATTTACACCACCATCACTCATTCTCCTTCCTTATACAGACTTTGGCCGTAACACCAAGGGACATCTTGTGCATATCTTTGTGTTTTGAGTGGCTCCTGAAAAAAAAAACAGCGGCATTTGATGCCCTGTGATATGGATGCTTTGACTATTCCCATGATAACCTTGCTGAAGCAACGGACAGTAATGGATCTCTTGTAGCTGGGTCACCTAATGTCAAGCACAGGTCAAAAGACTGCGTTTACACTGCAAATAGTACAGTTGGGTTAATTAGTGGCTCATCCTTTCCTTTTGTTTCTCAACTGTCTGTAGGGTTTCTGTTAAAAACAAAACAGTTGACAGAAAGAGCTAGGATGGTTGCAGTGGTGTTTACTGCGCATTACTTTAGCATTATGCATGTGCAAGTGCTATGTAAGTCTATCACACTCCATGTAGTTTTATTCTCGATTGCTGTAAAATTTAATTTCTACTTTTCTGCTCAGTTAATTCATGAATTACCTGCAATAGTCATTTTATATGTCATATCTAAAATCTGCAAAGTTGTCAAATAAATGTGGTACGGTACAATATTTCCATACGATCCCTAGTAGAAGACATGTATACAATAAAATAGTATGAATCTGACACTTTTAAAGTACCTTCACGTGTTTGTTTGGGGTATAGTGCTTAAGAAATACACTCACTCCTGCTTAAAAGTGTGTATGGGTATTACAATATAGCCTAAAACTAACTCCTTGTAGCATGCAGCGTTTCACACGAAAAGCATCATGACAAAACTACTATCTTTCATATTTTTTGACATAACTGCCAAAAATATTAAGCACTCCTGCCTAAGAATAGAGAGACGTGACATGATTCAGAGGTAAATGTATTCCTGCCTCCTCTTGGTTATGAGCTGAATATGAGCAGAGGGGAAATAAAGGGATAATACTGGTGGTGATCAGGGCCTGGTAGAATGGCCCATGATGGAGAGCTATAAATAGCTTCACTTGGACACTCTTCTTGGCTCTTGCCCCATCCTCCTGCACCACCCTCTGCTCTGCTGTCCCACACCTCCATCCTCCCTCTATCCTCTCCCTGTCCTTCCCCATTTCCACCCCCTCCCCGCATGTCTCCATCCCTCCCTCGTTCCCATATAGCACCTGCTCTGACACCTCCTCTGCCAACTGGCTGATGTCATTTTTTGGTACCGGACAGACGTCCTCACGCCTAATTCTGTTCTACTAAATGGCAGCCAGTGCAGAGATGACCAAGTTTACCCACACACACAGACACACACGTTGCCTCCTCAAGGATGTGCTAATCTCACGACACACTGGCCATGGTGTGACCATTCGAATTTATTTTGAATGCTTAAGAAATCCCCTGAGGTGTTTGGACATCTTGGAAATGCATTTAAAACCAATATGGGCACCTGGATTAAACACTAGGGCTTCAACTGATGATTATTTTCATTATCTGTTAATTCTTTTTCCTTACTTCATTAGTCATTTCCAGCATAGTTTCCCAAAGGCTGTGGTGACTTAGCCCAGTTGTTTTTCACGAATAGTTTGTAGTTTTATAGTTTCGTACCAGTTACATCTTCAAGTAGTTACATCTTCAAGTCTTGTTATCTGATCGCTATGGATATTTAGTATATAAATTTAAGTCTTCAGGAGTCGAGAGATGTTTGAAAAAGAGATGCAACAAAGATCCCAGTCTGGATTTAAATCAGAAGCTAAATCAGAGGCTACCTCCCCAGGTTAAGTTTACTTTATTACTTTTCATCACTGATAGCAGAATCTGTTAGTCTTCTTTCACTTCTGCATGGTCCAGCTAATCAGTGTGAATAAGTGCACTTTTAATTCTTTTAATTTAACCTTAACCCAGCTGCTAAAGAGCCCACAACATGTGTGTAAGTGTCCACTGGCCATTCAAGAGCTTTTTTTAGCCTTCATTGCACACATCATCCATATGGCCTCTCATCAGTTGTGTCACTGACCCCTAACTTTGTTATTGCCACATAGGGTCCTGTCTCCTTTAAACACACTTTGCATACCCTCCGTCTGCCTGCATTTCCTGTCTGCATCGTCTCTGTTTCCCGTGTTCTTAAGCTCAAAAGTCCTCCATTGGGGAACTTGCGGCAACAGCATCCCCACTTCTTGTCCACTTGACTCTCACTTGGATTAAAGCGGAGACTTCGAGACTCGCTGCGTCTCCTCGTGTCTGGGCTCATACAAATGCAAATGCCAACAGGCAAAGGTGCACGGCTACAGAGTGCCTTCATAAATGTAGATCTGCTCTATCACATTGTACCATTTCAATTTCTCTGCTTTCTATTGTCACGCTGCCATTCTTTTTAATGGACTTTTTCATTTGCTCACGAAAAAGGCAGCGCTTTTCAGTTTACAGCAAAGAGCAGTTCTGGTTAAAATAACAGGAATGGACCTTAAATTCAGTTTTACTCATGTTTCTTCTTTCTTATAACATCTTAATTACATTGGCTATTATTTTGCTCTTTTTGAGATTCCTTTTTTCACCTTTCACCAGTGTCCCTGTTTTTTCTCATCTGTTAGACTGTTATAGTAACGGTACTGATTTTTAAAAAATACAAGCTGCTCCTGCTCTGTTTTTATTTATTCCAACTGTATGAGAGCCGATAACTTGAAAATATACAGAATTTTGGAGGACAACTGGATATGTTATATCCCATGATGATACATTACAAACAAAAAAGTGAAAGATTCTAAATGGATTTGCCAAATCTGTTAGAAAAACATTATTTTTTCCTTTGTCCACAGAACAGGGAGTGTAATTCATTACCTCTTTCTTTGAAACAGCGAAACTACATTTCTGTTTATATATTTTCCAGCTGTGAGTTCAGGGAGGCTAGATCATGGGTCTGATGTAATTAATGTATTTATAAGCCAAAAGAGAAGGAGGTGAGTGAATGACAGTAAGAAAGGAGTAAGCTGAAGCCCTCAAAGTTATGGAGCCACTGAGTCGTTCGTGCCTGGAGCCTGCTAGTAAAACATTTTGACCCCCCTCATTATCGCCCATTAAGAGGATCAGGGCTCTCTAAGACAACTTGTCTGTTTACTTGACTTTTTTGACTTTGCAGGCAGTCATGAGGTCACAGTTTGGAACCAGGTCTGGCTGGTTGAATCTGGAGCTGGTTGCCACTTCCATCCTCTGTCATCCTCACACGGCTATGACAAGGGCTTGCAACATCAGCTGCGGGTGAGGCTTCGGTTTAGGAGGAGGAACCGTGAATCACAGTACATCTCCCTGTGTCTTCTCTCTCGCTCTGTGTCTGTCTGCCTTTTATCTGTCTCCCTCTCAGAGATATATGTGCATTCGCGTTTATTTGCGGCCAGGCACAGTCTAAAATTCCTTGAAAAACCACAGTCATCATCATTCACGAACCCCCACCCTAATAACCCCTCGCAGACTAACTTGTACACTAACACACGCACGCACACACATGCACATTATAAAAACCTTGTTTATTTGAGGGAACTGAAAGAAGGCCTTCCTCATCTACTCTTCTCTTCTTTCTTTACCAGGAACCGTGTGTGCATGTTAATGTGTGTGTGCATGCAAAGAAATGCGGTTTATGTCCTGTAAAAAGAGAAGACAAATTATCTTAAAACTTCTTGAGTTTCTGCCTAAAAATCTTCAAATTTTCACGTCAAAATATTATCTCAGCAGACTGATCTTAAGCAAGAGGCAATCTCCAGGGGTGACTGTTGAAGCCAAGGCAACGGTGCCATTGCAATTCTACAAATGGCCACTTGAGGCCGGCTCTAAAACCCAGTCAGTCCCAATAGACTCTCACGTTAAAATGGCCATCTGTATACATCTGCCTTTGTGCTGACACTTTTTATGATCTGATGTAATGATGGTGATAATGATGATGATGGTGATTAGCACTGTCGCTTCATAGCAAGAAGGCTATTGGCTCCAACTGTGGGGCCCCTCCATACGAGCATGAATAGTTGTCTGTCTCTCTTTGTTACCCTGCGATAGACCCGTGACCTATCCTGAGTGTACACTACCTCTTGCCTTATGGCAGCCTTTCCCTAACCCCTGTGACCCCTAATTGGATAAGCATTTAATAAAATGCAGTGATTAGTAAATGTCCCAGGGAGGGATTTGCTCTTTAAAATGTGGCATAAATATTCAGCCAAGAATGAAATAATTAGGGTTTTGGCAGTTAAAATGTATTCATGAAAAAACAGGAAATTCATTAGCTTATTATAAAAAAGAAATCATCCATTCATCTAATACCAAAAAATGGTAAAGAAAATACAAAAGGTCATAGGTCTGTGTCACTATAATGTTCTGCTAGGAGACTTTTCTGGCCATTATTCCGCACCATGACTCACAATATTCCCCGTTTGATCACACACTGAGTTGATCACTAATCTCAGTTGCACACCTTGAATCAGTGGTTATTGATGGGGCTCCTGTGCCACTGGACATGCGAAGTACAATATTACTATAAATTAGTCTAGACAGCCGTGGACGGAGATTTTGTAAATATTGCATTGTATTGTATTGTACATCTCTTATTCTTCTTTTCTGCAATATGAAAGGATCTCTAGCTGACACTTCTATCTTGTAGAAGCCGCAAGAACAAAGGAGGTGTTAATATCACAGCAGGGTTGTCTCCGTGTAGTATTTCTTCTCCTTTGTTTGTGCTATTTCTAATGTGCTCGTATTCCCATTTGTTTACTTTACACTGCATAGTTCGCATCAGCAGAATTCTTTCTAATCATGTAGGCTACATGCTGCTCATGTTGTGGACTAACAGTGGTGGTGTATTTAATTTTATGTGAGTATAGCAATTAAAAAAACAAAAAAACAAAAACAAAAAAAAGCTTTCAGATCTGGTTGGGTCCAGATTGCGCCAAGCCATCCTCTTCCTGCTGTTTATTTATAATCTGGTCCATCTCCTGACCTGTCCTACAGCTTTCTTTTCCTCTTTGCCCCTTCACTCATGTCGCTATTAATGCTTGGTCATTCTTTCCATTAGTTCACACGCTTTTTTTCCCCTGTTCTGGTTCTGACAACGTGACTGCTTACCCTCTTGTGTCCTTTGAGAGCAGGCTGAAACAAAAGTGCTGAGTTAATTTCTCTAAAATTTTCCACTGAAACTATGAGGTGAGGGCCACCAGCATCAAGTTTCGATGTTGTAACATGCGTTAACTGTCCCTTCGTCTCAAAGTGAGTCAGGTCAGAATGAGGAAGAACTGAAAAAGAAAACGAATTGAGGCAGCAGATGCGTCTTCCCTTCCTCCAGTTCCGATAAATGGCCACTTAATATGCAGGTTGCAGGTTAGAGAGTGATTGGTTTCATGGTAGAATGCATATGAAACACAACTGTAGGAAAAGAAAATTTAATATAATGTGAAATATTACATTTATTGTTTAACTAGGAGATTAAATGTTAATGTTAAATTAAACTGTAAACGCCAACTGCACCGGGTTTTTGTATGGTTATTGGAAAATGCTCCATCCAAAAATGGTACTTAATTTTTAATAGCTGAACAGGAACATTTACAGCAACCGTGTTTATGCTTTTTGAACACATGCTTTGCAAGCGTGTCTGTATCTATATATATATGTGTGCTCACATCTTTGTGACCACATGTTTGGCACAGTTTAATCTTATCAGTTGAAGGATTAGTCTCCTTGACACGCTCATATACACTGCAGCCTGTATGACTACTTGTAAAAGACTTGCAAGTGTCTGCGTGTGTGCTGCACTAATATCTGTGATGACATCACCTCTCATCACCAGAGGGACTGGAAGGGTTGGCATGGTAAATCATTACCTCAGTGGCTCTCTTATTATTCAAAGTTACCACTGCTGCAAATATATAGGCTAGCATAAAGCCCACAGACACACTAGAAGAGTCTGAGTATCCATATCTAAGACATGTTTTAATACATGTTTTTCTTTATTTGTTGAACCAAAAGATTTTGTAGTAAGAATTTGACAGATTTGTTGTAATTTCCATTAAAATAGAATAGAAAATAATTCATATTCTTCTGCATTAATTTAGATTTATTTATTCTTATTTATTGCAGTTCTGGTTGCTAGTGTGCTCTTTTAAGAGATTATTATCCACAGATTTCTAAATGATATTAGCTCACATAAAGCATCTCAGACATGTATATGTTATGGAAAATGTTATGGAAGTTAGCTAAAAAAGACCTAATAATTAATAAATTATAGATGCAGTAATCCTAATATAATGTTGAAGATTGTTTCTACCTTGTGAAGCTTTTAACCGGATATATTCACTATCATGACTCCAATAAAACTATAATTGTACTTCTCAAGGTGCAAAAAATGTCCTTTTGAAACAACACTTAATGTCTTAAAGCCCTTTCTTCATGCTGAGCTTCATTCTCAGATAACGACTTTAGCCTAGTCATGATCTGAGTGAGTGCACGTGTACAATAGCTTTTCCACTGTGTAATGCTTTCAATGTGCTGAATCAATCCAATGTTCAGAGTTACATTTCTAGTTTTCCCCTTCTTTATGTTATTTTGAGCTCAAGCGAGCCCAAGTCATAGTCACGTTGATTTTGGAGTTCATCAACAGGATGCAGCTGATGGAGAAGTCAAGGGCAGTTTCACAACTTCGATATGTTTGAGCTGCTCGAGAACTTCCCATATGAGCGCAATTCAGCTGCAAAGGACAAAAGTTAAACTCTCAAGAATGTAGTAATATTATAGTTTTGAGTTACAAAGTATTTCGTGTTCTCTCTTTTCCCGTTAATCTATTTTGCTCTCCCTCTTTTGCTCTCTCCTTCTCTTTGTCTTTCTGAGAGTACAGTACAGCCGCGGATGGGTAATTACTTTGTGCTCCAACCCTAAAATAACACGACTGGCCCAATTACAAACTGGGCCTCATTAAACAGCCTTGCAGAATAGAGGGAGAAATACTAGACCAATCAAAACAAAGAGGGAAAGCTGAGATGTAAGGAGGGACAACATTTAGCGTTTACACAGCAGGTGTTGACTTAACTTGTGTGTCGGGGAGTGTTCAGGTGGCACAGTTGAGCGCGGTGCATGCCATGTCCTGTCCTGGCCTCGCAGTGTTATGTGTTCAAACTGACAGCTCTTTGTTCTCAGTTCTTTCCACTGACAGCAACAGTGCCAGTAGGTGCTGCTCATTTCATCACACATTCAGATATGATCCTCAAAACGTCACTCCCATATGTGCACATATATTTATACACGCTTTCCATTTCGACCCATGGCCTCTAGTGTGGTCAGGGCCGGGCTAGGCTGGGTCTATGCCTGGCCTCGCAGTGTTATGTGTTCAAACTGACAGCTCTTTGTTCTCAGTTCTTTCCACTGACAGCAACAGTGCCAGTAGGTGCTGCTCATTTCATCACACATTCAGATATGATCCTCAAAACGTCACTCCCATATGTGCACATATATTTATACACGCTTTCCATTTCGACCCATGGCCTCTAGTGTGGTCAGGGCCGGGCTAGGCTGGGTCTATGCCCACTTATGTAGCTCTTCAAAGCAAGCCAGAGAACGAGCACACTGTACTGGGGAAAGGAAGTGTAAATATATAGCTGTTGCTGGCATACCACACGGCCTCACTATACATCAATTACATATGGGCTGCACAAAATCATACAAACATCTTCATATATATTGAAAATGTCTTAACGCAGAGTCGTCTGGCATTGGGAAAGCCACTCGTGGATGATGACATGGTCACAATGTGCGTCTGCCTTTAAAATCCAGTCATGAACTCTAAATTCCTAGAAACCTAGAGGTTTCTGGTGTAGATATGATGCTGTTATGGTTAGACACTGTATCCCAAATTAGACTAAACCTCCTTTTCCCCCACTGACCAAAGCTTGACAGAAAAACCCTGCCAGTGCTTTCTGTGTAAATGTATCCTTGCATATCTGTTGCTGCTGCTTTTGTGTATGTGTGTACGTACATGCGGGTACGTGTGTGAATGTGTGTGTGGGGGTTGTTTGGTTTATACAACATGTGAACATGTATGAGTGTATTTATATACATAAGGCCAAGTGTAAACTATATTGCCAGACTAGACAAATGTTTTTAAGTCTTTATTTAATTTTTTGTCTCTACCACTTTATGACAGCAAACAGTGTTATGTGGCAGTGAAAGAGAAGGTTTGACAGCACTGCTGATCAGAGGCGGAGCCAGACATTTGAAACACCCGGGGCTTAGCCCAAAGAGTAGTATGCATGTGGGATTTTTTTTTTTTTTTGGGGGTGGGGGGGTGGGTGGGTAGAAATGACTAAAAGATTAATAGGCTCTGTTCAAAAAAGAATGACTTCATATAGGGAAAAATATATATCACATGTGCAGGACACCTTAAACTAGTTTTTTAATTAAGCAGCAAGGCAGAACAAGGTCAGGGCTGCATCAAGACACGAGGACTAAACCCCAATTCAACCAGACCCAGAACTGATCCAGAATTAAAACAGGACTACAACAGTTCAAAATCAGGACTACTGAGGACTTAACCAAGACAGAACCAGAATCAGAACTAGATGATAGTAGCACTAAAAATCATCATAGACCTGCACTACACTTATTTTTTAATTCTACCAAAGTCCACTATTTAGATTGAGAAAAGTTTATATAATTATTTAGCCTTGTTGTGCAAACAAGCCTGCAGAACTTAATAAATACAGAATTTGAAAAATAACAAACCTAAAAAGAAACACTAGGTACGAGATACATGAGGACCTATGATACGGTGATACTTTTGGTAAACAACCATTTGACTAACATGTGTGTCTCACCTGCTCTTGTTCATCTGTTCTGTCCTCGTTCTCCTCTCTCTCCCTCTCTGTTCCTCTCTCTCCCTCTCTGTCCCTCTCTCTCCCTCTTTGTGCTGACAATCATCAAATATACAGTTGAAACCAGATATTTACTCTTCAGATAAAAACACTTTTTTAATTGTAACATCAAATCAGACTAAATGTTTATTTTTTTAGATTGATAAATATAAAAACATATTTGTTAACTTTAAGAGTAAAGAGAGAAACTATCTGTATTTCTTAATTGCAAATGGCACCAAATTGTATTCAAACTTGAGCCACATTTATGGAGCTCCACAGTTCTTTTCCTGGTGTTTTGGTTGATATCTCTTGATTTTCCCATGTCAAAGAAACAGGCTCTGTGTTTTGCCTTATATGCATCCACAGCTGTGCCACCAATTTACTCACATGGACTCTACTAACCTATCAGAAGCTTCTTCAGCTCAGAATGGAATCGTCTGGAGTTTTCTTATTATTTAACAATAAACTTAGTGTACATGTACTCCTAAATTTGATGAAAGTGATAAAAATAGCTCTGTCTCTCTTTATTCTGAAATTTAACTAATTCAAAATATATTTCAATATTTATCTAAAACAAAAGTTTACTCTAAATTGATGCTGTACAGTAAAAATGTTTTATGTTTTCTCCCTAAAGTGTATGTAAATATCTGGTTACAAATGTGAATATCCTGCTGTGTACTGAAATCCCTCTTGTTTTGCATAGAAATATACTGAACAACATACAAAGCATAATATATAAAATAACATTTACCTGAGTTTTTCTTTGAAAGAACCCTCGAATGTCCATTCTTATGTTTCAGTACATAACTGAAACCGATTTAGTCGGGGAGGGTAAGAACTGAAAATATGAAATAAACACATGTAAGCTAAGACTCTCTAAAAAAAATAGCATTTGTTCGGCTTTTCATTTCGCCATTTGTTGATTCACTTGAAGAGCGAGTAACGTAATATTGGTCAAGTGATCAGTTTCATATCAATCTTTCGTGATGCACCGTCATATTTACATTATTTGTACGGTACAAATGATTTGCTTTGGTACCTGGTCGAACTTAAGCTCTCCTTAGTATGGCTGGCTCCGTCTCTCCAACAGCGCACTCACGGGCAGCAGCTGCCCCGCCCCCTCGCTCAGTCGCTTAGTGCCTGAGCTCGGATCATACCAATATCAGGGGGGGATTCACGCACAGTCGTAAATTCCCACAGTGTGCACTATGTGCTTCGAATATTGTGTGTACTTTTTGTTTTATACAGTTGTCAGCCAGGCATCTAACTATGAAAAAATTACACTCCAAAAGATCCCGGGCTTCTGACAAAACAACCCGGGCTTAAGCCCCGTAAGCCACCCCCACGCTCCGCCCCTGCTGCTGATCAGACAAGATAGAACATGGTTCTCACTCCCAACTAAGTGACTTGGACCTGGCAGAAGGCCTGAGGAAATTTTCTTGGGAAACATTTGAAAATTCCTTTAACTAACTGAATTGAGTGTTGACCCCGAACACTTTTTTAAATGACAAAACAAGATTTCAAGTCCAGGATTTAAGAAACAAGCAAGAGCTAAAAAGTTATGTATGAAAGGAGAGGAAATCAGCAGAGGGGTGTTTAAAGGAGTGGGATAGCAGAGAAAGGGGTGGTGGTTAAAGGAGATGGGGCACTGTGTGTTTGTTTCAGTGCCTGGCACAGCTTGGTCTGGTTATGCTCCAGGCCTCTCTGGGGGAGCCAAGTCTTCTCCCCGGGCGCTGCCAACTCCCTGTGGTGGTGTAGCTACATGTTCAATTATGCTCTGGAGCCTGCCTGTCTTTACCTACGCCTCACAGAAAAACAGCCTCTCTGCACGTGTGTCACAGAAAGCGATTAATAGAGATCATGATGTGATTTTCAGCACGGGAGAATTCATGTGAATTAAGGCTTCATTCATCAGGGTTCACAAAGTGCAACAAGAAAGGAATGCACTACCATGGATTTCACTCAGCCACAGTTCATGTCATACAGCAGAAAGAAACCACGGGAGCGTTTCTTTTCAATTTCAACTTTTCCCTTTTATCCATCATAGTTGAGAACTTGTGTTTCCATAGCGGAATGCTTTAAACACTCACCTAACAATGAAAAGATCACCAGTTTGATTCTGGGAGGAGATGCAAATCCCTTGAGGATTGTACCAGGAAGGGCTAAAAAAAGGGGTTAAAGTAAAAAGAAATCAAACAAGCAGAGCTAAGAGCTGATCAGTAAAAGTCCCATACTCTGAGCAGAGACATTAGAAAACAAAATCATTGGATTTGGGTGTTTTACTGTTCAGCACTCAATCATATACTGACTTAATGGCTGCCAGTCCTCAAAATAATCTTGAACTATATTCCAGTACACCGACACAACATACTTTTTAATTGTTTTAAAATTGATGTACATTCACTTGAAGTCTAGAGTATGGAGTAATAAGGAAAAAAAGCCATCGGTTGCTTTCTCTCATAGTTTACATGAAAACAAAAGGGAAAGTTGAAGGTTTTGTGTAACATGACAGTGCAGAAACACTGTTTTCAGTTTTGATTTTCCAAAAATTAGAAAACTCAGTTTAGGGACAGCTCATTCTGTTGCATGTCTTTTAGAGTTTGTTTTAGATCAGATCTCCAGAATTGCACATGTTGAAATTTTTCTAAAACAAGAACAGGGATACATGTGCCGGCGGCACGGAGTGTGGACGCATTCCTGTGGCCGCGTAAGTGTGTGCATGTGTGTGGCGGCATGGCGGTAAGGAAGCATCCTTAAGAGGAGGGGGAGCAATTATCACTGCCAATAAAACAACAACAAACAAACAATCATTGTTCTGGGCCTTACCTTGTTGTACCACACCCCTCTATAAACCTTATTTCATCAGGACAACTGACACAGAGAATGTGCTGCGCTGTGCTGCCTAAGCACTCTCCCTAACTAGCATGTATGTAGCTGGCACACTGCTCCCACGTGTACCTGTGGGTGTGCTCATGTCAATTACATGCATGCACACAGACGCAGCAGTAAGAGCACATGCCTGTATCGTATAGAAACATCCGCCCCAGCAGTGATTTCAATCAACACTACAAAGGTAACTTTGCCATTTATACATCTTGTCTTCTTGCAAGATGTCTTCTCAGCACAAAAAGACACAGGGCACATGAAGTATTGATTTTGGGTTGTATAACCCTGTGTGTGTGTGTGTGTGTGTGTGTGTGTGTGTGTGTGTGTGTGTGTGTGTGTGTGTGTACAGTATATTTGCGATGTGGCTAGCTTAGCCGCTAGAGTCACATGATAGACGAAAGAAATCCACAGTTTTGCATTTCTGTGCTTTTATCTTGTTGATGTCACCAAGAGGAAAACTGTCTTTGCTGTTTCACTGGTGTGATATTACTGTCTTTCGGTCACGTTAGGATGATATCAGTATATGATATGAGGATAATAAATTGCCATGATTGAAATAATTCCCAAAACTTCTAAATCGCATAATTTATCAGTGCGCAATACCATTTATGGCCAGAGCATGCTTGCAACGAGTAGTTCTTGTAACCACACTTGAAGGTGTGGTGAAAAGCTTAATGAGAGAGGCATGACACAATAATAATTCACACAGTGCGATACTGATGCATATTTTCAGGCAGTCTCTGCTGGAAAGCATTAACAAATGTTCCACTCATTTGTACACAAGAACCAAGACAAAAACTAGTTCTGTAAAGAATTAAAATCAGCTTGAGGGAGAAGTTCAAACCCTACCCTGCTGGCAGATTTATGCCGAAGCTGCCTGCTGAACTACCGATCAACCTCCCCTTCAGAATTCCAGATATCATTGCTAAACAGTGAATTCTGGCAAGATGTTTTCCTTTTCTCCTTCATCTGTCTTTTGATTGACTCGACTTAATTGAGCCACAGATTGAGGCTACAAATTTGTACCATGGAGAAGTTTTGGCGCAGCGATTGTGCCTCAGGGGACCTTTCTGTGTGGGATTTGCATGTATGGGTTCTCTCCATTCTCGCTACGTTGGCTGTAGGTGTGAGTGGTTATCTCCGTGTGCTCTATTTCCAACATAAAATTTATGCAGATGTCTAAAATTTAAGTTACACATGCTACTGTAAAACATGTAGTAGGTCATACGCCACATAAGGTCACGGCCTTCCCATTACCAGCACAAATGATGACTTATCCCATTGAGCTAAAGAGGCATCATAGGTAAGAATCACTCGCCACTGGTTTATATCTGAAGGTCAGAGGGATAGTTGTGAATTTACACTTTAGGGTTGAATTTTAAGTCACAGTTGCTGCAGAGCTCGAGTCTATCCAGCTGCCATTGGGGACAGGTGGGGTCCAATGCTTATAACGAAAGCAATGCTTGTACTTTGTTGTGTCAGCTCTGCTATAGTTCCTTAAATTATTTCTCTGCTAGGATCACGGACATTCTTCAGTTCCTTAAGAACATCTTGAGGACACAAGAAAGGAGAGCTCTGACAAATCTGAGAGTAAAAAAACACAGAGGCAATCCTTTTATCAATGATATGATAAATACTGGAAAACATCCAGTAGTTGGTAAGATATGTTTAATCAAAAACCTGATGATATATACAAGAACTGATTTGCAAAAGCTTGCAGTCTCACATAAAGCAGCAGTTTTCCATTTGTTTGTTTTTTATTTTGTAAATGGAAGACCTTCATTGGCCTATCTCGTAGGTATATAAAAGATTTTAAAAATGTTCTTCATTAGGTGGGTTCTGCTTGGTTCAGTGGGTGTTCACCATGCATGTGTGCATGGGGTATCTTCCAAGTGTGTATCCACATTGGTGTGTACGTGCATACATATGTTTGTTCTGTGGAATATCCCTGTAGACCGCTGTTTTTTGAGGTCTCTTTACCCCAGTTAGCCCAGTCACTGGGGAGCCACATTTGTAAACATGCCTGGAGAGGCCCGCATCGTATGTTTGTGTGCACAAATTTAAACATGAAGTCTCAAGAGGTAATTTCACTGAGTTTGTTTTTTTCCCCGACTTTAACAACATATTGAAGTCACATATTTGCACGTGTTTATGGGGAAATAGTGTGTCTTTTGTCTGTCTTTGAGCTAAATGTTTGGAGAATAAACAAATATATTAAAAATAATGCATCGTGTTTGATTTTTCTGCAGCTGAAAAGAAGAAATTAGCAGTCTAGTTAGGTTTTGAAGAAACTGGATTTTCTTTAAAAGGGTTAAAAGTCAACATTTTCAGTCCAGACTTTCTTAAAATGACTTCAGATCCCACCCACCCGCTTGTCCCTTTGAGGTTTTCTCTGTCATTGCGTGCTCGAAGTGTTGAACTGGGCTCCTGCCGGTTTGTTTGGAGCTGTCCAATCAGGCGTGTGAGATCTGGACACAAACTGACATCAAAGACATGACACTGCCACCATTCAGAGTCATGGCCTACTTCTCCCTCTCGCTCTCTTTCTGTCTTTCACTCCCTGTGTCTCAGAAAGCAGTGAAAGTTAAATCCAAACAAACTAACTTCACAGAGGTAACGTCAACTCGATAAATGACCGTTCAAGTAGGCAAACACTGAAAAATAGATAAACATCTTCCAATGTCTGAAGGTCTATATTCAGTGTAGGTGGTTATTAGTGCAGACACTCCTTATATTTAACTGCTGGGAACTAACAGGACTATTATAGACCTCTTCCACTAGACCAGTATAGCACACTTTAGCTGGGCCAGACTGTAATCATATGCATTTCTGTTGCACGTCAGTAGCAGGGGATAGCCGCTACTGATGTGCAGTATTCTGGTTTTGCAGCACCACAGTTATTATTAGAGTTTTGTGTTTTCTGATGAGTTTTTAATTTCTATTTCATTTTGAGTTTCTGCTTTAAAATGAGTTTCGTTTCATTCCTTCCCAAAGTGGATTTGTTGGTTCTTTTTAGTTTCGGCATTCATTTTAGTCTTTGCAATCACTGCGATGTGGGAGTTCCTTGTTAGGAGGAGACACTTTGAGAGGGCAGTTTACTCAGAGTCATGTAGACACCCTATATCTTGTTGGGGTTAGGCTGTGCTAACAAAGACTAAAGCTAAGGACTTTTTCCTCTATATTTTTATTTCAATTTAATTCGTTTTTGTAAAAGCACTCTACTGTTATTATACATATCAGCTGTAATTCTTTTAGTTTTTAGTATAAATATAATAACTATATATAATAATAATATAATATGGTGGAGTCGGTTGCTTAAGAGCAACCGACTCCACCCTCAACTGAGTCATCTTCCTGAACCAGTATGGTCAGAAAATTAGAGAGAAATTACTAACGCATTGTTATCCAAATTAAAACTCTCGCTGTTCACTGAGTTCAACTTCCAGAGCTTGTGTTGCTTCTGTAAGAAAAGCTAATTGATCTTTACACACTGATCTCATTATCTCTTGCCATAGCTGCTGCCTATTAGCTTGCAAAAGCTACTGCGAAACCTTTCCTGTGGTTACTGCTTCAGATTAAAAGCTACTTGCTGAATTTACCAGAAGTCTCAGGAAGACCTTGTGCTTGAACCGTTACACAGCTAATGAAATCCATATATGGTATTTTTTGGTGTGCAAATCAATCTGTTCTTATAACAGAAATAGCTTACTATTAATCAAACTAATTATTGGACTTCTTGTTTAATTAAAAATAGACTCACTTTTTATGTAGTAACTAAGGCCTACAGCTTTCCTTTTTTATCTGCTGAGAATCAGGCAGGTCAGCCGGCTCTGATCGTGCTCCAATTGCATGTAAATTTTGCATTTAGTATTAAACAAAATACAAGGGAAGACAAATTTGCCATTCCAAAAGTGAAGGAGGAACTTCAGGAGGTGAGAACTTGCTGTCAGTTCCTTGACTCGGTTAAATAGGAAGCTGAGTAAGAAACGGTTAATGACTCTCATAGTGGTGAGCTCTGGTGAACTCTCTCCTCTCCCTTACTGTCTATCTCTGCCTGCCTGTCTGTGTCTATCAGCCCACAATGGAGTCATGCAGCCTGCGAGCCGCGACACTCTGACCAGCATTAGTGCAGAGGTGTGCAGAGCGACACACATAGTCCCAGATTGTTCCCACAGCAGGCCAGACACCAGGCTGTTTACTTAACCATTAGCCCAGGGCAGGGTGAACTGAGAGGGACACATGGCTTTTAGTGAAATTTTAAACACAGTATTTGAACTGTTTGTCTCGTATTTTGACTAAGGGGTATGTTTTTTTCTGAAAAAAACATTTTCAGGGCGGTTTAGCGTTTTTATAAATCTGTAAGAGTAATGCTGATCACAGCGTGCACTGGAAGGTGTGATTATTAGATCATGTTGTTTGTAGTTTAAAGACAGCACGTTACACACAGACCTTTTGAAATTTGTTTGGGTACAAGGTATGAAAATATTTACTTAAACTTAAGCACCTTTTGAGCCGATCTTATTAGGAAAAAAGTTGACTATTCATAAATCCAGCAGTTATGAAACCACTACAGTTTATTTCTAGTCATATATCCCATATTGATTCACTTTTAGCTCTGTTTTTCAGTCTCTATCAACTCTCAAGGGAAATATGTAGCACTTAACTCAAATGCTTCCGCTGTATATCAGCAATGTATGTATGCTATGAAGTCTGAAGAGTCATTTTATTTTTTTAAAATCCGGTTTTATGAAAGCTTATAAAAAAGTTATGAAAGGTGAGCATGAAGTCGTTCATTTAAATGAATTTTATGCATATTTATTTATTAGATATTTTGACTTGCTGGTGTGCTCAGTGATGTTTAACATCTTTTTCATGCATGTAAACATTGTTTACAGAAGCTGGTGGCTGATTGCAGAGTGACTCAGAATGATTGCCCACAGTAGAATAAACTTACACAACCCAGCTACCCACACCACAGCTGCTCTACACAGATAGTTTAAACCACTCAGACTGATACTGTGGCTGATACTCTTCCACGGTCACAGTGACATAACTCCCCCAAATGATGCACAAAACATTACTATAAAAGTTTTAGCTGTATTTAACATAGCACAAATAAAAGAAGCTGAGCGAGAAGTTAGAAGCAGTTTCAGGGAGCACCGAGAAGGTTTGATGGGTTTCTGCTGCAAGAAAGGGATGAATGTTTTAGTTTGAGACAGGATGAGGTGAAGAGTGACAGATGAGGTGGGAACACCGTCTTATTCCATCATGAAATAAGCAGTCTAATGATGTCCCTCTTTCTCTTTCAGATGCACACATGCACACATGCAGGCATGCACACAAAGCCAGACACAAAAAAGAAAACTGTACTTACTGGAATTCCTCCACCCTGTAATCCTTTCAAACCAAATCAACTTTGAACACCTGCAGTAAAAGCAACAGCAAGTGCTCTTGCTGAAAAGTCATACAGGCCGGTTTAGACGTCACAGACTCTCCTAATGGAGCACAGCTTATACGTTTTCTCAGGCCAGTGCAGGATCTCTTTTCAAAAATTACAAATCTCAACATCATTTCTGGCCAATCTACTTCACAGTAAGGGCTGTTTGAGGTCACGGTTTTAAACAATAGCTACTCATGGATTGCCATGTGCATGCATCCATCCATCTGACCATCCATATGTGTTTGTGTGTGGGAATGAGATATAAATATGAATATAATTATTGTGCATACCTGTTTTTGTTTCAGTGTTAACACATTTCTTTTGGAAATTCGTTCTCTTACCGATATTGTGCTCCAGGTAAGCTGACCCAGGCTTTCAGTGGGCCTTTGTAAAAAGAGGTGGATGAGAAGGGCAGAAAATGGGAGGAGCGTACGGTATATAATCACACCGACTGGATGACACTGAAAAGCCTCGGGCCTGCACTGACAAACACAGCTGCTTACTGACACAGTAAATCTACTGGATGACTCTCTGCCCTCCTCAGCCTGCCTTCAAACACACACACACACACACAGTTGAAACTGAGAACGTTTGAAGGTTTGAGCATTGCCACTGGGCTTTCTCAGGTTGGATAATAACTCTTGGCCTGTCGGAGCAGAGCGCGAGCTGTCCAAAAAGCTGTCAACATCCCACTTACCCTAAACCCAGTGCCACTGTGCCCTGTGCTTACGGGATCTTTGCAGTCTTCCCGACACACTTCAGCTGACACACACTGTTACAGCTGCTGGAGTGACACGCAACCTCTTTTTTTTTTTTTCCAGTGGAAAACATAAAAACATAGTTTGCACCACTGTTCTCATGAAAGATCATTTTGAGCAGTGGAGCCGGTGCTGTTCAGAGTAAGCAGAATTTCTTGATAAAAGATTTAGTGATTATGGAGAGAGCAGTGTGAGGAAATTGTTATCAGTCAGACTAAAGATAAGAATGAAGTATTAATTTATAGCTAATAGCCCCCTTAACAAAAAAAAAAAAAAAAAAGGAACCGGATTTAGTTCCCGATTACCTTGAATGCTAAATAGGCCTATTTGGAGGAAATTCAAGTGCTCATATTATGCTGTGATTTTTCTTGTTGCATGCTCAGTCATCTAGGTAAGGAGATGCGAGAAAGTTGATTTTGTTTGTCCAGATGAACAGAATCATCTTTCTAGAAGCACCTACTGGCTAGTGTGTACATCATCAAACGAATGAAGAGTGGGCTCTCAGTTTGCTATTGTCTCAAAAATATCTCAGTCAGAAGCAGTGCATGACTGCACACGATGAACACAAGACTCCCGAGGTGCTGAAGCCCCAGGTAGCCAGCAGCAGTTACATTACAAAGCCAACACTTGGTTTTGCCAGCCCAGTCAGCGCAGTCTGGGCCTTTTGGAGCTTAAAGAGAAAGGAGATTTACAGCAGCAGTTTAGAGTATTAGACATTAATGTGATTTTCTTTTAGGCATTAAAGCACATGAAACTGCTTTAGTAGACTAACCATCTATCCATCCATCTATCCGTCCGTCCATCCATCCATCCAGCCAGCCAGCCAGCTATCTAGCCATGCATTCTTCTGCTTATTCAGTTCAGTGTTTTGATTGGGCTGGAGCTTATCTCAGCTGTTACAGGGTGAGAGGCGGGGTACACCGTGGACTGGTCACTAGTTTATTATAGAGCTAACCCAGAGAGACAGACAATAAGTTATGTTCTCATTCATACCTAAGGCTAATTCAGAAACACCAGTTAACCTAATGTGCATGTCTTTGGACTGTGGATGGAAGCCAGAGTACCTGGAGTGAACCCACACAGGCACAAGCAGGACATGCAAACTCCACACTGAATGCAGTAGAACCCCAAAATAAAATGATCAGTCATATTATCAATAGAACATAGCACTGGCAATTTAATACTCTTTACTTTCAAAGCTTATTATAATTTACTTTAGGCGGTGCCGCTTGACAGAGTAAATCTCAAAGCCGGAATTCAAAATCATCTTCTAGCGACTGCCTGTTCATCCACTTCATGAACAGTGGATGAACATCCTCAAGTTCATCCACTTGAGGATGGAGGTTTGTGCGAGCATGAAATGCATAACTGTTGGACAACATCTTTTACTTTTCACGTTAAGAAACCTAATGGCTGTAAGGGGTCTTAATGCTGTCTACTTCCAGTAGATGTGTACTCACTGGCGTGCACATACGTTAATGTCATTAAACAATGTAACAACATTATGTCTTTTCCAAGCCTGGCCTCTTCTTTCTCTCTCTGTACTTTTTTTCCCTCCAACAACGTCCCTTCTGCCACAGCCTGGCCCAGATCAAAATATGAACTCGGAGAGAGAAGTTAATCTCCCACATAAACGCAGAGCAGAGGCTGTAACTCAATACAGCCTGCTTTGTGGGAGGCCAACTTGTTCTCATCTCGGAGAATTAAATACAAGTTGTCCACTTATGAGGAATGAGATTAAAATGTAGTTGGCTCTTATTAAAGCTCAAAATGAACAGAGAGGCATAAGGGATCTCTGTGTGCGGGTGTGAGAGGGTTCGGAGGTGCAAAAGTGTGCCTTTCTGCTCGTGTGTGTGGCGCACATTAGGCACAGTGTGTGTGCAGGGCGGGGGCTTATGATTCCCAGGAAGGCCTTATTGGAGATGATTACTCTCATAAAACCTCTGCTCTCTAAATTGCCCCCAAACACACCCTGCCCCCATCCTTCCATCTGCAGTCTAAACACACTTAATCAAGCGCAGGTGTGTCTTGATGCATTTACAGACGCCTCGCTGACAGACAATCTTCAGCAAACGAGAGAGGGGACGAGGCTGGAGATGTTTTGCCATCTTTCCTATCTTCTGTGCTTTGCGGACAGAAGTGTTGTTTGAGGATGAATGTGAATGATAATAAATTTAGCTATTGATTTTCTTTTCTTTAGCCTCTTCTCTTCTCTTCCCTTCGTCTACCGCTCTCTGTCCTGCGCCTTAATACACTGCTGGATCAGCCAGTGCTGGAGATCTGTGGGTTAATACGGTTACCGGGATAACAATCTCCTCCTGCATCGCTTCATGATAGATGGGCACAGTGTGTGTATGTGTTGAGTGATTGAGCAAGTGGGTGAGTGAGTGAGAGATAAAGTAAGCGGCGGCCGTGTAAAAATGTGTGTGTGCGTGTGCGTGCGGTCCCTGAGCAAGAGTGTGGAAGCGGAGGGGGCCATGGTATCCGTCAGAGGAGAACAATGGCTTTTAAATGAATCTGGGAGCTCGTAAATCACACAAAGAGAGAGCCCAAATGCAGCGCTGATTGCCTGGACGTCAGAGTCAGCGGACGACAGGAAGGAGCGAATGAACGAGAGCCCCAGCGAGACACCTTGTTAATGCCTGAACAAAACGCCTCCATTAGGAACCAATGGCCTACTTATGCAAATGACTCCACATATGCACACTTTCTCTCCTGAAAGTTCTGTCCTTGGGAGGCACATGCAGTCAGTCAGTCAGGACAAATGTAAATAAATCAAAGGACAAACACTTTTCCATTTCATATTTGTCAGTCTGAGGTGAACAGAACTTGAAGTGGGCCTTTTTAAGTTATACCTGTGCAGGCGTATAACTCAATTGCCCAATACTGTTGAGCTCTTCATATATTCAAAATCGTCGAGCTAAACACATTTAAATGGAAGACAAAAAGGATTGGCTAAATTGCCACTCTTTAAATCTATATTTTTCTTAATCTCATGTAATTTGGATTGGTTTGATAAAGATGTAATTTTACTGTCGCTGGTAATGTCTGAAGCTGTTAGTGTATGTGCTAATGCTAAGCAGTTGTAAATCATTAGAGCCTGGCTTCATTATGGTTTAGCACGAGTGTTGCCTCAGAGAGCGAAAGATGAGTGGTAGGCAGAGTGTAATTACAGGTATGTGGGGAGAAAACATGCAATTAGAGATGTAGAGGAGGCAGTTTGCACACTTTTTCAGCTCACGGGCTATGGAAGCTTGTTTACCTCGCCTCTCGTCCTCTCCTGGCAAGTGTCTAAGCACATGTACTCAAGTACTCAAGTTTTTTATAACTTTAAATGTTTTAATACATCAGGGCCTAGAACAGTAAATCCGAGTGTGCTGTTGTATTTTTATGCTATAAAAACTGTTTGACCCCAGTGTATACAGCATACTTTTCAGATTGGGATTTTACAGAACAATATAGAATGATAAAAATATGCATTTTTTTTGTTTGCTATCCCAAATGGCTTCTGATTTCTTATCTGAAAAATTAGAAATGAATTAGAAATATTTCTGCTTGTGTCACATCCCCCAATTTTTTGGTGTTTTAAAATCTAACAGAGGGATAAGTGTACTTTTGGGTTTAATTTAAATAAATGTCTTTGATATTACTCATTACATCATGTTTAAATACTTTTTTCTCCCAATTTACATTCATGTATTGGTAATTTTTCTTAAGTTAAAGTTGTGATTCTTTCCTTTTTCTTTTTTCCCAGGCTTGTTGTGTGCCTTTAACAACTGGCAGTGACCCTGAGTCACTGTTAGGGCTGAGGTCAGGTCAGACCAACTGATGAACTGAGTTAGAGGGGAGAGGTCAAGGGTCAGGGCCTCCTGGTTAGCTCTTCCACTCTCACCTGTCTGTTCGTAGGGAAAGCGAACAACATAAATGGTAGTGAGAAAAGCGAAGTCAAAAAAGCAAACAGCTGTCACTGTCTTTTTCTCTCCATGTATTTCTTTCAGTTTGGATTTTATGCAAAAACCGAATGGCGAGAAAAAACCCAACAATAACGTTGCAACAGTTATAGCAACTGAAGTGTCTCACTTTCTTGTGTTTATGTTTTTTACCACTCTCACCTTCTCCCTCCCCACGCTCTAACCATAATAGTGTGTAATGTGCAGGCTGATTAGGACTTTGACGGCGAGGTTCAGACCAGCCACCCAGACTCTGAGGTTACTTAGTCTGGGTTTTGTGGCCAGACTTTTGGCTGGGAATACCCTTCTTTTAGTTAAACCTTGCTTGGCCACAAGTGACGTTCCCACATGCACACAGTGTGTGGACGCACACCTGCTTCAGATCAACTTTGGCACAACAAAATTACAGATCAAAATGATAACTTTTGCATTTTTAAGCTGTTTCATTTTTTATAATAACCAGATACAGTGTATCTTGATTATCAGTGGAAGGTCCAGTAAAAGACATGCCAGGAAACAAACTGGCCCCTGAAACAGGGTATACGACAGCTGAGCTTTTCCTGCCGGGACTGAGAGAAACAAAAAGTATGTGGTTATAAAAAGAGACAGTGCTCCAAGTGAATGTGACCACCACCAGGCGCAAAAGAAGAAAAAACAATAAAAAAGACAGGTGGACACCTGCAGTTAGGTTGATCATCGTGCAGGGTGGAATGAGAGCAGTTGAGAGAACATTTGGAGCAGTTAGTTCCCGCAAAGTGGGCATTCTCTATATTTTTCTCTGACGCATTTCGCACACATAAACATACAGACTTGCAGCGAAACACGCAAACACACAAACAAAAACACATTTACGCTACTTAGAGTATTTGGTGACAGGTTATAAGAGGCTGACTGACCTCCTCAGACATTAATTAAGAGCCTAGGAGAGCAGAGCCTTTAGGCCAGCCGAGGGCCCTGCCCAGACACACTCCCTCAGACTGCACTGTTTATCTTTCATTAGAGCACAATTACATGTCGCATCCCTGTCTCTCTGTCTCTCACCAACTCTCACTGGTTTTGCCTGATTCCCGCATGTTCGTGCTGTGTACGTTTACACTCGTTACTCAGCGAGCTCAAGAACAGAACAACCACAGACACAAACAAGCTTCTCAGAGCCTTTTGCCTTTGCTAAACATACAGGGAGCAGAAGCAGGACAACAGAAAAACTGCCAGATGTGGGGAAGAAAATGTTATAATGGTTAAAGATAAAGGAATGCAGCAGGGGCTGTAGGAGGAGGGAGGACATGGGAGTAGGAGGTGTGCCTTCCAGTAAGAGGTGGACAGCTCCTTCACAACACCACAAAGGAAATGACTACAGACAGAACAGAGAGGTAGAGGCAGAGAAAGAAGTGGAGTGGTCAAAAATCTTTAATTGGATGCAGTTTTCAAACTTGTAAGTGACCTTTATCACAGTACCCAAACCAGAGTGCTTTCTGAACTGACATCATCTTTAAATATCTGTACACATGCTGTTGTGACCCAAAAATACATATGATCACGAAATGCTTGAAATAAACGGGTTTATTTGTTATATGAACATTGTCTGATAGGAGTAGTATTTCTAAAAAAAAAAAGAGTTTAATTTTAAAGAATGGCAAAAACAGAAAACACTCTTTTGTGACATTCTCCCACTCTGAAGTACAGCTCACAAAGATAATCTACATAGGACATAAATAGAGCGTTTTGGAAAAAAAGTGTCCTTATTTTCTCACTTTCATATGAATAACTGTTGTTTGTTGGCTTTCAGAAGTTGCAAAAATTGTTGGATGGGCATCCCCCTCACAACGTGCATCATTGGAAAAGTGTGGGAAGAAGGGATTTCACTGTTCTGAGAGGAGAAAAGCACTCTGTGTGATTCATGCAGACACTTTGCACTTCATCTGGGATCTAAGATACACAGACTCGAACTAAGCAAATGTTTTGTAGCACACAGCTGATATAAAACATCATTACCTTAATTAATGATGGACTGGTGACCTGCCGGGTTGTACCTCACCTTTTGCTGTATGTCAGCTGGGATACTCTCCAGCCGCTATGAAATGGATGGGTAATAAAATAAAACGTTACTCTTTTATTTTAGTGTCTATTTCATATTTTCTGTACCTCATGCCAAATTAGTTTAATCTTTATCCATCAAGTAAACTGAGCATTTTTAACCTAATATATATGCAAGATAAAAACTGTTGCAAAAATGTAAAGTGTGCTCTGATGCCTTGTCATCAGCAGGAACTAAATGTGCAAAAATGACTGGACATCATTTAACCCATGTGTTTCATAATGTTTCATCCCACATAATGACTGAATTACGTGTCATTTTTTTGTCATTTATTTGGTGGAAAGTACAAATAAGAGGCCAGCCTAACATAAACTGTGGAAAATCTGAATGATAGGGGACAAATTTAACAAAATGAGAGAGACCAAGTGGGCTTGAATGACTTGGAAAAGTTGTTTTTCTTACTTTCTTTACCTGGAGATACAGAGGAGTAATTAGCAGCTTTAAATCAATATTTAGTGATTGGTGGCTGTTTACTCCCCTCAGCCATCACCACCATCATCAAACATGCACGTGGAGTCATCGGGTCTGGACAGCTGGTCAAGACAGACACAGTGTTAACCCCCGTACATGGCCAGAAGGCACAAGCAACGCCCCACACATCAACTCAGTCCCCACAGATGTGACGCTTATAGAAGGAGGCACACTATAGGTAAATCGTCTGCATCCTTTTAAAGCTACGTGTTAATTAGATATCCTTTGTGGAAATGTGCGATGTGTTTGCCGTGAATAAACCACAAGCCGCACTGAGGTTTAGCTTGTGAGTCAGCAAGTACAGGTGGCAAAGTCAAAAATCAAAAAGCAACACTGTTGTTGCAGGTTTGCATAACAGTCTAATCTGTGATCTGCCCAGCAGTGGGGAGAGGAGGAGAGGAGATCTGGATTCCAGTCCTGCACTCGCTGTCTTTTGGCTTATCTGAACAGCAGGACAGATGTTTCCATGAGCGTTCACGACCTTTTCTTTGCTACTGTCGCTCTTCTGCTGTTCATGTTGTTCACTTTGTTGTCTCATTTATTTTCATCTTGCATTTTCCTCCCCTGTTCCTGGTTTCTCCCTCTTTTTTTTCTCTGTCATTTCCTGTGAGAACAGGAAAGCCCCTTCAGACAAACAGCTATGGTCTGCCCATCCAACACACTCTCTCTCTCCCTCTCCTCTCTTCTAGGTTCAGCAGGCTATGTAAACAGATTGGGCGGACTACAGCTGGCGTAGAAGGAGAGCAGTGGGACATGGTGTGTGTGTGTGTCTGTGTTTGCGTAGGTGTGTACATATTTATGTGAACGCATGCAGGCATAAGTGTGGTAGAATTGGGAGTGACGAGACATTGACCAAAATGTATGTGGAGCAGGAACGAGATATTGAATCACTTGGAGACTGGAGAAGAGACTCACAAAGTATGGAGCCCGTGGGGGTACTGAATGCCTCATTAAGCTGGTGTATGTGTGTGCGTGTGCATGTTCATACAGCTGTAGACGACATACAGTGCCGCACAGGAAATCGGGAGTTGGCCTGAGACCTACCCAATCAAAGAATGCTTTAAATCAAAGTTGTGCTGTTGACCACTGTTGGGTATTTTTAACATAAAACGTTGGATTATATGTGTGTGTGTGTGTGCTTGTCTGTACTGTGCAGTTGCGCAAAGTTTGTGTTTGGAGAAGGAAATACCTTGACAGGTTTCTGGAACACCCGCCTGGGTACCCCCTCTCCATCTCCCACTTTCCTCCTACTCTTTCTCTCCATCTCATTTCTTCTTTTAGTGTAGTTTCTAGTGTTATTTTACACTCACGCCCTTCCTCTGGCTTAGAGCAACACTCTCCCTCCCTGTAACTAGTGTTGTGTAACTGCCATTTGGTGATCAAAAAACTTAACATTTGGTAGACGAAGTGAGAAATCATTGTAAATCCCATTCTGTAATACTACTGATGGTATTATGTCACTGGTTATGTCACTTTCGCTTCCTGAAATAAACTTTTCCTAATTGTTTCCTATAAAGTCAAATGATAAATTCGACCTTGGCTCCATATATTTATAAAACATGTCCTTACTGGTTGTGTACTCATTCCTCTCCACACACCCTGTTTTCTTGCTTCTCTTACTTTCCCTCCCACCTTGTTTCTTTTTTCTTTTCAAACAATCAACATTGTCGACAGTTTAACACCAGAGAGAAATGCACTCGCATTTTTCATTGATAGATGTGTCAGTGTTTCATAATGATGAAAGGTGGCATTCCAGAAAGCTCACAGACAGAGGACAGGAAGTGCTGCTCAAAGGCCACAGGAAGCAGGAAGCAAGTGGGGATGAGCTGCAATAGTCACTTACGGTTACTCATGAGGAGACATGGGAAGTAGTCAGAAGATGAGGTGAGAAATCATGAGCGAATATAAAAAAGAAAAGGAATTACAGAAGGAGAAGAAGGAGTTACAGATTAAAATTGTGAGCAAGATGAAGGAAAGAAGCGTGTGTGTGTTGAAAAAGCAGCATAACGGGTGGGAGGAGAGAAAGAAGCCGAGAGTGAGTCTATAACTAGTTTTGTGCTGAAAGGTCAAAGTCAGGCCTCGGATTTGAAATTGAAATGAAGTGTTGGTTTGGCACCATTCCCACCTCACTACTCTATGGAAAGAGAGTGTTTGTGTGTGTGTGTGTGTGTGTGTGTGTGTGTGTGTGTGTGTGTGTGTGTGTGTGTGTGTGTGTGTGCGCGCACAGCAAAACACCACCTGAGTACACATTTTGCCCTCATTTCCCACTGTTTTATATGTTCTGTGCTGGGATTTTCTTATGGAAGCATATTCAGTAAAAACAATGACTGTACACTCACTTGCCACTTTATTAGGTCCACGTGTTCAGCTGCTCACTAATACAGATGTCTGATCGGCCAATCATATGGCAGCAATCCATTTAGGTATGTAGCCAAGGCGACCCAACCTGTCAGATGATGTCAGATGGGCTGGTGTGTATATTTCAGAGATCTGCTGGGATTTTCTCACACAACCATTTTACTGTTTACGGAGAATGATCTGAAAAAGAAAAAAATATCCAGTTAGGGGCACTTCTCATGGGGAAATGAACTTGTTGATTCCAGAGATCAGAGGAGAACGGCCAGATTGCTTCTAGTTAATAGAAAGGCAACAGGAACCCAAAGAACCAGTCATTACAGCCAAGGTATGCAGAAGAGCGTCTGTGAACGCACCAGAAAGCCACACTGGCTTCCACTGCTGTCGTCTAAGAACAGGAAACTGAGTCTACAGTTTCCACAGGCTCACCAAAATGGGGCAACAGAAGCCTGGAAAAACATTGTTTGATCTGATTAGTCTTGATTCTTGCTGTGACATTTGGGTGGTAGGGTGTGAACAACTTGAAAGCATGGATCCACCCTACCTTGTAACAATGTTTCAGGCGGGCGTTGGTGGTGTGGTGTCCATTACATTATGATCACAGTTGCCCATCTTCTGTTGACTTTTGGACAGCATGTCACAGAGCTCAGATGATCTCAAACTGGTGTCTTGAACATGAGAAGGAGTTCCCTCTACTTAATCCAGTAGAGCACCTTTGGGATTTGGTGGAACAGGAGATACACATAATGGACGTGTTGCAGGAAAATCTTCAGCAACTGTATAATGCCTGTTGCATCAATCTTTCCAGCACCTTGTTGAATCATGAAGATTCAGTTCTGAAGCCAGAAGTTGGTTCCAACCTAGTATTAGCGAGGTATACTAAAGTTTAATAAAGTGAGTACATTTCACATGGGTCAGAGCAGTATTTCTTCACTCTCATGGGATTCATTGGTGCTCCACTAACACACCATTGCTTTCACATTATGGATGTGTGAATACAACTTTGTTGGATGTTCTTACATGGCCTCCTTTCAATGAACGCGATAACAATACAGATATAAAGATTTTGTGACATTTAGACTTAAAGTTGACTTTCTTTTCATTGCTGTGTTTCAAATGAAAGCATACAATAAAACATCTTTTAAGAACCCATAGTCAGTGCCAAGCCTCACCTGTGAGCGTTGTACCAAACTAACTGCACAGAACATCACCGATTTTGTGAACTTGTGACTCAGAAGTACTACTTTTTGCAATTTATGGTTGATGCAAGACCTAAATAGATATGGAGTTAACAGATGGACTTTGCCTCAACAGACAGTTGGAGAAGTTTCTACACAGTGGTTTCTGCACTTATTTATTTTCGTGTCCCTTCTCAGGGTTATGTTAATTCAGGGCACAGCTGTTGTTCTACACAGAAGAGCCATCTTCAGGCTTCAGGCCTGCCCACTTTTAAGCCTGGAGCTGTTGATTTGATAGTTTAAAGACAGTAGATTACAAAGTGTAGGCCTTTTAAAATCAAACGTATTGGTGTGATTGGGGGAGACGTTATATGTAATTTGCAAGCCTTTCCTGTGTGTAGCTCGACATTAGATTAGTGCAAAAAAGGTGAATGTCATAATTGGAGGTGAGACAACCTTTTCATCCTTTAGATCATTTTTTCCAACAAAAATCTGTTAGGAAAAACATCCTCACCAGTTCAGACTGACTACAAATGCATGTTGAATTACCATACACTGCAGTGAGGTACAAGCAACCACACTGTTTCTCTCGATGATGATGATGTTATTCATTCAAAGAGTAATAAATAATACATAATTAGGTCAAACATGGGATAATTACCATGAAATGATCATTTAAACATGCAAATATCAGCTCAGTTATTTGATTTTTCAGCCTCCCTGGCTTCAGTGTGCATTGCAGTCAGTGAGTGATAGTGCTATCCACCACTGTGTAACTGACTGAGAAGGATGACTTAGATGTTTGCTGAGAAATGGATGGGTAGTAGCACAGGGTGAAATGGGGGAATGGGCGAATGGCTGGCTGCCAGAGTCGAATGCCAGGTGCAGAATATAGGGTAGAGAGGTGTCCTTCCTCAGCTCCCCTGTGGAGTGAACCAGCCCATACTGAACATCCACTGCCCCAGTACCCTCTACTGCTGCAACTGCCACTTTTCCTCCTCATTCACCTCAGCTCTTTCTTAAATCCTGCCCTCAAATGTCTCTGTATTTCTTCTCAGAAACAGAAAAGGGCCATTGTGTCAATTAAATGACATGTGCTGCACACCATAAATCCTGCACACATGTTCTACACTCGCTGGTTAACCCGTCTGCCTCTCTTGCTGTCTTCCTCTCTATATGTTGGATGGAGCCACAGAGTTTTATGGCTCATGTGTGTTGTGACAGTGTGAAAGGCACAGGAAGGAAAGGCCACGCTTCCTCTGATGCTCCTGCTGCTGTGGACCAGAAGAGATAAGAACACACACACATGGATGCACACGCCGCCACGAACAAACAATCACAACACAGACCCGTGCTGCCTGCGCTAACGCCCCCTCCCTCTCCGCCTCCCCTGCAGATCGACTTCCACGTGGTTTGGCCTTAATCAACTCCCCTGCACGGCCCCACCTCCGTCTCCTCTCACACATTTTGGTTTGTTCTCTTCTCAACAATTTGCACTCCCCGGTCCAACTCAGAGTGTTTAAATTGGCATCGCTAGTCGGACACTGGATGCTTTTAGTTTCAAATAGGCAAATAATCGCTGCTCAAGTTATCAGCGAACTATTTGGGTTAGTCATTCTGGTGACTCTGCCATACGCAGCGAGCTGTAGATGTAGAGAAGAGTCCTCTCTGTTTTATCAATGGTTTATAATGTGCACGTGTGAAAGAAAGGCACTTCCTTCAGAAATAAGTAAAGAGCTTCCTGGACAGTGTATATGCTGTGCTTTCCTGGGTGAGACTGATGCTGAGAGTGTGTCTGTTATTTTCTGAGTGTGAGCGTGTGTGTGTGTGTGTCCGCTGACGTAAGCCCCTCTATCTGATGATGCCCTTCTAATCCCCACAGTGATGTGTCATGAATATGGAGTTTAAGACTCAAATCCCCAGGGATACACAGGCTATAGATAGCTTGTGCCTTCTTCACACACGTATACACACACACACACAAACACACACACACACACATGCTGCTGACTCTTGTGACGTTGCACTGGTTCACTCTAGCCTACTCTGGTCTTAGCCATTCCTTCTATGTGCAGTCAAATTTGCAGATGTCAAACCATGATTTTTTATTGTTAGTGTTCTGGTTTTAAATGTACATGATATTGTACTTGAAACATCAGTGAGATATTGAAATAATTGATATAAGCCTCAAGTGCCTTTTCTTCTGAAGCAGCCATAGGCAACACAGTGTATTTGTGTTTTGACTAACCATGACCTGCTGCAAAACAAGACTGGTCATTTTCAGTCAAATGGCTACAAAAACAGAACAGCAAAGAAAATGACAGTGAACTTTTTTTATATCTAAGGGAAGCTTTCCTTTGTAGTCTGCTTGTAGTTTGAGATCTGTTGACCGGTTATGTTTGAGTAGGCTCTGGTTGCATGAAGGCAAAGAGTCCATATGAAGAGTGAAAGAGGGGTTGTGTTTTCTGAAATCGAACCGAGTCAACAAACTAGCTGATGGATTTCCAGATTGTATCCAAAGCACAGAAAGTCAAAGCTAGAACTTCAGCACGGGCAGTCAGTTGATCATACTGATCTCTTAAATGCTTCAACCCACCTAGACGTTTAAAGTAAACAAAGATGATCAGTAAAATGAATCCCTAAACTGCTCTTTGTAGGAATTAGTTTTACAAATCAGCTTCAATCTTGAAGCCAGCTCTGAAGTCCATGTAATGTCTGATTGCATGCATGTGAGGATAGTGTAGGTAGTTGTACGGTGGATTCACAGTGAGCATGTGTAAGCTCCATCCAGGCAGAACTTTCACCTAAACCAAGCAGACTAGCTAATTGCGAGAAAGGACGATGACCCAATTTCTCCTAACATTTTACAGCGATTCCAGTTGCAATAAATCTAAATATACTTGAATCTTAAAGGAAGCAGTATTAAAACACACTGCATGATACCATACCATCATGTGATTATCATTAAGTTACAATTTAAACCACAAATGACTGAAATAATCAGCTTGTGTAAATTTACTCATGTGTGCATGTGTGGTGTATTGTTATGTAGGCTGAAATGTGCTGGAAACTCTCAATGTTTTAGTGAAAGCTCTAATCTGAAAATGTGGTTCCTTAGGTTATTGTGGCCTAGACTACACACAGATGCATACTGCAGGTGATAAAAGACATACTGTAGGTATAATCACACTTGCTGCCTTACCCTGCTCACACACAAACACACATGAATCCCACCACACCCCAAAAGCTTGCCAACCCATATGGCTTGGGGATAATAAACTGAACAGCCAGCAACACGTCTCCTGTGCTCCCAAGCCAGGCAAGCCAAAGGAATGCACATCCCTCCAGTTCACTCCCTCTCTTTATCGGCCTCCCTTTTCTTTTTCTTTTTTTCTGTCTGTTTGTCATTCTCTGTCTTTTCCTTCTCAGTTCTGAGAAATTGAGTAACGGACCCTCTGTTAAAGTGAAGAGCTATGTGTCTGAACGTATGTTGGCACCCAAAAGTGTGTGTTTGTGTGCGCGAGGTGTGCCAAAGAAACCAGTCTGACGAGTGTGTGAAGAGCTTGCCCTTGGGATGGAGGGAACAGGGGAAGTGGGATGGAAAAAGGGAGGGAGCGTAAGGATGAAATGAAAAGGAAAATAAACAGTTATGTGAAGGAGAAGAGGAAAAAAGAGAGATATTTGGGAAGGAGGGAGAGTTGCAATTACATCTCCTTCCTAATCTCTTTCTCCAAAATGCCAAATGTGAATGTGACCAAACACACGTGCCTTGCTTCTCCCAACGCCTACTTTCCCCCTTCTCCCACCCACCCATGGTCCTGTCTCCTCAGGCCTCCCACCTCTCTGTTTCTCTGTGGTGCAGCGGGACAGCGAGCAAGGCCTGCGGCAGGAGTGCTAAGCCCGGGCCTGGATTTGGAGCACGGCTGCTCTTGGTTGAGCAGGATCCAGGCCCCCTGAGGGCTGAGGGGTGGCAGCGGAGGGTGGAGGGTGAGGGAGGTAGGGCAGAGAGGGAGGAGAGCAGAGGCAGCAAGCAGTACAGTTCTGGATCACATTCAAAGAGCTCTAATCCCAGTGGAGAGACTGGATTCCTCTGCGGAGAGAGAGGGAGGGTATGGAGGGAGTGGGAGAAAGAGGGGGAAAGATGTGGGAGACAAGAGACAAGGGGGGAAAGTATTAAAAGAGAAAGGAAAGAAGTGATTTGGGTTGTAACTTTTTTTCGCACTCTTCCACTGTCTTTCTCCCTCCCTCTTTCTGTCTCTGAGGCGTGCATGCACTTGCCCTTCAGACAGAGGGCTATACTGAGATGATCTATCTGTGTGCTGGAGCGGGGAGACATGAGAAATCTGGCCCGCACAAAGGCTTCGTTGTGCCTCTCTGGAGCTTCCTTTAGGGGCGTCATGTGTGTATGTGTGTATGACTGTATTTGAATGTGAAAAGGATGAGTAGAGTTTACTTTCTCAAGGCCCCCCAACCACCCTCCAGAAGGTACTCCTAATGCAAGCGTGCACACGGACTCCCAGATGTGCCTCCAGAAATCCAAGGACATTGCAGATTGCCACCTAGGCATCTTATTCTTGTTCATGTGGTGGATGACTTTCAAGCTCTGAACCTATAAGCCTCTTATAGAACGCAAAAGTGTGTGACAGTTTAGGAAACCTCAGATTTGTTCCATTGGAGTTGTGCATGTTCAGTTTTTGTGAAATTGGGGTGCAAATAGTACACTTCATAGTTTGTGCAGGCAGGAGTGTGTGTTTCTCTGTGTGCATCAGTGACAGACCTTCATCCTGAGTTTGGGTCAGCAGTTTGTTTTAGCATCAATTAGAGGCTCTGTGTTCCTCAACGCAAGCGTGAAGGGAGAATTAACGTGCAGTGGCACATTCCCATCAGTGTATTATTACACACAGCACCTCAGCTGCCAGAGTGCATGCATGTGTTTGTGCATGTGCATGTCTCTGTGCGTGCGTTTTGTGTGTGCATGAGCATGCCCATATGTGTGCATTTATAGGTAAATCCTTCAAATTCAGAAAGCTCTTTTTCGTTTTTCTTTTCTTCCTCTCCGTCTTCTTCTCCTTGCTTGGCACTTCCCTCCTCTTTCAAGGACTATGGTCTGACCACAGCCATTTCCCTTAGTCTCTTCCTTGCCTAGCAGCACACAGCACATAGTTTCCATAGAACTTGCATTTAATTGGAGAGAAGATATATTAAAGATACTAGAGAAAAGTGTCTTGTAAAGATCCCCCGTTTTATTCAAAGACACTCTGAAGAGCACATGTTCACTGGTTCTGATGCAGATCTTCTCTTGGAGGTATGTTGATTGCTATGCATAAAATAAAGGTTAAGAATTTACGAATATGATCTTCTGAACAATGTTTCAGACAAGACAAGGTATGTTTGCCATCAGTGAATCATCCAACATAACTACTTTATCCTGTGCTGCTTAGTCTTTTTGTACCGTCATCATTTTAGTTTAGCTTTTATGCTAGTGTAAAACAGTTGCTTGAAAGTTTTACGTAGTCTGATTAAGACCATAACCTTTGAGGCATAAGAAAAAAACGAATCTTTCTCATCCTGATGCCGGTGTTTTAAATGTTTTTTTCCCCATTTTATCAATTTACAAGTTGACTGCAAAGGTTGCCTTGTTTTGAGAATGCATGACTGCAAAACAAAGAAAGAAGTTCAGAGTTGTTATATAATGCAGATTTACCTGGAAACTGTAGAAGCTTGTGAATGTAAGCTTAACCTTTCTGATTCTTTTAGGTCTGTGCAACTGTCTGTACAAAGCCAACTTATCAAATGAGCAAGTTGCAACCTGTTAATGTGCCAAAACAAGGACAAAAATATATCAGTGCACACCCTATTATAGTTTTCATATTTAATTACAACCCTGGTTATTAAGGATTATTATTTGTAGTTCAGCATAAAGATGAGCCTGAATTTGGTCCAAATGCCTCCAGGTTCTGTTGGCATTGTGCCAGGCTGCAGACCTGAACTTCCTTCATACTTGATGTTATTAACAGCTCCGTCTAAAAAAACAGCCAGTATCATGCTCCTCGTGACATTTAGAGATATCATCACACCCTGACACGTTAATAGAAGCATTGTTTTTTTCCTTTTGTTGTTCTGTTGCTTCCAAGAAAGATATCCATCATTCATGAACATTCGGCTTTATTATGTTAGAAGTGATTAGAGCATGCCTAACCCTCTTAGGGATTACTGGATTGAATCTTTGCCAGGAAATGTGCCACACACTGGCACAATATTGCCAGGATCCCTCAGTTAGGCAATATACGTGTTTCTTCTGTTGTTACTCTGATTACACCCTCTGCATAAATATGGAATATAGTTTCATTGCTTTTGTGTCCCTTTTTGTGTTGTTTAATGGGGGATGGGATGTCAGTCGACTGCTTCCAGGGGAAAGGTTTCCTGTCTTTGCCAAGGTATGCCCTCCTCCCTGTCTCTCATGTGGAGCAAGGCTCTATACTTGCTTGTAAATAGTGAGATAAGTGTGGTTTACCCGTCGCCGGGGTGTAAGGTGCACTCAGCACCGCCCTGACTTGTCTGTGCCAAAGCCCAATAGGGGTGTAATTACCTGAGACTGGGTCAGCACTTTATCCAGGGTAAAAATACCTGCCTACTTATAGAAGGGGAGTAGTGAGGGAAGCCTGTCTTCACACATTCAGCCAAATGCCCCCTTAGTATTGGGGAAATACTCTGGTAGTCTCTCTGCTTCTTCCTTTAGAGGAGTTATATAGCATTAATTACGCAATATCACAGGGACTTCTGAAGTTGCCTTTCATAGTTGCAGCAGATTGCCCTACAGAGCAGTGAGACACATCCAATATTCCACTCTACCTCTAACTGCAGCCGACTTTCAGCCCGGTACCTTTCCACATTCACTGAATTCCCCTACTCCGCCCCTTTCACACCACATCTGTCTCTCTGCCCTCCGAGTCAAGGACAGAGAGGACCAAGCAGACATGGAGAGGACACAGCAGACACAGAGAGCTTGTGTCAATTAAATGGTATGTGCTTATGCCGCAAATCACAGACACATGTTCCTTCTCCCCTCCCACCCTGTGGCTGTTGCCTCTCTTCTCCACCACCTAATGCAGCGTAATCATCCTCATTACCTAATGAGACCCTACTGTACACACAAAGCCTCCCCCCGCCCCCTCCCCCCAAACACATATGTATAAAGAGCAGCCACATGCTCATGAAAAACACTATAGACTGTTATAGCAATGCGATAAACAACGCTCTGAACACCTACCACACTGTCAACAGAGTAGCTCTCAGTGCCACAACATTGTAAAGCCTCTAATGCCACAGTAATACTATTGTAGTGTGTATTATCAACAGGACAGTGAGCACTGAATTAGGCTGGCAGCTGGGGAGGGGAGAAACCCCTCATTAGCTCCCTTCAATGTATCTACTTCCCCTAATCGCTTACAATAACATAATCTCTTTAAAAGTGCTGCAGCTTAAGTCCAATCTGCCTAAAACCTGACACGTGATTGAGGTCAATCCGCAGTAAAACCTCAACTGTGGGGTCCCAAGAACTTCCACCCAGTATAAGCTACAGTACTCTATGAGCAGGTATGCATTTATTGCCGGCACTGTGCAGAATATTACATAGTGCTTCACAGTGATTCAGACATGTCGCTCCACAGCTGTCTTCATACATACCCTCAGCGAGACAGAGCACAGCCGGCCGCCTTCTTCTGTGCATGATCCCAGTGCAGTTTGTATCCTTCTCACAGCCTCCATTCTCTCTAACCCTAGTAGAGGAGACCCATTATGCCCTTTTTTTTTGAGTTTTTTGATGTTTTTCCATAGTGTCTCTTGCCTGCAAACCACTTACAGATGTTGGCAGCGGGGAGCGTTGTGGCAACTCCAAACGAGGAAATCTAAATAGAGATCAGGCTGTAAAATAAAAAAGAAGGCCAAGCGAAAGAGAAAACAAGGGTAAAAGCAAGAAAGCAAATGCGAGAATGAGGTGAATGGGTTAGAGAGAAAGTAGAAGGCATTAGTGTGGAATTAGTAAAGACAGAAAAAAAAACTTACTGGGCAAGTATGAAATGTGATGTTATTTTTAATGACTGGTTTCTGCAGAGCTTGGACAGTTTGCTCTGGTTTGCATCTTTGTAAACATCTTTATTTCCCACACAACAGACAAGCAGAGGTAGTAACAAACACAAAACTGTGGCACAATGGTGGTATACTTACAGAGCAGGACTAGGTTACGATAGAAATATTGCCAAAAAAGGCAGCTACTGTAACAGGAAACATACACTTTCAACAAACTACTACAGCCTCTCAGTAGCTGATAATTATACCCTTAAAATTCTATATGGCTCAAAACCACAGCTTCATATTCACCTTTCCAGTTGCTGCTCCCTTGGCAGGTTTTTACATTAAATAGTGTTTTATAACATATATAAATAACCAGTACCAGCTGGAATTTACCGGTGCATACTGGAAAATAGGTTGGCTGGGCTCAAATAGGCTTGGTTTGATCTGTAGGGGCGGCTCCATGTTACCTCCCTCCACCTGTTTTACAGGAAGTAGGCTTGTCCTGGTGGATCGGAGAGGAAATGTGCTGAAATGCTACATCCTGCTCACAGCTTTTGGGTCACAGTTCAGTATCGCTAGTATTCGCTACGTCCAGACACCTGCTAGAGAGAAAGAGAGCACAGAGAGAGAGGGAGAAGTGGCAGCGCGTGTGCAGCCATGTCACTCCCCCGAACAGTGATTGTAAAAATGAGTGACCTGTCTCTCCCGTCTCGCTTCTCGCCCTCATCCCCCCTCCCCACCACCCCCTGCACTTTATTTATTAATGGATCCATTCAATTATTTACCTCACATCTTGGGGCGACAACAGGCCAGAGCGCAGTACATAAGGTGGAGATGATACAGTCGACATGCACAACACACAGACACAGAGCGTGTTCTCTGTAGAATTAGCTGACTGCTACCCATTTCTCAAAGGATTGTTTTTGATTTTTTCTTTTGCTTGTTCTATTGATTGGTAGAAATCAGCTTCCTGGGGCCCAAGATGATGTTTTTAAATAGCTTACTTTGTCTAATCACTGGTTTAAAACTCAGTAATCAATATTGTGAATAATCAGTATTTAAGCACAAAACAAGTACAAGAGTTATAGCATTAGGAATCCATACAAGTTTTATACTTATGTGTTTTGTTTTTTACTAATATGCTCAAATAAGTGGCATGTACGGCTTACGTGGAGAAGCTTGAATGCTTCCTCCACCAGTGCTTTTCAGCCACAGCACTTAAACAGCAGCAAGTTCCTTTTACATGACCTGGTGACATGCGGTCTGTATACCTTTAAAAGTTACTACAGCATCCTGTTTGCAGTAGAGGTTGATGGTCAAACGTATCATTGACTGCTCTGTGTCTGCTCTTATCTTCTCCCTCTGGCCTTATCCCCGCAGTGGCCAGACATGGATCAATCCCACCCGGAATTGGGTTTCACATCCCGGAAGCAGAGATGTACACATGGGTCACTTTCATCGACTCACTGCGGCCATGGCTATAGGTATCCATCATACAGACCATTGACTGGTTGTGACCATGAAGGTACAAATTCATCACAACGAGAGAGTGTGGTTGACGAGGTCAGTGGGAAAAAAGTAGCTCTTTCCCATCTACAGTCAGGTGAAAGTTAAGCCTTTTGACGTATTATCATTTAAGTTGGTGTAATAACAGCACAGTGTGAATGTGGAAGCATTTGGAAAGCCCATATTTTGTGTCAAGTGTCTGTCTATGTGTCTGTGTGTGCATGTGCCGGATCACATGACATAAGGAAATATATTTATACTACCTGCACCAATCTGTGTGATATCTACCAGAGGAATGATGTAATGTGTGTGTATGTTATTATTTAAGAATGTGCATCCGTGTGTGTTTTTGTGTTTGCGTGCATGATGCGTAACATGCTGAAGATGAATAACAGATGCTGTGACGCTGTCGCTATCTGAACTCCAGACTTGGCTGGCCTCGTCCGAGGACTGAAGGGGGAGTAGATGAAGGGAAGGATGACGAGGGAGATGAGGGAGAGATGAGGAGAAGATGCTGAAGACTGATTGCCACTGACTCGCGTCCAGTGTACTAATGTAACTGGGAGATCCCCTCAGCATATTTGGGAAGAAAGCAAACATTTCCAGTGCCAAGAAGAATCTGACAGCACTCAACCCTAAAGAGGAAAGCAGAAAATAGAGAGATGAAACAACATATTTCTTTCATCTTCTATTCTCAATGTGTTTGTATTGGTAGGTAAATACTAACACATCCAAAAACAGTCTCAGTAACTGGTTAATGCTCTTTTGTGTGTGTGTGTGTGTGTGTGTGTGTGTGTGTGTGTGTGTGTGTGTGTGTGTGTGTGTGTGTGTGTGTGTGTGTGTGTGTCCCTTGAAAATAGCCTGCTGTAATTTCCCAGGAAATCACTGTGATTTAGAGTAGCAGCAAAGTAACTTCCAATTACAGTGAATGGACTGCTAGTGTGGAAGTGGGCTAGACTGCTTGTGCACATGTGTGTCTCTGTGTGTGAGCAATATATCTGAATGGGATTTATTCCACGTTTAAATTAATGAACATGATAATACATACAAAGCTCAAGCTATGCTGGTGGTAATTAAAAATAACTAAATGTGGTTCTCTCAGTTGAGCAGCGTGTGGTAAAATTAGCACAAAAAAAAGATCCCCTCTTTTTTTTCCTAAATGATGAAAGATGCAAATGAGTTCATGGTTTGAGTTCAAGTCTGCATAGAGGAAGCAGCAGTGAGCACACACTCTTCAGAGGCTCTAAAATGCGTGCAGCTGGGTTGAGGCTAATGCTTGGAGAGCTTATAAAAGGAGCTGACCTGCTGAAGCTGACTGGAGCATAAAAATGTCATGAGGTCCGGGCGATGAACAGAAGCATGCCATGATTGAGGCTGCTGTCCCGGACTGCTTGATGCTGCCGCTGCAGATACAAGGAGCTGAAGGTGGAGGCTGGCAGAGCGGGCTGAATGCAGATAGGATCTCTGTGGGGGGGCATGAATGTGTGATTGGAGACTAAAATCATTACAGTACGCCAGGTCCCTGTGTCCTTGGCTCTTCCGCTGAGCTGAGGTTGATGCTGATGCGCTCTCGTAGTTTCAACCTCTGCCTTTTTCGCTCATATTTTTTTATCCTTTCCCCAATTTATCATCACACATTTCTGTGAAATACACACAGTCCCCAATGAAAGACGCTCTTCTTCGCAAAATTTTAAATCACTCTCTGTAGGCAAGAATATGACAAAAAGTTCCCTTTGAGATGTTATCGCTGCAGCTTGTTAATAATGCACATAAAATGCAGTCAGGAATCATGTGAGCAAAAAATAGTGTAATAATGTACTCAGGTTTTCAGATTTTTTTAGACATAAATCAGATTGCCGTAATATTTTTTAGGATCAGCTTTTTTTATGCTGTCCAATGTTGATGCGTTGCTTTTCAGAGGTTTATCATACATGTGGCGGAAATAGAATTTAAGCCTCTGCGATGAAATTGGTAAACTTCATCATGTATTTGATATTAATGCTGGATTATTTCCCTCTGTGTGTCTCAGCGAGCGCTTCCAGACTCTTTCCCCTTTTCTTTTCCATGCATCCAGCTGAGTTTCATGCACATTTTGAGTGCTGAAGTCATAATATGATTCTTTACATAACCTGTTTAGATCTGATTCACTCATGAAGTGACGTTTATGAAAAATCTGAAGAAAAGAATCGGGATAAAGATAAGCCTATTCAGTTGTTTTTGTTATGTTCAATTAAAATCACATATTAAAGGCCTCTTTCTCCTGGTTGACCCCAGTTGCACTCATGGCCCCAGGCTGCTGGTGGCTGTCCAAAGAGAGAGAGGGAGAGAGAGGGGAGAATGTAAACTAGACTTGCCTTCCTTGAGTCTCATTGGTTGATTCCTTCCTAGCGGTTTTGTCCTTGAGAATGTGCAGACATGGGGCAGATAATGTTCTGACACCAGAAACTCTAGACCGGGACCAGATCAACACTTACTCCCTTCTTCTTCTCTGCTTCTATCATCGTACTGTCAGGACATGCACATTGAAGAGTGACGGTGCTTTTGATGTGTATATATACTGCGCCTAAAAATCAAGAGTGTGTTTTCATTTATTTAGTTTGTTTTAAGGCAAATCAACAAAATACCAGAATTGTATACTTTGCTCAAGTGTTTGCATGCAGCAATAATCAGAAGTGAAGACAGACTTCCGAGGTATAGCAAGTGTGTTGACACATGGCAATAATAGATTCCATTACCGTTAACCGTAAAAATATCACACCCGCGGGCGCACACGGGATTATTTTGAAACTGAGGCCTTGCTCCGCGCGTTAGGCGACAGGGTCGGACTTTTTTTAAGATTCTAATTTTGTAAGAACCAGTTAGATTTAGCCTTTAAGTGTATTCAAAGCCATGCACGGTGAGAATGAAAATTATTGTAACACTTAATGTAAATTTGAGGTTTTCATCTCTTCTCCGGTATATTGCAAGGTCAAAGATCTCCTTTTACGGCGCGGGGTTTCTGCAGAAGTCAGCATGCCAGCAGAGCAGCGTGTATAGGAATCTCCCTGCAGCGGCACATAAACTACCATACCCGGTGATCTAATCACTGCAGGCCAGTGGGCTTTAATCCAAAGTTTGCACTTTGTTTTTAAGTCTGAAAATAAAAATGAAGGCAAAGTGCAAATGAAACGGAAACTGCTTGATTAGTGCAAATTAGCTCTTAAAGGGAAAAAATAATTTTAAATGTTTTTCAGGGCATTAGCAAACTTTTTAAAGATTCATATTGTTACTGTCGTTACACTGCGTGGCAGCTTTAATTACCGCTAGTATGCTGTTGTTTATATGACAGAATGATTTTGTCACAGATCCTTAAATGTGAAAACGAAAAAAATAATAAAGTCTGAGAGGTAATTATTGCCATTTCAATGACTTTAATAAGCAAAATAGGAAACAATTTCTTCCAAAAAACAACAAAAAGAGACAAAACAGAAACCAGCCTGAATGGAACAGTTCAAATTTAAGTGTTACTATTATTTATATAAACAGGATTGAAAGTTGATCCCCATCATCGCCAAGTACATGAAATTTGTGAAAACAAAACAACAACCCGCTGCTGCAGTTTCAGTTCGATTTCAACACAGTTGAATCAGTAACAAACCAAAGATTGTTAAATGCATGACTTTTCAACAACAGTTTCAATGCAAGCACCATGCTTTAATCGATATGATCTGACAGTTTAATTTAAATCATTAAAATAAAAACTTTTAACTATGCATCTGGCCAGCAGAACCAGAATCATCAAATAATAATAAAACAAAGAAAAAAAGTATTACATAACATACACATTGTTTTCATTTTGAGACTTTGCACAACCTGGATCCCCTTTTTTTACTGACCGGCAGAAAAAAATCAGGAAAAACATAGAACATTAATATTCAAACTTTCTATCAAAAACATTCGTGTTATCTAAATCGTAACTGCGAATTTTCTAAATATTGCGTAAAATATAAATGATCAACATCTGGTCGAATGGAGTTGGGGGGGCTACAGATGGCTGCCAATTATGATGAGAAATATTTGGACTTGTTTGGTTCTAATTTGTTTAGAAATGCAGATAACACCTCGCCCCACTGAATATGTGCCATAAAAGCTACACTGAGTGTGAAAATAGCAGAGTGTTAATACACGCGGTATCCAGCCTTCGGTCCAATGGAGTATAAACTCTGCGTAATCTGGTTTGAATAATGTCGTGGTCACATGCTTGTCTCCTCTGCCTCACACAACATGCGTCCTAAATACTACTCTTAAAAGTTCGCACTGAGGCCTGCCTTTAATATTATTGCAGTATTACATCATAGTATGTCTTTCCTGGAGGGGGGTCTGCACAAAATTCAAAATGAAAAACTCGCAAATCATTATCCAAAAAAGTGCACTTGACACAGTTTTGCTGTATTTAAATGCAACTGGGAAAACAAATGCACTCCTCTTTCAAACAATACCCAACACGATAAAAAAAAATCATAACAAATGAAATAAAAACACAACACACAGAAAGAAGTACAAACCAGCCTCCTCAATCTTGTTGTGCAGTTTTCGCGGTTGCATAATATTTACAAGCCCCCCCCCCCCAAAAAAAGAAAAAGAAGCCCACACCATGATACTGCACCGCCAGTCCTGCTGTTCTGTCCCCGCTGCATTTCTCTAACCCCCCACCCCCACCCCCCAAAAAAGCGCAGATCAACAACATGCTCTTAATATACACGAGAAGATGAAGGTACAAAATAGAAATTATTACCGTACATGTCCAGCATGCAGGATTAATATTTAATGCAGATTTTTTTGTTTTGTTTTCAATATATATTCGAATATAACCAAGCAGGCAATAAATCAATGAGATGTTGCATAAAATGTCCCCTCCCGTGACGGGTTAGTAGACGGAAGATAAATTTGCATAAAGTGGTGTCCCGTTTTTTTAATGTTTTTTTTTTAAGATTCATTTGTTAATTTTTTCTTCAGATTTCGGGTCCACTTGTCGAATGTGAGTCTGGTGAGTTGCAGGCTGTGAGATCGGGCCTGCTTGTTGGTTCATAAGAATGTCAGCAAAAATACAACTGCCTTACGCCGTCCCACGTTACTTACAGGTGATTTAAAAGCTGGAGCCTCAAGTGAGAGACAAACGAACAAACAAAAAAAGTTCATCAGTCGCTCCTCTTCTTTGAAGAAGAAAAACAAAAGTCTCTTCACTACAAGCAACTAATCTACAAAGATGCTGCGACTGATCGGACACTCTACATTGCTCTTTGTATCTCAGTTGACACGTGGATGGTGAGATGATTATATATGAGAATACTATCTGATGGATTACTCGTCTAATATGAATATAATTGTTACCGTTATTAATATAATCAAACAGTATGGGAGGTGTGGATTATTATCGTTTGCGCATCAGCAAAGTCAGTCAGAAAGTAAAGGTGTCGGGGGGTGGTGGAGTGGGGGTGGGGGTTGTTTGTTGAGTAAGTTGGAGGGTTCACAAGAAAAAGGCTATGGCAACTCACATGAAAAACTCTGGTGATGAAGGGTTGTCACTGGTTGAGCCAGCCTCGCGGAACCCGTTATTGGCCCCCGACCCCGTCAGTTTCTCACACTTGAGTTTGTAGGCGTCCCTCTCCCTCGCCAGCCGGGTGATCTCCGCCTTCAGCTGCTCCACCTGGTTCATCAGCTGCGTCTTCTCGTTCTCCAGCACGTGCTTCTGCTGCACCCGCTTGAACCGGCAGGACTGAGCGTAGCCCCGGTTCTTCAGGGTCCTCCTCTTCTGCTTGAGGCGGATCACCTCGTCCTTGCTGAAGCCCCGTAGGTGTCTGTTGAGCTCCCTCACCGACATGGATACGAGCTGGTCGTCGGAGAAACGGTCCTCCACGTTGAGTCCGCCCCCGGAGCTGTGGTGCGCCGCTGACTGGCTCAGGTGGCCGTGCGGATGGTGGTGATGATGGTGGCGGTGATGGTGCAGCGGCTGGTGGGACTCTGGGGACACCGGAGATGGGCTGTCGGGGTCTTGGCTGTGGTGATGATGATGCTGGCTATGTGGGTGGCTGTGTCCGCCCGGGTGCCCAGAAAGTTCCTCGGCGTGGTGCGGGATGCCCCCCGCATAGGGGTGATGATGCTGCTGGCTGTGGCCGTGATGGCTGTGGTGGTGATGCGGGCCCCTGTAGCCCTCGAAAGCGCCTTGCTGCTGCAGCTGCTGTTGGACATGCGGAGGCGGAGGGTGGCCGTGAGCTGTCGCTCCAATCAGGGCCTCCACTGCGTCCTCCGGGGTCAGGCTTAGCGTCTGCGGGTCTATCTGCTGGTGGTACCCGTTGTTCGGCATCCAGTACAGCTCCTCCAGGTGGCTTTTCTGCTCCGTGGGGCTGAAGCTGGGCGACGAGGGCACCGAGCTGCAGGGTGTACTGATAGGGGTGGAAGACACAGAGCCTTGGGGTTGGAGACGGTTACACTGGCGCACCCCGTTGCGATCCAGCCCGGCCAGGCCTTCCTTCTTCACGTCAAACTTCATCAGGTCAAAATCGTTCACATATTCCAGAGCCAGAGGGCTGCTGGGCAGCTCCGGCCCCATGCTCAGCTCTGCGCTCATGTTGTTGTCGCGACTCTTTTGCAGATATGCAAAAGTGTTGGCGAGCGTCGCAAAAACTGACTTATTAATCAGCGTCTCTTCTCTCCTTTCTTGTTTCATGCAATAGTTCTTTTGGCTCCTCCACCGCTGTGCACTGACTTGCTGTAGCATGAAACAGCGCGTGGTTGGTGGAAAAAAAGGAAAAAAAGAAAAAAAAAGTCGTGGAGGAAAACTTTCAGACTAATGCACTGCACACGGTTTGCGTCATATAGCCTACTTCTGCTGGGATAATCTGGCAGAGAGACCAGGCGGGAGGTAGAAAGCTGCGCGTCTCAGTGCAAAAGTAAAACCCGAGTCCCTTCAGCAGAAGTGCATTTACAAGAAAAAACATAAATAATAATAACAAAAGAAATACCACGTTAATTCGCTGAGACGGGCACCAGTCCTCGTTGCAATTTCTTGGTTGTAAGTCCCTTTTTTCCCCAGGAAAATAAAAGGAGCGAGTAAGCGGTGTAAATAGGGCGTCTGATTTTCGCTGAGAAGCAGCTTTTCCAGCTCTGCACCGCAGAGATTTAAAGGCTCGCCTCTCTCACTCTCTCCACTCTCTGGTATCCAGCAGACTGCGCTTGAAGCCAGCCTTGCGCTTTATACTAATATCGCCTGGTGACGTCGAGCTCGGTAGCACTCGGTTCTCCAATGGGAACAGGACTTTGCGCTCAAACAGAGGAAGAGAAAGAGGAGAGGGACGAAGGAGAGGAGGGCGCTCCAGTCTTGACAGCTACAGTCAGCTGACCGACTTCCCTAAAAGTAGAAGAACGGTGGAAAGTGGCGGAGTGAAATGCCTTCGATGTAAAGCGCTGCTCCTCGTATTCAGTCGTGTCTGAAATGAGAGAAACGTGAAAGAACTGCCACTTTATGGTCCAACACTCTTAGAATGACACCAAACGTTGAATTTCAGGCAGATTTCTGAGGTAGTCCTAACAGTTGTTCCAGATGTTTCCAGATGCACAATACAAATTGGACTTACTACAGGCACTGCTCCTGCATTATAGTTCAAGACACAACTTCATTTGTCTTGAAAATGAGATCAAGAAGAATCATTTTCTTATGTTGTCTTGTTTATGTTTATTTGCTGCATGTCTATAACTTTCAAAAACCCAAAAGATAACCAGTCACATACAAGCCTGTATTACGCAGCATGGTGATAACACAAGGTCAGAACACAGTTTCTAAGCGACCTTAAAAGTTAAATCGTGACTATTTTTCTGCCACACACAATTTTACACACAGGCGCTTTAATGTATAATAACTATATTAAGGCTGTAGCTACAAATACGTCATTTTAATGTTCACTGTAGCGAAGAACCACAATAAAGTCTCAAGGTTTACATGTAGATCTGCTTCTCACTGGCGACAATACTGGTCCACTTTAATTTATGGATTTTTTTAATCCCAATTTATTGTTTAAACAAATAAAAAACAGACCACTGCAGTATTCTATATAATGAAATTCGTGGATTAAATATATTTTTGTCCGGTAAAAGCAAAGTTGACTTTGTTCAGACTCTGTTACTCGCACATCAGGCTGCTTTTGGCTCGCACCGTTTGTCTTACTCCTGGCAGTATCAAAACAGCGGATTCGCCAGAAAACAGGCTCAAGGCTGCCCCTGCGTGGGCAACGCACGAACCGACGAAGCTGTGGATGACGCTTCTGCTATACATTCCCCTTTAATTTGCGTTTGGATCGTCATCTCCGCGCTAATTGCTGCTTTCAAAGGTCACATCATGCAATTGTGACTGACAGCAATTCATTTCTGTCACACGAGTCTCCGACAAGCTCGCTGTCACGCGTGTATTTTTAACACTCACTTTCTAACAGGTAGTTTGGCCAAAATAGGGTCAGATCTTCCCTGGAAGTATGCAAGCGTCATTGATCTGGTCTTTATTTTAATTGTCTGCTAAAAACAGAGAAAGAAAGAAGGGGGAAAAGGGAGTGTGAGCAAATGTCTCGCTTCCCTGCAAAAAGAAACTGCTTGTAAATGAGTCCGTTTGTAGGATCGATTGGATTATCATTTCGTTTCCACCTCATATCCACGGTTGAGCACAGCCGCGACCATAGCGTATTGATCAGACTCAATGTAAGAGGAGGCTGCCAAAGATGAGATCCGATAATGAAGGGCTTATTTGTTTAGTTTAAATTCTTAATCAGTTTTGAGCTGTAGCAGTGTATCAATAGATGAACTGTGACTCAAACTTCTGTCATAAATCACCCTCATATTTAACAACCCATAATAACTCGATGTGATGTAGTTTATGTTTGTTTTATTATGTCTTTGAAAATAGTCTTGGACTTAAGGCTAAAAGTTAAATTGATATAGTCCCCAGAAGAACTGATGATAAAAGATGAAGCTTTTAGCCAAACACGCGAATTATTATTATTATTATTATTATTATTATTATTATTATTATTATTATCAGTCATCACAGGCTTAAGTCTTTATTATTTTGGACAAAAGGCACATTCTAATAACGGGATGTATTGATCCAAGAAAAATGCACTTTGCAGTGCACTTTACCGCGACTCTGGATCCCGTTTATTCCTTTTTTTTCTTCTTTTTTTTCTTTCTTTTTTTTTTTTTTTTTAGCTTTTATCGAGCGATAATGCACAATTATCCGGAATCTTTATAACATCTCAAGCCAACTCACACGCTACCCACTTTTTATTTTCAGGCTCAAAGCGCCTGATAACCACATACTGCTGTAGTCAACTTCAAATTCTAGGCATTCCCTTTCCCGAGCACAGGATATAAAAACATACAGGTAGTATTCCAGTTACAATCGTGCTCTGTTAATTCCCTGCACCTGCAGGCGAGCTTCTAAATCCTGAGCTCCAACTTGAACAGCGCCCTGAGCGAGTCGTGCCATGCCGAGCACAGCCGACTTAAAACTTCTTTCCAGCGAGGCCGACCCGGCGGCAGCCCCATTAGGCTGTAATGCTCTCAAATATAACCCGAGTCCACCGTCTAATAGATCCAGGCAGGCCTGTCGGCGGCTTTCCCCCTTCGGTAATAACGGGCTGTAATGGAGAGACGAGATGTAAAAAACCGTCCATGTCAGCAGCATATCGGTGGTTAATGATCTATTAAGTGATCCGTGTGCTTATGGACAGCGAACAAAAAGTGTTGATGCTTGCTTATTCTCCCCTAATGAGAGTCCCATCCTACGGATTTTAGGAATGAATAACAGAAATAAAATCACCTTTAAAATGTTACATTTAACAGTTGACGCATGGAGGCTGCAGAGGCTGCACAGCTTCCCACAGCTCACATCTCACACCTGCAGCAGGCCCGCTGGTTTCACACAGGAGGCCCGTGGTCTGTCCATAGGAAGATACATGATTCGCCTCACAAATATGGATTTCTATTCTACTTCAGGACCTATCCATGCATGCGCATCTGCGCTCCGGTGGCCAAGCTGCACTGCCAAAACCCGTTGGATCTCAACTCAAACCCGATCTGTATGGAAAGACAGAGTGATTACAAGGAACACCTTTCCCCCCTTCTTTTAGAAACAGAATCAGCTTCTCTGTTTAACTCTAAGGTAAATATTTGGTTCTATTTCAGAATATTTTTGCTATCTGGCGCGCGTAAACTTTAACGGTTTTCTCGAAAGTTGCTGGAAATGTTACAGAAAAAAGGGAGGTAGCCGAGCTGGAAGGCCCGCGACGGGGAGGGTGAGGGATGGAGATGGGGAGACGGTGATTTCGGAAGTGCTGCTTTGATGCGTTTTGATGCAGGAGGAAGAAAAGAGACGCAGAGCAGACGGGCAGACCCGGCTCCATCCTCTGAAACACGCCTTCATTGCGCAGTAACTGATTTAAAATGTTTTTTCAGATGTAATATACGCAAATGTAAAACAAACTTAGTAGCTTTTTGTCAATGCAACAATCACCCCGCGTTTAATTGAAGTTGTATTTTTGTAGTTTTGCAGAATCAATATCAGAAAAAGAGTCGCTGTGAGTTTGACAAGAATGCATGTTCGTTTTTGTGCAACGAATTAACTGATTCATGATTAATTGTCAATATTTTATAGCTGAAACATTTGAAATGCACTTCATCACTAAAAGTGCATAATGTATTTAACAGGCGGAATCGCAGTATAAACAGGTGTTCCCATCATTAACGTGATGGGTTTCGGCATAAAATAGTAATAACACCAGCAAATCCGTCTCTAAAATTTAAGTTCGATTATACACTCAGTCGTCCTTTTTGAATCAGTAATCTACATCTTCCGTTTACAAGGTGAGAGTTACTCAGGCATTCTTGTTTACTCCAGACTGATCGATTATCTCCGTAAAAACATGTATTATTAAGACGTGTCGTCTATGTAAACAGGCAGAGGCCAGCCTCTGAAGAAGAGTAACATTCCCATCAGGGATAATTGACTGAAGAGACTTTCGGGGAAACGGCAAGAGGTGAGATAAGTGCAAATTCATGCAGTCTCATTAATATGAAATAGTATCGATTTAACGGTGGACATCAAATGTTGTCTTTAAAAGTCCACCATTCTTCAGGAGTATTATCACAACGCTTGCACTCTCGCTATTTGCACGTTAAAAGGGTAGTTGTGTTTGCGAGGGAAATTAAGGTTTATTTCTTGTGACAGGGCGCCTCTGGTGGCGCATTTACTCATTGCTAATAGTCTGACGTGTATCATCAGTGACATGCAGTCTCTTTTTGGCACTAACCCCATGCAGACAGCTCCAACTTCAAAACTGAAGTTATTTGCTTTGCTTTTTTGGATATGGCAGAGCAACAGAGAGGATATAAAAATATGATGGGGAGGCCAAGACATAATTGTAGGCCTTTTCTGAGATTAGATGTCTCTGATTGACATGTAGTAAATATAACGACAAATAAATGTCAGTGCGCACTGTACTGGCTTAATCCCAGAAGAAAAAGAACAATAAATCTGCCTTTTGCTGTGGTCATTTCATTAATGTAAATTGCAATGCTATGTACAATAGTTTGGCTTCCTTCCAGTTGGCTTATTGCTGAGGCATATGCATGATATTGGGTTTTGTCATAAACTGGTGGCTGTGTGACCACAGAATGTAGGCGACACCACAAGAACCAAATATCATAGTGCAGGCAGGACATAATTAAAGACCATATTCTCAGGTCATAACTGCAATTTACATCTGTATTTTCTTAGCCAATAACTGGCTACTGTAATTCTAAAGATACCCGCATGTACTGAAAACATAATTACAGTAATTCTGAGTAAAAAGTTAAATATTTTTCTTAGAATTAATTGATGTATGCTTCTAGCTGTACAAGCACCTAGAAGCAGTTTCTTTTTTTTCTTTTTTTTTAACTTTTGTGTTGTTCCTGAATGTCAGACTTTAACATGTCAGTGCTGAGGAACATCCACTGGCTTCTTTAGCCTTTTCTAATTGTCTGCATATGGAGCTGTCAGAGCTTATCACTGACTTACATTAAACCTCCACTTCATATATTCTGGAAAATATGCGTCATGTAGCAGAGACTTATACACAACACCGGCATGTTATTAAGCTAAGAGTAAAGAGAGAGATTTAATAGCCCTCAAACGTCTCTTTATAATATCTTAGAAGACTTTATCTTCCTGTCAAGTGTGTAAAGCATAAATGTTTATGAGCAGACTTAGTTTGTTCTGATTGTCTGCACATGAAAGCTGCACACAGGAGCTAGCAGACCCTCGGTCATATTGTTTTGGCCATGTTTGAGTGTGTGGGCATGATTGATCTGGAGGTGGGTGGGCGCCACACCAGGCAGTTTTAGGGATTAGAGCCGAACTGGCATTTTTATTTTTCTCAGTGCCACAGACTCCTCCTCTAACCCAACCATTCATCTGTTCTGTTTTTTCTCTCTCACCTCCCATCAGGATGTTCTTGCACAGCACTGTCCCTGTTTGTAGTAATGTTCAGTCACATTGTCGAAAGACGCTGCTCTTATCAAACATCTATACTTTATACTCCTTCGTATACCCTTTTAGTCTTCTTCTCTCCTTCTCTGTCCACCCTCCCTGGCCGGGTGACCTCCTTACCTCTCAGCTCTCTCACCCCTCTCCTCTGGCCCTGGCCCTGCCCACCCTGGGTCATTTATCATGGACCAGAAGGGGAGCCCCCGGGCCTGCAAGCCCCCGTCAGCCCCTGCAATCGCCTCTTTGTGGCTCCCAGCAAACAAGTGTTGGATCAGCAAAAGTCTATTAAAGCCTGGTGGGCCTTTCTCAGCCAATTGGGCTCGGGTCACTGAGCTGCTCTCCTTGCTGCTCCGAGTGCTCTTTGTGTCGCCGCCGTTCGCTGACACAGATCCTCACAAGATTAATGATTTTTAGCAGCCATTTGGGTCTCATTCACAGGGTCCTTCTCTCTTTCTGTCTCTCTTCCACTTTTCCTCTTTCCCCCCACTCGTTCTGCTCTTATTTCTTTTACCTACTTCTTCTACTCTCCTGTATCCCCATCCATATCTGTTTTACTTTTTGTTTACTGATTCAGTCGTCTCCTCCTCCTTTTTACTGCAGTTCCAATCAGCATTGATCGTTTTTGTCTGTTTAGTTTTCAAGGCCACTATTCATACAGTTGTGTTCACTGCTAATGGAAGTCACAATGTTATAAATGGCTTTGATTTAGAGATTTTATGCATAAAAATGAGAATTGAAAAAAGCTCCTTATTGTTCTTTGTTTGAGAGTCATGAACTCTTGTCTGATATAGCCCAGGCATGTTAAGAAAACCAGCTCAAGTATCCACATTACAGTCCTGCTAGGTCTCCCCGCAGCATTCCTCAGGAGGCTCAGAGTAATTTGAAATCTTAGAGCCACTTCCACGACTTCCATGTTGCCATGTTCTCAGTGTTGTTTCCAGTAATTACTGCAGGTTAAGTGCATGTCCTGGAGCCCAGTGGAGGCAGCTCTATCCCTCACCTGGGACATGACTCAGCACACTTCAGGTCATCCGGCCATTTCCCTGACCACTGGACCACACCCCACCTACTCTAAACCCGCAGGACAGCCACGTTCGCTTCCATCACGTAATGTAATGGTTGTTTTATTTACTGGCTGAACTGTTTGCAGAAAGACAGCCCACACTAACATCTTTATCTAGTCGGATGCTAAAAAAGCATATATTTCTTGTCTTTATTTTCATATTCAGCAGCTTCTAAATAAGATTATGCTTTATGTAAACTGAAACATTATATGTTTCTCTCCTGGCTAAGATGGGAGATACAGTCTTAATGCATTCGATTTTAGATAGGAATGATAAAATGTGCATTTTGCCATTCATATCTTACACCTGCCTCTCTGTCAAAACGAGTTCAGGCTTCGGTTGTTTGAATTAAACAAAGCAAACTTCCCCTATGCTGTATGCTTCCTTTGACTCTCAGCAAGAAAAGACTGTCTGGGGAAGCAAGAAGAGAGCTGGACTTACATTAAGCTGTACTTCAGAATATATGATTAGGTTAAAAAAAAAATGACTGTGGCTGTTCTCCATAATCACTTAGAGTGGAGACATGTTAGGAAAGGATCTCTACAGTGACGTCTAACTTTTTTTTTGTGCTGACCAGATATTAAAGGATAATATTTAGGCTCTCAGCACTGCACTTTTATTTTTGCGTTAAAGTACAGTTACATCCATGTAGATAGTTCCTAATCAGCTCAGCTGTTCTTAGGTTCTTATCAGGATGTGTTGGCTGAGCAGTGAAAGAAACAAACTGTGTGTGCATGTAGTGTATATGTAAAAAAATAATATAATGTTCACGCGTTAGCCTAGCGAAGCTGTCAGCGCGGCTGCCGGTGGGTCAGTGTCTGCTTTCACCTAAAACTCTCTCTGTGTGTTTACAGCATGTCTGTTTCAGGACTGAATGGATGGACCCAGCCTGCTGCTGTGTCCATCCACCTGCCCCGTTTCCTGTCTGACTAATGTTCTTTTTTGTGTGCGTGCGTGCGTGCGTGCATGCATGCATGCGTGTGTATGTGTGTTTGTTTTATATGTGTCGTTGTGTGGAAGTGGTTATAGATGGGACTACACCATCACACTGGCAGTCTGAATCATTACTCACAGAGATAGGGAGAGATCCAGGGCCGAGGAACCCCTAACATCCTCCACCTTCCTGCACTGACACACACACACACACACACACACACACACACACACACACACACACACACACACACACACACACACACACACACACTCTGGCTTTCACATATCCCCAGGTTATTCATTTGTACGCAGAGTGCCTGGCATTTCACCATATCCGCCCCCCTCCACCCCAACAAACCCCCTTTATTAAGAGACAGAAGCATTGGGTTCCCTTTTGCAGGGGGGGTGAGGAATGGTTTCCGTTTGAGCCTTATATTCTCTGCTTGTGCTCTTTGTTTCTTACCTCTTCATTTCTCTTAATCTTTCATTGTCATTGCTTTCTCCCTTTTTCTCTGTCTCGTTTTCTCTTTTTCTTTTTAAGGGAAGCTGTCAGCCCCCAGCCCCAATGGCTACTTGTTTTTAGACGACCAAAGGCAAGGATGGAAAAAAAAAAGTTGCTGCTAATTTACAGTATGGGTTTTTACCTGCATTTTGAGACTCCAGATGTAAATCAGTAGCAGCAGATACTGGCCTCTAGAGTTGTAAAGGTGCAGAATTCCCACTGATTTTGAGCATTGGGATTCCCCTACAAAGCCAGTGAACCTTTACTCTGGTACTTAAGTCTGGCTGTGCTGGTGGAGATTCACTTTAATAGGCATAATTAATAATGAGCACTACGCTGCCACATTAGAATTAGATGCACAAGCTGGTTGCTACAATGCTAAACTTTACTTTAGAGAACCTCTTATGAAGTCGATGCATTTACTAAGCTAGTTTCTGGCCTAGTTTATTAGGCATATTTATTATAATAATTCTTTTGTATTTATAACTAATCTTCCCAAGATGCATCTTATCTGGTTGCTTATTCTGTCTCTTCCTCAGGTGGAGAAAGATCCCTCACTTTGTTGAATATATGGGAGCAATTACACCCCCATCATGAAGAGACTGTGGACCTATGCTGAATGGTAAAATGGCAATATTGTTAAACAGCCTGATTCAAAGCTCACAGTAAGAATACTGCTGTAAACAATAAAAAAACAAAACAAAAGAAGAAAAAAAAAGAAAAAGTGTATCGTGTGTGCTCATACATTTGATATCAGATAAGGTGTGTTTGTGGTTTCCAGTGCTTGAGTAGGTTTGGTGTTTGTAGCATATATGCAAGAGTATGTGTGTGTGTGTGTGTGTGTGTGTAGCAGTAAGTATGCATGTGTTGGGGGGGGGGGGGGGGGGGGGGGGGGGTATATGTACAGGAAGAGAGCCTGTAAATAAATCTGTTTGGGGATTGTGGGTGTGGGGATGAAATATGGTCCCCGGGATGTGGAGCAATGTGAAAAACTCGGCAACGCCAGGGAATAACAAATCTCCTGATGTCCCCTCACCGCAAAATAAATACACTCCCCTGTACAAGTCATCCATCTGGACTATGAGTTGCAACAAAGACGCCCCCAATACATCGCTAACACACACACACATACACACGCCCACACTTACACCCAACACTCATCCCACACAGCAGCAATGTTTATTTACACATTTATTTATTTGTTTGTTTGTTTTTTTGAATTAAATGGAAACTGCTTGTGTGGAATTGAAAATGTGTTTATTGTTTTTTGTGAATGAAAAGTGTTCCTCCCCTCCCCCTATCTGTAAAGTGCTGTCTTGATCTTAATGGGTGGTTTGGAGGGGTAGTGATGAAGAGTGGGTGTATGGGGGGGGGGGCTTGCAGGGTTTGTAGATCGAGTGTTTTAACTAATGATCGATCACGAGGGATTCAATAATTAAATTTCAGCCTTGACAATTTAAAAGTCTCCGCACACGAAGTCGACTGAATGAGGAAAGAGGGAAAGATGAAAGATTCCGCCTGCAGCGATGTATCAGAAGGATTCAGCATCTAATACATTACAGGGAGAAAGTATGCGTGTATGTGTGTGTGTTACAGCACAAGGGTGTACTGTTTTTAGCTTATATGCATGATGCATGTGCAGAGGTACTCTGTACTGTCTTTTCCTGACATATAGGCTATACTAAGTACATCCAACTAACCATGTAGGCCCACCAGATTCTTCTTCACTTTCCTTATCTGGCCCTCTTCTGCCAAACACCCCATTACTACGACTGCTGCACAGCTAAAAGCTCGTACGTGGGGCATTGTATATCTGAAAAAAAAAAGAAGCAAAAAACCACACAACAACAGCATAAAGGCGTTCATGTTTGCAATAAAGGGATAAGATGTTTTTGTTGTTTTGTAGAGTACAGTTTTCTTTTTCCAATTAACGTCTATTCTTTAGGCTTAATTAGGTCATGACGATATGGTGTGCATGCGTGTGTGTATGCGTGTGTGTGTGTGTGTGTGTGTGTGTGTGTGTGTGTGTGTGTGTGTGTGTGTGTGTGTGTGTGTGTGTGTGAGGGTCATTCTGTCCCTCACAGGGATAAATATTAGTCCTTGTTGTTTGCAAATAGGTGATGTATGGTGGCCATATCTCTTGGTGATGAATGTTTTTTAGAAATTTCCTCTCCTTTATCAATTGACTAACAAACCCATGTATCACTGCCACTCTCTCCCACTCCCCATATAAATTAAATAATCAGCTCTCTCTCTCTCTCTTCCTCTGCCTCTCCCCCTCTCTTCTACTTTTCACTTTTTCTCTCTGTACCTCCGTGCTCTCCAGTTCCCCTTTCATGACTCGTTTTAGCTTTATTAGTTTTATTACATTTTGGAAGTTTTACCTTGTTTCGCAAAACACACACCCACACATCAAACCAACAGCAGTTAGAGCTGATGTTGTGTGGTAATAATAATTCAGCTGTTACATACATCTCAATCTCAGATTTCCCTGGAATGGGTTAGAAACAGTAAAGGGGTTTTTCAGTGACTGCCGGGTTGCCTTCCAGCACATTATTTGACTTACTTATCATCAGGCAGTGCCTTGACATACTTAAGGACAGATCATCATGAAGTGAAAATAGGTTTACTCATTCCTGTTTATCACTGTGACGCTCTCTAAATCTGCTGCCTTCTGTAAAAAAGCTATAGGCTTGAGCTTGCTAGGATCCTTTCTGTCATGGAACGATGACAGGAGGCCGATTATGCCAGAGTGCCATATTGTAAACTACTCATCATTAGCGGGCCCATCCCAGCTAACGACTGCACTGGAGATAAACAGTAGCGACGTGGAGAGCCATCTTAATCGGGAGAGCTGTTTAAAAGTGGGGCTCTGTCATTAAGCACAGCTGTATCACACCAGGATATGGGAAATGCCGAGCTGTAAAGCTGCACGCTGAAGCTGGCTCAGATCCCAGCCCCAAGCTCTGCGGGGGTCCTGTGTTGTTCTGATTGCCCCTTTAAATCCAAAATGATCAAGAATAGAAAGATAAGTGTCTAAAACAACCGGCCAAATGAAATTATTATCCACCATTGACTGGCTCCAGTCAAAGCCTCCCAGGGACACTCAAACTTCAGTCAATAGTGTAGGGGGGTGGGGGTCGGGGGTTGAATTTGTAGTTTATGTGAATCCTACTCCCTCGTCCCTTCTGTCTCCTTTGCTCTGTTTATGCCCCCTCCCCTCCTTTTTCTCGTCTCACTTTCCAAAATCATCAGTGGCTTCAGAGAGAAAACAAACAGATCTGTAGCCATGAGACTAATACTCCTCTGCAATGATAAAAAGACAAAATAACAACAACTCTGAGAAGGATCTGCTTGTCTTTCCAGGTCAATAATCTTGCTGTTTAGACAAATGTATATAGGAAGTAATATCATCATGTTGACAGATTTCAAAACATGTTCACTGTCATTCTCTTCCCCTAATTCCCAGTGACTGAAGGACACATTTACTGTTTTACATGTTTTAGTTGGAAGAGTTAATAACCACTTGTAGATCTGGATAAGGCCCAAGCTTTTTCCAGCAACGATCGCATTTGCATCATTTACTTCCCTCATTTCGATCACAAGATTTTGATAACCAGGAATCTACTTACACTAGCAATAAACCTAGCAGAAGCAAACATCTGATATTTTGGCTGAAATAAATGACTTACAAGTAGTAATGGAAGAGCTCAGCAAAAAAGACTAACAAGTTTATTTAGTTTAAGTATCATTAGATCGTTTTGCAGCACGGTGGCACGGTGGTTAGCACTGTTGCCGCACAGCAAGAAGGTCCTGAGTTCAATTCCAACATCAGGCCGGGGTCTTTCTGTGTGGAGTTTGCATGTTCTCCCCGTGTTTGCGTGGGTTCTCTCCGGGTACTCCGGCTTCCTCCCACCGTCCAAAGACATGCAGCTTGTGGGGATAGGTTAATTGGATAATCCAAATTGCCATTAGGTGTGAATGTGCGAGTGAATGTGAGTGTGAATGGTTGTCTGTCCCTGTGTGTTGGCCCTGCGACAGACTGGCGACCTGTCCAGGGTGTACCCCGCCTCTCGCCCTATGACAGCTGGGATAGGCTCCAGCGCCCCCCGCGACCCTGAAAAGGATAAGCGGAAGCGAATGGATGGATGGATAGATCGTTTTGTTAAAACGAAATATTTTAGGATTCTCCCAGATTCTGATCTTTTATATACATTTCTTGCATGGCACTCTCATCATATCTCCCAATAACCCACTCTGTTGTCCTGCAGTCGGACAGGCCTGAGTTGTCTGGACAGGCCGTAGCTCTCCCTACAAATGCTTGAACAATTGGAGGTAAATACGTTGGAGACAGCCCATTTGTTTTGGGCCGGCGGTGATGCATGCTTTTGCAGTGAGCAGCACATTTTTACCACGCAGCCCAAAGTAGCTGTGAGTAATGGACTGCTCTGGCCTGTCCACTCATACTGCTATTTTTATTATTGTCTCCCTTATAGTTTTCATTTTTCATATCAGGGTAGAGAGAGAGAAAGAGAGTGAGAGCGAGCGAGCAGCATCGTTCCCTTCAAGTATATTCCTTCCCTAAAAGAGGCGGGAAGTGAGGGGCCCACATCCTCCGTTCCACTCACTTCATCATCTCCCATGAACCGTCCCTTGTTTTTGTTTTTTTCAGTCAGACTGACAGATTTTGTTGGATGCCAGAAGAGACACATAAGGGATTATCAACAGACAGAACAATAATTCAGGTTGGACAGCTTCATAATAATTTTTCATCGATCCATCACTGTGTTTCTGTGGCATGTTGTCTGGTTCAGCCTCTGGGGATTGTTGGGATCTTGGGATATTCTGAGATGGCAGACCTGCGAATCTGTTATGAAAGAAAAAAACAACAAAGACGAGGTTGGAAAAGCTCAAATGAAACTGCATAATAATGTGTGCTTAATGCAGAATCTGTAACAACGGAGCAGATAAAGCTCGACTCTGTCTTTGAAGATGATTCACTAAGTATCTAAAATTATATGCCGCCGCTGGCTCCGCAGGGAGAAGACTGGTATTTTGCATTGAGGCACTCATATGGGCACCTATAATGGGTGCCTCTTAATTCTACTGACAGCTTTACAGGAGCTGAGTTATGAAGCCACAGCAATGCTGCTCGTTAGGCCTGCGCCAGGCTTCACGCTGGGTTACACTAATACACCTCCTCCCCCCTCCCATGCTCTTTCACCCTACACACACGGGCATAAAAATCAGCCACACATTTACGAAGACTAGCTCATCCTCACACAGACACAGAGAGCTACTGGCCCACACAATTCCTTTACAGAGCTTTCTAGTGTAATGGGGGTGATTTGTTCAAGTAGTTCAGCTGGCGTTGGCATCAGATTTATTTCCTTGCTTCTACCCTTCATTTTCTGCTCTTGTTCTCCACCTACACTATTTTCTCCTCTTATCCTCTCTCCTATCATGTCCACCAGGCCAACACCCTCTCCCTTGCCTCGCTGCGTCCTGCTGGGTGATCCATCTCTGTCAGCCTGCTAAAATGATAATGCCAATTAAAGCAGAGGAGTAATTGCCCTCCACTGCCTCTCATCCGCTGCAGACCCTCAACAGGAGCCCTGGTTCCAAATATGAATGAGACCTCAGGCCCCAAGAGGCCCTTTCTGGGTGAGCATGAGGACAGGTGGAGAAGACTAGAGAAGGAGGAGGAGGTGGGGTGGAGTGAAGAGAAGGGGGGGGTGGGGTGATTTGTAACTTTTAACCTCCACTGATCACCAATGGCCTTGGAAAAGAAAGGGGGTGAGGGGGATATCACGCACACACATAGACAGACACACAAACACACAGGCAACGATGCTGGTAATTGTTGCACATGGATGAGCACACACACACACACTCAAGGTCGCTGTCAAAGGACTTATGGCTCTTGCCTTTGCACACAGACTCTCAGTGTGAGGAGCCAAATAGGAAGTGAAAGGACTATCTGGCAGTGGACTGTAACACCACTGATCAGAGGTGACATAGCTGCACCCTCAGGTCAGCCAGGCAGCCTTTATTACCAGCGTCCCTATCACAAATTCAGTGTTTTTGTCTTTCTTTTGATAAGTGCACAGACACACGGTGGGGTTCTCAAACTCTAAACAATGATCTGTGTGACTTTTTGTATCCTTTTTTCATTTCTAGAAAAAGAGTGGAGTGAACAAGATGCCACTGCATGTTTAGTTATATTTTTGATGTATGTTCACTGTACATTTGTTACTATTCTGTATGTGTTTAATAAGAATTGGGTGTCACGTTGGCCTGAAATAAATGATTATTTTTATTCATGAAAAAATTCTGTTTACTTTCAGCTTAAATATTTCTGTCTCTAAAATGTGAAAATACTGAAAAAAAACTTTTTTTTCTTCCCCAGTCTGTCCTTACTTAAGTTAAAAACCTGCGTCAGTGCTACTTAACTAAAGATTTAATACAAACATGATAGATTATGAGCCTGTTCTTTAATGTAGTGGCTTCACATTGCTAGTTTTGTCTGACCAGTAATCCAAAAGCTAAATCGTGATGTAGGAGAAGCTGAAATTGAATGATTGTGATTTTATAAATGATTATAATATTAGCAGTTTTTTATTGTTTAACTAAAGGATAAACTGATAAGTAGTTTCAGCCGCTTAATGGTGAAGAATAAAAGCCTGTCAGAGGTGATGCCCTATCATCTTGACTTAACAAGTGCAGTTTTAACTTCACCACCAACCAGGCAGCCGTGACAGCCCATGCATCATGGCATACTTATGGCAGGTCCTGTGTTAAGGGAATGTGTTCGAGTATATTATTACTGCTCAGCTCCAGCAGCGTGTGGGTGGAAGGCTGAACGAAGTGTGTAGGTGGCTGTTAACACAAGCGCCATCACCCATCCCGACTGGGTGGTGACCTGTAGCACAGACCAGAGGAAAGGTGCAACAGCAGGGACCGTGAGGTTAGGCCTGCGGATGAAAATCACACTGTTGATCTTTTTTCTGGTGTCACACCATTTAAATAAGCAAACACAATCTTATGAACAAATGGCGCTGGCAGTGTATTTTTAGCCTTTTAATTTGACCGGTATGTGGCATTTCTCTGTGGCCCATAAGCCCCTTTTAGACCCCTTTTTGAACATCAGGAGAGCAGCTGACGAGCTCCACTGCAGAGAGCAAGAGTAATGATCAGCAGAGCCTCAATATGACAATAATCTCCTCTAACTTCATCAACACGATTTGCGCCAGCAGGCCTCCAAATACTTTCAATATGCTCAGTGTTATGATCGTCCTCTCAGCTAAAATCATTGTTACTCTAGCCATAATAAAACATGGAGGCTCGCAGTAATTCTGCAGGCCTACTCTACGCCATACGTCGTAGCGCCTTAGCACCACGATGTGAGCTTGATGCTAACATTGACTTATTACAAGGGAGTGTGCCGCCAAATCCATAATTAGACTCCTTTTGTTGCCCCTGTTGTTGTTGAAAATGTAATTATGAAAGATGAAACACAGCCTTCAATGAGATGGCTGTAAAATAGCATAATTAATATGGGCTTTTGCGAGAACAATCCCCGCTTTACGGGAGCCCCGCGTTGGCCGTGAAATTAATTAAGTGTGCCAGGATTTATGGCCTGTGCTTGGAAATGAAGAGAATTAATTGCAGGCCGAAGATGGATGGTTGCTGGAAAATGATGATGCCCAGGACCATTTGGGGGAGGGGGATGTCTAACTGCTTTAGAGGGGCACTCTTGGAGGGGAATAGAAGGTTTTGACACAATTATACACCCCCAGACAACAGCTGGACCAGTGCTGGAATGGAGTGCTTTTTGGGCCAGCTTGGAATTATGAGAGTTTTTACACCTTCAGCCCACCTGCACCTTTTCCCTGTGCTCCGTGCATGGCCCCCAGGTGGCGTTAGCTTTGGCAAAGTGGATTTTTCTTGGAGAGCAGAGTTCTGTACGTGTTGTTGTTGGCTGTTGCCGATGACTAATGTCTCATTTTCTGCATCCTTCTCTATCTACTCTCCATTCAGACAGAAGAACAATAACCATGTAATTGGACACAATTATGACAATTATAGTATAAACACAATTATTGCTGCAACCAATCCAAAACTAACAGTATGTGACAAGGAGAAAATTATGGAGTATGCACACTGCTGATTTAATAGTATATTGACTTATACATCTTTCTTTTTTTTTTTCTTTCTTTTGCCTTTAAATGACTAGAAAAGATTTTAGTGTGGAGACTCGCTGAGGTTACCGTCCTCACAGTGTGAAATATTTGTAATCTAAATGGAGAATCTAATAGTTAAAAACATTTTGGAATCTTTATATTTGATGTAACCGTTTTAAAACTTAATTTTGCAATAACGTTTTTGCCCAGTTTTGAAGAGAAATTCATTTTAAAAGGATGTAATAAAAAATATACAAGAATAGATAACACACTGAATATCAGCTTTTCAAAAAATGTGCAATATTTCTTCTTTCAGCGTGATCTCGGGTGGGTTGAATGGGCAAGTCTTATAACTGAAACTCCATTCCAGAGCCCAGCTGTTCACCAGTTTACAGATTGTCAACTATGACCTCCTACAGTGTCCTTAGAACCAAAACAAGTCCTAAAACACAACCTCCCAACGCTCCTACTACCTCTCTACTCAATGTTCAGTGTGTGTCTGTTTCTGTGTGTGTTTGTGTGTGTGTGTGTTGTAATAATGGAAGGCTAATTACCCACCTCCCATGTCCCTGGACAGCGCCACAATGTCTGGGTTAGGTCTCTGTGTGGGATGGTTCATGGTGGTAATTAGCTTGATACACACACATACGCTCACAGACAAGATAAATGAAGGCTGGGTGGGTGTCTGTTGTTGGACAGTTGATTGGGCAGGTACGAGGGGAGTGTCTGGGGCCTCTAGAGCATGTCCGCTCTGATAATTATGTGCGTATGTGTGTGTGTATTTGTGTGTCCTCCTCCACTGCGAAGAAGCTCTCAGCCCAAATTGCTGTCTCTTGTCTCATTGTCAGAGTGATTATGAAATATTGTTTAATTTACTGGGTGGTAGAGTCTTTGGTGATTTTGATGAATCGGACCTTTTATTTCTTCATTCCCTTTATTGTCTAGTGGTTAGGTGTTGTGTATTTCCTCGCTCGAGTGTGTTAAATTCACTGTTGGTACCCATGGACCTGCAACATACAGTATTGCAACAGACCAGCAGAAGTGTGTGTGTTATGTGTAGAAATACTTGATCCATGGAGCTCAAAGAATAGATGTTGCAAGAGATGCCTTCCTCAAGGGAAATGGAAATGGTAGTACTGTTATCAGTATACCAGCTGTGTGAATTAGGAGATTTGGAGGAGTTATTTATTGTCATAGTTATGAATATTTAGCCTTAATGAAATGTCATTTAAAAATCCAGAATTCCACCAATTTTGACACAATGAAATTGTTAATAGTTTTGGTGGTTATATGTTGGCTGTCTTTGTGTCTAAAGCTTAGCAAAGAAGTCTGGCTTCTTTGTTAGCCAGATAGTTGTTTTTTTTGTTTTTTGGTTGTTCTTCTATTCAGGCTGGACATATTGCTTATGTATGACAAAAGGATAAAACCAAATTGGTTAATCAAGAGAAATATAGCTCAGTGCCTGTCAATTAATCTTCTGACATTGATGTGACTTAAGTTAAATAAATTAAATCAGTTCAATTTAATTTTATTTATATAGTGCCAACAACAGCAGTCGGTTCAAGGCGCTTTACACTGTGAGGTAAGGACCCTACAATAATAGAGAAAACCTCCAAAACCCGATGACCTCCTATGAGCAAGTGATTGGCAACAATGGGAAAGAAAAACTCCCTTTTAACAGGAAGACGGCAAAACCATGCTGTTTGGGGAATGACAGATAGGACAAAAGACACACTGTGAAAGAAAGCCAGAAATTAATAATTAATAATTTAAATGAACATGTCACGTTAAAGAAGCATTTCATGGGACTCTGTGAAGTGAAAAACTACATGTACAAAAGTACATCCCAGGATTCAGTAGCATGTAGAACCATATTTAGCAGCATTAGCCTGAAGTCATTATTTTCTGTGTGATTTTATCAGTCTCTCTTGACCTTTTCCCACATGAAAATGACTTCTGACGAGAGCTAAGGTCCTACCACAGCACTTCAACAGGGTTGAGGTCAGGACTTTGACACTTTGATCATTGTGGTGTTACATAACTCAGTTTCGGCCAATTTGGGTTTTAGCAACAGTCAAATGTTAGCTTTAACATTTCAGTTCAATTCAGTGCTGTTTGTATAGCACCAGATCACAACAGCAGTTGCCTCAAAGCACTTAACATTGTAAGGTAAAGACCCTACAATAATACAGTATGGTCTCACATTTAACTATATAATACTTTAGTATACAGAAGAGTTCATGCCAACTTAATGACTGCAAGGTGCCCAGGTCCTGTGGCTGCAAAGCAAGCTGAAATCATCACCCCTCCAGCGCCATGCTTGACAGTTGGTGTGAGATATGAAGAAATTAAGCTTTTTTCTGTCTATCATTCCAAAAAACTCATGCTTGTTCAGTCTTTTTCTAATTGTAATTTTATGAATTTTAACATTTAACATGCTAACTGAGGCCTGTAGCGTCTGAGGGGTTTTTTTGCAGTATTTCTGAGAATTGTACTAAACTTGAGGTAAAATTTTCAGTCCACTCCAGATAATGACTGTGTTAACACTGTGCAGCACACTTGCATTGTGTTAATAGTGCAAGTGTGCTGGAGCAGACACACTTGAATCTAATTGCCCGAACTTCTGCTATAAAGGTGCTGACACTTGCTAATGATCAGTTTATCAAGTGCATTTGATTAGCAGCACCTGGCTGCTACTTACCCTTAATTACTAGAGAAGCAGTAAGATTGTACTTAGTTTTTCAGAGGACTGCCTAGAGTCCTTTTTCACATAACTGTATAAACATGATTCATCAGCCTGGAAGTCATTTGAAAATTAATATGTAGTCCAACATATGTCCAACATACTTGTTACTTTGAGCTTACTGGTTTTCATTTGGGTGCAGTTAGTAAGATTGACCTATCATGTTCCTGCAGGCCTTCTATGCATACTGGTGAATAATTGATGTGGAGTCAAACTGCAAATTTGAAACCATAAGGAGTTATCTGTTTTAATTATTAGAATCTGCATATTTTTTAATTAAAAGAAATATTTCATGAAAAAGAAACCTGAATGTAAACTTTAAGTTAACTCACATTTTATTAAGAATTTTTATCATTATTTTTAGGTTGAATTTCATTATTTTCATTAGTGGGTTTCTGGGTTTCTTATGTTTTGGTATATCTGTAGTAGCCAGTAAACAGACAGCCTAGACTAGTTTTTAGAAACTGATTTAGAAAGTGAATGTGTGAGACAGAAAGGTAGGTATAGGTTCACTCTAATTGATTATACCGCTATCGACAAGGATCCAGAAAAACAGGCACTCACTTTCCCCTTGATTGAATTAAACACCTTTTATGGGGCAAATCGATGGGATGGAGATGATGGTGGGAGCGGAGAGTGGGCAAAAAGAGGTGGGGGGGGGGTAGCCGAGTGTTATGATATGTGGAGGTGAGATCTGTCTTTACCTTCTCTCTCTGACACACATTCACTTACTTACACACACATGCAGGCTCACTCAGAGCACCCTGCAGACAGGTGAGAGGTCTGATTCCATGTTGTAATTCAAGCAAATCAATTCTTCTAAAGCATTTAGCCATGCCCGGTGATGAAGTATGGCAAGAATAGGCTCACCAAGCAATATATGCCCCAGACCCAAATCAATCATAATTACAGGCTGGGACAGTTCAGTGAATGGGCAGAGGGATGACTGGACCCCACTCCTTCATTCACTCCTTTTATAGTTTGATCAAAGATGAATAGTAAAAAGAGGATCGTGTCTCAGATAGCCACAGAAAGTAATACAGTATCTGGATTGTGTCTGTACCGTAGGTACTCAGTTTGGTAATAGGTCTGTTTTTTAATAGCCCACTCTTTGACTGGTTACAGCTTGAAAAGTGCAGATATCGTTAAATCAACCACTCAAGAAAAATGCTTTCTGTAAAAATGTTAATTTTGCCTCTGTCCATATGTTTTCCCGGTCTGTACAAAGGACAGGATCAGCAGCACAGATGATTTAATAGCCACAAGGGCAAGAATACCTGAATAGCACAAACCCTTTGCTGATTGAGAATTTTACACAGTATTTGTGTTCTTGTGCGTTCTTCAAGCTAAGGTCCTCTACCAGAGGCCTCGGATGTTGAGGGTTTTGTGTAGTTCCTAGGACGGACTGCACTCTTCTTGACAGAGACCTTTCATGATGTGCCTGGAGTCTGGAGGAGCCACTTTTTCAGTTTGGTGATTACAGCTCCTAATGCTCCCGTTACCACTGGGACCACTTTACACTTCCACATCTGCTGCAGTTGTTCCTTCAGCCCCTGGAACTTCTCTGGTGTCTCGTGCTCCACCTTCCTGATGTTGTTGTGTGTTGGGATTGCCACACCAAACACAACTGTGGTCTTCTGCTCCTTGTCAACCACAACTATGTCTGGTTGATTGGCAAGCAGCTGCTTGTCTGTCTGGAGCCCTATTGTTTTAAACCCCACTGGGGGTGTCTACCATAAAAACTTGGTGATTTCTAGTCTATATGTTGCACAGATGATCCTATACACTATCTTAGCTTCTTGGCTGTGCATGTCAGTGTAATCAGTCCCAGCTTGCATCTTACATCCTGCTACTGTGTGTTGGGTAGTCTCCGGGGCACCTTTGCACAGTCTTCTTCTTGGGTCCTGTTGACTCTTGCCTTTATGGGGGGAGAAGTCTACCATAGCTAATTTAGTCTACCAAGTTGCAGTCTTAGGTGCTCAGAGTCTGTGAGGAGAGCCTCTGTACTGTCTTTTAAGTTGGCCTCTTCTAGTCAGTGGTAGAATTTCTTCATGTCAGCCTCTTCTTCTAATTGTCGATGTTACATCCCATGCAGGAGCTTTGTTGTATCTGTTGACGCATTGGTTACCACTGTCTGGGGCTTTTCCAACATCCCGTTCTTCCTGTGCCTGCATGGGTTCCTCCCAAAGTTTGGTTAACTGGTCATTTTAATTGTATATGTGAGTGAGAATTATCTGTTTTTCTGTACTAGCTGTGCTGGAAATCTGTGCAGATTCTACCCTGTCTCTTGCTCTAAGACAGCAGGGTTAGCTTTCAACCACACTGTGTGTCTCTGTTAGATAAGTTGTTAAGAAAATCAACAAAGAAACGGAACTTGTAGTCTTTTGCCAAAATCCTACATTACATTCAGTTCCTTAACATGGCTTTCATCTAACCTTTTTCCATGCATGCTAGAGTATTTTCTTGTAACACAACAGACTGTAATACATAAAGCTGGACTTACCTTTTAATTTTGATCTATAAACCACTGATGTCAGAAATCATCAAAACCGCACCTCTGCAAACACCAATAACAGCCATGATAACAGATCCAGGCAACGTGACATCATCCCCACAGACTGCTACAATCAATACAAACCACGGGTTGTTCATTTAAAAACTCAGCTGTCTGCTGTTTACTACACACAGAGAGTTCATCCTGTCTATGATGTTCCTAAACCTCGCAAGTAAGTCACAGGACATCATGACCTCATGTTGCCACAAGGAGACCTCCCTAGCCAACGCCCATCCTAATCACCACCTCTGCCTGGACTCTGGGTCCACTATGACCAAATTAGTCAACAGCACCCTACTACTGACCCCCACAAACCACCACACTAACTTCGTAGTCCGGCTCAGCCAATCAACGATGCTGTCAAGACGAACCAAACCAATTAAAGAGTCTAATGAGCATCTTGTATAACACTAACACAGCCATTAAAGAGTGTTTAAAGAGAGCACAGGGGTATCGGGTGGAGGGCTGTGGGTTAGGTGTCATGGCTTATTAGTATTCAACCAGCGTTTGGATTCCATTAAGGCGGCGTTCACAAGTGCCTCGGGTGACTCGAAGGATTCAGCGCCAGCGATTTGATGAGTCACACATCTAAGATTTTACAAACAGCTTTCACATCGATGAAAACAATATCCAGCCATAAAGAACACTTCTGATTTCATTTGCAAATAAGGAGATAAGCAAGAACAGAATGAATAAATGAAGTGCACATGAAATGTGTTTGAGAAAACAGTGACTTGACAGTATTACACAAGCACTCAGTTTAATACCCAGCCATAATATTGCTAAGGGAACAGGCCCAAGGCGCTACTCTCTTTTATTAGCCATTCGCTGGGATTATGGACACATTGCTTCCATTACCTAAGAGAGAGGAGCAGAAGCCCTGTCCCCCTGGGGATGGCGAAATAACTCTCTCTGTCTTTCTTTCTCTCTCTCTCTCTCTCTCTCTCTCTCTCTCTCTCTCTCTCTCTCTCTCTCTCTCTCTCTCTCTCACACACACACACACACACACACACACACACACTAACATTAACGTTAACATACACTATGGCTTAAATAGATTTGAGCCGCAGTGTGAAGGCATACTTACAAACACATGTCATCATTAACATAAACACAAGCTCGTAGCCCTTTTTAACTGTAACATAATAGAGCCAATACTGCATACAAATAAATAGCAACTAAACAGATCCATATAAAAGTAGATGAAAGACATTGGAGCACAAATGTTTGTTTGTTGCTCTCCGTCTCTTTTTGTTAGACTACTTTTCATGTGTGCAGTGAGTTGAAATCTGGGCTTTGTGTGGAAACATTTAAAATGAGTATTATGTCAAATGTGAACGCTAAATCCACACAGACACGTGCAAGGACACACAAGCAGCCTGCAACAAACACATACTGGGTTTGTCAGCAGTGATGCAATGAGGCTGATGGATGGCAGCAGAGAAAGAAACATTTGGCAGATGAATTTGATTTGTCTTAATGCAGCTGAGGTGGATGGACTGTACATCAGCGTGTTACAATTTTAGCTGTGAATGCATGTATCAAAGTAATTCAATTACCATTAGATACAATTCTTTCATTTGCATAGATTAGGCTGTTTTAAGCAACCACTCTGTTTCTGTGTTTTGCCCCTAGAGTGCACGCTCGTCATCTGCACTCTTTCAATCCATCATCCCACCATCTCGCCACACAAGCTCTTTCACTTTACTATGACATCACTCACAAAAAAATGCAATGTGCTCTGATGACAGAGATCCTTGGTGCATGTTATTATTATTTTACATTCAGAGCTGATCACTCCCAAAGCGTAACATTTTACGCTAGGTGACAAATCGTCACCATATTACGTTTTCGGCTACCCACCACGTTCCTAAATGACGACCTCGGAAAAAGAGGAAATATGAGAACCGTCTGGACTGAACCTACACATGTTCGCTCTTTTTCTTCAAATCGCTTAGAAACACGCTATTTAACATCATTAAAGTCCTGGTTAAGGTCAGGAATAAGGTTATGGTCAGGGCTAGGGATAAGGTTAGGTTTAGGGCTGGAATACAGGGCTGGAACGTCTACTACCGCGGGAGCGTCATTGCACTGGATTCCAGCCATAACCCGCCGCGTACCATAAGAACGCCGAAGGTCTCCTTTCGCGTTCCTCAGGAACGCCGCGGGACGTGACAAAACGTCGACATGTTACGCCTCGGGAGTGAGAACGCTCTGGATTATTGTACCTCTGCTGGCCGTTTGACCTCTTTTTCTAATTTGTATTGATGGCAGTAGTTGAATAACCTTAATAAACAACTGAGCAAAATCACAATAAATAACTACACAGGAAGTTATTTAGCTAGATATAATCATCCTGAAAGGATGTAATTGGTCTGTGGATCTGACCCTAACTTACATTAAACAAGAAGCACGCTGACCAGGCTGCTGAACACCCACAAGGCTGATGCATAGAGACAGACATTTATGTTCACATTCACATGTGAGAATTATTCATCTAACAAACACTATCCATGCCACTCTTAATAAAAACAGAGTTTGCAATATTTCCACTTGGAAAAATTTCATGAGTTACATGTAAAACAGAAGTAAGTGGAAAGTTTAAAAAATCTAATATATGTAGGGGTGAGCACTGACACAATGAGATGAGATGACAGGAGTGGGTATGTGTCCCTGTATAGTAAACAAAAAGGGTGCCACGTGTCTGTTATGACAAAGGAAGTTGCAGATTGAATGTACTGAATGAGTCAGCGCTTGAAAAATCCTAAAACATTCCCATAAACTGAACGGTAGTATTCCAACATTTGTCATTTAATAGTAGCGACAGGAGCATGAAAACATGAGCAGGGAAAAGTAGTCGTCTGTAGACATCAATTCAGAGAATTAATGTGTTCCAACAAATCTTGTTGTTTTATTTCCACCAGTGCCTCCATTATGTGCTTTTAGTAACTGGGGTTGATGCTTAATGATGGACACAGAGTTAAAGTGCATCGCTTATTGTGACCTGCTTTCATGTATGGCACCCACATGTACACATCCATGTATGTGCTCACACATTTTAATATTTACTCTCTTAAACACACAAGCACACAGCCAATCCACCCACTCTCCTAAACCCCTATGTGGGCATAAATTTCTCCAGCTGTGACTTAAAAGACAAATAGCCAATAAAAGTGCCAAGAGGTGTTCACACATACGTTTCTGGCACAATCAAATCAATTTCCTCTAAGTAGCTATAAACATGTTCTCTTTTAAAAGGTGAGAGAGGGGTCCTATTATCCCCAGGCCCCCTGGCATGCTCCTCCACCCCAGAGGTCTCTCTATAGGGGTCAGCATCAAGGCCTAATCTGTCTCAGTCCGCTAGACCTATCTTAGCTCCCAGACACAGAAAGATCAGGACCTCAGCCACATCCCAGTCTTCTGATCACAAGACTACATCCATTAATCAGTGGCAGGCAGTGCAGTGACAAAAGGATTGCTTGGCAGGGGGTTAAAGTCTTGAGAGTTACCTTGGGCCTGCTTCAGGGCCTAGGCTCTGCTTTGGGCTTGAAGAGGCCTGTATGAGGGACCAGACAAGAGGCTCTGTTGTAGTTAATGTTATTAATCAGCAACTGAAGTTACAGATCTGTGATTTTACTGATGTTTAAATTCTAAAATGTCTAAAATCTGTACTGCCGATATTTTGTCCCCATCCTTCTTGCACCATTGTAATGCACTGTTACTGTAGTGGCTTCAAAGGGGGTGCTAGGACTACAATTACCCTGGTTGTCCTCCCTGTGGTGAATGATTGTAATTATAATTGACTAAATCCACTTTTTGCATATAAACCCCATGTTAAACATTCTACCCCCAACTTGCAAACACTCCCCGCCCCCCCTCCATCCTCACTGTCGCTAAACCTTGTGCCTCAAGCTTACACTCATGGGAGTTGACACTCTGCTCCTACAAATCCAGTTAATATTCAGTGGCTCATTAAAGATTGATTGTGAGCTGTAAAAGGGAAAATCACACATATAACAGCACAAAATCCTGCCTTTACCTTGTAATTGTGCTTTACAGAGGAGCTTTGGTCCTGCTGCTCCCTTGGTCCTTGTTAGTGAATGCTGGGGATCTATAGACCCGCAAAGTGGAGCCCATAGTCTGGCCCAGGTCGACCCGGATGCACCCAGGAAATAAACGCCAGACCAGGGCAATCAGGCACAGGATTGACCCCCTGAGAGAGTAGTTCATTTCTGCTACTGAAATATTTAAGGGCTGAGCATGCCCGGAGAGACTAAGAGTAGCAAATCTTAGACACAGCTGTGTATATATGCTGGAAGGAGTAATTCCTGTACATCTCAGCCCAGGTGAATTAGTGTTTGGTTAAGAAAAAAATTGGGTCTCTGCACATTTTTTTGTGAAATTGCTTTTAAAAAAATCTTTATAGTGGTTTGACCTGTTTTTAAAAACTGTATTTTCTCTGATTATCTGGATTTTTTTTCTTCAGTTTTTTAATGTTATACATTTTGTCCATCTCATGTTCATTCTGACCTGCTTTCTTCCTCTCACTATTTACCTGCTCCTGTTTCTCAAGCTCTTCCCGCCTGTCTACCTGACCTCTGTGACCTAGCCAGTTTCCCAGGAGTCCCTGGCCTAGGCAATGCTGCAAACACAATTTCCATAATGTCATTTGCAGCATGGATGGAGGAGAGAAAGTCTGGGCTGTCAAAACCACCTCAGCGTTGCAGTGAAGAAAACACAAACCGACATATGACAGATTCTTAGGTTTGTACAAATGGACAGTTCCCCAGCTCCCCTCCTTCTCACTTCAAGCCTCTCACTTCTGCTATTTTCCATCCAGCAGCACCTTACACCTTCTTTGCCCCTCATGTTTTTCTTCAAAATGTCTACTCCCCCTCTCAGTCAACCACTTTCCAAATGTCATGCCCCTGTCCCTTTGCCTCAGAGTGTCACTGCCTCACTCTCTCCCTGTCAACTGGGCAGAAATGACTGCATTATTAACTATGCATGGAGTGCCAGGTCACATCATCAGAACTAATTTAATCAGGCTGCCACATGACTCACACTATCATGGTCATAATGCACAAATACAGGCTAATCCACTTCTACATTGATATGTCTATGACACTTAAAAACAAGTGACAAAAATGGTAATGTGGAGGCAAACGCCTAAAACAGTAAGTGAGGAGATTATACTCCTGTATTCTGTAGTCACCATTTTCCTTCATGCTTTATCCACTTCAACCTTCAACTCCTCCTGTTCATAAAATAAGGGTAGGACCCTTTCAATCATTGGCTCAATCAATGAAGATGATTGGACCAGTGAACAGGAACACATTGGGTTATAACACCTCCAACCTGCTCTGCACCTGATGTGACCCACAGCCACCCAGAGTGCGCTCACATCCCATTTGTCACTGCAATTTTTCCTGGAACAGGGGGATAAGATTGAATGGGCCGCCATGGAAATATGATTTTCAGTACGCATTGTTAACTCGCCAGGGAGAAGCTTTTGCCAAACTCCATCAAAGTGTGCAACTGTGTATTAAATGACTATCAAAAGGCCACCCATCATTTTTCATAGTGTAACCACGGTGTCCGCAGGACTAACCCCTGACTACTGCTATTGATCCACTGTGAAAATGTGTTGACACTGGTTGTGACAGTGCCACAGCCAAGGAGGCAACACTGTTTTGAATATGAAGTCATGGTTAGTATATCAGAGGGCTGTATGGCGCGTGCAGAGGGCTAGGTTAATATAGCCAATTGCTCTATATACATCAAGACGGGACCCCAGAGCCATGTTTCTTCTTTACTTCCCACACTTTGGCCAAAAGTTTGGTGATCCATATGGAAGCAGGTGGGCGCCAGGCCATGAGTGGGCGAGATGGGGTCCCAGTGGGCGGGGGGTCATGGATCCCAGGCTGACGAAACATCAGAGTCTCCCACAGGAGAGAATGGTGTCTTAATGCAGTCTTCAGCGTGTAGGATGAGAGCTGGTTAAAGTTTAACCAGGCCCATCCTGTTCCCCACAACCCTCCATCAGCCAGCCAGAGCCAGAGCCAGCCTTATGGCCTCCACCCCCACTGACCCCCACTCTGCTAGGGACAGAAGTGATGGATCGCCTCTCTCATTGTGCCCTGTGAGGGGACCAAAGCAAAGAGAGAATCCTGGTTAATCTGACCCTCCCAGTCATAGTAGACAACGCAACACATTATGACAACCCCCCGCTCCAAAAAGCAAAAAGAGAACAAATGACACGTATCTGAACTCGCCCGCCTACGTACGAGCCGCAGCACTCTGCTCTCCTCCTTTTTATTTACCCTATTTTCAACCTCAGCCTCCATAAAACCATGACAGGAATGCTTTAGAAGCTGGGCACATTTGGTGAGGGGTATAAAAAGAACAGAGAAAGTTGGGCAGAAAGAGAAAAATGAGAGGTGGAGGGGAGAGACGGCAAGCAGCTGTGTGGAGTGACAGGATGCAGCGCAGATGACTAATGTTGCTGGATGAACTCGTGATATTGATGAGTGATCAGTCATGTCCCGATGCCATCTCTGCCCCAAACCATGTGTTCAGTAGCACAGGGTGTTGTACTGTTGCAGCTGCTTATTCTGTTTTGTTTGCATGAAAGAGATATATCAATTTGATAGCAGGCTTATGTTTTAGATTAAAAAAAAAACACAAACATGTGCTAAAGAGTTTCTCTGAGCTTATTTTTATTATGTAATTTTTGTTTTACGATGACTGCTTCTACAATTTTGTTTTTAATTCTCTAACACCATTTACAAATCAGTAAAACTTAAAGTGTCAATAGAAGTTTATCTTAAACTATATTTTCTGCAAAAACCTACACATTTACACATAAAAAAGGATCACAACTGCAATAAGTGATCTGAGAAATGCTTATTATGATGACAAAAGAAATAATCGTGCTAATTTGTAATGGTCCTCCCCTTGATTATTACATGTTTTCCTTGGGGAGGACTGGCAATGTTCATTTTAGTGGTTTGTTAAGGGGACAGGATGTCAAACCCTCACAAGCAAAATGTAGTAATGCAAAGGACATGGGTCAAGTTTAGCATTTGGAGGAGAAAAAAATCTTTTCCCTTGTTTGTGACAGTGGGGTCAGTGCTCCTCCCATCTGGGTCTAAACTGGAGATGCTGGGTGTCAGTAGGTGACAGAGAGGGGCACCATACTGCCTGAGTTCGGAGACTTGATTCAGGGAAGGACGTGTGTATGTGTGTGTGTGGGTGGAGGGTTTGACACACACGCGCGCTACACCTCTCTCAGCTGACGCTGAGAATATGTTTGTGTGGGACAAGTCCACCAAGACCCATCCATCAACCGGGTCCAAATACGCCCTGCGCCACTGTTGACATGGGGTTAACAACTTGACACTGACAGAGGTGGGTGAGGCCTGTGGCAGAATGGAGGCTGGGACGGAAAGAGAGATGGATTGGGCCGTGATCGACATTCAATTTGAATTATTGCAAATATTCCCATTTAGCGGAAAAATGAGAACATCATTGAGCGCGCATGCTGTTGGACAAGTAAGAGCGATTTTCCAGAGTACACAGTTTTGATCAAAAGTGTATCTGAGAGTAGTCAGTGTTCACTGCTGCAGAAGTGAAAACAAGCAGTGACCTTGTCCTTAGTTCAGAATATTGCTTTACGGCTAAATAGACGGGCTTGTCAACTTGACTGCGAGAGATGAGTTATGTTAGAATTGTTCATGAAGACATTAAACTTCCTTCCCCTCAGTAATGAGCGTACATTATTACACATTAAACATGCACTAATGTACAATTGATCAATTCTGTGGTAAGGCAACAACCAGAAAATGATTAAAAACTTTTAGGGGGCATTGATTGAAAAACTACTTTGCGGGCTATATGGAAAAAAACAAAAACACAGGCTGTATATAAAGTTGTAAATCAGTGCTGATGAACGGGTCAGGATGTTCCCCGATGAAAATTTCTGTCCAGCGGGGGCTGAAAATGTAAAGCAAATGTCTTAGTGGCTGTGGCAGGAATGCAGGTGGAGGAAAGCGCAAGGGAAATGTAGCGTAATCTCAGCTTCAGCCACGTTATCGGCTGGGCTTTTTAACACAGGGGCCAATTTAATTGCACTTAAAGCAGAATGGCAGAACATCAATCTTGATGAGTGGATCTGCATCGCAGTTCTCCCAAGCCAATCTATCACTATCTATACCTCTGGGTAGCCTCAGCCCCCCAATACTAACAAACTCATACATACCTGCACACCCTCGCCGTCCCATCTGCACCTTATTTTTTAAATAAACAAACCATACACTTTTATCTCTTTTGCTTGATCTTTATTTTTTAAAATCTAGAATCATCTCAATCTTAACATGAGAAAACGTTTTGGTTATATTTAAAGTATAAGGATGACAAGATTTTGTTGTTTTTCCTATTGTCAGCAAACAATGTGTTTGTCCATCTTGTCTCTGTGACAGAAACTTCATCTTTAAAGCGTGAATGTGAGTTTCCTTGTGGATATCTTTGTACCCTCATATTTCTTTTTGTAACTTTGCCAAATGCACCAGTAAAATCCAAGAGCTTGTGAAAAGCACGGATGTTTAATTGTCTGTAAAAGATGGTCACAGACATTTTGTATTCTATTTTCTTTCATTTCCCCCCAAAAAATGCATTGTGGATTTTTTGGAAAAAGGAGAAAACGTGTAATTGTTTTGTTGCTGAGTATTTACAGCAGCTGGAGGATGTGTGATGAAATTCGGATACACAAATAATCTTTTTTCTTAAGATCGTTTTATTGCTAGTTTTTGCATTTTTCATTGGATTTGATCACAATAAGAAACAAACATCACCTCTCATATTATTTAATACACTTCATGCCCCCCAGGAAATGCAGCCGGTTTGATGTTAAGTCTTGTAAAGTTGTGGTATCACACAAAAACCGGCTTAAAAATGAACTGACTATAGAACTTTTCATGAAGTCAGTGTCTGTTTAGTCACCATCAGTGGTGTCCACTGCGATGAATCATTCTTCTAACTGACCAATGTGAATTAAAAGCCAGCGCAGTTAATGCTGAAGTAAATGTAGGGGAAATACACACAAGCATTAGGGCTTAAGGCAGTGATGTTGTGGTTACAGAATGGTAACTACCTCCTGTGAGGTAAGCGTCTCGAACTCCTAGTGGCTATTGAACACTTAAATACAGAGGGTACTGGATTCATCAAGGCCATAAAGCATAAAGAGTACCTATCTAGCATTGAAAGCTATGGACAGAGCCTATAGAGGAGTAATGATCCCTTAATGCGGTGGCTCTCTCAACCACTCTTTCTGTCCACCCCCTCCTCCCACTCCCAACTGCTACATTAGCAGGGATAATAAATGAGACTCCAGCATCACAAGCATAAACTTTTTATGACCCACCTGACCAGCCTTATCAAATGTGGATGTGATTACTCCACCAGGTGACAGATGGAGAGATGGATGGACAGCATGCGAAGGGAGGGAAATGCAGATGATTTTCTGATGGAAATAAATAATTATTTAATACTATGTTCACAAAGGAGTGATGAGTGTGGAGAAGCGGGAAGAGGAAGTGTAAAAATAAAGGATGAGGAATAAAAAATGAGAGTAGAATGAGGAAGGTGAAGAGTGGGAGGATGGGAGTGTCTAAAGCGCTGCTCTTGGTAGCCACTCTGAATGGGCTGGTAAGATGGAGTGGACAGGCTGTATAGGCCTGGTGAAAGGCACCTTTCTCCTCTACATGATAACTTTGATCCCTCCTGTTTCCGCACACCAGTCAGCAATATTGTTAAGCAGCAGTTGGTTAATACTTTAACTGAGTCGCGGTATTGAGATGAGGGGTGTAGGCACCCCTCACCCCCGACCACTGCAGGCCCATTAGCATATACTATAACAGTAGTATTCGTTAATTTGGACATATTCCCATTTCTGTTTACTGTAAACCAATTAATTGATCAAAAACAACAAAACTTCAATTACAACTCTAATCAGATACAAAGCATTAAAAAAATACTCAAATTTAAGGCTCATGCATGCATGTGTATAAAAATTTGACGGTATTCTTCTAGCTGTTATGAAATGAGCTGAAAAGTAGAAATTGAAATTTCTTAATCACATGCATTATTTTACAATATCATGAGGAAACTGGGACAGAACACCAAATGAAAAAAATCATGTTATTAATTACTCAGTATCCGGTTGTTCAGTCTGACGTCACTAGCCGTGTCTGGGTCTAAACTCCGCTGCAGGTCCATATATCAAACGATCACTATGGGATTACTGAGAGTTGAAAAACTGTCTAAAGTCTTTCATCTTTAATAAAATGATCAGCGTTCTGCTCTACCAGGTGTAACAATTGAGTTTAACATCCAGGCATCCATGAAAACGGAATTTATGACATTTAACGGAGTTAGAAGTTAGCAGGGAGTTAGCTCGCTAGCTTCTATCTAAATACAATATAGCATGTCCTGACTGTGGGGTTTTGGAAACAAATTAAAACGTACAGCTCTGCTATCACTTCCAGCATAAATGAAGACAGAAAACTAAACAGCAGTGACGTTTGTAGGGTTACTGAAGTTGGGCTAGCTGGTATATAATGATGTGCTACGTGACCGCTAGCGACACAGCTATGTTAGCATAATATAAACAAGCTAACTTTTTTTCCACTCGATAAAAGTTAATGTGAGTGTTCTCGGTGGTCAGGAACAAATGTAATCGCATGGCAGGATGCTGTAAAAGGACCAAACTTCAGCCAGGAGAACAACTGAGATAATCCATCCACAATACGAGGTTAGTCATTCATATACTGCTGCATGGGCTGGGCTGTAGTTACATCGTAAGGTTTTAAAAACTGAGCTTAAATAAATGATTAGCGGTAATAAAAGCCGAGGGAGGTCAACAGTGATCACTGACTGTTTTAGGAGCTTTTTGAGATCAAATAGAAGAAAATACATAACATTAAACATGTTAACAACACAAAAGCCATATTAAACGCAGACTACTTTAGACCCGGAAGTAGGATTCGTCGCGTCATCACTGAACAACCGGATAGTACTGAATATTTCTGTGCATAGGCATAATTTTGCTGTGGTTTCTGCCTCCCAATGTAGGGCAGGGATGTCAAACTCAATTTACATCACTGGCCCTCTTTGTGCGGGTCAGGCTGGTGAAACTGACCTTTCAGTAAAGAAATGTAACTAGACTTTTAATCCCTGTGATGCTTTAACATAAGAAAAATAAACAGTATGTCTGAGTTTTTTCTACATGACAAAGAAATACTCTTGTAGTAAATCAGTCAGTACAAATCTTTAGGCTTAAATTGCAAGAAATATGTAAAATTGGCAGCTTATTGTCCAGACTGTCCTGTAATTATAACACAGAAAGCTTCTGTGACAGAAAACAAAACAAAACTGTGGACCCATTGTAAAAAAAAAAAAAAGTTTTAACACAGTGAAAAACAGGAACTTTTCTACGGAGCCCCGCAGGGGACATGGGAGAAAAAAAAAATTAAGACGGACTTTTGCGAGATCTCACAAAACAAACTCGGGATCTCGCAAAAGTTTTGCAAGATCTCGAAAAAAATTATAGCCTCATTCTTCGGAAGCTGCTAGCTCGAAGCCGACCGGGAGGTCGAGGCACGATGTGCCGGGAAAGCCGTGTTCCTCCCGGCTGTAGTAGGTCTCGACCTCCCGCTAGCTTCGAGATGGTGGGTGTCAGATCTCTGAAAACGTCGAAGCACTTTTGCAAATATGTGATGTCTTGTAAACCGAGCAGGTATCTGACATTTACACAACTACATTCACACCTCAAAATATCTTAAAAGTGTATTTTGTGACTCAGAAAGAGTAATATTACAACTAAGTAGCTGCCGCCATTGTTGGAATTCAACTTTTGCGAGATCTCGCAAAAGTCCGGCTTAATTTTTTTTTCTCCCATATCCCCTGCGGGGCTCCGTACTTTTCTGTCATTTAATTGTGTATATTAGTTAATTACTTTGTAGTTGTATGAATGGCTGTGAGGGGAGTTTTTAATCAGGATTAAAAGCTGTAAAACGTATGAAAATACAGCAAAAAAAAAGTTAAAAAAAAAAAAAAGCCATATTCCAGCTGTCCAGTGGGCTTGATTTAAATCTTTTTCGGGTCAGTTCTGGTCCCCAGACCTTATGTTTGTCAACCCTGTTGTAGAGCAACTTTTCCATTAAGTTTATTTTTTATTATGTTAAATAATAAAACACTGTATTTAAGAGAAGTGATTTCCAAAAATCATTTTAGTTTTTAACACAGAGTCTAATGCTAATTGATCTAATACAGAGTATATATATGTATATATAAAATGCAATAGAGAATAAAGGGGAAAAGTGCCATAATTGTTTTTCACCAATGATTTCAACTTTCTGCTGAGCAGCAGCACTCTTCATGAAGTCACTGAACATTTTTCCCATGTTAACTGTGTGACTGATAGCACGGATACAAGCTAAACACGTGTGACATGTAGTTTTTGTTCTGCCTCATTAATGAACGGCCCGAGTATGAAGACATCAGATTAAAGGTAATTAAAATGACAAAAACACACTATCATTCCTAATACAGCTGTAATGAGGGCCTAAGTGTAGCTGAGTGCCAGCTCCCTCCACCTCTTTCTCTTCCCCGTTCCTCCCACCGTTCATCCCTCTCTCCAGCTCAGCTGTGGCTGCAGAATCATTAACCTGGCTCTCTGAGAAGGATGTGCTGACAGAACACTCTGCTATTGTGTTTCCTGTCATCTTCAGGAAATCAGGTCTTCCCCCTGCTGTCGAGGTAAAGGACCGCTGGGTGATGAGCGACGGTCCCTCTCTTCGTTCTTCTTTTTATTCTCTTCTCTGTTTCTATGTTTATCTCACTTTGTTAAGCGCTCTTTATGTTCGTCCTCATAAAATGCTTACACACACACAAAAAAGTATTTTAGTAAAATAACATCCCGACGCCCAAGTTTAGCAGAGAAACTCACTCCCATTTAAAGGCCTGAAATAATGAACAGATTTTACCTTTCAGCTATAAACACTGGCCAAAGTTCCTCTAGTTTTAAACGTGGTTTCATTTGTGTCATCTCAAATAACCCACACTAGTCCCTTAAACCAAACACCAAGATAAAATATACTGCATACGTGAAACATAACCAGAACGACTAAAAAGTGCAGTGTGTGTGTGCATTTGTGTGTCTGATTGCATGTCCTGATCTAAGTGATGGAGTGGATATACTCTGTCATGAGCAGCACAGACTTGACGCTTCCTTTACATGGCAGCTGCAAGGCACCAGTGATGTATCAGAGTCAGCAGAAGCATTGATCAGAACCGGGTTAATCATTGCTCCGGGAACCCAGAAGAGATAGAGGCTGCCTGGGGAGAAGTAAGGAGGGCAAGTGGGCGGCTGCTCCACAGGAGGCCTACAGCTCTACAGTAAAGGAATGCAGGGAAGAAACACATACACGTGTGTTTATCTCTCTTTTCAACTATCAGCTAGTCATATTAATAAACAGCTAGTTGTGTATGCATGCATTTTGTTGTGTGTGAATGTGCATAGGGGTGAGGGCACCAGCAATGTAATGTGGGTGCTTGAGAAGCCGGTTCTGTGCTGTGTCTAGTCAGCAGTACCCATTCACCCCGGTGAGCTAGAGAGTTAATAATTCAAAAGAAAGCAGGAAAAAGAGGTGATAGGCCTGAGTGACAACACGAAGAGTGTGAGACACAGAGAGAAGTAAGAGTGGAAATAGTGACCACAGAAGGAAGGAAGAACTGAGCGGAAGGACAGAAGTAAAATATATCCATACTATATCTCTTTGGAGAAAGCATGACGTGGCATGAAGTTGTCCCAACATCCAAACTGCACAGATCATTTTACTGGTAGAGACCTTCCCTCCATTTAACTTCCACCTCGTCTGCTCTGGCCATTCTTTTCTCCTCTTACTGTCCCTCTGAGTTTTCACTGTGACCTGCCGTCATCACTATCACTGGTGCCAACATCAAAGTTCAGGATGCTCTCTTCAAGAAAGCACACGAGGATATGAAGGAAACAAACACGGCCCTCCAAACTACGACTGGCACAGACACCACAAGCCTGCATGTGTAGATATATATATGTACACATACACTCACACATACACACAGATGCTTGAAAGGAATGTCAGCAATGCCAGTAGGAAGGATGAGGGGCAATGGGAATACAAAGAGGTTCATCTCCTCAGAGGGGAAGAAAAACAGGGCAATAAAACCGTCATGTCAAGCCAAGAATCTGCTGATGGCACACATACATATACACAAGTTCAGAGAGACAAAAGAGAATCTGTCAAGCAGATAAAGCCATCACTTCTCCTTTTCATTCCTTGTTTTGTCCAGAGGCGTCCCCCTTTCACCTCTTCTCTGCCCCGCCAACACTTGTCAGGCAAGAGAGTCATTAATGTTTAGCTGGGCAGTGATGACAGCACTGACAGCACTCATCTGTCTAAGAAGACAAGATGAGAGACAGGGACAGCCCATCAAAGCTTGCCACTTAGAGAAGCGAGAGGGGGGAAATGAGGCGAAAACGGGAAAAAGTGTGGCTGGACCAACAGGAAAGGGACTCATCTTTTTATGCAAACTTAAAGGTTACATCACCAAGGTGGGCTATGAAATAATGCCATTGTCATCTCTATCCTCCCCTCCCTTTTCATCTTTCTATCAATCCACCTACACAGTCTCCTTCTCCCCACCCCTCTGGTCCCCTTCATGTGCTTGTCAGCAGTTTGATTCACTACCTGCAGGTTAGTTACTCATTGAGCCGAGGAGGTACCGGAGCCGATGGAGGTATATGGACGACAGTTTGTTGGGCAGCGACTGGTGGTCGGGGGCTGCGGTTTGAGTGACAGATCTGCCTGGATCGTCCATTCCCTCCTGTAAAGACTCAGAATACAAAGCACAGGAAGTGTAGGGAGGCAAATAGCTTTGAATATGAATGGTACAAAACAGACATGGTTAATAATTGGGAAGTGTTGGACTATTAATCCAGGAGAGACAAGGAAATGCTGTGCTGCTGTTTCTGGCCTTCACTTTTGAAGATACAGTTAAAATAGGAAATGTGAAAATCTTTCCCTGGTAGCTGCATTTTTCTTTTTACAGTTATCAACTATTCACTAGTTGTTCTTTATAATTTCAATAATTGATCAGATTTTTTGTGCAAACATAAGCACTTATGAATATTTGGAAATGCTTATAAGTATTTCTTTTTTTGTTTTGTTTATGTGTGACCATTTATGAGTGTGATGCTATAAATCAGTGTTTCCCTCCATCTTTGCCTAATATGCCACAAGTTTAGTGAGAAGGTGCTTTGACTGCCATGACAAGTTAAGTGGAGGGAGTGGGAGCATTGTCTTTCAAATCAGCTGTCAGTGTGTTTATGCTGTCAGCAGTTTGACTCAGTACCTGCCTGGTTAATCATCGAGCTACTCGCCGAGCTGCGAGCTGCAGGAGGTGTGTGGAACACCGTCACGGACCCCCATCATCGCCACAACAGGACAACATCTGATTGACAGATTAGCAAGCACTGGCGCTTTTATAAAGAAAGGGGGGGGGGGGGGGGGGGGTTAAGTGAGTGGAACTGAAAGAGGCTTGAAGAGGAAGTGTGAGGTCGAGGAGGTGTGTATGCGCTTGTGTGGGTAGGTAGGATGGAGGACTGGAGGTTACCAGGTCTCCCCAGGATGTAGGCATGTGATGAGGCATTGTAAAGATACAAAATGTGCTGTATGAAATTAATGATGTAAAAGAAAATGGAAGAGAACTGAGAAATCCTAATTGAATTGAGAGGATTTACTGGACTGTACAGATGTGTCTCTTTTTGTAGCAGTGACAGTTAGATGGACAGATTAAACTATCTGATTTAAAACAAACAACAACAACAACAACAAAAAACACCCAATCAAAATAATCAAAGTTATGTTTCTGTGGGTTTTCATAACCATAGAGCTAAAAAACAATGTTTTAATGTCATGCAGTTTTCCCACGGGCCATTCTGGACCATGGAAGAAGAAGTGGGCAGACACTTTAATAACAAGCATTGCTTTGAAAGTGAAATTGCCTCCCCTATTGGACATTAATACTGCTACAACTAACATTTGTCCCCCTCACACACTCCCCCAATCCTGATAAGGTTATCCCCACTGTAGTCCTCTCCCCCCCTCTGATTCCCTCTTGCATGCCCGCTGAGGTTTGATTTCAAATGGAAAAATTAATGGGAGAATAATAGCCTTGGGCCTCACTCTCTTCCACTCATCTTAGTTGGTCTAAAATGGTAAAGTGAGGGGGGGTAAGATTTAGATCAGATCGCCTCACTTGGCCTGATACTCCACTGTGACATCAATGCGCACATACACACCAGGGATTTCGCCCACCCTGCCGCTTTTTTATTTTATTTTTTAAAAACACCGTAGAGGACTTAACTTTCAAATATTAGTACAGCGGCTGTGTGAATTTCAAATAAATAAATAAATAAATGAGGAAGCAATGATTAGCAATTCTCCTGATAGTTATATCAACATGCTTCATATTCATTTTCACTTCCAGGAGAATATTTCTGCAGAAACAGTGATTTTTCAGAACTTTCCAAGCTTTTACAGGGTCTCCTAAAACTAATGTAAGGGCTTTTTTCCACGATGCTTTTGCAGCCACATTTGGGGAAGGACATACAGTAGCTTTAGAAAAAATTACAAAACTTTTGCTTGAATAAACAAAATACATGCAAAAACTGTTCTTTCCTTGTGGTATATTGAATTACATTTCCCATACATTTCCCAGTCTTTAAGAGACAATAATAAAGATAAACTATGTTGTTCTTACAATTCTAAGTACCTCTGTCATAACACTGGCAAAAGTCAGGGTGCAAAAATAGAACATGCGCACAGACAAGATATGCAAGTTTCACTTAAGCTGATACAGGGCCAAGTTGGTTGCAGGCGTTATTAAATCAAAGTTAAGACTCGATGCTCTTAGGCTAGCAAGACAAGAAGTGTGTGTGCGCGCGTGTCTGGTTGGGGTAGGGGGTCGGTTGTTAAGAGTTTAAAAGCGGAAGATGAGTTGGTGTAGAACCAGTATTGATGTCGGGGAAGCCCACTGGCACTTTCTGTTCAAACATTTGAGAGGACCGACCTGCTGAGCTGCAGCACCCGGGTGGCAGGATTCCCACTCTTCCTGTTTCTCCTGACTTTGAGGAATATTTCGGTGAACAAACTCCCAGTGCTCTCCTCACATGCCCCGCACCTCATCAGAGATACCTGCCTCAGCAAAACCGAGAGGGAAACAGACCAAGATAGAACTTTCCAGGAGTTCCTGTCTGTTGTCACCCAGAAATACATTACATGTAATGTTAGAAAACTATTTTTTAAAGGTGACCGCTACATATGTAGTCACTCTATACGCTATATCTTCCACCAAAAGAACAAGGTGATGAACCTTACCTACCACTTCTTTTTCTCTGAACAAAAGTTTTTGGGCAAAACACACAGTTTTAGGGTTGGATGAAACCCATCGTTCTGAGTCTGTTAAAACATTAAATCGTGCTAAAAAGCAAACAGATGAAGTCTTGCTTCGCCCCTTTTTCTACAGATCAGTTTCACGATGACGTGAAAGTCTGCAAAGAGTGCAATTTCACTGATGTCACAAAACTGATGGCTGAATTTGCCGTGTTCAAGTGTCACTGGTGTGGGGAAAACAATTTAGACAGCTACCAGGCATGAACAATATGGACTTCATACAAGTTCAGGAGCGATTCTTTTTAATCAGTGTTCAGGTGAAAGAGAAGGTTTACAATACAGTGAATGAAAACAAAAGACAGCAAAGAGATGTCTCGGGTATAGTGATGGTACGACACACAAAACGAGCCACCGTCCCCACACCTCTCACAGTTTGCCTTTGGGCACATGTACCATTAATTGCTGCCTCTACAGAGCCTGCAGACTGTACGCACCATCCACTGCTCGCATCAAAGAAACCACACACTGAACTTTATGAAATTTTTATTCAATGTGTTCACTTCTCTTCCCTTTTTCCTATTCCCCACCTTGGCCCCCCTCTCCCTTTTAAGCTGCGCCACCAAACAGACAAGAAAGACTTCTCCCTGCCATGTTTTTCAGCTCGACTTCCTTCCTGCCCAGAAGCACTCGAGTATCTCGTTAGTTCTCTCACAGCTAACATCACTCCTCTATCTGCCAGGAGCAAAAACCTGATTGGGGGAAACGTAACGAGAAGAAAGGATAAGAACGGGGGGTGACATCAAGAAGTTTGGTGGATGAGATTCTCAGTAGAGCTAGGTGTAAAGCCGTAATATCATTTAGCTACAGTAATTACAGATGAAAGAAAAAAAAAAAAAAAAAAAAAAAAAAAAAAAAAGGGAGGAGAGATGAGAGGGTTTTCTCTCTCCGAGGACAATGTACACTGAAGAGCCCCGAGTTTCATCATGAAGTTACACATACATGTAAAACCACGCTGCGAGATCTTTGTCGTTATAACACGACCCTGGCTTGACTTCAAATGTACAAAGAAAGGCTTGCAGAAAGCTTGCCTTCCTTCATCCACAGCTTTTGCTCATAGCCAGATTATGACAACTGGGCACGTCCGGTTTTCGCAGTGCTGTGAACAGTGCTTTCTGTTTAAATCCTCCCGCTCACACACAAACACACACACACACAGTGGTCATCCATCAGCACCGAGTGTTGTTTCTTCCCCCGCATGTCTCATACACACAGGTATAAATCACTGCACCTGATTTCTGGGGCCAGGGTTTAAATAATTAAAGAGCTTTAATTCATCAGGATTTAGCACCTGCTGACAGTAGGGCTGACAGAAGAGAAAGAGATATATTGAGAAAGAGAAAAAACAAACAAACAAACAAAAAAAACAAAAAGTTCATTAAACATTAGAAAAAAAACATACAAAATTATTACACATTGCACAAGACAGAAAGAAAGAAAAAAGAAAATATCTAGTTCAAAGTGGAACCAAAGACTAGGTGAGAAGGCATTGAGGTTCTGCTCTAGAGCTACTTAATCTGCTGTGTTAAGATTTTTGTTATTTACCTGTTGGCAGAAGACAAACGAGCCTGTTCTACGTGGGTAATCTTACAACTAAGTTGAAAGAATCATTAATGTAAAAAGAACACAATTGCAAAGAAAGACCCCCCACCCCAAAAAACAAAAACTCCCCCCAAAGACATCCAGTAAAAAGAAGATCAAGCAAAGTTGTACTGATTTTTTGTTCGTTTTCCTAACTGCACATGCCGTCTTTTTGGAAGCATACATATAAATGACCATGGATCTTTATGTTTCAAAGCTGTTGAAGTAAAGGAGAAAGTGATAGCCACAAGAAACTGGAGTGTTTTTAGTATAGACCATCTAAGACACTGGGCATGAGAAACACACATCAATAAGTTACATTTAAAGTCTTTTGTTATGTCACTTCATCAACTGCACAAACCGAAAATGTGGTTATTTTGTTTTAACAATGACAAATAACCCCACCAAAAGCCTAAATATTGAAATACCGGTGATTTTTTGTATTAAAACAAAAGTAATAAGTGGAGAACAAAGCACTGGGTAAAGCACACTTATAGAATGAAATCTGTCTTCAATTATGTCCTGCAAGAACCAGCTGTTGTGATGTTGTCACAGAAATGTAGAACTCTACTGCCCTCTTGTGGTTTAGACACATGCAAATAAACTCTCACATGAAAGTGACCAAATGAACCCAAACACACAGATATTTTTTTTTTTTTTTTTTTTAAATACTTGCATCTGTAGATTCACTGAATGAACTACTGTGTTAGCCCTATGAGTTCTGGAAGGTTGAAAACAAGATCTACCAGCAGGCACAAAGACATAAGGGAGAAACATCACAAAAAAGCAAAAATGCCATCTCTAGCTGTGTTTGACCCTCATTGTTTATTCTTACCAGTAGATCTGTCAAAACAGAATGAACACACCCAGCCACACTCTAATACACAAACACACGCGCTTCAATCAAAGACAGCACTGAAAAGACAGTTCCCCCCCCCCCCCCCCCCCCCATCTGCTGAAGAACTGTGGTCAAAAAAAGAAAAAGAAATAAAAGTCCCTTTACCCTTTTGCATTAACATGCGAGTAGAATTAGTATAATATATTTTTCTGTTACTTGAAGACTTCATGGAGTGAAGTTTGTTGTCTGCTGGCAATAGGTAGCCACCTAGTGGTTAGACCCTCTCATAAGATCAAGTATTGACTGCAGAATTTTTAAATCGCAAGTTTGGATGTTTTGTTGCTAGATGACACTTTGTCATTGATAAACAAACAGCTTAAACATAGTTTAGCAGATACCTAACAAACTATCCAGTCTACAGACTCAGCTGGGGGGAGGGGAAGATAAGTGATTATCACACCAGAAACACAGTATTACTCCTAAATCAAACAGTACACTATGTTTTTGTTTTTTTAACCATATTGCGCGATTTATTTTCAGAATAATAAACCTATATATTCATAGTTACGATACCAGTTCCCTATGAAAAATAATTACCCATAAGTCAGTACCACCATCCCCATTCTAGATGAATGATGACACTGTGTGTTTTTGTCTTTTCAAGACCATCATCCCTTCATTTCACTGGATTCCCTCCACCGGTGGATTGTTTTCACACTTCAGTGGTCCATAAGGGAGCGCTGTAAAGCCTCCTGAATCATTGTGTGCTCATCTGTGGAATAATCCTGGGAGGTCATAAGCATGAGAAGGGGAAGAAAAGAAAAAAAAAAAAATCACTTAAATTCTTATTAACATAAAAAAAACCCAACAACAAATAAACAGAGAGTGCTTTACTTACAACAAATGTATCATAGGAGAAAGTGTGTCTGATCTTCAGGTGCTGGAAAAAGTCAGCACTCCTGTAGTTAGGATCCCCCCAAGGCATCGAGGCACAGATGGGGCACACCTAAAGAAAACATGAAGGTAATAAAACGATCTTTGAAACACATTATTAACCCAGCTGAAGCCAGTAAGTGTGTGGAAACTCAGAATTATGACAGAATAGGTTTTGTTTTGTTTTTTTACCACTTGGCGTGCATCTCGAGCATGTTGGGTTGTGCAATGTTCAACCAGGCCATCCTGGTCGAGGTTCTGGCAGTTGCAGTAGGGGCAGGTGAAGGTGTAGCGATTTGGCACTGAACTGTGGCAATGAAACAGAAATAATAAAATGTCACAAGGTTTGGTTCTCAACTACATGATTACACTTGAAATGTAACAGGCATCAGCTTATGAAGAAATAAGTGGACATTTACCACAGTTAGTGGCCAATCTTTATCTCTTGTCACATCAACTTTGCACCAGCTGAAAGAGCTTGAGAAAGACTTAAAAGTGACAGTTATTCCTTTTTCTTTTTAATAATAGGAATCTGTTTCATGGCACAAAGGTCTGGAGGGTTAAATAACAAAATAAATAAATACTGGGATCGGTTTCTTACTTTAAACAGTGTTGGAACAACATGCCACAATGTGTGGATTCTTAGTTTTAAAGGCTGCTGTTTGGGTTGCCCCCCCCCCCCCCCCCCAAAAGGCTACTTCCTGATTAGTCATAATAACCTCATTACAAGCGACGGCTTCTCAAACCATCTTCTCGGAACTTTCTCCAGGAAGCACAGTTGTCATAAATACTTAACATCCATATATGATAAAAACCACATCCACTTCATACAACTTGACAATAATAGTGTTTTATGTTTTCTAAAGATGAATGTTGTACTGTTTTCTATACACTCTGGAAAAATTACAATCAGAAATTACGACAGGTAAAATACAGAATGCTTAGCATATGCTTGATCATACTTTATAATACTATTTTTCTTGCAATCAAGATTGGGTTCAATTTGAAATCCCGTTTGTGCTAAAACTTCTATTTATTTTATTTTTTTACCTTAAGTGCAAAATGTATACACTACATAAAGTAAAACCGCAAGAGAGCTTTTCTTATTTGACTGACATGTTAGGCATGCCAGTGAAACAAGGCAGTAATAGAGTCACGACTTTGGAGTCTTATCAAACAACAATGTACTGCCAAGAGTTTATAATACTATAAACATAGGGAATTTTATATCACGAGAAGATATTCCATCATTTGTCACAATGAACAGGTCAACTGTTTACATTTGGCACTTAAGTTACAGTGAAATCTACCATAAATCATATCATTGAATATATTTGATTGGGCCAACAGAACTCTATTTCCTATGAAACTACTTCCACTGAAACTACTGACAGGGCTACACTCTTTTCCTTTTTCACTTTGGATTAGTGTTGGTCCAAAGGTGACCTTTAATTTATACAACCCAACAAGCAGCAGTAATTGCATGCAAAGTCTGACTCTACAGTGTAAACCATTTTGCTTTATTATGTAGGGAATAGCAAATAATTGTTCTGCTTCTTTCCCCACCTGACGATGGCAGGCTGACTCTGGGCAGTTGTCCTGACTCCCTCCTCAATGTACTCCTGGTATTTTGAACAGGCAGCTGTGTGGCTTCTCATCTTAGAAAGCCCAACCTAATTGGGGGAGGAGTGACACATATCAGTAACTTCCAGTATATGACCATCATCATAAAATTGTTGCTATTATCTAAATATAAAGACAGAAATTTAGACACAGCAAAACATTAAGATTATGCATGTGCAGTTATTGGATCTTCACCCTCTGTGATTGCTTCATAAATGGGAGTCAGTTCAGTGATATTTTAGCTTTTGGTCTGTAGTGAAACTTACCTGTGTGCCACAACCCTTACAAGCTGCCACAGAAGATTGAATAAGTGCCTCGAGTTGAGCAGCTTTAGTCCAGTGGCCCGGAGCACCTCGACATACAGCACAAACGGGCTTCTGTGGACGCAGACATTCCTGCAAACAACTGTGGCAAAACCTGTCAAGAGATGGGTGAAAGAATGTGATTGCTACACAAGAGAAATCAACTAAATTGTCAGTTTTAATTTGAGCTCTGGTTACCTTAGGCTTTTAAAAAAAAAAAAAATATATATATATATATATATATATATATATATATATATATATATATATATATATATATATATATATATATATATATATAAAATAAAAACAAACAAACCAAAACATGCAACAACTCTGTTTGCATTAACGCATGGCCTGCCATGAGAAAAAACAAAGAACAAATACTGTCACTAAAACAAACCTTTATTATGCTAGTGACTGGACCTTCCTGTAACTCATATGGAAAGTCCCCCACCTCGAGAATAGCCAGGGACTTGTAGTTCTTTAAAGTGGTTTCAAGAGTTAGAGCAATACACATCCAAACTACAACTCCCAAGTGAGGCCTCCTTTTTGATGTAAACAAAACTGAAACTGATTTAGCAAGCTGGAACTGTTTTTGTCACATATTCGAGAGAGAAAAACAGAAAAAACGGGGTCGTAGCACGAGAAGACACTCGCGAGGCCGATATTTTGCAACTCTGGTGTGACGACACATTTAAAGTGAAGCCCTTTCCTCCATTGTTTTTGCCTCTTTTCACTGTATCGTTGGTGGCAGACGCGGGTTAGGGGGAGGGCGACCGAAAATAAACGGCAAAAATACTCACGTATGTCCACACTGTGTTGTCACGGGACTGTCGAATATTTCGAGGCAAACTGGACAGACGAATTCGGACACGTCGTTGCTCCCGTCCGAGGCGTTCTTCTTGTGAGGTGCTGCGCTAAAGCCTCCGAGCATCGCCATTTCTTTTCTTCACTGAGTCGGTTCAACCACCAGCACCAACCGTCCCCGTGACGACGTCATCGGGTTCTTGTTCTTTTTTAAGCGCGAGGGGGCGGGGTTACCGGCGAAAGTAAACATCGTAACACATAATTGTACGACATATTTACTAAATTTGTGACACACCCCTCCCACTAGATTTTGAAACCCCCCAGAGACATTGAAAATATTACAATATATAGTTATACAAATAAATCAAAATTATTCAGGCACTAATACAACGAAAAAGCAGGAAATCCACACCACTAAATGCATACCTTCGGCAAATCATTATGAACCCGGGAAATCTGTCTCTGCGCGCACGCGAGCCTATATTTTTTCTCCCAAGCAAAACAAAAACAAAAATGAATGAAGACTGTGGATGATGTAGTTGGGGGTCTGTATCCCGTCTTCCCTAGCACGTGGGCTCCTGATGCTGATGAACTGTCAGGATTGAGCGCATGCGTGTTGTTATACTGGGAATTTCCAACAGCTGAGGAGGCGTAGCTAGCCATGATTAGCACTTGTTAAAGGTAAGATTTGCGAATGGTGGTATTTCTGTTTGAAAAAACGTCTTGATCCCCTAGTGGGAGCGCATTAACGCTTGGTCCCAAAAGAAGGTCACCTTAAAAACTCGCTGTGTCTTGATATTTTATTTTAAACTGGCGAATAATGTCTGTGTAGCGATGGAACGCCCTGCTAGCCGAAAGCAATTGTTAGCTAACCAGCTACGCTGAAATGGGCGTTCACTGTTTAGCTTATATTCAGTAGGGGGGCCATAGCAGTGGCAGCATCGGGTTTGAGATTCATGGAGAATTAATGTATACGCTCTAAGAGTATTACTTTATATTGCCATTGGTCACGGTGGACTAAATTTGTTGTAGTAGATACGCAGTTGTAAAGCATGAGTCTGGCTAAGGCTCATTGGTTGCTAGCTCGTTGAGCGGATGTTCGCAGAGATTTTCAGGTAACAGGTATAGCCAGCCAGCCAGCTTGCAAGAATCTGAGAGCAAAATGTTTGCTCTCCTGTTGTTCAAGCCTCGTACTATTTTCACGATGTGTTTGTTTATGAGTTTTGAGTTGGAAGCTAAGCTAGGGCTAGGGTTAGCGCCACTCTGGTTTACACGCATGTAGTACCAATAGCTGAAACGCTTACACTGGCGCAAACGTGTGAGAGGGATGTATACATCAGTAATGAGTTCCTCTCTTGCTTATTTAAGCTATAATTCCACTGGCCTTTTTCTTGGTTATGTACATTGTAAAAAAAAAAAAAAAAAAAAAGCCCTTTTACTATGTGACAGACAAAAAACCCACCTACCCACCCACCCAAACGAATCCATCTTCACATCTCTACAGAGATGGTCCTGGATTAGTGTATCTTCCCTCTTATCTGAACCTCTAGATATTTCAAAACATGCTTAACCACAGTTAAATTGCATTTTCATTTGGCTAGAACCGAAAATGATATTTTTATCTTAACAGATATTGCTTGTGTCATTTCAGCTTGGACATGGCTGACAACAACCCCAAGATCATGAATCTGTCGTCTTGATGAGTGACCTTGAACTCTACCAATGCTGAAACCAAGCAATGGAATAGATGCAAGTCTGTGTGCCAAGGAAAACCTCCCCCTGACGTTATCTTGCATGCCAGAAGCCTGTTTTTTGGGAAACAAGTCAGGTTTTGAGCCAAAACCAGAGATGCTCATACCAAGGCATCCTTATGGGCTACAGCCTTGCTACACCAACTGAAAGCACTAGAAAACTGCACCTCTTGCTTAGAGGATGTGCTACTGAGTGGATGCAAAGACTGACTCCTCTGCCATCTCTCCGCAACATTAACAATTAGTGTATACGGTTTAAAAAATGGTAACCAAAAATGGTGTCTGAATGTGGCATTTTGTGGTTGGGCATGCTAAAAGGTGTGAGGCTCTCTCAGAAAAGTATAACAGCTGACTAATAGTCTGCTGCTAATAATGGATGCCAAGTTAAAAGAGGACCTGTTCCGGAGGTATGTGACAGCACTGGAGAAGCGCCTGGAGGAAGGAGGGGATAACAGGGGGACTGGAAGTACGCAAGAAGGGGAAAGAAGCAGACACAAGGACAGTGAGGCCTTACTTTCCACAGCCACAGCTCTGCTAGGAGCCTATCAGCCAGATCCGGCACAGCGATTTCGCATGGTGCGTTTCTATGAGGTAGTGGAGAACTCCCTCCGCTCCCAGAGAGGAGTTAACCTGAAGGGCCTGGAGAGAGCCTTCCATACCCTGGAAACCATCTGCACCAACCTCCTGCTCTTCCCTTGGAAGAAGGAATTCAGATGTATAAAGGTGACTTTATTTTATTGATGGGATATTTAATATACTTTGCTTAGATTAGTTTACTCTAATAGCCAAAATTTCACTATTAATACACTTGTTATAACAGAATGAATCATTATTGTCCAGTCTTGAGCTTTGAGATACTGAGCTTTGGCAATTAATCAGGGCAGTGCGTGTGTACACCGAAATACTTTTGTGAATTTGCATATCTTTCAGACTGTCTTTTGCAGGCAATATATATGAATATCTTTCCTGACCTTTATTATGGAAGCGAAACTTTTATGTTTGTGTACACATTCTCAGGCTTTATGCAGATATCTGATATCTGCATAATCTTAAGAGATTTGTGTTGTTGTACCTTAATTACTTGTTGTCTAATCCTAACATCATAAAGTGTGTATACAAACAAAAGTTTGATCCCACCAGCATATCTGAAAGTACATGAGTGGTTATCCCCTGTTTCATAAACTGCTTGACATGTTTTTTAGTAAATTAATATCTAAAAGTAAGAACATTTTTCTGAAACTTTTAAAATTTGTATAGATTTGTAATTTTAGTGAACACACATGCAAAGAGGACCTGTTATTGTGATTGCTTCTGCTCGGTGAATAAGTGACAGATTAAAAGGAAAGCTGTAACTCTTGACCCCTCTGTTTTGCTTTGGGGATTTATGTTGCTGGCATTCTTTAGCTCTACTTGTCTTCTTAGAGGGAAAGCACTGCAACTCAATACGAAGTTGTTTGGTGTGAAACATTTCTAACCTAATAGGAGAGGGAAATGTCCTTGCACACAGAGCCGAAACAGTTATGAATGATCTTATGGCGTTCACCCTCACAAGATATCAAGTTAACTGATTGTCTATGGGAAATTTCTGTACATGTTAGACAGCCTTCTGCCACCCAAAAAGGAAAAAAATAGTTGTCCCCACTTCTGGTGGTTTTCTAAAGCACTTTGTTTGTTTTTCCCTTGAATCTATCAGCTAATTCTATCTAGAACTATATCTAAAATAAGTATTTGTTATTAGAGAGGTGGCCATTGCAGCTTTACATTGAGGTTGTTGTAATTTGTGCTAATCATCTGTTTTTTCATATAAAGATGTGCATTTCTATATGTTTTTGTCTTTATTTTTGGCTTCATGTCAGCCTGTTTTAAACAACTGACACTTATGCTGATTCTCATTTCTCTCTTTAAGACCTTCACTGGCCCATATGTGTACCATCTGCAGTCTGCCATTTCTGATGCTGAACTCCGAACTTTAATGCGCACCATTGGCTACACCTGTGACCATGATTCGCAGTTCCATTTGCAGGAGCATCCAGGAGGTGCAAATCATCTGCGGCAGTTGGCATTTGAACTCTTCCTGGCCCAGGCAGAGTGTCGTCTTCTGGGAGAGGTAGTGGCTCTGGCCCGTGGTTCAGCGTCAGAACTGGAGGCCCTGGAGCTCCGCAGAGGTTGCAGAGATGATGCAGCTGGCTGTGCTGAAGCGCTCCGCAGACGTGACAGCCTTGGGGCAGATATGGCTCGGCTGTCCGTGCGGCCATTGGATATAGAAAAGCCTCATGCCCACCACCTTAGGCGAGGTAGCCGACCATCTAAGTCTGTGGATGTTACAGATGGGGCTGGTCACTGGCATGCAGCGGTTAGCAAGCCTGTCTTGAAGGCTTCATTGAGTCTGAGGAAGGAGCCTCTATTTGTGGATGCAGAGGAGGATATGAAAGATGAGATCATCAGGCCCAGCACCTCAATATCCCTTTCCTCTGTGGTTGCTCCACCTTCCTATAGCCCTGTTGCAGATTTCTTCCCAATTCAGTCACCTCCCCCAGCGGATCCCTACACATCCTACCATCCATCCTCTTTAGATGAGATTGACTTGTACACAGAGAGGGGTGGGGCTGGCACAGGAGGAAGGCAGACCCCGTCTCGACCTCTATCCAGAGAGCCTCGAGATGGAAGGGATGGGTGGCTGCACAAAGGTCATGGTAGTGTGAAGTGCCAGGGTTGCGGGCTGGGCTGCACCACAATGGCCTCCTGCCAGAGGTGTGACATGATCCTCTGTTCTGCCTGTCATGATGTGGACCCCTCCCCTTGCTGTGGCCTGCAGGACTACCATCTAAAATCTCCACGACCTCTTGATGGATACATTCCTGTCAAGGAAAAGCTCTCTGTCTACTCTAATACTCATACTCACTCCCATCTCCATCCACACCCCCTCACACTGACCCACTCACATTCTCATCCCCACCCTCACCCTCAGATGGTGGAGAAGCCCCTCATGTCCACTAAGCTGTTTCCCAGCAAGTCTGTTGCCTTGACAACACCAAAGGGAGGCAGCAGTGAGCGAATAAGCATGGGGGGATCGCGATGCGGGTTTTGCAACAAGCCAGGTGCATCACACACCTGTGTGAACTGTTCGAAAGTGTCATGTGACTCGTGCATGGGCTTGTATGCAAAAGATATGTGCACGCGAAAGAATCCTCAGCACAACTTTGTGCCCAACCATCAGCTCAACTTCAAAACTGGCACCATATCTCACCTGGTGTACCGATGAATCAGGCAGACAGAATATTCTTTTTCCCTTCCACTCCCCTCCTTTAACTTGCAACATATTCTTGCACGATTGCTTTAGCTTTCTTTCCATTTAAATCATTCATGTTCTTCATCTCGGTCCAGTGCTTTATTTATTTTTTTGGTCTTAGTTTTATTTTTCCTAACCCTCTTTTAAACTATGTACATTTTCTCTTACTGTTGTAGGGCCATTGGATGCACATGCCACAGAGAGCCATATCGTCTGCCCATCTCTCTGCCTTGTACAAGATCAGGCCTTTTATCTATTTCTTCTTCCTTTTACCTTGCTACCTGCTCTTGAGTAGTCATGTGATGTTGTAGCGCTTCCCAAATCCCTCAAATCTTGTCCTCATCAAAAAGGGAAACTGGAGAAAGTTTAATTCCTTCTCATTTTGAATGAATTCCGTCCAAATGAACATAATCTACTTTGCCTAATTTCTCAGCTAAAAAAATCTTCTAATATATATAAATATATATATATATATATATATATAAATATACAGTATATATATATATGTGTGTGTGTGTGTGTGTGTGTGTGTGTGTGTGACTGAATGAGTGAACATGTATGCGTGAGTGAGTGTAGAAAAGACCTCTGAGCTTGCATTGTGATAAAGGGGTCTTTTTAACTTGAAAAAAATATAGGAAAAAAGAGAAAACATACACTGGAAGTCAATAAGTCAATAGTATATATTTTTAATCTCTATTCTCTAGAACAACGTGAGACTGTTAAATGGGCATGAGGCCTGGCATTAGGAATTTTGGGCTATAAACTTATATATGTGGGTATGGGGTGGGGATATCTCAAGGGGACACACTGAGACAATGGTCGAATGCCATAGATTCTATTTAAAAGATTATGCCTTGTAAATTAATCCTCAATTGTTTCTGGTTGTAGGACTGAGGTTAAATGCTGCTGTTGACTTGAGACATTGAAGACAAGCGGCATTGATTTCTTTCTGGTAGTTGTGTCAGTTCCAAGCCCCCCACTCCTTTTCATTACACTTCTCAAGCCTTCATGGATCATGATGTTGTAGTGCCCCTGCACTAGATCAGTGGTTCCCTATTAGTCTTGGGTGGGACCATAGGAGTCTCACACTGGGCCAGAAATCTAGGGATTATGATTCAATTGAACAGTTTGTCAGACTATTGATAGGATAGGTTTTAGGCAGTATGAAAGTACATACTCTAACATGGTTTCTGTCTACCTCAAATGGCTTCAGCTTATACACCCAGTATGACATTGTGGTTTTAAACTAGCCCTAAGATCTAAAGATTGTTTGTTTATTGCATCTTTCATTTCTAATTTATGTTTAAGTACACTAGAAAGCACCACCCTTTTACAATCAGCTGAGCCTGTCAAGTGGTAGAGGCCAGCAAAGACATCAAAAATGTTACACATGCAAACTTTAATGCGGTTCAGTATTATGATGAGTACATAGCAGTTAAACACTTATTGCAGTTTTGCTGATGAACTATTTACCACATTGCTTTTTGCACTATATTTCACAGAGCTTTCTGCACAGCACAGTGGCTGCAGGCTGGAGTTTTTGATTTATTTCTTGCTAGTTAGTTTTGACAACACATTTTTAAACACTAAATCTGCATCTGTTTGATGTATGGGGGCAGAATGGGAGGTAGTTATGCTAATAAACTAAAGTGATGAATTAAACTGCATATTTTAAGGGGTAGATATATTCTGCTTACATTTGAAACTGAGGACCATACATTTAGTGTTTAGTAATTAGACTTTAATTTTCATTGTAATCTTAATTGTAATATTTTATATCACAGTTGATCGTCACCAAGGGCTAATTTTAAATCACATTGCATTAAACAAAAAAGTCTGAGTCTGGGTTATTTTGACAGACTGCTTAGGCTGTTGTAGCCTTTATGTTCTGTCAGGAGTAACCTCTAAATGCCTTAAACTCATTCAGCTGTCTTATCCTAGTGTATTTAAGCTTTTGATGTTGTTGTTCTCACCCTGTTTTGTCTTTAACCAGCCTGTAGGTTTAAAATTAACATGTGGTTAACAGGCTGGAAAATGAAGTTCACTTCTCTGATGGTGAATTAAAATTACACCTAAGAGTATGGAGTATGTGTTGAATACAGAACATACCTACCATGTATATTAACATAAATATGCAGCAATGAACACATTGTACATCTGTAAACATTGTAGATGTTTTGCTTGGAAACAGGTTTGGTATATATTTTGTTTGCGTAGAGATATTACCTTAACACATTGGTTTCAGAAAGTGACATCTGATTTCATTCTTTTCATTCCTTCCCTTCAAAACTGAAAATTGTCTTTTGTGTCTTTATCATATTAAAGAAGGGATCTTTTGATACCAATTAGATGTAGTTTTAGCGGTTCTTTGAAAGATGTTCTTGTGCTAATTTGGGTATCAAAAAAAAAAAAGAAGAAGTCTTGAGTGCCCTTATGGGAGGTGTGCAATTTTTCTGTTTCCATCAAAGAAGACTTTCTAGATATTTATCATAGCTATATTTCAGTTATTCAATTCAAATCATACCAGCAACAAAGACAACTTTCAGATGTATTGAGCCATGTTGAGTGATCATATTGCCAAATGAAGAACAAATATCTTACCGGAGGAGAAAACAAAATTATGTGGCTTGCCTGGATGTACAGTTAATGTAACATAAATCTGTGATTTTGCTAAAGTTTAGCTTCGTGTCTGTAGATGTTGGCCTTTTTAAGAAGCCTAGAGAGAACACCCCCCCCCCCCCCCCCCCCACTCCCATCAACATAGATACCTACTCACACACCATCGGATGTGTCACTTGAAACAGTGGACTGATAACTTGTGTAGGTCACTACAAAGGGCTAAACAGTCTGCAGGGCTGCTGCTAAGTTTGTGGGCACTGTTTTAATGAGAAACTGACAGATCAATATCTAATGTGGGGCTTACTGATGTTGGGAAAACAAATGTCATGGAACACTGAGCCATTTTAACATGATTGGTTTATCCCACACTTGAAACACTCAAGTCATTGTGGAAGTGAATGCTCCCCTTTACCTCTGTGTGGTTATCTTACTGATATTAGCAGTCTTGGTGTAGTTAGGCAGCCTCTACCCATTTCCCTAACCTTCCTCTTGGCATGCTCTGTACAAGGCCCATACCCATACCCACACCCCACCCCACCTACCTTGGCACTGAGGATCATCGCACAATGTATTTGAAGGGGTATGGACCTTGTGATCAATATGTGGGCTTACATGGGGTGGAATGGGAAAATAGCCAAAAATTGTTAATTGGTGAATATATAAAGAGAAATGAAATGAAGCAAAAGGTAAATGAGATTTTATAAATTAATTTAAAGAATAAAGTTCTGAAAAACAAAGTTTCCTATCTTGAATTTTTTTATTACTCTGTTTTTGGTTGATTGAAATTGAGTTTGTACTGTCAAATCTGTACACATAATTCATTGTTTTTGAACTACTGTAAGCACTTTTGACAATCCGAATTTGCAACTATTGGATTTGCTAAATTGTCATTTTGTTCAGTGTAATGTTAAGAAAAAGGCCAGAGTTTAGGACTCAACATCTCAGCCTTTTTAATCTGACGTGCCGGTACTGGGGAAAAAGAGATAATTACGGCTCTTTTTTTACTCATACCTACTCGACTTGACTCGGGTTTGGTCGCTCTCATGGCTCATTGAGTGACACCACTTTCCAGATAATTGGTGGTATGCAGTCTCTTGAGATCACATTTTTGATTAACTCTGATCAGCCGAGTTGGTAATGAAGAAGTACAAGGTACTACCACACAATGGAAAACTATAAAATCCTAGCCAAGTCAACTGGGTGCTAGTGGAAAAGGCCTATAGCTGTCGATGTAGGTAAGAGCCCTTTAAAGTAAGATCCATATCAGACCCTTGTACCGCTCTTTTTTTAAATCCGTTTTTTTCCATAGGTTTACAGGTTTGATGTTCCTAGTCTTTCCCTTCAACTTGTAAAGGAAAGCCTTAGTCATAATCATCTATTGTTGTTGTTTTATGTTGTTGTGCAGTCCTTTTGTGTCATTGTAAATTTCTTTCTTCTCCTTCTTTTCTTGCAGCCAGACTCAGATGCTGTTGGCTGGTCCAAATGATTAATCTTCTGTGCTGAATCAGGCTTTTAGGGCCAATTATGTCTCCCCCTAATACTGAAGAAAGACCCTACTTAAGGTCCATGGAAGTTTGAAGTTTTTCCTCCGATAACTCCACTGACCTCTCCCCTGATTGTCCATGAGCCCACCACACAAACATGTTGTTTCTTAATAGGCTAGTTATACCTGATGATTATTTGAGTGGTTTCACACTTACCAGGAAACAAATACAAAAGCAAAACCCACAAACTCAAAACTTTTTTTTTCCTTTTGAATTCTCACAGGCCTCCAATTAGTAACTATGTTTTACTGCCTTAAGGCATAGTGCGCTTACATAGGTTTTTATCATTTATATCAAGTACATAGAGTTTACAAGAAACAGATAAAAATAAAACTGTCCTCTGTCCTCCACTAGATGGCATTGTATTACTATATTATGACTGCGTGCTGTTTGCATTGTCTGTGAATTTTGCGGGTTCTCCCACAGTACATGTAGGAGACATATATACAAGATTCTTTATTGATTCTAAATTGGCTGTTAGACTGTGAGCGTGAATGGTTGTCTGTCACTCTGTGTTAGCCCTGTAAGGGACTGGTGACTTATCCAAGGTATGCCACGCATCTCGCTCAACATCAGCTGACACAGTTTCCAGTGCCTCAGTGACCCTGAACTGGATGAGCAGTGAAGAAAATGGATGGGTGGACGAATGATGCGAGTATAACAATTAGTAAAGTCAATATTCCTTAAACTGTAGTTGCACAAACACTTCTGCACGAACAGAACCCTTCATTATTTACACTAAATTAAGCATCATTACTAGTAATATATTTCACACCTTATTTCACAAACTAACTGGCTGTTTTAAATGGGCCACTTGCCAAGTTTTCTGCGACATGGTCCGCTAATAAGCTCTCCTCATGACTCAGTGATATCACAGTTAAACCAGCTGATATTCACATTTACAAATGCTAAATTAAACTAAAATAAAAACCTCAATAAAAAAAACACTTTCTGTCTGTCATTTTTATTTAATTTTAATTTTTTATTTTTTTTTACAAATTTTCTTTGGTGAAATTCACCCTCATAAAGCAGCTTGTTACTGTGATCATATAACATTTTATTATAGCTCTGCTAAAAGTATCAGAGGAAGGTAACAGTTACAATTATGTAGTTACTTGTATTACAAATATTCTTCTTTTATCTGCACAGTCGACAGATAGAAACACTGTCTGCTGTCATCTTTGTGTTCACACTTAAGACTAGGAGAAAGTAGGGGTGGGTTTTTATAATCGATTCATCGATTAAAATCGATTCTGGCTTGGATAACGTAAAATCGATTCATTAAAATCCTGAATCGATTTTTTAATATAAATTTATTTTGTCCGAAATGCCAGAATCTCTGGTGACATCTCACAAAATTTCAAGAACCACCAAACAGTAGCAAGAGACTGCATACCACCAACAATTTTAAATACACTTAGTCATTGAGGGTTAGCAGGAGGGACTATGCGCTTACCTGCTGCTCCTTGGCAGGTAGCTCCATGCCCTCCTGGGTTTTAATTGCACCTTAGAACACATATGCATCAACACTACAATGAGCGGGTGGAGGGAGGTTTGGAGTCTTCTCCCACCCCCATTCTCTGCGGCCTGCTGGAGCGGGAGGGCTAGTAGGAGGAGTTGGCCGTCCGACTGCGGTCTGGGGTGTGGGGCCTCCCTGCTGCTGCGGAGTCGGGGTGGTCTGCCTCTCCCCACCGCAGGGAAAAGGGTAACACCACCTGGGTCTGGGTGCAATTCCCCCCTCCAGGGGCAAGGGTACCTAGACCCGGATTGTAGAGTACGCTTGGGGAGTGTGATTGTGTGTACAGCGTCTCTTTATGTCTGTCTCCACGTTGGTTGAGTGTGGAGTGAGTGCATATGAGAGCATGAGGGTGGGAATGGATGTTTGTGTCTGTGTGTGCCTGTATGTCTGTGTCTATATGTCAGGTTGGGTATCAGACGCCACCTCTCTGGGGACACCTCAGGCCCTCCAAGGTTTGGAGGCCTATCTCCACCCACCACCACTTCCCCTGCCGGTGGCGGACTCCCTCAGGTGTCGGTGTGTTGGTGGTTCTTTGTGTCTGGGGGTGGGCGTCCGGGTACACACCGGCTCACTCCTTGGCGGCCGCTTGTCGGGGCCTGGGGCCTGGGGCTCGCTCGGGCCCCCTTTGGAGGTGGGGTGCCCCCGGCCTCTCGGCCTAGGGCTCGGTCACTCAGGCGCAGCTGGGGGCCGGCGGAGCTCACGGGCGCGTCACTGCAACCCCCCCTGGCTTCTGCTCCGCGGCTGCTGAGTGAGCCCTCATCTGGGACTCTCCTCAGCTCTTACTGGAACAGTGGGGCGGCTGCCCCTCTGTTGGTCTTCCATGGTCTCTTGTGTTCTGGGGGCCTCTGGATGTCTGGAGTTTTGATCTCCTCCATACCCGCTTCACACCCTGGAGGACGGGGCTGAGGCCCCCCCACACTCCCTAGCAGATCATTACATGGAGAAACCTTTGGAATGCAAGCATGCTGATCCACACAGGTATGCACACATGGGTATTCACAGACGCGGACTAAAGCTTTCTTGGCTGCTGCCTCAAAGCACACTGTGCGCTGTCTATCTTGCGTGCTGCACAATATCGTTTATTACTTAGTAAATACTGATATCTATGACTAGCTAGTTTATTGTGATGGTGCTTTGTTTTCTCTATTATTATGTTGCTCTTTGTTGTTTGCTGTCTCCTCTGTTTGTTTGTTTGTTTGTTTGTTTGTTTTTTCTCCATACAGGTGACCCAGGAGTTTGTTTTTTTTGGTTTTTTTTGTTTTTTTTTGTCTCTCTTCCCCCCCCTTCTCACCGTCTCTTCTCCCCTTTGGTTTTCTTTCTTTCTCTCCCCCTCTCTCTCTCATTCATTCCCCCTGTCCTATTTATTAAAAAAAAAAAAAAAAAAAAAAAAAAAATGACAAAGGATGAACTGAAGCTCTGCCATCACGTAATGTCGCATACTGCTGTTTCTGATGTCATTTAAAAAAAAAAAAAAAAAAAAAAAAAAAAAAAGAACCACCAAACAGTAAATGAGAGCAGGTACAGGGATTCTTCACATAGACTTAAACACAGGGCGTGACCCGCGGATCAGAATCAGTTAGATGTCGCCTTTCTCACAGTCGGGGCTGAAAGTGAAAGCCGACAGCTCGCTGATCCGGGTCCGCGCTTTGTGTTCACGCCCTTTATGCGCTGATTCTAAGGCTGTTAGTTTGATCTCTCTCCAAACAATATTGACCGAACCAGCAGCAAAAGAAGATCCAAACGCTTCACATAAACATCGTCATGAATTCACTCTTTTACTGTTTTGCTTCCATTGCGATGCGCAGCTCTCTCTCTCTCCCTCTCTCCCTCTCCCTCTCTCTTTCTCTCTCTCTCGAACAGTTTTGCTTTCTTCATTATTCGCTTGCTTGTTACGCACAAGTCTACTGTTGCTTACAGCGCTGTCGGCCGCTGTTTTTTTCCCTTTTACATTCTTCCGAAAAGAAAACCTCATTTCTGCTGTTCAATACTGAACAAATTTAAACTTTTTAAAATTATTCAAAATGCAAAATGCTTAGCCGTGTCTCTAATAAAACCGCTGTAACGTCAGAGGTAATGTTCATTAATTAATGGTTTTCTTTCGTTTTTGATGTACTGCAGAATATTTTTTATAAAATCCCAGGCCAGGAAAATCACCTACATGTTTTTCTGTGTTTTATCTTCAGCTACTTTGACACAAAGGCATCTGCTGTGATGCTCACAGCTTGGATAAAGTCTTGCGAGTGTCAGCTTCCTTTTTATAGATACAAAAATATGTAAATGTACTGATCTGAATTATATTTCTGACTGCCAAAATTTCCCAGATTTAAATTGAATCGAATCGAATCGAATTAAATCGAATCGTGGATCGAATCGATTCGGGACCTTGTGAATCGGAATTGAATCGATTCTAGAAATCAGTGACGATACCCAGCCCTAGGAGAAAGATCCTGAGTGTGTGTCCTCATTAGGATTAGGATTAATGTTGTGTGTGGGACTGTAGCCCAATATTTATGCTGTTAAATAGTAATTAGGACTATGCATCTATAGTTATGTGACAAAGTAATACAAAAATAAAAAGCAGTGAAATTAGTTACTTTCTCCAGTGACTAATTTGTTTAATGCATTCTTTTTTTTAAAGTAATGAATAATATGTAAAGACCCTTATGAAAAGGACACCGAGGGAACAGTTTACCCTGCCCGGGATAGGGTTACCGGGGCCCCGCCCTGGAGCCAGGCCCGGGGAGGGTGCCCGAGGGCGAGCGTCTGGTGGCCGGGCCTTAGTCCATGGGGTCCGGCCGGGCACAGCCCGAAGAGGAGACATGGGCCCATCCTCCCGCAGGCCCACCACCCGCAGGAGGCGCCATAGGGGTCGGGTGCATTGTGTGCCGGGTGGCGGCCAGGAGCGGAGGCCCTGGCGGACTGACCCCCGGCTGCCAAGACTGGCAATAGGGACATGGAATGTCACCTCTCTGGTGGGGAAGGAGCCTGAGTTAGTGCGTGAGGTTGAGAGGTACCGGCTAGATATAGTCGGGCTCACCTCTACACATGGCTTGGGCTCTGGAACCAGTCTCCTGGAGAGGGGCTGGACTCTGTCTCAGTCTGGAGTTGCCCCTGGTGAGAGGCGGCGGGCTGGGGTGGGTATCCTAATATCCCCTCGGCTTGCTGCCGGTACGTTGGGGTTTTTCCCGGTGGACGAGAGGGTTTGTTCCCTGCGCCTTAGGGTCGGGGAACGGGTCCTGACTGTCATCTGCGCTTATGCGCCGAGTGGCAGTTCAGAGTACCCAGCCTTCTTAGAGTCCCTGGGGGGGGGGGTGCTGGAGGGTGCTCCACCTGGAGACTCTGTTGTCCTGCTGGGAGACTTCAATGCTCACGTGGGTAACGACAGCAAGACCTGGAGGGGCGTGATTGGGAGGAACGGCCTCCCTGATCTGAACCCGAGCGGTGCTCTGTTATTGGACTTCTGTGCTAACCACAGTTTGGCCATAACGAACACCCTGTTCGAACATAAGAGTGTCCATAAGTGCACGTGGCACCAGGACGCTCTAGGCCGTAGGTCGATGATCGATTTTGTAATCGTATCAGCAGACCTGCGACCATATGTTCTGGACACTCGGGTAAAGAGAGGGGCTGAGCTGTCAACTGATCACCACCTGGTGGTGAGTTGGATCAGGTGGCGGGGGAGGACGCTGGACAGACCTGGTGCACCTAAACGCGTAGTGAGGGTGTGCTGGGAACGTCTAGCAGAGGCCCCAGTCCGCGAGATCTTCAACGCACACCTCCGGCAGAGCTTCGACAGCATTCCGAGGGAGACTGGGGACATTGAGTCCGAATGGACCATGTTCAGAGTCTCCATTGCCGAAGCTGCTGCATTGAGCTGCGGCCGCAAGGTGGTGGGTGCCTGCCGTGGTGGTAATCCCCGAACCAAATGGTGGACACCAGAGGTGAAGGGAGCCACCAGGCTGAAGAAGGAGTCCTATCGGGCTTGGTTAGCCTGTGGGACTCCGGAGGCAGCCGACAGGTATCGACAGGCCAAGCGGAATGCGGCTCGGGCAGTGGCTGAAGCAAAAACTCGGGTGTGGGAGGAGTTCGGAGAGGCCATGGAAAAAGACTTTCGGACTGCCTCGAAGAGATTCTGGCAAACCGTCAGACGTCTCAGGAGGGGAAAGCGGTGCTCTACCTGCACTGTGTATAGTGCTGGCGGAGCGCTGCTGACGTCGACTGAGAAAATTGTCAGGCGGTGGAAGGAATACTTCGAGGACCTCCTTAATCCCACTGACACGTCTTCCGAGGAGGAAGCAGAGTCTGGGGATGAGGGGAATGACCCGCCAATTTCCGGGGGCGAGGTCACTGAGGCAGTTAAACAACTCCTTGGTGGCAGAGCCCCTGGTGTTGATGAGGTCCGCCCCGAGTTCCTGAATGCTCTGGACGTTGTAGGGCTGTCCTGGTTGACACGCCTCTGCAATGTTGCGTGGAGATCAGGGGCAGTACCTGTGGACTGGCAGACCGGGGTGGTGGTCCCCATCTTTAAGAAAGGGGACCAGAGGGTGTGTTCCAACTACAGGGCGATCACACTCCTCAGCCTCCCTGGGAAAGTCTATGCCAGGGTGCTGGAAAGGAGAGTTCGTCCGTTAGTCGAACCTCGGATACAGGAGGAACAATGCGGTTTTCGTCCTGGTCGCGGAACACTGGACCAGCTCTTTATCCTCTCCAGGATACTTGAGGGTGCATGGGAGTGTGCCCAACCAGTCTACATGTGTTTTGTGGACTTGGAGAAGGCATTCAACCGTGTCCCTCGGGGTGTCCTGTGGGAGGTGTTGCGGGAATATGGGGTGTCTGGCCCATTGCTACGGGCCATTCGATCCCTATACAACCGTTGCAAGAGCTTGGTTCGCATTGCCGGCAATAAGTCGGACTCGTTCCCGGTGGGTGATGGGCTTCGCCAGGGCTGCCCTTTGTCTCCGGTTCTGTTCATAATTTTTATGGACAGGATTTCTAGGCGCAGCCAAGTGGCGGAGGGCTTTCGCTTTGGTGGCCTCAGAATCTCATCTCTGATTTTTGCAGATGATGTGGTTCTGTTGGCTTCATCGGGTGAGGGCCTCCAGCTCGCACTGGAACGGTTCGCAGCCGAGTGTGAAGCAGCGGGAATGAGGATCAGCACCTCCAAATCTGAGGCCATGGTTCTCAGCCGGAAAAGGGTGGAGTGCCCACTCCGGGTCGGGGATGAGTTCCTGCCACAAGTGGAGGAGTTCAAGTATCTCGGGGTCTTGTTCGCGAGTGATGGGAGAAGGGAGGCGGAGATCGACAGACGGATTGGGGCTGCAGCTGCAGTAATGCGGACGCTGCACCGGTCCGTCGTGGTGAAGAGGGAGCTGAGTGTAAAAGCGAAGCTCTCAATTTACCGGTCGATCTACGTCCCTACCCTCACCTATGGCCACGAGCTGTGGGTAGTGACCGAAAGAACGAGATCGCGGATACAAGCGGCAGAAATGAGCTTCCTCCGAAGGGTGGCTGGCCTCTCCCTTAGAGATAGGGTGAGAAGTTCGGCCATCCGGGAGGGGCTCAGAGTAGAGCAGCTGCTGCTCCACATCGAAAGGAGCCAGCTGAGGTGGTTCGGGCATCTGACAAGGATGCCCCCTGGGCGCCTCCTGGGTGAGGTGTTCCAGGCATGTCCCACCGGGAGGAGGCCCCGGGGCAGACCCAGGACACGCTGGAGAGATTATATCTCTCGGCTGGCCTGGGAACGCCTTGGTATTCCCCCGGATAAGCTGGAGGAGGTGGCTGGGGAGAGGGAGGTCTGGGCCTCTTTGCTTAGGCTGCTGCCCCCGCGACCCGGCCCCGGACAAAGCGGATGAAGATGGATGGATGAATAATATGTAATACATTATTTTTCTTTACTTGCTCTTTTTAAATATCTACTCCTGGTAATACATTTTCTGCCATAAAGTATCTTGCACATTTAATAAACTTAAACTCACTTCCTAGGCTTTAGATAGTAAAGTAAATTTAGATCACAAGCAAAAGACTTCACAAGATCCGTTGCTTGATTACAAGTACACCTCCAACAGAAAAGGGAATATCAGAAGCTAGGAGCATGAAACCCAAGGGTAGGGTTACTGTGCTTTTAAATGACATATATTGCAATGAATAGACCAGTGCTAGGTGATTTGTGAGGTTTGTGTGGCTCACACCTTGTAAGCATTTCTGAATTAAGGAGCGAGGACATAAAGTGCATTAAAACAAGTGTGGGCAGTGGCTTTTGCTTCATTAAAAGCCAGTGACTTTGTAAATGGAGCCAACAGTTAGTCTTCACAGAAGTCTGTGTACTCTTAAAAAAATCTTAAAAGCATATTCTAGCGTTTTCAGGTGTAATTGTCATGAAATGCTTGTGAAAACCTGAGGGAAGCACAGAGAATAAAAGAAATTCTTCACTTTATCTAAGAACAGGTTTTCTGAATTAAACCTATTTTCCCAGTATAAGGTTGACAAAGGACACCAAGCATGTTTTGAAATCAGGTATATACAAAAGCTAAGCAAAAACTTATTTTCTAAAGTAATGTCCTTTGAAGTAAGGGGGAAGGGAAATTTCACAAAGTATATGCCCTTGGATCGAGCGCAGGCCTCAGTGCTGGCAAAGCTTTTGGTAGAAATGGCCCACCTGCAATCGTGTGACCTACATGTGTCCCATTTTATGTTATTTTTTAAAAGAAATATATGATTGTCATTTAAAAAAAAGATAAACATTAGGAATGTTGTAGGACTCCAAGCTTCTTTTGTTATTTCCCTTTACAGTGTTACACCATTACTGTATTTTTTATCATTATTATTATTAATAATTATTACTGCCTCATTTCAGTCACAGTGAATGTGATGGCTTCACTATTTTGTTATTTAAATTATACACATCGTAAAAAGGTGTCAGTGAAAAGTGAGGAGATTTCTTTTTTAAACAAGTCCCTTTATAAATAAATCTGTGTTAACAGTTATTATAGAAATCCAAATTACTTGTAGAGATGTAAGCAAAAACCATCAGTTTTCCTTTTGTCCCCACTCTCCTTTTCCATCTCTGAAGTCCTCAAAATTTTTTAATGCTTTTCTTATTGCATCACATTTCCATATCCTAAAAAACATCAGACAGCTATTGGGCGGTTGTCATTGTCAGCCTCACAAAGGTTGTAGCATGTCACCTTTTATACAATGCAGAATCAATTTCCCCACACAGCTACCCTGTGGTGATGTGATCAATGGTAGTAATTTGTTTAGAGAGCGACAGCAACAGCATGAATGCTCCATTTCACTGTAAACAACTTTTACACTTTCATATTCAGTAGTGTGATGTGTGAAGGAGAAAGATGAGATTGCTTTCTGCTTTCCTCATGAAACTGAAGGAGAACTTTATTAGGTACAGCTTGCTAGTACCACGACCCTCTTTGGCTTTCAGAACTGACTTAATTCTGTGTTACAGATTTAACAAGGCGTTGGAAACATTCCTCTGCGATTTCTTTTTTTTTTTTTGTTATTCTCTTTTTATTAAACAACCTATATAAACACAAATAATCCAAAATAAACATATAATCAAGAACAGACGTAAATAATAAAAAAAAATAAAAATAAAAATAAGAAAAACAGACGGGTGTACCCTCTAGTGTGTATGTACTCGCACACACATATTCACTCACACACCCATATTCTTAAGCATACATACACATACCTACTTACATATGTGTTCACTTGTAGTCTCATACATACTAACATATACATATAAACACATAACGATTCAGAAATGTGGCATATATAGTTACAGAGATTCAAACAAGATCGGGTCTCCTTAACCGGATGTAGTGTTTCCATTTACCCCAAATTTCACTAAATATATCAAACTGGAGTCTTTTAATGAAGGTAATTCTTTCCATTTTAAACATCCCATGTACAGTCTCATGCCAATCACCCAGTGATGGAATTTTCACACTAAGCCATTTCTTGGTAATAATTTTAAGGGCAGCCAAACTCAGGATACCATACAACTGCTTAGACATTTTATCTACATTTACTGAGTATAAATATCCAAACAAAAGTTCGTCCCAATTAAAGGGAAGCTGCATACCAAAAATAATCTGCAACTCAGAGTGGATCAATACCCAAAAAATGTTGATCCTTGGGCAAGACCAGAACAGATGAAAATGTTTTACTCCTTGGGCCCCACAATTTCTCCAGCAATTAGAGTGATTAAAATAATGTTTACTTTGTGCAGGGGTAATAAAAAACCTACAGATACTCTTCCAACCGTAACATCTCCATGTATTAGAACTAGAAATTCTCCACTGAAAAGCGCACTGCTCATACCAAATGTTATCTGATATTGCTATATTTGTTTCATTTTCCCATTTTTTTTTTGATGTAGGTAGTATTCCACTTCTTAACCTCTTGTATACCCTTGTACAATCTTGAAATCACCTTAAGGCCTGTGTCAGCCTGATAAGCCTTGACAAATATACTCAGAACAGGTAAAGAAAAAAGATCTGTTCTCTTAGGTATAAAATTATATAGATGATGCCTAATTTGTAAGAACCTAAAAAAGTCCGTTTTACTTAACTGGTATTGATCTTTTATTGATTGGAAGTCCCTAAGAATTCCCTTATCGTAAAACATACAATATGCCGTTAAACCTTGTCCAGACCATGTTTTATATCTTACGTCTAATTCATTAGGTAAAAAATCACTGTCAAAAGCGCACCATCTTAAAATCCTAACCTCTTCAATCCAATCATTCTTATTAAGAAATTGTAACCAGAGTTTTAAAGGTAGGTTAATCCATTGGTTTCCTTGATGAATTTGTTTTTTAATAAGTGTCACATCCCCTAGAATTGCCTGAATTGGAGAATCTTTTAAGGTCACTGTTTCTAGTTCTTTCCATCTCGCTTGATAATCTACATTACACCAACACACTAATGTCCTCAATTGAGCAGAAATATAATAGTCTTTCAAACATGGGAACCCCAACCCTCCTTTGTCTTTAGCCAACTGAATAGTTTGGTACTTAATCCGTGGTTTTTTCCCCTGCCATATAAACCTAGAGATTATTTTGTCCCATTCCCGAAATTGTTTGTCAGTTATTTCTACAGGGAGTGTTTGGAATAGGTAGAGCATCCTGGGCAAGATATTCATTTTAACTGTATCTATACGTGATTCAAAATTTAAAAATGGTAATAAATTCCATCTTTTAATATCCTCATTTATTTTATAACTTAAAGGATTAAAGTTTGCATTGTATATCTTAGACAGATCTTTAGTAATATTTACTCCAAGATACTTCATCTGCTCCGTTTCCCATTTCAAATTGGCTTTAGCCTTAATTTCATAATTGGGCTCATAGTTAAAAGTTAATATCTGAGTCTTCGATATATTTAGTTTATAACCTGATATTGAACTAAAGATCTCCAGAAGTGACAATAGCTTGGGGAAAGTAGTGTTTGGATTTGTCAAATAAATCAAAATATCGTCAGCAAACAAGGAAATCTTATGCTCTCGACCCCTAATCTTGACTCCAGTAATAGTATTGCTTTGTATTACACTTTGACTCAGGGCCTCTATGAAGAGAGCAAAGAGTGAGGGGCTTAGAGGACAACCCTGACGTGTCCCTCTCTGTAGGTTAAAAACATTTGAAAGCGCCCCGTTAACTTTGATTCTTGCCTTTGGTGATTTATATAATGCTTGTATAATCCTGATAAACGATTGATGGAATCCGAATTTATCCATGACTTTGTATAAAAATTCCCAATTAACCCGATCGAAGGCCTTTTCTGCATCTAAGCTCATAAGGACCATCTGAATTTTATTTTTCCTAACATAATCAATAACGTGTAGTGTTCGGCGAACATTATCTTGCGTTTGTCTCTGCTTAATAAAACCAGTCTGATCCAAACTAATTATCTGAACAAGAATATTTTCAATTCTTTTGGCAAGAATGTATGTAAATATCTTAAAGTCCTGGTTAAGAACACTAATGGGGCGGTAATTTCCACAGTCAAGCCTGTCCTTTCCTTCTTTAGCTATTATAGAGATAGAAGCCTCATTCCAAGATGGGGGAATTACTCCCGTCTTTAAAATATAGTTGAATGATGTTCTCATCAAAGGAATCAGTACCTCTTTCATTTCTTTATACCAGTCTGATGGGAATCCATCTGGGCCTGGGCATTTATTCGGTTTCAATTTTGTAATAGCTTTTTTAATTTCAAATTCAGATATGTCCTTGATTAGGGTTATATTCTGTTTTTCATTCAACTTTGGTAAGTCGAATGAATCTAAAAAAGATATCATACCTTTAATATCCACTCTAGGTTGTGTATATAGTTCTTTGTAGAATTTTAGGAAGGCTGACTGTATATCTTCAAGTTTATACACAATGTTATTTGTTTGAGGGTCCTTTATTTTATATATTGTATTTTCTAATTGTTTTTTTTTAATTTATAAGCCAGTAATTTAGCAGATTTGCCTCCTACCTCATAGTATCTTTGTTTTAAAAAAACCATATTTTTTTGTATTTCACTTGAAAAAATTTCATCGATTTCGTTTTTCTTCTTTTGTATTTCTAATTGTAAGTTTGTAACTGCGCTTATTTTATGGGCATCTTCAAGATATTGTAGTTGTGTCTGGAGTTTTCTTAAATGCTCATTTCTCTTCTTTTTTAAATTAGCGCTGTAACCTATGAGTTTTCCTCTTATCACTGCTTTTAGGGCGTCCCATAGAATACTTGGGGAAACTTCTTCATTATTATTTTCCGCTATATAATCTATTATATCTTGACTAATTTGTTCTTTCATCGTGCTTAGAATACTTGTATTTAATCTCCAGGATGTAACTCTTCTTTCGTATCCAAGCACTACTTCCAGGTACAATGGGGCATGGTCTGATAAATCCATCACTCCTATCCTGCAATTGATCACCCTGCTAAAATCTTTTTGGTACATAAAAAAATAATCCAATCTAGAATAAAATGAATGAGGGTGAGAAAAAAAGGTATAATCCTTCTTGTTGGGGTTTAGTTCTCTCCATACATCTATGAGCCCTACGTCCTTTAAGATTAATTTGATGTTTTTGGTTGTTTTATTCAATCCCGGAGCGTGTGGGTTTGATGAGTCCAAGGACGGGTTGAGGCGAACATTCCAATCTCCTCCCAAAATCAGAGTACCTTGTGCCTCTCCAACAATCAATTCAAAAACCTTTTTGAAAAATTTTATCTCTGATCCTGGGGGAGCATATACATTTATAAGAGTAATCAGTATACCCTCCAGGTACCCTTTGACTAACACAAACCTCCCCTCCTTATCACTGATTTCTTGGATGCATTCAAAATTTAACCTACTAGAGATTAGAATTACCACACCCCTTTTAGGACTCTGAGGGCAGGAAGAGGAATACTGATTAAATTTCCATTTCTTTAATTTATCATGTTCGAGCTTCGATAAGTGAGATTCCTGTATAAAGGCAACTTCTATTTGTTCTCTTTTTATTTTTGACATAATTTTACTTCTTTTAATATGGCTCCCCAGACCATTTACATTAAATGACACTATTTTAGTTACCTTACAGGGCATTGATGTACGACCTTATATAATTCCAATCTCTGTACATAGACAAAGATCGAAAGGTACTCCCCCAAAACAGAAAAAAAAGAGAAAAAAGAAAAGAAGAAAAAAAAAAAAAAAAAAAAAAACCAAAAAAACCCCATTATACAACGAAAACATATAATCATGTTGACTTCCAAAAACATAATCGCTATATTAGCTATATTTGGTGAGGGAAAAACTCTTCTGTCCACTTGTGGAAGAGTGCCCTCTCCGGCACACAGGCCGAAAGCCCAGTGGTCTGTAGGGTCCAACTTATTGTGCAAATAAATGACCCGACTTTAATGTAATTTTATATGCCCTCTTTATAAGATTAACTAATTATATAACAAAACAAGTAAATCGAAATAAAATTCATATTCTCAGTTCATCTTAGGTCTCAATATTCTTGAGTTTACCTCTAGTATAGTGCTCCGTCACACACTTGCTGTTTATCCACTGTCATCTTGGTGCCTAAATATCTGAAGGCGTTCCTTGAAACCCAGCTTTGGAGTCGAGTTTCCACCTTTCTTCTTCGTACTTGTTTGCCAAGTGTGCTGTTTTATTTGATCCAAGAATGAGTCTCTGTCTTTCACAACTTCTACCGATAATCCCCTCTTCACCATATCGGTAGTCGCTTCGTGCGCCGTGTTGTATGTCACAATTCCCTCTCTGTAGAACACCCTTGGCTTGGCCAGGAAAGGCGTCTGGAAGCGAATATTGTTCTCTTTAAGCACCTTCTTCGCTGTCGCATATTCCTTTCTTCTTCTTTGTATCTCCGGGGCAAAGTCATTGTCCACATATATCCTAGAATCCATAAAGTTGAAGCCCTTAGCCTGCCAGGCCTTCTTAATAATGTCTTCTTTGTTACGATAACTTGTGAGTTTAACTACAATTGAGCGTGGAGGGGCTCCTTCCGGGGGTTTTTTGCCACCGGCTCGATGTGCTCTTTCAATTCCCAACACCGTGGGGCGGGAGAGACTCATTGTCTTTTCAAATAGAACCTCTACAAAATTGACAACGGATGGAAATTTGTCCTCTTCCCCTTCCCTCACGCCATATATTCTAAGATTCTTGCGACGTGACCGTCCCTCTAATTCCAGTAGCTTAGATTCGCATCGCAACTGAAAATTTGCCATTTCAATTAGCAGCTCCTCCGAGGCCTGGATTCGAGTCTCCATTACGTCTATGCGTCCCTCTGCTTCGTCGAGTCTTATACCAATGCCGACGACCTTCTCCCTTATAGCATTAAACTGATCATTTGTGTCTTTTCTAAAAGCACGTAATTCTTTTAATATCATGTCCATCGTAGCTGGGTGGTCCTTCGCTGTGGCGTTAGCATCGGGTTGCTGGTCTTCTTCCATATTGCTGCTAGCTTGCGACGAAGCATCTTCTTCCGCTTCAGTACGTTCTCCTACATCCTTTTTCTTGGATTTTCTGGGCATTTCTATTCCTTGGTATAGTACCCCACAAAGATAAATCCAAACTTTTTATGTTTCGAGTTAGGTAAATTGGGGTAGAAAAAATGTCGGGAGCAACTATCCTACACAGCCATCACACGACCCGCCAAACCGGAAGTCTCCTCTGCGATTTCAGTCCATATTCTCCCTCTCCAAATTTTGTGAGGCTGTGTAAACTGTAGCATCAGTTTTCTTTCTCTGACTCGAGTTACACCTGGTGTGGTCTTCTGCCCATCTAGTTTAGCGTTTGACTTATCCATTCAGAGATGCTCTTTTGTATATTTTGGTTATAATGAGTCGCTGTTTGAGTTACTGTTATCAGCTTGAAACAGTCTAGCCATTCTCATCTGACCTTTGGTATCGACAACAGAATGCTCCAGTGAACGCTCACTCACTCTGACCATTCTCTGTAAACCCTACAGACTGATGTGTGTGAAAGTCCCGTTAGAACACCAATTTCTGAATTACTCAGAATATCGGTGCACATTTAAAGTCACTTAAATCACATTTTTTTTCACCATTTTGATTCTCAGTTTGAACCTCAGTAACCCATCTTCACCATGTCAACCTGTCTAAATTGACTTAGATGCCAATATATGATTAGATTTTTCCATTAACAAGCAGTTACAACTGCTATGGTTTGATTTGAATTCTTCTTGATCTGAGCACAGCTGATCACTCTGTTCCAGAGTACCTACCTCTGTTAAGGTAGCACATCAGTTTGTGACCCATCGGGAACTTGTGGTAATTTTTTTAAAATTATTATTATTTTTTTCCAATATTAATTTAATTATTTACTTTTCTGACAGGAAGTGCTGGATGACCTGCAAATTATCTGAAAAACATCTGCAAATATTATAATAATAAATTAAGATTTCCAGCAGTTGGCTGAAAAAATGAGCTCAGAAAACACACAGTCATATCTTCACTGTTCTGACTGTTTAGATAGATTTAGAAATTATATAGGATGTTTAGGACTTTTTGGCTCAACACAAGTTATCAAGTTATGTGGCACTAATGAGACAAAGCATAGTCTCAGATCTCCTGCTTTTGTATTTGGGGCTTAACTGTTTTGGATTTCCCTCATTCTGGATCTGAGGTTTGCATAACGTTGTTTAAATTGCTTTTTAAAATGCATCTTTTAAAAAAGAAAAAGCATGCACATTTATCAGTGTTTTATTTCTGTCTTGTCTGATTTATTATTATGTTTAATAATATTTTAATCTCATATTATTGTTATATATGATAAGTTTTTATTTTATTGGATTTTAATTAAACAATGTGATTAAACTGTGGTTAAACGATACATAATTCTTTGTAACTTTATTTTGAAAGGTGAATAATAATTGTGTTTAATTGTAATTATTATTTGCATTGTTGTGGGAATGGGATGTGGAAGCAAATTAAATTTAAATTGAAACTGCAGTAATTATGAACGTCACCAAGCACAATCTTGTCTGGCATTTGGACACGTCTGATTAATGACTACTGCGAAAGTATTGTGATTTACACATTTGCCTAATAGGCAAAAGCTCTCTGGTTTGATCCTGTGACGAGACACAAATCTTTTGGGGTTTTGTGTTAGGAAGGACGTTCGGCATAAAAATTCTGCCAAATCAAACACATGGAGCTACCCGCTGTGGCGACACTTTGTGAATAAGGGAGAATCTAAAAGTAGCTTCTTTAAGTAAAACTGATTCACAGTTAGATGGATAATGATGTCAAGCAAGTTCTTTTGTGTGTGTGTGTGTGTGTGTGTGTGTGTGTGTGTGTGTGTGTGTGTGTGTGTGTGTGTGTGTGTGTGTGTGTGTGTGTGTGTGTGTGTGTGTGTGCTGCTGCCTGGAAGTACTTCCAGTTGTTTGAGCTACTCAATAAATTATAAAGAAATCTGCAGGACATCACTTTCTGATTTGTTGAGAAGACACAATCTTTGTCCATTCTAATTATATGTGGCAGCCCTGGATTTGTCTTTAGCATTTAACAGCTTTTTTAAAAAGACCTTAAAAAATATGGCCCAACAGACCAGCTGTTTTACTATTTACTTCTGCAGTAGCTGTACTGACTAGAAAGTAGCTTACAAAGTGTCATGCTGCTAACATGATTGGAGAGTGATTTGTTAGACTTTGAGAGACTTAGAGCTTTTTATTGTCATTGTGCAGTTTCTTGCACAGCGAAATTGGGTAGCTGGACCACAAAGGTGCTAAAGTAAGAAGAAGAAAAACCAATACACAACGAGGGGGGGAAAAATAAAAAATAAAATAAATAGAATAAAATAAAAAGCAGTGTATATGTATACATATGTGAGTGGAACTATATACATGGTGTACTGTATGTGTAGGAAACATTGAAACAGACTGGGACCAAAATAATTGCACATGAGCCAAAAATATTGCACAGAACATGGAAAGACTGAGATATTGCACATAGATGATCAACAGCAGTGTCAGGGTGGATGTGTTGGGGAAGTCTTTACACACTCTTAGTTTGCATTAAGAGTTCTGACAGCCCACGGGAAGAAGTTGTTCTTTAGTCTGTTGGTTTTGCACCTGATGGATCTGAGCCTTTTTCCAGAGGGCAGGATGTTGAAGAGGTGGTGGTTAGGATGGAGGTGGTCCTTTATAATTGCCCTGGCTCTGGAGAGACATCTTGAGCTGGCAATTAAGTCCAGGGAGGGGAGTGGACAGCCGATCACCTTCTCTGCAGTTCTGATGACCCTCTGTAGTCTCTTCTTGTCAGCTGTTGTGCAACCAAGGATGGCGTGCACCAGCACACTCTCGATAGTGGCACGGTAGAAGGACACTAGGAGTTCAGTTTGCAGCCTGTTCTATCTCAGAACCCTCAAGAAATGGAGGCGCTGCTGGGCTTTCTTTACTAGGGCTGATGTGTTCATCAGCCCTAGTATCATTTGTGACATACAAATGATTTGTGCATTTGTATGTCACTTTACTCCTCACCCCTTATTCCACATAATTACTGCTCTTCTACTTTGTGCTTGCACAGCTTTTATTTTAATATCTGTAACTTAGCTTTAGGAGTCAGTTTGATCTTTCAACACTTACCAAAGATGAAGGAAAAGAAGAGTTTTGTACTGCTCAGAACACTTTTGCATCATAGCTAAATGAGCACACATAGGATTAGCTTGCTCTTGCAAATTACCAGAACAGTCAAAAAGTAGTTCTGAAGTCGAACTGTTAATGCTTTTTTATTTTTTATTTTTTCATGCTTCTGCACGAATGACAAGCTTCAGAGTCCAGTGTCTGATGTCTACACTAACACTTTTGCTGTCAGCATAACTTGTGATTTTGTTTTCATAAGCACTGACCTGCGATGATGTACAGCAGAGGTGGATTCAGATTTGACAGAAGGATTGTGATAAATGTTTTATTTACAAGGGCTAGATGTTGGCAATAGCTTTGCACTTTCTCATGCGCTGTATTTAAACTGCATGTTAAACTGCATCAATACTATCCCATAAGATTTAATAATAAAAACTATCTCTGAGATGTTTTTCTCTCACCACTTCAGTGAGCTGTTTCGACACACCCAGACAGTAAATCACAAGTTAATACGTAAAATTTCAGAAGCAAACACAAACAAACAAAGACAGAGTTAGTGGCAGTTTGGGAGTAGCACTTTCTGTAATTATACATAAATTTAAAAAACAAGTAAATAAATAATAAAAAAAAATGTTATCCAGAACAAATCCAGTGTATTCATACATGTAGTTTCATAGTTTGAAGGGAAAACTGAGAGATATGACAGATCCAATCTAAGCAATGTAAATCGTAAATGTGCTGTATTTATATAGTGCTTTACTAGTCCCTAAGGACCCCAAAGCGCTTTACACATCCAGTCATCCACCCATTCACACACTGGTGATGGCAGCTACATTGTAGCCACAGCCACCCTGGGGCGCACTGACAGAGGCGAGGCTGCCGGACACTGGCGCCACCAGGCCCTCTGACCACCACCAGTAGGCAACAGGTGAAGTGTCTTGCCCAAGGACACAACGACCGAGACTGTCCAAGCTGGGGCTCGAACCGGCAACCTTCCGATTACAAGGCGAACTCCCAACTCTTGAGCCACGTAATATCAGTGGTTTAAGACATCAGTATACATGTATTATGTGTATCATCATGCCTGAACATGTACCTACTGGCCAAGGGTTTAAGTAAAAAAACAAACAAGGAAAAACAGTCTTAGTGAAGAATCTCAGCGACTGTGAAAGTTGACAGGCCGAAAGAAAATCCATTTTTAAATCTTTGGATGCATTTCCAAGTATTACCTCTGCTTTGTGTAGGCTAAACTACAACGTGCTCTTTCGTGACCCTCGCAATTTTTTTTTTTCATCAGACTTATTACTCCATAATCGTTTGGCTCCTGAGAAAGCATCGACAAGAATTGACATTTTCTTAAACATACTTTTGAAAAGTTGAACAAAGTTCTGAGTTCAACTTTTACATACAAAAGAATTAAAAGGCATTAAGTACGGATAAATCACACTGATATTTCTACTGTCTCTTTTTTGTCTCTTCATCTGTAACTTGAAATCAAACGTGGACTGTGTGTCAAATATGTGTTCTGGAATCAGAACATCATATTTTTGAAATCTTCACTTAATAGCATTTCACAGGTAATAAATGTAATCACTATTAAGCATGTTTTGTGTCAGAAACACAGTATATAAGTTCACTGATTGAGGTTCTAAACTACTGTTTCAGATATTATTACAGAATGTAATTAACGAGCATGGACACCTTGTGCTCACTGTTTTTAGATTTTCCCATGTGTACTATTTTCCTCTTTGTCCAGTGGACTTGCACCTTGATTTCAAATAGCAGAAAAGTTGGACTGGTTTTAAAAACTTTGCATTTCTCAATATGGTCCTGGTTCAACATACTCCCCCTTCTTTGCTTCTTCTATTGACTCTTACTGGGGATTTATGCCTCAGCAGGAAATCTACATCTATAAATATGTCATTATAACAAACCCCTTTCAAACCCTACAAAGTAGCTTATGGTACAACATGACATGCATCTCCCTAGAAATGCATGTCAGGTTACACTACCCTTTGGATCAATGCATTTGTGATTGACCTCTTCTTTGCATTTCCAGGTTTTCGCCGCAGTTTTATAATTAATCAGTGAGAGAATACCAGTCGCTAATAACAATCAATATAAGAGTCAATATAGGAGAAAAACAATAAATATAAGAAAAAAATAATAATAGCATAAAAGTCAGAAAACTCCTGGAGAGAAATGCTGAAACAATTTCTCAGAATAGAAATAAGAGAATGTACAAAAAGAAATGGAAAAATTTTTGAGACGAATTTGTTTACCCCTATGAAATATTTGTATGTATTAATAACATTGTGGTCCTGCCAAAGTGTTTTATATGCGGTGCATGCCTTTGTTGTGATCAATTCAAAAACTGCAGTGATGAATTAGATTAGGTTCATTTTTTAGCATAGCAGGAACTGACGATACTGAACAAAGTAGTTGTGGACAGTATCGACCCAACATGCAGTTACATTTCTGGAGAGGTGTATGGTTGGTTAGACTGGAAGTTACAGCATAGGGTATCAGATAGGTTTGTGGTTACAATTTCCCTCTGAAGTATAAATCCCCAGTAAGTGTCAAACTTGTCAGTCCCCATTTACAGACGCATGCACAGACCCAGAAAGCCAGTGTTAACAAAGAAAGGTGATAACCCCTGTTATGATACTCGATCTTGGATTGCTTATATGGGATTTTGTTGAGTAGACTAACATGAAGAAAGCTTTCCTAGATCCCTAAAGGTAAATCAAAACAGTCAGAGAAAAACAGACCATTTCTCACTAAAGGTGAGAAAAATATGGGAAAAGGAAGTCAAACAAACCGGCCCCCATGAGGGTCAAGATCTTTCTGTTAGCCAATCAGTGCTGAAGGGATTCAATACAGTGTCTGGCTGATTGCTGAATAATAAATCATGTTTTATAGTTAAACATATAGCTGCAAAGATGAAAATAAAAATAAATACAAGACAATATTTCAGCATTACATTTGTGTTCTTGGAATTTCCCCTCATTTTCCCTTAACTTTATTTGTTTAATTGTTAAAGAGGTTCTTTTTTTATGCAGCAGTGATTCACAGATCAGTATTAAGTGGATAAATAACCAAAAATAACCCATCCCTCTCAAAATAATCAGGTACAAGAATTGGATGAAAATGGGTGAAAAGCAGCCAGTTTCCCAAATGTCTAGGAGAAGTTGCTCAAGATGACCATAAAACTATTTCAAAATCTGGCTCCTTGGAACCAATATTAAAAAACAAGGGGTGCATTAAGACTTTTGCACAATGCTGTATGTAAAAATGTGCAATTTGTTATGTAATGTGCATTATATAAGCAGCAAAGGAGCATTATGTATGTTGGATACAACAGAGTGAAAGTTCAACGTGAAGTATGTGTGTGTGTGTGTGTGTGTGTGTGTGTGTGTGTGTGTGTGTGTGTGTGTGTGTGTGTGTGTGTGTGTGTGTGTGTGTGTGTGCACGCGACAGTGGCTTTACATCTGTTGTTGAGTATAAGTTTAGGCCGTATAAGAGAGAACAAGAGAGACGGCTTTATTTTGCATTTCTTGATGCGTAAGAAACCCCTGACACGTTCTGAAAAAAATGAAGAGATGAGACATAATAAGATGGCTATAACAACCCAACAGAGAGCAAATAGAATTTGAAGAATTTGCTGGAGAGTGAGAGAACTGAGAGGCAGGGAACAAGAAGGAGATGCAGATCAATAGAAGCAGTCAGAAAAAGAGCTAAAACGCCTGAGTGATGTGTGGAAATGGAGTCAATGAAGGACAGATGTGCTGACAGAGAGTGAGACGAGGAGTGACAGCGGAAGAAGCCAAGACGGGGAGAGGGAGAGTGAGTGAGAGATTGAGGCTAGGCAGGAATAAAACGGTTGGATGATAAGATAGATAAGATAAGATAAGATAAGATAGAACTTTATTAATCCCTCGGGTGGGTTCCTCTGGGAAATTCGATTTCCAAAAAAGCACAGCACCGACAGAAGTTACAGAGTTATACACACACACATATATATATAAATACAGAGACAATATAAATAAAATATACGAAGGGGATAAATAGAATAAATAGGAATAAAAATAAAAATAAAAATAAAAATAAAAATAAAAATAAAAATAAAAATAAAAATAAAAATAAAAATAAAAATAAAAAGAAGAAGGGTGGAAGAGGGACAGACCTGATGGCTACAAGTCAGACTTTCACCGAACATGAAAACAGAAAAACTATTTCCTAGATTCCTCCAAATCATCATCAGACCCATTCTGCTGTTGTACCACATACAATAATACTGTGAGACATCTAACACTTCATAAAAGTAAGAACAGTAACATAGAAATACAGATAAAATATGAGGAACAAAAAGGAAAGCTGAGAACTTAAACCTCAATAAACCTCAATAATCTTTTATGTTTCTTTGGCAAATGTTGATGCTTGCAAATCTGAAGTATATAAATATTGCAAATATTATACTGTGGCTTTTACAATCACCAGACAGAAAACATTTAATAGACTTTCTTAGACAGTAGCCTTCACACTTTCCATGTTTTCTTACTAGATAAGTAACCTTGTAAACCTAGATACACCTAGATACCTTGATAGAATTCATCCCTCGGCTACAGTTTACCATTGGTGCTTTTAATATTGGTAAGTGCTTCTTTTATTACAGAAAAAAAAGTAAATTTCCTTATTAAACACCCTTTGGTAGAAAACACCTTCAGCCTTGTTCTGCATTTTACAAGCTGTTTTATGTATGAATTTTTAAAGCAGACTACTTTAAACACACACATGGGGGGAGCAACAGCTGTGCAATAAAGGCAAACCTGGCTGCAAGGACACAGTGAAATGTATGTCCTGATCAATAAATATTCCATCATTATTACTATACTATTGATTATACTGTTATTGCTCTATAGGTGGCCCAAATAAAGTATGGCATTTATCTAGAAAAAAACTATTTCAGCTTACCAAGCAGCTGCATGATCAGCAACACAAGGAGGGGCCCATACAGTCTTATTTAACTCATATGGCAATGTTCTTCAGTAGTTTAATTTACTTTAGTGCCAGCTGTTCCTGTGTTGTTCTGGTCTTTGTAATATTGTGGAATAGAAATTGTGTGTGACTGAGTAAAACAGATTTCATTCATTACAGTTGCAGCTGATGCCTTGTGACTTCTAGTAGGTGGCACAGACCTAAAGTCCTTAGTGGAAACTTTAAGAGATTCAATTTAGTAACTACTATACTTCTCCTCCAGTACTGACGTACTTACGTTATTGTGCCCACGCAGTCAGAAATAGCATGAAAGGAGGAGCTATGGTGTAGAATGCATGCCGCCTAAAGCTTCTCATTTGTGTCTTCTAAGTGAGATTTATATTGGAGGATATCAGCTAAGCTATCACCTAATGATAGCTTAGCTGAAACCAGCTGACATGTTGGAGCTTGGCTTTGTTGTCTGCCTGAATGAACAACATGATGACCATGTGGAGTTGTCTGGTAAACAAATCAAAGTCAGGTTATACATAATTCGTGATACTGCAATTGTAGAGTAAAATAGAATAGAATAGAATAGAATAGCCCTTTATTGTCATTGTGCATGTACAAATTGTGAGCGCTCCACACCAACTGTGCCAGAATAAAATATAAATAGTAGACAGCAGGAATAAATAGCAAATGGGAGAAATATGTACAATCAAGAGGGATGTATACAAAAATAAGAGAAATGCACACACTGGAGAACAAAATAGTTGCAAAGTGCTCGGAGGAAGTGGAAAGAAAAGAATTGGTCTGAATTGGATTCATGTGTGAATGGCCAGAGTGATGAAGGTAACAGACCATGGCTCAGATTAGTGAGGTGGGTGGGCAGGGGTGGGGTGTCAGGGGATGGTGTTTGTTGACAGTCTGAATGGCCCTGGGGAAAAAGCTGTTTGTGAGTCTATTGGTGTGGGACCTGATTGACCTGAGGCAAGGATCAGAGGGCAGCAGGTTAAACAGGTGGTGGGTGGAGTACAGGGGGTCACCTGTGATGGCCCTGGTTTTCCAGACACAGGAGGATCTGGTGATGGTCTCCAGGGGTGGCAGAGGGCAGTGGATGATTTTTTTGGGCGGTGTCAATTTCCTTCTGCACAGCCTTCTCTACAGAAAGGTGTTTTCAACCACTGCTCCTGTGCAGTCCTGTCAAATCCCAACTGCATGTTGCTGGAATAGAGAAGAAATACCAAAGAAAAAATTCAGATAAAAATGCAGTGTGAAAGAAACAGACAGTGGCTTCAGTTCACACTTTTCTTTTTTTCTTTTTTTTTTTTTTTGGCCTGTCCCGTTTGGCTCTTTTGCCATCAGAATTGTTGTCTAAAGGCAAAGAAAGATGCCCAACGGATTTACTTTACCAAACTGACCATCCCAGCCTTGCCGTAATGGTCCATTTGATTCACCTTTTATTGTTTTATTTTATTTTCACTTACTGAATACGGGACAGACTTGACTGGGGGAAAGAAGGGGAGAAAGAAAGAGGGAAAGAGAAACAGCTGAGAAGAGGGACGGGGGAGAAGGGCAAAAGACAAAAACCAACAGAACGGGCAGAGAAAAAAAAATGCATATATCAATCACCTGGATCACCTGTTGAGAAAGAAAAAAGAAAGCAAGCAGAAGAGAACAAGAGTAATAGAATAAACAACATCACAATGATATATGGGAATATGACAGTAAATACTAAATGTTAAACATTATTGTGCAGCACATAAGATCAATAGAACACAGTGTGCTTTGAGGTAGGAGCCAAAAAGGGTGTAGTTTGTGGGTGTGATCACCCGTGTGTACACCTGTGAGCATGGACGCGCTTGTTTTTTGTTTTTTTAAAAGGTTCCTTCATGTAATAATCTGCTAGAGGGTGTGGGGGGGCCACAGCCCCGTCCTCCAGGGCGTGAAGCAGGTGTGGAGGAGATCAAAACTCCAGACATCCAGAGGCCCCCAGAACACAAGAGACCAAGGAAGACCAACAGAGGGGCAGCTGCGCCACTGTCCCGGAAAGAGCTGAGGAGAGTCCCAGATGAGGGGTCACTCAGCAGCCGCGGAGCAGAAGCCAGGGGGAGTTGCAGTGACGCGCCCGTGAGCTCCGCCGGCAGCCAGCTGCGCCTGAGTGACCGAGCCCCAGGCCGAGAGGCCGGGGGCACCCCACCTCCGAAGTGGCCCGAGCGAGCCCCAGGCTCCAGGCCCAGGCCCAGGCTCCAGGCCCCGCCCCTGGAGGGGGGAACTGCACCCAGACCCAGGTGGTGTTTCCCTTTTCCCTGCGGTGGGGGGAGGCAGACCGCCCCGACTCCGCAGCAGCAGGAAGGCTCCACACTCCAGACCGCAGTCGGACGGCCAACTCCTCCTCCTAGTCCTAGCCCCCCCCCCCCCGCTCCAGCAGGTCGCAGAGAACGGGGGTGAGAGAAGACTCCAAACCTCCCTCCACCCGTTCATTGTAATGTTGATGCATGTGTGTTCTAAGGTGCATTTAAAACCCAGGAGGGCATGGAGCTACCTGCCAGAGAGCAGCAGGTAAGCGCATGGTCCCTCCTGCTAGCCCTCAATGTCTACGTGTATTTAAAATTGAGAGGTGGGCAACGATGCCAGGGGTGGGGTGTACACCCTGATGGTACTTTGGACTCCGTGTATCGTGCCCACCCCCAAGATCCTATATGTATGTGTAATGAGAGTGTGAGTAATGTGAATGTCTAAGTTGTGGGATAAAATTGAGGCAGAGGCAGCCAGAAGGGGACAGAGGGGGGGGTAGCCTCCTCTGCACCCTGGTGACATACCCCTACTCCAAGGCCCTGCATGTGTGGGTGGTTGTGGTGGAGCGGGAAGAGGGAGGCAGCTGGAGATGGGGAGGGAAGGAAGGGAGGGGCAAGTGACCCCTCCCTGGGGCCAGCTCCCCCGCTGACCCCAGTAGGCACCCCCATACTCCGCGACCCGCCAGGGAAAGGGGGCCCAGGCCCATCCAGACCGGGGCCCAGTGCAGCAGCGCCGCCCGGCCCCACAGAGCCCGGGACAGTCCACCCAACCCCACCACAGAGAAAACTGCACCCACCCCACCATCCACTCATCTTCCAGACTACATAAGACAATAAACACCCAGGCTGAGATCTTCCTCCACCTCTCCTGTATCTCCCCCTCCTGCAGAGGGAGCTCCTGAGGAGAGGAAAGCTCCTGCAAGATGTGACAATCTCCCCCACCAGTTGAAGAGCCCCCCAGGTGGCTCGACGCACCGGCGGCACCCTGCTCCAGGGCTGGGCCCCCATGCACCCACCCGCCCACAACCCCGGCAACACACCAACCAGGACCCAAGCCCCCGAGGCCCGGTCCGGGTCCCAGCCCAGAGACGGAGCGCCCCCAGAACCTCACGCCCATCCCGGACCCACCCAGGGCCAGCCAGGCTACCAGGTCAGTAACCCACGTCCGTCAGCACAGACCCTCCCCTAGCCCCGCTGCACGCAGCCGCGAGGAAACAGTCACCGGAGAGCCAACAGAGCCCCTAACCGGACATGACCGTTACCCCGGGTTGAGCCCCCCACTTTTCACTGTTTTAAACACTGTTCCACTCTTGACTTTACTCAGCACATACAAAAATGCTCTAAAACATGATTAAATTTGGCTGTTTTGACTGAATGCAGAGGTTTTTTTGGGTTAGCACTTTGGCCAAAAATATAAGATCCTAAGATCCTAATATGACAAAAACACACTGGATAGATTAATCAAATAAACCAAGAAAACAGGTGTTCTGTGTACTGTGTTAATGTTAGAATAATTAAGACATTAGCATGCAACCGCTGTAATGATGCATGAGATTATTTAATCATTTTGCATTAAAATTCATAAAACTATCAACTGTGTCTGTTATCTCAGATAGTGATTCCAGTAAATTGCCTCCTGTGTGAGAGGTTTCTCTCATCCATGCCCTTTATTCTCCTTCACATTATTCATGTCTTCTGTTGGGGTCACGTTTGCTCAGGCAAACGTGAAAAAAGATATGTTCAGTAAAAAGCAAATCAAGATAAGCTGTAGCTTGATGAGTGAGTAGAGAGATTAGGACCACAACTGCTCCACTAAGAAGTTAATTGTATAGCAGCTTGTAGTGGAAAGTAAATCCATATATGGGAGATAAGTTATATTCTGTCTGACAGCTGGAAGCCTTATCACTGCACTGTTGCATAATTAAGAGGGGATCATTTCTAAAGATCCCTATGAAGGCTGAGGCTGGGGGAGCAGGCTGAGGGTCGCAGATGCCAACAGACTTAATAAACTGATCCGTAAGGCCAGCAATGTTGTGGGGATGGAGCTGGACTCCCTCAAGGTGGTGTCGGAGAGGCGGATGCTGTCCAAGATAAAGACAATGTTGGATAACACCTCCCACCCACTCCATGACATGTTGGTCAGTCACAGGAGCTCGTTCAGCGAGAGACTGAGATTACCGAAAAGCACCACTGAACGACACAGGAAATCATTCCTGCCTGTGGCCATCTCCCTGTACAACGCATCCACTTAACACACTGTTTGCTGCTACAACTACACATGTTTCTTTTCCAAATATTTATTTATAAGTGACTTATGTATGTATGTATGTATATATATGTATATATTGTACTATTCTTAGTTAGCGTATTGTCTGTCTTGTCTTAATGTTGGTTTAAAATGGAGCACTGTAACAAAAAATAATTTCCCCCAGGGATCAATAAAGTATTCTGATTCTGATTCTGATTCTGATTCTGAAGGCAGTCAGAAGGGACACAGTGTGTTATGGAAAAATCTTCACTCTATTTATATCATGAGCAACTCTGTCTTTGCATCAGGCCACTTTACCAAACTTGTATTTGAGAGAAGAGCTTGCACATCACCAGGTTACTGGACATACTGGACATTTTAAGCTCATAGATTTTAATTTTTTCCAAATGAAAAGCTGCACACAAGTCATAGTTAATGTCTTCATCAAAGCATTTTTTTGTATCTTTGATATTTTATCAGAAACCAGATATTTTCTAATGGGGCTCTTTATCTTCTGTGCAGATTCAAGCAGAATATATTTATGACGTTTTTATTTTTTTTCTGCAAGTGCAAGAAATTAGAAATAACTAAATACATAATCATGCTTTTGATTCTACAGGGTGGGCCATTTATATGGATACACCGTAATAAAATGTGAATGCTTGGTGATATTAAAGTCCTGTTTGTGGCACATTAGTATATGTGAGGGGGCAAACTCCTCAAGATGGGTGGTGACCATGGTGGCCATTTAGAAGTCGGCCATCTTGGATACAACTTTTGTTTTTTCAATAGGAAGAGGGCCATGTGACACATCAAACTTATTGGTAATGTCACAAGAAAAACAATGGTGTGCTTGGTTTCAACGTAACTTTATTCTTTCATGAGTTATTTACAAGTTTCTCTTTCTTCACAGCCATTGACATGTCGAAGAGGTTAACACATGAGGAGCAGTTCAAAATTGTGTTGATATCTGGTGAACGCAGTAACCGGGTCATTGCAGCAGATTTCAATGCAAGACCCCCTACGAGACCACTCATCTCCCATGCTACAGTTAGCAAACTGCTTGATAAGTTTCGTGAAACTGGTTCAGTGTTGGATTTGCCAAAACGTGGATGTAAGAAAACTGTCACTAATGAAGAAACATCAGTGCCTGTCCTAGCTTCATTCAGCAAGAGCCCAGTGTTGGATTCAGTGAGGACCAACTCCTCTGACTAAAAACCTCAAGTGACATATAGTGTCAGATTTTACAAATACCAAAAGTTTGCACATTTTTTTCCTTGTCTTTTTGCACAGTCTGTACATTCCCTTCAGATTTGCAGTAGTAAATCTGAGAGGTTACTCTGGGATACCACATAAACTAGGGGCTGCAATCGCTGCACATTCTTCAGGGAGCTACTGCACACCAGCTTATGACCTGCAAACACTCAAATTATGCATGCACAACTAAGCTTGTTGACAGTTTGTGTTAAGGTCTCGTTTTTGAAAAACACAGTGAAAATCAAAGTTCGACACCAGTAAAATTAGATGCCATTCTTGGTTTCAGTTTCTGGTGAAAATAGTCAGCACTGATACTGCTCTTTTATTCAGAACACTTTACAGTCACACCAAAACCACTCACAGCAAACAAGGGACTGTCATATTTATCAGAAGACTCTGGAGTTCTGCATTTCGTTCAGGGGCATTTTGACATGTGGACCGGAGGGGCTGCCCTCAGTTTTGGAAAAAGTGCTGCAATGCTCTGTCATCCAAAAACCAAACAGAATTATATTCAACTGTTCAAATAGAGCTCAGCAAGTACAGGTCTGAAACATGGATGTGCAGAAGGGCAGCATAAATAAATATTTTACTCTGTGTTCCATATGTTAAAAATGTGATTTCCTAAATATGATCAAAACAGGATGTGACTCATAACACGCGGGGTGAAAGTATGTCATTTAGAAATTCACTTGTAGTGTTATGAGTCATTACGGGGGTTGTGAATGCGGGGTGAAATTAAATGGGGAGCAAAAGAGAGGGACAGAAACAGAGACATATGGTGCTGTCACAGTAACAGACGGGGTGTAGACATGCGGTAAGTTGCGGATGTGAACAAAGATGCAGGGTCAGCAATGGTTTCATACACACATACACACATACAAAAACCACATCTCTTCATCTTGCAAAGCTTCTGTATTTAAAAAGCATAACAATGCTCCCACTGACTGACAATAAGAACTGCTAAAAAGATTATTCAGCTTACTTTTCATTATGCACATTTTCTAAAATACAAACAGAGTGAATTATTGGGGTTTGGTTCTCTAACTCAAATCAAATCAAATCAAATCACTTTTATTGTTACATCACATGTGCAGGTACACTGGTACAGCACATGTGAGTGAAATTCTTGTGTGCGAGCTTCACAAGCAACAGAGTTGTGCAAAATACAATAATGTAAACAAGCAAAATACAAGAATGGCTACATCTGAAACTAATAAATATATGTACAATATATAATAGTATATGCATTTCTGGATGTGTATACTAAATGTTTTTCTACGTGTGTGTGTGTGAATGCTGAATTGTACACTTAAGTCATGTGTGCAAATGCAAGCTAATTAGACTGGATGTTAGGTGAAACTGGAATGGCAGATGTGCTTTATGAGGCATGTCTGCCTACAGTGAGGACATTAAAACATTCAGTTTAAATCATAAAATGTTCTATAGTCTCCTCAAATAACACAGCTGACAAAGTATCTGTATTAAATCCTTTCTAGGCAAGTGGGACTTCAGCAGCTCATTATCTGAATCAAGCATCGTGGTGGCTCAGAGTGAGGCATTTCTGTGGGACTCTGCATGCAGGGCTGCACAAGAACTAGAGTTGGCCCCAGGGCATCTCCTAAGATCTCATAATGATGTAAACATTTCACACAAGTTGTAAGCATTTTTAAAAACAGCATTAATGCTATTCATCATGTTTTCTATCATGTCTAAGTAGTCAAAGAACAAAGGATTTTTAACAGTCCACGGTGTAATTATTTTCTGAAGAGACAGCACTGTAAGCTGTGAATGTCCTCCACGTGACTGTGTGTGTTATCTCCAGGCACTTTTTCCTACAGTCCAAAGACATGTGGTTAGTCGGGTAAACTGGTGAGTCTAAACTGGCTGTAGGTGTGAATGTGAGCGTGAATGGTTGTCTGGCTCTCTGTGTTAGTACCGTGACAGACCAAGTGACCTGGGATATGCTCCAGCCCCACTATGAGCTGAAATTGGTTGAATGGATGTATGGAAGGTGTATCTGGTGTTGTTTGTCTCTTTAACCAAGAAAAAACCCATTTAAACAATAACAATTTATAAATAATAAATAATAAAGCTAAAATAAATAATAATAATAATAATAATAATAATAATAATAATAATAATAATAATAATAATAATAATAATAATAATAATAATAATAATAATAATAATAAAAAGAAACAAACATGTTCTCTCACTGTGACTGTAGTCTGCTGGTCTTTACTTCCTCCATTAACATGGTCTGACTTGTATCACCTGATTCATGTTAATGTACATGAACAGGGTTAACATTTGGAGGCTTGAGGCTAAAGACTTCAGAGTTTGATGTGTCATAAATTATTTTGTGAAATAACCATAGTCCCCACACGCAGCTGATTTACATTTCATTATCTGTGTTTAAGTTAAAATTCAGGGACTGACACTTTTTTCTCAAAGCTTTGGTTCTTGGTTGCCATGGTGATGAGTGCCCTGTGGAGAGTCTGAAGAAAAAGTACATGCTGCATGGATGAAACATACTTACTCTTGAAATACATTCATTGTTTGCTAACTGTATCCACCACATTGGTTTTTACACAGTCAAGATGTGATTGAAGTGCAGACTTTCAGCTCTATTTTAAGCAGTTTAACAAAAGTATTTTATAAACTTGACAGACATTATTGTCTTTGAAAACAGTCATTTTCAGAGGCTCAAAAGTAACAGGAAAATTGTATTGTATGAGTAGCAGAGTCCTTTTTATTCCACGACAAACTAGGCAGGCAAAAGATGTTGAGTTGAACTTTTTGTTAGCAGTTCACTGGAAGTCAATGATGCAGTTGATGCACATTAGGGAAACCATCATCATTAATCTGACAAAATGCAAAACAGAATAAACCTACTCAAGAACAATCAACAATCTGGTACATTCTCAAAAATGAATGAATGCACTGGCCATGATAACGGCCCAAAGCTTGGTGCAAAAGTGGCCCAAAAGTTTCTCAAGGCAAATAAATTAAATATCATTCAACGGCCAAGCATGCTTTTCAGATACTGAAGACAAAACTTAATGCAGAAAGACCCACAAACAAGGAGCAACTGGAAGTGGCTGCAATAAAGCAGAGCATCTCAAAGGAGGAAACACAGCATTTGGTTGTGCCCATCTGTTCTACGCCTCAGATGGTCACTGACTACAAAGGATTTGAATCTAAGTATGAAAAACAATCCTTATATTTAACATTATGTTTGTGTGCCCAATTAATTTTAAGTCTCTGAAGACAGTGGACTGAACTGGGTCCAGTTCCTCAAGAGTTAATGCAATATTTTGTTAAACCCTCTGCACGTCAATCACATCTAGATTGTCTTAGTTAAAATAAAAAAAATGTCCAAAAAGTTATGAACATAAAAGCTAAAACTCTTTATGGAATATTATGCAGAAACACAATATTCCTCAAAATGTCCCAAATTACTCCATATTTGCTACAGACTTTATGTGAGTATTCTGATCATGTGTGACTTTATAACTGACAGCAAAGAAGTAAAATGATGGTAATCCGTCAGACTGAGAGCTTAATTTACTGCTTGTTAGTAAACTGTTGTTGATTTGTGAATGAGTGGATAAAGGGATGATTTTGAACACAGTCCAGAGGCTTTATTAAATCAAGTAATCAGATTTTCACTAAATGCTATCATGAGAAAGTATAACGTGTTTGGCTGACAGAAGCTCTTATTCATCGTCAAATGAAATGTTTGAGAGATGAAACAGAGATATCAGCGGCGGAGAGAACATTTACTTTACCCCCCTAAACACTTACTTGCTTAGGTCCTGTTTTGATCCTGAAATGACCTGTATCCCCTCAAAAGGAGTCCTAGAAGTACACATACACACATCTGTTAGTGTTTAAGAGACTATTTTGAGATGCTCTCCAGGCTTAAATGTTTAATCCAGTTAAATTTGTACTTCTCAGATTGTTAAATCCATCATGTGGAATGTCAGCTGAGTGTACAAGGTCAGCAAAACGTTGAAAGTAATTATTCAGTGAAAGAGTAACACACTTTTTCTCCTGCTTCTGCCTCAGCCAGAACCAGTTAAATCTAGTTTCATTTACTGCCCCTACATGTTTTTCAGTAAAGTGAGCTTCTGCTACCTTTATAAATACCTTTATAAGCCTGTAATGATCAGAGCACCCAGAAAAAAAACAACACACCTACAGCAAAAGATGGATTACAAATTTAGACAACACTTTCAGACAAAAGAAACATTAAAACAAAAGCAGCCGTCACTTTCAGTTAATTAATAGTTAAATAAAATGAAATTTAATACAATATACTGTCGAGTGAGTTCATTTTTCTAGACATGTAGAAAGTTAAATCACCACCACATTTTAAACAGCTAACTAAAGGTCCGTGTGTTTTCCAGGTTCATAGAACAAATCTTGCAAAATGCCACCTGAAAGCAGTTGTGTGTTACATGAATGCATTGAACTGATAGATGTTTTTTTGCCTTTGTAAGTCTATGTTGAACCAACCCCTTTTTCTCGTACTACAGAAGTGACTTTCACTTTCCCACACTGTCAAGCTGATTGTGACATCATTGGTCTAATCCAATCATCTTTCTGCTGACCTTCTTCTGGCCAATCAGCCTTGACACTGCATAAATCTTACTTTCGATCTGTCATTCTCCCTTGCTGACGCATTTGTGCAACCCACCTCCTCCCCATCACCGCATCTCCATCATCACTCATTCAAGCCTCCATCTTCATCTCCAGCACCAACGTCATGACTCCAGGGAGTCCTGCACTAATTCCTATCACTGCTGGGATTCCATTCTGCTGTGAAGGTCCGTCGGAGTCTAACCACAAAATACTTCAAACTGAATTCTGTACATCAATAAATCATTTTCAGTTCCTTCTAATGGCCTCTACTTTTTGAAATACAAATACTAATAGTAAAAATGTTGTATTGTTTAAAAACTACACAAAAAACACTGAAAAGTAATAAATAAAGTGGAATCATTGTACAAAGAACAAAATGGAAACATTATTCATAGAACATTACTATTCATAGTATAGTATAAACAGTAAATTACTATCATATTCAAAGATAAACTGAATGTAAAGTGTAATGTGATTCAACAGTAAATTATGTCTACTGCAGTTACAGAAACTGTACTAGACGGTTGAAGGACTTTAGCAGGAAGTTAAGCTCCTCCTTGAATCGCTACCTTATCGTGGTGGAGGGGTTTGTGTGTCACAGGGATCCCAGGGGCTATGTTGTCTGGGGGCTTTTGCCCCCTGGTAGGGTCTCCCATGGCAAATTGGCCCTGGGTGAGGGACCAGACAAAGAGCGATTCATAAGACCCTTATGAAAAGGACACCGAGGGAACAGTTTACCCTGCCCGGGATAGGGTTACCGGGGCCTCGCCCTGGAGCCAGGCCCGGGGAGGGTGCCCGAGGGCGAGCGTCTGGTGGCCGGGCCTTAGTCCATGGGGCCCGGCCGGGCACAGCCCGAAGAGGAGACATGGGCCCATCCTCCCGCAGGCCCACCACCCGCAGGAGGCGCCATAGGGGTCGGGTGCATTGTGTGCCGGGTGGCGGCCAGGAGCGGAGGCCCTGGCGGACTGACCCCCGGCTGCCAAGACTGGCAATATGGACATGGAATGTCACCTCTCTGGTGGGGAAGGAGCCTGAGTTAGTGCGTGAGGTTGAGAGGTACCGGCTAGATATAGTTGGGCTCACCTCTACACATGGCTTGGGCTCTGGAACCAGTCTCCTGGAGAGGGGCTGGACTCTGTCTCAGTCAGGAGTTGCCCTTGGTGAGAGGCGGCGGGCTGGGGTGGGTATCCTAATATCCCCTCGGCTTGCTGCCGGAACGTTGGGGGTACGAGAGGGTTTGTTCCCTGCGCCTTAGGGTCGGGGAACGGGTCCTGACTGTCATCTGCGCTTATGCGCCGAGTGGCAGTTCAGAGTACCCAGCCTTCTTAGAGTCCCTGGGGGGGGTGCTGGAGGGTGCTCCACCTGGAGACTCTGTTGTCCTGCTGGGAGACTTCAATGCTCACGTGGGTAACGACAGCGAGACCTGGAGGGGCGTGATTGGGAGGAACGGCCTCCCTGATCTGAACCCGAGCGGTGCTCTGTTATTGTACTTCTGTGCTAATCACAGTTTGGCCATAACGAACACCCTGTTCGAACATAAGAGTGTCCATAAGTGCACGTGGCACCAGGACGCTCTAGGCCGTAGGTCGATGATCGATTTTGTAATCGTATCAGCAGACCTGCGACCATATGTTCTGGACACTCGGGTAAAGAGAGGGGCTGAGCTGTCAACTGATCACCACCTGGTGGTGAGTTGGATCAGGTGGCGGGGGAAGACGCTGGACAGACCTGGTGCACCTAAACGCGTAGTGAGGGTGTGCTGGGAACGTCTAGCAGAGGCCCCAGTCCGCGAGATCTTCAACGCACACCTCCGGCAGAGCTTCAACAGCATTCCGAGGGAGACTGGGGACATTGAGTCCGAATGGACCATGTTCAGCGTCTCCATTGCCGAAGCTGCTGCATTGAGCTGCGGCCGCAAGGTGGTTGGTGCCTGCCATGGTGGTAACCCCCGAACCAAATGGTGGACACCAGAGGTGAAGGGAGCCACTAGGCTGAAGAAGGAGTCCTATCGGGCTTGGTTAGCCTGTGGGACTCCGGAGGCAACCGACAGGTATCGACAGGCCAAGCGGAATGCGGCTCGGGCAGTGGCTGAAGCAAAAACTCGGGTGTGGGAGGAGTTCGGAGAGGCCATGGAAAAAGACTTTCGGACTGCCTCGAAGAGATTCTGGCAAACCGTCAGACGTCTCAGGAGGGGAAAGCGGTGCTCTACCTGCACTGTGTATAGTGCTGGCGGAGCGCTGCTGACGTCGACTGAGAAAATTGTCAGGCGGTGGAAGTAATACTTCGAGGACCTCCTTAATCCCACTGACACGTCTTCTGAGGAGGAAGCAGAGTCTGGGGATGAGGGGAATGACCCGCCAATTTCCGGGGGCGAGGTCACTGAGGCAGTTAAACAACTCCTTGGTGGCAGAGCCCCTGGTGTTGATGAGGTCCGCCCTGAGTTCCTGAAGGCTCTGGACGTTGTAGGGCTGTCCTGGTTGACACGCCTCTGCAATGTTGCGTGGAGATCAGGGGCAGTACCTGTGGACTGGCAGACCGGGGTGGTGGTCCCCATCTTTAAGAAAGGGGACCAGAGGGTGTGTTCCAACTACAGGGCGATCACACTCCTCAGCCTCCCTGGGAAAGTCTATGCCAGGGTGCTGGAAAGGAGAGTTCGTCCGTTAGTCGAACCTCGGATACAGGAGGAACAATGCGGTTTCCGTCCTGGTCGCGGAACACTGGACCAGCTCTTTATCCTCTCCAGGATACTTGAGGGTGCATGGGAGTTTGCCCAACCAGTCTACATGTGTTTTGTGGACTTGGAGAAGGCATTCGACCGTGTCCCTCGGGGTGTCCTGTGGGAGGTGTTGCGGGAATATGGGGTGTCTGGCCCATTGCTACGGGCCATTCGATCCCTATACAACCGTTGCAAGAGCTTGGTTCGCATTGCCGGCAATAAGTCGGACTCGTTCCCGGTGGGTGATGGGCTCCGCCAGGGCTGCCCTTTGTCACCGGTTCTGTTCATAATTTTTATGGACAGGATTTCTAGGCGCAGCCAAGTGGCGGAGGGCTTTCGCTTTGGTGGCCTCAGAATCTCATCTCTGATTTTTGCAGATGATGTGGTTCTGTTGGCTTCATCAGGTGAGGGCCTCCAGCTCGCACTGGAACGGTTCGCAGCCGAGTGTGAAGCAGCGGGAATGAGGATCAGCACCTCCAAATCTGAGGCCATGGTTCTCAGCCGGAAAAGGGTGGAGTGCCCACTCCAGGTCGGGGATGAGTTCCTGCCCCAAGTGGAGGAGTTCAAGTATCTCGGGGTCTTGTTCACGAGTGATGGGAGAAGGGAGGCGGAGATCGACAGACGGATTGGGGCTGCAGCTGCAGTAATGCGGACGCTGCACCGGTCCGTCGTGGTGAAGAGGGAGCTGAGTGTAAAAGCGAAGCTCCCAATTTACCGGTCGGTCTACGTCCCTACTCTCACCTATGGCCACGAGCTGTGGGTAGTGACCGAAAGAACGAGATCGCGGATACAAGCGGCAGAAATGAGCTTCCTCCGAAGGGTGGCTGGCCTCTCCCTTAGAGATAGGGTGAGAAGTTCGGCCATCCGGGAGGGGCTCAGAGTAGAGCAGCTGCTGCTCCACATCGAAAGGAGCCAGCTGAGGTGGTTCGGGCATCTGACAAGGATGCCCCCTGGGCGCCTCCTGGGTGAGGTGTTCCAGGCATGTCCCACCGGGAGGAGGTCCCGGGGCAGACCCAGGACACGCTGGAGAGATTATATCTCTCGGCTGGCCTGGGAACGCCTTGGTATTCCCCCGGATAAGCTGGAGGAGGTGGCTGGGGAGAGGGAGGTCTGGGCCTCTTTGCTTAGGCTGCTGCCCCCACGACCCGGCCCCGGACAAAGCGGATGAGGATGGATGGTTAATGAACTGAGATCTCCAAATTTTGACAGCATCCACCTCTCTACATCTGTATGCAGAGGGTAGAACTCCACCCTCAGGACTAAGCTATTGCCCACCTTCACCAGACCACAGCATAGAAAACAGCATTCACCACCACAGTGTTAAAACTTTTCACAGCATCTACTAAAGACTCACTTACTTATATTGAAATTTTGAGGCATTGCCTGCATTGAAGTTAACATTACAGCTAATATTACAGTTTTTATATTTCTAATCACTATTGTCTGTGGCCTCATATTTATAATAAAAGTACTATAGATAGATAGATAGATAGATAGATAGATAGATAGATAGATAGATAGATAGATAGATAGATAGATAGATAGATAGATAGATAGATAGATAGATAGATAGATAGATAGATAGATAGATAGATAGATAGATAGATAGATAGATAGACACTATCTCTACTTTCAAGATTAGGCTTAAAACTTTCCTTTTTGCTAAAGCATATAGTTAGGGCTGGACCAGGTGACCCTGAATCCTCCCTTAGTTATGCTGCAATAGACATAGGCTGCCGGGGGATTCCCATGATGCATTGAGTTTTTCCTTTCCAGTCACCTTTCTCGCTCACTATGTATTAACAGACCTCTCTGCATTGAATCATATCTGTTATTAACCTCTGTCTCTCTTCCACAGCATGTCTTTTATCCTGTCTTCCTTCTCTCACCCCAACCGGTCGCAGCAGATGGCCGCCCCTCCCTGAGCCTGGTTCTGCCGGAGGTTTCTTCCTGTTAAAAGGGAGTTTTTCCTTCCCACTGTTGCCAAAGTGCTTGCTCATAGGGGGTCATATGATTGTTGGGTTTTTGTCTGTATCTATGAAGCGCCTTGAGGCGACTTATGTTGTGATTTGGCGCTATATAAATAAAATTGAATTGAATTGAATAGATAGATAGATAGATAGATAGATAGATAGATAGATAGATAGATAGATAGATAGATAGATAGATAGATAGATAGATAGATAGATAGATAGATAGATAGATAGATAGATAGATAGATAGATAGATAGATAGATAGATAGATAGATAGGTGGTGGTGTGGTGGTTAACACTGTTACCTCACTCAGTACTGAGTTTGACTCTACCATCTCCACTACAATCCAGAGATGTGTAGTTAGTGGGGTCACGTTAAATGGTGATTCTAAATTGCCTATAGGTGTGAATGAGAGTGGTAATGGTTGTCTGTCTTTCTGTGTAAGCCCTGCAATAGACTGGCGATCTCTGGCCTTATGACTGTTGGGATAGGCTCCACCCCTGAAAATGTTGAATTGGATAAAGGGAAGAGAATGGATGGATGGATGTACTTTAGATACTTACATTCTTGATCTGTCATATATAAAGGGCTAAACATCCTTGAACTAATCAGTTATAGTGCATTTTAGGAGGCACACATACTTTCCCACACAAATTTCACAGGCTACGATTTAAGAGAAGGATTTAAAGATTAGAATGATGGAACAAGACAGATGGTCAACTATATAGCATTGCCTGTCCAGTCCTGATAATCACATCTGACACTGACATGCTATTATGAAATCATATCATCCCACTGCAAGAAAAATTCTGTTTCTGAACTGCATGAATACTGTTGATCGTTGCAAAATGATTCCTTGTTCCACCTTACAGTGAAAAAACAACGACCAAAAAACATGCAAATATTGCAGATAATCATCAGGAGGATTTACACACATCAATAAGTAACTGCAGGCACTGACAATAGTCTGCCCAAAGAGATGAAAAATACCTGCTTCTGGTTTCCAAATCTTACCTTATTCTACCTGAACATGACAGCATTTTAATGACCAATCATTTTCCCCGATCAAAGACAAGTGTCTACAACACCTATATTATAGATGTATCATTAATATTAAAGACATACAGTAGATTAGAGGCATTGGCACTGTCACACATCATTTGTAAAATTAGTTTTGAATGTCTACATGAGGAAAATATGCCCTGTCATTCAGTAACTAGGGGGAAATTACATAATGTCCATGTGAATAACAATAGGGGCTTCTCCAAATGTGGACCTTAACATGAGTGTGTATTATTAAAAAATAGATCAGAAATGGCCTCTTTAAAGCCTGATCCATAAAACAATTGCCGGAAAAACATGTTTATTGATCACTCTGACAAATTAAAAAAATCTGGGGAGGGGCATCACACTGGTGATGTATGTAGAAGTGTCAAAACTCACAAAAAATGCCGTATCAATATGTCACACATGGCATTGCAAGATTATACACCAGTATAAGCAGTATGGCAAACAGCAGTAATAGTATAAATAGATGTTTTTTCATTTGACAGCGGATTGCAAGTAGTTGTGGAGTGGTTGAGCAACATCCTAAACATCTGGTTACTGCTTTCAATCGATTTTAGATTTTTGTCTAATTCATAAACACAGACAGTGCAATCAGTCTGAGACGGTCTGCACCAATAAGTGCAGCTTGTCTGGGACATCTGCCTTTGCAGTGGGGGACTGGACTGAACAGGTTTCCAACAGGTTGGATTCTGATTATATTTCCATAAAAATGAAAGCTGCTGTGTGCCCACTATATGGTTTGGTTGCTACCAGCTGACCAACTTGCCAACCGGTCAGAGAGTAGACATGTTTCCTTGGTGATTGGAGGTTGCCAGGGGTTGCTGACTGGTCGCTTGGCTTATGTGACTAATTGCTTATTTAACTTCACTCAATCATGATTTATTGAAATTATTTAAAAAAGACCCTGTGGCTGCTTATTATATGGGAAATAATCACCAACCTTAAAACCAGAATATTTATTACAGTGTATTGTTTTTAATAGTCAGTGTTTTGGGCTCGAGTCTTAGAAAACCATTTAGCCTTTGGCACAGTTAATTATACAGTAACCTCAGTGGCTGTGTTGTTATTGCAGCTGCAGACTGGTTCACTCATGTGTTGCACTCACATTTAAAAAATTTCTGTTTGTGTTTCTGTATATTTTAGGGCGAGTTACTGCAAACTACAATTTACATACTACATGCTATTTTCTAAAGCACCCAAAATGTTTTGGGAGTGTATAAATTAAATCTCATACCAATTAATCTGTCAGAGCAATAATTTGTAAGTCATGTACACATTATTTTCTTCTTTTATGCTCTTTGCTTAAGCACAGAAAGGTATGAGTTTTCTTACATTAATGCTTAACACAAGCATGCTACAAAGTAGGCAGCATCTCACTCTGTCTGAGGCACAGGAAATATCCATAAAACCTCTCAGAGGTAGCAATTATCCAAACACACTGATGAGCTCAGAGCACTTTGAATATCACTTAATTTCTACACATATTCTCAAGATATTAACGTTTGTTGAAACATTCTGGGTAATTGGTTTTCAGGTGGGTTCTTCTTTGTTCACTACCGCTGGAAGGAAACAAAAATAGTGTTTCTATTACAGCTTTTTAATTAACTCTCTGTCCTGCGTTACTTTCTTCCTCTTACTTGATTTGTGGCAGCATGCCTTGCAGGTACAGGAGGGGAGGTGTTGGCAGATGATAACACCTCTAAAACTGACAACACCTGAGCACAGTGATCCATTTAAAACAGTTCTTGAAGCTCAGTTTCTGTCCTAGCTGACACTTTTTTTGCACCATACTGCATCATACTCAACATTCTATCCCACCCATCTTCTCACAGCTTGTCTTAAACAAATTGGCTTGTTCAGTGACTTCTGCAGTGACATACTTCTACTTTTACAAAGACAGCATACAGAAAGAGACCACCATTGTGTTCCTTTCTGAATTGGTTGGTTATTTCAGTTGTGTCTAACCTACTTTAATACTATTCCAGCCAGAAAATCTAATTAGACTAATATCCTGTGTTCGTGGATGACTTATTCATGTATGGGAGATTGGATGTTATTATTCATTGATGAAATTATTGTTACTGGCAGTGTAGTGTAGTTTGAGTCACTACAGCATGCAGACTGTGGAAGTGAAGACAAGGGTAGGGATTCTAAATGAATTTTAAGCAGGAAATGATGACTTGGCTTAGGTCTTAACGAGGACATTTTTCACATCATAAGATGTGGAACCAGGATCAAGAGAAGAAAGAATCCAACAAGTAAATAAAATGCAAGCATAAGTGTGAAAGCACAAAGGATTTGATCCCTGAAACTATTAAAAACACTGCAAGTACTGGCACTTGGAGAAGAAGTTTATGATTAAAAGCTGTCCCTGAAACTGAAGCCTTGTTAAGATTAATTGTACTTCATTACGTTGAAATAAAGAAGGAGGAAAATGTAATAAATTCACATTTTGCTGCTTTTTGCTGACAGTGTATACAAGGACCTTGGGATTCATTTACATATGCTCAGCCCTGTTTACACAGCTAGTTCACTCATTATTTGGCTCACTGAAGTAAATTTTCACATAAAGGGACAACAGTCAGGCACCCTTCCTGGTGCCTTGGGCAAGATTAGGATTTGATGTGCAGCGATTTAGGTAATTAAGTAATTTATTATTTATATTCTTCACAAAACAAACCAGATGATGTCTGTTAGTCTGGATTCTTATTGATCGACCAGCTGCAATTACCATCGTAACAAAGGCTGTGGGAAAGTTGCTAGATGATAGTGTTGTCAATGTGTCAGGACAAAAACGCGGAGGACAAGCTTGTTCCAGATGGAAAAAGTTTGCTTTATGTGTTTGAATGTGAAGTGAATGTGTGCCTATATAACCTGTATTTATTTATTTTTATTTTTAGTAAATCTAACCTCAAAGTTTCTGATAATGAAAACCTACAAAGTAGAAGGATGCATGAGATATAATCTTGTTCCTTCTAGCTGAAAATCCTAGTTTAAACCACCACCTCATGTGTCTCCAGTTGTAAACTTTGCTTAGTGTGTTTGTGCTTTCTCATTTGCATTTTGCTTTATTTCAAAGTACTACCCTGCGAGGGGAAAAACACTGCTAAAGGGGTACCCAGTTCATTGAAGTATAACCAAATGGGGTCAGAATGTGACGAGCCGGCAGTGAGAATGTGTTGACTTAGCTTCTGCAGTCACTCCACGATCATACTTGCCTCCCCATCCTGCTACTGGCAGAGTGTAGCTATTTTGGCAGATGGCGTTCAGCAGGGACATCTTGTTCAGGTGAGGTAGCCAGATCACGTCCATCTGTTTGCATGGAGTGCAACTGCTCTCAACTATATCTAAATCTGCAGGGTTAATGCAATAAGCCAGGTGTGCAAGGAAAAGAATGGGAAAAAAATGATGGGCAGAAACAACAGCAGCTGATAGTGTTTTCAATCTCCCATGAAATAAAATGGGGAAAAAATATTTGGCTTTTTAACGTTGTTTCAAGGTCAAAGATGTTGCTAAAACATAGATTTAAATATATGAGCTCAATTTTTCTTTTTCACGTTCATAATATATCCACGCACACAAGAAAGGAAGTTCATGTAAAAACCTCTCATTTTAGGTGAATAGCTGACAAATAATCACCACTGTCAGTCAGGATTCGTGTTTTGGAAGTGCACACCGCTGATGTAAAAGTCAATTATGACTAAAAGTCCATGCCATCCTCTTAATGAAACCCCAATAAAACATGATGTACATGTTTGTGTGTGCACACAAGCAGGACATAATACAAGAAAATAGGGATAGACACAAGTTACAAGTTAGCAGAGACAGAGAGAGGCTGACCTTCACCTCAGGCAATGCTTTTCCTTAGAACATTTTTTTTCCTCAAACTGAAGGCTGATGCTCAAAAATACACGGATCAGTAAAGTAATCTAGTTGGCGGTCACTTGACAGGACCGTCTGAGATGTATGGCTACAAGCTGATATGACAAAAAGTCTATTATTGACCTTTGGCCTAGGGTACTGCAGTGACAAGTGCACTCATAAGCTACTTCATGCTTGAACATGATATTTGCGATAGCTTTTTAATGCTTAGTGCAGAACAATCAAAAGCTGCTATGTTTTAGGTCAGGGAGGCCAATCTTCCCATTACTAACCTCCATGTTTTTCTACTGAAGATGAATGAAATCCCCACATAAAGACAGATATATGGAACTACTACCATATTATGGTAAATGGCCTGTATTTGTATAGCGCTTTACTAGTCCCTAAGGACCCCATAGCGCTTTACACATTCAGTCATCCACCCATTCACACACACATTGGTGATGGCAAGCTACATTGTTGCCACAGCTACACTGACAGAGGCGAGGCTGCTGGACACTGGCGCCACCGGGCCCTCTGACCACCACCAGTAGGCAACGGGTGAAGTGTCTTGCCCAAGGACACAACGACCGAGACTGTCCGAGCCGGGGATCGAACCAGCAACCTTCCGATTACAAGGCAAACTCGTGGTTGGTAAGATCCAGTAAGTTAAAGTGAGGTAAGGCTCTCCAGGAAAAACACCAGAAAAGCAGTAGTGATCAGCAGGGGCTTGTGGCTATCCCGTCACAACAAGAAGCCCTGCCTATGTCTGATGCCTGAACTGCACTGGACCCAGTTTCAGTGTTTATGGTTGGAGGACTAAGTTGTGTCTTTTAGGGCTCTGTGTATAGTATTTAAAAGTAGTTAAAGAAAACCCCAATTAAATACCAAATAATATTTATTTATCATTCCATTTTACTTCTGAACAAATGATATTGCATTGGCTAAATATATGTTACACTTTTTTAAACAATCTTTAATAATTTTAAAACAAGAAACAAAAGCTGTAAACATTTTCACAGTGCATCTGAAACATCACTGACAACAATGAGAATAATTTAATACATCTAACGCATTTGTTCAAGCCTATGTAGTTAGACAGAATTGTTTTCATATACATACATACAGACACACATATACATATTTACACAACACATTCAGCTTTGTTTGTGTCTAAAAAGCTGAAGAAAGGTGCATCAAAACTCCTGGTGTTTGTGTACTCATGAACAAAACTGCATCTCAGAAAATAAAAAGGGAAACATGGACTGATTTAAAGACTTGGCTGTTTTAGTCAGAAAATTCTAGTTGCATTGCTCAATTACATTAATCTTTATTTACAATGCATTAATACAGCTATTATAACACAGTGCAAACAGAATGTAACGTAATATTCTGACCAAGCATAGACTCAAAGGTCTTTGCCATGTTGCCAGGCTGTATCTTGACAGAATATAGAGATACAGAAGATACAGATACAGAAACCTTCAGAAAGAAGGTTAAGATTAATATGATTAGCAAAAGTTTTAACACACTCTAATGGTGGGAACAGGATTTATTAATGCAAGGACTAACTATAATTGCACCAAGCTTGAACTTTTTCAGACAGCTCAGACATATTGGCACTAAATGTAACCTCCCTCATTGTAAAATGCTCATATAAGCTTGTTTAACAACATTAAAGCCTTCAAAGTACTTAAATCTTTCAATTCAAGTTCACCAGATGCATGCACATTAACATCATTATAGATAAGTTTTCCACTTGGATAATGGGCTTTATATTATGGCCAATTGAATATCCAGCCTTTTTTCTCTTTTCTATAGACATTAGAAGGGGGAAAAGGAAGTAAGCAGCTCGTTTGGACTGAAACTTGTTTGGACTGCATTTAAAACATCAAGAAAATAAAAATCATCACCATTTCAAGACACTGCAAGGTGTTGCTCCATCTCTATTTTCATGTTTTGACTGATATTTATAATAACATACATCATAATTAGGCATTTGTACAAACACGTATTATCTTCATCCATGCAAACAATCGACATGAAATCCCTGACGTCAGATATATACAATGCAATATTATTTGAAGGAGTAAAGTCAGTGTAGATTACCCAGGTGAATGGCTAGTAGTACAGACTGCACACCTAGGTACTTGCAATATTTGTTCATAGAGTAGAACAGAATAGAAAAAATAGACATCAGAATCAGATTTTCACAGTTATGTTTCCTGTTTTGAATGTCCTTTTTTTTGCCCAAAGACTGTGGGCAAAACAGAGCCTATCAAGCACTGGACTTGAAGCCGAGTCTTTGATATGTTGTTTTTCATTTTCTTTTCTTTTTTATTATGTTAACCTGGATATTGGTAGAAAAATATGACAGTCCAAGACAGTATTTTTTTGGCTTTGACAGTTAGTGTAAAGGTGACTGTAACCTTTGGTTGCAGCATGACAAGCAGAAACTTCACACACTTCAGTTTTTATACTACTTTTCTCATGTTTAAAATGTTATAGTTACTATGAAACCACCATCATTAGTCACATAACAGAAAAATAAGTACAATCATTTGTTTCTTTCTAGGAAATGTTTACCATACCATCCTGCACACAGTTCAAAGGCTTTGTGTCACTTATTTTTTTCCAACCTGGAGGTTGTGGAGCAAGAAACAGCAATGAGCTGCTTACCCTGAACATCCAGGAAATCTTTGATATATAAATGAAAAGCTGAAGATAATGTTGTCTACAACATCCTCATAAAAAATAAAAAACTGACTCTATGAGTCCGTGGAGAGCCTGTTGTTGTCTTTGCAAAGGGAGCAAGTTTTCACATGTACATGAGTCAGCTGAAATAAACTCGAGCTCCAGATGGCCCGAGGCTTTCCTCACCTCATTTCACAGTTAGCTCCAGGTTCAAAAGATTCTCAAACTTGAACTTCACAACACTTGACGTGTATAACTCTTTTAATATGGCCAGACTCGAGATTTTCCATTGCTTTTATTCTCGTGAAACCTCACAAAATAGTTTTAAGAACAATCAGAGTTATATCACAGCAAATACTACAGATCTGGGCTTTGTAAACTCTGAGCTGAAGGTTGCCTGGGGTTATCCCACTTTAGAGACTGAAGCAGCTGTCATTTGGTGTTCAGCCAGGAAACAGCACTGCAGTAGAAAACGCAAAAGGCTGCACTGTTGGTGGTGTGTTGCATGAGGATGAAGACGCACCAACCTAGTATCATATCGCATTAAAGTACCTCCTGACTGATCTTTAGTGTCGGTGTGGGAGAGAGTTTTTATGCGATGCAGAAAGTGTTGACCTTATTAGCTTTGATTAGTCGCATAACCAAAATGGATACAATCATACTTATGGCCTTCCCTTATCTTAATGACATTGTAGTTAATGAATATTGTAGGAAATTATATATTCAATAAACTATATAACTAATAAATAAAACTAAACTAATCATAAAGTCAGTAGTGGATCTGATTGAGTAACATATTCATGCAAAGCTGGTTTAAGTAATAGATGAGTCCCATCAGATGGCAAAAAACTGTGAAGTAATTCCTAACACCGAGACAAAAGTTAGAATTACAACACTATGAGACATGCTTCTGCAACCTACCTCTCTCATATTCTGCATTGCTGTCACATATTTAATGAGTATCTAGTGAGTTATCCCATTTAATCACTATTCTGCCCTAACTTGTGTCTTTTCTTTGCAGAAGTAATTTCTTTAAAGGTGGAGAATCTGGCACTCGTTCATATCTGTGACATATATAAGTAAGTATGACTTACTTTAATTTATTCAAACTCCCTGGATTCACAGTGCTCATACGTGTTTCAGAAAGAATTCTGCTAATATTTTAAAAAATTCCTGGATTTGAAATAGTTAATAAGTTTGGCAGTGTTTTTTGGGACAATTTTATTAAAGCTGCTTAATAAAATAAATTGGACTTCCCCCTCCTTTTCTTTCCTGGCTTGTCCAAGGTTATACAGTTTACTGCCTGTGCACAGTGCCAGAGCAAGTGAGGAAATACTGTGCAGCTGCTGTTTTCGGCATCATCCACATTTGAATAATATTGTGTGCGGCTGTGCATATTCATTTTCATATTCAATAGACCTCACCACAAAGTTTTACATGCACAACACCAAAAAGAGAAGTACATAATTCTGCTGAATCTCCCACGTATCAGTGTTCTAGCCTCAGCAAACTGAGCAATGCTAATGTCAGCCTGAACACAACTTAAGTTCACAACTGAGAAATAAGCCTTGAGCTAACAAGCGTCTAAGCCCAGGGCTAAGTGTCTTGTGAAAAGCCCATGTGGAGTATTATAGTTCAGGTGGTATTAGTAATTTTGAATCCATTTCTCCATAAACTGTCCCGACTGAGGCTAGAGGAGTTATTGTAGCAAACAGCAGAATGCACCACATGTGGTGACCTGGTTGTTTTGCATGACTTTAAGCTAATTATTCCATGCCAAACTGAACGTGAAAGCAGAAAATCTGAAATGCTTTTGTAGTTTTTGTGTGTGTGCGCGCTTGTGTGTAAACTGCACAGAACTGCAGTCTTCGGTCTCAGCCTTTCTGTAAGAAAGGAATCATGGTATCAAAGTCATGCCAGTTAATCACAAGTTGCACTCCAGCACATCCAATTAATTTTGCCCATGGCAGGTCGTTTTGTACTTTTGAGTTGATGGCCTATGCTGTCGGGAGGGAGGTGGTATAAAATTGCTTGTTGGACAAACATTTCAGTTAACCTCATCCATCCTCACTATGCTTTTTTTTTTTTTTTTTTAAAATTAAAATAATGTTGATGGGTGCTGAGGCAAAGCCTTGTGTCTCTCACATTAAAAACAAGCAAAAGAAGTACTAAAGGCAAGCGTTCTATCCACAGGCAGGCTTTTTTCTCCCATTTTGTTAAAATGGCTCTGATTAAAAGATCGCTCAGCTTTATTACAATTTTGGGTCTTAGTCTCATAGGTTTGGTGCTCAGTGAAGCCAGTAATAATAACACACTAACTTGTTTATTTGCGGAAATTTGGAACAGGACAACATTTTTTTAGTACCCTGATTAAAGCCTCTTTCCAAGCCCTAAGGCAACCAAAGATAATGAAAAAGTTTGTTTTCCTAAAGTGCTTGTTTTAAACCAAATAACCATCTCACTTTTTCCTTGGCTAGTTGGGCTACATTGTAGAGATGCTTCTGTGACATGAAAAAAAATCCTAACCCAAAATATGAAAAATAAGCTTTTAAGTTCTAAATGCTGCAGGTGTTTTTTTTTTTTCATTTTATTTATTTATTTTTTCTTCTTCCTTTTGAAAAGAATGAAAATATGACCCAGCTCTGCCACCAAAGGCAACCTTATAATCCCAGGCTCGGAATTCAAGATAAATAAATCATCAATCAGCCTTTTAATGAGTCTTTTCCACAGTTAATGTCATAAAAGATACTAATTCATTTGCAGCAGAAATTCTGCACAAAGAAATTTCTTTTTGCTCTTTTAAACTGGTCTTCAGAAAGTGCTAAAACCACCCAAACAGAATCACTGACAGAGTTCAATGTAGTTCTGATCACAAACAGTTAGTGTCCATAAGTATTTGGACAGTGTTTTCTTTTTTTTTTGGCAATTTTGCCTCTGCACACCATCACGGTGAGTTTTAAATCAGACAAGAAGTTTAACAAAAGTAACTGCAATAACCTAAAGTTTAAGTTCAGAAATTACAGTCATTTTTATTGTATTGTATTTTATTTTATTTTTTTTTCAACTTTATATGTCCCTCAATTTTAGAGGCTCAAATGTAACTGGACGATTTACTGTCAAAAGGTTTCATGCCCAGATGAGACCTGTTCCATCGTTACTCTACGACAAATTAAAATTGATGAAAGAATTGGAGTTAATTGCTGAACATGCTTTTTGGTAGCTGTTCACTCTAAATGTTGATATTTTCTTTGTAGATTAGCCTAAAAAGTCATATAAAATCTATCAGAGAGATAGTCTAAGGAGCTTGGAAAGAAAGTGGCTGAACTTCTTTAAGTTTTGTGAAGATGTTGCATGAAGACTTTTCACCTCTTCAGTTCTATCAGAAAAAACATTAGGACCGGTGAAATCAACAACCTGGTGACGTCCATGTTCTAGATTTCAGCCAATGATTGACTGCAGCGTATTTTCATCGAAGTATTGAAAACAATAAAATTATGTTAGTTAGTCCAATTACTTTTGAGTCACTGAAAAAGGGCTTATTATAAAAAATGGCTGAAACGCCTAAACAGCTGACACTCTCCACTCCATCAAAATCTTCTTGCCTGGACAGAGGTGACTAGGAAAAATGGAAATAGAAGACAACATCTCCTCCTTGCAGATGTACCTTCTGGACAAAAAGGTGGCTCACCAAGCCAAATCTTTCCCTAAGTGCTTTGTATTAACACCCAAAGTGTCTGCTTTAACTATAGGAGTAGAGGTTTTGATTTCTCCTCGACAATGAGGTGAAAGCACTCTTTTCATTTTAGATACAACAACAAAGACAACAACAACAATAACAATAACCCTGTGGTCCTTCAATTTGAGGCATACATAAATACATAATATTTAAATACAGTACTCATAATAAACAGATAAAATGTGGTTCAGGGAGTAGGAAGTTTCATCGTCAGTTCCTCCCTCCAAGCCCAGCGTAAAATGACTTGCATGGTGACTCTTCAGTCTTGGTTTACACTTGAACTGATCACATAGTTGCTGACACTTGTTCATTTGACCTGATAAAATGCTGATGCACACACCAGTGAAATGTTTGGCTTGCTTATCCTCCTGTATTGGCTTTTAACCACATATTTTTTTGGCAGTATCACATATTTGAGGCATGAAAGTAGTTTTAAACTTTTTATTTCTTTTAAATCAGTCTTACCATTTTTGTTTGTTTGATTGCATTTTCACTTTCCCCCCAACTTGCACTTACTGTTATTTGGGCTTCATTCGTGCCACTTTTTGCTTCATACTTCATTTTCCACTTGTTCCTCTAGAGAAAGTCACTCTGCATCTCATTGGAGAGCTGGCTGACAGCCACTTCACTGTGTACGGATCCTTGAAGAATCCTGGCGGTTTGCTGAGGACTGTAGTCTATACAATTTTCTCTATTACCGTTGTCTGTTTCTGGGCAAGGACAGTGTCTGCAGGTCCTGTGGTTCTCTGGTAACCCATTGGATAACCTTGTAGAGTTGCATTCTTCTTTGTGATGGGACTGCCTGCAAATTCCCTTCTCTGCAGAGCCACCCTGGCACAAACATCCACAGAGTCTCCTTCTGCAATTCGCCACATCTCGACACAAGGACTTGCGAAAATTGGGCTTGAAAGCCAGGTAGACGATAGGGTTGTAAAGGGTGGAAGACTTGGCAAAGATAGCTGCCACAGCAAAAGCTATAGGTGGTACAGTTGTTGAGTTACCAAACGCTGCCCACATAGACACAATAGCATATGGACTCCATGCTGTCAGGAAACCGATGCAAACTGCCACTGAAAGCTAAAAAATAGACACAACACAGCAAATAAAATGCAATGCAAACATGAATTCATGAAGGAAATAATATTTAGTATAAGTCATTTGAAAAGAAAATAATGCACGTACCTTAACGATAAGCGCTTGTGCATTGGTGATCTTGTTCTGTGGGGACATATGCTGCTGCACAGCCTGGTGTGAGCCACGGACAGTCAGCAGGATGAATGTGTAGGAAAGAAAAATTATAGTGCAGGGCAAAATATAGCAGAAGAAGAAGAGACAGATGATGTAGCTCATAGCTGCAGAATTATAGTTCGGCGCATGCCAGTTGATGCAGCATGCTGTACCATAAGGCTCAGGCCCGTACTCTCCCCAGCCCGACAGGGGACCGACAGCAAAGACTCCAGCGTAGCACCAGATGCCTGCAACCAGCAGGCATGCATGGACATATGAAAACTTGTTACCTAAAGACGAGTGTGAGAAGGCAGAGGGAGGACAAGAGAAAAGAGTTTTAGAATTGATTATTGACAGATAAGGACATAAAGAAGATATAGTAGGCTCCATTTAAGATACACTGTGATTTATTAACATACTACAAGTAGTACTGCACTTATCCAGCAAATAAGGGGCTCAGAAAAAAATGCCAAAACAACCCTGGCAACTAGTGATGTGCGATACCACTGATTTCCTTTCCGATCCGATACCAAGTAAAATTCAGGGTGGTATCAGTGATACTGATCCGATACCGATACTTTGTACAAAAACATATTTTATTTATTGTATCTTTTACTGTATCTCAAATTATAGCTTCATAATGATTACGGGACATCAGACTACTTGTTCTTATCGCTTAATAATGCAGAATTATCATATAGAAATAAAAAAAAACTGAAGTTGTGCCTACTTGAAAACATTGCCTGTAGCACTAAAGGACTCCGTGAGAGACGTCTGTCTCCCTCTAGCACCACCTGTCCCTCTCCTCCTCTTCAGTTCGCCTCAACATACACTCGTCATATTCTGTGATACGATTTACTGTGAGGTGTTTGATGAGGTTAGTGGTGTTGCCACAACACCTCACTGTCTTGCCACATGTATCGCAAACCACGTCTCGGCTGTTTGTGGAGGTAAAATACATCCATGCATGACTCCATTTACGCTCAGTCATTGTTGTGAGTGCGCACGCCAAGGGGCTGCGACACATTTATACAGCCGTATTTCACACATGACTATGAAAGGCGGAACATGAAGTAGTTCCTTCAAAAGTAGACAATTATATAGTTTCTTTCCACTGTGTTCCTGTTAAAGATAAACTACAAATTTACCCTAAATTACCAAAATATCGATATTTTAATATGAGAATCGATTCTAGAACATAAATGACTGGTATCGGAGGAATCGATATTTCAGTATCGATTCGCACATCACTACTGGCAACACTCTTCTAAAGTTGTTGTGAGTGAAGTGAAGATGAGAACAGAGGAAACCTTACTCATGACACCACACAGCCCCTTCAGCAGGATGCCAGCCCTTTTTTATGGTTCAAGCTGATGGTGGGGGGTCATTTTGCCCCAAGGCACTCACTCAACTGTGTCAGCAATTACAGTTGGCTTTTATCTGATTTTGGCCACCCCTTTCCCAATCAGAACTCCAGCTATCCACGTGGCACATGAAGGAATTATTATTTCTAAGAAAGTCCTCAACTCTCCCTTTTATAGTCTAGCCCACTGGAAGCTATTAGAATCATTCTTACATAAAGTAGCGTGAGACCAAGGATTTCTGAGGCGCAAATATGTTGGAGGCTTGCTCTGAGTCAATAAATTACACTTATTCTTGGTCTAACCTTCTGCTAGCAGATGGGATAAGTTGGTGTGAAACTCCTGTCACTGCATGTTTGCAATTATTGTCTGGATCCAAACATCCACATTGTTTTGTTTGTGTGCTTGTTTGACTAGGAGGGCTGTGTGACAGTGTATAAAAGCAAGAAAACAACACATTTGAACAAAGTTTCTTGCAGGAAAAAATATATGACAGTGTAATTATTTGTGCTCATTTGCATTTCAAACACATTTGCTTGTGAAGCTTGTAGTCTCTTGGCTTTTATTCTCTGCATTATAGACTGTGCGCCACTGAAAAACAGACAAGAGGAGCTATTTCATAACACAGCCTTCAATTATAATGTGCCTATTAGCCAAAGTTAGGACAAATCCTGAAATATCTGCATCATATACTGTAAGTGGACACTTTTCATTAGATGTATATAATCTCCACCTGCATCTCATAACTCATCCTGCAGCACTACATTAGTTTTGTGCTCTCTGTGCTCTTTTTTCCATTTGTTTTGATTTTGTTTCTTGAACAGCTTGACCTGCTTTTCTATTATATTAAAGTACTAGAACATGCCTGTTAGGCAGGGTTTTACTTAGTGGACTATAAAGATGATCGATGCAGCCCCCAGTTCTGTGATCCCTGCAGTGTGTATGGGCAAGTGTGCAAAGGATATAAATGAGAATATTGCTTAAATCTGGCACTTAATCAGCACACCCATTCATCGAGTGAGGATAGTAATAAGGGTTCCTAATTAAAACTAAATTACAGGTTATCAATTAATTTATGCCTGCATATTCAGTGTTTTTTTAAATTATGATTTATGAATTATAAATTATGAATTATAGTCAAGTGCTGCTTCGGATTATCAAAGTTTCAAATATTAAAGAAAAGAATGGTTTAATGAAGCACATACAAGTAAATGATAAGTCTTGAAAATTAACCTTTATCAACCATGAATTCAGTGCTTTTTGGATGTGCTAACGGTGTATTGAAATGTTACACTGATCCAGAATCAGCTATTTGTGCTGGTTTGGCTTAGTCATAAATAACTGTGTAGAACAACAAATTCTCAGAGCCCACAAAACGTAACTGTGCTTTTTAACATTTTGTGGAGGAGTGCAGCAGCAGAATTTCCCTCAGTTTATAGTGTCCCATAAAACCCTTGGTTTCTATGGATTCAAGAGTAAAGGGCACCATATTACCATCAGATTTGTAGCAGTACAAACGCCAGCATGATGGTGAGAACTAAAGAGGTAAAATCCAGGATTAAAAACAAAATGCTAACTGTGAATAATTAATATATATAACACAATGAAATTTTAACTGGTTTATACTGTCCAGCTACACAAACATGAATGTTGCAATAAATGTTTCTCTTCCCTAATTCTGTCCCTGTTTTGAGAATTTAATTTCAAAACTTCAGCATTTCTAAATCTGGTCTTTTTTTCAATAATCAGTCTACTTTTACTCTTTTACTGCTGCTAATTAGCAAATAGCTGAACCCTTTTAGTTGTGACTGGAAAAAATCTCATTATTCTATCTGAACTCAATGGGAATTTTATCTAAAACTTTTAGACTATGGATGCAAACCCACAAATAAAAGAAGGTGAGTAGAAGTATGATTAGTGAAGCTTCCCATAGCAATAACACTAAGACTCTATTGGTATATATTGAAAAAAATTACTCACTTTAACCTGTGTAAAGAGCTGATGCTTTGAAGACGAAACTATTATTATTATTATTATTATTATTATTATTATTATTATTATTATTATTATTATTATTGTTGTTGTTGTTGTTGTTGTTGTTGTGCAGCCAACTCTATGATTACCTTAAGTACTTGTATGAATACGAAGCAGACCTTGAGTTAAGCTAATACAGATAAATAATAAAGAAACGGTGAAGAGGTTTGAAAGTGAACACGTAAGGACCATCGTAGCTGAACTAAAAGAGCTTTCAGACAAGCCTGGCACACAGTTTTGAAAGGTTGAGATCAAGGAATCAACACCTTGATTTTTAACCCAGAATAAAGATGCCTTTGATGCTTTCACGATATTTAGATAACTGAAATACTGAAATGTTACATTCATTACAGTTTTTAAGAACAATTACCAGTTTTTCTATAACATCTGAAGTGGTAAAAATGCACATGTGAACAACTAACATTTTAAAACACACAATGAATGACAGGAAACACAAACTTTTATGTATTACAATTATTTGGATTCATTCAATTCATCTATAGAAGCCTTTCTTGCTGCTAAAGCTGCAGTCATTAGTTGTTTTCGGACAATGACACATTTCGCGTTGTAATTTCTGTCTTTGTACACACCAGAGTGGATGATTAAATAAATTGTGACAAAAGCGCAGACTTTCAGCTTTAATTCAAGGGGCTTAACAAACCATTAAAATAGTACAGCTATTTCTGGCCTTCATAATCTTCAGTGTAACTACTAATATAAACCTTGAGGAAACCCTCTTGTTATCTAGTCATGAAGACATATATTGACTATAGACATATCTTGATTATAAACCTTAACAATGACACGCAAACTACCGTGGAGATGGAAGAGTTTTTCTTAACCATGGAAATAATTCTGTCATCACGCACTTTAGTTCTCTTCTGTGGTCTCTCGTGCCTTTTGGTTGTCTGGTGGTTTATTTCGATTTTTCAACCTATACAGTGGGGCAAAAAAGTATTTAGTCAGCCACCGATTGTGCAAGTTCCCCCACTTAAAATGATGACAGAGGTCAGTAATTTGCACCAGAGGTACACTTCAACTGTGAGAGACAGAATGTGAAAAAAAAATCCATGAATCCACATGGTAGGATTTGTAAAGAATTTATTCGTAAATTAGGGTGGAAAATAAGTATTTGGTCACCTCAAACAAGGAAAATCTCTGGCTCTCACAGACCTGTAACGTCTTCTGTAAGAAGCTTTTATGTCCCCCACTCGTTACCTGTATGAATGGCACCTGTTTGAACTCATCATCTGTATAAAAGACACCTGTCCACAGCCTCAAACAGTCAGACTCCAAACGCCGCCATGGCCAAGACCAAAGAGCTTTCGAAGGACACCAGGAAAAGTATTGTAGACCTGCACCAGACTGGGAAGAGTGAATCTACAATAGGCAAGCAGCTTGGTGTGAAAAAATCAACTGTGGGAGCAATCATCAGAAAATGGAAGACATACAAGACCACTGATAATCTCCCTCGATCTGGGGCTCCACGCAAGATCTCATCCCGTGGGGTCAAAATGATCATGAGAACGGTGAGCAAAGATCCCAGAACCACACGGGGGGACCTGGTGAATGACCTGCAGAGAGCTGGGACCAAAGTAACAAAGGTCACCATCAGTAACACACTACAACGGCAGGGAATCAAATCCCGCAGTGCCAGACGTGTTCCGCTGCTGAAGCCAGTGCATGTCCAGGCCCGTCTGAAGTTTGCCAGAGAGCACATGGATGATACAGCAGAGGATTGGGAGAATGTCATGTGGTCAGATGAAACCAAAGTAGAACTTTTTGGTATAAACTCAACTCGTCGTGTTTGGAGGAAGAAGAATACTGAGTTGCATCCCAAGAACACCATACCTACTGTGAAGCATGGGGGTGGAAACATCATGCTATGGGGCTGTTTTTCTGCCAAGGGGACAGGACGACTGATCCGTGTTAAGGACAGAATGAATGGGGCCATGTATCGTGAGATTTTGAGCCAAAACCTCCTTCCATCAGTGAGAACTTTGAAGATGAAACGAGGCTGGGTCTTCCAACATGACAATGATCCAAAACACACCGCCCGGGCAACAAAGGAGTGGCTCCGTAAGAAGCATTTGAAAGTCCTGGAGTGGCCTAGCCAGTCTCCAGACCTCAACCCCATAGAAAATCTGTGGCGGGAGTTGAAAGTCCGTGTTGCTCGGCGACAGCCCCAAAACATCACTGCTCTCGAGAAGATCTGCATGGAGGAATGGGCCAAAATACCAGCTACTGTGTGTGCAAACCTGGTAAAGACCTATAGTAAACGTTTGACCTCTGTTATTGCCAACAAAGGTTATGTTACAAAGTATTGAGTTGTATTTTTGTTATTGACCAAATACTTATTTTCCACCCTGATTTACGAATAAATTCTTTACAAATCCTACCATGTGGATTCATGGATTTTTTTTTCACATTCTGTCTCTCACAGTTGAAGTGTACCTCTGGTGCAAATTACTGACCTCTGTCATCATTTTAAGTGGGGGAACTTGCACAATCGGTGGCTGACTAAATACTTTTTTGCCCCACTGTACATATATCACACAGAACCTTTGGGGATGTATGATACAGAATAAGAAAAAAACCCTTCTGCAACAGTAATTTTTTTTGGTCTTCTTAGAGCTACGCTGGAATTAAGCTATATCTACACTGGAAGCATCATACAGCCAGCCCTTTGATTCCTTGACCAAGTCAAATAAATAAGGTAATGCTAGCTAAGAGGCCAAATGTGGATATCAGATATGACTTGTTCATCCTAAACTGTAACAAGAATGGAACAAAGTATTGAATCATGTCATTCAATGAAGAAAGAAGAAATATCTGTTAAATGTGCAGGAATGAAACAGGGAAAAAAGAGAGATGCATCAGTTAGGTCTCATTCCAAGGGCATGAAACATTGATGTTGTGTCAATTTGGTAGCATCTCACAGATATGCGCCACATGTCATTTTTTTTGTCAGCGCCTTATGTGCACAGTCTAGGCAGCAGTGAGACAAACCTCTCACTCACATGCTTGTAATAGACTCCTGCATATCATTTTAATGGAAGGGGTAAACACGCATTGAGGTAATTTCCAGTGCCAAAGCCTATTTTCTCTATCTTCGCCCAAGGAAGTACTCTATACAACACAACCTAACCAATGAGTTAAGTCCATCCATTCATTCTTCCACTCAATCAAATTCAGGGCTGGAGCCTATCCCAGCTGTCTTAGGAGAAGAGGCACCCTGGGCCTGGACAGGTTTCCAGTCTGTCACAGACCTAACAGTAGATTGCTCACATTCACACCTGTGAGCAATTTAGATTTACCAGTTGACCCCAATAATTGGATGTCTTTGGACTGTGAGAGAAGCCAGAGAGAACCCACACAAGCACAGGGAGATGCACATGCAAACTCCACAAAGAAAGGCCCTGGCCTGATGGTGGAATTGAACTCAGGACTGTCTTGATGTGAGGCACCAGTGAGTCAGGTGAGAATAAAAAATAGCCACAAATGAAATAAATAAAAGGGTTAAAACAAAGCCAAAGCTCCAAACTCAAATATCCAAAAGGAGTATAAACAAGAAACTAGCATACTCCACCACCACTCCTCTCAATGCAGACTTTTTCTAGTAACATCCAATAATGCTGCTGTTTTGGCAGCCACTTAAAAAGCAACAACGACAACAAAAAAGAACAAAACAAAAACACCTTCTGGGTTTGTTTGTGATGTTATCTGCGTCTAACAAAAGAATATTACTTGATGCACTGCAATGTGTACGTGTTGGTAGTGTATGTTGTCTCTCTATGCTTTTCTTTCTCTCTTCTTCTCATACTCCCCAATGGCTACAGCAGATTGCTCTCCCTCCCTGAGTCTGGGTCTGCCAGAGGTCTCTTCCTGTTAAAATGAGTTCTTCATTCCCACTGCTGCCAAGTGGCTGCCGGGATAGTTGGATTGTTAGGGGGCCTTGGAATAATACTGTAGAGTCTTTAGTTACAATATAAAGCATCGTGAAATAATTATTGTGAAGTGATACTGGAAAGAGGCAGGGACACTTGCATCTTATGCCAACTGCATCCTGAGAACTCCCATAGAGAAACAGTTTGACACAGCAAAGTGGTTCATGTGAGTGAGTGAGCATAAGTTTGGTTGTGATTCAAAATGAGTTGCAGAATGAAAAAATGTTAAATGGAAAACACCTGAAAAGTTGCAAAAGGTTTCTGTAGATCATCCATGGAAAACAACCAATAATGGAATTACATTTCAAGTAAACTCACTGAGATCACACAGAATCTTATTTCACTGGTTTCACAATAACCCTAAACAACCATGTCTTTGATTTTCTTTATTGCCTCAGTTTGGGTCATTCTCGCGGGTCACTAAATTCCTTAGTGTTAAAATAGTGCATTGTTTTGCAATGTAAAGCATTAAAAACTGGTGTTGTTACCGTAGTTAGGACAGCAGACCTTGAGCCAGCAGACACAGGAGAGCACTGTTAGGTTGGTCAGACTGCACAGGCCAAACAAAACACCACAAAAGGCATACACAGTACAGGCTGTCTCATTAAACAACCACCTGAATGGAGAGAGAAAGAAAACAGAACATGTGTTACTGTGTGATATTAAGTGAGAGTTTGCCTGCAAATTCCCTTTGGTGAATTTCAGTCAATGAGACTGCAATACATTTTCTGGTCTCCTGGATCATATTCAACTGTAGCATGCGGTGAAGCACTCTGACCCAATAATGGTGCATATGACAGCTATCAGCAGCAAATGGTCAGAGAATAAGACAGCAGGCAGACAATCATAGGAAGAGACAGAAGACAGACAAAGGTATTATGTAGGATGCATGAACAAAGGAGACATAAATGCTTTCCACATTATCTAAAACATTTTTATCAGTGCAACACATAGAAAATATTACAAAAATAGGAAACATGTTATTGTCCAAAGCTCAATGACAGTGGAGTTAAAAAGACATTTGCATTGTTTATTGTTTTTTGCACAAATACTACTTAAAATCATACACCTGGAAACTTCACACAGAGTTAAACTGAAAATTCTGGCTTTTCATCTGCACTACACAGGGCCTTGCTATGCTACTTGTGTCTTTTTCAGCATTTTTTCCAACCTTGAGTAGCATCTGTAGTCATCTTTTCAGGCTGCAGTTGGGCTCAACAACCTTGTAAAGCCTCAGAGGCAAAACCCTCAGAGGCAGAAATCACTTACTGCTTCTTCCCAAGGTCTATGCTATGAGCACACAGCAAGAATTACAAGCAAAAATGATCTCAAAATTAGAATATCAACATTTTCATAAATGTGGAGGGTTTTTTCAAATTTTGATTGCTGAAGTGACAATATCAGATATACCATTAATGTGTTGCAAATCTAGCATGATAGTATATTTCCACCTCCATTTTATACAAATGGAAAAATCACAAAATCCTTTAAAAATGCATTTATTTGTATTTTATCTGTCGTATCCACAAACAATCAAATATGATGAATTTATGTCTGCAAGCATCTGCTTACAAAACCTTAATTTGTCTTTTAATGCATGTCGTAAACTACTGCTCAGGCTGTTAAAGCCCTGGTTTTCGTCGGCAGCTACAGCCTTGCCTTTCAAACCACTCCTCTAACCTCACTCTTCATCTGTCTTTTTCCTTCTATCCTTGTCTCTCATGAAGATAAAAATGTGAAGATGACATAAAAGAGGACTAGATGAAATTTGAAAAAAAAATTGAAAACCTGAATTGTCACTCACATGTGTGTGTAGGTTGAAGGTATTGCAAATGGAAACAAGGTTACGGTCATGCTCAGGTCACTGATGGACAGGTTTACCACAAAGAACTCTGCTGGCTTCAAGGAGGACTTCTTTCTATAGGCCACGAACAGCAGGATGCCATTTCCAAGCACCGACAGCACACCTAGGACACAGAGCAATATAATGTAAAGAGCTGAAGAATTTGAGTCCACATTAAAAGGATTGACCTTGGGGGGATAAATCACTCACCAAAAATGGTGTAGAGCGTTCCCATGATGAAGTCATTGTCTTTTGATATTTTAGACATGAACAGAAATGTTTCGGAGGCATTTCCCATCTAGAACAAAAATGGAAAAACAGACGGGTATAATAAAAAGGAAGAAAAACACAGAATATGTGTTTTCACCCTCAGGCATAAAAACACAACGGCAAAAATATCTGCATTAAAATGTTACATACTGACATCTTTGGAGGATTGAACACAACAACAAAATAGTTCACCCTGATCAACACTGTGTAAATAGGAGGCCATATCAAGCATATTTCATCATTTACATCAGACAGTCATTAAACATATCAGCCACATAAGTAAGAATTCCTTGAAGTTGATGTGTTGGAGGGCAAAAATGGATAAGGATTGTAACTTAAGGTGACTTTACATGGGTCAAGTCATGTTGGGGGCTGCTACTAATTTTCATGGTTAGTACCTTCCAAAACTTGTCCAAGGAAGATCAACTGATGAAGCAACAGTGGGGACATTGGTGCCCAAGGAAAAGAGTGCCAAAACTGCATACTGCAAACCATTTTGTTTCACACTTAAATGTGCTTGTGATGGACATCAGGACTAGGCCATAGGTCAACGAAAGACAGTGAGGGTGGTCTGATGAGTCATGTAATTCTTTTTCAGTATGTTTACAGGCATGCTGCTGAAGTGCTGGCTTGTCCTTTCAGTTCTCCAGATGTTAGCCTGGTCATGCATCCATTGGATGTGCAAAGTTATCCTTGTAACTTATTTTTCTTGCTATACTTCAAGAGACCAAAAGTCTTTTGGTTGCATATTGTGATTCTACAGAAGAATAGGCAAGTGGCTTTAATGCTTCCCCCTGCTTCTTTTTGAAACCTTCAGAAAATTCGCGCAGTCTCATCAAAGACTAGAGCAGAGAAGAGAAGAGAAGATGGTGCAGAAATCCGATGCCACCCTTCACTTCATAATCACTCTTATCTTGAAAGGCCGGCAGAGATGTGCATACACAGCATGACCCACTGCCAATACAGTTTTCATTGTGACCAACACAAGTTGCTGATGTAAGCTTTCTACAGAAAATTATGGGCGGAGATAAGATGGAAATATATTCATAGCCTTTCTATTTACTCAATTACTTCACCTGTACTGAGGGGCACAGGCAAGTTAAATCACCTGGGGTTAAGAGTTGAGCTGCTTGTGTATAAATCCCTATAACCATTCACACTAGAATTTATCTTCAAAGAGCCAGAGATTTCTTTGTGTGGGTTTTCTAATTCAATTTTATGTGGCCCTTATGTGGCCAAGCATAGCTTGTAAGTAGATACAGTCCTGCTCAAGTTTGTGTGTAAGTGTAAACACTTGCTTTAGTATTTGCATAAGTATTGAGATATGCAATTTCAGTATTTAAGTAGATTTTTTTCTCATAAACTGCTGGATGTAATATGTGACAAGCTGTAGTTACTACATCAGCTGATATGTATACTTTCAAGCCAGCCATGTTTTGTGACATATGATTTTTCGCCTTTTCCCTTTTCATTTGTTTTTTAAGATTAAATAGAAATATGACCTGAAACATCATATTTTAAAGTCCTAAAAGTTAAATGTGAGAACCTAATTAATCAAATTATGTGAAACCATTACACTTGTTCATTTACCTAAGAAAAATAATTATACACTTCACGTTTGCAAAGGGCCATAATAAGTGAATCCCAGATTTATCAGTATGTTTGGTTAAATTAGAATTAGGTGTTTTCAATGGCACTAGTGACAACTGTTCGTAGGAAACAATTTTTATTTAAGAAAGAAGGCTCTAAAAAAAATTGATCTTCACTTCATACCATGATGGAAAAAAAGGAGAAGGCTGGTCACGTAGTTGATAAATACTCCACTTAGACAGGGTATACACATGAAGGAAATTCAAGACTATTGATCTGCTCTTCATGAGCGATCAAACGTCACTCCAGAAAGAGTTCACAAGGAACTACAAGCCTGTCCCATATTTGCTAATGTTCATGTGTCAATAATCGTGAGAATACTGAGCAACAATAAAGCACTGCGTCCCAAAAAAGAGCACATGTGCACATCTGTTTTCCGCTAAAAATGAAATGATAGGCTTTTGGAATAATGTTTTGAGGACTGATGAGACATAGAGCGTATTGTCTTATGTCTAGGGAAAGAAAACCACTGCATTCCCATTTGTGGAAAATGGTAATGGTTTTCAGCCTGGAGCTTGAACACAGAGCAAGTTGGAGCAGGTTATACTGTATGTGGAGCATAGGCTACCATAGTGATATATCCTAGAGTGATCTACCCGAAGATACCAGACTAACGGTCTAACCCTGCCACACACTACAGGCCCATTTTGAAACTGAACCTTGACAGGGTCGTACAATTTGAAGGTGGAATAGAAGACAATACTAAAATAAAACTAAAAATGGGGAACAAGTATAATTGGGTGGACAGTAGCCAAAAGAGGGATGGTAACCAGGGAGTCAGGGACCAAGCTGAGAATTAAAAAGTTGATTGATATACAAATTTGTTTTTCAGAGATTCTAAAAAAAAGAGGCAATCTTTTTTTGCATGTTTTATAATCAGGTGCAGAGAATGGTGGTTCAATTTTTGTATGATGAGCAGAGAGCTGATTACAGTTTTTAGTGACGAAAAAAATGGTCAGCATGCAAACATAGAGGTATAAAGGAACCCAGAGTGAATGTATGCTGACCTCAAGTCCAGTAGCGAGAGCAAGAGGAAAATACTTACCAATGAACAGCAGAATTAATGAATTAATGAAAATAAGTTGATGAACTTCTAGTGCATGAACTTCTTTAAATTAAGATGCATTTTTTAATGTTCATTGAAAACAAAGTGTTTTTTTTCTCTTGATAAGTGAACAATTACACAATAACAATTACTCTTAGCAAAAATAATTGTTAAATTGTCATCATCACTGAACACGTTGCTGTTAAAAAACAAAAACAAATTCTGCTTTATAGCTTGTCTTTTTATTCCATTCATGTAATGTGATCCCAAAGCAAAAGTATGCTGCATTTTCAGTCTCCTTGATTGACCTGAAATTTCAGAATCAGTTCAATAATCCACAGAATGCTTAAATCTTCTGCTTCTCATTCTCCTTCATCTCAACCTGACTCAAGTTTGACAACTTATCACCAAGGCAGCACCAAATGGATATCTCACACATGAAAAAAAACAAATGCATATTTATACCCTTTTCCTGTTTCGTGTAAAGCAAAACATCCCAAGACACAGCATTTGAAAATGAATGATGGAATAAATGTGCTCTTGTTGTGCACTCAGACTTTCAGACTACATTTTATGTGCAGTTCTGAGTATGTGCAACAAGTTAAGTGTACATGGGAGCCAAGCCAAACTTCCATTAAGGTTTTTTATGCCTTAATGAATAAACACTGAATATTCAGCATTCAGACATTTGTATTCAGACTTCATACCATGGCTGGACTATCAGCAAGTTGATTCTAAATGATTGCAAATGATAAAAAAAAAATACTCTACCATCACATGTTGGAACAAAGTTTGTGCTAAAGCAAGGATATTTTCACATGGGCTGTCTATGTCTATGGCCCGAAGGGAGGTAAACTACTGTACTGGTCAACCTGAGTTGTTTGTGACTGCGATTATGGGTCATGAATGAGGAGATACTAATGATTTTATTGGCTAAAAAGAAGAAATAGTTGGTTAGGGTACATGAGAAGATGTGAGTTTGGACAAACAAATAGGTATGGACAAATACTTTATTTGTAATACTTGGGTGTTGCTGTTCACTCTCCATTATATCATTTAAAATTTATATTAGTCTTAATAAAAAAGTGTGTTGGTAGCTCTGGTTTCAAAAACATATATTTCAATTGGCAGTCAGTTCAGGAAATGAACCATTTAAATGAAGAATGTGGCAAAATTGAAAAGATCAAATAATGACATACAGCATACCTTGGCCTCAGAGACGCAGCTATGCAGACCTCTACTAAAATGTTAACAATTTAGTGTGATCCATTTTTAAAACATTTTCATGTTTGTTTTGGTTCTTTTGACGAGTTATTAATAGGGATGGGTATTGTTTAGGTTTTATCCGATACCGGTGCCAAATCGGTACTTTTGAAACGGTGCCGGTGCTCAAACGGTGCTCAAACCGGTGCTTAAAGAATGGAGAACACAAAATTGGTCCAAAAACCTCTCATGTTCAGCTGTTTTTTGTAAAAATATAACAATGTTAGCCTTTTCTGCAGCTATGGGGCATATATGGTATCACTCTTGGCTGGAAGCAGTGCTTAAACAATGGAAAAAACACAAACTTTGTCCTAAACCTCTCATGTTTAACTGTTTTCCACTTTTTCTTTGGTCATTTTAGCCTTTTTAGCCAGGGTGAAGGGAGTATCTGCCATCAAACAAGAGGACAGCCGCATGTAGCTATGATGATGTTTGCTAGTTCACCTTACATGCATTAATGTAATAACGTATGGAACGCCAGGACTGCCATAATGAATTAATTAAATACACCATTAAATAATTAATTAAATGTGGCAATAATTAATTAAAATTGGAATTAATTAATTAAATAAATAGTTATGACACATGTAATTAATTAATTATTGACACATTTAATTAATTATTTATGTATTTCACATTTTAATTAATTATTGGCACATGTAATTAATTAATTATTGACACATTTAATTAATTATTTATGTATTTCACATTTTAATTAATTATTGACACATTTAATTAATTATTGACACATTTAATTAATTATTTAATGATATATTTATTTATTTCATTTTGGCAGTCCTGACGCCTGGCTCTCGTCATGAAATAATTTTATCTGTCAGCCTCACCCATCAAACTCAGGGGGCGGGGTTAACGCTGCCCATGCAGCTTCTCTAACATTTGATTGGTTGCCGTGCAAAGTAAGTCAAAACAGGTCGATCCTAGAAAATCGATTGCTTGTGTAGACTTGGGGCAGCCAGTTATCCCAGAATGCAGATCAAATCACAAGCAGCAATGGTGGTGGTGTAGTTTTAAAATACCCCGTTTTTCTGTCACCAGCTACACTTTTAACAGTGTTTTAGCCGCGAATGTCGCGACGTATGTCTGGTCAGGTTGTCAACATAGAACATGTTTGCAAAAGTGCTCAGATGTTTTCAGAGATTTCACTAGCTCTGCTAACAGTTAGCATGCAGAGTGCACCGAGGGGGTTACGTTAACCGGTTTGTTTACATATTCCACTCTCCGTGTTCCACATGTTGCATTCGCAGATTCTCATTTTCACCGAACGATCGTCTCTTTCCGCCTGGTCTTGTGTCTCTGTGCTTCTGTAACATAAAGAACGAGCTGACATTTTTCTCACGAAACCAGCGATCAGCTCAACAGACCCTCAGTTTACCTGCATGCATCCTCCTCCTCATCTGTCAGCTGTTTAACACCTGCTGCTAATTCAAGAAACACGCCTAGTTACCTGGTGATAGTCACAGTTTAACTGGGCAGCCGGTGCTCGATATAACGCAATGTCAGCGCATTTTTCTGCACAAGATAAGTAAATATAGTGTTTTCCCCGAGCGCAGAGCTGCTGGAGCTTGTTTCCTTACAGAGCACTTTATAGGCGAACAGCTTTATCAGCGGCTGATGTCCAATCACCGGCACACAGCTTTCAAACCTCAGCTGAGTTTTAGCTCTCAGTGGTTAAACGCTGGACTTCATTCACTCAGGTTCTGTCTGTCGGGTCACGTTTACTTCGCTGTTTTATTTACAACTGAGCAAATCGGTTTGGCTGAGGTTAAAGTTACGTTTCATAACTGCATAGTTTCACAGACGTTTAATGGTTCACTGGCACATGTGTTAGACTGAACTATCATCTAAATATCATCTGTTTTTTAATAGTTATTCAACTGTATTCTAAGCACCAGCTGTCTGTTAGAATGTGATTTTTTTTCTCTCTCTGTTGGCAGAGGTATAAAAATGCGCAGGAAAATCTGACATGCATGGCGAACTTCACCGACGATATTTAGGGAGGAATAAACACACATCAAACATAAATGAACCATTTGTCTGTCTCCATAATTGAGAGAATTTTCTCTTCTTATGTCAACACTCTCTCTCTTTTTTTTTGCTTTTTTTTTGCTTTTTCGGTCATGTTATGTTTACCTGTCAAAGGCTTGTTACAAACTATGAAACACATCGTGCAGACTTCTGGATGTTAGAAGAAAACTAATACTGCTCATGAATGAGACTAAAGGCAGGAAGGTGTCCTTTAAAACTAAACATGTTAATAGGACCTCCCTGTTTATATCATAGTTTATGATATAGCACGTGTATTTCAGTAATAGCCTGCTGAGGCCACTATACGTGCTGGCCTCATATCAAATGTGAAGGCAGACTGAGTCTATGTTTGACGTTTTTTATATCTAATCTTCCTTTTCAAACATTTAAACAGCAGCGAGTCTGCAGCTGAGGGAATACAAATTCAAATTGTCGGAACAGGTTTGCTCGTTTCTTGGATTCATTTGGTGATTTATTAAATGTATAACTGTTATTCTAATCTGCTGCTGAGTCTCTTACACTTTTCTTTATGCTGTATATTTTCACGTCTCTGGAATAGTTGGCAGTTAGATAGTCAGCTGGGAAACTTTGTGTTAACTCATGGAGCTGAGGATATCGTGGATATGCTGACCTCGCTGCGTGGTGTACAGAGCGAGGTCAGCATGATTAATATTCACAATAAAAATATTAGCCGAACATCATGAAGTCTGTATGTGTTTCATAGTGTCGAACAACCTTTGTACAGTTAAAGCCAGCAGTTACTACATGACGGAAACACCAACGTTATCTCTTTTATGTGTTTATACACAGGTCACGCTGATTACTGAACAAAAACCCAAAGATCAGATGTTAAACAGATTTATTTGCTCTCTCTCCTCCTTAAACATGTTTTTAATGTTAGTTATAATTCAGAATTGGCGACTGAAACACGTAGGACACATAAGAACATCAGGAAATAAAACACCGATAAATATAACCTCAGTAAAAGAAGTCAGCGGGGGTTACTACAGCTGTGTACCGGGGCCTGCGCTTTGTCGGTGGGATTGCTTGCGAGGCGAGCGGGTCTATCCCACGCTTTGCCGTGAGACTGGGACGACATCTCCGAAATCATCGAAACACTTTTGCAAAGAGGCTGTATCTTGACAAACCGACCAGACACATGAAGATTAAACCACTACATTCTCGGCTAAAAAAATATTAAAACGGTATTTGGTAACACACAAACAGGGTTTTTCAAAGCTCAGTTCTGTTAGCTTCCACATGCCGGTTGTTGTGTGCTAGAAACAATGGCCACCAGGCCAAAGCAATGGTTTTGACTCGATCAGCGTTAACCCCGCCCCCTGAGTTTGATGGGTGAGGCTGACAGATAAAATTATTTCATGATGAGAGCCAGGCATCAGGACTGCCAAAATGAAATAAATAAATATATCATTAAATAATTAATTAAATGTGTCAATAATTAATGAAATGTGTCAATAATTAATTAAAATGTGAAATACATAAATAATTAATTAAATGTGTCAATAATTAATTAATTAAATGTGTCAATAATTAATTAAAATGTGAAATACATAAATAATTAATTAAATGTGTCAATAATTAATTAATTACATGTGTCATAACTATTTATTTAATTAATTAATTCCAATTTTAATTAATTATTGCCACATTTAATTAATTATTTAATGGTGTATTTAATTAATTCATTATGGCAGTCCTGGCGTTCCATAATAACGTGGTTAGCCTACTCAACGTAAATTAGCTACTCACGCAGAGAAGAACGGCTGCTGCTGCCACCATCATCCGTCATCATTTCTGCTACACTGGCAGGGCTAGGGGCCAGGACTCTCCTCTTCGTGTTTTTGGGGGATGTTGCATAACAGGCAACCCACCCGCAGTAGATGTGCTCGGTGTGAGGTCTCGCAGCAAGCTATCAAATACAGCGCATTTCTGGGCTTTTAAAAAAAACGCTATGCGTCGCCAGGTGTTTCATCGGATTTGAGGTGTTACCTCCTTTGACAGTATCACAGTATCAGCTTAAAGCACTTGTTGCAGGCTGCTGAGTTTGCATCTTTTGCTGTGAAGTACAGCCAGACTTCTGACCGCTTCGCCTTGGACATTTTTAATCTGTAGCTCTGCTCTAACAGAACGTACGTACCTGGCCCCGCCTACTGTCCTCGGAAACGTAAAATGATTGGCTAGATTCTAAAGTGTATCACAGCTCAGGAAAAAAAAGCACCGAAATAAAGCACCGAAATGTGCGCTGCTTTTCGGTCTGGTTACTACCGTTTATGTCAGAACCGGTGCCATCATGGCACCGGACACCGGTACCCATCCCTAGTTATTAATATTTGTTATTGCAGTAAAGTACTGCAGCTATAAAGTCAGACCATCTACAGGTTTAGTTGATAAGAAGCCTGATGCACTCAAACAGCATTATCGAGTGGAGGAAATACTGTAAACTACACAATCTTTTAGCTTACAATCACCTATTACTCTTCAGGAGGAATGAAAGATTCATATATATGCAATTATTTTAGCACAAAATATTAGGAAAAATTTTTTCTGTTACCATCTATAATTATTTATGAGTAAACTAAGAAACTACACCACAAAGTCAGGTAAGACACAAATAGCAGGAATTTCCACCGAGATTACTTGAAATCATATCACCACCTCTCTGTCATTATATTATTGTATTATTAAATAATTCAGGTTCATCTTGTTGATCATTTCAGGTCTTGGGCTACTAGAATGACACATTATTTAGGTTACAACTAAATATTACAAAAAATCTAGCTGTTGTCAGTAATAACAAGCAAATGAAGTAGAAGCTGTACTTCATATATTAGTTATAAACCCAAATTTACTACTCTTTTGTGTATAATTTAGGCTATTAAGAAGAATGTCCAAAAAACTGCTTTATCCATTTATTTTTTGCAGCCACGACACCTCATTTCATTTAGCATGCTTCCATAAAAATCAGAGATCAGCTATTGCAATAAACAAAAGATGCACACAGTTCCCGGGGCGATTGTGGCTCAAGAGTTGGGAGTTCGCCTTGTAATTGGAAGGTTGCCAGTTCGAGCCCCGGCTTGGACAGTCTCGGTCGTTGTGTCCTTGGGCAAGACACTTCACCTGTTGCCTACTGGTGGTGGTCAGAGGGCCCGGTGGCGCCAGTGTCCGGCAGCCTCGCCTCTGTCAGTGCGCCCCAGGGTGGCTGTGGCTACAATGTAGCTTGCCATCACCAGTGTGTGAATGGGTGTGTGAATGGGTGGATGACTGGATATGTAAAGCGCTTTGGGGTCCTTAGGGACTAGTAAAGCGCTATATAAATACAGGCCATTTACCATTTATTCCTTGTAAGGGGTAGAATTTGAAGTGTGATTTCATCTGGTCTACTCTAAAGAATGCAATATGCCAACAAAAAGAAACACTGAAAGAGCACAAAACAGAAAAGAAAATTCAGTACAAAAGGCTGAAAGAATGTAAAGCAGCTTTAATACGTGTAATTTTAAAGAATCTGGTTAAAGATAGACAATAACAAAAGCAATAAGGTTGCTCATTGTTTCAGCATAATAGGTGGTTTATGTCAGGTCTGAAAGATACCTAATAGCAGGGCTGAGCATCTGAGGTTGCCTAAGAAATAGATTAGAAAAGTTGTAAATGAATTCTTTACACAAGACAGGATTTGAAGGTTTCTTTATTGAAAAGATAAAATTGAAGGTTTTCTTTAGCACGCAAACAAACAAAACAAAACAAGAAACAAAACAAACAAACAAACATCTTTGCTACTGCTGAAGATTTATCCAAAAAATAAATAAATAAATAAAAAATAAAAGAAATCAGACTCTAAATCTACTGCTATTGGGTCTACTGCTGAAGATTTCTAAATCCCTCATCTTTAATAGCATGTTTATGCTTTTGCAAATAGTTTGAAAAGAGCCAAAGAACGGACTGTTCAGTTTTTGTCAGACTCTCATAGGAAACAAATATAATAGTAGCTGCAGATTTGGAGCCAAGTTATGCAGTTATTCTCAAACAATTTCAAAATGTGAGAATATAAGCATTCTCACCCAGGCAAATTGGCCCTGGGTGAGGGACCAGACAAAGAGCGATTCATGGAGGGTGCTCCACCTGGAGACTCTGTTGTCCTGCTGGGAGACTTCAATGCTCACGTGGGTAACAACAGCGAGACCTGGAGGGGCGTGATTGGGAGGAACGGCCTCCCTGATCTGAACCCGAGCGGTGCTTTGTTATTGGACTTCTGTGCTAATCACAGTTTGGCCATAACGAACACCCTGTTCGAACATAAGAGTGTCCATAAGTGCACGTGGCACCAGGACGCTCTAGGCCGTAGGTCGATGATCGATTTTGTAATCGTATCAGCAGACCTGCGACCATATGTTCTGGACACTCGGGTAAAGAGAGGGGCTGAGCTGTCAACTGATCACCACCTGGTGGTGAGTTGGATCAGGTGGCGGGGGAGGACGCTGGACAGACCTGGTGCACCTAAACGCATAGTGAGGGTGTGCTGGGAACGTCTAGCAGAGGCCCCAGTCCGCGAGATCTTCAACGCACACCTCCAGCAGAGCTTCAACAGCATTCCGAGGGAGACTGGGGACATTGAGTCCGAATGGACCATGTTCAGCGTCTCCATTGCCGAAGCTGCTGCATTGAGCTGCGGCCGCAAGGTGGTTGGTGCCTGCCGTGGTGGTAATCCCCGAACCAAATGGTGGACACCAGAGGTGAAGGGAGCCACCAGGCTGAAGAAGGAGTCCTATCAGGCTTGGTTAGCCTGTGGGACTCCGGAGGCAGCCGACAGGTATCGACAGGCCAAGCGGAATGCGGCTCGGGCAGTGGCTGAAGCAAAAACTCGGGTGTGGGAGGAGTTCGGAGAGGCCATGGAAAAAGACTTTCGGACTGCCTCGAAGAGATTCTGGCAAACCGTCAGACGTCTCAGGAGGGGAAAGCGGTGCTCTACCTGCACTGTGTAAAGTGCTGGCGGAGCGCTGCTGACGTCGACTGAGAAAATTGTCAGGCGGTGGAAGGAATACTTCGAGGACCTCCTTAATCCCACTGACACGTCTTCCGAGGAGGAAGCAGAGTCTGGGGATGAGGGGAATGACCCGCCAATTTCCGGGGGCGAGGTCACTGAGGCAGTTAAACAACTCCTTGGTGGCAGAGCCCCTGGTGTTGATGAGGTCTGCCCCGAGTTCCTGAAGGCTCTGGACGTTGTAGGGCTGTCCTGGTTGACACGCCTCTGCAATGTTGCGTGGAGATCAGGGGCAGTACCTGTGGACTGGCAGACCGGGGTGGTGGTCCCCATCTTTAAGAAGGGGGACTGGAGGGTGTGTTCCAACTACAGGGGGATCACATTCCTCAGCCTCCCTGGGAAAGTCTATGCCAGGGTGCTGGAAAGGAGAGTTCGTCCGTTAGTCGAACCTCGGATACAGGAGGAACAATGCGGTTTCCGTCCTGTTGCGGAACACTGGACCAGCTCTTTATCCTCTCCAGGATACTTGAGGGTGCATGGGAATTTGCCCAACCAGTCTACATGTGTTTTGTGGACTTGGAGAAGGCATTCGACCGTGTCCCTCGGGGTGTCCTGTGGGAGGTGTTGCGGGAATATGGGGTGTCTGGCCCATTGCTACGGGCCATTCGATCCCTATATAACCGTTGCAAGAGCTTGGTTCGCATTGCCGGCAATAAGTCAGACTCGTTCCCGGTGGGTGATGGGCTTCGCCAGGGCTGCCCTTTGTCTCCGGTTCTGTTCATAATTTTTATGGACAGGATTTCTAGGCGCAGCCAAGTGGCAGAGGGCTTTTGCTTTGGTGGCCTCAGAATCTCATCTCTGATTTTTGCAGATGATGTGGTTCTGTTGGCTTCATCGGGTGAGGGCCTCCAGCTCGCACTGGAACGGTTCGCAGCCGAGTGTGAAGCAGCGGGAATGAGGATCAGCACCTCCAAATCTGAGGCCATGGTTCTCAGCCGGAAAAGGGTGGAGTGCCCACTCCGGGTCGGTGATGAGTTCCTGCCCCAAGTGGAGGAGTTCAAGTATCTCAGGGTCTTGTTCTCGAGTGATGGGAGAAGGGAGCCGGAGATCGACAGACGGATTGGGGCTGCAGCTGCAGTAATGCGGACGCTGCACCGGTCCGTCGTGGTGAAGAGGGAGCTGAGTGTAAAAGCGAAGCTCTCAATTTACCGGTCGATCTACGTCCCTACCCTCACTTATGGCCACGAGCTGTGGGTAGTGACCGAAAGAACGAGATCGCGGATACAAGCGGCAGAAATGAGTTTTCTCCGAAGGGTGGCTGGCCTCTCCCTTAGAGATAGGGTGAGAAGTTCGGCCATCCGGGAGGGGCTCAGAGTAGAGCAGCTGCTGCTCCACATCGAAAGGAGCCAGCTGAGGTGGTTCGGGCATCTGACAAGGATGCCCCCTGGGCGCCTCCTGGGTGAGGTGTTCCAGGCATGTCCCACCGGGAGGAGGCCCCGGGGCAGACCCAGGACACGCTGGAGAGATTATATCTCTCAGCTGGCCTGGGAACGCCTTGGTATTCCCCCGGATAAGCTGGAGGAGGTGGCTGGGGAGAGGGAGGTCTGGGCCTCTTTGCTTAGGCTGCTGCCCCCGCGACCCGGCCCCGGATAAAGCGGATGAAGATGGATGGATGGATGGAGAATATAAGCAGTGAAATGACTGGACTTTGCATTGCTGCCACAAGATCTGGGCAAATTGGGCACTGAGCTGACCATGAATTCAGGTCAAAGTTCCTCTACAGCAATGTGAAAGACTGATATGGAAAAATAATACTTCAAGTTATTGCTGCTAAAAGTGCCTGTTAGTGTTCTTAGATTTCCATACACTGCTTTTGTACATTGGCTTAGTTTGTGTTAAATAAATAATCACACTGTGGACCAGATATTTTCTTATATGTCGTAATATGTAAAACTTTAGAATTAATGGAAGGTGTACTTTCTTTTTAACCATGGTTATACGTACTGGTTTTACCTTGAAAGATCAATAATGGAAAAGTTCCACGTTAGGTTCTCTCTTTCTATATTTTAGCAATTTATTGGCAGTCTTGAGTCAAGCACTGGCACTGGAAGCTGATCTATAGCACGCATGCTGATTTATGGAGGTGATTTATGGATTATATGTTATCAATGAGACCAGTATGAAGGTTCATAAGATCTCACAGAATGTGATCGTTTAGTGTGAAACCATTTCCTTAAATCGGGGTCACATCTAACAGAAAACATAACTCTCCGCTGACTTTTTATCAACACTGTGAAGGGTGCTAAAACTGTCTTGACTTCAGCTTGCCCTCTTTCCATACAAGTGACAAGCTTCAAAACAGAAGTACTGTACACAGAGAGAGAGAGACACACACACACACACACACACACACACACACACACACACACACACACACACACACACACACACATATGACACCACGTCTGCCTGTCTTGCCTGTCTTTGTGATTATTTACGTTACCTCCCACTTCCTCCCTATGTCAGGGGTACAAGGGGCAAGACTGGATTAGCAGTCCGAGAAGATGAAGTCAAGGCAGAGACACTTAAAATGAGAAAATGAAAGGGGAGGGACGTACAGCAAGATAGGAATGCATGCTCACCCCCATTAGTTTGAAAAGGGGAAAGTGCAATAAAATGTAAGAGAAAGTCATAACATGATTGTCAGCTTCTAGCCGAGTTGTGGAATTGGAGCTAATCACTGTAGAGAACGTCTTGGACAGTTTAAGCCTTGCTGTCACACAACCGGAACTTACAGTCTTCACGAATTACATGTACAGACACAAGGTTCAACAACAAAGAGCGAGGGCAAAATTTTCAAGGAGACAAAGGGAGGTGGAAATGTTATAAAAGGATTGTAGGCTGGGACAAATAGGCAAGGACAAGTGTAGGATGAGGGAAATCCTATAACTGAAATTGTTAGAAGCATCGAGGGCAGAATGATGGAGATTAGTCAGAAGAAATATGAGACAAAGAGAAAATTTTGTAGAAATGAAAACATCCAAGCAACTCTCACATATCATTGAATCCCCTTGTGGAAAGAAAAGTGATTAAGAGAGCTGGACACTAAAAAGTCCAGCTTTTCTTCTGAAGTTATTTGGAAAACAGATGACTGTTTCTCATTCACTGATCCCCTGAGTCTGATATCAAAGACAGCAGTAGGGGAATAACAAGTTGCACATATTTGAATTTGCAAGTCTTGAGTCTTTGGAATAGTGGTGTTTAGCATGGCGTCGCTCTCAGGCAACAAACCACATTTATTGGATGAAAAGAGTTTGACCTTTGACCTGAGTGTTTATTCTTCAGGAACCAAATCTGCACAGGATGCAATGTCAGCTACTTCTAACGCTAATATCATTTTTGAAATAAGTATACAAAAACATATGTGCGTGTACATGAGTATATGAAGAAGAATATTTTGGTGTTTTAAAGACAGATTTTGATTTCATTTATTTATTCAAATAGCATATTTTTTTAACCTTTGTGTTCCAACATTATGCAGTTGGAACACTTTTTTAGGGCAATGATGCTGAAGCAGTCAGTGATTGATATATCAATCCCAAGAACCTCAAGCTTCTAAAAATGAGGGTGAAATATTTTTTTCTCAGAAAAAGACAAAAACAAAATTTAAATTGTAGCTTTGAAAATTAGCAAAACCAGCCTTTCTTGAGTTGTTTATAATACTGTAAATTGCTTTATTTGTTCTTATATATGCTGCATGTAACAGACAATACATTTAACTCTACATATCTTGTTTCTCAGCAACACTGTGCTTTAATGTTACTCGCTACTGTGATAAGGACAGCGTAAATAAACAACATCACAATTTCCTGAGTGAAATGCTTGATTCACAATGAATAAAATTATCTAGGGAAGAGCTATTACACACATGATTGAATTAGCATTAGTGTTGCTCATAATTAAAACATGCTAATAAGAGGCAACCTGCTAACAGATAAATTGATGTTTTGTTTTGGAAGAAATTACTGCTTTAATCATCTTTGGTAACATGTAGTCTTCAATTGTTTGCCTTCTTTCTTCTTTGTGCAAAGGGTTTTGATATTACATACTGAAATTCTGCAACCTTCTATGCTGTGTTGTTAATTTTAAACTATCAAAGAACTTATTGATTATTGGTTTAATCGTTACTGAAGTATTATAACAGAATATGATTTGCATGTAAATTCTATGTTCACTTTTCAACATTTATTTTTTTATCATCTTCTATATGTGGTGTGTATATGTTAAAATTGCTGTGACATCCCTTATGCCCCAGTTATGCAGGCCTAGCGACTGGTTAACTACTGCCTGGTCATCACTGGTTGCTAGGAAAATGTTTATTCCCTGACCGGTTGGGAAGTGGTTGTGGGAGGTTGTTAGCAGTATAGGTGAACTCAATCACAAAGGAAGAATACAATGTTGCACTGAAAACCTCAATCTGATTGCTTTGGTCACTTGCAGTTTGCTGTGGTCATCCTTAGTTAAAGATGCTGACTTTAATTCAATTCAATTTTATTTATATAGCACCAAATCGCAACAAAAGTCGCCTCAAGGCACTTCATAGGTACAAAGAAAAACCCAACAATCATATGACCCCCTATGAGCAAGCACTTTGGCAACAGTGGGAAGGAAAAACTCCCTTTTAACAGGAAGAAACCTCCGGCAGGACCAGGCTCAGGGAGGGGCGGGGCCATCTGCTGCAACCGGTTGGGGTGAGAGAAGGAAGACAGGATAAAAGACATGCTGTGGAAGAGAGACTGAGATTAATAACAGATATGATTCAATGCAGGGAGGTCTATTAACACATACTGAGTGAAAAAGGTGAGTGGAAAGGAAAAACCCAATGCATCATGGGAATCCCCGGCAGCCTACGTCTATTGCAGCATAACATAAATCTTGAAAGTAGAGATAGTGTCTGTCTCCAGAATCCAAACTGGAAGCTGGTTCCACAGAAGAGGGGCCTGAAAACTGAAGGCTCTGCCTCCCGTTCTACTTTTAAATACTCTAGGAACAACAAGTAGGCCTGCAGTGTGAAAGCGAAGTGCTCTAATAGGGTGATATGGTCCTACAAGGTCATTAACCCTTTAGAGCCGATCGGAGCGGGCACGCTCTGTTTTGCGTAACTATTTTTAAATCCCAGAAGCACTGCAACCACGTAAGCTAGCGCAAAAAATTTTTTTGCATATGAAACCGGAGGAGTTGTACTTACATCTTATGCCATCAGCTTGTCCTAGGTCATGGTTTCCTTCCACATAAAGCTTTGCAAAAACTGCATAAAAAGCGCTTGCAGGAACAAAAACATAACATTCCAGAAACACGCTTTGCCGATCAGATCAGCTGTTCATAACACTTCCTACGTTGGAATAGACATCAGCGCGAACTTTTGCATTTCCGCCATTACCTGCCCGAAACCGGAAGTGACGTCATTTTCGCGGAAATGTAGTCTTTTTTTACCATCAGGGCCCTGTGCTTCGTACGTCGCTTACTACATCCAAGATCAAATGAAACATCCAAGACCAAATCATTGCGCTAACTCTGAGCTCGCTATTCCGGTTCCCCGAACACACCTGTTGTTGACGATTAGTATAGCTGGATGAAGTAATGTGAGATCACTGGGTGGCCCAACAGGGGCTACGCATCGATAGTAGAAACATTGATCGGCAACCCTTTGATTGGTCGGCGAAAATGTCGAAGGAGCGCGCTCGGTATTTTTCGGCAGCAGAGCAAGAACTCTTGAGTGAGGGATTTCAGGAGTTTCAGAGTTTAATTAAAACGCAAGGGAACACTGCAAAGGCTGCAAAAGCAAGGAGAGAGGGCTGGCAGAAAGTTGCTGACAAATCAAACTCGTAAGTAATTCAATAATAACAATAATAATGGAGTGGATTTATATAGCGCTTTTCAAGGCACCCAAAGCACTTTACAATGCCACTATTCATTCACTCTCACATTCACACACTGGTGGAGGCAGCTACGGTTGTAGCCACAGCTGCCCTGGGGCAGACTGACAGAAGCCAGGCTGCCATATTGCGCCATCGGCCCCTCTGGCCAACACCAGTAGGCGGTAGGGTAGATTTATCATATCACACCATATTATCCAATATTATATTACATTATATTATATTATAATATGTTATATTATATCCCCTTTCACATTAGAGCCACAACAGGACCCACTAGAACATGGGAACAAGTAAAAGTGAAATATAAGAATATTCTACAGAATGGTAATATTTATCACTTATATTGCTTGTCGTCTCTTGGAAAGAGACCCTGGAATACTCTGTTTGTTTGTTCATAACAGCAACCAAGAAAAGGGCAGAGCAAAAAAAAAGACAGGTGGTGGTCCTGCACCCCCTCGTCAACAAGTTGGTTAAGTGAATAATACCCTCACGGGAAAATCGATATCTCTCTATGAGCACACTGTCGCACTGAGCTAAAGGATCCTGTCTGTCCCGCAATATACGCTGAATTCTGAGGACTCTCCTTATCAATCTTGCACCTTCCGCAATGGGTTGCTCGCGTAAACGGACAGGATATGACTGCGACAGACTTCCCAAATCCACCTTCGCTTTTATAGCCGTGGTCTCTCATCTTGATTACATGAAGTAATTTACAATTGCTACTCTGAAATATGAATTACATCTGTAATAATCACATACATGTAATAGAATGTTAATAGTACATTTCCCTTTTTTAGGGAATGACCTGTATGTATCTGTGTGAAATCAATAAAAGGATCAAGTGCTGCATTATCTTTAGTTACATTGATGTTATTTATTTATGGTGAAACAGTGGTGGAATATCGCTGTTGCTTTCGTATGAATGACGCGGACATACCTGCGTGGCCGCGATCTAATCCTGTTTACATAAAGTAAACCTGCTCCCCAGCAGGTTTACGCTTACGGCTCTGTTGCTATGACAGCAAGTCCCGGATGGGCTTCGGGGAACCGAACGATCCAGGATCACGCGAAATCGTCAACAATCTCATCCAGCTAACTCACTTAGCGCGGTACGAAGAACAGGCCCCAGGGCCTCAGGGCCTATACTGGTCTTTTTAAAAGTTATCTTTGACTTTATGACTTTCTGTGTCGTTTCTGGGATGCTTAGGACTCATATTGCACTGCTGGAAATAGTTTATTTTGATGCATATGCTGCTTTTTTGCAAATTTGCAGTATAATATTTATTTTCGTTTTTCCTGCAGTGTATAAAAATTGGTGTATTTCAAAAATAAAACTATGAAGACACTCAAAATAAATTTCCTGTGGTGGGAAACTATGTTGTGCAACTTTTTTGTATTTACAGTAAATTTCTCTAAGTACAAATATATGTTAAAAAAGCAAAAACGATTTTCAATTTTTATGTAGTTTATTGCACTTTTTTGCAATTTATGTAATTACTATGCACTTAATGAATACATATTATTAAAATCTGGGCTATAATGGTTGTATTGATGTATAGCAACTTGAAATGCTCCCAAAAATGGCTCCACAGCATGTAAAAATATAATATAAGCTCTGGCGGACTTGGTTCTATGGTAGGTCTTAAAGGGTTAAGATAAGATGGGGCCTGATTATTTAAGACCTTGTATGTGAGGAGCAGGATTTTGAATTCAATTCTGGATTTAACAGGAAGCCAATGAAGGGAAGCCAAAACAGGAGAAATCTGCTCTCTCTTTCTAGTCCCTGTCAGGACTGTTGCTGCAGCATTTTGGATTAACTGAAGGCTTTTCAGCGAGTTTTTAGGACTTCCTGATAATAATGAATTACAGTAGTCCAGCCTGGAAGTAATAAATGCATGAACTAGTTTTTCAGCGTCACTCTGAGACAGGATATTTCTAATTTTAGAGATGTTGCGCAAATGGAAGAAAGCAGTCTTACATATTTGTTTAATATGTGCGTTGAAGGACATATCCTGGTCAAAAATGACTCCAAGGTTCCTCACAGCGTTACTGGAGGCCAAGGTAATGCCATCCAGAGTAAGAGTCTGGTTAGATACCATATTTCTAAGATTTTCATGGCCAAGTACAATAACCCCAGTTTGATCTGAATTAAGAAGCAGAAAGTTTTCGGCCATCCAGGTCTTTATGTCTTTAAGACATTCCTGCAGTTTAACTAATTGGTGTGTGTTATCTGGCTTCATGAGCTGGGTGTCATCTGCATAGGAGTGAAAATGTATGTACAGTGGGGCAAAAAAGTATTTAGTCAGCCACTGATTGTGCAAGTTCCCCCACCTAAAATGATGACAGAGGTCAGTAATTTGCACCAGAGGTACACTTCAACTGTGAGAGACAGAATGTGAAAAATCCATGAATCCACATGGTAGGATTTGTAAAGAATTTATTCGTAAATCAGGGTGGAAAATAAGTATTTGGTCAATAACAAAAATACAACTCAATACTTTGTAACATAACCTTTGTTGGCAATAACAGAGGTCAAACGTTTACTATAGGTCTTTACCAGGTTTGCACACACAGTAGCTGGTATTTTGGCCCATTCCTCCATGCAGATCTTCTCGAGAGCAGTGATGTTTTGGGGCTGTCACCGAGCAACACGGACTTTCAACTCCCGCCACAGATTTTCTATGGGGTTGAGGTCTGGAGACTGGCTAGGCCACTCCAGGACTTTCAAATGCTTCTTACGGAGCCACTCCTTTGTTGCCCGGGCGGTGTGTTTTGGATCATTGTCATGTTGGAAGACCCAGCCTCGTTTCATCTTCAAAGTTCTCACTGATGGAAGGAGGTTTTGGCTCAAAATCTCACGATACATGGCCCCATTCATTCTGTCCTTAACACGGATCAGTCGTCCTGTCCCCTTGGCAGAAAAACAGCCCCATAGCATGATGTTTCCACCCCCATGCTTCACAGTAGGTATGGTGTTCTTGGGATGCAACTCAGTATTCTTCTTCCTCCAAACACGACGAGTTGAGTTTATACCAAAAAGTTCTACTTTGGTTTCATCTGACCACATGACATTCTCCCAATCCTCTGCTGTATCATCCATGTGCTCTCTGGCAAACTTCAGACGGGCCTGGACATGCACTGGCTTCAGCAGCGGAACACGTCTGGCACTGCGGGATTTGATTCCCTGCCGTTGTAGTGTGTTACTGATGGTGACCTTTGTTACTTTGGTCCCAGCTCTCTGCAGGTCATTCACCAGGTCCCCCCGTGTGGTTCTGGGATCTTTGCTCACCGTTCTCATGATCATTTTGACCCCACGGGATGAGATCTTGCGTGGAGCCCCAGATCGAGGGAGATTATCAGTGGTCTTGTATGTCTTCCATTTTCTGATGATTGCTCCCACAGTTGATTTTTTCACACCAAGCTGCTTGCCTATTGTAGATTCACTCTTCCCAGTCTGGTGCAGGTCTACAATACTTTTCCTGGTGTCCTTCGAAAGCTCTTTGGTCTTGGCCATGGCGGAGTTTGGAGTCTGACTGTTTGAGGCTGTGGACAGGTGTCTTTTATACAGATGATGAGTTCAAACAGGTGCCATTCATACAGGTAACGAGTGGGGGACAGAAAAGCTTCTTACAGAAGACGTTACAGGTCTGTGAGAGCCAGAGATTTTCCTTGTTTGAGGTGACCAAATACTTATTTTCCACCCTAATTTACGAATAAATTCTTTACAAATCCTACCATGTGAATTCATGGATTTTTTTTTCACATTCTGTCTCTCACAGTTGAAGTGTACCTCTGGTGCAAATTACTGACCTCTGTTAAGTGGGGGAACTTGCACAATCGGTGGCTGACTAAATACTTTTTTACCCCACTGTATGTCTTCTAATGATGCTGCCTAAGGGAAGCATGTATAATGTAAACAGAATTGGTCCTAGCACTGAACCCTGTGGAACTCCATAATTAACCTTAGTGTGTGAAGAGGACTCTCCACTTACATGTACAAATTGGAGTCTATTAGATAGATATGATACAAACCACTGCAGCACAGTACATGTAATACCTACAGCATGTTCTAATCGCTCTAATAGGATATTATGGTCAACAGTATCGAACGCTGCACTGAGGTCTAGCAGGACAAGTACAGAGATGAGTCCACTGTCAGAGGCCATAAGAAGATCATTTGTAACCTTCACTAAAGCTGTTTCTGTGCTGTGATGAGCTCTGAAATTTGATGTTTGATATGAAAGGAAGTTGGAGATTGGCCTATAATTAGCTAAGACTGCTGGGTCTAGAGATGGCTTTTTGAGTAAAGGTTTAACTACAGCCAGCTTGAAGGCCTGTGGTACATAGCTGATTATTAGAGATAGGTTGATCATATTTAAGATCGAAGAATTAATTAATGGCAGGACTTCTTTGAGCAGTTTTTTAGGAATGGGGTCTAAAAGACACGTTGATGGTTTGGAGGAAGTAATTGTTGAAGTTAACTCAGAAAGATCAATTGGAGAAAAAGAGTCTAACTTAACAAGTACTACTAAAGTACTAAAAGTAGCTGTAGATAATGTTACATCTGTGGGATGATTATTGGTAATTTTTTCTCTAATGATAAAAATTGTATTTGTGAAGAAGTTCATGAAGTCATTACTAGTTAACGTTAAAGGGATGGTTGGCTCAAAAGAGCTCTGCCTTTTTGTCAGCCTGGCTACAGTGCTGAAGAGAAACCTGGGGTTATTCTTATTTTCTTCAATCAGTGATGAATAGTAAGATGTTCTGGCTTTGCGGAGGGCTTTCTTGTAAATCAGCAAACTATTTCTCCAGGTTAAATGATAATCTTCTAAATTTGTGGCACGCCATTTCCTCTCCAGCTTACGAGTCATCTGTACTGCAAACGCTCACCAACGAGTGCTAAAGAAATAGCCAAAATTGCAACGTAAACTGGAAACAGAGAGGGTTTGCCTTCAATCTCAGAATTGAACCTTTTGAGATAAGTTGGTTTCATTAGGAAGGTGCAATGCCAAGGTGTTAGCCTTGGGATTGCAAAGAACTTTCCTGCTTTCCCCCCTATTTTATTATGATTTTCATACCTTTATCATAGTTTTTATTTATGCAGTCTCATTCAGAATAAAAATGCAATTTTCAGAGAGATCTAAGGTTGAAATTGCAACAATTATTACACACGTTAAGAAACAATTCAACTGACATTCAATACAGGCAATTAAATACAAAGATCTGATTCATGTGCAATTACACATGAAGAGAAAAAGCAACACTCGCCAAAAGAACTATTTAATCAATCCTTTAAAATGATTGAAAACTCATTACCAGTCCTGACAATTTGAAGTCCTTGAAACAGGACAAGCGTATTTAAAAGCCTTATCCCTCTTAAAATTATTCTGATTCTCAGGAGAAACATTTGTAAAATATTGTGAGAGCTGTGCTGATTGTACATTTTACACATATATGCAAACAGATTGGAAAGAAGCAGCCGAAGAAGAGATTTGTATATAAAATTCAACCAATGGGAAGGTCTGCAGACATACAGAGATGACCACTTAGCAGCGACATACATAGAACAGGGATATATACTCAATTTCCACATCCACTAATAAAATGTAAAGCATACTGGTCTCTAAACTCTTTAGGTTACTGACCAGGTGCATTCAAAAGAGCAGATCACAGTAATACAGTAAAGGTATAAATAACTAATAAATAAATAAATAGTAGAGACATTAAGTGTTTCCTTACTTGGAGAGAGAGAGAAACAAAGTCCTTAAAAAACAAGAAATGTAATTTAAGTTTCATCTTGGACTTACACACTTCTTGTCAAAACACTTGGAGATAAAAGGACATAATGAAACACTGCAAACAATCCTTTGTTGAAAAAAGGCTTTTTGCCAACAAAAACATACACACTTTGGAATACTTTATTAAAGCAGTAATAACACAGTCATATATTTTAGGCAAAGCCAACAAAGTGACTCTAGGAGCCTGTGGCGGGGACTAAGGACAATAACGGACTATAAAGCACCAACAACCGGTATGACGAACGCGGCCGTGACTCTGGCAGACGAGCTGAACACTTTCTATGCTCGCTTCGAGGCTACAGCTAAGGACTCCAACAATGCTAGTGCTAGCGGCGCTAACGGCTGCAGACAGGAAGATACTGCCAGCACCGGAAACGTGCTCGTCATCTCCGAGCATGAAGTAAGGAGAGCCTTCAAGAGAGTGAACACCAGGAAAGCAGCAGGACCAGACGGCATCCCAGGTCGTATCCTCAGAGACTGCGCATACCAGCTAGCTCCTGTGTTCACTGAGATATTCAACATCTCTTTATCTCAGTCGGTGATCCCCACATGCTTCAAAGAGTCCATCATTGTTCCTGTCCCGAAGAAACCCCACCCTGCCTCTCTCAATGACTATCGCCCTGTAGCCCTCACCTCAGTAGTGATGAAGTGTTTTGAACGCCTGGTCAGAGACTTCATCATTTCTTCACTACCAGACACACTGGACCCACTACAGTTCGCTTACCGTCCAAATCGTTCCACAGATGATGCCATCTCTCATCTCCTCCACACATCACTCACTCACTTGGACACTTGTTAAAATGCTCTTCATAGACTACAGCTCTGCATTTAACACCATAATTCCCTCCACACTCACCACCAAGCTGGAGCATCTGGGACTCAGCTCATCTATGTGTCAGTGGATCTCCAACTTCCTAACTGGCAGACCACAGGCAGTAAGGATGGGCGGACATGTCTCAGCCTCCACCACTCTCAGCACTGGAGCCCCCCAGGCAGGGCCGGCACGTGGCATAGGCCGTATAGGCAAATGCTAAGGGCGCCGTCCATCGGGGGCGCCACGCCAGTGCCACAAATGTTGAAAAAAAAAAAGTTGGTACTATTATTTCTAAATACAAAAAATAATCCCACGTTAATTAAAATGCAAAGTAAAGCTTATTTAATAGAAATATTATTTGTTACAACATTACACTACACTGCTGATGTAGGGGGGCGCCACCTAAAATCTTGCCTAGGGCGCCAGATTGGTTAGGGCCGTTTCTGCCCCCAGGGGTGTGTTCTGAGCCCCCTGCTGTACTCTTTGTACACATATGACTGTGTGGCCACTACCAGCTCCACCACCATCATCAAGTTTGCTGACGACACCGTCGTGGTGGGCCTGATCTCTGATAACAACGAGACGGCCTACCTGAAGGAGATTAGGAATCTGGAGAACTGGTGCCAGAGGAACAACCTCCTTCTAAACGTCAGTAAGACAAAGGAGCTGATAGTGGACTTCAGCGCTAAGCAGGAGAGGAACTACCAGACCCCCGTCATCAACGAGTGCCCAGTGGAGAGAGTGGACAGCTTCAAATACCTCGGAGTTCACATCACGCAGGACCTGTCATGGTCCTGTCACATCAACACCGTGGTGAAAAAGGCCCGTCAGCGTCTCTACCACCTCAGACGCTTGAGAGACTTCCAACTGCCCTCCAAGGTGCTCAGGAACTTTTACTCGTGCACCATAGAGAGCATCCTGACGGGAAATATCATAACCTGGTTCGGGAACAGCACCATGCAGGACAGACGAGCTCTACAGAGGGTTGTGCGGTCAGCTGAGCGCACCATCCGCGCCGAGCTCCCTGACCTGCACTCAATCTACAGCAGGCGGTGCTGGACCAAGGCCAGGAAGATCGTGAAGGACCTCAGCCATCCCAATGTAACCTGGACGTGTGTCCCTCTATCTATAAAGAGATGATCTATACTGCTCGCCCAAGTGCAATGTCTACAATATCCGAATCTAGGTTTGGGAAGGAGATTGGCGGTAGCAACTCTGTAAGAGCAATGAGACTTCCAACCCACATAACACGCACGACCACAGGTTTATGAAACAAAGTTTGCTTTATATATTTTCTTTTGGATCAGTTCCCTTTGCTCATCCTCAATGTAGGGATACCTTCAAATGCAGTAACCATCTCAAATGCATCACAAAAATAATTGAAACAATCAAAATAGATGTAAGACAAGAAACACAATATTTCAACACCCCAAAGAAAAGGAAAAAGAAAAGAAAATAGCATGTGAGTGTCCAGTTCCTTATGGTGTCAGTTTATTCAGTTACCCACTGTCCTGGGTTAAGAACTGAAAACGACCTGAATCTCAGGCGGAGAAAAAGTAGCAAAGAAAATGATAAGGTATCTCTCAGGTGGGCTTCCTTTTGTTTTTTTCCCTACCACCCTCCTGGTACGGCAGGCATCAACGTGTCGGCGTCCTGACACAGAGAAGGCCTCCACAGCAGCAACAGTGTCTTAGACCCACGATACCAGCTCCTCACTTGGCACCCATGGAACTGTACCTCAAAAAAAAACCAGTCTGCACACAAATACGCAGAATGTTAGATGTCCACATTCCTTAAATGTCCTTGTTCCTAATGTCCTTGGTTCTTTTGAAATATTAAAATAAATTTGCATCTTGTGACACATTAAAAGTAAATACACCGTATTACTGTGCATCACCCGCAGTTACAGTAACAGCACAGCTATTGCACGTGAACTGCGCATAACCACTTAGCTGGCCGCGGCTGAACTAGCAGGCCCAAGAAAGTAAAAACATTAGACACTCATAATAAACAAAACTGTCACAACATTGCAATACTATGAAAACACATCTTCAACATCATTAAACACATTTACTACTATTCTGACTGGTTAGTTATTTTTTCCAGTGCATTGAACTGCAATAGCGGTGCTAAGTGAGCTAGGCTAACTCACCAGAATAGTTCAAAAAGTTCAAAGAAATACTCCGACTCCTTTCAGGTAGGTACCCGTCTGTGGTTCACCGCTAACGACAGCTCTCTCACAAATGTTAATTAAACCTCTTTCCTCTCTTTCAACTGGAAAAAACCGTGCTCCGCGGCAGCATGGAGTTTTTCCTTGCCGTCCTTTTTCCTCTACACCACACCTTCACGCGCACGGAGCTGCAGATGGTGCCTTCAGGGCAAGCCCGGAAATTAAACTATCAGACAAGGACTACGATGCATTCAAAGAACCCTGTGCTTCTGATTGCTGTAAATCTTACCAGGGTTACACCAACAACAGACTGTTCTCTCTGTTGAGGTCAGGAAAGCGATTCCGCTCCCTGAAGACCAACACAGAGAGACTGAGGATGAGCTTCTTCCCGCAGGCGATATGGTCTCTCAATCACACCACCACACAGTACTGACCCACACATATGGTTCTTACACACACACTGGACATTCTGGACATTGTTTTCACTTCATCACTTAAATCACTTTAAGCATATTTGCACTGCACAAGACATAATGTGGATTGCACAACACTGGTGTTACGTTCTGGTCCCGGCAAGTAAATAAACGCCCAGTTAGCTCCTAGCATTTCTCGACAGCTCTGCCTCGTTTTTGACTGCCCGGGACATTTAAACAATGGATACCTCCATATACAAACAAATTCATGCCTTTCTCCTCAACGGAGAATAACAAAATAAGAAGAATGGCGCCTAATTACAGACTTAATAATACAGACTTGGTATTATTACACGTGAAGATTCATCAGCCAGATTAAGTGTAGGGATGGGTACTGGTATCCGGTGCCATTATGGCCGGTTCTGACATAAACGGTAGTAACCAGACCGAAAAGCAGCGCACATTTCGGTGCTTTTTTTCTTGAGATGTCATTCTAGCCAATCATTTTACCTTTCCAAGGATAGTAGCAGGATAGCAGGTACGTACGTTCTTTTAGAGCAGAGCTACAGATTAAAAATGCCCAAGGCGAAGCAGTCAAAAGTCTTGCTGTACTTCACAGCAAAAGATGCAAACACAGCAGCCTGCAACAAGTGCTTTAAGGTGATACTGTGCAAAGGAGGTAACACCTCAAATCTGATGAAACACCTGGCGATGCATAGCATTTTTTTAAAATCTGAGAAATGCACCATATTTGATAGCTTGCTGCAAGACCTCACACCGAGCACATCTACTGCAGGTGCGGTGCCAACCCGTTCTCACTCCCAAAGCGTAACATTTTACGCTAGGTGACAAATCGTCACCATATTACGTTTTCGGCTACCCACCACGTTCCTAAATGACGACCTCGGAAAAAGAGGAAATATGAGAACCGTCTGGACTGAACCTACACATGTTCGCTCTTTTTCTTCAAATCGCTTAGAAACACGCTATTTAACATCATTAAAGTCCTGGTTAAGGTCAGGAATAAGGTTATGGTCAGGGCTAGGGATAAGGTTAGGTTTAGGGCTGGAATACAGGGCTGGAACGTCTACTACCGCGGGAGCGTCATTGCACTGGATTCCAGCCATAACCCGCCGCGTACCATAAGAACGCCGAAGGTCTCGTCCGCGGGACGTGACAAAACGTCGACATGTTACGCCTCGGGAGTGAGAACGCTCTGGCGGTGCCTGTTATCGGACCCGAAGTTAGCAACATCCCCCAAGAACCCGAAGAGGACAGTCCTGGCCCCTAGCCCTGCCAGTGTAGCAAAAATGATGACGGATGATGATGGCAGCAAACATCATCGTAGTTACGTGCAGCTGTATTCTTGTTTGATAGAGTGATATTATATATGCCCTATAGCTGCAGAAAAGGCTAACATTGTTATCTTTTTAGTAAAAAAACAGCTAAACATGAGAGGTTTTAAGACAAAGTTTGTGTTTTCCATTGTTTAATTACCGGTGTTGTATCAACAGAAAAATTTTGCAGAAAAAAAGAGACTGCTAAAACTAAAAACATAAGAGGTTTTTGGACAAAGTTTGTGTTCTCCATTCTTTAAGCACCAGTTCGAGCACCGGTTTAAGCACCGGCACTGTTTCAAAAGTACCAGTTTGGCACCGGTATCAGATAAAACGATAACCCTAAACGATACCCATCCCTAATTAAGTGTTTACTGACAATTGACAGTGATAGCGGACATCATCATCACAATTCCAACAATCCTCTCCACACAGACGAGCATAAACATACTCGACTATCACTAAATCAAATTTAACATGCATACACAAACACGATTTGTTATGACGCAAGTTCAGTTTACAATAGCGCTCGCTCATACGCTTTCTGGGTCACAAAAGTGGGGTGGCTGTAGATCAGGTGGTAGAACAGGTCATCCACTGATCGGAAGGTTGGTGGTTCGATTCCTGGCTTCCCCTAGTCTACATGCCAAATATCCTTGTGCAAGATACTAACCCCAAATTGCTCTCTGATGCATCCATCGGAGTATGAATGTGTGCAAATGTCACCTATGAAGCACTTAGAAAGATGTGCTTGTGCGAATGGGTGAATGCACAAGTTGTGTAAAGCACTTTGAGTGCTCAGATGAGTAGAAAAGCGCTATATAAGAACCAGTCCATTTACCATTTACAAAATAAACTTAACATATTTTCAGGCGAGAATGTGGGTGTGTAAACTTCAAATATCTGCTTGTTTTATCAAGACATCACATATATGCAGAAGTGCTCCGACGTTTTCGGACATGTCTGTTACCGACCACATCAATAGCTAGCCGGGGGTTCAAGGGTCACTAGAGCTGGTAAGAACAGCGGATTCCCGGCACATCATTTTCAGACCTCCCATGGTCCTTCACTTCTCAAGTTAAACATGATGTATAAGTCAATTAGATAACTTAAAAATATTATTGTTTGGCTTTTTTCAGTGTTTTATTTGTTCCTGAGTAAATCGGTTTGGCTGACATTAAAGTTATTAGATTCGATTAAATAAAACTTTATTAATCCCTTGGATGGGTTCCTCCGGGGTTTTCACACGGCTGAGTAAACATCAAACAGAAAACTGATTAAACAGAAGTGTGAAATGGTCGAGAATTTACACCAGTGTCCTGTTATATTTTAGATAATAAGGAGCAGACGGCTGAATTTATTAAACTCCACCAAGACAATGGTACGCAAAGACAATGGTACGCAAAGACAATGGTACGCAAATCTGAAGGCTAGACCATCCCATTTCACAGCCTCGTACTTCTGGCCTTCTCAGTCTTCGAAGGACCCAGTCCACGTAGACTGAGAAGGCTGGGTCCTCCGAAGGATGCATCGTAGGTTTTTGGACACAACTTGTGTCCTTACGGTTTTTCTAGCTTAGCTTACCTTGTAGTCGACTCGCTAGTAGACCTCACACCGGCACATCTACTGCGGGTGTGGTGCCTGTTATCGGTCCCGGAGTTAGCAACATCCCCCAAAAACCCGAAGAGGAGAGTCCTGGCCCCTAGCCCTGCCAGTGTAGCAGAAATGATGACGGATGATGATGGCAGCCGTTCTTCTCTGGGTCAGCAGCTTAATGTCGTTCGTGTGTAATTTATGTTGAGTAGGCTAACCACATTATTACATTAACCCTTTATTGACCGGCCCTTCAAATTTACCTGTAAAATGGGCCCGCCGGTGGGCCCATGGTCAATAAAGGGTTAATGCATGTAAGGGGAACTAGCAAACACATCATAGTTACATGCGGCTGTCTTTGTGTTTGATGGCAGATACTCCCTTCACCCTGGCCAAAAAAGCTAAAATGACCAAAGAAAAAGAGGGAAACAGCTAAACATGAGAGGTTTTTGGACAAAGTTGGTGTTTTTTCCCCCCATTGATTAAGCACTGCTTCCAGCCAAGAGTGATACCATAAATCCCCTATAGCTGCAGAAAAGGCTAACATTGCTATCTTTAAAAAAACAACAACAGCTAAACATGAGAGGTTTTTGGACAAAGTTTGTGTTCTTCATTCTTTAAGCACCGGCTCGAGCACCGTTTAAGCACCAACACAGTTTCAAAAGTACCGGTTTGGTACTGGTATCGGATAAAACCTAAACGATACCCATCCCTACTCGCTAGCAGCATGGCCTCTTCACATCCCTCCTGCACTTTCCTGCTCAATTGCGTCAGATGTTTAGTTACTCCTTGGCAATAATCATACCTGTAATAAGTGTAGCCTGTTTGCACCTCTGGAGGTCAGGATCACTGAATTGGAGACCTGGCTTTGCACCCTTAAAAAAAACCCATAACTAGCCAAGCCCCTGTGGCTGGTGCAGCCAAAGGTAGTGCAGGCCCCGCTAGCTGCCCCCCCCTCGAAAGACTGTCCTGAGCAGCTGGAGAAACAGAATGGCTGGGTGAGGAGGAAGCATAATCCTCAACAGAAGTCCCTGGTACACCACCAGCCTATTCATGTGTATAATTGTTTTTCCCCACTTTCAAAAGTGCCTCAGAAAGGAGAGACATCTAAGGCAAGAAGAGGGGTCCCTATTTGCCTCCAACTCTCTCAACAACACCAACGACCAGGACAAGGGACCACGACCTTCCCCAGTCCCCCAAACCCCTGACAGGCCATCACCCTCCTCCCCCTCCCTTTCTCCCTCCTCCCCACACCTGAAATTCACTGAGGAGATGATGGAGCGGGTCAATGCTGGGCTCAGATCTACCCCCCGTCCCAATCCCTTTTTGTCCCCCATAAACCCCCCACCAGAGCGGCCAAAGGTTCGCCATCGAGCCCCACCCTCAACAGAGCAATCGAAGTCACATTGCCCAGCCTCGCCCCCCTTAGTTCCTCTTCATGCCCTGTCTCCGCAGTCTGATGCGTGATGTGTGAAGGGTCCGGGCTGTGAGGATTATGGCAGTGATGACTTTTCCCAGGAGAAGCTGGGACCCTGTTTACTAGAAGGTTTTAAAATTTCTGTACTTTTAGGTGACAGGAGACATGTGGCCTGGTCAAAACACAGAGAGCTGCACTCTAAAAGATCTTTAAACATAGTAAACATACCTTGTGTGCCACAGACTGCTCCCAAACACGAGGGGACAAGTAATACCTCTAAAACACTTAAGTTGGCTTTATTAAACATTAGATCTCTAGCTGGGAAAACATTTTTAATTACTGATTTAATCACTGAGCACAGCCTTGATTTTATGTTTTTAACTGAAACTTGGTTGGACCAAAGTAACAGTGGAGCTGTTCTCATCGAGACGACCCCTCCTAACTACAGTTTTATCAGTGAGGTCAGGGCGAGCAGGAGAGGAGGAGGGGTTGCTGTCTTATTTAATGAATCATTTCAATGTAAGCAGCTATCTCCTGGAAGTTTTCAGTCTTTTGAATATGTGGCTTTACAGCTGAAGGCCCCATCCAAAGTTGTGTTTCTTAATGTTTACAGGCCTCCCAAATACTGCACAGACTTTTTTAATGACCTCAGTGAACTGCTGTCTGTGATCTGTGTTGATTTTGACTGTGTAATTATTGCTGGGGATTTTAACATTCATGTGGACAACCCTCAGGACAAAGGGACTAAAGACCTGAGTAACACTCTGGGCAACTTTGGGCTGACTCAGCATGTAACAGAGGCCACACATAATAGAGGACACACTCTTGACCTACTGATCTCCAAAGGCCTGAGCATTTCAAAGGTTACTGTGTCTGATGTGGGCCTGTCTGATCATTACTGTGTTTTCTTTGAAAGTAAAATCTCAGCCCACACAAATATATCAACAACAGTGATCACAAAACGGTGTATAACTGAACACAGTAGTGCAATTTTTAACCAGGTCTTCCCATTAACACCTGACCTGTCCAGAGGGTCAGTCAATGAGCTCGTCAATAGCTTCAATGCTAACATGTTAAATGTAATGGACACTATTGCTCCCATTAAGGTGAAGGTTATCTCTGGAAGGAAAAAGTCTCCATGGAGAAACTCCACACTGGTGAAAAATGAAAAAAGAGAGTGTAGGAAAGCTGAGCGCAGATGGAGAAAAACAAACCTCCAGGTTCATTATGACATTTATAAAGAGAAACTTCACAATTATAATTTACAACTGAGGAATGCAAGGAGGTCCTACTTCTCTGACATCATCACTAAAAACAGCCATAATGCTCGGGTCTTATTTTCTACAGTTGACAGGCTAACAAACCCTCCTGTGTCAGTGGCAGCTGAACTTCATTCGACCATGGCCTGCAATGACTTTGCCAAATTCTTCACTGAAAAAATCCAAAAAATTAGACAAGCAATTGGTACATCAACAGCAGATCCAGGATATGTACTGTGTCCACCAAAAAACTGTTTAAACACCATGAAACAGTTTCAACCTATTAACAGCAAAGACCTGGAGGACATCTTAGGTCAACTGAACTCCTCCTCCTGCTGTTTAGATGTCCTGCCAACAAGTTTTTTCAAAAAGGTCTCAAAGACTTTAGAGTCAGACCTGTTACAGATCGTCAACTTTTCTTTATTATCAGGTGTGTTTCCAGAATCACTAAAAACTGCTGTAATCAAACCTATACTGAAAAAGGACAATCTTGACAAGACACAAATGAACAACTACAGGCCGATCTCAAATCTCCCGTTTTTAAGTAAGATCATTGAAAAAGCAGTTTCTCAACAGCTCAGTTACTTCTTAAAACAGAATAATTGCTACGATGCCTTCCAGTCAGGTTTTAGACAGAACCACAGCACTGAAACCGCTCTGACCAAAGTGTTTAATGACATATGTCTGAATACAGACAGTGGAAAAATGTCAGTCCTAGTTTTACTGGATCTCAGTGCAGCATTTGATACAGTTGACCACAACATATTACTCAAACGACTGGAGAACTGGACAGGTCTTTCAGGAACTGTACTAAACTGGTTCAAAACATACGTAGAAAACAGGAAATACTTTGTATCAATAGGTAACTTCACATCTGAGCAGACAAGTATCACATGTGGAGTTCCCCAAGGTTCCATCTTGGGACCCCTTCTGTTTAACATCTACATGCTCCCACTGGCACAGATTATAAACAACAACAAAATAAACTATCACAGCTATGCAGATGACACACAAATATATATCACAATGTCACCAGGAGACCGAGGCCCTGTACAGGCTCTTGGTAAATGCATTGAGGAAATCAATGACTGGTTGTGCCACAATTTTCTCCAGCTAAACAAAAACAAAACTGAGGTAATAGTCTTTGGCACCAAAGAAAAACAATTACAGGTCACCAGAGAACTTCAATCTATACATCTAAAAACCACAAACCAGGTGAGAAATTTGGGTGTAGTGATGGATGCAGACCTAAACTTAGAAAAACACATTAAGACAATAACAAAGTCAGCTTACTATCACCTCAAGAATATATCAAGGATAAAAGATCTGATGTCTCAACAGGACCTGGAAAAACTAGTCCATGCATTCATCTTTAGTAGGCTTGATTACTGTAACAGCATCTTTACAGGTCTACCTAAAAAATCAGTCAGACAACTACAGCTCATTCAGAACTCTGCTGCTCGAGTCCTCACTAAGACCAAAAAAGGGGACCACATCAGTCCAGCTCTGAGGTCCTTACACTGGCTGCCTGTCCGTCAGAGGATAGACTTTAAAGTTCTGATGCTGGCCTATAAAGCTCTGAATGGTTTAGGACCAAAATACATCAATGACCTCCTGACCCAGTATGAACCATCCAGATCCCTCAGGTCATCTGGATCCGGTCTTTTATCAGTTCCCAGAGTCAGAACCAGACACGGAGAAGCTGCATTCAGCTTTTATGCTCCTTATATTTGGAACAAACTCCCAGAAAGCCTCAGATCAGCTGAAACACTCAGTTTATTTAAATCCAGGTTGAAGACTCACCTGTTCTCAGCTGCATTTGAATAAAGCACCAAATCCACACTTTAAGCTTAAATTTCAAAACTTACATTTAACTACTGATTTTATCTACTGTTCTGATTTTATCTGTTTTGATTTTATATACTGTTGTTTGTTTGTTTGTTAATTAGTTAGTTAGTTTATTTGCTTGTTTTAATCAATTTTAAATCATGCTTTTTATTTGTTTTTGTTTCTAATGTCTCTGTAAAGCACTTTGAATCACCTTGTTGTTGAATTGTGCTATACAAATAAACTTGCCTTGCCTTGCCTTGCCTTGCCCACTATGTGACACACCCACTGGAGATCAAACTCTGGTACGATTCTGGACTGAGACATGTGAAGCTACAAACATCAGCAACCATAGTCAATTGTCTTCCAGGGGCCAGAGCAGGCGACATTGAAGGAAATTTAAAACTGCTGGCTAAGGGTAAACGTAAATTCTGTAAAATTATAATTCATATCAGCAGAAATGACACCTGGTTACGTCAATCAGAGGTCACTAAAATCAATATTGAATCGCTGTGTTACTTTGCCAAAACAATGTCAGACTGCAGTTTTCTCTGGTCCCCTCCCCAATCTGACCAGGAGTGGTATGTTTAGCCGCATGTTCTCCTTAAATTTTCTGAGTGGTGTCAAAAAAACAATGTGGGCTTTGAAGAAAATTGGGAAACCTTCTGAGGAAAACCTGTTTTTTTAGGAGAGACAGCAACCATCCCACTTTGGATGGAGCATCTCTCAATTCTAGAAATCTGGCTAAATTCATTAACCCAAAATATGACTATTGGGCCTCTCTGCAGTTTCTCTCCTCCTGTTATCCCCACAAAACCCTTTAGAGACTGTATCTGCTCAAAAAACCAAAAAAATCACAAAGAAAGAACAATATTGTATCCACAGCTGCACCAAAGAGTAAAACACTGAAATGTGGATTATTAAACATTAGATCTCATGAATTAATAATTGATCAACAAATCAATTTACTCTGCCTTACAAAAACCTGATTACAGCGTGATGATTATGTTAGACACAGAAACTGAACCCCCTATGAGGGTTCAGTTTCCATGATGATATGAGTATTGGGATTTTCTCTGTTTTCTTTATATTATTGTAGGGTCTTTACCTTACAATATAAATTGCCTTTAGGCAACTATTGTTGTTATTTGTTGCTATATAAAAATTAATTGAAATACAATTGAAAAATAAAATAAAATTGAATTGCTGTCGGTTAATTTATAAAGGGTATCACACTGGCTCACTACTGCACAATCACATACAGCAGTACAGGTAATACTGCTGATGCTGCCAAGCTCAAGGCAACATGCATGTGATGTAGAGAAAGTTTTATGACTAGACCATTAACCAGAATTTTTTTTTCCTTTTCATTTCTTTCTTGCACATTTTTATTTCTTCTGCTTCACTTTGTTGTCTGGGTACTCTTAAATATAAATAAGCCCACTCAGTGTAGGCAGAGATAAGTGTTAAGTTATTGGATTTTGATAAAGCTACACAGCTGCATACTGGATCAACTGGTCTTTCTGGTTTGTACATCAGTCCAGCTGTAAAGTAAAAAGAATTTACAAGTCCATTAAAAGACAGAAAAGAGAGGAAACAGGCGCGCGCGCGCGCGCACACACACACACACACACACACACACACACACACACACACACACACACACACACACACACACACACACACACACACACACTCCTAGTAGCTGTGTGAGGTCAAGCAACTAGAAGCTTGGCACTTACCGAACCATTACAAGCCTAGTTTAACTTATTATTAATAATTGCAAATCTTGCTACATTGACCCTAAAGTGTGTATGCTTTAAATCCAAATGCACAAAAAGGAGCATAAATAAAATACCCAGCCCGAGGGATGCATCTTTGAGAACTGAGCAGAGTCTAAACCAGAAGGAAATGATACAGTGGGAGCTTGTTACAACAAATAAGCACGATTATGTAAACAGGACATGAGTGATTATCTCCCAAAGCCCCCCTCCTCCCCCCTACATCCAGATAAGAAAGCCATGGAACATGAAGAATCCAGTCCTATGATTGCCCCCCCCCCCCCCTTTTTTTTTTCTTTCCCAGTGTTTGTGTCTTACCCTTCTATGATTAAAAACTCATCAATCATTCTTTACTCCGTAACCCAGTAACAAAATGCTGATGCATTCCTTGCTGCTTTCCATTTGCAACACATGAACTTGTTTAAGGTGTGAAAGGTGACCCGAGCTCCCTCTGGTCACATCACTGGTAGATTTTGAAAAATCACGGTTGTCAGAGAGCCAGAAATGTGGATATAACACATCATAACTCACAGTAAGTGTCACTGTGAATGCAGTTTCATACTTGCAACATTAGCAGTTAAAGCCAGCAGTATTTTCAGTGTCCAGTGATGTAGCTCAATCCAGGCTTGAGCTACATCACTTCTGACAGGGCCACTTTATCAATAACATACAATACTGTGCAAAAGTCACGAGTCAACCCACATTTCTTTATACTTTGCTTCCAAGGAGCCAGACTTTCTGTCAATATTTAAAGTGTACGTGAGTAATAGCTCTCCAGGCACTCTGGAGGTCTTTTAAAGTTTTTCTTTGAACATTTGCTGCTTTTACGACTCATTTTCACTCTTGTCCTTGTGCCTGACCGTTTTGAGTGGAACGCTTTTTTTTGTTTGCTGAACACTGACCTATGAATCATTCAAGCGCAACATCCAAAGAAGAGCTTTGTCCTTGAAGAAGCCTTGTGAAGATTACTAAAAGAAATTACAAGATAGTTTAGATAAGAACAAAGGTGGTCATACAGAAAGACTTTAAAGCTTAGTAGAATTGAACAAACTCTGTTTTTTTTGTAGTTCCATAGATATTTGCAGATGTTTCCCTAGAAAAACATAAAGAAATGAAAGGTGACTGCACAGTACTGTGTATCAGTTATTGAGGACAGAGGATAAACTACCCAAGACAAGCTCCATTTGGGGTTATTCCCTTCATTCCTCAACTCTGTTCCTGTTGTTGCTTCCTGCAATATGGTTCTTGATGAGCGAAAGAGAACGAAAAGAGAAAGAAGTTAAAATGTTTGTAGATGTATCCCATTGCTCCTCTTCCCTACCACAACCTCCTGTCTTCATCATTTAACCTGATGTTCCATTATCCCTAAATGCTATTCATTCCTCTAGCACCCTATTTCAGCCTGTTTCTCTTACATAAATATGGTTTCATTCTTTTTTCATCAGCCTGATATCAGTTCCATTGCTGTGAAGGCAGAGTAAAAAAAAATTCCATCGATATCTTCTGTTAATATGATGTTAAAATGGGGACAAGGGTTGAAATGTAGCAACAGCCATAAACTCTATGTGCAGCACGTCAGTTTCATTCTCCATACTGGAACTACATTAAACTGCATTTTTCCTTTTAAATAAATAAATAAAATTAAATATCGTTAAACTGAAAACAACACTCATAGAGACAATAGTTTAGTGTCTGTGTGAGTGACTGAGTATCTTGAGGATTGAATTTGTAGGCCACTGAAAATCACTGGTGTGTTTTATTGACATAATCTGTCTCCATTCCTATTCATTAAGTTTTTAAGATACCTGGTGGTGGGGGAGTCTATGAATTTGTCCAAAATATGCAGAATCTGTGCAATTAAAGAAAAAATCTTCTCTGAATACCAACACATGTATTGTTGTGTAGTTTTAACAACAATATAATTTAGGTAGCATTTTAAGCAGATTTATCAAGTTTTTTGTTTATTTTTAGTCTTTTTAGATGATGATGGTTTAGCTTTATAATTGTCATATTTTTGTCGGATTATTACTGAGAGAACTACTATATTTCTTGATACCAGTTGTTAGAAAATCTAATAAACTGTAACTGTTAGAACAGAGGAGTTTAAATTGTGAAGGAAATGCTTCCTTGGTCTTGTTCTTCACTCGTATACATATCTTAGTATAACATGAACTGTTGATGAATGAAATGTAAAGGAGTGCATTGTTTCTTTTTTGCAAATGGGCTGAAAGGTGCACAAGGGTGGCACTGTCAGAACCCTGGAAATAGGTAAAGAGCTGTTCCCTTATTTCATCCCACGTGTAACCTGCTTTCCTGTCATCTTCCGCGACCACTTTTTGGGCCTTTTTTTTAAAATTTGTATTAGTTTTGCCTGTGCATTTCCACTTGCCACCCTGTGATTAGGTATGAATAATTACTTCAGTATTAGTACATAAATGTACAGCTCAATCCTAAAACACAAGCAAACACACACAAGTAAAAAAGAATTAATAGGGAGGAAATTACGCTGACTTAAATTGATGGTGAGCGAAGACTGTGTTGTTGTGCCCTGCTGGGCACCAGTGCAAGATGGCACACTGGCATGCTCCATCATTGAGTAAAACTCCTCAGCGACAGTTTGAGCCTTGGGGACTGATTCACAAGGCTCTTGAACACTTGAAAATCAATTTAAAAAATAAACAAAGTCAGATTGCTCCAGGTCCCACTCCTACCCTGATACAAAGCAGGCATAGCTAGCCTATGCAGCCCAACATTGGGAATATTATCAGTGATAATCCTTGAAATGAAAGTCAGGTCACTTTGACAAAGAACTCGTTTGCTTTCTACCCAGGTCGGTGATTCTCATGCACAAAGGGACAGAATGGGAATGCCTGGAGGAACATGTCTAGATTGCTAAATGCATAGCTGCCATGTGATCAGCTGATTAGACATTTGCATTAAAGAGCAGTTGCTCAGGTGTACTTCACAACGTGTGTAAGTAGTGTGGATTTTTGGCCATGTTTAGTGTAACTGATGTTAGCTGGATGCATCTGTTTCCTGATGTCTTAAAGCCTTTCTGGGGTGACAAAGAAAATAGAGCAACAGGAATATCCCACTGTGCTTCAATTAATTCAGTTACCAGTAAATATCAGTAATTATAATTTAAGTAAATATCAGTTGACTGGCACATTTCTCTAATGAGCAACCCAGGACCAAACTTAATCTTAGCTTATGAAACATTGCCACATGAAAATACAGGTTTGCATGTGGGGGGTCGAGTAACAGCAGAATCCAAAGCTTTGATCCTGCTGGTTCCTTTTTAAATGAGAATAGCTGATGGCAAGACTTGTAGACTGAGAGCTGCGCTGGCACACAGCCAGTATGCTGTATAAACAACTGAATTTCATGAAATTAATTACTATATGCAAATATGTAGTTAATATATATTATATGTAAATCATTTTCATCTTGAAGTTGCAGTAATTTCAGACTTTTTCACTTTGAAGTTACTGTAGGGTGTACTATTTTAGCTATTAGCAGTTGGCTAATCATTTAATTAGATCCTGGACTGGACTGGACTCGCCACAGATCCAATACAGTGGGTCATATTTTAAGTTAACTAAACTTAAAATTAACAAACCTTTTAAAGTAACAAAACTTCAGTTATTAAAGATAAGTAGACTGTACTTAGTTCCTACATGATATTTTACAACGTACCTGTTCCTCTTTTTGCACATCCCTTCTTCCCTTTCATTGTGCCTGTTCCCCCTTTGATCCACAACCTGCTTTTGACGTCCCTGACAGTATTCCTTTGTTGGATTTGTTTGCCCCCACTACAAATCCACCAGGATTTGTAGGATCCCGCACCTGGCAATAAAGTCTTTGAACTGTTCCTGCTTCTTAGATAATCATTACTTCAGCCACGTGTCAGGTACATTCGACCAAGACATGATTCTGTTTGATTATTTTTGCTTAAGAAATCTTAGGTAATGCTGACTGTTTATTTAAATTACTTTAAATTAATGTGGGAAATCGAAACATGTTGTCTTTTAATGGCTTGTCCAAGAACAAGTGAACTATGACATTTAGGTAAACCATGTTTGTAGTTGTACTACACTAAATCTTTTTTTTTTCTTTATTCACACCGATCAGTAGATAAGTCTGTCTGATCTTTTAATCCCTGCAGATAACTGAAAAATAAAACATGCCCTGCATGTTTATACCTGCTCCCCATGCAAGAATTTGAGTTTTGGAAATAACTTCAACGCCTCTACACATGACAGCCATCTGTGTTTGTATTTACTATGTCCAAATGCTTCACACATTTCAGTAGACTGCTGCAGCTTCCTGTTCCTGTTTTTTGTAGGGGGCACCGGATTACAGAAACAAATCTGTTTTGTATCTTATTGCTTCTTTTTTGAGCTTTTTGTAGCAAAAGTAACATGTTTAATAAAAGGTGTGTTAAAAATTCAACATTTAAAAGTAAAATCTAAAAAAAATGATAATTAGATTACAACAGAGAAAGTAAAGCTTTAGTGCATGGTGATGTAGATGATCTCAAGACAGTAATGTAAAAACAACAGAATTCACATTTTTCTTGAATCCCTTGAAAGCGAGTGATTCCAGCTCATGGTCATCTGGTCAGCTGAGGACTCAGATGACTGAACTTATCACTTGTTGCCTCTGGTAGTGAACAACTGCTACGGTTGACTCTTTTGTTATGTCACCTCAAGATAGCCTGCCTGTCAGTGTCATGATTACCAGTGTAGTGAAAGCAAGCTCTAGGTTGGGCAGATAAAAACCTGAAAAATGGTCTTAAATTATGAAAAGAATAAGCAGGGTGTTACAGAGATTTGTCTTCAGTTGATCTAATAGAAAATGACATGATAGCGATCATATAATATGCTGTAAGCTGTATAAGTGACTCTAAGACCATGAAATGCTTTCAGATCCTAAAAAGTACATTTACTCCTTAGCTAATAGAGTGAAACACAGTCATATTATTAAAAACAAAAAACTGTGTTTTCTTTTTTGATGGTGTGAGTAAATTCACACAGCATGTAGTGATGTTCATTGTCCAAAGGTGCACAACCTTCCATAGTGCATGACACCATGTGTGTGTTACTCCAAACAATGAAGCTCATGTAAATCAAATCCTTTGCTAGGGTTGCTTGCGCTACACATATACTCTGACTTCCACCTGTTATATCTCCATCTGTTCACCAGTTTGTCTCTGACAAATTTCAAATGGCACAACAACACTCATCATTAGTGATTCCTCTTGGTGTTCTTACTTTGTCTGTAATATCAGTGAATCCAACAACTCTTTCTTTACTGAGACAATAGACGGGGGCGATCGTGGCTCAAGAGTTGGGAGTTCGCCTTGTAATTGGAAGGTTGCCGGTTTGAGCCCCGGCTTGGACAGTCTCGGTCGTTGTGTCCTTGGGCAAGACACTTCACCCGTTGCCTACTGGTGGTGGTCAGAGGGCCCAGTGGAGCCAGTGTCCGGCAGCCTCTCCTCTGTCAGTGCGCCCCATGGTGGCTGTGGCTATAATGTAGCTTGCCATCACCTGTGTGTGTGTGAATGGGTGGATGACAGGTTGTGTAAAGCGCTTTGGGGTCCTTAAGGACTAGAAAAGCGCTATACAAATACAGGCCATTTACCATTTTACTGTCCCATCTTCTCACCTCAAGTTAAGCTTTGGGGTGCTGTAAACACAAGGCTTGGGTATTTATTTACACAAGGGTTTTTTTCTTTGTGGCAAAGACATATAGATGTATCTTGTTTGTTTGTTTTGTTGTTTTGTGTGTGTGTGTTTGTGAGTGAAAAGGAACAGGCTAGACTTGGGCTTCATTTCTCATAGAAACAAGAAAAGAGTTTTTGATTGTTTACCTCCGAAAACCAGGGTTCAAGCAGCATCATTCAGAAATGGCAAGTTCTGCCATGTGTACGAAAGAGTTTCAGGCTAAAGGAGAACAAAGATTCTTCTCCTCCTTCATAAATCATCATGTTGCTGGCTTTTTCCTACAATGTGGTCTCTTTCCAACCTCTGAGTTGAAAGGCAGCAAAGAAATATACTTATGAATAATTGTCTGTTTAAATTTCAGTAGGTTAATCTAAATATGATAATTGCATGGCACAGAAAGAAGGAAAACATTTCAGTTTGATGGGCAGTTCTCCAACAAACCACCACTGCTGAATACATCCCAAACAACATGCAGGTGTTTGGTAAAAAGACACAGTCAAACCTGAATCTCATTACATGCTGAAAGAGCAGCATGCAAAGAAAAGGGATAAGGAACAAATCTGTCACAGGTGAAAAGGAGACTGCCAACGAGAGAAAAATGTTTATGTCCCAAAATGCAGTTTCACAAATTAGAAAGCTGATACGTTTGCTTCTTTCCAACTACATAGTTGTAGTTTTAAAACCAGTTTAATTATGATACAACCAGTCTTGTTGCAAGGCAAACATTAATGCTGTATTGTGTTCAGGGGAAGTGCTCTAAATATTTTAACAACAGGAAAGATCAAAGGAATGGGTTACTGGATGGAGGGAGAAACATTTTCCAATGCTGTATCCCTTACATAACATATTTCAAGTGCTTTGAGTGTTTCAAAATAAAGTTTCCATCTTTAGTTGGCGTGAGTGTACATATTTCAATTTTGCAGGAAAAACGAAAGACATTTTTTCATGTTCAGAATATATATAGATTTAATAATTTTCTAACATGGCAGATACCTTTTTTAATGATGTATTCTTATGTTAATATATAAAAAAGTCACTTCTCATAACATACTTGCTGCTACAAATTTCCAGTTTCTCCTCCAAAAATAATTACAGGAGACAGATTTGCCGGAGGAGGGTTTTGTTCAGATTGGTAAACAAATTTGTTGTTGTTTGTTAGTTTGTTTTTCAATGCTGTCTTCAATTAAACGACAGCAGTGAACTACTTCCTTCATCTCTTATGGGAGGTTTGTTTAGTTCATTGCACAAATGTGCCACCATATAAACACAGTATTGTTGCAATGAAACTCTCTAGAACATCATACACACTTTAAATACACTGTGAATATGTTTACCGTTTCTATTACAATGCATATACTCTTGCTGAGGGTTTGCTCAAGTTTAACTGGTTGACGGTAGGCATATATGTTCATTTTAAAACTTAATGGAACATTGTGCAGTATGGTGGTATTTTTAAAACTTCAGGGTTTTGCTTGTTATTTTCCTGCATGCCTGTATCCACCATCCACCTGCTGCCACTGTTGGCAGCTTTTGAGAAGCTACACTTCAACCACAGCATGCATCTGTCGGGTCTGAGTCTTGTGTTCTAAAGGTAAATTACGTGAGGTTAAAGTCGAGTTGCACATATATATTCCATGTGAGTTGGTTATGTTAAATACATTTAACTGGCCTCATGCATGCTGTATCACATTAATATTTACATTATTTATGAGCCTTTAGGAATTCCTGCTTCTTTGCAAACCTACATTTATGCAATTAAAAGAAAACACTGAATGAGACTAAGACTGACCATACATCCATCTGCTAAAGGAGACATCACAACCGTTATGGAGACCAGTTTTAGTCCCTCAAATGTGAAAGCTAAACCTGAAGACTTATTGTCATAATATCAAGAGTGTTATCCTTGTTACAAAAAACAAACAAAAAAAAACAACAACAAAAAAACAAAAATAAATGAAAACAGAAACAATTTAGAAAAAAAATAAAAACTAGTCCAAAGGAAATGAGGAGTAAACTAGAACATCCAGGGAAGGCATGCCAGCAGGCAAAGACCACAGTACAAATCAGCAAAGAACAAGAGGATGACTAGACTGTTTATACACAGACACATAAACAGTGGAAAGAAAACAGATGAGTAATGAGAAGCAGTGATAACTATCAGAATACAGTGAACACAGAGACAGGAAGTAAAACTTACACACAAAATGAAAGAAAACAAACCTTCCAAAGTAAAACACTGTAAAACTGAGGAATGCTAACACAGACATTCATACCAATACAACACAAAAACAACCTACAGGATACATACTGAACACGACCACATGAAGACTTACACTACACCTAAACATAGAAATGACACACACACACACACACACACACACACGGGTCTATGTGGTATGGAGGGACTATACTACGTCAATCCGCCCGGTGGTGGTTTAAGTGGACTACCATTTTCAAAGGACTTAGAGCCAAGGGAGCGAGGTTAAAGTGTTCGAAAAACTCTGAAAAAAATTTGGGTCACTTCAGACCTCATACACTCCCTATAGAAGTCTAGATACACTGATACACATCAACCAGACTCTATTGTGTTTTCTGGAGACATTGTCCACTTGACAACAATGTGTTTTATGAGGTCCAAAAAAAACAATATTGGGTCTTTAAAGGGACAATGATGTAATATTTAAATAGCTCATCATTACCATGAATACACATCTGACAGGACACAGGATTACTGGAACATCATTTTATTAGTGTTCTTGGATCTGAACATTAATTTTAACCATAAATAAAAAAGAAATCTATGGACAAAAATGCCCACGCTTCCCACAGAAATATAAAAATATAGAAAACAGAAAAATTAAAAACATTTAAAATGAATTTTAATAGTCTAAAGGTAAATATTAAGGGGAGAAAATATGCATTTATAATTTTTTATTTTAAATATAACCTGTCAAAAAAAAAAAACCCTAAATAAATTAAATGTAAAAATTATGAAATACAAACTACTTCTGTAATTAACAAGAACTTTTTTTTTCTTTAAACAGAACATCAGTGTTAACAACAATTGGCAATCTGACCAAGATGTAAAACCACATCTGGCTAAACAGTTATTTTAGTTCATTTTTTTCTGCCTTTTTGCAGTTAATCCTCTGTTTCTTACAAAATCTCGTATGTTTTGAACTGTTCTTCCTGCCAACACCGGATCTTCTACCAATTTGCAATGACTGCATTCATTTTTGGTGGCTAGTTTCCCTTCGTTTATGTGGTCTTTAAAATGCCTCATCACTGCAGCAACCTCAGCCTTGGACCACATGTTTTTGGGAGCTCTTCGGGAATTGTGGGATTGAGCAGCATTTTTCTCTGGAAGATATATAAAGTAGTAGTAGTTAAAACAAACAAAAAACCAAACAAAAAAAACAAAAAACATTTGGTGGTTAAAAGAATGGATGCTACCCTGTACTAACTTCTGAAATGTGTTGCTACCATCAATATCAAAACGAGCTAAAATTCTCTTTGAAAATTTATCAAATTTCTAAAATGAGACATTTAGTGTTCCGCTGTGAATAAAAGACTGAATAAAAAGTTGAATAAAAGTCTCTTGATGCATGCTCAATCATCCAGGTAAGTAAATCCCAAAACGTTGATTCTGTTAATCTGGACGTAGCGTTTTCAGTGGGAGAAACATTTTGTCACTCATCCAAGTGACTTTTTGCCACCACTCTGCAGTTTGCCATATGTTGCAAAGTGATGAAACAATAATAAGCTTAGAGAACCAACTGCACCCCTTACCTTCAGAGGGAGCAGCAGTCTCACTTGCTGCAGGCATTGTGAGTGGTCCTTCATCTGCTGATTACACAATTTGATTAAGTTTTAATATTTGTAACAAACATTTTATCCACAGAAACCAAGCTAGTGGTAACTTACCACAATCTACAGTGTCTTGGAGCTGCGCTGTGTTTGTGGAATCAGCTACTGCATGTACAGGCTCACTGGTGCCACACGCCAACATTGTGAGTGCTGTGTCATCATCATCTGATTCACTCTCACTGTCCTTTGTTTCAGCATCACTTAATGCAATTTCATCTGAGAAATTGTGGGAAAAACCCCCCAAAAAACCAAACACAAACCCCCCAAAAACCTCACATTAACAACGAGATATGACAAAATACAGAACAAATACTGGAAATTATAGTACATAGTTTTACTATTTAAGGCCACCACTCTGCAGTTTGCCAAATGTTGCAAAGTGATGAAACAATAGACTTCAAGAACCTTAAATCATGGACATTTAACAGAATGGTCTGTGCTTTTAGGTTTTAATTCTGTTGATAAAGCATAATATTCAACTACTGCCCTAATATTTGCTCCTTTCAATACAAACCTTCTATTTTGATCTCATCCAGTGATTTCCCCTGGATCTGGGAAAGTTGTCCTTTTTCCAGTGTTAAAAGCAGTTTGGAAATCTTGGCCAGCTGTGTTGTGGGAACTGGTAATCTGTAGAATTCGCGGTGAACGCGGATATCATGACCCAGGAAATCTGCAACCTGATCAAGTTCGTTGTTTTTCAAATTAAGGACTTGTGAGAGTGTGGCAACATGTTTTCTGAGCTGTGTCGATCTTAGATACTCAGGCTGCTTTGCTCCACACTGGTGTGCATGAACACGCAAGGAGTCCATTCCTCTGTAATGACTCATTGATCGGGGTCTTGCAAAGAGGTAGATATTAGTGGCACAAATACCACAGTCAGGCCTCCTACTAACCAGTAGTGACAGAGCATCCAGCATGCTTGGTGTTAGCAGAACTGGAACATTTCTGTCCCTTTTTCCCATTATTTCTATTCTACAGAAATAGTTACAGAGTCTCTGTTCCATTTCTGAGAGCCCCATGGCAACATCTGTGTGGAGTGCTGTTTTGTCTCTTTCAAGAAAACTTTTGAGGCGCATCTTTGAAACCTCTCCAGAACGTCTTCGGTTGAACACAATGATTTGTGAGAGTGTAACTTGTGCAAGTTGGGCATAATTCTGAGCTGTGGCTTCGTTCTCCAAGCTGCAAAAGGCACTTTCTGCAGATTTTTGAAGGTAGTGATGGAGAATCCGAACATCTTCTGTAAAGGGCAATGTTGATGGCTTGTTAAACTTTGCCTCACTCAATGTGTTCAAGGCACGGTGAGACACCATCTCAGACCATTTGGAGACATACAACTTCTTGAACGCATCAGTGGACTTGATTAGGGCTTCATCCTCTGTCATGAGGGCACGACAATGGATAATGTCAGACATTTTATGCAGTGTATGTCCCAGTTTCAGCGCAAGGCTTGGAGTTTTGTATGACAGTGTCTCTTCATCAAAACCTGAAACTTTCTTTACTGCTTGCACAACTCTCTGGAAATTAGCAGGCTTAATAGCTTCTTCCATGTTATGCACTGAGAATTCTGTGCGCAGACACAACAACAAACGTCCCGCTTCACGAAGCTTCTGTCGTATATAATCATACTTTGTAGGGTCTTGTCCATGTTTATTGTAGAGGGACTGGGCAAACTGAATAACAGTAAAGTCATTTCGCACAGCTGAGGCAATCTCATCTTGTTTCATAACAGCAAGAACCTTCCAGACTCCACTTGACACCTGCGGATAACACTGAGACTCCAGAGTTAAAGCCAGGCCGAGTACTTTGGTTCTTCCAGGTTCTTTATCCGTGTCATCTTTTGGTTTGTTAGGACATCTGCGGACATGTCTCCAAAGATCCTTGCGAACATACATCCCTTGACAATAAAAGCAATGAGCAAACTTTCCCTCTACTGCTTTAATCTTGGGTCTTCTCTTCACTTTCAGTGGTCCCACTCCACCATGCAAAACTGCAGCATTATGCTTAAAATTTCCCTTATTTCTCAATTTCTCTAACAGACTTTTACGCTCGTTTGAGTCTCTAGGCAGGGAAAATGCATGCACAACATCAGGAGCCGTTTTGTGCGTTTTCAGGTGGCGGGAAATTTTAGCTTGTGGTTTGCCACAAAAATAGCAGTAATTTCTTTTACTTAAAGTCATTTTTTCTGATTCAGTTTCGCAAAGCTCACTTTTATCTTGTGGCTTGTCCTTTGTCAAGTTGTGGATTAAATTCGTTGAATCTGATTGTTCATGCGCTTTGGAGATGTCATCTTGGCATAGCAGACCTTTTGATGTGCTTGGCAATAATGAGATGTCTTCATCTGAATCTTCATCATATGACTCTGAATCTGGCACATATTCTTCTTCTGATATGCTGTGGTTGCCATCATCATCGCTTGATATTTGATCCAGAACTGAATGTGGCAATCCATCCTCCCCTGAATATTCAGAAATTTCTTCTTTCTGGAATGTAAGAACAAAAGTTTTTTTAATTGATCAATACTTTAGACAGGTAAAAAATAAACTGAAAAAAAGTCAAGCCAAATATGAATGGGATACACACCTGTGTTGACTGGTGGCATTTCTGATTTGCCAATTTTGCAAGGCAAGATTTGTGCCAGACCCCTAAACAAACTGAAACACATTTTGATAGACTTAATTGTGTGGATGCCTTAATAGGCATCCACACTATTGAGATCCTGTTTCTCTTTCTTCTTTATTATTATTCCGGGTGTTTCCGTACACTTTTTGCCGTGGATCTACTTCCACAATTTTTGTGCTATTTTCACCGTTCAAACTCTAAACTGTTCTGCTCTTTCTGCTAATGCCGGCTATGACTTTTGGTGTTTATTACTATTATACTTTTTAAAATATTACACTTTTTTCCTTTAATTTGTCCCATTGAAATGAATGGGAAACTTCCACAATTCTGCTAAAACTTTCTTGTCTTTGAAACTTAACTACTGCCTCATACTTTCACCTAGAAACTTCATTCAAACTTTAAAATGTTCTCAAATGATTTGGCTATTCCTGTATGATTCAGCTTTTTCAGATCTTCTACCGTTTTAATCTTATCCCTCTTTGAGTTTTCAGTTGCAAAATTGTGATTTTTCAGAAAATACATGCGTTGCTATGGTTGCTATGCAATTAACTCAGAGGGGACAGTGAAACTGTTTGAATTTTCTCTTCATGTCCAAACAACTTCTTGCTACTCGCTCAATTTCCACTCAAGCCCCACAAATTATACACCAAAACGTAGGTATTTTTGCTGGCTTTCAGAAAATGTCACTATCATTGTTGTGGGACTCATAGATATTTTGCAAATCTCCTCAGAGTAACACAAAGTCAGAAAACTCTCCATATAAACTCAATGGAGAGTTTGTTCAAAATCACCGCTGGATTTCTCTAATGAGAGGCATTTTCAAATTGTCATATCTCCTTAACGAAGCGAAGTTAAGACATGAGGCTTGTCCCCGTATATGTTCAGACACTCCTGACGCTCACAATTCAAGAATTTCTTTCTCACCTATTACCGTTCTGAAATGAGTTGGACTTGTTTGAGGGTAGGAAATTTGTCCCTCGCTCAGATTTCATCAGATTTCAATCTCTGGAAATGAACCACTTTTTTCTCTCGTCATATCTTTTTGATGGATTTCCACAGAGCCCTGAAAATTTCCATGACTGTTCACCAAAGCCTGCTGTTTCTTACGGTGAAAGAATGATTTTGATGCTCCATATAGATTTAGAGTTACCAAAGGTTGTTTGAGCGCAAGTCAAGGCAGTTTTTGCTTCGCCTCTACTCAGTTACAGTGTATTACAAGTCATATATCTTTAATAATTTATGTTTTATCTCTGAATTATGAAGACCTGAAGATTCCCCCATCTCTTCTGAATAAAACGATGCCTGAATGACCGTTCTAGCCTCTACGGTTAGGAAATTATGGCCATTTGTTCGAGGGGAATCCTGAATGTCAGAAATACACTGAAGAAAACTCACACCTCTCTCTGTGCCTGCGTGTGTAAGGGCTGACTACAGCAGGTGCAGCTAATTTAACTGACCTACATATACCAAGCCCAGACTCTCAACAGCTCCTGTTCCCTTTACTGTCTGTGTATGTGTGTCTGTGTATCAATATTTCTCCTATGTTTAGGTATTACTCCTCAATCATAGTATTTCTGCTAAAGCAAAGTACTTCTACTACATCTTAGTACTTCTGCTAAATCATAGTATTTCTGCCAAATCATAGTATTTGTGCCAAAGCATCGTATTTGTATGGAGTCATAGTATTTCTTCTAAATCATAGTATTTCAATCAAATCTCAGTAGTTGTTGTTAAAACGCAGTATTATTGCCAAATCATAGTATTTGTACCCAATCATAGTATTTCTGCTAAATCATAGCATTTGTGCCAAATCATGGTATTTGTGCAAAACCATAGTATGTCTGCAAAACCATAGTATATCTCTTATGTTATAGTATTACTACCAAGGCATAGTATTTCTGCCAAATCATAGTATTTGTACTAAATCATAGTACTTGTGCCAAATCATAGTATTTGTTGAACATCATAGTATTGGAACCAAAACATAGTATTTGTCCCAAAGCATCGTATTTGTATTGAGTAATAGTATTTCTTCTAAATCATAGTATTTCAATCAAATCTCAGTAGTTGTGTTAAAATGCAGTATTATTGCCAAATCATAGTATTTGTACCCAATCATAGTATTTTTGCCAAATCGTGGTATTTGTGCCCAATTAATAATTCTGTTATGTTATAGTATTACTACTAAGTCGTAGAATATCTGTTATGTTATAGTGTATCTGCGGAATATAGTATGTGTGCCAAATCGTAGTATTTACACCAAATCATAGTATTTTTGCTAAAACATAGTATTTCTGCCATATTGTGGTATTTGTGCAAGAACATTGAACTGTTATGTTATAGTATTACTACTAAGTCATAGTATTTCTGCGTTGTTATAGTATTTGTGCTAAAACGTAGTATCTCTGCCAAGTCATAGAATTAATGCAATTTCATAGTTTTTTTTTAGGAAATCTGTTATGTTATAGTATTACTACTAAGTCATAGTATTTCTGCCAAATCATAGTATTTGTACTAAATCATAGTACTTGTGCCAAATCATAGTATTTGTTGCACATCATAGTATTGGAACCAAAACATAGTATTTGTCCCAAAGTATCGTATTTGTATGGAGTAATAGTATTTCTTCTAAATCATAGTATTTCAATTAAATCTCAGTAGTTGTGTTAAAATGCAGTATTATTGCCAAATCATAGTATTTGTACCCAATCATAGTATTTTTGCCAAATCGTGGTATTTGTGCCCAAATAATAATTCTGTTATGTTATAGTATTACTACTAAGTTGTAGAATATCTGTTATGTTATAGTGTATCTGCGGAATATAGTATGTGTGCCAAATCATAGTATTTATACCAAATCACAGTATTTGTGCTAAAACATAGTATTTCTGCCATATTGTGGTATTTGTGCAAGAACATTGAACTGTTATGTTATAGTATTACTACTAAGTCATAGTATTTCTGCGTTGTTATAGTATTTGTGCTAAAACGTAGTATCTCTGCCAAGTCATAGAATTACTGCAATTTAATAGTTTTTAGGAAATCTGTTATGTTATAGTATTACTACTCAGTCATAGTATTTCTGCCAAATCATAGTATTTGTGTGAATTTGTATACTGTAATATCACTGTATTATGTAGTGGCTAAGTAGGGGCTGTTTACTAAGTGCATCAGTGTAAATAGGTCATCTCTTGTGTTGGAGTGCCCTCTTGTGGCGCCTTTTGGGTAGTGCCTTAGTAAACGGGAACCCTGTAAAAAGTGGCATCAGACTGATTTGTAGTGGAGGAATTTGTTACCAGTTTTCTTAATCTTTAATCTGTATGCATGTTGTAATGCATACCCTGTTCTTAATCATAGAAACCACACCATATCACCTCTCCACATCCTCCTACTGTATGCCATACCTCCCTGTACCATCCATCTGACCGCAATAAACTCCACCTCGTGGTAATCTAATCCCTGGATGTCAGCCTCTCCTTCTGACCGAGGATAGTTATAGTATTTGAGCCAAATCATAGTATTTGTGCTAAAACATAGTATTTCTTCCAAATCATAGTATTTGTGCCAAAGTATAGTATTTCTTCCAAATCATAGTATAACTGCATAATAAAGGTTCTTGAGCCACATCAGTGTTTGTGCCAAATCTTAGTATTTCTTCTAAATCCTAGTAATTCTGCTCAATGATAGAATTTCTGCTATGCTTTAGTACTTTTTTCCTAGATTGTAGTACTTCTGCTAAGTCAAAGTATTTTATGTAAATCATAGTATTTCTACCAAGTCCCAATGTTTCTGCTAAATCATAAATAATGTTTTAGTACAAATTGTATGATTTGGTGGAACTTTCTGTGTTCCAGCACAAATGCTATGATTTGGCAGGAAAAAAATATTATTTAGCATAAATACTAAGTTTTAGCAGAAATGCTATGTTTAAACTTTAAAAAATTCTGCTATTTCTGCTGATGTGTGTTATGACTTTTGACCATTGAAATGAATGGAACACATTATCAATGTGGTCACTGATTTTGCATGATGGGCTGAGCTGTGTTTTACCTCAGTGAGATAAGCATCCGTTCTCAGACTGGGAGGCCTGGGTTCAAATCCAGCTTATGGCAACATTTCTTTCACTTAACAGTTAAACTTTTTTTAAACTCTTTTCAACACAAATTTCATTTTTTTCACCCCTTTTCAGCAAAATTTTCAGTTTTTTTAACCCCTTTTCAGCACAAATCCAAACTTTTTCAGCTCTTTTTCAGCAAAAACCTCTTTTCAGCAGAATTCTGCTCAGTCACCTCTTTTCAGCAGAAATTCTGCTGATTGAACTCTTTTCAGCAGAATTTTCACCCCCCTTTTTTTTGCCCAAATTCTGCTAGCACAATTGTCAATCTCTCCACCTTTTCTTTGTGAGAAAGTGTTTGGCTCAGTGAGCTAAATAGCTGCCCTTTGACCAGGAGGGCCAGGTTCGAATCCTGCTCAGGGCATTTTTTTTTTTTTTTGTTTCAACTTTTTCAGCTTTTTTCAGCAGATATCTTCAGCCGTTAAGGCATCCACACTGCATTTTCGCAGGAAATGCAAATTTTTCTAGTTTAGCTTTGCAGTTCTATTTAAGTGAAGTAGTTTTTTGTCAAAGCATTGCAGTAATGTCAAATGCTGAAAAAAAAACAAAAACAAAAACTGTTCACATTAAGGATATTTTAATGACTACACATACACTGCTAATCCCCCTCCCCCCCCCCCCCCCCCCCCAAAAAAAAGGACATCCCAGATGTGAATGAAGGAATTATTCTTATTAAATACTTTGTTCTTTAGGTAGTTGAGTGGCATGAAAGTGTGTAGTTGAATGTGTGTGGCCTCCAGATGCCTGTACGACTTCCCTACAATGCCTGGGCATGCTCGGGATGAGGTGGCGGATGGTCTCCTGAAGGATCTCCTCCAAGACCTGGACTAAAGCATCTGTCAACCCCTGGACAGTTTGTGGTGGATGGAGTGAGACATGATGTCCCAGATGTGCTCAATTGGATTCAGGTCTGGGGAACAGGCGGGCCAGTCCATAGCATCAATGCCTTTGTCATGGAGGAACTGCTGACATACTCCAGCCACATGAGGCCCAGTGTCGTCTCGCATTAGGTGGACCCCAGGGCCAAATGCACCAGCATGTGGTCTCACAAAGGGTCCGAGGACCTCATCTTGTTACCCAATGACAGTCAGGCTCTCTGGCAGGCACAGAAATGCCACCCCTCACCATTACTGACCCACTGCCAATATGATCATGCTGGAGGATGTTGCAGGCAGCAGAACGTTCCCCACGGCATCTCCAGACTGTCACGTGCTCAGTTTGAACCTCCTTTCAGCTGTGAGGAGCATAGGGTGCCCGTGCTGAAGTTGCCAAACTTTGTGTTTTCTGGCAAATGCCAAACATCCTGCATGGTGTTGGACTGCAAGCTCAATCCCCACCTGTGGATGCTGGACCCTCAAGCCACCCTCATGAAGTCAGTTTCTGACCATTTGAGCAGACAGATGCACATTTGTGGCCTGTTTGAGGTCATTTTGCAGGGCTCCTCTTGTTCCTCCTTGCACAAAGGTGGAGGTAGCGGTCCTGCTGCTGGGTTGTTGCCCTCCTATGGCCTACTCCACATGCAGGTAGCACCTCCATGCTCTGGACACTACACTAACAGACACAGCAAACCTTCTTGCCACAGCTCACATTGATGTGCTACGCTAGATGAGCTGCACTACCTGAGCCCCTTGTGTGGGTTGTAGACTGTCTCATGCTACCACTAAAATGAAATCACCGCCAGCATTCAAAAGTGACCATAACATCAGCCAGAAAGCATAGGTGCTGAGAAGTGGTCTGTGGTCACCACCTGCAGAACCAGTCCTTTATTATGGTGAATTGACTATAATTTCCACTTGTTGTCTACTCTATTTGCAAAACAGCATGTGAAACTGGTTGTCAGTGTTACTTCCTAAGTGAACAGTTTGATTTCACAGAAGTGTGACTGACTTGGAGTAACATCGCATTGTTTAAGTGTTCCCTTTATTATTTTGAGCAGTTTATGTTATGGAATGGGGAATTGAGGACAATCCCAAGTATACCATTTTTACAAGGTCCTGCACCAATGAGGTAATACTGCATTTCTTTAATTAGACGTGACCACCCATTAATTAAAAAGGGAGCAGTGTTCATTTCAGCTAGTCTTAACTTGTTGAACTCTATTAATGCTTTTTACTATACACTGTACCTATTCACTAAATGTCTCACCTTTGCACTTATAGCCAAGCCACTTGAGGGAGGAAACCGGTCCCACACACTGAATGCACTTGTCCAAAGATGATATTGTTGTGCACACCAGACGATGATTGTGACACTGTTAGCAAAATATTGCAACATTTATTTGTTTTGGACAGTTGGAAAGGTGTGTTTTCAATTCAGTTGCAGATATCAACTAATAAACTTCGTCCATGTAAATCACATCACACCCAGGTGACTGCCAAACACACACACACACAGCATCCATAAGGAATGATGATAGATTAAATTATTAGTTCATTAAGTGGTACACTGGATTATATTTACCCTTTCAGGCTCTGGATGTTTCAGGTCCAGATCATTGTTTGGAAAGCTGTTTGGTTGCGGCTTTAGGCAGCTCACAGTCTTCTGAATCTGGCTGGTCTCAGTCTTCGTGTGTAACAGATAGAGAATGAAGACAAAAGAACAGTAATCTGACAGTTACTAAAAATGCATCACTCAAGAGGATGAATAGACCATTTCACTATCGGCAAATAGCGTAAGGTACACATCGTGCATGAGAAACATTCATTAAAATCTGTCCTAGGTCAATGTTACCTCTTCAAAATCTTGCACTGAAGAAGAATGCATGGCTTCTGAGCCTTGCTGAGGCATTTCTTCATCAAGATCCTGCAACAAAGAAAAGATGGCACAAAGATTAGACCAAGTGCTCTTCTTGCAACTGTACTGGGCAGGCCTGTGCTTCTGTTTTTAATTTGCATGTGTGTGTGTGTGTGTGTGTGTGTGTGTGGGGGGCGGGGCTTTCCACTCAAGAAATGTTTTCTTCTGAAAAAAATACTGGCTACAATAGTTAACAACTGATTCCTTTGCAATCATCCATCCTCTTCCACTTATCCTTATCAGGATTGTGGGGTAGCAGTTTTGGGGCCTATACCAGCTACCATAGGGCAGTACAACCTGGACAGATCACCAGTCTAACATGGAAGGACAAGCATTTGCATTCACACCAAAGGGCAGTTTTGAATCACCAGTTAACCTAACCCCATAAGCTACATCTTTGGACTGTGGGAAGAAGCCAGAGTACACAGCCAGAGAGAGCCCATGCACTACCAGCAGTAAAAAGTGCCTAAAACAAGTTAAGAAGTTGTATAGTACTATCTTTCTTAATGTTCAAGCCTGAGTTTCAAAAAATTTCGACATAGAAACAAAGCACATGCAGTCAGTTCTGCATGCTGTAGGTCAAACTGTCAAGACATACGAGAAGACCCCTCCTAAAACCAGAGTGATGTCACCATGAAGCAAACTTTGACGGAGTCCCCCAATAACAGTGTGGTCCTCCTAAGTCACATTTGGGTGGTTAACACACACACACACACACACACACGTTATCCAGACTTGCACTTTGAAACAATGAAAAGGACCTACAAGCCACGGTCCATGTAAATCACATCACACCCAGGTGACTGCCAAACACACACACAGCATCCATAAAGAATGATGATAGATTAAATTATTAGTTCATTAAGTGGTACACTGGATTATATTTACCCTTTCAGGCTCTGGATGTTTCAGGTCCAGATCATTGTTTGGAAAGCTGTTTGGTTGCGGCTTTAGGCAGCTCACAGTCTTCTGAATCTGGCTGGTCTCCGTCTTCGTGTGTAACAGATAGAAAATGAATATACAGTGCATTTTTGAAGAGGCTTTTGAAACATTAAATAAACTGTATGAGAAAGATAAGTTTCAAGCTATTGTCTTTAAAATATTCACTGTCATGTATAGAGAATTTAAGGCCCTATGATTAAGAGACAAATAGTCAGTGTGATTTCTTTATTTTTTAAGCCATTGCTAAAGGAGTAAAACAATCACCTGTAGCAGCAACGAACTGTCACTAGGGCCCATTTATCTTCGAGGGACAAAATTTAAAATGAATCTAACTAAAGAGGCTACACAGCAAAATCTCCAGTGTTAAACACTAGAGAGTGTCTATATGGGTCCACACAACACTGTTGAGTGTTGAATTAACACTTTTGACAGTGTTATAATGTTTAAAAGTAACCTAGTCAGTTTTGAAGATTAACAAAGACTAACACTGAGCAGTGCTGATTTTCTAACACTGGAATATTTCTAACATTTTGAGTTATTTTCCAGTGTTAGAAAATCAGCACTGCTCAGTGTTAGCCATTGTTAATCTTCAAAACTGACTAGGTTACTTTTAAACATATAACACTGTCAAAAGTGTTAATTTAACACTCAGTGTTGTATTTAACACTCAGAGGTGTGGACCCTTATAGACACTCTCCAGTGTTAATTTAACACTGGAGATTTTGCTGTGTAGAATCACATTAAACATCAATCACTGTTAAAATTTAGAAACCGAAAGCCATTTTTTATTTCTGCATACCTGCTGATATTTTTTTAGTGCTTTTAGAGGGCTTTGATGTGGCAGCCATCACAATTGCCTGTTTTCCATTAGTACCTACCCCTGTTTTTCCAGTAGGTTATAGTACCATGTAGTTTTTCAGTAACTACTGCACCAAGGTTCCAAGTGATCCAAAGTGATCAGAAAATTTGACATAGACTGAATGCCACCAGGTGGCTGGTCAATGGTGTCACTCGATAAGTTATGAGTGCGCCTCCTTCGTGAAAATCCAAGCCATCATTTTTGAAACTCTGAAATGTTTGAAATAGCGACCAAAATTAACAGCGTGATCCCTGAATTGAACACTAAAGTATAGACTGAGCAGCAGGCATTTTGTCACCTTGACGTCCATGCTTGCTGTGGCATTTATATCACTGGATGCTCGGCTGCATTGCTATAGTTACCCCAGGCACAGTAGGTGATACTCAATTTCAGTGAAAAACTAGATGCCCTAAGTCACGTTAAGCCAATTTGAGTAGGTACAAATGTAAAAATGGCTTAGGGTATGCAATTTATCAGTTCCAAAAAGTACAATTGTAGAAATACCTTGCATCTCCAGAGCCAATCCGAGTCACCATAATTATAGTCTATTTCTTCACCTGGACTTATGTCTCTGCTTGCAAATAAGCATAGATGGGGCTTTCCATTGATATTTAATATTTTCATCTTAGCACTTGGACTGATGTGGTTGTCGTTGACAAGTCTGCCTAATGACCCATCTTCTTGAGATGCATCCACACTGTGGGGTTAGGCAAAAAAGTATTAGCTTAACTAGTTAGGAAGCTTTTTTTTCATAAATCAAAAGCAATGTGTAATTTAATCTTAATCAAACTACACTGATATAATATGCACCACCAGAGTTTTCCATCAAACTTGAATTCAAACATGAACACCTTCAGGCTGTCATGATAAACTCTGTGTCTCCGCTCACATTCTTCTTTTGTTATGAGTTTACCTCTGTATTCCAAAAGAAAGTCTCCTTTTTGGAATGGAACAGTCGTGAAAATGCCCCGACCTGAATTGCAGAGGCATACCAAGTGAGTGACAAAAGACAAAGTGACAAACTCCAAATCTAATCCAAACTAAAGACCAACTTACCTTTGAAGGCATTTATGTAGTGGATATCAAGTCCCAGTTTGTCCCTTCCAGCAGAAACATGACAGACTGCATCCTCCCGTGGAGGAATGCGTCTCCTTCGCATGTTCTCCTGTACGTTTTGATTGGCTGTATTACCAAAGCATATAAAGTATTACGATTATCGTCATCATTGTCATCATCATCAGTAGTAGCAGAACTAGCAGTAGTGTAGTTTACAGCATAAACACAGCTGACTTATTCATAGTGCTAATTTATGCCTTCTTTTAAAATGTTAAAGGCCTAGTACTCAAAATGGCGACATGTGACATTTCTGTAATGGCGACTGCAGAGAGTGATACAAGTACTGAGAAAGCTTAGGCATCAAAACTGTAAGAAGTTTTTTCTTCAGGCATATAAATAAATACACGACTAAATACACTTATACCCTTGCTTTTATTTTAGGGCTGTCAGCAGAATGGACAGACATTGGACAAACTGCCCGAAATTAGCTAACAGCGACATCAGGGATTTTGACTCAGACTGCGCTGGTTTAATTGTTAATCGCGTTAGTCGCGATGTCGGCATTAACACGTTTAAGCCACAATAATGCTTTAACACCGAGTAAATCCTAACACGGGTTAGCCCGCTTTATCGCGTTGACGCGGTTAGTCGTCAGCCCTATTTTATTTACTCAATGACAAACGCTGGGGCCGTTTTACTTCTTCAAAGACTCACTAACAGTCCATAAAGCATAAATTAAACCAGTTTAATATAGGCCTGTGCACCTATAATTTCATATAGTATTAAAGTCATGGTGCATTTTACATTAAAAAAGGCTTACCTTTGTGTTTTTAATCCGTCTTCGTATTGCCGTCGACATACACTTGTTAAAGGGCACGCGCGCGAAAGTTGTGGCGCCGTTTCCTGTAGGTACCGCCTATATATATAGCCTACCAATCACAATGACTTCCGGCCGTGTGTATTGAAAATGTGTATTAAATTGCAGTACCTACACACATCCACTCTAACTCGAAACGTCGCTGTGCAATACACTGGAATACACAAAAATCAGGTGAGGGGTATAGGTGGACTTTTAAGAAAATCAGAAAATCTTTTAATTATAGTTTAATAAATGAATTTACACTACAGTTTAAGCAAATACAGGTCAAAAGATAAATAATGACCTCATAAGAAGTAGAAAAAATTATTATTTAGACACTTAAAAATGCATTTACAAGTCATGTTTTAGGGGGACACATGAATACACAGCAAAAAGTCGAAATGTCCCCGGAGCCCAGGTACAGCGCAGGTCAAATGTCAATCCATACCACATAGACGCACTCACACACACACACACACACACACACACACACACACACACACACACACACACACACACACACACACACACACACAGAGAGAGAGAGAGAGAGAGAACAACTAATACCACAAATATTAACAATAACTATATTTAAAAGGCTTTAAAATGACTTTGGATGAAAATCAAACCAGTAATCCAAACCCTAAGAATAGAAAGCCTATAATATAGCAAAGACTCTAGATTCAAAACAATGTGGGAATAATGATAAACAGAGAAAGACTAAGGATAAAACAGAAAGAGAAATAAATACTGCAAACAAACTGTCAAAATTAGGAAAAAGTAAAAAAAACTCAAGGTTACAAGTACAAATATAAGCACATGAGGACTCCAATCAGCAAATATCAAGAAAAATAATGCTACAAAACCCAACAAACAGACCAAAAGTACATGTAAAGGATGCCTGCTAGGTTATAATTAGAAAAAAACCAAAGAAACAAATACCATAAGCATAACTAGCTCTTACAAAGGTCAAACTTTAGATATGAATCAAATCTAAAGTGAGCTCGAAACCCTGGAAGGAATAAAAACTTCACTAGAAATAAATCAAAAACCAGAAACTAAGAAACAAAAAGCCCAGAATCCAAATATTAAAGAATACTAAACTCAACACCTAGTGACACATGCCACCAGTGCACTATGTATAAAGTTCAGTTTGGTACAAGACAAAATGAATAAGTTTAACATTTGTGTAACATTGGCGTATTAGAAACACTAAATCAATCTCTAATAATATTTTTTCTTAAATTCTATAAGAAAGTCAATTCATTATCGACAGATTAATTTGTTGATCTCTGGGATTTTTAATGTTTTTTTGTCTTCCATTCTCAGCTTTTGACCACTTCTGGCTCTGTGATAAGGGTCAAGAATACAATGTAGCTCGCAGTAATTAAGCACACACAGTCTCTCACCATTTATCATTGTGGTCAACATCTGGTTTACAGTAAAAACAATGCAAATCAGAAGAAAATAACTAACAAAAAAATAAATAAAAACAAAAAACTTGCATGACTGTCATTTCTAATTCCTCATCTGTCAGAATCCAAATTCATTTCCCATTTCCATAAAGTAGAAGCACACTTCTGTGTGTCCTGAAAGGCCGCACGAAACAACTGTGAGAAGAGCAAAATACATGCACACAAGGTAGAGATTAAAAAGAGCCATGTCTGGAGTGCAAGTAAAATATATAACTTTGTTTAGAACTGGTAATTTTCTTAGAAGTCCTTGGGCTTTAAATAATGAAATAAAGATAAGACAGTGAAGGCAGTGTGTCTCTGCTTCTGTTTCTGGCATGTGGCTGATGGCAGCCCAGACTGCGCTTCTATTCTCTAGTTGATATCCTGAGATCTCAGTGCAAATAAAAAAGCTTTCAGAAACACTGCACCACTCCTCAATATACAAACAACACACACATAACACAGCCTGCAAGATTAGCTTTGAAAGTTCATTTTATCAACAAGCGTGAGCCAAGCTGAGAGACAGATATAGGTACGGCAATGAGACAAAGAAACATACTTCCGCACTGCTAGACAGGACAGGTGTGTATTTGCCCACATGCTTTGCCTAAACAGTGTATCCATATCTCATAAAAGAATGATTTGTTACTAATTACAAGCATGATTCATTACTAATCAAAAATGTGAACATGACTCGTCACCACATGCCCTGCTTGTTTGTCATGGCATTAGGGTATTTTTAATTCTAGATATAGTGATTGAAGACATGTTTTTCACTTGGAGTGCTTAAACTTAGCGGTGGGTTTTTATAATCGATTCATCGATTAAAATCGATTCTGGCTTGGATAACGTAAAATCGATTCATTAAAATCCTGAATCGATTTTTTAAATATAAATTTATTTTGCCCGAAATGCCAGAATCTCTGGTGACAGCTCGCTGATTCTGATCTGTCGGCGGGTCCGCGCTTTGTGAGCCGATTCTAAAGCTGTTAGTTTGATCTCTCTCCAAACAATATTGACCGAACCAGCAGCAAAAGAAAATCCAAACGCTTCACATAAACATCGTCATGAATTCACTCTGACTTTTACTGTTTTTCTTCCACCGCGATGCACAGCTCTCTCTCTCTCTCTCTCTCTCTCCCTCCCTCTCTCTCTCTCTCTGTACTTCAACAACAATTTCCCCGTCTAAAAATCTATTTTCTTCATTATTCGCTTGCTTGTTACGCACAAGTCTACTGTTGTTTACAGCGCTGTCAGCCGCTGTTTTTTTCCCTTTTACATTCTTCCGAAAAGAAAACCTAATTTCTGCCGTTCATTACTGAACAAATTTAAACTTTTTAAAATTATTCAAAATGCAAAACGCTCAGCTGTGTCTCTAATAAAACCGATGTAACTTCTGAGATAATGTTCATATGTTGATTAATGGTTTTCTTTCGTTTTTGATGTACTGCAGAATATTTTTATAAAATCCCAGGCCAGGAAAATCACCTTCATGTTTTTCTGTGTTTTATCTTCAGCTACTTTGACACAAAGGCATCTGCTGTGACGCTCACACCTTTGATAAAGTCTTCCGTGTGTCAGCTTCCTTTTTATTGATACAAAAATATGTAAATGTACTGATCTGAATTATAATATTTCTGACTGTCAAAATTTCCCAGATTTAAATCGAATCGAATCGAATTAAATCGAATCGTGGATCGAATCGATTCGGGACCTTGTGAATCGGAATTGAATCGATTCTAGAAATCAGTGACGATACCCAGCCCTACTTAAACTGTGCCTTTACTGTCACAGCGTGGCCATCAGGAACAATAAGTGGACCCAAGAGCAGATTCAGAATGGAGGCTTGGTAGCATGAACTGAGTGCTTTGTTTACAAAGTGAACACAAGAAAGGCATCTTGAAAACATGAACTAAAGCTCTGAACATGATTATGAATGATTAACATGAACTATGAGATTCTAGACCGAGATTAACTAAATGCAATACACATGGACAGTGAGGTTCTGGGCTAGGGCGACTGGATTCAGGTGCTCGAACTTGACAAACAAAATGCGGATCGAGAGCTGGTGGTCTAGGCCACTGAAACAGAGGGGGTCAGGGCGGTTCCAAGGATTGAATGAATACTGTTCCGGTTGTCTGCAGGTGAAGTGATGCAGGAGGAGGAGGACGTGAGGTAGAGACCTGGGTGAGTCCAGTGGAGAATTGTTCAAAGGTTTTCAAAACAGAGGAGTAGGGAGGCAGGCAGGTGAGGCTGAAGAGCATGCAAAGAAATGTTACCAGCTGTGGGTAAGCAGAGGAGACCAACATCCAGGCGTGAGAGGCTATGGCAGTGGTTCCCAAACTTTTTTTGCTGGGCCCCCCTTGTTTTACAAGAAAAATGTTCGTGCCCCCTGTCTCGCGCGTGCACGAGCACAAACACAAACACATTCTCCAACCACACACACCCATATTTTGTTCCATTGCGGTTTATTTCACACCTCAAACATTTAGTAAACAATTAAGCAAATACAAGTAATCTGCAATAAATTACAGGTAGTAATAAAATAAACTACTAACTATGTCCACACGTACATGGGTATTTTTGAAAACGCAGCTGTTTCGTCCACACGTAAACGGCGTTTCAAATCACCGAAAACTGAGATTTTTTAAACTCCTTTTTTGCATTTACGTGTGGACGAGGAATACAGAGTTCGTCACGCAATGTCAAAGGGATGTGCCTTTTTTTCACGTCACGCTGTGCGCAAATTATTTTTTACATGAGATGAATTGCAGAATGGCAGATAGAGACAAAATACTGTTAATCTGACTATTTTCAGGTTTTACACGCTTACATATACACACGCAGTTACTGTCCCTCCTAGGGATGGGTATTGATAAGATTTTAACGATTCCGATTCCATTTTCGATTCTGTTTAACGATTCGATTCCTTATCGATTCTTTTTTTTTTTTTAAAGGAGAACACTAAAGTCGATTAGCTTAGAACTGTGTTTTATATCTTCTCTTTGAACAAGATAGAAATTTAGGAGTAACATGGCCTTACAAACCCAACAGTGAGATCTTAAGAGAGCCACAGCCTACGGCTCTTCAATGGGGTGTCACAGGGTCCCCAGGAAAAAAAATGTATATGTAAAATAATAAAATAAATATTCTCCTGTAGCAATAACAAAGTTTAACATAAATTATTCTGTAGCAATTACACAAGAATATCCAGTAATGTCCTGCCTACAATTAAACACATTCACTTACCAAAGTGAAATCGGGGGCATCTGCTGTGGCAAATGGGTGCAAGCCTTTGACCACAAACTTAGACACTGCTCGGTGACATTCGTCTATCCTGGCCTGAAAGGAGACGCTACCGGTAGACTGCAGCGAGAACTGCCAGCATCTGAGCCAGCCAGACTCTGTCTCTCTCATCATGGTTATCTAAATGCAACGCACAGTAATAGCAGGTTTTGTAATAAGGTAAATCGCGCTAACATAATATGCAATGCTAATTGATTAGTTACCTGCAGTATAGAATAGAATAGAATAGAATAGAATAGAATAGAATAGAATAGCCTTTATTGTCATTGTACAGAGTACAACGAAATTGGAGTGCCACTCCCTTGGTGCAAGTTTCAACAATAAATATAAATGTAAAATATAAAAAGTACAAAAAAAACAATCGTAAGTACTCAAACAATAGTATGTACAATATATACAGGATAGCAGCATTAATATAATGACAGTATGAATAGCAGCATAATATAATGACAGTGACGGTATGGAATAGGTTCAATTGTTTTTGTGCTTATTTACTACGGTGATAGCTCTGGGAAAGAAGCTATCCCTGAATCTGTTTGTCCTGGTTTTATGTGACCTGTACCGTCGGCCTGACGGTAATAGTTCAAACAGTTGGTTGCTGGGGTGAGAGTGGTCCTTGATGATATTGCCAGCTCTGCTGAGGTACCGAGAGTTTGCAGTGACCTCCAGGCTGGGCAGAGAGCAGCCAGTGATCTTCTGGGCTGTGTTGATGACCCTCTGCAGTACTTTCCTGTCTGCAGCTGAGCACCCTGCATACCATGTTGTTATGCCGTACGTTAGGATGCTCTCTATGGTGGCTCTGTAAAATGTCACCAGCAGCCTCTCCTCCAGGTTGTTCCTCCTGAGCACTCTCAGAAAGTGGAGACGCTGCTGGGCCTTTTTAACCACCGCTGTAGTATTTGCAGTCCAGGAGAGGTCATCAGATATCTGCACGCCCAGAAACCTCATGGAGTGTACCCTCTCCACACAGCTCCCGTGAATGTAAAGTGGGGCCGGGTCTGCTCTGCCCTTCCTGAAGTCCAAGATAAGTTCTTTAGTTTTCGTGGTGTTCAGTTGGAGGTTGTTAACTGAACACCACTCAGTCAGTCTGTTGACCTCATCTCTGTAGTCCGACTCATCCCCCCTTGAGATGAGTCCAACCACTGTGGTGTCATCCGCGAACTTTATGATGGTGTTTGAGAGATGGGTAGGGGAGCAGTCGGATGTGTAGAGCGTAAACAGGAGGGGACTCAAAACACATCCTTGTGGAGACCCGGTGCTGAGTGTGATGGTGCTGGACCGGTGGGGGCCGAGTCTGACAGACTGTGGTCTATTTGTCAGGAAGTCCTTGATCCAGAGGCAGATGGGGGTGGAGAGTCCCAGGTGAGACAGTTTCTGGACCAGGATCTCCGGGATGATATGATTGAATGCTGAGCTGAAGTCCAGAAAGAGCATTCTCACATAGCTTCCTCGGTGCTCCAGGTGACTCAGCGCAGTGTGGAGTGCTATGGTGATGGCGTCCTCGGTGGAACGATTTGTCCTGTAGGCAAATTGGTGGGGGTCCAGAGTGGGAGGCAGACCGGCCCTGATGTGCTGACAGACCAGTCTCTCAAAGCACTTCATCACTACAGGCGTAAGTGCAACAGGCCTGTAGTCATTTGGGCTGGCCACAGCTGTCTTCTTGGCGATGGGGATGATGGTGGAGGTTTTGAGGCAGGGCGGGACGGTGTTTGATGACAAGGAAAGGTTGAAGATTTTAGTGAAGACTCCGGTCAGTTCGTCAGCACATGCTCTGAGAACCTTTCCATGTATTCCATCAGGACCTGCCGCCTTCCTGGGATTCACTGACCTTAGAACACACCTCACTTGGTGCTCCCTAAGTGTTAGTGTGCCAGTGCTGGGGGCGGGTGGAAGTGGTGTGGCAGCTGAGGGCTTGGTCGTCTCAAAGCGGGCGAAGAAACGGTTTAGATCCTCAGCCAGTGAGGCATCAGTCCTAGATGTTGCCTGGTTATTGCTTCTGTAGTTGGTAATGTGATTGATCCCCTGCCACATTTTTCTGGGGTCGTTGTCAGCAAAGTGATCTTCAATCCTCCTCCTATAGGCAGCCTTAGCTTTCCTGATGCCTCTACTCAGGTCTGCCCTGGCCGCCCTATACGCAGCCCTGTCCCCTGACTTGAAGGCAGTGTTGCGGCTTTTTAGGAGGGATTGCACTTCGCTATTCATCCAGGGTTTTTGATTTGGAAACACCCTGACCCTTTTGTTGACGGTGACATTGTCAACACAGTTCCTGATGTACGAGAGTACAGTGTCCGTGTACTCCTGGAGGTTGTGGCTGGAGAATAAATCCCATACAGTTGTTGAGAAGCAGTCCTGCAGTTGAGAAAGGGCTCCTTCAGGCCAGGTTTTTATTGTCTTTGTCTGGGGCTTTGTTTTTCTCAGCAGGGGGGTGTAGGTGGGGGTGAGGGACATGCAGAGGTGGTCAGATCCAGCCAGGTGGGGGAGGGGTGTCGCTCTGAAAGCATGCCTGATGTTTGAATAGACATGGTCCAAAGTGTGTTCTCCTCTCGTAGCAAAGTCCACGAACTGGACAAATTTAGGAAGCACAGTCTTTAGGCACGCTTTGTTAAAGTCGCCGGCGACAATAAAAACCCCATCGGGGTGGGCAAGCTGTTGTTTGTTTATGGTGTTGAGCAAGAGGCTGAGAGCCGTGCTAACGTTAGCATCCGGCGGTATATAAACAGCTATCACAATAACTACTGTAAACTCCCTCGGGATGTAAAAAGGTCTGCACGAGACTGCCAGAACCTCCAAATCAGGAGAACAGTGTGTGTGAATGATCCTGCTGTTACAACACCACTCATTATGCACGTAAACACATAGCCCCCCTCCTCTGCTTTTACCTGAGTTGCTGTTTTGTATTTTTGTAAACAGTATTAACGGGAGAGGACGTGGAAACGCTACCGCTGCTGCTGGGTTGAGCTTCGCTAGTCCGGAACGGATCAAAAACACGACATTCGTTGAAAGCAATCGCGTGTTTTTTGAGCAAATGCTTTTGCATATTCGTAGTGTTTCCTCCCTTTGATGAAATCTCTACTTTGCAAGTATTGCAAGTTGCCCTGTTGTCATCCTTTCTCATAAAGTGTAACCAAACTTTTGAGCGTTTGTGCCGCTCAGGCGCCGTGTTTCCTACTGGGTAAAAGACGCTACTCAACGTGATGACGTCATTCGGGGCGACTGGAATCGATAAGGGAATCGTTTTTAAAAGTGGCAAACGATTCCAAGGAATTGAAACAGTGGGAACCGGTTCTCAACAAGAACCGGTTTTCGATACCCATCCCTAGTCCCTCCATTTAGAAAGGCAGAGGCATCACGGTGTAATTATTTTACGTGTAGTTTTTTTTTTCATGTGTAATAATATTCAACATTGCTGTCAATACATTTTTCAAAAAATGCCTCTCTGTGCAAAATGGGTTTAAAAACATAAACAACTGTGGGATAATGTTTGTCTGTGATTTGAACAGCCCAGCGCTGCTCCCGACGAAGGAAAAAACATTTCTGCAGGGGAGACCTACCTTGGCACTTGTGCAGGTGAAGCCAAAGGGAAGATATGCTTCACCATATTTTCTAGTCTTTGGCTTAGAATGAAGTTGGTTTGGAAACATATTCAGATATGCTTCATCTCATGCTTTGCGTTTCTGTGGGCGCCCAGTGCTAGCAGTGTCCAAGCGTTTTGTCCCCCCCCCCTCTTTCATTCCGCGCCCCCCCTGCAATGGCTCTGCGGGCCCTACACTTTGGGAAGGTCTGGGTTATGGCAAGGTTGGTTAAGTATTTTCCATGATCCGAATTGGTTAGCAGACAATCTGGCAAAGGCTGGTTGAGAACAGTCGTCTTAAATACAGCTGATCTGATTAGCTCCAGGTGGGAATCCTGGGAGGAGCGATGAAGGCTCCACCCAGAGGGGGAATTACTGTGACTCACCCAGACTATGATATTTACTTGTTTTTGCTAATGAAGAAAGGTAGGCCTAAGAAGTACAACAAGCTGTTCATACCTGAGGCCTTAGAAACTCCCAAGAAAATACTCACAGCCTTGACAAGCTGTTCTCCACTGAACCATCCGAGGTGTACTCTCAGTAAAAATTTGAAAACAGCCCCACCAAGGCTGGAGACGGAGCAATACTGGAAGAGCATATTGGAGGACACAACCCATAACAACAACGCCCACAGACCACAGCAACCTTCCTGAACAGAATCAAGTAACCACCATAGCTGCAGACATCCAAGAAAGAATCTCAAGCATGAAGAGTTGGACAACACTAGGCCCTGACAAGATTTACCTCTTGGCTTAAGAAGCAAACTGCACTCCATGAGAGTTCGGCAACAGAAATGAACCAATTGCTAATGGATGAGACACACCCAGAGCTGCCAAAAGCCAGACAGTTCTGATCCCCAAGGATCCACAGATGTGATCAGTCAATAGCCTCAGCACGGCATGCAAGCTCCTGTTGGACAGGCACATTGCTCAGTCATTACATGAGCAGCGTTGAGAAAGTGGCAAAACACCAGAGGGAAAACACAAACTACTAATAGACTGATAGAGCACCCACTGAAGAGTGTAAGACCAGACTGACCAATCTGTGCATCTTGTGTACTGACTACAGTAAAGCCTCAAAAGAATGCCTCCCACATTGATCCTGGAGAGTCCAAAACTATACATGATCAACAGGAGCAGTCTCTTGGTCTACCACACCAGGAAAACCCCCAGACAATCCATCACATGCACATACTGTAACAGCAGGGTTCAAGATGCTAGCTGGCAGGGCATCCAAGATCTCTGTCCAGAAGAGCGCAGTCCTCAGGAAAAGTAAAGACAATGCAAAGACAAAGAACAAGTCAGGGATGAAGCAGGAATGACCTGACTTTTAATGAGTGCTTTATCAATACTAACTTCTGATCCAAAATTTAGATAATGTTGATACCAATTGTATACTAAAGAATTGATGGAGAGATAATATTTAATAAATGTAATAATTCACAATTTTCCCTTTATTCATTTGTCATTTCAGACATACAAATTATTTTGAATCATTTTATCCTGAAGTGTACAACCATCTCGTGTTTTCAGAAGGACTAATGGCATTGACCATTCCTTTTAGTTTATTCGTACTGTGCTTACAAGATAAGTTACAAGGTAAGTTATTAACTGTGCCCATAATTCAGTCATATTGCAATTCAGTCAGAGCATGCTGGAAAAAAAACTTTAGCATGCACCCATGGCTTACTCTGAGGCAATGAGTATAATGTGAATACTTTTTAGTACTTTACATATATTTAAACGTTTCTTACTTGTTTTTATTTCTTTACCTTGTATAACTTATAATGTAGATATAGCTCCGAGCAGAAAATACTTCTCCTGGGACTGCAATAATAAACGGTAAAGCAGAACAGATAGCAGATCACTCTTTCAAACTTATTTTAATTTAACTGTGTAACCCACAGTGTTAATTTCATTTTGTATAGCCTGCAGCAGCTCTGTTTGTAATTACACCCACTGTAATCAGTGCATAAAAACTTGCATTAATTCCAACATTATGTTCCTCAAGCCTTGTATGCTCCATCTCGAACGCTAATATTAAAAAAATAAATGTTTTGCTGAAGTGAAGTAATGAATTAATTAGGTTTTGTAATGCACAGTTTTAAATACCACACCCCTGAAAACAATATTTTGTACTCTTAAATGTTTTCATGCGTGCAAATAAAAATAATTATGTTATTCTGGCCAATTTATTATAAAATAGTTCACTTTTTATGACTGTTATTTGACTGTTATTATAGCCAGCCAGCAGTTTAGGAAATTGTTTTCTGATAGATTTTCACTGGGTTATCAGCTGGGAGTTAAAGAAGACTGTTCACTCTTGCAGACAGAAACAGGCCACTGGCTTCCTTCACTAAGAGTTAGAAACAGTAACTCTAGTGAGCAAATAACAGCATCAAACTGTGGCTGATCATGTGGATTTTATGGCAGATCTGTGCTGTTTCGATGTGTTCACAAGGGGAAGGTTTTTGACATCTGAACAGAGCGCCTTTCAGGAGCACTCTCTGACCTATGGAGAAAGGAAAGAAACACGGGGACAGTCTCTTCTCATATTTTTTTGGATTTCTGGATGCACAACTTATTATGGTAAAAAAAAAAAAAAGAAAAGAGAAAAGAAAAAAGAACGAAAAAGTGGAATTTGAATAATATGTCCCCTGTGAATAAGTAAATGCCTACCTTATCATCTCAGTGTTTTCCAATTTCCTTGGCTTGAAGGACATTTGTGGTGATGGCGTGTGAAGATTAAATATCAAAGTTTAGTTGCTAGAGCCTGGGTTTGTTTTCCACATCAGGTTTCTTTAAAAATAATCAAACTCTGAACAGAAGATGATTTCTGTGAAGCTGTTTTAGTAACTGGCCAGTTTTGTTTATTATTATTGTGAAAAAAAGAGGGTCTCAAATGAGACATCAACTGATACACTCTTCTGACTGGGCTATCATGCACATAAAGTATCGTGTGCATGATATTACAGAGACTCTGTATCTGGCTATTAAAGTAATATTGTTTGTTTGCAAAACATGAATTTAACTGTACAAATGCATTAATGAAAAGCTTAAATTTAATAAAACAATCTTCGCCCATTTAATCTTTTGCTTGCTTCCAAAACTTCAAATGTCTTACTTGCATGTACAAAATTACACAAAAACGTCCATAAGGTTCAAGGCAGTATAAAGAAAAAGCCTTCTTCTGTTCTGTCTGCAACTTTTTAAGCTAATCTGTTGAGTGCAAATGCCAGCCCTTGTGACTGGAGTTGAGGAGCAACTTTGGCTCAGTCAGGACATATAATGGGTGCTCAAGTCTCCTCTTGTCTGGGCAGGAGACTGAAACCTTAGTTGCCCCTGATGCGACTGATGTGTGAATTTTAGATTAAAAGTGCTCAGATGTTGTACAAAAATCCTTTGAGGGCTCAAATAGAGTTGAAAAGTGCTACACAAGTACCAGACTATTTACTATTTAGTACACTTAATATAGCATGAGTCATCTGTTGGACATCTGGTAGATCATGACTCTATTGCATCTGACAGGCCAGTTGGGCTATTGATGTCACATGTGACATCAATAGCCAACCCCTTTTTGACATTTCAGTATTTGAATGTGTGCTGGGAATACTTTCTAGAGGGCAGTGGATGTGTCAGACAGCTGCAGAAAGTTAACATGTGATTAGTTAAATTAAAAAGCTGTCTGTGTCTGCTGTGCAGTGGGGTTTTTCTGTCTTGTTAAGGTCAATATTCATATTACTGCAACTGTGTACTGTCAGAATATTAGATTTAAAAAAAAGTCTTGCAGTTGTCAGTGTTTTGTGGTCTTTGTGGGCATGGATTTTTTGCATGTGTGTGTGCCTGTGTGCATTGCTCATTGTTTTGGTGCTCTGCATTGCATTAAGTGTTTTGGGAATTTAGGGTTTCAGCCTTTTTCCATTATGCTTCTGCACGAAAAGAAGTCAAACAGTGGCATTTGGTGCAGAGAGAAGCACAAGTCTCAGGTGTTATTTTATTCTGAGTGGTAGAATGATGGTGGTTGATGGTGATTCTAACTATGAGTGATGGACAGGTGTTTATTTCTAACACCTGCTCTCACCTGCTCCTCAGCACGCAGAACTGTTTAAGTCAAATCCCCAACTGCAGTTTTGTTCAGGATTATTTTCTTATGCACCTCTGAACTCTCTTTATTGAAACTGCTGTTTTTACGTCTCTTAGTGGAAGTCTTGCAATGTGCCTCTGCAATGGGTGCTGGATCTTCTCTAGTGTCAAAACAGCAAGAAAAATAGTAAGAAAGATAGTTACGGGTAGCTAGCAAACGATTCAGCAGGAATTTTAAAAAAATTGTGTCAAATGTTCTCACCAGGGGTGATTTTAGCCAAAATGAAGTACCCCCAAAGATATCTTCCTTTTTTTCACAATATTTGCTGTTTGTGTGACACACTACTAAAAATATAAAAAGATTACAGTACTTGGTTGAAACGTAACATTTCAACAACGAAAGTATAGATACACCCCCCCACCCCAATGTTCCCTCTAGTTTTTCATGTGTCTGAGCGAACACACAAACTCCCTGAGTGGTCCCTTGGATCACTATGAGCGACATCAGACGTGTGCGCTGTGGTCACACCGGCATCTAATCCATCCAAATTACATGGTTTATTAAAATAATCAAATTACACCATTTACATTTATGTTAGACTATTTTTAATTAACTGCTTTAACCCACTTACAATGAAAATTTAAAACAAAATCTAGTCATTGACCTGTGTAGCATGTTACTAATATTGGAAGTAAAAATAACTTGAACTCCAATTTCGAAAACACAACTTACTTTTTTCTTTTCTTTTCTTTTTTATAAAGCTCTGACTTGTATTATGAGTATGAGTCTGTGGTCTGGGAGAGGGTCCTGTCTGCAAAATATAGTATATAATGACCAATGCTGGGCAATTAATTATATAGTTACTTTTTCAAAAAAGTAACTCAGTTTGGCAAACAGCAAAGTTTTTTGCAGCTATATTTTTTTAAATGCAGCCAAGGCATTTTTAAATAAACATTTCAAACTATTTACAGAACAATCAGTTGTTCTGCGTCAAATTTGATGCCACACAAATCATTTGTGACACTCCAAAAAATATTTCTGTCCACTATGAGATAAAGGAGAACAACAGTCTGATACCTGCAGGCCTGACAACAGGAGATGTGTCACCTGTAACATTCAGCAGTCGCCTCATTGTTCTGACACACACAACAAAACTACACTACACACTAACTACACAAGATTTGCGCTAAACGTCTTAAATGTCTCACATCTCAAAGCACCGCCGTCACTCCTAAAACTTCCCCCCGTTTCTTAACAACTAGATGCCACGTTGCCATATCATTTTTTGATTGGTTGACATGGTACTTTTTTGGACGAATAGGAAAGGGAGAGGGGGGTTGAGTTTGTTTTTGCTCACAGGTGGAGAGCGCTTTCGAGCCTTTTTTCTTATAAAACGCAGTTTTTACCGTTTCTTCCCGCAGTAAATATAAACAACGGTAGTATTCAGCAAGGAAACCAAACATTGCAGATATTTTTTATCATAACTCTGGTTTTACGTGGCCTATCAACACAATTTAAAAACTGGTATAAAGTCCACACTTTTTCCGTCAATTGTTCCATCTGTCCTGCTCACACATCTCCAATGGTTGTCCACGTTGTTATTAACCTGGCTTCACTCCACATCAGCCACGCCGCTTTGCTAGCTAAAACACGGGTGTCGGCACATAAGGACGCTGTCATAGTCTGTCAACGACGTTGATTAGCTGCATATATACGAATGTAAATCGCATTACAAGGGTTACAAGTTAGTTGACTGTTGTGTTATCAGTGTTTTGTGTTCAGAATTGCCAGTTACTTATGGCATTTGGTACCAAACCAATTGGTACCAAGTGTGCTGTGACGGGGGTGGAGGAACGGCCATCCAGTCAGAGGCTGGATGCAGCGGAGTGGAGACGTCAACAGGAGGAGGATGCTGACATCAAGCCAGTGCTTGGGTGGATTGAGGAACAGCGACAACCCCAATGGGAGGAAATCGCCATGTTGTCACGGGCCACAAAGGGACTCTGGTCCATGTTTAATGCCTTGCGGCGGCACAATGGAGTGCTGCAAAGGGACTGGAAGGAACCGGCTACGGGCGAGACGAGGTGGCAGCTGGTTGTCCCGCGGGCCCTGCAGGAGATGGTGCTTCGCGCAGTGCATGGGGCCCCAGGGTCTGGCCACTTTGGTGTCACCAAAACACTCCGCCGCCTCCGGCAGGGGTTCTATTGGGCCCGACATAGATGGGATGTAGAGGACTTTTGCCGCCGCTGTGACAGCTGTACAGCACGGAAGGGACCCACAGCCAAATCCCATGCCCAACTGCAACAGTTTCCTTCAGGGTACCCTATGGAGAGGGTGGGGATGGACATCCTGGGTCCTTTTCCCCGCACAGAAAGGGGAAACCGCTATATCCTCACAGCTATGGACTATTTCACAAAGTGGCCAGAGGCATACAGTTTACCTGACCAAGAGGCCGAGACAATTGTGGATGCCCTGGTGGAGGGGATTTTCAGCAGATTTAGGGTGTCTGAAGTAATCCACACGGACCAGGGCAGGAACTTTGAGTCCCGTGTGTTCGCGGCCATGTGCGAGAAACTAGGCTCCCATAAGACCCGTACAACTCCCCTCCACCCACAGAGTGATGGACTCGTTGAGAGATTTAACCGTACACTGGCAGAGCAACTGGCGCTAGTGACGGCTAAACACCAACGTGACTGGGACAGTCATGTTCCCCTGGTCCTCATGGCATATCGTTCGGCGGTCCAAGACTCCACTTCGTGCTTCCCTGCCCTTTTGATGTTGGCCAGGGATGCTGATGGGGACCAACCAGGTCCTGACTATGCGAGGAAGCTCCAGGATCGCATGGATTCTGCTCATGACTTTGCTAGGAGGAAACTGATAAGTGCGGGGGCGCGGCAGAAGAGGAACTACGACGTCCATTCCAGAGGCCGACATTTTAAGGTGGGGGAACTGGTCTGGGTGTGCAGCCCCCAGGGGAAAAAGGGCAGATGCCCTAAGCTGAACAGTGACTGGGTTGGACCCTGTAGGGTCTGGAACGTCTGGGGGAAGTGGTGTATGGGGTAACTGCCCCCAAGGGGACGGAGAGTCGCCCTGCACCGGGACAGACTGGCTCCCTATCGGGGTGCGGCCACTTCACTGGCACAACAGGGTGGGCCGCAGACGGACATGGACTCCACCCATACAGACTCTGCCACCACCATTGGGACAGCCCCTACTGTGAGTCCTGTGAGCCCTAGGCCCACAGCCACTTTGGGCGTGGCCCCTCCCCCACCTCCCTCCGGGCACCTTCGCCCAAGGAGGCACCATAGAGTGAGAGACTTTATCCACCCTCGTGGGCGAGGGACTTTGACGGGTCGGGGTAATGTAACGGACTGGGTTACAAGTTAGTTGACTGTTGTGTTATCAGTGTTTTGTGTTCAGAATTGCCAGTTACTTATGGCATAGTTGGACCACACCCGCAGCATGGTGATTTACTGAGTGTCCTTGAATGTGCAGTAGTCTAGAGGCCGGTTGGCCTGTCAATCAGATCAGCTACCAATGACAGAGAGTCTGGAGGAGAGCAGGTGTGTGGTTGGCTGAGAGTGTTCGGGGGGTGGGGGTTAGAGAGTGTGTGTGTGGGGCGGAAGAGAAGGAGAGTGTCGGGGGTTGTGCTGTTGCTGAGAGGCACTTTTTCGCTGTTGTTTTGGCGTTGGCTACGGCCCACAGTAGCCCGTGTTACTCTTCTAAATAAACACCGGTAACTGGAACGCTGATCGTCTGTGTCTTCTGTCGAGGGACGCTACATTACTTTCAATTCAGGTTAGATTTTTTTGTGCGCAACGCAGATTTTCTGTGCGCAGAGACCGTGCCAGCAGTGCGCAATTGCGCACGTGTGCAGCTTAGAGGGAACATTGCCTCCCCCCTTCCCAAAATGGTTTGTTTTGCGGAGAAGAGGTGTGAGTGCCTGGCTTAAAACAGGACATATTAGCTGCATTTAACCTTCAGTTACTCTTTATATAGTTAGGTTGGAGTCAGAACATGTTTCTTTTTGTCATGGTCCTGGGTCGGTGACCCAGCGCTTTTAGTTATCATTTTCTAGTTTATGATGATGATTATTATTGTTTGAGTTCTATGTGTTATATTTGGTCTGCCTTTGAGTCTGTGTCTCTGTCTGTCTATGGTGTCACCCCATCTGTTTGTGAATCTGTCTGTTTAGTTCAATGTCTTGTCTGGTTCCATGTGTCTGAGTTTCCTGTTTTATTGTGAAGGTCTGTCGTATGTGAGTGTGCTCAGTTTACGTTTCCCCTGTCTCGTCAGCTGTGATTTCTCCCAGGTGTGTTCCCCTCCTGTCTCTCATCCCTTGATTACTGCCATCTGTGTATTTAAGCCCTGTGTTTCTCTGTGTCAGTGTCGCGTCGTACCCTCAACACGCAGACCTCGTGTAACCACACCAGCCCAGGACCTCCACATCCAGCAGGTTCACCTCCAAGATCGTCTGAGACCAGCCACCCAGACAGCTGCTGGAACAATTGGTTTGCACAACCAAACAATTTCTGCACAAACTGTCAGAAACCGTCTCAGGGACGCTCAACTGCATGCCCGTCGTCCTCATTGGGGTCTTGACCTGACTCCAGCTCGTCGCCGTAACAGACTTGTGTGGGCAAATGCTCACATTGCTCACATGGCGTCTGGCACGTTGGAGAGGTGTGCGCTTCACGGATGAATCATGGTTCACATTGTTCAGGGCAGATGGCAGCTGAGAATGTCCCAGTTCTTGCATGGCCAGCATACTCACCGGACATGTCACCCATTGAGCATGTTCAGGATGTGCTTGACCGGCGTATACGACAGCGTGTACCAGTTCCCACGAATATCCAACAACCTCGCACAGCCATTGAAGTGGAGTGGACCAACATTCCACAGGCCACAATTGACAATCTGATAGACTCCATGCGACGATGTGTTGCACTGCATGAGGCAAATGGTGGTCACACCAGATACTGACCGGTTCTGGGTCCCCAGACCCCCAATAGCGCAAAAAACTGCACATTCCAGGGTGGCCTTTTGTTGTGGGCAGTCTGAGGTACACCTGTGCACTACTCATGATGTCAGATCAGCATCCTGATGTGGCACACCTGTGAGGTGGGATGGATTATCTCAATATAGCAGATGTGCCCACTACCACACATTTGGACTGATTTGTGACCACTGTTTGGGAGGGATGGTTATATTGTGTATCTGGAATGAATTTTAGGTCTCTACGTCCATCCCATGGGGAATGGGAGCAGTAACAAAGGTGTTGCGTTTATATTTTTGTTGAGTGTATATATATATATATTGGACAGGTTATTGAATTGCCATTTGTGAGCTTTGTCTCCAGCGTGCTTTAGCTCATTACACTATAATCACTTGCTTTTTTTAAAACCCTGGAGAACTGACTGCGATAAGTTTATCAGACACATTTACAGAACAGCATGCTTAATTGCACTGGATTGAGTGGATTGGAGTTTGCAAAAGAATCAACATGCATTCTACAGAGCTGATATGCAATTATACACTACATCCTAACAACTCATTCTGTATTTTAAAATGTGGACAGCATTACACTTTTCATAAAATTTGTGTGGTCCATGAAAGACCCCATGGGATTGTCCTGATTTCACACTGATTTTGTTTGAACAAATGAGAGCTCTCCATAGTCTGACATGACCAGACAAATGTACAAATGTGACTAAATGTGGAAGCCCTGAGTTCAGTTTGCCTCTGGACACAGTTGGATAAACTTACAACCAATATCAGCATAACAAAATGTGTGACGGAGAACTGGAGAGGAGAAAAAACTGATAAAACGACACATAATAGCCTTCTCTCTGTAAGATAAATAGCTGTAAATGCCCTGGCAGTGGCAAGACCGGGCGTTGTAGACTGATGAAAAAAACGCATTAAAATAACAGGTCAACTTGACATCCAAATTCTCTGTAATACTCAAACTGCTAAACTTCTTTGCCATTTTAAAATCATAAACTCTGCAAGAATAGAACCCCATCATCTTTCATATTTCATGTTTATTCATCACATGGAAAAAAAGAGACATGTGGATGGGTTTCAGGCCTTGAGGAGCAGAGCTGAACAGGTGAAGGATTGCAGAGTGGATGTTGGATGACAGATAAAGAGGTCTGGTGAAAAGGAGGCAGCTATGGATGCTGTGATAAAGTTCCACTGTTCTACTTTCAGAATAATTAATTTAGTAAAATATAAATTATCTTCTTTTTTGTAGGCAATAACTTGTTCAGATTCTGAAATATATTTTATCATTCCAAACTGAAATGAAGTGTATTCTGATAGTTAAAAACTTCCTCAAGAAATGGACTTTTCTGCCATTACTGCTGTTTTTGCAGAGTCAAAATAACACTTCTAGTCTTTATACATCCACACAAATGGTCTCAAACTGGTATTTGCATTTAAAATTTCATAAAAGATGTTGTGTTCCAGTTGTCTCCGAGCATGTATAAGATTGGTTTATAATGCATTCAGTTGGTCTAAACAAGTAAAAACAAGATAAACTACCAACTATCAGGAAACAGTGCAAAAACATATTTTATTCCCAAGAAAACTGAAAATTACAAACTGTAAGTACATTGTGCTCATATTCCAAGCCCACCTTTGCTCCTATCTTACACAAATACAAAGTAAAATAAGCTAAAGTAATAATAATTGCCTCATGGCATCACTCTATGTGTTGCTTGAAGTTTATCATGCCTTCGCATGCATCGACTGTGAGAATAAGATTTCATTCTCCAGTGTAATAGGACTTCGTCTGAGTTCTCTGTGAATGTCGCCTATGCTGCATGAATTTGATACTCCTGGCCATTTACGTCATGACTGGTGTATTTTTATTAACTGCTAAATTAAATGTCTGGTTTAATAGCTCTACCCACCGCACCCCCTCTATCTTTACACACTCACACCTTTCTACGCTCAGTGAGAAGAAGAAATGCATCAGCAGAACCAATTTAAAAACTGACAATGGTTATTTGAAGGCATCACTCACTCAACGCTTCCATCAGTCCTGTGTTTATATCATACACATCCCAGTTACCCCATCAAAACACTGGACAATGCATCTGAAATCCATTTCTAAGTAAAATTGAAAACCCATAGATGCTGCAACACAAACAAAAGTATACACGCCTGCAAACACCTATGCACAAACACTCGACTGTGTGCCTTAAGCTATCTGCGTATTTGTCAATACAACACCAACTTGGTGTAGCAGCAGGTAAGTGAATACGGTATTGAAAAGAGGCTTATTGCACCTCAGTCTCCAAAGCTGTTTAAACCTCTCACATGTCGATTACAGTCCAACACAATCCATCCATGGAGTGTGGCTGCTGTATCAGCATTAAAGGTCAACACATCCTCAGAGTGGCCTGGTTATTGAATTCACACTCTGTCGGTTCAATTAGCCATATAATATTGAAGGCTTAATAAATGTGGATAGTATACACCAGTGCATGTGCACACACAATACCTGGCTTCCTCTCATCACTTGCACGGCACATGCAGTGGAACTGCTGGCTTCCATATGCAGCTGACTGGATTTTAATGGAAAATGTTTCATAATTAAAATGTGAAGGCAGAATGTGAAGGCGGAAAGAGAAGACTTATGTACCCAGTCAACATCTATATGGTTGCTTGATTGATTCAGTTTCTCTGGTAAAAACCCTTTAAAAAAGCATCTTACCTTTTGCTCCTTTTCAGGCACATTGTCTGCAGGTGATTGCTGTTTATCATATCCTAGCCCCACACTGTGAATAGCACTGCATTTTAAGAAGCATGTTAGAGTTATTGGCACCTGGATGCAGCATCTCTTGTGATATTTTCTTTATGTCTTTCACTTCTGATTGTCCTTCTTTCTTTGTCATTTCTTCTATTATCATAATTCCTTCCACCAGTTTTTCCTTTCCTGTCTTGTCTAATGCTTCCTTTCCACTAAAAGCAGCAAACTTAGAGAACAGCCAGCTGTTATAATCACCTATGCTGTCAATGATGTTTGAATGTGTCACTGCATCATTTCTGTGAATGAAAATTTCTGTGAAAAAAGGTGAATCGTGAAGATTCCTGTGATTGTTATCAATTTTTAAGTTTTGTATTTCGTTGTAATTGTGTCTTTCTTTCTTTTCTTTTTTTTGACACTGTAACAATACCTAATGCAAAGAAAACAGAATACAGAAGATTTTAAATACATAAATTTATGCCCTAGTAGAACTTTTACAATAAAACAGTTTTTCTTTTTTTTTTAAATAATACTTTCAAATAACAGTACTAACACTAACATATACACAATGTGTCCCTGGTGTTGATGGCTTGATGTAACAGCAGCTATAATATTAGATACCAGGAGATAGCTATCTTTTTTTAACCAATAGACTATGGGTCATACACTTTTTGGGAAGTTTGCACTTTATACTGTTGTGCTTTGCTTTCACTTGCTTATTTTTCTCTTCTTTTTTTTTCATTTTTTCTTCAGCTATAAACTAAAAGGTTCACGCACCAAAAATTACTGTTAGTTGTAGGTGAACAAGATGGCAAAGCCCATTTTATTTATATATTTTTTTCATTATATGTAAACATTAAAGACAAACACACACACACACACACACACACACACACACACACACACACACACACACACACACACACACACACACACACACACACACACACACACACACACAAATACTTTGTATTTGACCTCAGGTCAGCTGGCAGCTTGTTCCAAAGATCCAAAGAACAAGACCAAAGTAACTTGAAACAAGTTTAGGTCACTTAGATCAAATTCTAACACTTAGATCTAATTCTTAGTTAAAAGATCTGCACCTAATTATTTAAGAGATTTAACAGGGTTAGAAAGTGGATTGTGTTAAAATGCATCCCTTAACAACACTTGACACATTTACCCTTTATGATAAAGGGTAAATGTGATTGAAATACTTGGGAAAAGAACATTTAAACCCTTCAGTGTTATCACTAGACTTGTTTTTATAGCTTCTATTTTTCTTCTCGTTATGGTGAAAATCAAGTTGAAAAAGCTTAAACTTTGCATTAAAGATGGTGGTTACTCACTGTATTTAAATCTGATGCCAAAGTGCCCTTTAAAAGTGTCCATATGTACCAGTTGGGACTGGATGACCCATCTGAAACATCTTAATGCAGATGCTAAAGAATGCCTAAAGCACATCTGAGATACCCGCATCTCACACTCATAATGTGTTGCTTCGAGAATGACAGCGGTTTGTTGTACAGTATGAAATATTTTCCATCTACTCGTAAGAACTGATGTACACAAGAAGAATCCTTTGAAATGAATCTTCTTGTCACCTATGTCACTCAACAAGCAGCTATTGCCAGTCAGGGAGGTTAAATAATGAAAGCTGCATTGCCACATCTTTAATAAGATGAAGAGGATGGATCGCCACATCTGTTACACTGACTGTTTGATAATGACACTATCAATCTCAGCACTCTGAATCAGTTTTAATGCAGCTGACTATATTAATACTATATGTTCTTGTATATTAAGACCACACTTACTGCAACTACATGAGTGCATGGCGACCCAGATCACATGATTTAACTTCATATGTAACACAGTGATCACATTAATGATGGATGGCATTAAATATAGGAATACAGACTGCATGAGTAAGGACACTTTTGTATTGCAGTCTTTTGCCATGTCTCTGTGACTGACACACGGGATAATTACAATGATGGGACATAATTAGGACTAAATGCCTGCTGATAGTTCTTTACATTGACAGTGGTTAAGATGGTGCTCAGCCATGCATAGACCAGTAGAGATGCTCCCTGTGGTGTGGCTGTGTATCAAACAGTGCACTGCATATGAGAAGACAATCCTAGCTGAAGTCTAGAGCCGATGGGCGTTTATAGGGGACGGCTATTAGATTCTTGCTGCATATGTATAAAATACTCTTGCTGAAGGCTAAACTGTCAAACAAATAACTGTCATCCACTAATCATATTTGGATTTCCAGACAAATTGCAGTTAATATGTTTGCTTGCATTTGTATATTATTTGAGTCAGAAACCGTAGTTGGAAGAAGCTTGCTAGATGCATGACTGAAGTTGTGTGTTATTTACTTTACTATTTACAAAGCTATCATGTCCTGGTTTGACTGTGAAAATAGCTGGCAGCTGCAATTTGAGGTTTTCATTTGCACTCAGAATTATAACAACCCTGCACCATCAAAAGTATTTAGTGGAGTGTGTGTTTGATGGATTTTCTTTCTAATGGTTTTAACGTCATCTCACGCTCAAGCTGTGTTGCTGTGTGTAAGGAATAGCAACAGGAAATAGCACATTAGTGAGGAATTCACAGTCGCTTAAAGGTAAGAACTCCAAGCACACGTGTAATGAATACTTTCACTGTAAGACCAGTGCACAGTCAGACTTACTAGAATCAGCGCAAAAAGGGCGTAAACACAAAGTGCGGACCCGCCGAAACATCAGAATCAGCGAGCTGTCGGCTTTCAGCCCCGACCGTGTCCGTGCCATCGCGTGAGAAAGGTGGCATCTCACTGATTCTGATCTGTCGGCGGGTCCGCGCTTTGTGTTTACGTCTTTGTGCAGAATCCGTGTACCTGCTCTCATTTACTGTTTTAGCTGTTTGGTGGTTGTTGAAATTTTGTGAGGTTTAACCTGAGATTCTGGCGTTTCGGGCAAAATCGATTCAGGATTTTAATGAATCCACATCACGTTATCCAAGCCATAATCGATTTTAATCGATAAATCGATTATCAAAACCCACCCCTAGTCTCATTGTGACAAGTAAAGTGTATCTTGGCTGGCTGGGCAGCTCTCTGGGTGCTCAGCACCCCCAAAGCTCTGATCCTAGAATCGCCCATGGTTCTCACCCTTCACCTTCTACACTATGGTGGGCTGTTTAACTGAAATGTTTTTGCTGTAAATGATTCTCAGTGATCATCCTTCACATTAAATTCAGGTCAGTTTGAAGCAGAAGTTGGAAGTGGTGCAGCAGTTCAAGTGGTTAGAACGTCCAGGGAGTATCATAAAAATAAGAACCACCCTGGAAGCTTTCTGGACATGTCTGAGAAGATAACCACACACTTTTGAAATGCCAACTGTCTGCAGAGAACCATTTCAGATTGGAAATCAACATTTTTGATATGCACACATTTCTGTCATGACAAATGCAAAGCATAAAGGAACCAACTTAAATAAGTTACAAATACTAAGGACTTTTATGGGGAATATTTATTCTGTTTGGGTATTCAAACTGTATTGTATAGTACTGTATGCACACCAGCCACACTATCAAAACCACTGACGGGTCAAGTGAATAATGCTGATGCTGAAGCTATTTTCTGCTGGATATTCTTGGTTTCTGGCATTCATGTCTATATTATTTTGGCATGCATCTAAACTCCATTTCTCCCCAAGCAAACCCACTCATGGGAATGGCATTCCCTGACACTAGTGACCTTCCTCTAGCATGATAATGCACCCCACCACACTGCTCAAGAATAGCTAGAAAAAACAGCACAGCAAAACTGCCCTGATCCCCATCCGACCGAGTGTACAAGTGATGCACCAGAACAACCCTGATCATAGAAGACTTTACACACAGATCTGCTGCAAACATGTGACACCCACTGTGGATGTTATCAGTCCAGATCCTGTATCCATGTGTCAATGTGTGAGGGGCTGTTTAGTCATGTAACATGACCAGTGAGGACAATGACTGCATTATTTCACATCATCACATCACCCAATGACACTTTTGAGCATGTCATTGCAATTACCATGTAAACCACATCTCTGCAAGCCACCACAACTTTCAGTAATCCGTTTCCCCGATTCGCTACAAAATGCTCTGTTGTTCCAAAATAAATAAATTATAATTTTTTTTTTATATTACATTACAAGTTAGCCAGTCATGAACTTCAGCATAACTGCCTTCAAGGCTCTAACATCCTGACTGCAATGGAATGAACAGAAAACAAAAAAGCAAAAGACGACTTACTAAATTAATCCAAGAAGACATTATCACTGTAACCTCAGGCAGAGTCACTGCTCTACAGATCTCCTTAGATGAGGTCAAGATAGATAAGATTGAACACTTCAGATCAGTGCTTTATTTTAACCTCACAATAAACAACAAATGAAGTATTTGGCCTGCTGTTTTCCATGAGGATATCACTGAGGAAGAATAAAACCAAAACACACAATAGCATTTTTGTTTGTTTTCTATGAACTGCTGAACTGACCAGTTACACAGAGAGAGGGGAAAAGGGGGTCACAAATGCTTTTATAATATACAAGGAGCCTTGTGTAAGACAACAATGAAGAAACTGTTTCAAAAAGTGTACAAATTTCATAAGACACTGCTTAATTTTGTAATTCAATAAGTAAAACTTTAATGACAATCGCATATTTACGTACATCAAACCCATGTTTATATCATGGTTAAAAGTTACAAGTATCTCCATATTTCACTGGTTATAAGAACAGGCTGTGAAGGATTACCAAAAAAAAGGGCCCAAACATACAAACACATCCAAAACTTGCGTGCCATTTTTATATACCATTTTCCTTGTTTGATGGACACTGTTAAAAATGTTTTCTTAAACTCTTAAACTATCTCTTTCTTAAACTATCTATGCATTTAATCAATAAGATAAAAGAGAAAGAAGGACAATTTCAACAGCATCTCTTAGTTTCTACGTGATAAAGAAATGCTCCTGTAGTGAATGAAAAAATTGTAAATTTACTTCCTAAATTGTAAGCAGTAAAATGGAAAATCACAGAAATCTATAAATTAATTATCTTGGTGTATTGTGAATGGCTATGGGGGAAGTCCAAAATTTGTCCTACTTCATATTGTCCGAAGCCATCCAGCGGACCAAAATTGAATCTTTATCAGACCAATTCTGACCCCCGGACACTAGATTTGACACCCCGGCTATTCACCCCTAAGAAAAAGATTATGGAAAGAGGACACCTTTATAATAAAACACAAGACAAAAATATCTCATACTTGAAGGAACGTATACCTTTACGTGTACCTTTATGTACTCTCGAGGGAGACTTGATAAGAACACTGCATATGAAGGATTCATGCATTCAGGCTATTGTTTAACGTCCACATGGGAGCTGAACAATAGGCTATACTGTGTCATAAGAGTTCAGCCAAAGGAGTCTTCTTGAACTATAATAGTTAATTCAGTCAGCTGATGACAGAATGAGGACATTAATGGGATCTTTTTTTAGCAGTATTACACAATCAATGACTTTATTCAATGATGTGGTTCTTTCCGTTACAAAGAAAACTCAAATCCTTGTTTGGCACAGTACTTTCTTCCCTTTTTCCAGAACCTTGGCACTGAATATGTCATACACTTTAAGTTATAAAATATGTATGATGATGTATGCGGTTCTGCTTCTCAACCGAAAACACTGACTTTCAATCAAAGCAATAAAAATATATTCTGTTGTAGTCAAACTGTCGAGTTTGTACTTAAAACTTTTTGGTTTTTTATTTTAAACTAAATGTCAGCATGCTAATATACACACTTTGCAATTATGCTGATGTTTACAGCAGGAATAGAGATTACAATGCATTTTGCATAGTGAAGATCACAAACCACAAACAATTAAAGCAGATGGAGTCATGGAGTCATGTTTTGTACACAACTTGCTATGTTCCATAGTGCTGGAAAGAATGCAGACCCGCTGATGGCTCTTCCTGAAAAGTCAAAACCTCTTTTAAGTTGTTCTTCCTGAAGGAAACAAAAACTTCTTTTTTCTTATTCTTTTTTGTGGGTTGCAACAGCAGAGTCATCTACCTCCATTTCACCCTATCCTCTTCTGTCACGCCAACCCTCTGCATGTCCTCCTTCATTACATTCATGTATCGTCTCTGTGGTCTTTCACTTTTCCTCCTTCCTGTCAGCTCCATTCTCACATCCTACACTTAAAACAGTCATAACACCTGAAATAAGATTTAAGTCTGCTTTTATTGTACAGTGCAGTGAAGAAGACTCGGGTTGGAGTCAAACCCTGACTGCCTTGTAACCCAAAGTCACCTGCTAAGCCTGTGAGCCCAGCCAACTCCCTGGAAAAAGGATATTTTAAGGGTTTTCAAGAAAATGAAATTTATCTGTGGGTAAGGTTGCAATTGAACTTAACTTTTAATTTATTTACATCTAGCTTCATACATTAAATATGAAGCTAGATGCTGAAATCCACACACAAATCGTCTGACAGTTATTATAATCACATTTATAGTTTATAAGCATTTTACCATGTTGGCTTGGCACATTAGAATACCAACATTGTCCAACACATAGTGCAGTTTCCCAATTCATCCTCTGGCAATGATAAAAGCCTGTGTTACACTTAGAGTACTGACAACCCACAAAAGATATTCCAGTTAAATTAAAAAAAAATCAGACTTGCTATGGTATAGTAAAAAAAACATATCAAAGGTCTCAGTAGCATTCTTCTCCTGTCCACAAAATGTAGAAAATTGCATAACAGTCTAACTAATAGGCCAACATTCCTTGGAGCCATGCCACTACACAAAAAGCAGAGGTGTCACAGTGTGCCTTCAAACAAACATCAAACTGTTTTCAGCCTAAACAGAAGGAACAACAACACATAAAGACAATCGTGTTAGTGTATCCAGCACCAGTGCTTATGAAGAGACAACTTGCCAGTTTGCAGTGTTTTCCAAATCTCATGTGACCGCAAAACAATGCATCCAAGTTTTGACAAAAATCACCCACAGATACTGACTTTTAAAGGGGATTAGCTGGGAATTATATGACTGGTACTTTATGAGAGCTTAGGGAATCACACATAAGCTTAGGTATTAAACCTGTATGCTAAATATTTGATGTTTTCTCTACTTCAACCAATATATAACACAAATCGTCATATAAAAAAAAGATGTATGTAAAACGTATGACTATAAAAACTATACAATTTTTACATTTTTATCCAGTAGTAGCTGTGTGTTTGGTGAGTATATACTTTAACAGCGATTTGTTCCCTTTGAAACGGCACAGCCGCACTATTCTCATGTTGCAGAGTGAAGAAGTCATTTATTATAGCATGCAGTGACCCAGAGGAAGGCTTACACTGAAGAATCTAATTTTGGTTAATCAAATGGCTACAATGGAGAAAAGCTACACCTCATTTGCATTGTCTGTTGGCTGATCCACGGTAATGGAGTGAAAGCTGCAGAACATGTGCATGCCAAAAAGCTTCAAGAGAGATAAAGTGCTGGCAGGATGCCAGTGCTTGCTCATAAATGTAATTTACACCCACCTCAAATCAAGGTCAGACATCTATAAAAAAAATATTTCACCGATGTTTCACTTCTAATTTCAGACCCTTTCTAAACTCCCTTCTAATTACTTTACAAGCTGGGTTATATTCAAAATTGTGAGTTCCATGGCAAAGGAAATAGGATTTATGGTGACGAACAGCTTGACCCTGAATCTTGATATGAAACTGACCAAAGGAAATGAAGTAATTGATAAAGGGGGGCAGAAGGGAAGAGATCATTAGACTGATTCAGTGGCAGATTATTTCTTGGACAGATGCTGACAGAATACTGAAATAAACACATTAAACTAGACTCTTGAGACTGCTCATTGAGTAGATTTACCAAAGTAAAGCCATTGACTTCCAAGCATTTGCTGTACCTTGAATCCAGGGCTGTAACCAGGGAATTACTGAGGTCCAGAATTTTGCTTCTTGATGCGTCATATTTCAAATTTAGCACCTGTTGTCCAATAAAAAATGGATAAGGCTATACTTCTAAAGAGACAAGGTCCTAGAGATGCAATATAATCAAAGCCAGAAATTTAGAAAAGTCTGAGGGACTTTATTTTACACAGTTTCCCACTTTAGCTGGAGGAGCTGTTTATGTAGAAACATGGAAGATGAGTGTTTTTTGTATAAAACAAGGAAATAAAGTAAACCTTAAAAAGTTATTTATTCACTTGAGATTTAAGTAGCTCAAGAGCAAAAGTTATTCAATGTCTTTGACCCTACTCATTCCCTCCTGGCATCTAAACCAACCAATTATCATTCCTCATGAGTCATGCGTCAACCTAACCCTCTAAATACAATCAAATTAGAGGCACTGTGGAACAGGACATAATTTAGGAAAATTCCTGTTGAGTCTTTTCAAAGTAAAAGCTATCTCAATCCAGATGGATTATTTACCAGGTAGCTGAGGGAAAATATATATCCACAATGACAATGTTACAGTTCCACTATACCTGAATAGAGCACTCACTCACAGCTTGTCACATACGTTGGCTAATAAAAAAAACTTTGAAAAACTTTTATTTAAGAAATTATAGTCCATTTCAACATAAAAGACCCCCCCCCCTCCCCCACAAAAATTCAGTCATTGGTGATTGGAACACAAATAAGCTGTTGTTCCAATGTTAGCACGAGTCAAATCTTAAAACACTGGGTACCCTTTTTGCAATGTACAGTCCAATGGATTTCAGCAGAAGTCTATCAGATGTTGCCTTAGGCAACTGTTCTCTACTCGTAGTGTCAATGTTACAGTGAGTGTTGGTTAAAAGAAAGCCAGGAAAAAAGGCTTGCGTTTGTTCAAAGTTGTGACAGGATGCATTAAACTGAAACTATGATGCGTTTGGTTGTCTAGTGAGGAATAATTTCATTGGGAACAATCCTTTCATTCAGTCAGCATTTGTATCCTGCAGCCCAAAGACCAGTCTGTAGTCAGTGCATTAAAGCAAAATTATTAGTGGCCATGAAGATCTGTGTTAGACAAAAACAATGCTTGTCTAGTTTCTTATTGAACTTATCTGACATTAATGTATGCACTGTTTTCATGTTGTGTTAAATGAAGATACTTATTACATATAGGGAGAGAGTTAAATGTCTACAGGTGGATGGTAGGATGAAGGTGGAGGGGGTGTGAGAGAACTGTCAGATGGAGAAATTTGAAACTTTGCAGCCTAAAAACAACACCAAATTGTAAGGCCCGAAGAAACTGCATGTTACCTATGTATGAAGCAGTGCAGCTTGGGATGTCTGCCTGAAAAAATCTTCAGGCTCACTCCATTTTGAATATCCAAATACAAACTGTTTAACCGCCAAAATACAAGTCAATAAACATCACAAATGTAGTGTAGCGTTGTTTTTGAAACAATCTAAGAAGCCAAAGGAAAATAGATCATGCAGCTCTGACCTCTCTGTTACTGTCGTTAAGAGCTTTCACTACAATGTGAGGAAGTGATATTGCTGAAAAACTGATAGAAAAAAACTAAATGTCACAGCTTGCCTTGGCAGACCGTGTTTAGGGTCGAAGAGGACCCAAATGCAGACACTTAGAATAAAACTATAATTTCACAAAAGGCGAGCAGTTTATTTGTGGCCGGGAAAAGGTACAAAGCAAAAGGCAGAGGTAAACTGAGGCAAACCTAACTAGAACTAAACTGGGAAAACTAAATGCTAAACACAATAGACAAAGAATAAAACCTTGAGCATGATAAGAACCTGGACATGGAAAAACCTGGATAAATGATGGCAAGAACTCGACAGAGGACTTAAATACACAGAAGGGTAATGAGGGAAGTGGAAACACCTGGGGAAACACAGCTGACACAAATGAACACTGCTCGCACTACAGGCTTGCTTGTTGTTCCTAGAGTAAGTAGAATGGGAGGGAGAGCCTTCAGATTTCAGGCCCCTCTTCTGTGGAACCAACTTCCAGTTTGGATTTTAAGATTTTAAGATTAGGCTTAAAACTTCCCTTTTTGCTAAAGCATATAGTTAGGGCTGGATCAGGTGACCCTAAATCCTCCCTTAGTTATGCTGCAATAGGCATAGGCTGTCGGGGGATTCCCATGATGCATTGAGTTTTTCCTTTCCAGTAACCTTTCTCACTCACTATGTGTTAATAGACCTCTCTGCATTGAATCATATCTGTTATTAACCTCTGTCTCTCTTCCACAGCATGTCTTTATCCTGTCTTCCTTCTCTCACCCCAACCAGTCGAAGCAGATGGCCCCGCCCCTCCCTGAGCTTGGTTCTGCCGGAGGTTTCTTCCTGTTAAAAGGGACTTTTTCCTTCCCACTGTCGCCAAAGTGCTTGCTCATAGGGGGTCATATGTTTGTTGGGTTTTTCTCTATATCCACTATTGTAGGATCTACTGTACAATATAAAGCGCCTTGAGGTGACTGTTGTTGTGATTTGGCGCTATATAAATAAAATTGAATTGAACTGTATTGAATTGAACATGACACCACAGAGGAAGCAAAACTAAACACACTGAACATGGAAACAAGACTTTCAAAATAAAGCAGGAAACATGGAGACACATGAACTGGAACATGCAAGCTTGACACAAGAGACAGAGAGAGGGGCAGGAGAGGAGGAGGGACACAGAGGAGAGAGACACAAGAGGAACCTACACAGACAAGGAGATAATACATGATAAACAGAAAAAGACTCAAGTAGACATGGAGGATAACATAAACTAGACTAAACTTCAACTAAGACGAACTAATAATAACCCCTGAACTTAACCTTATCTCATAAGTAATCAAAAATGACAAAATAACTCAAAATGCTGGGTCACAGACCCAGCCCCTTGACACAAATATTCCCCTTTGAAATTGTCACAAGGCAGATGCTACTGTCACTCAAAGAGCACATTTATCCACTCAGATCTGATTATCTGTCTGTCAAGCTCAGTTATTCTCCACTTAATTCTCTGACTCTCTGACTATTCATAAACAGTAAATATATAAATTTGTCTTAACCTTTTAGATGCTGCAAACAGAGGATTCTCAATTCATGCTAGTCACAGAAAGTAGGAAGTAGCGGGAGATTATGAGACTTTGTGGCTCGGTCAAATGTCTCAACAGTTTTATGTAGATAAATAGAGTCTAAACATGTTTGACACTGTATCTGAACTTGTTAAGTCAAACCTAAGGAGTAAAACAATACACTGGTGAAATCATATTGACTATGTGCATGAGAAAATGCTAACTTCCTGGTTTGAGACCGGATGTGGGGTTGTGCATTTCCGGCAGCTTTACTTTGCGGTCAATCGCTACTGCGAAGATATACTCCAAAATCATGTCCAAAACTCGAAAACGGAAAGATTGCGTTAAGTTACAAAGAGCAGAAGGTGGGAACACTCACTGCTGTTGTGTCATAAAAAATCTAATGATCAATTTTGACGTTTAAAGAGTTTAGATCGATCAGTTGTTTACATCACTCAACAGCAGAACTGCATTACTGCAGCAGAAGACACATCGTCCACATTCAGAAGCACATCTCTGTATAGTGACTGGTCTTATGATTTAAACAGGCAAATGTTCAGCATTCAAACTACAGGTGAAGAATAGTCAAACCAGATGTTTCCCCCGTTATGTCGATATCAGCTAGTCAAGTACACAGCTACACAGCATGTTAACAAACCGTGAAAAAAGCCACACAAAAAATGAACGATTGCTGGTAACGGTTTCTATACATTAGTATTTATGAAGGGTATGTTGTGACTTACCTTCAAAATTACAGCGGTCCCTCGCTATAACGCGGTTCACCTTTCACCTCGCTGTTTCGCAGATTTTTTAGTGCAAGTTTGCACGTTTTTTTACGTCACATTGTGTCCTGCGACCAGACGATCTCCTCCGTGACGTCTCTCCCGTACAGTACAGAATCGCTGCATCGATCGCTAGCAGTGTGACTCTGAAGTGCAGTACTGTATGTCCACAATGTCCACGAAACGTTTTGTACCGTCAAAAAATAAAATTGGCTACTTGATTTCACCTATCGCTGGTTATTTTTAGGACATAACACCCGCGATAAACGAGGGACAGCTCAGAAATATAACATTTGAATCCCTTGTCTCTTTTGCTCTGAGGCGCGGGGCAAAAATATCGACAAGTCGATGAACATCATTTACAGATATATTGGGTAAATACCCAAGACATCTATAGAAATGTAAATCGCCGCTTGATTCATTCATTTGCTTAACTTGTTTTGGACCTTAAACCAGGCGCGAATAGGACACCGGAAACAAAGCTCCCCACAGGAGTTTCCGCACCGGAAGTAGCATATGCTAATGTGCACATAGTCAATTAGTGTCACTGTTATTTTGTATTGAATTGTAGCCTCATATGAATTTTGATCCATCCATCCATCCATTCGGTTCCGCTTATCCTTTTCAGGGTTGCGGGGGGCGCTGGAGCCTATCCCAGCTGTCATAGGGCGAGAGGCAGGGTACACCCTGGACAGGTCACCAGTCTGTCGCAGGGCCAACACACAAGGACAGACAACCATTCACACTCACATTCACTCACAAATTCACACTTAGTGGCAATTTGGATTATCCAATTAACCTATCCCCACAAGCTGCATGTCTTTGGACGGTGGGAGGAAGCCAGAGTACCCGGAGAGAACCCACGCAAACACGGGGAGAACATGCAAACTCCACACAGAAAGACCCCGACCTGATGGTGGAATTGAACTCAGGACTTTCTTGCTGTGCGGCAACAGTGCTAACCACCGTGCCACCGTGCTGCCCATGAATTTTGATATGAATTGGTTTTTGTATATATGCGTTGGCGTCCTAAATGGTGCACAGCTCCAAGAGACAATGGATTGATTGGAAACATTGTATACAGTGTATATAAATGGCATCAATGACACACATATTCCTATCAATGCCCCAATGATACTGCACCAGCCAAAAGCAAATAGAGGGGGTGACACTCTATTTTCCTCCAAGCCATTGTCACAAAAGCAAACTCCACAACCTCCTTTACTATCATTTGTGACATGAATGTGCTATATTTCTTGATCCCTAAACTCCCTAAAGTGTTTTTGCTGACCACAGGTTCACAGATTTGTAAGTGCATTGCTTGAATGATGCTATATTTTATTCAACTCACCCTTCCACAGAAATGCAAAAGAGAAGGTGGCAGTAAAATATGAGTCTCTAATGCCGGGCTCACACTGTGCGATTTTGTCAGTCGCGCGATTCAGCTCCTGCTCAAACTGTACGATTGACTCGCAGGAGTTAGAAGTTCGTAGGTCACGATGCAGGGTCTCACACTATACGACCCAATGCTCGGATGCGACCTGAGTGCTCACACTGTGCGTCCATAAAAGGTCCATGAAGGTTATAACAGAAATTCTGTCGCTCCCTCTCCCTCTCTGTCTTTCACTCACACAGACACGCACACCACCACCATCAACTTTGCTAAATTGCTAATGAAAAACATTGATCAGGCAGCTGTGATTGAGCAGCAATGTCTATCCAACTATTTTCACGGTTGTTGTGGTCGTGATAATTTTGTGAGGCCACATCGAAAAGGCTCGGATGAGCTTTCCAAAGTTCTACAAGTGCCTCCATCGCTTGTGTCCAGATCACACGCTGCACTGCCGTGCTGCGCCGTCTTTTTCGCTGACATTTGTGTTTGCGCGTGCGCAGTGTGACAAACTGCGGTGACACCCTCACCTCAAACAGGTTTGAAATCCTCACGACCAAGCGATTGATGATCGGAAGCTGGTCGTGAGGTGTTAATCGCTTCTCGTTACCCCATGTATACTACATGATGCACGACACACGATGAAGGCCAAAATCGGGCCAATCGCCAAAACGGTCGCACGACTCAAAAATCCCCTCAAAATGGGCCAAAAATCGCACAGTGTGAGCCCGGCATAATATGAGATACTGGAGGTTGTATTCTTGCCTAAAATATACTGTTTATTCAGTGACTTGTATTTTTACAGTATTTTTTTGTTTTTCCACTATATAGAATAACATCATAAGAATATATCAGTCACAAGCTTTGTACAACAAACAATGTTCATTACACAAGACAAACTGTGAAAGAGTATTTTTTTTCTTTTACTTTCTCTGTGTCTGCCGCTGTGATGGTTTCTGGATCCTGGGCCATCGTAAGACCTCAGGCACCGGCGGCTTGGTGTATTTTTAGGCAGCCCTTTCTTCATCACACCTTTCTACAGATCTGACAGTTGGCTAGCTTCTCTCTGTGCTACCTTGATCTTGGCCATCATGGGAGTTACTGCTGCTGGGTACTGTTCATCTTATTGCCAAGCTTCTCAAGAATCACTGTTGCCTTGGTGTAAATCAGCTACTTTGGTTGCAGTGATGGATTGGCCTTAAAGCAGCATTCACATCTTCATGTAGTCTTGGTAGTATATAGACTCTTTAAATAAGTAAATTGTGAAATTCTGATACATTGGCAACAGTGACAGATTTCAACAACTAGAAATTACACCCCTGCTGCAGGTGGTTTTAGCACTTCTATGAATTTCTACAATTTATGGGTTCCTGGAGAATTTTGGCGTGATGACATTTATAACTTTTTCCTGTGAACACTAATTAATTTTTGCTGCCTCGTGTCAAGAATTAATCATAAAACTTAGCTGACGTATGACTTCTCCAGGCCTCTGTAGCACTTTCATGTCTCTTATCTTTACGGTATGGTGTGAAGGCTTTTTAATAATATTTTTTGTTCTGGATGTTTTAGATTAGGAAGACATGAAGTCCTGAGTACCTTTGGTAAATGCCAAATCATTAGGTACAAATAACTAGGTAATACCTGAAACTGCATAACTTTTGGAGCATTTATGGTCAGCAGGGATATTTTTTATGAGTAATTTTCTACAAAAACCCTGACGTCAGGGTTTTGTAGAAAGGTTTTGTAGTTTGCTGATAAGCTGTTGATGTCATACACCAAAAGGATCCTGCCTTATACATTATACAGGACTTCTTTGTGATTTTCAGCTTTTATTTTTATAGCATGAAAATGAGTATTTTTAGCATATTGGATACAGGCAGTCATGTTTTTCCTAAACGGTGTAGTCTTTTAAAACCCTATTCATGTGTTTGGAACAGCCAGCGAAAGCTGTTTTTCCTGACCTTGAAATGCATTTTTCCCTTGTAGAAAAATACATGTGTGGATGACTGTTTTGTGCCAGTAGGATGTCCAGTGCACAGACTGGAGGTGAAAACAGGTAGGAGGTTCATTCATATCAGCAGGTACAAAGTGAGTTATTTGTATATTGGTGGAACATGTCTGCTGCAGTGTGAGTTTTTCAACAGTTGGGTTATTTTCAAATTCTGGTTCTTTATCTGAAACTGGTGAGCATCATATTACTACATTTTTTAAAGAATTCAGAGTGTGTCACCCTCAGACCTGACACAAATGAGGTGGTTATAGGTTGATAGAAGGTGTGGGGTGGTACTGGGGATTTGGATCTGTGTCAGACATGAAAAGGGAATGGCAAGAGGGAGAATAGCACAGAGATGTAATGTAATCTTTCAGAGGAAAAGAATGTGAGAGATGAAGAGGCGACACTGTAAGATATGTGGACTGTTCTACTAACTGCTTGTCTGAATCCTAAATGAATCATCTCGAAGTTTACAGCAATGGAAAGCCTGTGTGCATAACGCATGTGGGAGTTTGCAGTGCACAGAGTTTCTCCACCTGAATCTGGTATTCTTGGTTTTATATATTTAATCTTATAGGTGTTGCTGATGCTTTGTTCTGAATGACTGGAGGGAGGATTATGAAAGACAACAAATGGGTACTTCCCATTTTTGTTGCCATGGATGCATCTTGGGAACAAATTTGTTGCTGTTGCAAATTGATTTTACTTGAGTGATTGGACTTGCTTTTCTTTGAAGATGGCAAAGTAGTAAATATTTAAATATATCCATATGTATGTGTGCGTGTGTGAGAGAGAGTATTTCTGTTTGTGTGTATGGATATGGATTTACAGATAGAAGAGAACTGAAAACCAGACAAAAGACACATACTAAAAGGATGCTACATGCTCCAGCTGTAAAGACATGATAATCAGTTCTAAATCCAACAGTGTGTTGATTTTGTTATACTTGCTGGCTAGGTTGTTGGATATGTCTATTCAGCTTGCCAACTTAAATGTGCTTGCCTAACATTAGTGTAGGCACATTTTAATAATCACATATAGACAATATATGACACACGCTATATGAAACACAGTAATATAGTTATTGTATTGTAGCTTCTTAAGTGTGGGAGATTACAGCACCATATTTAAAGAGGAACGGAGACAGACATCTGGCAAGTATGAACACAACCTATTAAATTACCAATATAACTCAGTGTGTAAATGTGATGGAATTTAGCACACAGGTGTGTGTGTGTGTGTGTGTGTGTGTGTGTGTGTGTGTGTGTGTGTGTGTGTGTGTGTGTGTGTGTGTGTGTGTGTGTGTGTGTGTGTGTGTATGTGTTTTTATTTATGCATTTGCTAGTGTACTGGTGTATGTGTGCAAAATCATGTTCATGTTGTCCTTATAGTCTAAGCTGAGAGTGACAGCCTCATACATAATGCATTAAGAACATGAGGATAAGGATAGTTGACATTTGGTTGCTCGTCATTTAGGATATTTCTTCCCTGGGGGGGACTACGCTCTCAGATAATCACACATGGGTATTAATACACACACACACACACACACACACACACACACACACACACACACACACACACACACACACACACACACACACACGTTGCTGTACATAAGCCAAAGTATACAGTATTTCTCATCCGGGTACTGTAAATGGCAGATGTTCAAGTCAGAGTCAAAGGCTGGATTCAGCTCTGTGTAACCGTATTAAACAATAGCTGATTAAACAGCTTAAAGCACAGTGTGCATGCAGCATGGGCTCATGTGTCTACAATGCTTAGTGAAATGTGAGAGTTACAGTCAAATATGTATAATTCAAGCATTTTTAATTCTTATTCTTTGGTTGCAATTACGACAGTTACATTTTTTTTTCATTTTTTTAATATTTGTCCAGAATGTAAAGTGTAGCCACACTGCATCAGTTATGGTATTTAGACCAGCATGTTACATAAGTTCATGTTGTCTACTGAAGCATATACAGTACATAACACACATAACTCGGTGACACAGACATGTAGGAAGCAGCTGCGCAGCCAGGGCTTACTGCTGCAAGAACACTTTTATTTTTAAACCGTCTGTTTATTTCATCAAGAGGAGATCAAATGTGGGGAATGATATGAGCATGTCACAACAAAACTTAAAGAGCTGTCTGAACATTTTAGATTTATGTTTGTCAGTCATTTACCGGTTTACTGTTTTGTATACAGTGTTGGGGAGTAACGGAATACATGTACCGCCGTTACGTATTTAGAATACAAAATATGAGTAACTGTATTCCGTTACAGTTACCGTTTAAAAAGGTGGTATTCAGAATACAGTTACTTTGTTGAAATAAATGGAATACACTGGGGTACTTTCCTGTTTCATTTTGTCGCGGGTCAGGACTGTTTGGGTTTTGTTTGACAGCTACGTTCTTTTGTTCCAGGCGGCAGCGTTACGGTTGCCATGGTTACAGGGCGACGCTCTCTCTCTGCGACTGTGTGTTTCCTGGGTGAGAGAGCGCCTTTTCGTTGTTGTTGTTGTTGTTGTTGTTGTTGTGCTAAGCTAACAGGCAGAATGCTACAAGCATAGCTCTAAAGAATGTAGCATCATGTTCAGTGTAGTCCGTGCTGCTGGGAGAATGGACTGCCATACACGTTATGTGTCTGTGAGCGCTAGGAGGGAGAAAAAGGGGAGTGGAAAGGTACGAGCAGTCATCGAGGAAAAACGGGAGCTGGAAGCATGTAAATATAATAATAACCACTTCAGCCAAGAAGAGTGCCTGACGAGCCCAGTTGTAAGTAAGCTATTAAGACTCGACTGTACACTGTGTTCGTGTTTTCCTCCGAAAACAACAAGTTCCGTTGGAGCAGCCTTTCAACGCCTCTCTCTGTCTGTCGCAAGAAAAGTTGACCCACACAACAAAGTAGAGCTATTTTTCGGCTACCAGCCGACAGGGACCCCGCCGTATTATGCTGGGCTTACACTGTGCGATTTTTTCAGTCGCGCGATTCAGCTCCTGCTCAAACTGTACGATTGACTCGCAGGGGTTAGAAGTTCATAGGTCACGATGCAGGGTCTCACACTATACGGCCCGATGCTCGGATGCGACCTGAGTGCTCACACTGTGCGTCCAAAAAAATGAAGGTTATAACAGAAATTCTGTCGCTCGCTCTCCCTCTCCGTCTTTCACTCACACAGACACACCACCACCATCAACTTTGCTAAATTGCTAATGAAAAACATTGGTCAGGCAGCTGTGATTGAGCAGCAGTGTCGATCCAACTATTTTCACGGTTGTTGTGGTCGTGATAATTTTGTGAGGCCACATCGAAAGGGCTCGGATGGTTCTACAGGTTGTGCCTCCATCGCTTGTGTCCAGATCACACGCTGCACTGCCGTGCTACGCCGTCTTTTTCGCTGACATTTGTGTTTGCGCGTGCACAGTGTGGCAAACTGCGGTGACACCCTCACGACCAAGCGATTGATGATCGGGAGCTGGTCGTGAGGTGTCAATCGCTTCTCGTTACCCCACGTATACTACACGATGCACGACGCACGATGAAGGCCAAAATCGGGCCGATCGCCAAAACGATCGCACGACTCAAAAATCGGCTCAAAATGGGCCAAAAATCGCACAGTGTGAGCCCAGCATTAGTCAGAGGTCCCTTTACTACAGTTCTTAGTCGCGGACCTTCAGTAATAGTAATAAATCACACAGCAATAGTACATTCACGTTGTTGTAAAAAGCATGATAATATTGTAGCGGGTCAGGGCTGTTCGGGGTTCTGCTTGTACAGTTATGTTTTGTGTATGTTGCCATGGTGACGGGTGACGCCCTCTCGCTGCGACGGTGTGTCCTTCCGGGGTCAGAGGGCGCCCTATGTGTGTTGTGGTTGCCGCGCTGAGCAGTTAGCTAGTGGCAGTGTGTTCTTCTGCAAATGTAATAAACGGCTGTGCTCCCTGGCTAGCTCACGGGAAGCAAGACCAAACGATACCTCCGTCTCCTCCTTGTCTGAACTCGCCACAATATATTAAGTAATCCAAAGTATTCAGAATACGTTACTGTCATTGAGTAACGTAACGGAATACGTTACAGAATACATTTTGGGGCATGTATTCTGTATTCTGTAATGGAATACATTTTAAAAGTAACCTTCCCAACACTGTTTGTATAGTTAACTAAAACCGTGCGTTGGGTGAACACTTTTGATTATAGAGTTATAAGGTTAAAGTTTGTGCCAGAAAAGATTTTTATTTTCAACCTTTGACTCACCTGAGTTAATCTCCTTGTAATGTGAGTAAATTTAATTTTAAAAAGGCAACACAGCACATGAATATTGTGCCACTTGCGATAATGTCAATATTGCACCATACTAAATACATCAACACTTAAGTTGTGTTCGCGCTGAGGGCAATTTTTAATAGCCAGGGAACTTGTGACTATGGGCGAGAGAACCACAAGAGAAGGGAAGTGGGTTTGGAGCTGAACTCGATTAACAGGTGAATATCAGCTTCAACTCAAGTCGCAATTTTGCTTTTCAAAAAGAAAACTATGCTCAAGAAAGGCTGTAAAAAAAAAAGAAAGACAGAAAGAAAACAAAGGCTGTACGACAAGCCGAGGAATTTCAGAAGAGAACGGTATACATGCGAACGGTGTGACGCAGTGTTTAGAGAAAAAAAATTAAAAGATACCCTCCACTAAAGGTGGTTATAGTGTGAGCATTAGGCTGAGAGTTGAACGCCCTAATTTGACACAGTTGGGTATTTAAGGCATTTACCATTGTCATAATTAGTACCAGTATAGTCTGGTACTATTTGCCCTCAGTGAAAACTTTACCTGTGACATCCTCAAATCCCAATTAATCTCTTAAGCCCCAAGCCTACCTGATCTCCTGCTTTTTGCCCCCGTATCAGGGGGCGTTGGGGCTTAAGAGGTTAAAAATGATACCAATTAAAGAAACATGAAAATTACTTCTGTGCTGTTTAAACTCTGAAATGACTGTGAACACAGAAGCTTTTTTTTTAATGTTGTACACAGACCATTTAATGTGGGCAATTACTGTGGCCACAGTCTCAGCCTGGTAGATAGAATTTAATTCCACATCACATGATCTGTTTTTGTAAAGCTAGCAAGCAAGACTGTTTTTTCAGTCAACTTTATGAACATTGTGTAACCTGGAAATTTTTGTATAATAATTTCAATATAGAATTGAATATACGAACATACCAAAAGCCACTAAGCAGCCACTGAAATTCCTCATGGATTTCTTAAATTCACTGACTACAGCAACCATTAGGTTAACAATTCACAGTATAGGACTGACTGAACATGTGAGTCTTTATACTGCAGGCAGTAGTTGGCTGATGCTATTACTGTAACTCTGCAGAGTTTTGGAAAACTAAACCCATAACCAATTTGCAGCTACACAGCTGAGTAAAAACATTCTATTTGGACATCTAACTCTGATTAGCTGCTCCTAACAAAACAGCTTAAATGGTTCAATGCTGGAAATTACACAATTCTAGGGGAAGCAAAAAGAAATTGCTAATGTTTTGATGAGAAAGGGAGAGAGCAATTGGCATTATTTCTTTATTCAGGGAACCATTATGATCTGATTTTATGCTGAACGTGAGCCTGTGAAACAGCAGGGCACAGTCAAAGGAGCTGGTTACCTTGCTCAGAAGTTGGATTCCGACTGTTGCCTGCAGCTCTTCATCTACACCTCAGTGTGGAAGGTCCTTCTTGTTCCACTTCACCCTGCATCATCTTAGACTGATTCACTGTTAAAATTGTAGAAAATGCCAGTTTTTTTGTTTTGTATGCAGTTTCAGTGATATGAGATCGCTTACAAACACACTGCAAAGTTTCCCTCTGACTACTTCATAATACAAATGCTTTTAAATATAGCTGTTGTTAAATGTGTTCAGCAAGATTTCTTTTGAAATCCTGACTGTTTAATTAGCATGACTAAAAACATTTTGTATGAGAGACTTCAGCTTGTAGTACTGTAAATTTTGCAGCATGTTTATGATAGCAGCATATTCTCAATCACTCTTTGGCAACAGTGTAAGTTTATTTAGTCAATAATTTAATTTTGACATTTTAATTAAATTTCATTCATTTTTTTTTATTTAATACGTATTTAATCGTAATTTGCAAATTTAATTTTAAAGACTTTAAAATTAATTAATTAGTTAATTAATTAATTTTTTAAAGAATTTAGTTAAAACTCTTTTCTCATCCAGATAATTTCAGGCAAGGCCTTGCATAAACAACATACTGCAGCCTTTCGCCAACTAAAAATATCTGGTGGCATTTGCATGATGAAACAAATGGATACAGCTGGACTGTTGAGCAGTTAGACTTCTCTATCAGGAAATAATGGGACAACATTCCTCTCCCAAAAGTCCAGCAGCTCAGTACCCAAACATTTACGTACTGTTGTTAAAAGAAAAGGGGAAGCTAAAGATGGGCAAACATAGCTCTATTTTTGAGACATGTTGCTGTCATCAAATCGAAATGTCCCTACTTTTTTTTTTCTTTCTTCAAATGGTGCATTTTCCCAGTTTAAACATTTGACATCTTAGTCACCCTTTCTATTATTGCTCGGTAACATCTGATGAGAAGCAAGAAGTGCAATGTGTCTGTCTTCAGCAAACATTAGGTGTAAAATGCATGCAAATTATTACCAATTCAATAACTGATATTCATTGTAGGTTGGAGAATTGAGAGGCTTTTCCTTGTGTTTGTTTTTACTTGAGCCCGCAGCTGCAACAGAGCAGATAGTGAGAAGCAAACATGATTTCCCCATGCAGCAAAAGTAAAAAGTCAAGACATGGTTAATGAATCACTTTGGTAACTCCAAACTGGATTCATTCAATTAATGCTGTTAAACTGCATTCCTACACACAAGTTGCAGATTAGGACACTAAATTGCAAAGAAATGCTTCTTTGGACACACTGAGGAAGTCAAGAATTTCTTAACTTTTATTAGCTCTTTGTGTTTGTCCTTAAAATGCAATTTCATATGGTCCACATACAAAGCATAGAGTAGAGATAGTGCTGCGTACAAGGAAAAGCTAAGGATTTCAAATGAAGTAGTCTATAAATAGACTAAAGAGAGAAAAAAAGGGTCTTTTTGATGTAAATTGGGGTTCTCAGCCGTTCTGTGTATTTGTAATGTATTAAACTCTCAATGTGGTAAGAAACAATTGAGAATGAAAGCAAAGAGGGTATTGTGCTCTTCGGTGTCACATTATCCCTTGGGCATGTCCTGTGATTTCTGCTGATTTGTGATGGGAAGAAGGGGAAATCTTTGACAAAATTGTTATGGTCTTTAGAAGCTCTGAGATCAGACTCCAGCTAAAAAAGCTCTTTGTAGAAAACTATGTGCTTTACACTTGTTCTGATTCTCATAATGCCCTAAGCAGCATTTTCCAACTTTCTGTTTAAGACATTCTTGAATGAAGCTGGGATTTGTGATCTGTTTAATTAAATCTAAAACCGTGGTAAAAAAAAATAAAATGTTCTGTGTACTTTTTTTTTTCAGCCATAGAAGCACATCATCTAACGTGTAAATCTCTAACATCCACTGAATCAAGCAGTCTCCTTCTGTGTGTGTTGCTGTACTTTTTCTGAGAACCGATTATCCAGGCACACTGCTGGGGACTCAAGTAAGTGCACCCTGAAGTTAGAGGTTGGCGGTCTCATTTTAGGTGCCTTTTCGCTGTTGCTAGGCAATGGGTGTAGCCTGTCACTCTAGTTGCTAGGCATCATCACAATCAAAGGCAAATTATTTCATGTGATGATGTCACACCTAGTATTGTAGGATATGGTAACTCAGAGAAGTGATTTTTTACTAAGCGTTTTAAAGAACCATTACTACCTCAATGAGTTGTCAATGAGTTGTCACAGCTACTGTCAAATTACAGCCACTCAATGTCAATTGTTTTATTGGCGGGCATTTGACTCTTGCCTTACACAGTGTATATTCAGCTTTCAGAGTGTTAACATCTGATGAGAAGCAAGAAGTGCAATGTGTCTGTCTTCAGCAAACATTAGGTGTAAAATGCATGCAAATTATTACCAATTCAATAACTGATATTCATTGTAGGTTGGAGAATTGAGAGGCTTTTCCTTGTGTTTGTTTTTACTTGAGCCCGCAGCTGCAACAGAGCAGATAGTGAGAAGCAAACATGATTTCCCCATGCAGCAAAAGTAAAAAGTCAAGACATGGTTAATGAATCACTTTGGTAACTCCAAACTGGATTCATTCAATTAATGCTGTTAAACTGCATTCCTACACACAAGTTGCAGATTAGGACACTAAATTGCAAAGAAATGCTTCTTTGGACACACTGAGGAAGTCAAGAATTTCTTAACTTTTATTAGCTCTTTGTGTTTGTCCTTAAAATGCAATTTCATATGGTCCACATACAAAGCATAGAGTAGAGATAGTGCTGCGTACAAGGAAAAGCTAAGGATTTCAAATGAAGTAGTCTATAAATAGACTAAAGAGAGAAAAAAAGGGTCTTTTTGATGTAAATTGGGGTTCTCAGCCATTCTGTGTATTTGTAATGTATTAAACTCTCAATGTGGTAAGAAACAATTGAGAATGAAAGCAAAGAGGGTATTGTGCTCTTCGGTGTCACATTATCCCTTGGGCATGTCCTGTGATTTCTGCTGATTTGTGCTGGGAAGAAGGGGAAATCTTTGACAAAATTGTTATGGTCTTTAGAAGCTCTGAGATCAGACTCCAGCTAAAAAAGCTCTTTGTAGAAAACTATGTGCTTTACACTTGTTCTGATTCTCATAATGCCCTAAGCAGCATTTTCCAACTTTCTGTTTAAGACATTCTTGAATGAAGCTGGGATTTGTGATCTGTTGTTTATATGGTTTTGTATTGGGTTTTATTTATTTTTGTTTTTTAATTTGGAAAAGCAGTGAAGAGCAGTGTTATTGGAGGGCCAGATATGTAAAAGATTTATTTTATTGATCCTGTTATTTGGTTTTAAGCCTGTAAAATTTCATATAAAGGATAAAGATTATAAAAAGACTGTTTGAATTTTTTTAACAAGCGATAAATAATTTTGACCTTTATTACTTTGACTGTAAGATAATAAATATTATTGCTGCATTAGACCAAACAGAGTAATAAAAAAAACAAGTTGCCGTTCTATCACCCAAGACTTGGACTGATTGTAATAACACAAAAACACTGCACAGTAGACTGTCCGTATACACTGTAACTGACTAAATGCAATTATAATTCAATTATACCAATGTAGCTAATTATGGTAGAAGCATATTAAGATGTACTAATACTAGTGCTGTCAAAATTATCGCGTTAATTGTTAAGATCAACGCGAAATGTTTAATGCATTAAAAAATTTAACGCTGATTTTGTTTTTTTATTAATTTCCTGTAATCTAAGACCTTTAAATTCATGAGCACCTCTGGAGGAGGGGGCAACAGTGTGCTATGCTGGCGTTTGGCCTGACAGAAATGATTAGAAGAAGAAGTGACACCATGCTACTATCTAGCTAACACTAGCTAACACACGCAAGCATGGACGAGGGCGGACTTTTGGGTGGAAAGTTTCTCTTTAAGAAGTTGCCTGATGGCTTGTTGGACAAAACGAGAGTAAGATGCACAATTTGCAACGCTGAATTCAAGTACCACAGAAGCAGTTCATCACTGGCGTATCACCTGAGAGCAAAACACCCAACTGAATCCACCTCTACGGGACCTCGCCAGTCTACGCTTCAGGAGTATGGTGCTTGTGGACGAATAACAAAAAATGTGAGAGAAAAGGTAACCAATTCCTTGGTTGTTTGGATAGCTAAAAACTGCCGACCAGTTAGCATAGTAGAAGATGATGGACTGAGAGAAGTCATTCGTGCTGCATCAGGAGATGAGTGTTACAATCTGCCCTCGAGAGGAACCATTGTGTCGAGACTGCACACTTTGTATGGGGACCAGAGGGCTCAGCAGTCCAGCAAGCTTGTGCAAGTAAGGAATGTCGCTCTCACCGGAGACCACTGGACTTCGGTGAACAACGATAATTACTTAAAATATAAAGAATAAAAAAATGTAATTGGAGCCAGGCTATTAATAAAGTAATTGAGATTAATCGCAATTAATAACAGAAAATTGTGAGATTAGTTAGTTAATTTTTTTAATCTATTGACAGCACTAACTAATACATCAACTACTAACAGTAGATTATCATTTAATTTCCTGTCAGATTCTCAAACATTCATTCTGCATCTTCATTAAATGTGCAAAAAGATGAAATTCAAATGACAGACATCAAGTTAGCAAAAGTAAATGAAACATGATTTAGTTGGCCCACAGCCACACGCTTGGTCTTACTAGTTAATGCAGTGGTTCCCAAATTAATTTTTGCTGGGCCCCCCTTTGTTTTACAGAAAAATGTTTGCGCCCCCCCCTGCACGCGCACACACACAAACGCACGCTAACACTAACGCACACTAACACTAACGTACGCTAACACATCCTCCAACCACACAAACCCATATTTTGCTCAATTGCGGTTTATTTCACACCTCAAATATTTAGTAAACAATTAAGCAAATACAAGTAATCTGCAGGTAGTAAGAAAATAAACTACTAACTCTTTTACGCTACGTCCGCACCTACACGGGTACTTTTGAAAACGCAACTGTTTCGTCCACACGTAAACGGTGTTTGGAATCACCGAAAACTGAGATTTTTTAAAACTCATTTTTTGCGTTTACGTGTGGACGAGGAATACAGAGTTCGTCATGCAACGTTAAAGGTATGCGCCTTTTTTCACGTCAGCTGTGCGCCACGTTATTGTTTACATGAGATGAATTGCAGAATGGCAGATAGTCAGATTAACAGTATTTTGTCTCTATCTGCAGGTTTTACACGCTTACATATAAACACGCAGTTACTGTCCCTCTATTTACAAAGGCAGAAGCATCATGGTGTAATTATTTTACGTGTAGTTGGGTTTTTTTTCTGTGTAATAATATTCAACATTGCTATCAATACATTTATCAAAAAAAATGTCTCTCTGTGCAAAATGAGTCTAAAAACATAAACAGCTGTGGGATCCTGTTTGGAGAGCCAGGCGCGTGCTCCCGACGCAGGGAAAACCAATTCTGCAGGGGAGACCTGGCACTTGTGCAGGTGAAACCAAAGGGCAGATATGCTTCACCATATTTTCAAGTCTTTGGCTTAGAATGAAGTTGGTTTGGAAACATATTCTGATGCTTCATCTCCTGCTTTGCGTTTGTGTGGGGCGCTCCATGCTAGCAGTGTCCAAGTGTTGTTTTTGGGGTTTTTTTCCCTTTTCATGCCGCCCCCACCCCGCAATGGCTCTGCCTAGGGGGCGGGCCCCACACTTTGGGAAGGTCTGAGTTAATGGATCAATGAGCCTTTCCGCCAGTTTGTGTGTGAACATAATAACCACATGTGTGGCTTTCCACTGGAAATATGATGAATCTTCATTCATAATGCACTCCTATACACCGTCAGTGACCTCTTCCACTTACATCTCACCATAAAAACAAGGGTAATAAGGCTTTTTTTGAGTGTGTGCGTGTTCATGTGTGTGTGCATGCCCTCTTTATTCATAATCAATGACGTAACCTTGACTATCGTTCTAGCATGCTAGCACTTTCCCCAACTAAATAGATTACATTAATTTGTTCTGGCAACTCTTCAACCCATTTTAAAGGAAAGATGTAAAATAACAGGAGCAAATAGAGTAAAAAGTAGTAGTCCGGAAACATCAGGACACCAACATGATGTAATCACCTTGAAGAAAGAGCAGATGTGGTGAGTGGTCAATATAAAATATCACCTTCCTAATACAAAGGTACTTGGGAGTTCTCCTTCATCTGCTCCATAAACCTGATTTATTGTGGACTCAGCCTTTCACACCCACTGGTACGTCACTGCAACCCGCCTTCCCTCCCACATTGATGTGGAAACTGATGCTTGAAATGACACCTCCATAAAGTCACAGAGTGCGACTAGCTGGGTTATATCATGGGTTATAAATAAATAAAGTCAGAGTCAGATGACACATACATACACGCATTCATCCACACACGCTAAACATGTGCCACAAATAGGTGTATACTTTCATAATAAGTAGGGCATCAACCAGCGATTATTATGAGGATCTTAAATGTCAGAAATGAAAGACAAAAAGATTCACCATTCACTGAAGTCAAAGGGATGTCTTCATAACTTCATGTTAGACCTGCAACTAATAGCTCAATTTTTAAGATTAAAGAATCATTTGGTCTTTAAAATGTCTGAAACAAAAACAAGGTCACAAAGATCTTTGAGGATTCATAAATAATTTCTGATAAGGCTGAAATTCTTGCCAGTCTGAACAAGACTTTCATTTTCTCTGATTCTCTTAACATTACTTATCAGATTCCCTCTAATGTTTGCTCTAATGATAATATTCTCAGAAGTTATTCCTTTAATTTTCTTCCAGAGACAGTCCCACAGGTGCATAAAGCCCTCAAACATTTGGAAGCCCACAAGCCAGGAAGTCGGCAGGTCCTTTTAACCTCAAACTTTTACTTTTTAAAGCTAGCAGTGGATTTTATTATTCTGCTTTTGCCATATCTTTTTAACCCTCTCAAGGCAGGCGTTGCCGATTTGCAACAGTTAAAAACTAACAACCTGATTACCCCACATACATATTTTATTTGAGTTTTTTTTACTCAGAAGTACCACTGCAGGACTTGGTTGTGCATTAGCAACAAAAAGTTTACTTTGAGCCTGAGAGGGTTAATCTCTCTGTGGCAACTTATACAATTTATCCAGATAAAAAAACAGCATGCAACATTGAGCTTTTTATTGACATCTATAAAGCTTTTGACTCTGTGGATCAGTTTTAAACTGAAGACTTGAAGACCCATGTAGGAAGGCTTTGAATAATATCCTGTTGGGCAGATTTCAATGCAATCGCCCAGAGTACCACTTCTAGCTTCCTGGGCTCATCTGAAGATGTGCCCCAGAAATTGGTCCTCATCTCGGACTGATCTTTCTATTCATATTGATTAAAATATTTGAAATTCAAACGTCAGCTTTTTCACATAGAAGTCTACTTTGCAACTGCCTCTAGTCAGGTTGTTTAAGTCCCACTACAAATCAATACTCCACAGAATTCCCAGTTTGATTTAAAACCCTGCATTGTTCTCAAATGCTAAACCTTCCACTGAAATTCACTGAAACTTTAATTTATCAGTACTTTTTATGTATCTCAGATATTTATCATGTTCATTTTTAAAATCACTACTGTGGCTACGTAGTGTTTTGTTTGCCTCTGCTGATATCTTATCAGTGGAGGCGTTTGTGGTCCTTGAATTCTTAACATTAATCTTTTCCCATGTCTGATCCTCATCATTACATATACAATTACCAGCTACTGACAGGTGAGATTAATTAATACTGTTTCAAAGGTGTCAGTTATGTGAAGGGGGTGGAAGCTGGGGTATATGTCCTATTAGACACAGTCATTCCTTGGAGAGCTAAATGTGGGTAAGTGATAGGACCTAAGAGATTTTTGAAAAGAGACAAACTGTGATGGGTAGAAAGGGTCAGATGGCCATGTTCTGCAGAGGTTAGTGGAAGGAAGGAAAACCAATGCATAGGTGACAGGGATGTGGGCATAGTGATGTGCATTGGAAGTAAAGGCTGGCTCTGATCTCTAATGTTGTCACACTGCAAGAGCTGCTGAGGAATGGTTAGAGGACACACCAAAGACTTCTAGGCATTGACTTGTTTTCAGTTTGATGTATCTTCTGTGCTGTAAGAACAACCTTACAATGTGACTGCTGCTAAAGTCTTAGTGCCTAATGCTACAAGTTGCCTTTAGAGTCTTTGTTTGTTTTACAAGTCAAATATTATGCAGCTGGTTTGTATATAGCCTCCGTAAGTAATTAAATATCTTTGCTTTGCCTGTCAGGCTTTTCTAGTCTAGCGATGCTGTGATCATCAAATTAACAGATGCACAAGCGGTTAGATTTCTCCCTGTGATACTTTTGTTTTTATCTTTAGCACTAAACACCTTTGATAAAGATTTTATCGAGCTGTGATTAAATTAGAGAACCAAAAAGCTTGAAGGCAATCACATTTGATTTAGCTATTTGGGCAAGCTTTTGCGTCATACAACAGTTCAAGAAGGCATCATTGTAACTGAGCAGAATTGATTAGATAAAATCAAATCGAGTATTGTTTGGTTAGCTCATAAGATAACCAACATAAAGGATTTGTTCTTAGCCCATTAACACGAGAAAGTCTTTATTCACATTTGACCTTTCCGTGTCAAACTCTGATGGTAAACTCACCATAAAACACCAAAGCAAATAGAGTTAGACACACTGGAGTCTCAACATGAGGCACGCAGAGACAGAGAGAGATTCTGATAGATACAGCTGGCATTACTGAGGGAGCAACGTATCTTTGGTCAAGCTCCTCAGGAGAGACACTGATGATCCCTATTTATGTTTTATGAGAGTCTTCACTACAAGTACATTCACTGACACAATTTACAGACACATCAACCGGGAAATCCGAGTCGCATGTATGGCAGGGGTACATTTTGCTCCATGTTATTCAAGGTTAATCAAAGTTTAATAGAATCTTCATCTTATAAAATACACTCGGTGTACAGAGTAAATGACTCAAAGGTGTTTTAGCCATAGCTACTGTGATTCACATGACATATTTAAAGTGACTTTAATTCAATAGATGATGAAGCAAGAAAACCAAATAACTCAACAGCTTAATCTTTTAAACCTACACTTACACGCTCACCCAGTCACCTTTTATTGCTTTAACTCCTTAAGGAAAAGAGTTACTCTTGGATGTAAGAACATATAGTAGGATTGTGTCTTCGTTAATTCGGTAATGTAAGAGCTTTGGGATTTCAGCACTTGATATAAGCAAGTCTATAAAAATGTGTGTACATGTTAAGCAGGTCAGACAATAAACAGTGAAACTTGAGCTTGGAACAAGCTTGGGACAAGCTCAAGATGTACTTGGCTACATGTAGTTTCTTTATTTAAAAAAAATATTATTCTAAATTTACAAAGCTTGTACAGCAATACTTTATAATCAGAAATTCAGTATTTGAGCAAAGAAACAGAAAACTTGTACGAGTCTGGTTACAACACCAAACACATCCAGTCAGTAAAATAAATGATCTCCTTACCTTAATGAGAGGGTATGCCAGGGTTGGCTGGGGATCATGGGTGTTGAGTCAGGTCCAGTGCAAAGCTGGTTAAATCTTCTCACACGTGTGGTAGTGCTATGAAAACCAGTAGAGTTGAACATGCATTGCCACTGGTAAACTCTGGTGTATACTACGCGCTCAAGCGCTCCCTCACCGAGTGAGCACACAAGTCGTCAGCAGCAGCAGCCCGACAGCTGTGCTCGGGGAGATCCAAGAGTCGTCAGATAGAAACAGACATGCTGCCTTGTGCTGCCGGTCTCTGCTCTCCAGCACTCTCCTCTGTCTCTCTGTCTCCAGCTCCCACTCTCTCACCAGTCTGTGTTGCTCTGCTCTGTCTCTCTCTCCCCCCTTAAATCTCGCTCTTGTACACACATGCATTTTCCACACTGCATCTGCTGCCTCGCTTTCTCTCACAAACACACACACGCGTACATCTCTCTCAATTTTTATGTTCCAGCATTTTTCTTAACACACCACGTTCTCCTTGTAGTTACCCCAAATACTCTTTAATGGTTTTAATGTCTCTATATTTTCCAATTCATTCTAGTTACTTTTCCCTCTTTACAATCTCTCCTCCCAGTATTTTTTTCTGTTATCACATTTTCACTTTTAGCCCTAACCCTTGATGTACATTGGATTTTAGAGATTTAACATACTATACAGGAGAAAGACAGAGGCACTTAAGAGAGAAAGATGAAAACAGAAAGCTAACCGTGAGAATGCAAAGGCACAATGACACACGCGCACAAAATGAATATCTTGATGTGGGGAGTTCTCGGGAGTGGACTGGGGCACAGGTTTGACTTTGAAGTGCAACTGAAAGCAAAATGTCATGCTTAATGTTCGCTCCCTTAGCACAGTTTATTGCTACCAGCAAAGTCACACTAGTGTGGGTGCATTTGCTCCCCAAGTTGCTTGAATAGAATTTCACAAGGCTGGAGAAAAAGGGGTCCCAAAAGCTGCAACAACACAGAATTTGCAGACCACACTAATTATAAACTATTTACATTTTCATACACAAGATAAAAATTTGTCTCAGCTGGAGTTAAACACATGAAAATTTCAGAAGATTGTGTGACAGGGGTGTAAAGTGGGAAACGATTAATTTCCAGTGCCCCTTATTCAGCATTCATGGGTCTGAGCGAATGCATCTCAGCAATAGCAACATCACCATGTTAACAAAATCTATCCACATACAGGCAGATATATACAGTGGGGCAAAAAAGTATTTAGTCAGCCACCGATTGTGCAAGTTCCCCCACCTAAAATGATGACAGAGGTCAGTAATTTGCACCAGAGGTACACTTCAACTGTGAGAGACAGAATGTGAAAAATCCATGAATCCACATGGTAGGATTTGTAAAGAATTTATTCGTAAATCAGGGTGGAAAATAAGTATTTGGTCAATAACAAAAATACAACTCAATACTTTGTAACATAACCTTTGTTGGCAATAACAGAGGTCAAACGTTTACTATAGGTCTTTACCAGGTTTGCACACACAGTAGCTGGTATTTTGGCCCATTCCTCCATGCAGATCTTCTCGAGAGCAGTGATGTTTTGGGGCTGTCACCGAGCAACACGGACTTTCAACTCCCGCCACAGATTTTCTATGGGGTTGAGGTCTGGAGACTGGCTAGGCCACTCCAGGACTTTCAAATGCTTCTTACGGAGCCACTCCTTTGTTGCCCGGGCGGTGTGTTTTGGATCATTGTCATGTTGGAAGACCCAGCCTCGTTTCATCTTCAAAGTTCTCACTGATGGAAGGAGGTTTTGGCTCAAAATCTCACGATACATGGCCCCATTCATTCTGTCCTTAACACGGATCAGTCGTCCTGTCCCCTTGGCAGAAAAACAGCCCCATAGCATGATGTTTCCACCCCCATGCTTCACAGTAGGTATGGTGTTCTTGGGATGCAACTCAGTATTCTTCTTCCTCCAAACACGACGAGTTGAGTTTATACCAAAAAGTTCTACTTTGGTTTCATCTGACCACATGACATTCTCCCAATCCTCTGCTGTATCATCCATGTGCTCTCTGGCAAACTTCAGACAGGCCTGGACATGCACTGGCTTCAGCAGTGGAACACGTCTGGCACTGCGGGATTTGATTCCCTGCCGTTGTAGTGTGTTACTGATGGTGACCTTTGTTACTTTGGTCCCAGCTCTCTGCAGGTCATTCACCAGGTCCCCCCGTGTGGTTCTGGGATCTTTGCTCACCGTTCTCATGATCATTTTGACCCCACGGGATGAGATCTTGCGTGGAGCCCCAGATCGAGGGAGATTATCAGTGGTCTTGTATGTCTTCCATTTTCTGATGATTGCTCCCACAGTTGATTTTTTCACACCAAGCTGCTTGCCTATTGTAGATTCACTCTTCCCAGTCTGGTGCAGGTCTACAATACTTTTCCTGGTGTCCTTCGAAAGCTCTTTGGTCTTGGCCATGGCGGAGTTTGGAGTGTTTGAGGCTGTGGACAGGTGTCTTTTATACAGATGATGAGTTCAAACAGGTGCCATTCATACAGGTAACGAGTGGGGGACAGAAAAGCTTCTTACAGAAGACGTTACAGGTCTGTGAGAGCCAGAGATTTTCCTTGTTTGAGGTGACCAAATACTTATTTTCCACCCTAATTTACGAATAAATTCTTTACAAATCCTACCATGTGGATTCATGGATTTTTTTTTCACATTCTGTCTCTCACAGTTGAAGTGTACCTCTGGTTCAAATTACTGACCTCTGTCATCATTTTAAGTGGGGGAACTTGCACAATCGGTGGCTGACTAAATACTTTTTTGCCCCACTGTATACATCTGCCAAACTACTCTCTGTGCTACTTTTAGCTACAGCAGGTGTCTTCAGATCCGCATTTTACCACTAGTACACAAACACAGAAAGACAGACTGAAAACAATGCCGGCCATGCTGTCGCAGCTGGTTGAGATGTCACATCTGTCTTCATGACTTGAATGTGTGACATGACATACTGATGGGCGATGGCATTACAGAATTTTTCCAGTCTTTTGCCCTTGACCCCACTTTTTTAATATGCATCGCTTGCAGTGTATTGAAAATGTAGCTATGGTTATGAAAAAGATAATATTTCTCAGATTAAAATTTCATATTTAGTCTTTTTCTTTCAGTTATTCGTCTTTATCATCTCCCTTCATCTTACCCTATTCCTAGCATCATCATGCTGTCACACCAACCCTGTGCAAAACACTTCTGAAGAAGAGTTTTGAATGTCCTTCAAGAAGTCCAGAGAACTATTCTTGAAGACTACGTATAAATATTACAAAAAAGCTTATCTAACAGAGTTCAGGCAGTGTTGAAGAATAAGGGTGACCAAACTAAATGCTGACATTGAAGTTATTTAAAATTGTAAAACCCTTGCTTTATTTCCATTTATGTCTGCACCTATTTCCCCTTTTCCTAGAAAAATAAAAATACATGAGGGAGGATTTTAGAGTTTTGCATACTATTTTGCAGAATAAGACAACTGTTGAAAGCAGAGTTCGTTCCATTGTAGACAGACATAGAGACAACACAGTGTTGGACAGGTGCATACTTGATATGTAAACTGTAACGACAGATGAGACAGGCTGTAGGTAACAAATGCTGAGTGCACACATGGTGATACCCCATAGCCCATCACTGATAGCCCATCTAACACAAGAATAAGGATGTGCAATTCTTCTCTAGTACAGGGCAGAAGAGGGGCTAACAGTGGCTACCTGTCACCCACAGCAAAAACGATCTGCATTTGAATCTTCTGCAGATGGGCCCTTTGGTACGGAGTTTGCATGTTCTCTCTGTGCCATGGGTACTCTGGCTTCCTCCAGAATAAAGTGCTGTATGGGCAAATGTTTCTTGTAGTCTAAAGTCCTTTGAATGTAATGATTTATTTATGAATGAATTGTAAAAATTTGCATGCAGCGAAGGATTGCTGATCAATGAATTTTTTGTTTATTCTGGGGGAGCCAACGTCTTCTTCATCATTATCAGCACATTTTTTAATTTTAGTACAAATACTTAAAAGTGTAGTAAAAGTAATCAAAGTGATAAAGTACAGACTCTGAAATGTACTTACAGTAAAAAGTCTTTAGAGAACATTTCTACTAACTATTTTTGTGCAAAGAGAACAAACAAAAATAACTATTTTTGTTATATTAGTATTTGTCTCCACATCTAAACAGACTCCACACAGCCACTCTGCACCAGGGCAACACAATGTTTGGCTCTAAATTCAAGACAAGCTAATCTGTTTGTCCTAATGTTACACGTGAGCTCTAAATTTCCAATTTAACAGATATTGCAGAGAAGTCCTCAACTTTAAATGTAACCTCTCTTCTTCCTCTCCTGTCCTGCCTTTCTTACATCTTTCACCTTCTGTGAGTGAAGCCATCTCACACTCTGTTCCCTTCCTGGGAAAAACAGCACCTGTAACTTTAGTTGGCAGACAAACTGTGTGAGAAATTGCACAATTCTTTGCTTTGTTTCTGAAATTTGTTGAATTGTTTGAACAATTGCATTTTAAATTACCTGCCACTTAAAAAAAACATTGCTCTCTTTGTGCTCGCTCCTCTTCTGTAGCGCTAGCTTGTTTTCCTCAGTATTCACTATTTTCCACATTAGTACCTCCTGTTGCTAGCCTGTCACACAAACTATATCTGCTGTTGATACAAGATAATTACTTGGATACAAAAGTGGTAATTAATTGGTAAAAACTTACACATTACTGCTCTCCTTGTTTCCACTTTATTACACCACTATTACCACATTATCACCGAGTTGTGTTGCCAGGTCCTTACTCGAATTAGAAAGTAATGTCACCACAAAGTCATGAACCCACAGTCAAAATATTTCCTTTCCACCTTCATTCCTGTCATTAGCTCAAGTGTTTGCATATAAAGAAAAATCACAGCCACCATACCCTGTTTATCCTCAGAATCTAGCAAACTAAGGATTTGATTGCTTTCCTGAGGAAGCAGGTTATTACAAATATACCATTTCATATAGAACATATAGAGTGAAGTATGTGATCTATGTTCCTTCACGTTCTCATGCCAGGCAAAAAAGAAAATCTAAGGACAAATAAGCAAAAAAACAACAAGTCTGCCAGACAGCCGAAAGGCTGGATCAAAAAAGGCGGACCCAAAAGCAGACTCAACAGAAGGGAAGTTTCACAGGAATGGAAGGTTTATTACATCTTTTTCTCAAGAGACTGAATCACAGGGGAAGGAAAGAGACAAGAGTCTCCTTACTTTGTTTGGCAGAGCTGTGGAGCTTTGAGGGGGAAGGGGAGTGTCCAGGTAAGTGTTGAGGTGTCCAAACAGAGAAGGATACAGGAGGGGAATTCCTTCGACAGGTGTTTGCTGGAGCAGAGAGCCGGGCAGGTGAGTGATCTGGGGAATCCTGAGAGCAGGTGAGTGGTACAGGAGCCGTGGATGTTGCAAGAATGGCCAAAGGGACAGTGATCCAAGGAGTTATTGAAATGTAGGAAAATATGTCCTTAGGCGTGGAGACTGTAGCACAGGGAGACGGAATATTAACATTTGGAAAACAAACTTGAACTCATACATGGAGGCTGATTTACCACTGGGAGTAGCAGACGATCTGGCAAAGAGTGGAAATCAGCGCTGGCCTTAAATGCAGGACTGCTAATTGCTGCCAATGGCTTGCAGGTGAGACTGGGCTGGCCCTGGTGCCAGACTCCGCCCAAGACCAGCGAAGCCAAGGTGGAGGAGCCGAGTGGAAAAATAACAGAAACACAACACTTCCCCAGATAATGGCGAAGTAAGCTTGTTTTTTCTGTACAGAGTATTTAGTGACTTTTTCCACATTTCAGATCCAAACTTGATCCATGAATATCTGAGAACACTGATTGGTTTACCTGCTTGAGTTATCGGAGTCAGCCTCACTGGTTTGACAACAGGAGCTGAAGCAATGTTTGTAACTTCCAGCTGTTTCAGTTAATGAAATATGGCGTGACACAGCATGCGAAAGCATTATCCATAACTATTCATTATTTCAAGTCAGAACTATCAATTACTCCCGAGATAGATTCTATCAGGACCTAACAGCAAATAAAAATCTACTCTGTGCAACTGAGACAGTTGAACTGTCACACAAAGACGTTTTATACACAGCAGTTGCCCTCAGGTTGAATCCTGAGCTCCATCATTGCTGTTGGGAATGTTTTACAGTCATGGGCCACTTTCTTAGAACGCTTTTGCTTTCAGAACTGCCTTAATTCTTCTTGGCATAGATTCAACAAGGGGCTGGAAACAGTCATCACAGATTTTGGTCCATATTTTGACACAATATCATCACACAGTTCCTGTAGGTTTGTCAGCTGCACGTCTATGATGTGAATCTCCCATTGCACTATATCCCAAATGTGCTCTATTGGAATGGGATCTGGTGACTGTAGAGACTATTTGAGGACAGTGAAGTTATTGTGATGTTCAATAAATCAATTTGAGTTTTGCACATTATCCTGCAGGAAGCAGCGATCAAAAGATTAATATACTGTGTTCATAAAGGAGGGACATGGTCAGAAACAATATTCTGGGAGGCTGTGACATTTAAACAATGCTCAGTTGGTACTAAGGATACTACATTGATCTCTGGCATCAGCAAGACTCAATCAACTCTTCAGCAAACTGTGTCTTATTTAATATTTTTCTTTTTTTCTCTGGATCATTCTCTGTAAACCACTGTCATGGTCCTGGGCCATGTTGGCCCAGTATTCTTAGTTTTTGTGTGTTTTTGTATTTTGTTCCCTATTTATGCCTTGGTTCCTAGGTTATTTAGTTAAGATGTTCCTTATTTGGTTACCTCCCTGTGTGCCCCTGTGTATCTGTGAGCCCTCGTCTCTCCTTGTGTTTTATTCCATGTTTTCCCCAGCCTGTTATGTCTGTGTTCCCCCCGTGCTCTCTCTCCTCCTGTCTGAACCTCTGTGTACTTCCTGTTTTACTTTGACAGTCTCTCGTCAGTATGCGTCATGTTGTGTTCACTCCTGCCCTGTCTCGTTATGATTATCTGTGTCAGCTGTGTTCCCCGTGTGCTCCCACTTCCCTTGTTAACCCTCTGTGTATTTATGTGCGTGTGTCCATCAGGTCAGTGTCGCGTCGTCAATGTCTTCTCCCCGAACCTGTGTGTCTTTCTGTGTTCCCATGGTCTTCTGTTAGTATTCCCAGTTTAGTTCTGTTCCTTTGTGAAACCTGCAATAAAGCAGTGATTTTGAGTTCAGTTCCTGCCTCCGTGAGTTTTGCGTTTGGGTCCTCATCTGCCTCCACACAGCCAGTTCATGACAACCACAGAATGTAAAATACTCAAACCAACTCGCCTGGCATAAACAAAGTCAAGGTCAGCTAAATAACCTCTCGTCCCCATTCTGATGTTCAGTTTGAGTTTCAGCAGGTCAAATTACCGTGTCTACATGACTAAATGCGTGGAATCTTTTAAAACCGAGATACAACCAGTCTTTTGAGGTAGCAGCACCAATGTTTCCTTTATATTTCCCTCAAATGTTATTTAAATGTCTGCTAAAAACACATTTCTGTAAGTACATTTGTTCATGATCTATATTTTGGTTAGTATAAATTTGACTTTTCATGAACATTTACAGTGTTTATTGCGTCTGTATTTATGTCTGTACAGTGGTGTGAAAAAAGTGATCCCGTTTTTTTTGTATGTTTGTCACAATTAAATGTTTCAGATCATCTAACAAATGTAAATATTGAACAAAGATAACACTTGTAAACGCAAAATGCAGCTTTTAAGTGAAGGTGTTTATTATTAAAAGGATAAAAAGTGATTGCCCATTAATCCTAATAAATGGTTGGGCCACCCAAAGCAGCAACAAATGCAGTTAACCATTTGCAATAACTGGCAATAAGTCTTTTACTGCACTGTGAAGGAATTTTGGTCCAGTCATCTTTGCAGAATTGTTGTAATTCAGCCTCACTGGAGGGTTTTTCAAAGATGAACCACCTTTTTAAGGTCATCTGAATTAGATTCAGGTCAGGACTTTGACTAGGCTACTTCAAAGTCTTCATTGTGTTTTTTTTAAGCCATTCAGAGATGGACTTGTGTTTTGGATTATTGTCCTGCTGCAGAACTCAAGTGTGCTTCAGCTTGAGGTCACAAACAGATGGCCAGACATTCTCCTTTAGGACGTTTTGATAGACAGCAGAATTCATTGTTACATTTACTGTCCTGAAGCAGTAAAACAGACCCAGACGATCACACTACCACCACCACATTTTACTGTTGATATGATGTTGTTTTTTCTGAAAAGCTTTTACTTTTATGCCAGATGTAATGGGACACACACCTTCCAAAAAGTTCAACTTTTGTCTTGTCAGTCCACAGAGTATTTCCCCAAAAGTCTTGGGGTTTACCAAGATGTTTCTGGCAAACCTGAGCTGAGCCTTTTGTCACGGGCTGCGACGGCAGACCGTGGAGTTGTAGAGAAAGTAGGGCCCAAACGCGAGACTCAAGTGAAGGACAGTGGATTTATTTATGGCGAGTGGACAGAAACGACAACTATATACAATTCAAGCACTGTGACTCCTGTGGCGATTCCTCCAAGAATCCCACACAGTGCACGTGTCCATAGCAGTGAAAAGGTGACAACTCCAAAAACCCGATTCCACTCTGTGATTTCCCCTCGTGACGACGTTCCTGACTCCCGACTCCTGGTGACACAAAAACACACACAGCTCAGCAGGCAGCCTTTAGTAGCGAAGCCGATCACAACACACTAATCTACGGAGGTACTTAACAGGTTCGACTTAGTATAATCCCGCGCCGACTGGGGCTCCGCCACCTTCTTAAATAAGGCGCCCCTCATGAAGCCATCAGCTGCAGCTGGTGAGGGCTAATGGGCGGCAGGTGCGGCAGTCCCCAGTGCGGGAACACTTCCGGGTCGCAGTCCCCTCAGCGACCCCAAAACATCCGGGAGCACCCAGGGAGAAAGGACAAAAAGGGAGAGAAAACCACCATAACATATGGAAAAACATATACAAGAAATACATGAGCTCTGGGTCATCAGACCCAGACCATGACACCTTTATGTTCCTGTTGCTCAGGAGTGGTTTTTGGCTTGGAACTCTGCCATGCAGGCCATCTTCGCCCAGTCTCTTTCTTATGATGGAGCCATGAACACAGACCTTAACTGAGGCAAGTGAGGGCTGCAGTTTTTTGGATTTTGTTCTTGGGTCTTTTGTGATGTCTTGGACAGGTTGTCGGGGTAATTTTGGTCGGCCAGCCACTGCTGGGAATGTTCACCTCTGTTCCATGTTTTCGCCATTTGTGGATAATGATTCTCACTGTGGGGGAGAGATCTCATTTACTTTGTTTCTCATTTGTCCCTGAATTTCCTTGGATCATGACATGATGTCTGGCTTTTGAGAATGTTTTGTTATACTCCACTTTGTCAGGCAGGTCCTATTTAAGTGAATTCTTGATTGGTGACTGACAGGTGTGGCATTAATCGGGCCTGGGTGTGGCTAGAGAGATTGAACTCAGCTTTCCAAAGTTGTGATACATGTTGTACATGATGTTATAGCAGATGTGCTGGTGGAGTGGGGGGCACAATCACTTATTCACACAGCGCCACCTGTGGGCCACCTTCATTTAGAAACTGCATGTTGTGTTTACTTTTATCTTTATCTTAATTTTAAATCTTTTGATGATATGAAACATTTAAGTGTGATGAACATACAAAAAATAGGGAATCAGAAAGGGGGGAAACACTTTTTCACACCGCTGTATGTACTGAACAGACACCTTAAAATTATTTTTGTTTGTTTTTTTTTACCTACCCTAATATCTCGATCATGGGTGCCTCTCTTGGCTTATTGTCTCTCTTTGTCTTTGTCTCTGTTTTTTTTTTCCTTTCTGTTTTAATGATATGAGTGCTGGGACAATCTGTGGTTTTTGACAAAAACCAGAAGAAAACAGAAATGGCTCCTAGGAATACATGGAGTGTTTTGTTGAGGAAAAAAAGAGAAGATTGTGGTCACATGTTAGTACACACTGGACTGTAACAAATCAGTAATCCTTGTGTCTCTCTCCAGCATGACTACAATAGGACACACACTGATGCACTTCCCACGAGCTTGTCAGGGGATTGCTATTGAATAATCCATTTGACTTCTTATGATTCTTAGACCAATAGATGTGGAATCATCATGACTGAATGCATATTTTCAGATTTTGAGGCACCACAGCTTTTTCAAATTTAGCGTAGATAGTACAGAATCTTAGGTTGGAGAGTATTTACTACATAAACTATTTTCTGTTGTAATTATAATGCATCAGTGTGCTATGATAATATCACGTTTATCTGTTTCCCTATAGCAGCCATAACAGCTTAGTACAATATGTGTTTTTATTAACTTCTCATAAAACATACTGGTTCAAGGATAAATTACAGGGTTTTTACTAAAATTATAAGAGTTTTATACAGCACCTGAGCCAACTTTTTTTCATTTCTGGTTGCCTGGTTGTGTCTTATCTTTCTCTGTGTCACTGCAGGGTCAGGTAGGGCCCCCTCCAACCGCCGACCTCCACTACCCAGTTTCACAGAGAGAAAGAGAAACAAACATACAATGACAGTGAACCAGGTGCAGTGGAGATAACACACCTCTCAAGGCTTATGGGTATTTTAGTTGTGTTTTAGTGTTTTTCTGTAGGTTACATATGTTTTTTAGGTTCCAATTCTAAAGTTGGAAAATGAATTTTATTTTCATTGCTTTTTAAAAAGCTGTAAGTGCATAACTGAACGAACTTTCACACAATATAATGTCATGTAACAGTATTCATTGTGACATATACATATTCAACACCATAATAACATAATAATTGAAATAGGAAGATATGCTGCACAGACATTTGAGCATTACTATTATCCAGTGTAAGCTCCGTATCTGTGATTCCAACGTGTTTGTTCTCTGTTTCAGAAAGATAAATATCTTTGTCTTAAAATGGTCAAAAAAAAAAAAGATGTCAGAAGACTCCAGACTGAGAGTTGATCTGTGTTTAGCTATTCATCAGTTAAACAATCTTTCAAAAGTGGGGATGATTTATTACTGTGATACCGTTCCCTATGCTTCACTGAGCTGATTTCAAAAGAAAAATCTAAGTGTACGATCAGCTAAAAATGAACCACAGATTACCAGCCAAAGGATTTAATTAATATTTAGCCCTTGTAAACAGCTATGTGCATGATTCTGCCCTAAAACAAACCAATCAACAGGCATTATGCTGTGAAGACAAAGCGAGTAAGACAGAGAAAGAACAGAGAAATCCAAAACACAACTGATGAATGTTTTTGGGAGTATCAACTATGTGCCATGAAAAAGACACAATATACCATCATGAAAACATAATCCCACTAACACATTATGGTTTGGGGCTGTCTTGCACCAACTAAAGGAAAAAAATTCCCAGTTTTATTAAGTTAGGTGATTACTGCAGGTCGGGATGTCCTTAATTTGAAGCTGAGTGAGACTTGCGTTGCGACAGGAACCACCAATAACTGCAAACACTGAAGTCAAAGGAGTTTGCAAAGAAAAGCGTCTCGACTTCTTTAAGTTGCTTGAAGATGTTTCACCTCTCATCCGAGAAGCTTCTTCAGTTCTAAGGTCAAATGGTGGGGAGTCCCAGATTTAAGCCTAGTGGGAGTGACCCCCCAAAGAGGGACAAAAGGACCCCCTGATGATCCTCTAATCGCCTGAGCCAAGGTGTGAAACTGGGTGTGGGTCCCAATCAGCCAGAGTTTCGGGTGAGTTCATTGTGAAACCTGGCCCCACCTTATCATGCAAATTCCTGAGATCAGATGGCCCAGGATGTGAGTGGGCGTTAAGGCGTCTGGGGAGGGATCTCAAAACTGGATTATAGATGGCAGAGAGTTGGTGTCGTAAACCCCCGCCTCTGTTCAAAGATGGTCGCTCACAGTGGACATAGATGGCTTCTTTCACTCCTCTTTCAAACCATCTGTCCTCTCTGTCCAAAATGTGAACATTGGCATCCTCGAAAGAGTGTCCTTTATCCTTAAGATGCAGATGGACTGCTGAGTCTTGTCCTGTGGAGGTGGCTCTTCTGTGTTGTGCCATGCGCTTGTGAAGTGGCTGTTTGGTCTCTCCAATGTAGAGGTCTGGGCATTCCTCGCTGCACTGTACAGCATACACCACATTGTTAAGTCTGTGTTTTGGAGTTTTGTCTTTCGGGTGAACCAGTTTTTGTCTGAGCGTGTTGCTGGGTCTGAAATGCACCGGGATGTCATGCTTGGAGAAAAACACTGAAGTAAATCTATTATAAAATGTCTTCAAACAAATAAAACCCTCCTTTTGTAGCCAGCCATAGGCCAGAGATGAACCCAGTACACATGCTGTAAAATAACCTTGAGACAAACACTTACAATAGAGAATGTTCTCCTCAGTATTGTAAAGCAACACACTCCACACACACTACACAGCTATCTCTATTTATTTAAATATTGTAAGGCTGTTGAGCAGACAAGGCCTGTGCATTTATTAAATCCAAGTGTAAATTTAATAAAAAATGCAATAAAAAGCAGCAACTGTCACCACTGAGCTATATATTCATATGTTTATATTTTTTCTCTTTTTGTTTCCATTTCTTTCCAAAATTTCCTTTTTTTACTTTTTTTTTCTTTAAATATTTACACTGAAAATGTGCAGAAGAAAAGGTGGGCGGACTAATGAGCTATAACTGCAAAAAATATGTTTTTTTTTTTTCATTCAAGTCGTTGAATTTGACCTGTCATCACCCATGAGGAACACTTTATTGACTTGGCATGGATGAACAGTAAACTAAGCGTTGGTTCTCACAATCATTGTCACTGTGTAGGCAGAGTGCTACACACAAGCATGCCTAGAGCCGCTGAGATGTGTCAGCCTTTCTCCCTGTAACACGTAAAAAAAATGTCAAAACATTACATCCTTCAGAATAACAGTACTAGCACCATAATACACCATTAGCGTAACTAATCTGTCTTGGGCAAGTTTCCAACATGCACACAAGTTCTAGGAAGATATCACTCAATGCAGAAAAGCAGAACATTATATAGATTTGGAAAATGCCAAGCAGGCGATATACAGCTCTTTTATTGTGATATATAGACGAGCAATAACGTGGGCTTTGCACAGGCCACATACTGTAATGTAGTCATGACGATGATGAATTTGAATGTCAGTTCATCCAACTGAAACAAAGTGATAAATCACTAATTGAGTTTTACAACTTGACAAAGAGATAAGAGTGACCTTGCACTGGAGTAAACAAGCAAGCGTGTCCCGAGTGTGATCAAAGACGCACACATGCTAATGACTAGTGTGTGGATGTGGATGTGCTCCTACATCACGGAAACATAAACATAGCTAACATTCTTTAAATAGTTATAGCAGCATAAATATCCTTAAGAGTTTGATGCATTTTGATAATGTACAGTTAATGTGTTTGCTTGACACACATATGCTTGTTTACGTGGTTGAATTTTTTTCTCTTTAAGTATACTGAGGACAATAAAACAAACAAACAAAAAAATCCCAACAAGCTTGTCTCAGTTTTTGTTTTTTCAACCACACCACATCTCAGTCAGTCAACCCTTCCAGAGCTTCTCTGCATGTTTTGATGATTATTTCTGACACTTTCTCAATCCTCTGGCTCATTTTCAGTCCATGTCTCCATGTCTGTCCTCTATGTAGGTCACACATGCTACTCTAGCCACTAATTTGTCTTATGTCAGATAGTTGGTTCCAGTTAATGAAGCAGAAAGCTTTGCATCTATAGTTTGTTTCTTTTTACCCTTTTAGAAAGAAGAAAATGTTAAGGACAGTTTGTAAAAAAAATAAAAATAAGGACGCTTGTGAGTAGGGATGGGTATCGTTTAGGTTTTATCCGATACCGGTGCCAAATCGGTACTTTTGAAACGGTGCCGGTGCTCAAACGGTGCTCAAACCGGTGCTTAAAGAATGGAGAACACAAAATTGGTCCAAAAACCTCTCATGTTTAGCTGTTTTTTGTAAAAAGATAACAATGTTAGCCTTTTCTGCAGCTATGGGGCATATATGTTATCACTCTTGGCTGGAAGCAGTGCTTAAACAATGGAAAAAACACAAACTTTGTCCAAAAACCTCTCATGTTTAACTGTTTTCCACTTTTTCTTTGGTCATTTTAGCCTTTTTGGCCAGGGTGAAGGGAGTATCTGCCATCAAACAAGAAGACATCATGTAGCTATGATGATGTTTGCTAGTTCACCTTACATGCATTAATGTAATAACGTGGTTAGCCTACTCAACGTAAATTACACTCAAACAACATTAAGCTACTCACGCAGAAAAGAACGGCTGCTGCTGCATCATCATCCATCATCATTTCTGCTACACTGGCAGGGCTAGGGGCCAGGACTCTCCTCTTCGTGTTTTTGGGGGATGTTGCATAACAGCCAACCCACCCGCAGTAGATGCGCTCGGTGTGAGGTCTCGCAGCAAGCTATCAAATACGGCGCATTTCTGGGCTTTTAAAAAAAACGCTATGCGTCGCCAGGTGTTTCATCGGATTTGAGGTGTTACCTCCTTTGACAGTATCACAGTATCAGCTTAACCCTTGTATGGTGTTCGGGTCTGTGAGACCCGTTTTCAGTTTTTCTTAAAAGAAAAATTAAACAATTAATTATTTTTTCAACCTGAAATTCATTGGCTTTGGCTTATTTTCTGTGAAGAACATAAATCCGAACTAATTTTCAATGACCTCATACTGTACCTCCCCCCACGCATTTACATTACATACAAGGTGTTCGGGTCCACTGGACCCAGGCCTAATAAAAGTGTTGAAAGTGCAGGTCCTGTGTTCCCACACTCTGTCCTCCTCCTTTCTGGTGCTGCTGATAGTGTTTTCTTCCCCTCCTGCTCCCGCACAAAGTTGCAACATTGTTGAAAATTCAACTATCAACACCGTCTGCTCTGACATTCCCACACATTTTACCCTCTTTCTTGAGGGATCCAAATTTTATTTTCTCATACCCTGTCCCACCTGCAAATTAGGGGCATAATACTATAAATAAGACTTTGCCAGTGTGGTTCTTTACCACAACTGATCAAGATGGCAAAAGATTATCTGCTGCAAGGGCCATCCAATTGATTTTGGAAGAGAGGGGAGCTTCGGATGACGATGTTGACAAAGAGGTTTCAGAATATTTCACATTTCTGAAAATTCAGAGTCTGACAGTGACTTTGAAGAAGAGGATGAGGTTGAGCACCATTTAGTAACAAAACAAAGACGAGTACCCCATCTGCAGCCAGCTCCAGGACCAGAACAAGCCCACCAGACAGCAGGTGAAGAAATATGGACGTCAATAACTGGTGAAATTGAATGGTCTTCTTGCCCAAGAAATGAGCCACCCTGCAGAGCTGCTACTGTGATAAGCCAGGGCCAACACGGCTGACAGTTACTCATGTGCAGGACATCAAGGCTTCATTTGAGCTTTTCATCCCAGATTCCATCCAGAAAATTATTCTGGATTGCAGTAATCTAGAAGGAAGGTGTGTTTTTGGAGAGAGGTGGAAGGAGATGGACCAAATTCATCTAAGAACCCCAAAGGCCTACTTTGGGGTTCTTATCCTTGCAGGAGTTTTCAGGTCCAAAGGGGAATCCACAGAATCCCTGTGGGATGCAGAAACCGGCACGAACCTTTCCGTGCATCAGTGTCTCTGGAAAACTTCCACAAAATTTCCAGGATTATCCGTTTTGATAACCGAGACGACAGACCAGCTCGACGGCAGAGAGACAAGCTAGCTGCCATCAGGACAGTGTGGGATAAGTGTGTGCACCACCTCCCCCTGTTTTACAACCCTGGGCCTAATGTCACCATTGATGAGCAGCTGATCCCATTTAGTTGTGAAACATATTGCTTCATGTGTAAATGTGTTGTGTCTTTCCACTCACTCCACTTGATTATAACTGATTTATTTTTTTATAACATTTTATTAAAAAAAACAAAAAACGAGAAGCACATTAATTCATAAATGTGATCTAACAAAGGTAAAGGGAAAAAAATAACCATGTTTGCTGTTCATATGGCTTGTAATTGGGATGAAGTAAACATCTGTTGAGTAATTTAACATAAAATTGTTTGATAGTGTTAATTTGGAAAGCCAAAAATCTAGCGGGTCCACCAGACCCATGAACACTGGCTGAGTAACAAAAATACGAACACCACACAAGGGTTAAAGCACTTGTTGCAGGCTGCTGAGTTTGCATATTTTGCTGTGAAGTACAGCCAGGCTTTTGACCGCTTCGCCTTGGACATTTTTAATCTGTAGCTCTGCTCTAAAAGAACGTACGTACCTGGACCCGCCTACTATCCTCGGAAACGTAAAATGATTGGCTAGAAGTGTATCACAGCTCAGGAAAAAAAGCACCGAAATAAAGCACCGAAATGTGCGCTGCTTTTCGGTCTGGTTACTACCGTTTATGTCAGAACAGGTGCCATCATGGCACCGGACACCGGTACCCATCCCTAGTTAGGTGCCCTAGATTCATTAACACTAATAATCGTCTTTGGTTGAGCTACACAAATGACATGTTACAACACAGTTGGTTCTAGTTGGAATTCTGACACCGGTACCCATCCCTACTTGTGAGTGGGTGGCAGAATGGTTCTGTGGTTAGCACTGTTTCCTTACAGCCAGGATGCATTGGGTTCAAATGCAGCCTGGGGCCTTTCTGTGTGGGGTTTTTATGTATTCATCGTGTCTGCATGTGTTTTGTCCAGGTACTCCAGCTTCCTCCCACATTTTAAAGACATGCACAGGGTTAGATTAATTGGTGAATGAGAGTGTGAATGGTTGCCTGGTGCTATGTGTTTGTGATAGATTGGCCACATGTACTTGGGTCTACCCTGCCTCTTGCCCTATGACAGTTGGGAAAAAGCTCTAGCTCAACTACTGTGCTGAATTCGGTAAACAGAAGAAAACAGATTGCTGGATATTTGTAAGCATTCACAGCTTTTCTAAGGTCTTGCCATAGGATGTCAGTCATGTTGAGATCTGGACTTTGACTGGACCATTGCATCGACTTGATTTTTTTTCTTTGCTGGCATTTTATTTATCTGTCAGACACACATTCTACAGCTAGTATAAGTTGTTTGTGCTGATATGCGGTGTTTGGATTTTGCCAATGTGCATTCAGAGGTGGAAAGAGTACTCAAAATTTGTACTCAAGTGCAAGTACTGTTACACTGGTTAAATTGTACTCAATTACAAGTAAAAGTACTGGTGTTAAAAAAATACTTGAGTAAAAGTACAAAGTACTGTTCTCAAAAACTACTCAGAGTATTAATTACTTTTTAACAGACTGATGTTTTATTCTGTTGTCAATAGCAGGCATTCAACTCGATTCACCAGTATAAATATTTATGTTCAAAGCACATTTTTCAGATGAACAAGGTATAGAAAGGTAACTTGTTTTGTAAATAAATGTAGATATAAAAGGAGGAATTTTGTTTGTTAAAACAATGACAAAAATGTTTCTGAACATGCGTAGAACCATTTAAACTTTTCCCCATACACTGAACAACAGGCAGGTAAGTGTCTTAAAGTCTTAGCATTTCTTTCACACTTTACTTTCTGAACCTTTTGTTCAGTTTCAGCAAGAGCTGGTTTTCTAAATTAACAGAGGCAATCCGACTTCGTTTGGCAGTGAAGAGTAGACCAGCACAGCTAAAAAGTCGTTCACACGCAGCAGAAGCAGGCAGAGCTGTGTTTAGTTTAAGAGAGAGGTTTTTGATGGCTGAGAAGGAGTGCAGCAGCTCCATGGTGTCTGTGGCACAAGCAAGATAACCATCAAGCTCAACTGCACTTTGCAGCCTTCTGGAGATTGGTCTGGAGAAGAATTCATCTTCATCAGATGACTCTCTTTGCTGATCCTCACTCTCATGCTCTGTCGTTTCAAGATGTTGTTTGATGTATGTCAAGGCTGTAATTGCAAGTAGATAACACAATTTTGTTATTTAAATTTCAGTGATTATTCCTGAACACAAATTTAAAATCGGCAAATTCTCAAAAAGGATTGTTTAGTATTCAGGACAGACCATCAATAACTTACAATGTATTAGGTGAAATACTCACTTAAGCATGTGTTCAAATGTAAAAATACACAAAAATGGGATCACATGAATCCTTACCAGCCTCTGTTACATCTGCTCTGTCAGTCCAGGAAGTCTTGAACTTGGGTAAGAGGACTGCAGCTGCAGCCAACTCTGGATCCTCCATCATCGCTCCAAAACGCTTTTGAAGGCCATTTTGCAGGGCTCTGATGAGTGGCACGCATGTCTTGCTTGATGTCTCCAGCCTGCTAAGTTTGGACAGTAGTTGTTGGATTACTGGCAGGAGCCATCCCATAAAGGAAGTGGACTCAGACTGAAGGATGTTTGAAGCTTTCACCAGTGGCTTCATGGTGGTACAGTACTCCCTTAGGAATGCAACTTCTGCAGGACTCAACCTGTAAGACACAACAACAAAACCCACCATGACTATAATAGGGATCTTCTGATTTAATATTAAGAGTCTGCTCACGTTTTTAACCATCCATTAAGGAAAATTCACAAAATTTGAAACCATATTGGTAGGTGTCCAATTTTACTCACACTTTCACCTTGAACTCCTCACAAATGCTCCTGATGGCATCTTCCCCCTTCTCATCAATGATGCGTATTATCCTTTCAATGGCAAGGTAGGTTGAATTCCATCGTGTTGCATTGGGACGAATGATCTGTAGCTCACACTTGTCCTCTACCACTTCATTAGCCAAATGAGATCGGCCAGTTTTGTTCCAAATGGCCTGGCATTTTGCAAAGGTTGCACGGGAGAGCCTCTTGTAGGTTTCATTCATGCTCTCTGCTAGGGCAGCATCAGTTGTTGCCACAAGGTTTAGCAGGTGACATGCACATCGCTGATGAGGCGGAAGTTGATACTCCAAACCAGAGTCTTCATCAAGAATTGCACTTGCCTCATGGTAGTCCCTATGGTCAGTCAGGTCAATAGTTTCTGGGTCTGCTTCATCTTCAGCTTCATCTGCATCATTTTGTGCCCCAAACATGTGGAAGGCCTTGACAAAGTTGGATCCACTATCAGTTGTGGTTCTTACAACTTTGCCTCTAATCTTGTATTGGCAATGGATATCATCAAGCGCACCAGCAAGCATGTCAAATGTGTGAGACCCTCTCAATCTTTTGCATGCTAGTGCTGCAGATCTTCTTTCCAGGGACGCTTCCTCTATCCAATGGCATGTGACTCCAAGGTAACTTTTCTGATGAGCTGACCAACAATCAGTAGTGGTAGCAACAAATTTGACTTTATCCAATGCTGCAACCAAAGTCATCTTCATGTGATCAGCAGCTTCACAGATTCTGGCACGGACAGTGGGTCTGGAGATGACTTTGGCTTGAGGTTGTAATGTGGTAACCAATTCTTTGAAAGATGGCTGTTCTACCACTGCAAATGGCTGTAGACCCTCACATATGAAATTGATGACAAGCTTGTCAACAGTTGCTTGTGGAACATGTTTGTTTGCAGCTCTCAACATCAGGTCTGGTAACTTGGCTTGTGTATTTGCTGAGAGCTTGTTTGGTGTGGCTGTGGTCTTTCGCTGTCGAGATGTTGATGCCACAGTGATATTGTACTGCTCAGTCTTCGATGGATGTTTCCTCTGTAGAGATAAATATTATCATACGTCAGGTTCATACATTACTTCATAACATCACTGTGATTAACACTAAAAGAAAACACATTTTTAAAACATTATTCAACTAGACTTGAGCTAATCTTTGATTGTTGAGCATAGTATAAAAGAGTGGTGAATTGGTCAAATTTTGCAGATATATTGCTGTATTTATTCACAAGTGTAAACCAATTTTGAACGATCATTGCAAAAAACATGAATTTCTGTATACATTCTAAGTTCTGTAATATGTATACTATCTGTAAAAAGAGTATCGACCAATGTATCAGTATCTAAATTTTTAACTCCTTTTTATCAGTATCACCCTAAAGTTTTCAGTATTAGTCAGGTCCTAAAAATACTAAGAGAGCAAAATATGTGTATCTAGCAAATCTAATTTAAGAAAAGGGATCACATACACAAAAATGCTGCCCATACAGCTAACAAATAAAACCAATCCACATTATGTTCTTTAAAAAAAGATATCATATTGGGAAACATATAACCCTACTGATTAAGAGCCATGTCACTATGATAGACCTATATCAGGCCAATGATACTGATCAACTGATCCATCAATCGGGCTCTGGTACTTGAGAGCTGGAAGATTAATTTGAGATGCAGCTCAGCACTGTGTTCAAGTTTGTTTGTTTTTTTGTTTGTTTGTTTTTTTTAAATAGGCCAGCTGATTGTAGGCCTGTGAGTTTTAAATGACTACAAGTTTAATTTATTGTAATGACGGTGGTTATCCAAATAATAAGCTAAAACATTCCTACGAATTGTAGCTCAGTTATGCATGCACACACGCACATTAGCTAGCTCCGTCTTATTTTAATATCAGGCTAACCAATGGCGGTGACAATATCTTAGCCAAACTAGTAACCTTAACACACATGAAAAATAAGAAAGCAATATCATACACGTATAGTTGTAAAACCTCTTACCTCAATGTGTTTTTTTAGATTAGATGCTGAAGTCTTGTAAGCTGAAATGACTGTAGAGGTCAAACAAAGTTTGCACTGCATCTGGACGCTGTCTCCTTTTCTTCCTCTGTACACGAAAAATTCCTCCAGGTATGGCCACGGGCACGCGTCCTCCGTCTTTTCTACGTCGTTTTCATGGTTGACAGTGTTGTCCTCTGTCTCCATTTTGGCTTCTTTGTCTCCAAATCTTTCGTCTATAAAGTAGTTTATACTCCACCATTTAGCACCTCCAGACACCTGTGCCTGCTGCTGCAGCGGAGTTTATTCTTTGCTTACGTCTTAAATTGGCGCGGTTGCGATTGCACGGCCTTATTGGCTGCAAAAATGCAGACGAAAGGTTTGAATATTAATTCAAATTGTGGGCGTACTCAGTAGTGACTTTTGATTTTATAAGTAGCGAAGTAGATTACATGGTGTAAGTTGTACTCAAGTATGAGTAAAATTACACACTTGAAAAATTACTCGTAAAAGTACAAGTACCCAAAAAATGTACTTAATTACAGTAACGTGAGTATTTGTAATTCGTTACTTCCACCCCTGTGTGCATTACATTGCCAGACTTGTTCAGTTGTTTTCTGATTGCACTCTAACATCCTAACTGAAGCCAGTAGAGTCTGAGATGTAGTCTGTTTTCTGTTTTCTTTGAGCATTGCAGGGTCTGACCTTGCAGTGAATTTGCAGGAATGTCCCCTCCTGGGAATATTGGCAACTTATTGTTTTGAATGTTTTTCCAATTGTAAATAATCTTTCTCACCGTAGAATAATGGCCTTCAAATCATTTGGAATGGCCTGATGACCATCCACAGACTGGTGTGGAACAACAATTGTTTCTCTGAGGTTATTGTTAATGTCTGGCATTGTTTTAAAACACACCGTAATGCTCCAAACCCCATAACCTCCCCAAATCACTGCTTTTAGAGTGGTGTTCATGCTTATTGATGATCAGCTTGTCAAGTATACAGTATTTGAACTACCAGTGCCTGTTTGCTACTTACCCTCTTAATTTCTGTGGAAGTTATAGCTGTAAGGATGTAAACTTTCGTGTGCATGCGACTGCATCTAATACTACTTATTAGCTTTTTGCCAGTCTACAGGGAGTCCCAGTTCCCTACTGAATCTTTGCAATCATCTGGATAATCATAGTCCTAAACATCTTGATTTCTCAGTGTTCTAATAAGAAACAACTCTCATATTGCATTTTTCTTTCATCTTGCAGTCCCCTGACTCCAAATACAACAGTGCATCTCCAGGCACTCCGTTCTCAGTCTCTGCACGTAACTGGATTGTTTGGTTGCTGCCTGTATTTCAGTAACAGACTTACTGTCTTATAGTTTCGTAAAATTTGCTGTGGACAATTTGCACTGCAAGCATTGAAAGCTTGATTTATGAAGTGAAAATAACTGACAACATTATCCTCTGTCAGTATGTGCAGGTGTCATAAATGAAAAAGCACATGGTGTCCTTATTGTGAATAGGGCTGTGTGTGCTCTTGTCTCTCTACTCTCGTGTAAAATACAACTCTGCTTGAGCACGTCTGGCTCTGTGTTATGAGTAATGTTGGGTGAAAGTTAATTCAAAGTTTCCCACTGAGCTCTAAAATGTTCTGTCTGCTTATCTCCACACCTACACCAGCCAGATCTGCACCTTTCCTTTGTTTCACTCACCAATTCACACACGCATACAGAGATTTTTGTTTTATTGTTATAAATTCTGTTGTGTTTTAATAACATGTTCTGAAGCCATCTCACTGCCATTTCACACTTTTTTCTATGTAATGTCATGGGTTAGCTCTAATATAATCACAACTGGCACCCATCATTTTATCAGATTTTTTACTTAGTATAGTGTTTTTAGGATTTCAAGACCCAGAGTTAATGATTTATGAGAATGATTAAGCCAATAAAGTGACTGGATTTGCATCTCTTTATAAATGAAAGCTCTACAATCTGGGTTTAATCTTTCATAAGTTTCAGTTATTAGATTTGGCAGTTCCTTAAAATTAAGGTGGTGGCTTTCATTTTTAAATAATATACTAGTAGTGGCTTTGCAGTACCTACAAAGCAGTATGAGTTTATATTTCTACTGTAGTGTACCATTGTGCAAAGGTCTTTTTACCTCAGTTTCCTTTACTTCTTAGTATTTTGCTTAAAGGAGACAGACTTTCTTGTTCATTCATTTTCAGTCCACTCTTTGTAACCAATCATTTTCAGGGAAGTATTTTTTGTTTGTTTGTTTTAAGCTACGTAAAAGGTACCCGTCAATGGATGAATCATTGTTTTGTCTTTTTATCTTTTGACATTTTGTTACTATTCAGTTCAATTCAGTTTTATTTATATAGTACCAAATCACAACAAAAATTGCCTCAGGACACTATATTTTAAGGAGTAAATAATACAAAGAAAACAGAGAAAACCTGACTAGTAATTAAATGAAGAGAGGTGTATAAACACACAGTGAGTGGAGAAGGTGACTGAAGAAGAAATCCTCCAGCAGCCCAGACGTATTGCAGCATAACTAAGGGAGGATTCAGGGTCACCTGATCCAGCTCTAACTGTACACTTTAGCAAAAATGAAAGTTTTAAGCCTAATCTTACAAGTAGAATCCAAATCCAAACTGAAGGCCAAACAGAAGAGGGGCCTAACTAATAATTAAATGCAGAGAGGTGTTGTGACAAAGTGGGTGAGAACACCATTTGTCCAAAGTCTTAGTTAACATTCTCTTTTTGATTTAGCCATATCTCATATCTATACTGTGTTAGTGCAAAACATCTATCCCAGGTTTGTTTATGTTTTGCACTTTTACAGATTATATAACATAACATCTTGGTTTAAATCAATTCTGGCAAAGTTTGTTAAGTTAAAATGTTATTTATTTTAACTGTTAATTTGTGCAGTCTGAACTCACCTTACCTACCTGTGTTCCAGGAACAAAAGGAGGAAATATGGTTTTATTTCCTATAGTACTTCCTGGTTAATCTGAGGTCACAGGAAGAGACCAGGTGAAGAAGGGAGAATCTTTGTAATTTAATAAAGCTGATTTTAGAGTGCTTGTAGAGAAATGAATTTGTTGTAATATGTATTGACTATACCTTAGAGTTTTATTGCTAGGAAGGAGTAGCAGTATAGGTTTGAGTATTGAAATGTTTGTCTCACCTACCTAATGGAATAGTCCAGGGGTGAATGGACTATTTAAGCAGATGAATGCAGGTGTTTAGGGAAACGACCAGGTCAGTGTAGCTGTGTGCATTTTGACCTTAGTTTAGTTTGGTTTAAGTTCAGTTATGTTTATTTGTACTGAGTTAACTATGGAGCTGAGTTTCTTATTTATTTTTGTAAATATTGTTTGGTCACAATATGGTGAATGAATCACTTTCTACACTGGACAGCATCTGTCTCCTGCACTTCTTTGGCTACTTAAGTCAAGTTCTACCACAGGTGTATAAACACATAATGAGTGAAAAAGGTGACTGAAGAAGAAAAACATTTAGTGCATTATGAGAATCCCCCAGCAGCCTAGACCTATTGCAACATAACTAAGGAAGATTCAGGGTCACCTGATCCAGCCCTAACTTCACGCTTCATCAAAAAGGAAAGTTACTAGCACCCTATAACAAAAACACAGAATTTGCTCCCATTTCCCACTTTAAAAGTGCCAATGCTAACACAGTTTGACAGTCATGAAGTATTATTTTTGCACCAACAAGGTGATTCCAAAAGAGTAATTAGCTGAAAACCTGGAATTGCACTGTGCCCTTAAAAAAATGAGGTAAGTGAAGGATAAAAGAAGAAGTGGCACCCGTAATAAACGATCTACACTAGATGAACAGTATCTGAAAGTCATGTCCCTGAAAATTCCAGCATCCTGACGCAGGACCTGAGAGACACAGTTGACCTTCAGTTGACCCATCTGCTGTTTGCTGAAGCCCCATCAGAAATGCTGAATCTTTTTTTTTTTTTTTGCCTGTCCCGTTTGGCTCTTTTGCCATCAGAATTGTTGTCTAAAGGCAAAGAAAGATGCCCAACGGATTTACTTTACCAAATTGACCATCCCAGCCTTGCCGTAATGGTCCGTTTGATTCACCTTTTATTGTTTATTTTATTTTCACTTACTGAATACGGGACAGACTTGACTGGGGGAAAGAAGGGGAGAAAGAAAGAGGGAAAGAGAAACAGCTGAGAAGAGGGACGGGGGAGAAGGGCAAAAAACAAAAACCAACAGAACGGGCAGAAAAAAAAATAAAAAGAAAAAAAATGCATATATCAATCACCTGGATCACCTGCTGAGAAAGAAAAAAGAAAACAAGCAGAAGAGAACAAGAGTAATAGAATAAACAACATCACAATGATATATGGGAATATGACAGTAAATACTAAATATTAAACATTATTGTGCAGCACATAAGATCAACAGAACACAGTGTGCTTTGAGGTAGGAGCCAAAAAGGGTGTAGTTTGTGGGTGTGATCACCCGTGCGTACACCTGTGAGCATGGACGCGCTTGTTTTTTTTTTTTTAAAGGTTCCTTCATGTAATAATCTGCTAGAGGGTGTGGGGGGGCCACAGCCCCGTCCTCCAGGGCATGAAGCAGGTATGGAGGAGATCAAAACTCCAGACATCCAGAGGCCCCCAGAACACAAGAGACCAAGGAAGACCAACAGAGGGGCAGCCGCGCCACTGTCCCAGAAAGAGCTGAGGAGAGTCCCAGATGAGGGCTCACTCAGCAGCCGCGGAGCAGAAGCCAGGGGGAGTTGCAGTGACGCACCCGTGAGCTCCACCGGCAGCCAGCCGTGCCTGAGTGACCGAGCCCCAGGCCGAGAGGCCGGGGGCACCCCACCTCCGAAGTGGCCCGAGCGAGCCCGAGGCTCCAGGCCCCGATAAGCGGCCGCCAAGGAGTGAGCCGGTGTGTACCTGGACGCCCATCCCCGGACACAAAGAACCACCAACGCACCGATGTCTGAGGGAGTCCGCCACTGGCAGGGGAAGTGGTGGTAGGGGGAGATAGGCCTCCAAACCTTGGAGGGCCTGAGATGTCCCCAGAGAGGTGGCGCCTGACACCCAACCTGACATATAGACACAGACATACAGGCACACACAGATACAAACATCCATTGCCACCCTCATGCTCTCATATGCACTTACTCCACACTCAACCAACGTGGAGACAGACATAAAGAGACGCTGTACACACGATCACACTCCCCAAGCGTACTCTACAAACCGGGTCTAGGTACCCTTGCCCCTGGAGGGGGGAACTGCACCCAGACCTTTTACCCTTTTCCCTGCGGTGGGGGGAGGCAGACCGCCCCGACTCCGCAGCAGCAGGAAGGCCCCACACTCCAGACCGCAGTCGGACGGCCAACTCCTCCTCCTAGCCCCCCCGCTCCAGCAGGTCGCAGAGAATGGGGGTGAGAGAAGACTCCAAACCTCCCTCCACCCGCTCATTGTAGTGTTGATGCATGTGTGTTCTAAGGTGCATTTAAAACCCAGGAGGGCATGGAGCTACCTGCCAGAGAGCAGCAGGTAAGCGCATGGTCCCTCCTGCTAGCCCTCAATGTCTACGTGTATTTAACATTGAGAGGTGGGCAACGACGCCAGGGGTGGGGTGTACACCCTGATGGTACTTTGGAGTCCGTGTATCGTGCCCACCCCCAAGATCCTATATGTATGTGTAATGAGAGTGTGAGTAATGTGAATGTCTAAGTTGTGGGATAAAATTGAGGCAGAGGCAGCCAGAAGGGGATAGAGGGAAGGGGTAGCCTCCTCTGCACCCTGGTGACATACCCCTACTCCAAGGTCCTGCATGTGTGGGTGGTTGTGGTGGAGCGGGAAGAGGGAGGCAGCTGGAGATGGGGAGGGAAGGAAGGGAGGGGCAAGTGACCCCTCCCTGGGGCCAGCTCCCCCGCTGACCCCAGTAGGCACCCCCATACTCCGCGACCCGCCAGGGAAAGGGGGCCCAGGCCCATCCAGACCGGGGCCCAGTGCAGCAGCGCCTCCCGGCCCCACAGAGCCCGGGACAGTCCACCCAACCCCACCACAGAGAAAACTGCACCCACCCCACCATCCACTCATCTTCCAGACTACATAAGACAATAAACACCCAGGCTGAGATGTTCCTCCACCTCTCCTTTATCTCCCCCTCCTGCAGAGGGAGCTCCTGAGGAGAGGAAAGCTCCTGCAAGATGTGACAATCTCCCCCACCAGTTGAAGAGCCCCCCAGGTGGCTCGATGCACCGGCGGCACCCTGCTCCAGGGCTGGGCCCCCATGCACCCATCCGCCCACAACCCCGGCAACACACCAACCATTACCCAAGCCCCCGAGGCCCGGTCCGGGTCCCAGCCCAGAGACGGAGCGCCCCCAGAACCTCACGCCCATCCCGGACCCACCCAGGGGCAGCCAGGCTACCAGGTCAGTAACCCACGTCCGTCAGCACAGACCCTCCCCTAACCCCGCTGCACGCAACCGCGAGGAAACAGTCACTTGAGAGCCAACAGAGCCCCTAACCGGACATGACCGTTACCCCGGGTTGAGCCCCCCAAGGAAGATGCCTCCAGGGAACCCCTCGATGCCCTAAGCCTGTCCCTACCCCCACACCAATCACAACAGTGAAGGCGGGACCAAACTATGACCCCCCACCCCCACTAGGTGATGGAGCTGATCAAAGGAGCCTAGAGCAATTGATCTGATGTGGTGGCAGAGGCTGTATCAAGACTAATGTAATCTAATAGATAATTTCTATATTGGTTAGAATTAAGATTGTTTTTATTTTTCCAGTTCATGAGGACAGTTTTCTTGGCTATGCATAGGGCAGTGAAAACCATATGGGCGATATTCTTTTCTGAAGTGACATTATCTAAGCTGCCCAACAAACACACTAAGGGGGAAGTTGGAATGTTACATTTCAGACACTTCGATAAGTCTTCACATATCTCGCGCCAAAACTTCTGAACTGGTGGACAGAACCAAAGAGCGTGGATATAATTGTCCGGTGAATTGGTTTGGCAGTGTGAGCAGTTGTTGGTAGACGTAAAGCCCATCTTGAACATCCGATGACCTGTATAGTGCACTCTATGTAATATTTTGTATTGAATTAATTGAAGACTGGGATTTCTAACTAGATGAAAGGTTTTTAAGCAAATCTGAGACCAGAAGTTTAGGTCTAAGTTAACTGATAAATCCGCTTCCCATTTTGCAATAGGAAGTGATATTGATTCATCTGTTTTAGAAAGCATTCTGTATATTTTGGATAGTAATTTGGGGGTTTTAAGAGTAAGAAATTGAACCACACTTGGTGGTGTTTGTAGTTCAACTGGACCCGGTTTAAATTTCTTTTTTACTATGGATTTAATTTGTTGATATTCTAAAAATCTTTTCTTGTTGATCCCATATTGTGTAACTAGTCCGTCAAATGAAATAAATTCTGTTCCTTCTAGTATATGTTCTAAATATTTGATTCCTTTACCTTCCTTTAGAAATGCTGAATCTTAGTTACAATTCAAAAATTAGAGAACAATTATAAACTTAACCTCTTCAAGAAGTTATTTATTTGCCATTACTGCTGTTTCTTGCAGAACGAGGTCAAAGTGACGCTTCCTAGTGGCTCTAGTGTTAAAGAAATTAGAAAAAAGCTGCTCGCAGGCTTTACTGAAGAATAAAGTTGGGTCTAATAATAATAGAATAATAGTCTAATAATACCTCATTAGACTCATTTTTGCCTCATATACTATATTTCCATTTATGTTTGCATGTTGCTTCACCTATTCCCTATTTTCCTATCAAAATATAAAGAAAGGGTGATCAAGATTTTTGCACAGTTGTGTATATCCACGATAACATCTAGTTTCCAGGATTCTGTGAAGCTTTATTATTTTCTGCATTTCTAAAATCTACATAGGCTCACTATCTTTTCTTATCTTTTCTATTAGTCTTCCAGTCTGTAGTTGTTTATGATAAGGATTAGCCCTACCTCGAGCCATTTTATCATTTCCTATAATTGTATGTCAGTCCTTTTCACCTGTTGTTTTCATTCTTCCCCTGACACACGTGTATAGTGCAAGACTGTTTAAATCACTGATAATACCCTAAGCATTAAGGTGTAAAGTCATCTTCCTTTTTTCCACTACACTGAGAAATGGTTATTGTAATATTACATTTTATGACAAATATTAAGCAAAATAAGACTTTATTTAAACTGTATTTGGGGGATTAAATTAGTGTCCACTAAACAGAAGCAACTGGACTGTTGCAATACAGAAAAAGCACGGTAAAACCTAAAGGCACAGTTTTGTCATGGTTTAGACTACACTTCTCCCTCATTTAATTTATTTCTTGGGTTTTTTTTTTTCTTCTTCCCTGTGTTATTGTGAGTCACCATTTTACACCTCGGGTGCACCATTCATCCTGCTGCCAATTCATTTGTGCACCCCTGATTCACCTACCAATCCTGCCGTTTGAACACTAAAGCTCTGTTCTCCACCAGACCATTCAGGCTGCCAGTACAATAGCTTTTCATGCTTGTTCTTGCTACACAATCCTGTGTTTATCAGTGCCTCAGGTTCTCTTCCTTCTCTCCTTGCCAGGCTTTAGCCAGTAGTTCATCTCCCTCAGTCTGCTACCCTCCACCCTCAAGAACATTTAGCTCAGCTGGCATTACATGTCTTGTAACACCAGGCGACCTGTTTTTTTTCAGCATCTAGTGAACGTTTAGCGTTGACATCCGTAGGACCTGTACTGGCTATTTATAGTCCAAATGATGTTTTTTCAACATCAAACTATAGATGGTTTTTATACTGCTTCTATATGCTCTGTGGTCCCATGTTTCCAGAGGGTGGAGGACATGTTTTCTATAGGCTACCAATTATTTTTTCTGTAGCTTTGTTTACTCTTTTGTATGTGTTTCCAGTTATCATCTGCGGCGGAGAGAATGAAATGATGTTATTGGAAAATGATGTGGAACAATGTGCCACCTTCTGAAATGGGACTAGATCATAGGGTATGAGTGAAGAGTGATCAGCTGACATCTTCAAGATGGCGTGGGCTCTTGACACTAAAACAAAAGTGAGCATCTGCACAGTGGATTTTGAGCAGAAATGTCCCCGGCTTCTCAAAGGGAGTTTGCAAAATGCATGTATTGACAAAGGCTGTCAAGCAGATAGTTCATACATACACATCTGCATAAACTTATCATACTTTCCATCACAACTTCTCTCAGCCCAGCTACAGCCACATTTACTTTCTCTTACAGTCATGAGTTCTTCAAAATAAAACAGGATACCTGCAAAAATGAACTATATATAAATGCATGCAAATGCTCTTTTAAATTATTAAAAACATTGTACTCCTCTAAATACTTTAACTATTATTATTTTACATTTTAACATGGATTTCAATGTTTTTGATATTTCTACACATTTTAATAAATGGCAGTTTTAACCTGGTTACTTAATTGGTTGATTAAATGATTAAATTAAATTAAATTAAAACATGAAAATGTAAAATAGCAAAAAAAACAACAACAACAAAAACCCCACATGTACCAAATAAATCAATAGACTAACACATAATAAACTGTGTTTGTTTATGGGTAATCTGTATGATGTTGATAACAACAATGTTGATGTTTGTAAAAAAAAAAAATATTGCATTTACTAATGATTTAAACTTCCTGTACCTGTCATAGACATTCACAGGATGTTCCAAAAAAATTACTCAGTTCAAATGTTGAATGTCACAATGCCGTTGGTGGTTGGATGTCCAAATTGTGGACGAGATGTCCAGAAGATCAAACTAGAGAAATGCAAAGCATGCTGCTGAATTTAAATTAAAATTGTTTTGTTATTATTATTATTATTATTATTATTATTATTATTATTATTAACCTTTATTTAACCAGGAAAAGTCCCATTGAGATTAAAAACCTCTTTTGCAAGGGAGTCCTGGCCAAGAGGCGACAACACGTTGAAATTACAAAGTTACATACATATTATAAATAACAATTACATTTTAAAAACATTTTTCTCTGGCTCTCTCAATCTGGACTTAAAAGCATTTAATGAAATAAGATCTGCTATCTTCCAGTCTTTTTGCATCATGTTCCATGTGAAAGGGGCAGCATAAGTAAAAGCCCTCTTTCCCAGTTCAGTTCTGGCAAATGGAACATTGAGCAATAAAAGATCGCTTGAACGCAGGCTGTAAGAAACAGTACTTCTCCGTGTGAGCAGATCGCAAATGTAGGTGGGCATTTGTCCAAGCAGGGCCTTATAAATAAAGATGCACCAGTGAGCAAACCTCCTGGAGGACAACGAAGGCCATCCCACTCGAGCGTACAGATCACAACAATGGGTCAAGGCCCTACAGTTTGTAATAAACCGTAAGGAGGCATGATAAACTGAGTCAATCTTATGAAGACACTGGGCGGAAGCATTCATGTACAGCAGATCACCATAATCTAAAACAGATAAAAATGTAGCATTTACAAGACGCTTTTTTGTCTCAAAAGAAAAGCAAAATTTGTTTCGAAAGAAAAATCCCAATTTTAGTTTGAGTTTTTTCACAAGATTGTCTATGTGAGGTTTAAAGGTCAGAGAATCATCAATTAAAAAGCCAAGATATTTATACGTATGCACCACTTCTATGAGGTTTCCCTCAAGAGTGGACACCAAGGGGACAGTTTGAGGAAATCTCTTCATGTTTGAAAACAACATTAGCTTTGTCTTTTCAGCATTGAGAACCAATTTCAGCTCCAGAAGTGTGTGCTGAACCACGTCAAAAGCTTTCTGCAACGATTCTATTGCCTTTTCAAAGTTACATGTTAATGTAATCTCAGTCAATTCTACACCAGCTTATTTTTAATTCAATTCAATTCAGCATTATTTTATCTATACAGCACCAAATCACAACAAAAGTCACCTCAGGGCACTTTATATTGTGAGGTAAACCCTACAATAATACAACAGAGAAAACCTCAACAATGATATTACCGTGGTGACCCACCAGAGGGCTCCACTCACACCCAGGTCTGGAGGAGGGGGTTTGCTGGGTTTTGGCGCAATGTATTCAGTTGATGTTTGGTGATGAATAAAGTCTGAGGAAAAAGCTAGAGCTCATGTGTCGTCTGTACGTTCACCCCCACATTACCCCTATAAGTAAGTGTTTTGGCGACAGTGGGAAGGCAAAACTCCCTTTTAACATTCTCGTGTTTTTCTAGCAATCTTCCTGTGGTAATCTTCTTGTATCTTTGTGAATAGATTTCCCTGGACCTGTCCTCGTGTTACCTATGAGACTTGGATCGAGCTTTGTGTTTCTTGTGGCTCGGAGGAGAGTGAAGAGGAGCATGTGGCCTGGAGCGTGGTCGGAGTGTGGACCTAGGACCGTGTGTTTAGCAGTGTTGCCTACTCCTCAGGAAGGAAAATCGCTATTGGCTGTCCTAAAAGTCGCTAGAAGTCGCTAAATGACGTCATCGCCTAATTTGCATAATTGGTCATGCTAATGTAATTGTAACCAACGTTGTAGGCGAGAAAAATAACATTGTGGAAAAGACATAAAGGGAGTAAAAAACGTCCTAAATGCATTTAGAATTTATTTAGAACTACAAATTAAATTTCTTTTAGCAATTATTGTTTTTTTTTAATGTCACAATTCCAACCCTGATCCTCTATCCGGGCTTGGACCGGCAAAAGTGACCCGATATAGGCACTCTGGTGGAGTTACTTTGTGTGTGTGTGTGTGTTTATAAGTAGTTTTAAACCTTGTGATCCACAAAACAGCATAAGAGTAAAAGAGTAAAAGAAGAACTGACTGCGTTACAGTCAGTGCGGGAGCAGCGGCTTCGCTCATGCACGATTCATTTGCAGTTCGGACGCATAGGTGAACATCTCCTGCCCTGATAGCAGCTGGGGAGGACTATCCTCCGCCTGTGAGCACTTTGGCACGAGCGAGGTGCCCACCGCAGCACCGCTGCTTGTTGAGATTAAGAGCGATACGTGCTTTCACGTCAAAAAGTCGTCATAAATAAGTCTCCAATAATACCAGAAAAAGGCGCCAGATTTGTCGCTAGTCGCTTTTTAGAAAAAAAAAGTCACTAAGGGGGTCTGAAAACTCGCTAAATATAGCGACAAAGTCGCTAAGTTGGCAACACTGGTGTTTAGTGCAAGCTTCTTTCCCTGTTCGTGTGCGTTCCCGGAACCCATCTTTTCCCCCACTTTGTGAATAGCTCTCCAGGTGTTTCTGTAAATAAAGACTCTTTATTGTTCCCGACCCAGAGCCTGCGCATGATTCCGTTCGATAACACTATGAGGTCATTAAGATAAGATGGGACCTGATTATTTAAGACCTTGTATGTGAGGAGCAGGATTTTGAATTCATTTCTGGGTTTAACAGGCAGCCAATGAAGGGAAGCCAATATAGGAGGAATATGCTGTCTTTCTAGTCCCTGTCAGTACTCTTGTTGCAGTATTTTCAGGGAGTTTTTAGGACACCCTGAAAATAACAAATTAGAGCTGTGCAGCCTCAAAGTAGTAGATGCATGAACTAGTTTTTCAGTGTCACTCTGAGACAGGATATGTCTAATTTTAGAGATGTTGCACAAATGGAAGAAAACAGTCTTACATATGTGTTTAATATGTGCATTGGAGGACATATCCTGGTCAGAAATGACTCTAAAGTTCCTCACAGTGTTACTGCAGGCCAAGGTAATGCCATCCAGAGTAAGAATCTGGTTAGATTCCATATTTCTAAGATTTTTAGGGTTGAGCATAATAAAATCAATTCTATCTGAATTTAGATGCAGGAAAATAAATATCTTTGATTTATATCTTTAAGACATTCCTGCAGTTTAACTAGTTGGGGTGTATTGTCTGGCTTCATGGATAAATAAAGTTGTGTGTCATCTGCATAGCAGTGAAAATGTATGCTATGTCTTCTAATGAAACTGCCTAAAGGAAGCATGTATAATGTAAACAAAACTGGTCCTAGCACTGAACCCTGTGGAACTCCATAACTAACCTTAGTGTGTGAAGTGGACTCTCCATTTACATGAACAAATTGGAGTCTGTTAGATAGACATGATACAAACCACTACAGCGCAGTACCTGTAATACCTGCAGCATGCTCTAATCGTTATAATAAAATAATATGGTCAATAGTATTAAACACTGCGCTGAGGTCTAGCAGGACAAGCACAGAGATGAGTCCACTGTCAGAGGACATAAGATGATAACTTTTGGCTTTCAAGAATAAAAAGAATCAGGTATCAAACTAGTTAGGCAAGTAAGCACTTTATTAATCTTTTCATGGGTGTGCACGGATTCGTAGAAAGACCAGTAATACTCAGAAAGGTGTCATATTTGAACAGTCATTGCCTGATATTAAAATGATTGGGCCTAAGGCAAACATTCTCCACCTGCCAAAACATTGACACAAGACACGTTGGGTGTATTATTTACCTGATATGCCCAACGTGAGAAGAGATCCATGTTCCTGGAAATTTTTACCAGTCATGATAGCACTGGTTTTATTTTGTTAGCTATTCTTTATTCATGGCGACATATTTAACAGGAACCCCTGCAAAGGTGATTTTGAGTGCATTGTCAAAAGGTTTTCACATCATTAATGGAATGCAAAAGCTTATGTGGCACTTAAAGCCTCAGTGCTCCTCCTATTTTTTGGTACCCACATGGAGTCCACTTCTGACCATTTGAATTTGTGCATTTGTAATGTGAGCTGAATCAGCAAATGTCTAACTTGGCCCCAGTATAGTCCACATTCTTTTTGAATTTTTAATGTCTTACGCTTCATGTTTGCTATCTTTGCTAGTACATAAATAAAAAGATTCCCAGCTCCACCAGCTCATATGGACTAACCCATAAATATATAAGAGAGAGATAATGAATCTGTTCCAGTTAAGTGACACTAATTGGTGGAAGTGAAGTCGCCAGATGGAGCTGAATGGATCAGCTGTGAGTCAAAGCAGCCATGCACCCAACTTTAACTCTCAATAAACCTATTATAACATGCATATTTATATTCTATGAATTGACAGCAAAATAAAGCCAGAATTGTTTTTAATCTAAAAATTGTTGCTTTTGGTATCTTGTTGTAAGATATTGTAAATAAAAGAATCTGTGAAAATGTTTCAAGTTTTGCAGATATTAAACTGAAACTTGAAACATAATGTGCACCTGACAAGGTAAGTTGTACAACAAAAGTTAGCACTAGGATTTGGCCAGTTAAAACGAGAGACACTTTCATAACACTGAAAACTCTGACTTTAGGCTATTGCTATATAGCTCAATAAGTCATGAATCTCGCTTCATAGTACACCTGCCTCATCTGGAGCAGGTTACGTCCTTGGGAATTGCACCCAAATTATCTACTGGTTTCACTGACCAAGTGTCACCTTTACCAACTACAAAAGTTCTCCCTAACAGATATCTACTTTTGTTGTCAACATAAAAAAGGATTTATTTTAAAACAAGTGCAAGAATAATTCACTGAAAACCAGTTGTATAGGGACCGAATGGCTGCATTCTCCCGCAGCACCTGCCACGGGACACCTCGAGGGACACGGTCGAATGCCTTCTCCAAGTCCACAAAACACATGTAGACTGGTTGGGCAAACTCCCATGCACCCTCAAGTATCCGTGAGAGGATAAAGAGCTGGTCCAATGGACGAAAACCGCATTGTTCCTCCTGTATTCGAGGTTCGACTAGCGGACGAACTCTCCTTTCCACCACCCTGGCATAGACTTTCCCAGGGAGGCTGAGGAGTGTTATCCCCCTGTAGTTGGAACACACCCTCTGGTCTCCCTTCTTAAAGATGGGGACCACCACCCCGGTCTGCCAGTCCAGGGGTACTGCCCCTGATCTCCACGCAACATTGCAGAGGCGTGTCAACCAGGACAGCCCTACAACGTCCAGAGCCTTCAGGAACTTGGGGCGGACCTCATCAACACCAGGGGCTCTGCCACCAAGGAGTTGTTTAACTGCCTCAGTGACCTCGCCTCCGGAAATTGGCGGGTCATTCCCCTCATCCCCAGACTCTGCTTCCTCCTCGGAAGACGTGTCAGTGGGATTAAGGAGGTCCTCGAAGTATTCCTTCCACCGCCTGACAATTTTCTCAGTCAAAGTCAGCAGTGCTCCGCCAGCACTATACACAGTGCAGGTAGAGCACCGCTTTCCCCTCCTGAGATGCCTGACGGTTTGCCAGCATCTCTTCGAGGCAGTCCAAAAGTCTTTTTCCATGGCCTCTCTGAACTCCTCCCACACCCGAGTTTTTGCTTCAGCCACTGCCCGAGCCGCATTCCGCTTGGCCTGTCGATACCTGTCAGCTGCCTCCGGAGTCCCACAGGCTAACCAAGCCCGATAGGACTCCTTCTTCAGCCTGGTGGCTCCCTTCACCTCTGGTGTCCACCATTTGGTTCGGGGATTACCACCACGGCAGGCACCAACCACTTGCGGCCGCAGCTCAATGCAGCAGCTTCGGCAATGGAGACGCTGAACATGGTCCATTCGGACTCAATGTCCCCAGTCTCCCTCGGAATGCTGTTGAAGCTCTGCTGAAGGTGTGCGTTGAAGATCTCGCGGACTGGGGGCTCTGCTAGACGTTCCCAGCACACCCTCACTACGCGTTTAGGTGCACCGGGTCTGTCCAGCGTCCTCCCCCGCCACCTGATCCAACTCACCACCAGGTGGTGATCAGTTGACAGCTCAGCCCCTCTCTTTACCAGAGTGTCCAGAACATGTGGTCGCAGGTCTGGTGATACGATTGCAAAATCGATCATCGACCTATGGCCTAGAGCGTCCTGGTGCCACGTGCACTTATGGAGACTCTTATGTTCGAACAAGGTGTTTGTTATGGCCAAACTGTGATTTGCACAGAAGTCCAATAACAAAACACCGCTCGGGTTCAGATCAGGGAGGCCGTTCCTCCCAAGCACGCTCCTCCAGGTCTCACTGTCATTACCCACGTGAGCATTGAAGTCTCCCAGCAGGACAACAGGTGGAGCACCTTCCAGCACCCCACCCAGGGACTCTAAGAAGGCTGGGTACTCTGAACTGCCACTCAGCGCATAAGTGCAGATGACAGTCAGGACCCGTTCCCCCGACCCTAAAGCGCAGGGAATAATGTATTATAATCCAATAACAGTTAATTAACCTTCCTCAACTAAATAGATAACAACAAAATAATAACAGCCTTTAAGGCAAACATTTATTAAAACCAGAGAGTACCATTAAATTTTTTTTAAATAAAACTAAGGCTTGAAAAGCAGTAGCCGTAACCCTGCAGTGGTTTAAAATACGTCTTTAACGCCATCCCCAGGTGCATTTTCAATTTAACTTAAATTTCAACTTTAAAAAAAAAACGATTCATGTGGACGTTGTGATTTCAGAGCACAATCAACTGTTTGGGGGACATTAAATCATGAAGACATTTAAAGGGTTTACCTTGACTGCTCATAAAACAAACGACCCCACCGGTCGGGCTCAGAATTCCAACTAGAACCAACTGTGTTGTAACATGTCATTTGTGTAGCTCAACCAAAGACGATTATTAGTGTTAATGAATCTAGGGCACCTAACTAGGGATGGGTACCGGTATCCGGTGCCATGATGGCACCTGTTCTGACATAAACGGTAGTAACTAGACTGAAAAGCAGTGCACATTTCGGTGCTTTATTTCGGTGCTTTTTTTTCCTGAGCTATGATACACTTTAGATTCTAGCCAATCATTTTACGTTTCCGAGGATAGTAGGCGGGTCCAGGTACGTACGTTCTTTTAGAGCAGAGCTACAGATTAAAAACACGGGACGGGCCCCCCGTCCCATGAGATACAGACGCAGACCGAATATAACACGTAGAACTCAAACAATAATAATCATCATGATAATAAACTGGAAAATGATAATAATAAACTTAAAGCGCTGGGTCACCGACCCAGGACCATGACAGTTCTTCTCTGCGTGAGTAGCTTAATGTTGTTCGCGTGTAATTTACGTTGAGTACGCTAACCACGTTATTACATTAATGCAGGTAAGGTGAACTAGCAAACATCATCATAGCTACATGCGGCTGTCTTCTTGTTTGATGGCAGATACTCCCTTCACCCTGGCCAAAAAGGCTAAAATGACCAAAGAAAAAGTGGAAAACAGTTAAACATGAGAGGTTTTTGGACAAAGTTTGTGTTTTTTCCATTGTTTAAGCACTGCTTCCAGCCAAGAGTGATACCATATATGCCCCATAGCTGCAGAAAAGGCTAACATTGTTATCTTTTTACAAAAAAACAGCTGAACATGAGAGGTTTTTGGACCAATTTTGTGTTCTCCATTCTTTAAGCACCGGTTTGAGCACCGTTTCAAAAGTACCGGTTTGGCACCGGTATCGGATAAAACCTAAACGATACCCAACCCTACACCTAACTAAACATTTTACATACTTTAACTTTAAAAGTGACCATAAAGTTGCAGTAGAAACAAGGAGAGCAGGAAGGATGAGGTTGTTACATGGGTATTTATGTCTGTCCAATATGTTCAATTACAATTACAGGTTAGTATAACTGCCTTGAGTTTCTGTTGGTTACATTAATTATACTCTATATACTCTATAACTATGCATTAACTGTCTATACTTTGCTTTCTGCTGTGGTGAATGCTGCTCGTGAATTTCATTGTATATCCTGTTTTCAATTTTGAAACTCATAATGTGCCTCACTCACACTGACATATAGAGGTATAGAGAGGAGCATGGGAATTATGACAGTAGGGCATTGGTAACACACTCTACTTCTTAAGCAACTATTATAATACATCTGTATAATCTTTGCACTGGACACACTATTTCCCAAACAAATGTCCCACGTGTGGGACTAATAAAGGTTATTTTATCTTATCTTATCTATGTTGTTTGATATTACAGTTAGTTTACTTTTATTTTTAACAAGCTTATAGGAGATATCCAATGTATGATTACAACAGACTGGAAACAAATCAATAAAATTACCTGTATAAAATTTTTCCTGCCTCATATTCAACGTCATCTTTTCAGGCATGTCCAGACAGTTTCCACCACAGCTGTTATTTTCATATTGTTTGCTGGAAAACCTGTTTCAGCTGCTTACATTTAGCACATTTCCCTTTCACCAGAAATTGAAAATGAACAAAATAAAACATTGAAGTATAAGGACAACTTAACAGCAAATAAATAACAAAATTACAGTATGTATTAAACAGTTCAATACATCACAGAATTAAAAGTCAATACATCATATAATTAAAATCAAACAGAAGAGGCCAGAGAAGATGTGTTTTAAGGCTGGGAGACAGGGAGACTTCAATATTGCAAATGCAGTGTAAAAGAGAGTTCCAAAGAAGAGGGACCAGTTAGCTTGCAGCTCTGAAGCCCATGGTGGTCAGGTGAGCAGATGGTACAATGAGACTAACAGAGGAGGAGGATCTTAGAGTATAGGAAGGAGTGGCAATGTGCAGAAGATGACAGAGATATAGAGGAGCGAGATTATGGAGAGACTTAAAAGTAAGAAGCAGAATATTAAAATTAACCTGATATTGTATAGGCAGTGAAGAACTTGACAGTAGTTCTGTGGAGCTGGTTATGGTGTTGACATGATGCTCTTAAAATGCAATTTTTGCCTCTTTTTTTTTTTTTTTTGCATGACTGATGATCATTTTTGCGCTCCACCTTTATCACTCGCTGGATTTCATTACCAATTTCATTCACCTTTTCAAGAATAAAGATCAAGTTGAAGACTCACTGTTTTGACATACTTGAGATCAAGTGCACATTGCGGAGGCACAAGTGCAAGGGGAAATAACAGGACTTCCAACGAAAAATCTAAAAATAGCAGCTGTGCTGACTGATCCAGAGGTGCATGAGATAATGACCTTGAATGTGAGATCAGCCACATTTAAATCAGCCAAGGCTTTTGATATTCATGGACCTGTCCTCACAATTCTTTGTTCAAAACCTGTTGAAAGACAAGACCCCATTTCTTTGTGACACTGCCGCTGATTGGATGGGGACTTGTCTGAATTGTTTGCGTAATCTTTTTTTGTGATATTTCTCTTTTCATGTATAGATATCATCAAACTGCCTCAGTGCTCCCACTTTTTGCAGGTTTTACCTCTATTTGGAGACAGTCTTCTAGCACATCCGTTTTACTGTTTCTTACAAGAAACTCACATAATTTATGTGAAATTCTAATTTTATTATGAATAATTGTTGGACACGGATCGGTAAGTTTCTTTTTAGATCTTTGCCTGGTGTTACCCAAGTTGCCAAATTGTCTGTAAAACAAAGTGAAGTGTAATCTCAACGCATCTGTTACAGGAATTAGCGACCCAATATAAGGACCACATGCACAGCTGAGCAATTTGCAGGGAATGTTAAATAGACACATACTAAATTTGAACTTCACATGACAGTTATGCATAAGCAAAGTTAGTGTTTCATTCAAATTGCAGTAGATTCTCTGAGTGTGATGGATAGTAATAGCCCCTCTGTTCAGCCACCTGTGAAAGAACACAAATGCTGGCAGTTATGACTAACAGTGATGAAAAGCTAATGTGTGATCTGCGTCAAAAATGCATCCATAAATCTCAAAAGCAAAAAAGCTTCTCAGAACCAGTTCTTAAAATTTTACCACTCTGGAGAGTTACAGTATGCTTGCAGACTTTTAACCCCTTTTCACTACAGACGCAATATGAGCTTCCATTTATGATTGGCCTGTGCAGTGCACTTTCTGCTGTTTTGCAGCAAAAATGATGGTTAAGTCTGTTTTTTGTAAATCTGAAGACTTAGTGTGCAAACAAAGGGATGTCACTGATATTAAAAAGAAGCTATATGGAGATTTTAAATCTGTGAATCAATATAGCTAAGTAGCAACATTTTTGTCACCATATCACTTTTGGTTTTTGATATTTACAGTTTCTCTTCTCTTTGATGGGATCACTGATGGATTGTTTCATGGGGACTAATCCATACGTCCTTGGTTGTGATACAGAATACTTTTCATGGGTTCTCAGCTAGTGCAATTTTGTGTGTGAAATGTATAAATTTGATGGCATGAACAATGCATTGAGCCTGCTGCTATTAAGGTGAGATGATGAAACCTTCTTAATTAATTAAATTAAATTAAATTAATTAAAAGTCAAAGGATTAGTCTGACCTCAGAAGAATCACTGCTTTCTTAAACTTGTTTAAATAATTGTTCATAATTGTTTATTTTCATTTTCATTACCAGAAAAATTTTGTTATGGGTTTTCAAGTCTATTAAAATGCTCTCCATCAATTTTCTGCTACTCATCTGGGTCTGGGTCACCAGGACAGGAGTCTGAGAAGACGTCTTTCCCTCTTCCTGACCACCTGCTCTAAAACACCAAGGTATTTCCAAGCAAGTCAAGAGATGTGGGTTTGACTCGAGGGAGTTTCAATAGCATCCAACTGTCAAGGCTTCTGCCTTTCATCTTTTGTCTCCATCCCTTTTCCTTTGACGTTGTGTTTTGACCGCCACCCGATCCACATTGCATGGGAACCTTACTTCCCTTCTTGAAGGTGTTGGATCCACAGGAGGGCTGGCCCATGGACTATGTTACCTCTGGGTGCGGTAACATAGTCCACTGTTTTTTTATACCATAAATGCCTTGTGAATCACATTTAGTTTGACCTCTTCACCCAGGTGTTGAAAAACACTAATCTTAACCTTTGTGATCGCAACAGAACATGGGGCAGGTGTTGAGTGGATCATCTACCAATCTGAAGGTCAGTGGAGTGATTCTGAGTCATGCAGCTTGCTGCAGCTTGTGGAAAAGGATCCTTAGTCAAGATACTGAACTCCGAGTTAACAACAGTGCATTCATCAGTTTGTCCTTAGGTATAGATAAAAGCATTGTATGTATATTGAATGTGTGTGTTTGGGTGAATGAGACTTGAAAGTGCATTGAGTGGTCAAAATTAAACACCAGTCCATTTATCATTTATAAACCTGTCAACTACGGTAAGATGGCAATTCATAGAATTCGGTTAATTTTGTTCTATGTACAGACAGAGGTCTTCTATCTTTCAAGGCAATAATTTCAATTAAATAGTGTTTTCAGCACAATGCAAAAACTTCAAGGACCACATACTTCTCTCACTTTGAGCATGCAATTTTTTTTTTTTTTTTGGCCTGTCCCGTTTGGCTCTTTTGCCATCAGAATTGTTGTCTAAAGGCAAAGAAAGATGCCCAACGGATTTACTTTACCAAACTGACCATCCCAGCCTTGCCGTAATGGTCCATTTGATTCACCTTTTATTGTTTATTTTATTTTCACTTACTGAATACGGGACAGACTTGACTGGGGGAAAGAAGGGGAGAAAGAAAGAGGGAAAGAGAAACAGCTGAGAAGAGGGACGGGGGAGAAGGGCAAAAGACAAAAACCAACAGAACGGGCAGAGAAAAAAAAATGCATATATCAATCACCTGGATCACCTGCTGAGAAAGAAAAAAGAAAGCAAGCAGAAGAGAACAAGAGTAATAGAATAAACAACATCACAATGATATATGGGAATATGACAGTAAATACTAAATATTAAACATTATTGTGCAGCACATAAGATCAACAGAACACAGTGTGCTTTGAGGTAGGAGCCAAAAAGGGTGTAGTTTGTGGGTGTGATCACCCGTGTGTACACCTGTGAGCATGGACGCGCTTGTTTTTTGTTTTTTAAAAGGTTCCTTCATGTAATAATCTGCTAGAGGGTGTGGGGGGGCCACAGCCCCGTCCTCCAGGGCATGAAGCAGGTGTGGAGGAGATCAAAACTCCAGACATCCAGAGGCCCCCAGAACACAAGAGACCAAGGAAGACCAACAGAGCTGCGCCACTGTCCCGGAAAGAGCTGAGGAGAGTCCCAGATGCATGCAATTTTTAAAGGTCTTTTTTTATGGTTCTCGAAGTATAGCAGACAAAAGAAATCACTTGACTTCTGCTTCTTCCATAAATTAATCGCATGACTACCACTTTCACTAACTGCACTGACTGAACCGGTGACGAAGGGCAGTTGACATCTCACCTTCATCAACGAGCAACAATTACACTTTCTTTCACTTCTTTGACAGCTGGCGTAATTCTAAGGTTACCGCCACACATCACTAACCGCAGTATTATTAAAGCAAGGCCAAGAAAAACACTACTGTGGTTACTAACGTGAATCATCCAACATCAGCTCAGACGTTTAGAAAAGTAAGCCGGTACAGGGCATGAGCATATCCATCCAGCTCACAAAGACACTGAAATCACCAATGCAATCGCATTGCAAATCGGCCGGGGATAGGCTGTCTACTAAACACAGTGAGTAACCAAGGCTTCAGGAAAATTGTGAACATGCTGGATGAAAGATGCAGTTCTTTTTCCAAAGTGGAAAAACCTGCACTACTCATCATAGGGGGATATACAGAGGGCTCTTACAGCTGTTGAGTACATTGCTACAAATTTCAGTCACATCTGTCATGCAGGTATACTGAATGAAGTTAAACATTTGATTTTTTGCAGACAAATACAGTGTTTATTCACATGAATTTCAGTGCATTTCCTGGAAGCAAAGATGTTTTCATTAACAGAAATGTGACGCAATGTAAAAAGTGAAACAGAACTGTGGATTAAATTTTCTGATAAGTGTATTTTTCTTCTGAAAGATGCACTAAAGGTGAATATGGAGGAACAAATTTGTCATTGTGTAATGATGTGAAAGCAGTGTTTATCTTGCATGAAAATGTTATATGAAGGCTGTGTGCATGCAGGAGTGGTAGTAGGAGGACCCAATGTGCAGACACTCGGAGGCGGAATGTGAACTCAAAAGGGCAACAAAACTAGGAATACAAAAGACACTTACGTGGACAGCACACACAGCTAGACAGTGTTGGTCAAGTTACTTGAAAAAAGTAATCAGTAGCTAATTACTGATTACTTCCCCCAAAAAGTAATCCCGTTACTTTACTGATTACTTATTTTCAAAAGTAATTAATTACTTAGTTACTTTTTAAAAACACGGTTTACAACCTGAAGAGGTGATAAAGCGATAGATCTTTCAGCCCAATTCTACTTTTTCTATATAATCCATCATACAAAATGTAATCAAATGGAAAAGTCTCTTTTTTTAACTTGTTTATCAGTTTTAATCTTTTAACTTTATGCATCAAGCAAAAATTTAATTATATGCAACATTCTCTGACTTGAATAAATTAGTTTAACATTTAAACCTATTTTCTGCACATTCCAGCACATAAAATAAAATATTTTTTGTGTTTACACTCAGTCTTTCAAATAGATGCAAGTAAAACACAGCAGAAAATAAATAAAGTCAAAGACTCAGCGGTCCTGTTGCTCTATTTTCACCTGTAAAGCAGGAGCAGGGTAGGCGGAGGTTTGCCCTGGTGCAGGTGTGCCGCAGCGGTCAGTGGAAGAATCCACGAGTTTCTCTGTGAATTTCCCATTACGTCGTAGCGCACTCGGTGCTTGCTCGGAAGTTTAGGGGTTTTTTTCGCTGTAAAAAGAAGTTTTCTTCCCACGCACGATGGACGCTAATGTTTTTGTCACTTTTTATAGAATCAAACTCAAAGTAAGGTCAGTGCTTCCACGCTTTAAACGCTGCACGCTCATACTCTCTCCCACAATTGATATGTGATCCATTGTTGATCTGCACACAGCTTTTGTCACTAACGTCGCACTCGCGTTACTTGTAACGCGTTACTGCCCATCTCTGCAGCTAGATAAGGGTAGATCGCGACACCGACAAAATGAAACACAGGGCTTAAATACATAGAGGGAGCAATGAGGGAATATAGGGAAAATAATTGTGACAATTAATGTGCAGTCCTATATAAATTGTTCCAGAGATTTAAAATATAGGATTGCACTTTTTAAATTAAATCTGCAGGAAAGACTAACATACCTTCAGTGCAGGATTGATTCCAGTCTGAATAATAGTAACTTACACATGAGCCTTTAAAGCTGGCAACCACACTGATAAGATCCTGACGATGACCCACAGTAAGTCTGACTGTGCACTGGTCTTACAGTGAAAGTATTCATTACACGTGTGCTTGGAGTTCTTACCTTTAAGCGACTGTGAATTCCTCACTAATGTGCTATTTCCTGTTGCTATTCCTTACACACAGCAACACAGCTTGAGCGTGAGATGACGTTAAAACCATTAGAAAGAAAATCCATCAAACACACACTCCACTAAATACTTTTGATGGTGCAGGGTTGTTATAATTCTGAGTGCAAATGAAAACCTCAAATTGCAGCTGCCAGCTATTTTCACAGTCAAACCAGGACATGATAGCTTTGTAAATAGTAAAGTAAATAACACACAACTTCAGTCATGCATCTAGCAAGCTTCTTCCAACTACGGTTTCTGACTCAAATAATATACAAATGCAAGCAAACATATTAACTGCAATTTGTCTGGAAATCCAAATATGATTAGTGGATGACAGTTATTTGTTTGACAGTTTAGCCTTCAGCAAGAGTATTTTATACATATGCAGCAAGAATCTAATAGCCGTCCCCTATAAACGCCCATCGGCTCTAGACTTCAGCTAGGATTGTCTTCTCATATGCAGTGCACTGTTTGATACACAGCCACACCACAGGGAGCATCTCTACTGGTCTATGCATGGCTGAGCACCATCTTAACCACTGTCAATGTAAAGAACTATCAGCAGGCATTTAGTCCTAATTATGTCCCATCATTGTAATTATCCCGTGTGTCAGTCACAGAGACATGGCAAAAGACTGCAATACAAAAGTGTCCTTACTCATGCAGTCTGTATTCCTATATTTAATGCCATCCATCATTAATGTGATCACTGTGTTACATATGAAGTTAAATCATGTGATCTGGGTCGCCATGCACTCATGTAGTTGCAGTAAGTGTGGTCTTAATATACAAGAACATATAGTATTAATATAGTCAGCTGCATTAAAACTGATTCAGAGTGCTGAGATTGATAGTGTCATTATCAAACAGTCAGTGTAACAGATGTGGCGATCCATCCTCTTCATCTTATTAAAGATGTGGCAATGCAGCTTTCATTATTTAACCTCCCTGACTGGCAATAGCTGCTTGTTGAGTGACATAGGTGACAAGAAGATTCATTTCAAAGGATTCTTCTTGTGTACATCAGTTCTTACGAGTAGATGGAAAATATTTCATACTGTACAACAAACCGCTGTCATTCTCGAAGCAACACATTATGAGTGTGAGATGCGGGTATCTCAGATGTGCTTTAGGCATTCTTTAGCATCTGCATTAAGATGTTTCAGATGGGTCATCCAGTCCCAACTGGTACATATGGACACTTTTAAAGGGCACTTTGGCATCAGATTTAAATACAGTGAGTAACCACCATCTTTAATGCAAAGTTTAAGCTTTTTCAACTTGATTTTCACCATAACGAGAAGAAAAATAGAAGCTATAAAAACAAGTCTAGTGATAACACTGAAGGGTTTAAATGTTCTTTTCCCAAGTATTTCAATCACATTTACCCTTTATCATAAAGGGTAAATGTGTCAAGTGTTGTTAAGGGATGCATTTTAACACAATCCACTTTCTAACCCTGTTAAATCTCTTAAATAATTAGGTGCAGATCTTTTAACTAAGAATTAGATCTAAGTGTTAGAATTTGATCTAAGTGACCTAAACTTGTTTCAAGTTACTTTGGTCTTGTTCTTTGGATCTTTGGAACAAGCTGCCAGCTGACCTGAGGTCAAATACAAAGTATTTGTGTGTGTGTGTGTGTGTGTGTGTGTGTGTGTGTGTGTGTGTGTGTGTGTGTGTGTGTGTGTGTGTGTGTGTGTGTGTGTGTGTGTGTGTGTGTGTGTGTGTGTGTGTGTGTGGGCTTTGCCATCTTGTTCACCTACAACTAACAGTAATTTTTGGTGCGTGAACCTTTTAGTTTATAGCTGAAGAAAAAATGAAAAAAAAAAGAAGAGAAAAATAAGCAAGTGAAAGCAAAGCACAACAGTATAAAGTGCAAACTTCCCAAAAAGTGTATGACCCATAGTCTATTGGTTAAAAAAAGATAGCTATCTCCTGGTATCTAATATTAAAGCTGCTGTTACATCAAGCCATCAACACCAGGGACACATTGTGTATATGTTAGTGTTAGTACTGTTATTTGAAAGTATTATTTAAAAAAAAAAGAAAAACTGTTTTATTGTAAAAGTTCTACTAGGGCATAAATTTATGTATTTAAAATCTTCTGTATTCTGTTTTCTTTGCATTAGGTATTGTTACAGTGTCAAAAAAAAGAAAAGAAAGAAAGACACAATTACAACGAAATACAAAACTTAAAAATTGATAACAATCACAGGAATCTTCACGATTCACCTTTTTTCACAGAAATTTTCATTCACAGAAATGATGCAGTGACACATTCAAACATCATTGACAGCATAGGTGATTATAACAGCTGGCTGTTCTCTAAGTTTGCTGCTTTTAGTGGAAAGGAAGCATTAGACAAGACAGGAAAGGAAAAACTGGTGGAAGGAATTATGATAATAGAAGAAATGACAAAGAAAGAAGGACAATCAGAAGTGAAAGACATAAAGAAAATATCACAAGAGATGCTGCATCCAGGTGCCAATAACTCTAACATGCTTCTTAAAATGCAGTGCTATTCACAGTGTGGGGCTAGGATATGATAAACAGCAATCACCTGCAGACAATGTGCCTGAAAAGGAGCAAAAGGTAAGATGCTTTTTTAAAGGGTTTTTACCAGAGAAACTGAATCAATCAAGCAACCATATAGATGTTGACTGGGTACATAAGTCTTCTCTTTCCGCCTTCACATTCTGCCTTCACATTTTAATTATGAAACATTTTCCATTAAAATCCAGTCAGCTGCATATGGAAGCCAGCAGTTCCACTGCATGTGCCGTGCAAGTGATGAGAGGAAGCCAGGTATTGTGTGTGCACATGCACTGGTGTATACTATCCACATTTATTAAGCCTTCAATATTATATGGCTAATTGAACCGACAGAGTGTGAATTCAATAACCAGGCCACTCTGAGGATGTGTTGACCTTTAATGCTGATACAGCAGCCACACTCCATGGATGGATTGTGTTGGACTGTAATCGACATGTGAGAGGTTTAAACAGCTTTGGAGACTGAGGTGCAATAAGCCTCTTTTCAATACCGTATTCACTTACCTGCTGCTACACCAAGTTGGTGTTGTATTGACAAATACGCAGATAGCTTAAGGCACACAGTCGAGTGTTTGTGCATAGGTGTTTGCAGGCGTGTATACTTTTGTTTGTGTTGCAGCATCTATGGGTTTTCAATTTTACTTAGAAATGGATTTCAGATGCATTGTCCAGTGTTTTGATGGGGTAACTGGGATGTGTATGATATAAACACAGGACTGATGGAAGCGTTGAGTGAGTGATGCCTTCAAATAACCATTGTCAGTTTTTAAATTGGTTCTGCTGATGCATTTCTTCTTCTCACTGAGCGTAGAAAGGTGTGAGTGTGTAAAGATAGAGGGGGTGCGGTGGGTAGAGCTATTAAACCAGACATTTAATTTAGCAGTTAATAAAAATACACCAGTCATGACGTAAATGGCCAGGAGTATCAAATTCATGCAGCATAGGCGACATTCACAGAGAACTCAGACGAAGTCCTATTACACTGGAGAATGAAATCTTATTCTCACAGTCGATGCATGCGAAGGCATGATAAACTTCAAGCAACACATAGAGTGATGCCATGAGGCAATTATTATTACTTTAGCTTATTTTACTTTGTATTTGTGTAAGATAGGAGCAAAGGTGGGCTTGGAATATGAGCACAATGTACTTACAGTTTGTAATTTTCAGTTTTCTTGGGAATAAAATATGTTTTTGCACTGTTTCCTGATAGTTGGTAGTTTATCTTGTTTTTACTTGTTTAGACCAACTGAATGCATTATAAACCAATCTTATACATGCTCGGAGACAACTGGAACACAACATCTTTTATGAAATTTTAAATGCAAATACCAGTTTGAGACCATTTGTGTGGATGTATAAAGACTAGAAGTGTTATTTTGACTCTGCAAAAACAGCAGTAATGGCAGAAAAGTCCATTTCTTGAGGAAGTTTTTAACTATCAGAATACACTTCATTTCAGTTTGGAATGATAAAATATATTTCAGAATCTGAACAAGTTATTGCCTACAAAAAAGAAGATAATTTATATTTTACTAAATTAATTATTCTGAAAGTAGAACAGTGGAACTTTATCACAGCATCCATAGCTGCCTCCTTTTCACCAGACCTCTTTATCTGTCATCCAACATCCACTCTGCAATCCTTCACCTGTTCAGCTCTGCTCCTCAAGGCCTGAAACCCATCCACATGTCTCTTTTTTTTCCATGTGATGAATAAACATGAAATATGAAAGATGATGGGGTTCTATTCTTGCAGAGTTTATGATTTTAAAATGGATAGGAAGATGATTAGCAGTTTGAGTATTACAGAGAATTTGGATGTCAAGTTGACCTGTTATTTTAATGCGTTTTTTTCATCAGTCTACAACGCCCGGTCTTGCCACTGCCAGGGCATTTACAGCTATTTATCTTACAGAGAGAAGGCTATTATGTGTCGTTTTATCAGTTTTTTCTCCTCTCCAGTTCTCCGTCACACATTTTGTTATGCTGATATTGGTTGTAAGTTTATCCAACTGTGTCCAGAGGCAAACTGAACTCAGGGCTTCCACATTTAGTCACATTTGTACATTTGTCTGGTCATGTCAGACTATGGAGAGCTCTCATTTGTTCAAACAAAATCAGTGTGAAATCAGGACAATCCCATGGGGTCTTTCATGGACCACACAAATTTTATGAAAAGTGTAATGCTGTCCACATTTTAAAATACAGAATGAGTTGTTAGGATGTAGTGTATAATTGCATATCAGCTCTGTAGAATGCATGTTGATTCTTTTGCAAACTCCAATCCACTCAATCCAGTGCAATTAAGCATGCTGTTCTGTAAATGTGTCTGATAAACTTATCGCAGTCAGTTCTCCAGGGTTTTAAAAAAAGCAAGTGATTATAGTGTAATGAGCTAAAGCACGCTGGAGACAAAGCTCACAAATGGCAATTCAATAACCTGTCCAATATATATATATATATACACTCAACAAAAATATAAACGCAACACCTTTGTTTTTGCTCCCATTCCCCATGGGATGGACGTAGAGACCTAAAATTCATTCCAGATACACAATATAACCATCCCTCCCAAACAGTGGTCACAAATCAGTCCAAATGTGTGGTAGTGGGCACATCTGCTATATTGAGATAATCCATCCCACCTCACAGGTGTGCCACATCAGGATGCTGATCTGACATCATGAGTAGTGCACAGGTGTACCTCAGACTGCCCACAACAAAAGGCCACCCTGGAATGTGCAGTTTTGTCTCACAGTAAAATGCCACAGATGCCACAAGCAATGAGGGAGCGTGCAATTGGCATGCTGACAGCAGGAATGTCAACCAGATCTGTCGCCCGTGCATTGAATGTTCATTTCTCAGCCATAAGCCGTCTCCACAGGCGTTTCAGAGAATATGGCAGCACATCCAACCGGCCTCACAACCGCAGACCTCGTGTAACCACACCAGCCCAGGACCTCCACATCCAGCAGGTTCACCTCCAAGATCGTCTGAGACCAGCCACCCAGACAGCTGCTGGAACAATTGGTTTGCACAACCAAACAATTTCTGCACAAACTGTCAGAAACCGTCTCAGGGACGCTCAACTGCATGCCCGTCGTCCTCATCGGGGTCTTGACCTGACTCCAGCTCGTCGCCGTAACAGACTTGTGTGGGCAAATGCTCACATTCAATGGCGTTAGGCACGTTGGAGAGGTGTGCGCTTCACGGATGAATCATGGTTCACATTGTTCAGGGCAGATGGCAGCTGAGAATGTCCCAGTTCTTGCATGGCCAGCATACTCACCGGACATGTCACCCATTGAGCATAGGGATGGGTACCGGTGTCCGGTGCCATGATGGCACCGGTTCTGACATAAACGGTAGTAACCAGACCGAAAAGCAGCGCACATTTCGGTGCTTTATTTCGGTGCTTTTTTTTCCTGAGCTGTGATACACTTTAGATTCTAGCCAATCATTTTACGTTTCCGAGGATAGTAGGCGGGGCCAGGTACGTGCGTTCTTTTAGAGCAGAGCTACAGATTAAAAATGGCCAAGGCGAAGCGGTCAAAAGTCTGGCTGTACTTCACAGCAAAATATGCAAACTCAGCAGCCTGCAACAAGTGCTTTAAGCTGATACTGTGATACTGTCAAAGGAGGTAACACCTGAAATCCGATGAAACACCTGGCGACGCATAGAGTTTTTTTTAAAAGCCCAGAAATGCGCCGTATGATAGCTTGCTGCGAGACCTCACACCGAGCACATCTACTGTGCGTGGGTTGCCTGTTATCCTCTTGTGGTTATCGGACCCGGAGTTAGCAATATCCCCCAAAAACCCCGAAGAGGAGAGTCCTGGCCCCTAGCCCTGCCAGTGTAGCAGAAATGATGATGGCAGCAGCAGCCGCTCTTCTCTGTGTGAGTAGCTTAATGTTGTTCATGTGTAATTTACGTACCACGTTATTACATTAATGCATGTGAGGTGAACTAGCAAACACCATCATAGCTACATGCGGCTGTCTTCTTGTTTGATGGCAGATACTCCCTTCACCCTGGCCAAAAAGGCTAAAATGACTAAAGAAAAAGAGGGAAACAGCTAAACATGAGAGGTTTTTGGACAAAGTTTGTGTTTTTTCCATTGATTAAGCACTGCTTCCAGCTAAGAGTGATACCATATATGCCCCATAGCTGCAGAAAAGGCTAACTTTGTTATCTTTTTACAAAAAACAGCTGAACATGAGAGGTTTTTGGACCAATTTTGTGTTCTCCATTCTTTAAGCACCGGTTTGAGCACCGTTTGAGCACCGGCACCGTTTCAAAAGTACAGATTTGGCACCGGTATCGGATAAAACCTAAATGATACCCATCCCTAATTGAGCATGTTCGGGATGTGCTTGACCGGCGTATACGACAGCGTGTACCAGTTCCCACGAATATCCAACAACCTCGCACAGCCATTGAAGTGGAGTGGACCAACATTCCACAGGCCACAATTGACAATCTGATAGACTCCATGCGACGATGTGTTGCACTGCATGAGGCAAATGGTGGTCACACCAGATACTGACCGGTTCTGGGTCCCCAGACCCCCAATAGCGCAAAAAACTGCACATTCCAGGGTGGCCTTTTGTTGTGGGCAGTCTGAGGTACACCTGTGCACTACTCATGGTGTCAGATCAGCATCCTGATGTGGCACACCTGTGAGGTGGGATGGATTATCTCAATATAGCAGATGTGCCCACTACCACACATTTGGACTGATTTGTGACCACTGTTTGGGAGGGATGGTTATATTGTGTATCTGGAATGAATTTTAGGTCTCTACGTCCATCCCATGGGGAATGGGAGCAGTAACAAAGGTGTTGCGTTTATATTTTTGTTGAGTATATATATATATATATATATATATATATATATATATATATATATATATAAAGGTCTTTTTATTTGACACTCAGTAACTCTTACAAGAAATGTAAAAATAGCAAATTTCAGAATCACAAATTCACAATCTACAAACGGTCATGTGACACAAAGATGGCATATAGACAAAAGACTCATCCAACTCATCCATTCTTCTTGACATACAGTACTGTGCAAAAGTTTTAGGCAGGTGAAAAAAAATGCTGTAAACAAAGACTGCTTTCAAAAATGTAAGTGTTAATGATTTATTTTCATCAATCAACAAAATGCAGTGAATGAACAAAAGAGAAATCCAAATAAAATCAATATTTGGTGTGATATTTGCCTTCAAACAGCATCAATTCTTCTTGGTAGACTTGCAGAGTTTTTGAAGGAATTTGGCTGGTGGTTGTTGCGACTCTACAGTACGCAGCGGTAGCATCTCTTCCACAATGTAGCCTGCAATCATTTTTTAAGCTCACCTTCAGATGCTTTCTGTGCTGCTGAAGTAAAATCAAGTTTTGCCTGCTTAGCAGGAGTTGCCGCGGTGTTATCCATGGATGATGAACAAGGATCACTCAGAAGTGTTCCTCTATGCTCTCGTGTCAGGCGCTTCAGTAGATTACTGATGCTATTAACAGCGGCCGATAGTTTTTTCTCCCCAGGACATAGCTTACATTTTACTGTAATGTTCTTGTCTGCTTGTTTCAGAAAAGTGAAGAGACGGGAATATGTCCATTTCAGCAAACAGCCACTCGCTTCAGCCGAGTCCGACATCTTCCGCTTTAGAATACGACTATGCAGCAAACTGTCGCGAAATGACGCGCACCTGCACTACAGCGATGTTAAAGCGGCAGAGTTTACTTCTACGTTTAGAAGATAAATTATTGAAATTAAATAATGATATTCAGCGAGTTTAATTATTTTACAATGTAATGCAAGTACCATTGTAAGTAACTGTAATTAAAATACCTAAAAATGAACAGTAATCAGTTACTCTACTTTTTCAGTGGAAAAGTAATTTAAATACTAACGCGTTACACCCAACACTGCAGATCTTCTGTGGATGTAGGCTTCCTCACATCCTTCCGACTCTTCATGTAATCCCAGACACATTCAATGATGTTGAGATCAGGGCGCTGTGGGGGCCATACCATCACTTCCAGTACTTCTTGTTCTTCTTTATGCTGAAATAGTTCTTAATGACTTTGGCTGTATGTTTGGGGTTGTTGTCCTGATGCAGAATACATTTGGGGCCAGTAAACAATCATTTATATTTCTGAAAGCATTCATTTACAGCATTTTTTCACACCTGCCTAAAATGTTTGCAAAGTACTGTACATGCTAATCAAATCTATGTAATCTGTACTTCACAGTTTTGTTTGTTGCTACAATGAAAAAACATTTTAAAATGCAGTTTAAAGTTTTATTTCAACTTTTTAATTACACCAGTCATTACGGTACACACCATATCACCACACACATAGAGGGAGGGTTCCCACCAAGACCCTGGTTCGTACCAGGGTGGCCGGCCTCTTGGGTGCCCTTTGCCTCTGGTCCTCTGGGACTCTCACCCTTTGGCCGTGAGTACCCCATCTGGGCCCTCCCTCCTTCTTCTGCTGGGATGGATGTGTGGATGTCACTGAGATGTGTGGCCTCGGGTCTTCGGTACTCTTGGGGGCCTGGTTCTCCTGGATCTATCTTTTTCCACACACATACAGGTGCTGTATGTTTGCTTTTCTTATAGGAGTTGTTGCTGATACGCTGTGCATTTCTATGTGTACTCTATCCTTTTATTATATTTCCCCCTATTTTCTCCCCCCTTCCCTTTTTTTCCCTACCTGCTGTAGACACTGTCATACCATATCACACATAATGTAATAACTGAAATAACACAAATACAAAACAGCTCTGATTGGATTAATATATGTTGTGACCATTTGCTTATACAGAGTTTTAGTATCAACATTTGGATTCTGCGAATGGTTTCATTGTTTTGCTTCATTTCTAGTTGTATTTGGGTTTATGCTGTTGGTCAAGTTCCTTTTAATTTTGTATTGTTTTATGTGGCAGACATTTCCTGGTTGCTTTCTTTATGCTTATATTCTCACTTTTAGTTGTTGGTACTTTTTGACATATAGTAGTTACTGTTTGAGTTTCAGTTTATGCTGTTTCCCCTGTGTTCTTTTATGTATTGCTGTGAAGTCTATGTGCTCCATGTTTTCCCTGTATTCAGTGTTTTCTTTTGGTATTAATTTTTCTCTTATGACATCTATTTCATTTTCCTTTTGTGTCATTATCTCACCTAGTTTCAGTGATATCTAGTTCCCAAGAGGTCTCCTTATCCTCAGTGTATATAAAGCCTCAGTGTCTGTTCACCCCAGTCTTGTGTGTCTCTTCTTGTGTCCCGATGTGCTTTTGGTTTGTTTTTAAGCCTGCCTTGTGAGTCCTGCATTTGCATCCTTTTCTATTCCCTGCTTCACACCCCAAAATGGCAATCATTTTTGGGTCTTTTTGAAAGTATTTCCCACTCTACCCACTGTCATCCTGACCCAGTCTTCTTTGAACTCTTCACATGTAATAGATTTTACATTTTAAGAGCAGGAAAGAACAAAATAAAGAATAAAGATAATGATTAAAATGGATAATGATGAGGTAATTCATTTATTATGGAAGATGGGAAAAATAAAGTTTTGTTGCACGGGTCCAAAGAGCCACCATACAATGCTTTTATTCTTTGATCGTGACATTAAAATCTGTGGTTCCATTAGGATTGGTAATGACTAAATCAAATGTCAGTCTGTTCTTAAGCGTACTCTGCTTTGCTACACCTGCCTCACCCTGTTGCTATGCTTTTATACTAACAGCAGGGCTGTCAGAGCTGTCATAGTAGTTGCAAAATTGCAGTACTGAACTAAAACATTATGCATGTGCATTAAGATAATACTATGATTATTATAATTGAAGTAAAAATATAAATGCCAAATGGCAACTGTGCAAATAATGGTTGAAGTTCTTAAAGACGGCAAAAAATGAGTGTAGTTTTGCTACTAGTTTACTTTCCTTATTAATATTTAAGAGTCATAATGGGGAGAAGTTATCTGTCATTTTCGAGTTCAATAACTTTGAGACTGACACCCATTGGTTTGTCCTTGCTAAGTGGAAAACAGCTCGGATAATTTGATTGTCTTCCTCCCCATCTTAAAACATTAAACATTTGCAATTTTTCTTTAGCATTCTTTCCTTATAATTTGCTCTTGATCAAAACATAAACAGACCATCCGTATTGAAAGGTAAAAGGAGCCATCCTCAAAAAAGAAAAATCCCACCTGTTACTGTGGAGTTGTCACTGCTATTGGATACTCTGCTGGAACACAGTAAAGCTGTGGGTTGTGGGATGACCCATAATGTTTTATCTAGGGGTCTAGATTTATGCCTGAAGTGCACTGCCATGTAAATAATTTACATTTGCTGAATATGTACTGACTGAGTACCACTGTTCAAAAGTTGAATAAAGAAACAAACTAATTTTTGCCTTTTTTTTAAAAAATTCAATTCAATTCAATTCTTTATTTATTTGTCACATGTAGTTATAGCTGGTACAACATACAGTGAAATGTTTTTCCTGGCTAAAAAAGTACTCCCCCCAACTGTGCAGACATGCTAAAAAGGATTTTACATAAACTAAAAAAAGGGGGGGGGGGGGAAGAAACAAAAGTTAAAAAGTAAAAAATAATATAAAAAACAATGTAAAAGTCCATATGTTTGTGCTTATAAGTATATATCCATGACGTGCAGGATATTGTACTGTAATAATTTAAATGAAAAAACTATAAAAATATACATTATTTACATAGTACAGATATATATAATAAGGTACGGATAAGGTTCAGAGAGAAAAGTAAAATGCAAATTATGTACTGTGTGTGAGATTGTCCATCATGTCGTCCGGTTTGTGTTTTGGTTGAGGAGTCTCACTGTTTGTGGGTAAAAACTCCTCCTGAACCTTTCTGTTCTTGTTTTCAGGCTACAGAGGCGCTTTCCTGACCTCAGTAGCCTGAACAGTTTGTGGGCGGGATGGCTGGAGTCCCTAATGATCCTGATGGCCCTGGATCTGCACCTTTCAGCATAGATGTCCTGCAGTGCTGGTAAAGATGTTCCCATAGTGCGTTCAGCTGTGCGCACAACCCTCTGCAGGGCTTTCTGTTGCTGTACTGTGCAGTTCCCGTACCACACCATGATGTTGTTGCACAGGATGCTCTCAATGACACCAGTGTAGAATCTCCTCTGTATATTCTTGGAGATCTTAAACCTCCTTAGACGCCTCAGGTGATAGAGGCGCTGTCTGCCTTTACTAATGAGGAAGTCCGTATGTGTAAGGTCCTCGTTGATGTGGACACCGAGGTATTTGAAGTTGGAGACTCTCTCCACAGGGGTTCCATTGATCTGAATTGGGGTGTGAGTTTTCTCACCTCTCTGTTTTCTAAAGTCAATCACCATCTCCTTTGTTTTACTGATGTTCATGGAGAGGTGATTTGCCTCACACCACTTTGCTAGTCCATCCACCTCACTCTGGTAGGCCCTCTCGTCGTTCCCAGAGATGAGTCCCACCACCACTGTGTCGTCAGCAAACTTCACAATGGAATTAGTGGGGTGTCTGGCCGTGCAGTCCGTGGTGTAGAGGGAGTAGAGAAGGGGGCTCAGTACACATCCCTGGGGGGCCCCTATGTTCAATGAGAGTGTATGGGAGTACACATCCCCTATTCTCACTGACTGTGGTCTCGCGGTCAGGAAGCTATAAATCTACCTGCACAAAGATGTACTGAATCCCAAATCTTGGAGCTTACCCGAGAGGGTGTGGGGCACTATGGTGTTGAATGCTGAGCTGTAATCTATAAACAGCATTCTCACATAGTTCCCACATCCCTCATCTAGATGGCTCAGTGTGGTATGCAGGACCTGTGCTACAGCATCTCCGGTAGATCTGTTTGTCCGGTATGCAAACTGCAGTGAATCGAAGTCGGGAGGAAGAAAGGAACTGATAAAGGGTTTCATGAGCCTCTCAAAACACTTCATCACTACAGATGTTAGGGCTACTGGGCGATAATCATTTAGGCTAGCTGGGCGGGTGTTCTTCGGGATCGGAACAATCACTGATGTTTTAAAGCAGGTGGGGACTACCTGCTGAGCCAGAGAGGCATTGAAGATACTAGTGAAAACTGTGGTCAGCTGATCTGCACATACTCTTAGTGCACGTCCCGGTATGCTATCTGGTCCCGCTGCCTTCCTGCAGTTTGTTGCCCTCAGAGCTCTCCTCACATCATGCTCAGAGAGTATCAATGGTGCTGGTTCAGCAGCGGGGGCAGGTGCAGAGCTCTGAATTGCCGCCACAGCAGGCACCTCGAAACGCGCAAAAAAGGCATTGAGGTCGTCAGCTAATTCCGGTTTCATACATCTCACAGTGCTGGGTTTATAATCTGTGATTTTTCGTAGCCCATCCCATATACGTCGGGAGTCACCATGTTGGAAGTGCGACTCCACATTGTCCTTGTAGCGCCTCTTAGCCGCTTTCACAGTCTTCCTTAGACCATAAGAAGCTGCTTTGTAGCTGGTCATATCGCCCAATGTGAGCCCATTTTTATAGGCAGTGGTCCGTGCTTTGTGAGCTCTCCTGACAGTAGAATCAACCCAAGGTTTTTGATTGGGAAAAATCCGGATTGTAGCCGAGGGGATGATGGTATCCACTAGCATTCCAATGAAGCTAATCGCTGTGTCCGCGAACTCGTCAATGTTTGCGGAAGTATCCTGGAATACGTCCCAGTCTACGTCACCGAGTGCGTCCTGCAGCGTCGCCTCTGATTGGACAGTCCAGCGTCTGACCTTTCGCGTCACCGGGGCTTCCTGATGAAGCCTTTGTTTATATTCCGGTGCGAGTAAGATGGCGGCGTGGTCCGATTTCCCAAAAGCCGGTAACGAGATGGCTTTGTAGCCACCTTTAAAAGGGCTGTAACAGTGGTCCAGCATGTTGTTGCCTCTGGTGGGACAGGTGACATGCTGGTGAAAGTTAGGCATGACCTGTTTTAATTTAGCCCTATTAAAATCCTCCGCCACAATGAGGGCGGCATCTGGATGTTTAGCCTGATGGCCGCTCAACACATCATGGAGGTCCGATAGCGCCTTGTTGTTGTCCGCTTGTGGCGGGATGTAAATCGCAGAGATGATCACAGCAGTGAACTCCCTAGGGAGATAGAATGGCCGACAGAGGATGGTGAGAAGCTCCAGATGGGGTGAGCATGACCGGGACAGGACCGTGATATTCCAAGGGTTACACCATCTGTTATTGACCATAAAGCAAACCCCTCCACCCCGCAATTTGCCGGACTCCGCGGTTCTATCCGTGCGGAAAACAGAGAATGATTCCGCCGGGGTTATCGCGTGGTCCGGCACAGAGCTGGTCAGCCAGGTTTCGGTCAGGCAGAAGATGTTGCAATCCCTGATGTCTCGCTGGTACCTGGTTCTCGCCCTAATATCGTCCAGCTTGTTCTCAAGTGACTGGACGTTGGCTAGCAATATGCTAGGCAATGGAGGACGGTGTGCTCTGGTACGCAGTCTGTTCCGGACCCCTGCTCTTCGACCCCTGTGTTGCCGTCTCCTTTGACTCCGGCGACCTCTGGGGTCATTGTTCTCATTACGGAGGATCTCTTTCGGCCACGACATTGTATCAAGCACCGTAGCAGAGGTAAGTGAGAAGTATTGTCCTATGTCCAGTAGTGTGCCACGGTCATATTGAGTCAGACCCTGTGCAGCACGAGCAAAAAAACCAATGAAAAACATAGATAAAACAAAATAAAAGCACAGTCGTCGCGACTGTGCTTTTAAAACCCCTTTGTAGAACATTACATCAGTTACAATGTAGAATCCATGTTGTTTATAGTTTACAAATGACAAAATGTTTACGCAAAATCATGACAGCGTTTACATGATATCACCCACTACTAACACTACTTCTGAAAAATTACCACTATTTATACAGCACAAGACTTAAGAATATTTAACAGGAGCAGGTTTCATTTTTCCCTGGTTTTACTACCACACTGTTCACCAAAACGCAGCAAACCTTCACCATCTTATCCAGGAGGGTCACCTCGTCACCCTGACATGGAAGAAGTAATCTGATTGGCATGGTGGTATGTTTGAAGCAGGTCCCTTGTGTAGCGCTGGAACCCAGTCACGATGTGTTTCATCGACTGGTTTGCTGCAATAATGCCAAATAATTAGCAACTCTATAAATAGAAGGTAGTTCAGCAAAATCACTCAGTAGGATGTTTGTTCTAATTTGCTATGAGCTCAGAGTGCGTCAAAAATAAAACTAATAGGCTATAAAGAGTGATATGAACATATTTAGAACTTACCGGAATGAAAATGTGTGGAGCACCAACAGATATTTGGAGATGGAAGAGAACTGGATATCTGCTCGTCTCACAGCGGCTAGCCAGACTAGACGCCTTCTTTTGGTAAGGTCCGCCAGGTTGGGAAAGAATAAAAAGATATACCATTCTCAAGCTTATTCCCTTGCCGGTCGTGCGATCTACCACTACAACCGACCGCACAGCAAATATGAACCATGGCTGATGTATGTGCTTTCGCTCCTCTTTCGCTTGAGCTTTGTTTGGCCCAGGAAGATGGCGCCTCAACCAAAAATCCTGGCCACACCCCCTCTCGTGACATCACACTCCAAAGCCCTATATCTTCTTTTACAATCTAAACAAGTGCATTAAATGGTGGATAAATGGTGATTCTAAATTGGCCACAAGTGTGAATGAGAGTGTGAATTACTGTCTGTCTTTGTGTGTTAGCACTGTCCAGAGTGCAATACCATCTTGCCCTGTGACATCAGAGCTGTCTCGATGAGGGTTGTACTCTGAGTGCATTTCGGGGTTGTTGTTGTTTTTTCTATTTTCTTGCTTCCAGTTATCTGAAGATTCACAGCTCTGCATAAGAAACAGCCGTGAATGCATTTTCTGAAGTTAACTCATTCACTGCCAGCCATTGGCAGTGAATGAGTTAAACCCATTGACTCATTCACTGCAATTGACGGCTATAGACGTCAATTGCAGTGAATGAGTTAACAGCCACGTTTTGACACTTTGTAACTTGTGTCATTAGATGCTATTAGCTGTATTTACTGGCTAAAATAACTGGATTTCTATTGGGGAAAATGCATATGAATTTATATAGCGCCTTGAGGCGACTTATGTTGTGATTTGGCGCTATATAAATAAAATTGAATTGAATTGAATTGAATATACAAGTACGTGTATTTTAATTGTGTTTTGGGATGGGGCTTTTGTTTCCTAATACTGCAGTATTTGGGTCCATCTTCATTAATATGAAAACGAAAAGATATTTCACACACACACACACACACACACACACACACACACACACACACACACACACACACACACACACACACACACACACACACACAAACATATTTTTCTGTGTGCTTTCCATATGTCAGTTTCAGTCATGTTTGTATCTACGTCCCAGTGAACAAAGTTGCATAATCAAAACCCCAACAGAGAGAAAGAAAAAGAGAAGAAAACATAACAGAAGTCATTACGAGATGAGGCTAATTCTCCTCTTGGCTCAGGCCTCTGATGAGATTCTGAGTTGCTTAAAATAACCAGAGTCAGCAGCATCCCTCTGTGGACCAAAGTCAGAGAGAGAGAGTGATAAATCAGCAGCCTGATGTGGCAAATGCAGAGTGTAGGCAAGTCACCAGGCTGTACAAATGCAATATGTGTGGTTACATTAGTGGGAAGCATTAATAAGTATCATATTAAATCTTGATACCTTTTGGTGTTACTTATATTTATTTTTATTTTATTCTAAAAATAATCCAAGGAAATTTTTACTTTGGTATTTGGATTGCATAAAGTACTTAATTTCAAGAAAGTAATGAGATCTAAAGTGTAGATGGGATGCAAATATGAAGTGGATGAAAAATATTGTACAGGTCAGTGGAACGAATGTATGTCAGGCACAGGAGAGGGAAGGCGAAGCCACAGAGAGCACAGAGGAATCAGAGCACAGCAGTTCTTGTTTTGCCTGATATCCTCCTCAGTGACACCTTCTTCCTCAGGGTATTGTGACGTCCAGAGGACATGTCTAAGCAACTCTTATCAGGCTTTACAACACACACACACACATACACACACACACACAAACAGTATGATCCCCACTCAGGCCCCAGCTTAAGAAAAGTGTCCACTGTGTGGGTGCATGATAACAAAACTGTTCTATTTGATGCCTTCCTCTTTCAGTACAGATCTGTTACTGTTATTTGTCTGTTTATTTGTTGCAGAGGCTTCATGCTCAGGCTAATGGCGTAAGTGTGACCTCTACAGAATCTCTTCAAACATACATATGTGGACTGCATCATTAGGATGCCTCTCTGTCTTCAGATCCCCAGTAAGCTTGGGACCATTCATGGTTCATTTAAAGGCGGGCTATTTCTGTGCTGCACATCATGCGTAACGTAACATGCATGAAGGCATGGCATGCTTTTGGCCTTCATGGCACTTAGATTACATGGCACTGTTGGGACTATATGTGGCTGTAGCTGAAGTGCAGATAAATGTCACTGCAGGTTTAGGCAGCCTGCCATGTGGGTATATGACAGATGAAGGTGACATGGTAAGTAGACGAGATCGGGTTGTTATTGTTGTAATGTTAGAGTCTGTTTGGTTAGAAGACCTGACCTAAAAAAATGTATTCTTTTAGGTTTTTGTTTCACACTACAGTAGACGTGTTTTCCATTCTCAACCCAGAGGGACAGCTCAGGTTGAGCGATTTCAAAACAAAAAATTAGAGAAGCAAGGCTGGGATGGTTTGGTACAGATAAGGATTAGGGCCACACACACAAAAAAAATATGGGCACGTCTTTTTTTCTTCTTTTCCAGAATTCTGAGAAATTATTCAGAAATCTGACTTTTTTCGCAATATTACCCAGTTACACTAGTTTTTCCAGAATTCTCAGATTTCTGGAAAAGAATTCTGAGAATTTTATTTATTTATTTTTTTGTGGCTCTAATCCTCTTCCTTAGTTTGAACATGTACAGAGGAGGGAGAGTGGATATATATGAAAAAGCTTGTAAAAGATGGAGATGCCAGGGTGGGGGAAAAGAGGAAGACCCCAGAGAAGATTCATGGAGATAGTGAAGGAGGGCATGCAGAGGGTTGATGTGATAGAGAAGGATGTAAGGATAGGATGAGATGGAGGCAGATGATCCACTTTGACGACACCTAAAGGGAGAAAGAAGAAGAAAAAGGCAAGCATGTCTGTGTGATTCCCAGTCATCCACATTATGGTAGTCTCAGGAGAAAGAAAGCAACTGTATCAAGAAAAATCAAAATTACCCAGATACACTAGTTTTAATACCTAATTAATGCTTTACTAATGTGTGAGATATTAATTTATTGTCTTTGTAATCGAAAACATTTACTTTCAAATTTAATATACTTTAATTAAACACATAATTTTGTGTTTTCATCTCATGTATATTGTACTTAATTTAATAATCTATTTTACAGATCTTCATTATATTTTTAATTAAAAGTCCTGGAACAATATTCAAGCTTATTCTAGTCTACTTTTGTTAGAGTAGTTTAATCATGGAGCAACTGAATAAAAGACTACATTTTTTAAACCTCTGAAAATTGTCTAATAAAGTGCAGCTATCTTAAAAGTATGCTACTTCATATAGGAGAGGGTTAAGTGTATATACATCAGGGCAGATATCCCAACAGCAGACCATGATGCCTTTCAGCCATAGACTGTTTATCAGAAATGGATGTATTTATTATGACATCAACCACTGGTTAGTGAAATCCTGTCTTGAAGCCTTAAGCTCAGTCTTTTCGTGGTGTTTTGATACAGAATATGACAAGCAGGGTGGATGTGACTGAAAAACAAAGTGACGCTGTACACCCGTGCTACAACAGTATATCCGGTGCGACAACATATCCTGCTTTAATAAAGCTTGAAACTAACAACTGAGACCATAAACTCTTGAAGTAAGGCTGTGTTTGTAAATGGAGTGAGCCGCAGGGTTATTCACACAAACATTTATCATTTTTTAGCTAGAGGATCGGTCACCTGTGCGTCACAGAAGTTATCTTTTATACGCTCTAAGCTTATAGCACCACATGAATGGGATTTTAATACATTTATCTCTTAAAAATGTTTTGTCACAATACATGTAACTGAAGGTTAAATGTTTACAATAAAATCTGGACTATATTAAATCAAACCCTGAATATGTGTAATGAATGCATATGTTCAGGGCATGTTGTTGAATACGCTGGGCAATAGTCAGAATAGATTTAGAGTAGAGTTTTGATAGATGTGGCCAGCAGAGAACACCATCAGGAAGAAGGAGCACTAGAAAACATCAGTGTACAATGGGATGAAGCAACAACTGGAGCAGATGTAGAAGGTACAGTCCAAAGTTGTCCCAGTGGTAGTAGGAGCATTAGGAGGTATAACCTGTCTCCTGCAGATTCCAGGCACATTAGCTAAGATACACTAAAACTGCCAAGCCTCTGGTAGAGAATCTGAGCTTGAGGAACATGCACATGCACCCTCACCCAATTTATTAAAAAAAATGTAAATACAATTTTTATGCCTGTTTTTTTCTCTTGTATTTTTGAATCTATTAGAAGACACAAATTGAGGCGATGCCAGTGTCTGTGGATCTCCAACTTCCTAACTGGCAGACCACAGGCAGTAAGGATGGGCGGACATGTCTCAGCCTCCACCACTCTCAGCACTGGAGCCCCCCAGGGGTGTGTTCTGAGCCCCCTGCTGTACTCTTTGTACACATATGACTGTGTGGCCACTACCAGCTCCACCACCATCATCAAGTTTGCTGACGACACCGTCGTGGTGGGCCTGATCTCTGATAACAACGAGACGGCCTACCTGACTGTATTTTTAATCAACCACATGAACAAAACAAAAGCAATTCTCTGAAATCCATCAGGTACAGGCCAGACCTTTGCAGTTGAACTTTAAACTATTTCAATTTAGGTAGATCCAAACACAATGCGAGAAAAGCTTTTTAACATGTTTAAATTGTGTTTATGATCTTAAGCTGAAGGTAACTGACTTTTTTTAGGCTCGTGAAGACATTTCACTTATTATTCGAGGGTATTTAACCTCCAGCAATGTGGCCACCTTGGAGTTTGAAGGTTGTTGACACATCCTGCCACCACCGAGTAATTATGGTCAAATGAGTCAAAGTGTGAGTGGAGATTTAATATCTCAAGACTGCATTATAGACTGCACTGATGGTTGGTGTCAAAGCTCCCACCTGTATTCATTGATGGTCTCTCTGTTTAAAATGTGAACATTAGTACCCTCAAAGGACTGCCTGCCCTCCTTTAAGTACAAAGGAGAAGTGTCTCTCCATGTTGTCCTGTGCATCTGTGGAGTCGATGTTTTGTCTCTCCCTGTTTTGCGAGTTTCGTGCCTTATTAAAGTAGAGTCAACTCAGGTGTGCATGACTATCCTGAGCTGGATCACTGAGAACCTGAAGATGGAAATAGTGACAAATAAATGAGGAGCAATAAATTAAGTTAGAGGATAGAGGATGTGGTTTTATAAAGGCCTTGTGGCGTGGTCCCGTGTCCAAATTCCTATAAAACCTTGTGCAAATATACTTTTTCTGTTATGTATTGAATGACAAGAGTATTGTATTGGTGCATGTTATATTCCCATTCCATCCATTTTTATTATAGCAGGTAACTAGCACACTATCACCTCGTAACGTGTGACCAACTATTCATTTCATACTAATTTACCCCAGGGGGTGTATATTTCACAAAGCATGGAAAATGCCTCCGAAGGTCTGTGATAAGAGTTCACAGTATGGAGTTATAATGCCACCACCTGACTTTCTTAGCACCTGACTCATTGTAAGTCACATCGCTCCTCATAGTATTTTAGTCAGGCAGCACCCTGCACTCACGGTCAATTACAATCCCTCTGCTGCTTTATGGGGTGTTGTTTGGTAGGAATGCAACGGGTGTTTATGTTCAAGGGCAAGTTCGTGTAGAGTAAATGACACCAATCTCCACCCATCCCCTCCAAACCTGTTTTCCTTTATCATTTATCCACAGATGACTCAATAAAGTTCCTTACTGATTTCACTTTCAACAACTTTCAAACAAACAAAAAACAAAACAGAAAAAACCAACCTGTCCTCGAAAGAAACACAAAGATAATCCTGTTTAACTTGTTGTAAACACTCCTGTCATGTCAAACATATCAGCAGACCAAAAACATGTTAATTAATTCAATTATTATAAAAATTAAATATTTAAAATGAAAGGCAATTCTAGAAAAGAGGTGACAAATGCGTAAATTGCATGAATATTGCTGGTTTGTTTATAAAATCTGCCTAAATAACAAAACATATGACAGTACTTTAAGCACTTCCTGATATGCCTGAGCGCATTCAGGCATTCTTCATAGAATATTTGCATTAACAGGGCAATTTGTATACAGTGTGGTCGTTAAGAAAAGCTTGAAAAGGCATATGCAGTTCCATTTCCTTTTTGCCTTTTCAACAAGAACCTATTAATTTTTGCAGTAGCATGGGATCATGACACACTCAGGAATTACCATCAATGGCTTAAAAAAAAATTCCTGAGCACCTTTATATTAACATTAACTTGCTGGGGGTGCTTAATGTTCATATGGCTGATACAGACTTAATTTTGATGTGTTTACACAAGAGTGTGTTGAAAAAAAAAAGAAAAAAAGAGGAAAGAAGAATCCAATATCTATACATTTTCAATGCTAAACCATGCTGAGGGGTTCAGGGTAGGTGGCATTTTCTCTCTTGTCAATACACAGAACCCCACAGGCTCTCAAACACAGTGTCTGCAATAAAAAATAAATAAAAATAAAAAGGGGTGGTGGGTCTATAATTTGCTAAGCAAGATTGCATATTTTGAAAGACCTCATGGGGGATGTCCATGTATTGAAAAGTTTCAGCAAATATGCCCTTGGTTAGATCAGCACCCTGGACAGCAGCCAAGCAAACCTCTTGGATTAGTGAAGCAACATCGACATGCAACATCTGCACAGAGATGCAATTAGGAGTGTCTCGCTGGCATCTGGGTAGTTTTGCTGTCCTGACCTGGTCAATAGTGCTTCTTTTTCTGCTATCAAATGCTCGCTGAAAAACTGTCAAACACTCTAATGTATGTTAATGCGTCCTCCTTTCCATCATCTCTGCTTCACTTTGTTCTGCTGCATATAGAAACACAAGTGGCAGCTTTGGCCTATTTAAACTGCTGTAGCGATAAGAGGTGCAGCTGTGGAGCTGTGTCTGTTATTAAACATCTATTACAAAATGCTAAAGGAGTTGTTTAACCAGTAGGGACAACTCGATCCCCTTAATTCTGAATAATAAAGGTATTAAACTGGAAAATTGAAAGAATTTTAAGTTGGGGATTTGTGCAGACTGGCTGGTTTCATAAATTCCTTCTCGACACCTTCTTACAAAACAGCCGCAGGTGTTATCCCTTTAAAGGTGTGCAGTTGTTTTTACATATGTTTTCACTCTTCTTTTTCCCAACAGGGAAGTGTTACATGTGTCCTTAACAGGCAAGATACTGTTTAACATTTAGATGAATTGCATGGACCCATGACCTCGATTCCGTATCAAGTTCCTTTTATTTAGGAGCAGAACAGTAAGGCTGCAATTTAATACTGACAATAAAAGTACGAACTTTACACAAAGTTACACCCTTGATTTATTGTTCAGCTTCATCTAAAGGATGTCAGCTGTGAGCATGACCATGAGCTTATGTGACACTGTCGCCTTCAGAGGGAAAAACACATTTCTCTCACATTCTCTGCTTTGCTCTCATTATTATTGTGCTTTTCCTTTATTCCTCATTCTGTCACTCTTCATTTCCACCTCTGCTTCCTACTGACTCACACACAGTAGCCCTGTCGTGATGCACACTATAGCACTTTGCCATCGTGTTAGATAAAGGGGCAATTTGTTGATGATGCACATTCCAAGGTTGTTTTACCACTCGTGGTGCTTGTCAAAGAACATTTAAAATATACAGCCAGGGCTTTGTGTTGAAAAACATGGCTGCTAATTTATTATCTAGTGTACGTATTTACACATAAATCCTGCTTTATGCTTTGGAGGTGAATCCCCAGAAAATTGAAACCCTATCTAAAGGGTAATGAAAATTTCACATAGATAATAAATGCGTAAATACAGGTTTTTGCTCAGTTGTCAGTTGCAGACATTGAGCTGCTTTATTTATGTGCACCTGGCTTAGATGGCGGTCACTGACCTTATGAATGCCCTTGCCTGCCAGTATTTGATAAAACTAATCTATCCATGATGAGAATTACTCATGCTCATCAGCGGGCTGTACTTTTCCAGCTGACGATTCCAGTTAGAACTCCTCAAAAAAAGAAAAAAACAGACACAACGTTACCCATTTCATACTGGTCCAAAGTCTAAAGTCTGATCTTTTTTGCAAGCCAGAAATTCTAAGTTTATGGGTTAGGGTGTTCTATGAAGATGTCATTTATAATGTAGCAGAACGAATGTCTATGATATTCAGTCACGACCACCTTGGTTTGCAGTGTCCATCCTTCGCATGTCACAAAAACAGCTCCAACATTCCGAAGAATGGGCTCCAAAAGGGTGGAGCTGAAGGATGCCCATCTTTCAACAACTTGATGCTGGCTCGTGTTGTGTCCCTTCTTTGGACCATTGTTGATTGATACTCATCACCATCTAGCCTTAATGTTTCAGAGATGCACAAATTAAGTTAACCGACCATAAAAACGTGACCTTTTTCCAAAACTGGTCAGTCTTCACTCCTGCCAAACATCAAATCGGCTATCCCAAACAAAAGTTTTGGTACTTTAACATATCAAAATTGAAGCAGTAGAACTTATCATTGGCTTTATGATAATAATGGTTAATGTAGCCTCAAATCTACAAATGTAGTTTCTAGGTCTTGGTGACTACTTCTCATACTTCTTTGTAAATTCATTGGATGCTGACATTGCAAACCTACTGCAATGTCAGTGCTAACCACCGTGCCACCGTGCTGCCCATCGTGGGCACATCTGTAAGCTAAATAGCTTAATGTTATAATATTCACTACTTGATCTATACCTATTTGTCTTTAGAAAAATGTAACGAATTATTTATTAAGAGCTACTGAACACACTTCCCTTAAATCTTGGCCACTGGCAGGCTTTCAGGAGCTGATCTGACTAAGGCTTAATGTTGTGGGAATTTTTTTTCTTCCTGCGTTGAATAAGTAATGTGTAGGATGTTAATTAAGTGTAAAAAGTCAGAGGTAATATATTTAAATTCCTGCAAAAATATGCACAGAGACTATCATTAATTCCACAATATTCAGGTTTTACTCCCACTCCACTATGCTTTTTGCATGACTACATTATAAAAAGGTGAAAACCTGCAGTAAATGCTGGGGTCAGCCCCACAAAGGAGCTGTTGAGGGCTGTCAGTCTTCGGTGATGCATCACACTCTCTGTGGTGAACATGAGTTGGGACCTTCATACCTTCCAGGGTTGTTCTGATAAATCTGATTGATATGTTTTTGTTACTTGCATTATGAGTTACTGAAACAACATAAATTTGCTTTCACATTATATGTTCAGCTCCGAGCTGTTGCTTTTGACAAATCAGTTCTTTTTCTTCTCCTTTAGTTTCTTGAAGACAGTTTTAGGTGCATTTTGCACTGGGTAATGGATTAAGAAAAGTGCTCAGTGCTGAAGCCTTCCAAATCCACTCTGAATTCTGAGTGAATTTGCTTCCTAATTCAGAATACCTTTAGCTTGATAATATGTCTCATTATTTATGTGCGTCTGCGGTTTTGAAGAACTCTAAGCCTGTCAGTTGTGTCTAACCCTTGTTAACAGCTTTTTACCCTAAAATGTCGGCTGCTGGTATGTGCAGCTTGGCTTCACCCAGAAGTGAAGCATTGTGATGTTGCTCACACGCCAATCTAATGTCACAAACTAGTAGCTGAGGTGCTGGTAGCTGACACACAGGAATTGGTGGTCACTTTGGCAACTGAGCAAACTACTGGTTTCCCTAATACACACATTAGTAACACTGGGGAGCCTTGTCAAGAAGAAGGCTTCTGGTTAATGTCAGTTCATAATAGTTCATAACTGAGCCCGTTTAATGCTGCTAGATGTTTCCAAACTACTGATTTTGCATACGGCTGGATGGATGGCTGATAACTTTATTCAGCTAAATGAGGAGAAAACTGAAGTCCTTTTTTGTTCTCTCAAAAAATTGGTACCTTTGGTTATGGAAAACTTAGGCCCTCTCGCTACTTTTGCCAAACCTTCTATCAGGAACCTTGGTGTAACTTTTGACTCAGCTCTGACTTTGGACACTCATGCTAATTTATTGGTTCACTCCTGTTTTTATCATTTAAAAATATTGCTAAGCTGAGTCCCATTGTTTCACGCTAAGAACTAGAAATGGTCATCCATGCATTTGTCTCATCTCGTTTGGATTATTGCAATTCTTTGTTCACTTGTTTAAGTAAAGCCTCTGTGGATCATTTGCAAGTTGCAAGTTGTTCAGCAGGTCCCTGAGGTCATGTGATCAGGGCTTGCTGGTTGTCCAACATACGAGGCTGAAAACAAAAGGCGGTAGAGCGTTTGTAACTGTGGCCCACAGACTCTGGAACTCCCTTCCTTTAAGCCTGTGATCTGTGGACTCAGTGGTGTCATTTAAAAAACAGCTAAAAACCCATCTTTTTAAACTTGCTTTTGGTTGATTTCTCTTTTTATGTTTTAGCTTTTCTGTGAAGCACTTTGTGATTTTTCTCTTGAAAGGTGCTATACAAATAAAATGTTACTTTACTTACTTTACTATCTGTATATAAATAATGGATATGCAGTCTCAGTAAGAAAAAAGAACACCCTCTAAGGTTTTACATATCAGGACATAGTAAAAAACAATCTGGTCCTACCTTGTAAATGTTAAATGCAAGATCTACAAGTTTCTATATAGCTTGATTATGTAGCGTGCAAAGAAGATGAATAAATATTCATGTAAATATATATATATATATATATATATATATATATATATATATGTGTGTGTGTGTGTGTGTGTGTGTGTGTGTGTGTGTGTGTGTGTGTGTGTGTGCATGTCTACATCATTCCATTGTTAAGTGCTTATAAACAGACAAGTTTTTGTCATCTGACTATATACAGTAGCATTTCAAAGATATTCTGAATAACAAGATAAATTAACCATACATATCTGTGCCACATGAGCAAAGCAAAAAAGTGCTGCAGGCTAGTAAAAGAATAATAACAAACGAGCACTAAAGTGACACAGAGCTGAGTGAATGAAAAAAAAAAGAAACATACAGTTGAATTAAATGAAAATCCGACAAACTCCTAACTCCATCACTGGAATAAATAGTGTTTAAGACAAATAATGGCTTATCCTCAAAAAGTGACGTTCAGGTGAGTGACAGGTAGGTGTTTCAGTGCTGTGCAGAACACACTGGGCGTAACTATTGATGTTACAGGATGTCTAATGAAATGTCAATAAGGTTAGCCACAATAAGCCTCTAAATCTTGTGATCTAATTACCACGAAGTCCGTATGTGTATTATTGATTACTCTCATTGCCGCCATTGACTTTACGTCTCTTTGTGCTGAGTGGTCAATCCAGCCAGTGAATAAACACTTCAAGCTTTCTCTCTTCTGTTATCAAGCGAGCACACATTTGAGAAACAGATCATTACTTTGCACAGACTAACAGTGCAGTTGTTAATTCATTTTAAAAAAAGTTCATATATGAAATAGAAGTACTCACCGGCACAGTTATTAGGCACACCTGTTCAACTCCTCTTTAATCAGCCAATCACATGGCAGCAACTCAATGCATGTTAGCACAAGGTCGAAACAACCTGCTGAAGTTTAAACCAAGCATCAGAATAGAGAAGAAACATAATTATTAGTTGCCATTGATGCTGATGCCAGAGTGAACTGGTATTTCTGAAACTGCTAGTCTACTGGGATTCCCTCCCACCCCCATACATCCATCCATCTCCATGGCTTATAGAAAATGGTCAGAAACAACAAAAATATCCAGTGAATGGCATTTCTCTGGGTAAACAGTGAACAGGTTGAGCAGAAGTAACGCTGATGTTCTTTTTATACATGACTTTTTCTCTTTACTGTACAGCATATTGGTTTAATATCTAAATGTATAGATATTTCCTTCAAAAGACTGCTCACAACATTTGCAACCCCAGCAACTGGATTTCATGCAGCAGAATCCAAGTGCAATACATTCTGGTACAGGGCCAATTTTCATTTTGCTTCTTCATGACATGCTTTCTGTATTCCAACACCTCCATGTCCAGTGAAAACTATGACAAACTAAGATCAAACCACACTCAAAACACCTGATGTGACATGTACTTTTCTTTGATGAAAAATCTGAACTCAAACATCCAGCCATCTGCTGCCTGTTGTGGCTGTGTTTTCTTTATCATTATTCTGGGAAAGAAAACACATGCACCCCCCTCCCAGACAAACAATGATCACTGGGGGCAGCTGGAAGTATTTGCTTTGCCTTCTGAGGTGACTTTATACGTGACAAAAGACAAAAAGCTGTTGTTCTTTTACTTTGGTTTTGCTCTAAACGAGCGCTGATGCAAAGACTGCTGGTAAACTGTACTGATATATACTAGTAAATAAATTGACATATATTACTCTTTGTGGTGCAAAAGAGTAAAACCATGATGCCCAGATATATCGCTTAAGATTATTTTTCTCCATTAAACCATAAGTCTCTGTTTAAGTATTGGATATTTATGTGCTGTACTTCTCCCGGATGGTCTTTCCTCAATTTGCATGCTGCCTTTGAACATTAATGTCATAATAGTGAATTACTTTAGCAAGTTTCCATAGTTAAAAGCTGAAGCAATTCTCAGCATATGGAGACTGCTGTGACATATAGGGAAACTATAAAAACTGTAGCTTCTGATTCCAAATATGAGCAAAATAACCAGTGAAATCCCCTGCTGTAGTTCTTCTACAGCTGAAATCGAATATTTGCGTGCATATGCATGTGTGCATAATCAGAAACTGTAAGTGTGCCAGAGTGGGATATTAATTCACACCTGTACCAATGTAAGGCAAATTCCATCAACATATTATTTATTTCTTTTTTACTGTTTGGCAGAGGACCAGACTCAATTCAGTCACTCTGCAGTTTTTAATTTTTCCATCTAATCTCTAAAAAAAAAAAAAAGCTGTCCACTTGCATGTAAAAACAAATACAAAAAAATGTATACAGTTCAAAAACTCTTTTCCCTTAGACTTTTAGTCTTAATTTTCTTAAGTTACTGAGTACTGAAAAATAGTATTAAAACCACTGTTATCTGGCATCATCAATTTTTCATGGACCAATGTAGTGGATTAAGACCCCCCCTACTGGATGCAAATCATTATTGCAAAAAGGGATTTCCACAGAATTAAATGTCCTCTGTATAGACACGTTAACACTGTGCTTTCAGGAAATGATATCCACTTATTGCAGGTGGTTATTTCTGGCTATGTGAAATTTTGTCCTCAAATAGAGACCACTGTTTACAAATAACAAATGCACAAAATCAAAACCATGCGCAGAGATATGCTGTATATGGACCAACTGGCCGCATTCATTTATGTTCTACCTCCAGTTAAACACTGTCACTTCTTCATCAATATGCCTAATGAGTTCCCACAAGATGGTTCAAGGGTATAATAGTCTGGTGTTATCAGGACTGGACATGAGAGCTTTGACTGTATGGGTATAGGATAATTTCCCAGCAGGATAATGCATTAACCTTTTTATGTATTCTAATTACTCTGTGGACCAGTCTGGCTCCCTGTCTATGTCAGACACATTTAACCTTCCACTTCCACTTACTACAGTCTATGTGGTTTGCGACATTACTATGAACTAATTAGTTCCTGCAGCTTAAGAAATGGAAAGTGAACCCTGCAAGAATAATGCTCAACGAGTGATTATCACTGAAATTCACATTAAAACCTGTTAATGTCTGAAACACTGTGTTATCTAATATATATTTAGGAGACATGAGTGCACAAGTTGAATTTTATTCATATATTATTTTATCCAGAATAATAGTGTACTATAAAAAGACGCGACTAATATTTCAAGTGAAAATGTGTGAAACTGCTTACTTTACGCACCTACAGGGAGTACAGAATTATTAGGCAAGTTGTATTTTTTTTTTTTTTTTTTTTTTTTTTTTTTCTAAATGACATCAGAAACAGCAGTATGCGACATTACGTGATGGCAGAGCTTCAGTTCATCCTTTGTCATTTTTTTTTTTTTTTTTTTTTTTAATAAATAGGACAGGGGGAATGAATGAGAGAGAGAGGGGGAGAGAAAGAAAGAAAACCAAAGGGGAGAAGAGACGGTGAGAAGGGGGGGGAAGAGAGACAAAAAAAAAAAAAAAAAAAAAAAAAAAAAAACTCCTGGGTCACCTGTATGGAGAAAAAAAAACAAACAAACAAACAAACAGAGGAGACAGCAAACAACAAAGAGCAACATAATAATAGAGAAAACAAAGCACCATCACAATAAACTAGCTAGTCATAGATATCAGTATTTACTAAGTAATAAACAATATTGTGCAGCACGCAAGATAGACAGCGCACAGTGTGCTTTGAGGCAGCAGCCAAGAAAGCTTTAGTCCGCGTCTGTGAATACCCATGTGTGCATACCTGTGTGGATCAGCATGCTTGCATTCCAAAGGTTTCTCCATGTAATGATCTGCTAGGGAGTGTGGGGGGGCCTCAGCCCCGTCCTCCAGGGTGTGAAGCGGGTATGGAGGAGATCAAAACTCCAGACATCCAGAGGCCCCCAGAACACAAAAGACCATGGAAGACCAACAGAGGGGCAGCCGCGCCACTGTTCCAGTAAGAGCTGAGGAGAGTCCCAGATGAGGGCTCACTCAGCAGCCGCGGAGCAGAAGCCAGGGGGGGTTGCAGTGACGCGCCCGTGAGCTCCGCCGGCCCCCAGCTGCGCCTGAGTGACCGAGCCCTAGGCCGAGAGGCCGGGGGCACCCCACCTCCAAAGGGGGCCCGAGCGAGCCCCAGGCCCCAGGCCCCGACAAGCGGCCGCCAAGGAGTGAGCCGGTGTGTACCCGGACGCCCACCCCCAGACACAAAGAACCACCAACACACCGACACCTGAGGGAGTCCGCCACCGGCAGGGGAAGTGGTGGTGGGTGGAGATAGGCCTCCAAACCTTGGAGGGCCTGAGGTGTCCCCAGAGAGGTGGCGTCTGATACCCAACCTGACATATAGACACAGACATACAGGCACACACAGACACAAACATCCATTCCCACCCTCATGCTCTCATATGCACTCACTCCACACTCAACCAACGTGGAGACAGACATAAAGAGACGCTGTACACACAATCACACTCCCCAAGCGTACTCTACAATCCGGGTCTAGGTACCCTTGCCCCTGGAGGGGGGAATTGCACCCAGACCCAGGTGGTGTTACCCTTTTCCCTGCGGTGGGGAGAGGCAGACCACCCCGACTCCGCAGCAGCAGGGAGGCCCCACACCCCAGACCGCAGTCGGACGGCCAACTCCTCCTACTAGCCCTCCCGCTCCAGCAGGCCGCAGAGAATGGGGGTGGGAGAAGACTCCAAACCTCCCTCCACCCGCTCATTGTAGTGTTGATGCATATGTGTTCTAAGGTGCAATTAAAACCCAGGAGGGCATGGAGCTACCTGCCAAGGAGCAGCAGGTAAGCGCATAGTCCCTCCTGCTAACCCTCAATGACTAAGTGTATTTAAAATTGAGAGGTGGGCAACGACGTCAGGGGTGAGGTATACACCCTGATGGTGATTTGGACTCCGTGATTGTGCCCACCCCCAAGATCCTATATGTATGTGTAATGAGAGTGTGAATAATGTGAATGTCTAAGATGTGGGATAAAATTGAGGCAGAGGCAGCCAGAAGGGGACAGGGGGGGGGGTAGCCTCCTCTGCACCCTGGTGACATACCCCCACTCCAAGGCCCTGCATGTGTGGGTGGTTGTGGAGGAGCGGGAAGAGGGAGGCAGCTGGAGATGGGGAGGGAAGGAAGGGAGGGGCAAGTGACCCCTCCCTGGGGCCAGCTCCCCCGCTGACCCCAGTAGGCACTCCCACCCTCCGCGACCCGCCAGGTAAGGGGGGCCCAGGCCCATCAGACCGGGGCCCAGTGCAGTAGCGCCCCCCGGCTCCACAGAGCCCTGGACAGTCCACCCAACCCCACCACAGAGAAAACTGCACCCACCCCACCAACCACACATCTTCCAGACTACATAAGACGGTAAACGCCCAGGCTGAGATCTTCCTCCACCTCTCCTGTATCTCCCCCTCCTGCAGAGAGTTCCTGAGAGAAGAAAGCTCCTGCCAGATGTGACCATCCCCCCCACCAGTTGAAGAGCCCCCCAGGCGGCTCGATGCACCGGCGGCACCCTGCTCCAGGGCCGGGCCCCCATGCACCCACCCGCCCACAACCCCGGCAACACACCAACCAGGACCCGAGCCCCCGAGGCCCGGCCCGGGCCCCCGCCCAGAGACGGAGCACCCCCAGAACCTCACGCCCATCCCGGACCCACCCAGGGGCAGCCAGGTTGCCAGGTCAGTAACCCACGTCCGTCAGCACAGACCCTCCCCTAGCCCCGCTGCACGCAGCCGCGAGGAAACAGTCACCTGAGAGCCAACAGAGCCCTCAACCGGACGTGACCGCTACCCCGGGTTGAGCCCCCCAAGGAAGATGCCTCCGGGGAACCCCCCGACGCCCTAAGCCTGTCCCTACCCCCTCACCAATCACAACAGTGAAGGCGGGACCAAACTATGACCCCCCACCCCCACTAGGTGATGGAGCTGATAAAAGGGGCCCAGAGCAATTGATCTGATGTGGTGGCAGAGGCTGTGTCAAGACTAATGTAATCTAATAGATAATTTCTATATTGGTTAGAATTAAGATTATTTTTATTTTTCCAGTTCATGAGGACTGTTTTCTTGGCTATGCATAGGGCAGTGAAGATCATATGGGCTATATTCTTTTCTGAAGTGACATTATCTAAGCTGCCCAACAAACACACTAAGGGGGAGGTTGGAATGTTACATTTCAGACATTTTGATAAGTCTTCACATATCTCGCGCCAAAACTTTTGCACTGGTGGACAGAACCAAAGAGCGTGGATGTAATTGTCTGGTGTATTGCCTTGACAGTGTGAGCAGTTGTTGGAAGATGTAAAGCCCATCTTGAACATCCGATGACCTGTATAGTGCACTCTATGAAGTATTTTGTATTGTATTAATTGCAGACTGGGATTTTTAATTAATTTAAAAGTTTTTAAGCAAATCTGAGACCAGAAGTTTTGGTCTAGGTTGACTGATAAATCTGCTTCCCACTTTGCAGTAGGAAGGGATATTGATTCATCTAATTTAGAAAGTGTTCTGTATATTTTAGATAATAATTTGGGGGATTTAAGAGTAAGAAAATGTGCCGCACTTAGTGGTGTTTGTAATTCAACTTGACTGAGGTTAAATTTCTTTTTTACTATGGATTTAATTTGTTGATATTCTAAAAACCTTGTCTTGTTGATCCCATATTGTTCAACTAGTCTGTCAAATGGAATAAATTCTGTTCCCTCTAATATATGTTCTAAGTATTTAATTCCTTTACAACTCCATTCTGGGAAATTAATCATATTATTGTTTTGTAATATGTCAGGGTTATTCCAGATAGGTGTACGTTTGCATGGGATTAATGAAGACTCCGTTATTTTTAGAAACTCCCACCATGCTGTTAGAGAAAAGCTGATGTTGATACTTTTAAAGCATTCATGTCTTTTGATGTTTGAGCTAATAAATGGTAGGTCTGAAATCTCTAGATCCTTGCGTAGTGCCTGTTCAACATCTAGCCAGGGCTCAACTAAGAAGGTATGTTTTAACCATTCTGAGATGAACTGAAGCCTGTTGGCTAAGAAGTATTGGTGAAAATTAGGCAGATCTAATCCTCCTCTATCCTTGGTTCTTTGTAGCGTTTTTAAGCTAATACGCGGGGGTTTATCTTTCCAAAGGAATTTGGAAATATATGAATCCAGAGATCTGAACCAATCTTGTGATGGTTTGTTAGGGATCATCAAAAATAAGTAATTTATTTTTGGCAAGATCATCATTTTTATAGTGGCGACCCTTCCCATGAGTGATATGGGTAAAGATTTCCATCTAGTCAGATCGCCTTCTACTTTCTTTAGAAGTGGGATGTGGTTTAGTTTAGTTAAGTCTGAAAGCTTAGGAGAGATATTAATACCTAAATATTTAATGTTTCCGGATTGCAGTGGGGCAGAGGAAGAATTATGGAAGGAGCAGTTAATGGGGAGAACTGTAGATTTTGGCCAGTTAATTGAATAATCTGAAACTCTTGAAAACCAGTTTATTAAAGTAATTACCTCAGAGAGGTTGGTTTGTGTGTTTTGCAGAAAAAGCAACACATCATCCGCATAGAGACTGATTTTATGTTCTATGTTCTTACATTTTATGCCCTTAATTGTTGTAGCCTGTCTAAATGCTGCTGCTAGAGGTTCGATAAAAATTGCAAAAAGTGAGGGGGAGAGTGGGCATCCCTGTCTGGTGCCCCTCAGGAGACAGAAGCTGGAGGATGTCTGGTCATTTGTTCTGATACGAGCCGTTGGGGAATTGTATAATATTCTTATCCAGTTTATGAAAGAGTTTCCAAAACCAAATTTGTGTAAAGTTGCGAATAAAAATTTCCAATTAACTCTGTCAAATGCTTTTTCTGCATCTAGAGATAATATTATGGCTTCGATGTTTTTATCGTATGAGTAGTCTATTAAATTAAGTAATCTACGAGTGTTTGTTGAGGAGTGCCGACCTTTTATGAAACCAGTTTGGTCAGGATGAATTAAGAGGGGGGTCATTTTCTCTAATCTCTTTGAGAGAGCTTTGCAGATTATTTTAAGGTCTACATTTAAAAGAGAAATTGGACGATAGCTTGAGGGAAATAAAGGGTCTTTGCCTGGTTTTAGCAGGAGACTAATGTTGGCAGAATTCATATTTGGTGGTAGTCTGCCCTTTTCCTCGATTTCCTGCAACATGCTGTGGAATACTGGTGCCAAAATTGTCCAGAATTCTTTGTAGAATTCTGCAGGGAAGCCGTCTGGACCTGGAGCCTTATTATTGGGCATACTTATCAGGGCTTCCTGGAGTTCACTTGGCGTCAGTGGCGAATCCAATTCCATTGCTTGACTGTCTAGTAATTTTGGAAGAGTTACGTTGTCAAGAAACAGATCAATTTCATTTTTAGATGGGTTTATTTGTGGTGAGTATAAAGTTTCATAGAAATCCCTAAAAATGTTGTTTATTCTTCCAGGATCATATATTGTGTTCCCCGATAAATCTTTAGCAGCACATATAGTTGTTTTTTCTTTATTTATTTTTAGCTGGTTAGCTAGAAATCGACCTGATTTGTTACTGTGTTCAAAATTCTGCAAGCGAAGTCTTTGTATAAGGAATTGTGTTTTTTTATTAATAGTTTCATTTAATTCTAGTTTTGTTTTGCATATTTTGTTCAATGTTTCCTGATCTTGGTGGGACGCGTAGGCTTCTTCTAGTGATTTGATGTTTTTTTCTAATTCCTGAATATTTTTGTTTTCTTCTTTCTTTTTGTGTGATGAGAAAGAAATTATTTTACCTCTCATCACAGCTTTCCCTGCTTCCCATAGAACAGAAGCAGATATTCCGGGAGTGTCATTAAAGTCTAAATATGAAGTCCATTCCTTTTTAAAGTATTTAATAAAGTCTTCATCTTTAAGTAGTGATATATTAAATCTCCAGTTTTTACTTGGCGTAGTATTATTCTTGTGCATTAGTGTTAAAGATACAGGAGCATGATCGCTGACAGCTATAGGATGAATCTCAGTGTCTGAAATGTCACACAGCAGTGAGCTGCTGACCAAAAAATAATCCAGACGAGAGTAAGAGTGATGAACATGCGAGAAAAAAGTATATTCCTTACTGGTGGGGTGAAGAGAGCGCCATGCATCGCAAAGACCAAAGTCGTTCATATACTGTTTGATTATATTTGTGGACTGCCAATTACGCTGAGTTCCTGTTGTGTTGAGCCTATCCATTTCTTCATTTAGTCCAAGGTTGAGGTCACCGCCAAGAATGAGTGTGCAATCAAGGTGTTCAGAGAGTGCACTAAAAAAACCGTGGAAGAATGAGGGTTCATCAACATTTGGACCATATATACTAACAATACATAGTTTTTTGTTCAATATTGATAGTTTAATAATTAGAAATCTACCCTCTGGATCTATAACTGTATCGAGTACTATAAAATTAACATTTTTATGTATTAAAATTGCTACTCCCCGTTGTCTAGAATTATAACCGGCTGCAAACACGTTAGGAAACTCAGGTGTTTTAAGTTCATTTAAACCTGTGACAGGTTTGTGAGTTTCTTGTAATAAAACAACATCTGCCTGTAGTTTTTTAAGCTGGTTAAATATTTTTAACCTCTTTCCTCTGGTGCCAGCTCCATTTACATTCCATGTGACAAACCTCAGCATGCCCTTAATTGTGCGTGTATGTTTAATGATGTATGCTGGGTGTTTCGTTTAGACAGGTGGAGAGAATATGGAAACATCCCTTGTTTGTAAATAGAAAGAGAAAAAGAAGTGTGGTGAGAGACTCCATAAGTCTGACTATGTGTGTAAATATTCACTAATATGAACAAGCGTGGCTTGCTTATGTGTCCTGCAAGTCTGTGCGTGCTGTGAGGCTGTTGTGAATGTGCTGCCGTTGAGCTGATGTGTTTGCGTGATCGTGTTGTGAAAATATGGAGAAATAGAGGGTGTTGTTTGTAGGTGAGTGGGGAAGTAGGTGACCACAGCAGTGAAAGACAAGAGAAAGAAAGAAACCACATGAACTGTGAGCGACAACAAAAAAAAAGAGACGAAACGGAAACATTCCAATTAAAGCAATGACGGAGGGTGACGGTGTTATATCTGCTATGACATCCTACTGATATTACTAGGTTAAACACATTTTAAAGGAGAAAGTGTGAATGAATAAGAAAAGAGTGTAGCGGGTTCTTATCTGGAGTGCAGTCAATATAACCACGGTGTGGTGCCGGGGTCGCGGTACAGCTGTCCGTCCACGTAGAGCCGGTCCACAGCGATGACAGCACGGGAGCCTTTCTGGATAAAGCTACGTCGAACTGGGAACAGGACCTTGCGTCGTTCCAGGATCTCTTTGGGGAACTGGTCGTTCACGCTGAAGTCCGTTCCTTTCAGCTCTCTGCCGCGACTCTTCACCTGTTCCTTTTGTTTGAATTGGCTGAATTTGGCCACAATCCGGTTGTTCAGTGATGACGCGACGAATCCTACTTCCGGGTCTAAAGTAGTCTGCGTTTAATATGGCTTTTGTGTTGTTAACATGTTTAATGTTATGTATTTTCTTCTATTTGATCTCAAAAAGCTCCTAAAACAGTCAGTGATCACTGTTGACCTCCCCCGGCTTTTATTACCACTAATCATTTATTTAAGCTCAGTTTTTAAAACCTTAGGATGTAACTACAGCCCAGCCCATGCAGCAGTATATGAATGACTAACCTCGTATTGTGGATGGATTATCTCAGTTGTTCTCCTGGCTGAAGTTTGGTCCTTTTACAGCATCCTGCCATGCGATTACATTTGTTCCTGACCACCGAGAACACTCACGGTAACTTTTATCGAGTGGAAAAAAAGTTAGCTTGTTTATATTATGCTAACGTAGCTGTGTCGCTAGCGGTCACGCAGCACATCATTATATACCAGCTAGCCCAACTTCAGTAACCCTACTAGGGTTGCCAACCGTCCCTTAAAAAACGGAATCGTCCCGTATTTAGAAACAAAAGTTCACGTCCCGTATTGAGCTAATAAGGGACGCACTTTATCCCGTAATACAGTGAGAATCAAAAGTAGTCTATAACTTTTAATGGAATTAACACTTTGTTTGAAAACATAATTCCCAGCCCCTCTCTTGCTTTGTGACCAATGCGCTGACAGCACACTTATGACAATTCGAGTATGACAAGTCAGATTATCGCTTATCTCATTGGTCGAGGAAAGGTCGCTTACGAAGAAAATACCGGCCAACAGGGAAACAAACGCCGACACTGCGGTGCAAGTCTCGGACGGCACACTGTGCCTCCATAAAATGAAGGTTATAACAGAAAATCTGTCGCTCTCTCTCTGTGTCTGTCTTTCACTCACACAGACACGCACACCGCCACCATCAACTTTGCTAAATTGCTAATGAAAAACATTAATAAGGCAGCTGTGATTGAGCAACAGTGTAAATCCAACTATTTTCACGGTTGTTATGGTCGTGATAATTTTGTGATGCCACATCGAAAAGGCTCGGATGAGCTTTCCAAAGTTCTACAAGTTGTGCCTCCATCGCTTGTGTCCAGATCACATGCTGCACAGCCGTGCTGCTCCATCTTTTTCACCGACGTTTATGTGTTTGCGCGTGAGCAATGTGAGCGCCTGTGGTGACACCCTCACGAGCGATTGATGATCGGGAGCTGCTCGAGGTGTTAATCGCTTCTCGTTACCCCACGTATACTACACGATGCACGATGAAGGCCAAAATCGGGCCGATCACCAAATCGGTCGCACGACTCAAAAATCGGCTCAAAATGGGCCAAAAATCGCACAGTGTAAGCCCAGCATTAGAGCAGCAATGTTTGTTCGCTCAGAGAAAGAAAAAAAAGGCTGCAAAAGTACAGGGAGGAATGGGAAAAGGAAAACACCTGGCTGGAAAAGTGCACTATAAAGCGCACTGCACTGTGTGCTGGCGCACTTTTTCCATAGGCATGCTTCTAATGGTGGGCACATGAAGAACACGAGGGGCGTGAAAGCTCGGGGAACCCTTAACCAATTTCTTGTCCACCAGGCATGGCAGAAGCAGATATGGTATGTAAACACTGGTTTGTTTTTTAAACCCTCTGGTTAAGGTTAATATGGGCATGTGCAGTGAATATCAGCGCTATGTGGCCAGAAGTGTAATAATATAATTTATTTTGTGTAATAAACAACTGCAAGGATAAATGATTACAACAAATAGATGACTAATACATAAAAGTAATACATAGATGAATAATGATGATGAGTTATGATGCGTAATCATGGGAACAAGCGGGTTTACAAACAGGAGCAGCTGATTAGCTTTAGAAAAGCTGAAATAATACCTCAGCTGAAGCCAATTGTACTAAATGCACTATATGTGCACTGTTACAAGAATATTTTTGTTCTATTGCTTTCTATTAATTTATATAATTTTAAGTTAAGCAGGACAGAGTTCTTTTAAAGAAAGATTTACTTATATTCTCAAAAGTTAAGCATGACAGGCTTCTGTTTAAGAAAGAGACCTGTTTTACTGTGTTAATGTTGTCATTTTGAGCTAAAAATAAATGGCTAAATGATCATTTGTTTCACATATAGTCATATCACAAAGAATATGCATCTGCTTAAATCAAGTTCAAGTCAAATGGTTAAAAAATAATTTCACACACAAAAAAAAGAGCTACCACACTGGGAAGGGTGAAGACAACTGGGTTGCCCAGCCCTGGCCACGAGGTGTCCCTTATTTATTTTTCAGGGAGTTGGCAACCCTAAACCCTACAAACGTTACTGCTGTTTAGTTTTCTGTCTTCATTTATGCTGGAAGTGATAACAGAGCTGTACGTTTTAATTTGTTTCCAAAACCCCGCAGTCAGGACATGCTATATTGTATTTAGATAGAAGCTAGCGAGCTAACTCCCTGCTAACTTCTAACTCCTTTAAATGTCATAAATTCCGTTTTCATGGATGCCTGGATGTTAAACTCAATTGTTACACCTGGTAGAGCAGAATGCTGATCATTTTATTAAAGATGAAAGACTTTAGACAGTTTTTCAACTCTCAGTAATGCCATAGTGATCGTTTGATATATGGACCTGCAGCGGAGTTTAGACCCAGACACGGCTAGTGACGTCAGACTGAACAACCGGATAGGCCGTGGTCTCCCGGTCCGCGACCGCGCGCCCCCCAAGCGATGTACTCTATCGAAGTCGATGTTCTTTACGGTGTCCTCCGGCAGCTTCAGGTGGATTTTAATGAAGTTTTTCACCGTTGCCTCTGCGTCCTCTCCGGCAGTTTCTGGAATACCAGAAAACACAAGATTATCTCTCATGCTACGGGCTTGTAAATCGATAACGGACTCTTTTATTTTTTTATTTTCAATGTTTAGCTGGGTCACGTTATCGGTGAGAGATTTAACCGACTCCCGTAGCGTGGCATTTTCAGCGGCAAGCGTTTCCACCTGCCGCTGGCTGAATTCCAGGGATTCTCTCAGAGATTTAAATTCCCGGTGTAAGATCTCCACCAGGGACAGCCTCGCATCGAAACTGGACAATCGCTTGTCGATGGACTCCAGGATTTCTGCGATGTCTTTGCCGGCAGGCGATGTTGTACCGGGGGAGTCTGCCTGGCGACTTCTCTTCGATGACGGCGTCTCGATTTTGGCCGGGGAAGATGCACTCTGGGCCTTATGCATTACTAAATCTTGAAAACAGCGGTCGATGTAATCTTGGAGAGCGTCTAAACTCTCCCCGTTGTCCTCCAGGGTGTTAGAGATGATAAAATAGATGTTGTTAGTTATATGACAATTGATTAGTATATTTGGTAATACTGAAGCTTGGAAAACCTTTGTTAAACTCTATGCTACCATTTGCTTTTTCTCCGCCAAAATCTCCGGCGTCTGACGTCACCTACAACATCACTTCCGTCACTTACCTCTCAAGTTGTATTTTTGAGGAATAATTTTATTATTGAACAACAACCATATGTTCTCAATGAACCCAAAAAACTCATTAATATCAAAGCTGAATGTTTTTGGAAGTAGTTTTTAGTATTAGCTATTTTAGGGGGATATCTGTGTGTGCAGGTGACTATTACTGTGCATAATTATTAGGCAACTTAACAAAAAACTAATATATACCCATTTCAATTATTTATTTTTACCAGTGAAACCAATATAACATCTCCACATTCACAAATATACATTTCTGACATTCAAAAACAAAACAAAAACAAATCAGCGACCAATATAGCCACCTTTCTTTGCAAGGACACTCAAAAGCCTGCCATCCATGGACTCTGTCAGTGTTTTGATCTGTTCACCATCAACATTGCGTGCAGCAGCAACCACAGCCTCCCAGACACTGTTCAGAGAGGTGTACTGTTTTCCCTCCTTGTAAATCTCACATTTGATGATGGACCACAGGTTCTCAATGGGGTTCAGATCAGGTGAACAAGGTGGCCATGTCATTAGTTTTTCTTCTTTTATACCCTTTCTTGCCAGCCACGCTGTGGAGTACTTGGACGCGTGTGATGGAGCATTGTCCTGCATGAAGATCATGTTTTTCTTGAAGGATGCAGACTTCTTCCTGTACCACAGCTTGAAGAAGGTGTCTGGCCCATCAAGACTCACTCTCATTTCATCAGTCCATAAAACCTTAGAAAAACCAGTCTTGAGATATTTCTTGGCCCAGTCTTGATGTTTCAGCTTGTGTGTCTTGTTCAGTGGTGGTCGTCTTTCAGCCTTTCTTACCTTGGCCATGTCTCTGAGTATTGCACACCTTGTGCTTTTGGGCACTCCAGTGATGTTGCAGCTCTGAAATATGGCCAAACTGGTGGCAAGTGGCATCTTGGCGGCTGCACGCTTGACTTTTCTCAGTTCATGGGCAGTTAGTTTGTGCCTTGGTTTTTCCACACGCTTCTTGCGACCCTGTTAATATTTTGAATGAAACGCTTGATTGTTCGGTGATCATGCTTCAGAAGCTTTGCAATTTTGAGACTGCTGCATCCCTCTGCAAGATATCTCACTATTTTTGACTTTTCTGAGCCTGTCAAGTCCTTCTTTTGACCCATTTTGCCAAAGGAAAGGACGTTGCCTAATAATTATGCACACCTGATATAGGGTGTTGATGTCATTAGACCACACCCCTTCTCATTACAGAGATGCACATCACCTAATATGCTTAATTGGTAGTAGGCTTTCGAGCCTATACAGCTTGGAGTAAGACAACATGCATGAAGAGGATGATGTGGACAAAATACTCATTTGCCTAATAATTCTGCACTCCCTGTAGGTCGCCTAACTCCAGTACTAATGCATTCAATTATTAACGGAATGTATTTTTTATATTATGTTATATTATATGTATGTGTGTACATATGTGTACATATATATGTGTATATATATGAGAGAGATATTTATTTATTTTTATATTCTTGTGGTACTCACAGAGCTTGTATAGAAGCCATTATCCATAAACGGCACATAAATATTCTTCAAATAAATACAAAAAAAAAAAGACATTGCCATCTGACATTCATTGGTGCCCGGGATCAAAGGAAATACTTTGTGAACAAGGTCCACTTTTAGACAGTGTAGAGACAGAAATCTTACCCACAAATCAGCATAAACACATGGAAGTTAATTGTTTTTAGAGCTAAAGTATACATAGAAATGAAAGCAATTTCCCATTTTTCAGAGCAATAGTCTAGAATTTAGCATTTAACTATTAGTTTTATCCCACCTGCTAAACTAGTTTTAACTCTCTCCTGCATTTCTTTTGTTGCCCGGTACTTGGTCCTTTTTAAAAATCTTTATTACATATGTATCAATATATATGCTTAAAATTTACTCAGAATAATTAATTAACAAAAATGTGGAGACTTGGAGAGAATTAAATCCAGTTGAATAGCTATTCAAACCTCTGGCAGTATATAAACATTGGCGCCATTGTTTTGTATCTTCCCCCTCACAATCTTTAAAACTTCCATTGTACTTTTAACTAAGCAAGGGACAAATAGAAATGATAAGGTGCTTTAGAACTGAACATTTTCATCACAGTATCACTTGAGTTTTCCCTTGGATTGAAAGATTCATTCAAAAAAAGAAAGAAAAACACGAGAAAAGTTTCTGAGAATCAGCAAAACTCTCTTCCTGCTGTTCAACATGTCAATGGTGCATACAATCAGATATCCTGCCAATTTCTTTACAAAGTAACAACATGTTTTTTCTCATTCAGTTTTACAGTGTTAAATGTGAGTTTTACTCGGACTGTGACTTGACACATTCCACACATTCCTGTGGAGGAAATGAAAAGTATGCTCATTTTCACAGAGGGACACACAAACCACAGCCCACACAATGTCCATAAATTGGCTTACAAAAAAAAACAAACAGTGAAAGTGATCAGAGAAGTTCGGCTTCTTCTTCGTCGTCCTCAGAGCCCGACGGTCCTTGTCGAACTTCTTCGTACCACTTGTTGGTCAGAGTCTTCATTTGGATCCGGCCATGTAACAGGTCCTGTTAAAACACATCAGACACACAAAAATTTGGCAATATGTTAGAACGAACATGCACATACAGAAATAATCACACAAAGATGCAGAGAACTGGACAAAACAAAAGATCTGGAAGTCTTAAAGCAAAAACATTTAGACACTTGTTCACCACAAGTAGTTGTCAGAATTGCTCAGACATATTTCTCAAATATTTCTATTAGATTATTGTTTCTGTGTCTAAACATGACAGTTTCATTTTGATACAAGAAACAAAGCCCTACATAACATGACACCCCCCCCCCCCCCCCCCCCCCCCCCCAGAAAACTATAAATATAAATATAGGAATAAACCCTTGGGCAGAAATGTTCATGCAGGCATCTTTACACATTTCCTGACGACACAGATTCTCATCCAAATCAAAACGCCCCTCGCAATGAATAAATACATCATGATAATGTGAGATATATATTAATTGTGGATAAATCCCAATGACTGAGGACAAAGCATGACAACTGGAAAATAACAAAGTATTAACAAAGGATTGTGATCGTTTTTTTAAGCTTTATGTGCCACACAAAAGACTTCCCCCCGATTCGCTTACCTCCTGTGTAAGCCTGCGAGTGAAGAAGGGGTTAAGGTACTTAGCATCCAGCCACATGAAGCCCTTTAGGTCTTGCCTCTGATAGATTTGAGCCTCATACTCCTCCTCTGTCAGTTCTGATAGATGCTGCTCTGACTCAATGGTATTACCCTGTAGAGAAAGATGAGCACAGAGGCTGAAGTCATATAAACATATAAAGCAATTAAATTAGAGGGGGCAACAACACAAGGAGGAGAAAAAGATGAACGCAGGAAAAAGTTCAAATGGCAGAAAAGCGGTGAGACTGGTGAGTCAAGATCACACACAGAAGGAACAAAGACGAGAGGGAAAGAGCAAAGGGACCAAAGAGTGAATTACATCAAAGAGGGCTGGAGACCCGTAAGGAAAAATGGGGATTTGATAGATCTCGCAGCTAGCACCTCAGGGGGTAACACTTAGCTTTGGAAGACATCAAACATGCAAATACTATACATGCAAGTCATGAAAACACACCACCATTAGCTTCAAATGACCTCAATAATAGGATCTACTTCAAAAGAATGACCCATTATATTGAGCTAGAGCTAATACAGTTAACTGAAATATTAAACACAAGAGCTTGATTTGGGAAAAAAAATTTATTAGTGCCACTGGCTAAGGTCTATTTGTGCCTGTCAGAGGTTTGGTGTTTTCAAGTGTGAATCTCTATGATAGCAGTCCATTCCCCCTCACTGATTCAGTGTCCTTCACAATCAACCCTTTGATGTTTTTTCCCTCTGAAGTGCGCAGAAAGAGCCCGATGGCAGATGAGAGGATGGCGCAGCTAGTACCAATACAGACAACAAACTCTCTGTGTGCCCCCCGTGTGCTAGAACCCTGGGTGCTTCAATCATTACCATCTTTTGTGTCTTGCTGAGATTGACGTCCTTCTTGTTTTTACGCCGTGACTGGCTATCCTCAATGTCCATGATGCGGATGAGTGGCATGGTGCCACCCCCGAGGAAAAGAATGGTAAAGAGCACGATGATGATGGTGGTGGTGCCGATTAGCTGACGCTTCTCAATGGGTTCCAAACCCAAATGAAGGCTCAAGGCATAGGGAATAGCACCTCGCAAACCTAGCAAAGAAGGGGGGAAAAAAAGCAGAATGAATGGAAAAAGAAAACATTTAGCATAATGGCTTTCACAAGAAATGGTTATCATATAAAGCTCGATGTGTTTTGACTTTTTCCACATTTTAGTTTTAATGCACAAGATATACAACAGGAGCACGTCTCTGTTTAGTTAAATGATGTTTATTGTGTTCAAAAACAGTAGGACAATGGTTGTCTGCTATATCAAAAACTAGAAGTTTAGACTTACTAAACAGGCACCACAGTGTGAAGTCTTTGCTAAAAAAGTTTACTGCTTCAGTGCTTCATACCACCTTTATTTTCAATGACAGACTCAGACCTCCTCAGCACGATAGATAGCATCATAGCAGAAATTTCTGGAGAGATTTTCTGACTGACTATCTTTAGAGACGTTTTTTCAGATGCTCTTTGCTGTAGTGGTGTGTTCCTCTAACTCTCTCTTTCAACTACCCCGACTGCATTCCACAACACTCAGCCTGCTTGTTCTGGTCAGTTTTCAATTCTTCAGAAACTCTTTGCAAAATTATCACGATAAAATATTTTGCTGCTAAAGAGTCTTGAGACTGGAAGTCATCTTGTTAAGCAGTACTTTGTTACTCCTACAGGCACTTTTGATGCAGTCGACAAATCTTATTGTCCGACCTCACAGAAATCACAGGTTTATTCACTTCTGTTGCGAGTTAAAAAATAAAGTCGAAGCAAAATATTCATTTGATCTCTAAATAACTACACAGAAGTCAGTGACTATATTAATCTTTGAATACAGAAAATGCTGCTTCAGTGATGCTTTTCTTTTTTCACTAGCTGTCGCATTCACAAGAATTTCAGAAAATTTGACCTCTGACCTTGACGATGCATCTCACATGCAGCATGTAGCAGCGTTCTGGGACACTAAGTTTTACCCAGCCAAAAAACATCGATTATGAATTCATTTTTATATTATAAAGCAGAGAAAAAGAAATCAGACATTCTTTTGATAAGGATAAGCTAAAATCAGTCCATGTTCTATCAAAAATGTGATAAACGCAACCGATTTTCCACAACAGCTGCAGAATAACACAAACTCTACTTTCATTTGCAGCCGGAGATGTGCGCACTGTGTTAGTGTAATGAGTGTGGTTTAGACACCAATAAAAAGATGACGCCCTGTAATTAACGAAACACATTAGTCATGTCATCTCACCACTAAACCACATGATGAACATCATCTTAGGTGTGATCTTGTGGTCCCTGCAGAAGTTCAGCAAAAATGACAGAGGGAAGATGTTCACAGCACGGCCAAGAAGAACCAGGACCTACAGAGAGAGAACAGCTGTCATTCCTGATTACCGTGGGAATAAGCAGACAGATTAAAATGACATCAATAAAAGACAACTTACTATGCACCAGATTACAAATGACATTTCAAATTTATGAGGGAAGCTGAAGATGGAGAGGCCGAGGAACGCAAACACACACGTCTCTGGAGAAAGAAGTTAAGAAAGCAGTGAAAACTTCTGATAATGACAGCCAGCGGTGAACTGGGATGCTAAGCGAGAATCTACTGACCACACATAAAGGCCACAGTGCGCAGTGTCTGCTGCATAAGGATCTGGGTGACAGGAGATAGGTTGTGATGGGTGTAGTGAGACATCACAATTCCCGCAAACAGGATAGACATTATTCCTGTAGGTGGAAACAGATGGGAGATGGAGGTCAGAGGAAAAGTCAAACATACAAAACTATTCATGTATTCATTATGTGCATGTGATTGTATTGACCCACCAGACAATTTGATTCCCTCTGCCAGTCCATAGGGAAGATAGGCAAAGATGATCATCATCCCAAACTCCAGCGATGGCGTGTTCCTCAGGTCAAAGTGTTTCAGAAACTGATTCAGTAAGTTAGGGAATTGAAATAAGGCCAGACCAGAAAATACAATTCTCACACATATAAAGTACAAACACATGCAAGGAGAATGGCGGCTGGATACAAGAGCTGAGATGAGTCCAGTGAGGGTTCCCAGTGCAGCAGAACCGAAAAACATGTTAAGGAAATAACCCAGAGCTTGTAGAAAAGTCTCCCAGCCTGTTACCGTGGAGTTGTCTGAGCGGGAAAAGAAACCCTCCGCTGTGCTGAAAAACAAAAAAGGGAGGAAAGTAACAAATTAAATCTCAGTGGCACTGTGATGCATTTAGTCCCGTAATATCTTCAGTTGACACTAGAGGGCAGAAACACTCCACCAAAATTAGGAGCTGGAGAGAGCAGGCATACTGCAACTATCCTGTTGGTTCAACTGAGATATTTGTACCATACATTTCAACTTGTTTCTTTATTTTCATCACAATAAGAAACAAACTGTAAGACAAAAGTTCCCAAACATTTACTGTGATCTGTGATTACCAGAAACACCAAAATCTCTTATAGCGTGACAAATGATTATCTTGGTGCTGGCACCAAAAATGTTGCATGTTGTGTATTTCATAAATATTAGTTTAGCTGGATTCACAGTTTACATCCTATTTATAATCACAATGTTTATTAACAGCCTTCCAAGGTAAAGCATTAGCTTCTGCGTGGCGTTTGGAAATGGCTGGGCCAAACTACATGATTGCTTTCTAAGAAAACCACTTTGTTGGGTGCTAACAATAAGCACACTGCCAGGGCTGCTCAGTCAGCCTATTTATTATTTATGCACTCATTTAGACCTCAGAGACACCCGGATACTTAAGATCACTTTGCACATTTATCCTGTAGTGAGTAGGAGAGATAAGGAGCAATAAAGGGAGTGCAGATACTGAAGCTAGTGTGTGAACAGGAGACCCGAACACTGTTTCTGTCAAACTTGTCTGTCAAGTTTCTGTCGCCTGTCTGAGGTAGTCAGTAAGCAGATAATAACAGTAGAAACTAGATAAACATTCTGAGTAGCAGATATTCTGAAGAAAATCTAAAGGTGTGCCAAGACAAACTTCAGTGATAAGTTCAGACATTGACCACTTTCAGCCTTCCAGCCACTGGGTTTCATCCTTTTCCCGATTTTGATGGCAGCCTGCTCACATCCAGTAATTTAATGTCTATAAAATCAAAATATATTGCTATTTCTATCCTCTTCAGTCTTACCCATGAAAGCAAAATGAGTCATCTGCAAAAACTAGGTCAAGTTCAAAGGTTGGAAAATGCCTGACATCAAAATTTTAAGCCACCGGTGTGTTACTGTTGGTGTGTTTAAGAGGTCTACTGCACTCAACCAAATAATTAAGCCTTGAGGACAATATAAGTCAGCACAAGAGCACATGAGTATATGTTTTAATATGAAAAATATCCCTCTCTCTCTCTCTCCTTGCTTTCTCCTCATGTAACCTGGTCGAGGCAGGTGGCTGTCCTATCTGAGCTTGGTTCAAGAATGTTCTTCTTGTTAGAATAGTTTTTTTTCTCCTCACTATTGCAAACATCAGTATTTAGTATAACGTGAGACAGCAGGCTATACAAATACATATGCCCCGAGATCCTGAGTTGAGTGCTGTTATGAATGAAGCGCTATATAAAGAAAACTGAACTGAAATTTAATTAAAAAAAATACTGAAAATGTAGGCATTTTATACATATACATCAGTAGATCTTTATTGTGTTACTTAATGATGTATTTTTCACAGAGTTGTATAGATTGTATATAGATTGTAACTCTTGTGGTTGGCAGATCATGCTATTGTTTCCTGTTTTGTTCAAAGTGCAATACACCACCCAATTTAGAAAAATGACAACTTGCTCATACAGCCTCTTACAGGATGTAAGAGCAAGTTGTTTGAAATATGCTTGTGAAGATTTTCGCAGTAATAACTGCATTATTACCTAATCCACCACCCATTCTCTCTCAAGACCCAATGTGAGAGAGGAGCTAAAGCCTCTATCACAGTGGCCATAGGATGAGAGGCAGGGTACACCTTGGCCAGGTTGCCAGTGTGTCCGAACATAAACAATGGCTAATGTTTATGTTTATTCTGTTAACTTCATGGTCTTCTTGTAAATGAAATGCCACCGTTTACTTTAAATGATCGCATTTCCTTCTCTTCTTTCGTGAACTCAATGGCCTTTGTTTCAAAATGGGAAAAAATGTTAAGCTTATTTTATGCACCAACAATATGATTGAATAAAATTAAACTGATCAGGAGAGCTGCAGTTCAGTAAGTGCTGTAATGGGCTAATATGATTTCAGCTAAAAGCAGGTACTGCTATTCTGATCCCACTTTATAGCTAGTATTTGTTTGCATTTTGTCTAACTGGTACCTGTAAAAGCAATTTGAATGAACTAATAGCAGTCCGTGCTTGTAACAAATGTTGAATTACTTTGAAAGAAAGTAATCTTAGAAGTGTAGTACTTGTGATGTTTTGAAACATGTAATTTTTTGCTGATTTCTATGAGCATTTGGGGATCTTTATTTGTTGTTATATGACTGCCACAGTAAATGTCTATTACAGACCACAAAATGCCACAAGAAATATCTTATCCCCCATGTGTCTAGTTTAATGGACCTTAATGAGGTGATCACAGTCAAGCAAGTTGGGCATACTAATATGTTTTCATTTGAAACAATTTTTACTATAATTAAACATGGGATCCAGTCAAGTGTTTTAAGAATTGAAACATTGAGACTTTTGGAAATCCTGCTGACCCATATTAGCTAGAAATTGTTTTAGTCTGAACAAACAGAAAAAGAGAGTTTTAGAAGCATCCATGTTCACTATTCGTCATACCTTGATTTGTGAAGCCCCTGTCACATAGAACTTTTCCAGTAGAAACACATTAAATCAGCCCTCTACTAACAGTGGTTAATTCAGCATGGATAAAGAATTACAGGGACTGCTGAACTTATCAATGCCAGCAGCAGCTATTGCTTTATCATGCTAGTAGTGCCTACATGCCAAGGTTATTAAATAAACCTCATCTGTACAGTGATCAATGTAAAAAGCTGTTTTAATATGAAAACAGAAGTTTGGATTTGGCCTCAGTTGCTGTTAGATTTTAAGACGCTATGTTGTGTTGTACATCTAACCCTTGTATAACATCTGCAGAGTGCAGACTCTATGCATGCTGTCCTTAGGCCTACTTTTTGATAAAGACTGGGAAAATGTAAATGTGCCAGTGTGTGCAATGGAGAATATTCAAGTCATGAAGGAGTGTCCTTACTTGGTGAGGACAATGGAGACAGCATCGTTGAGAATGCTTTCACCAAACACCAGCATATTAAGGACTGGGTCCACGTTGAGTGCATTGAATATGGCAATGGTAGCTACAGGGTCCACGGCTGAGATCAGTGAGCCAAAGGCAAAGCTACAGCAAAGTAGAAGGGAATGAGAACGATTTACTTCATTCATAAAAGAAATTAAGACACAAACACATGTGGGCAGTAAAAGAGGAAAAACATTTCCAAAATAAATAAGAGGAAGCAGGAGACAAGAAATATGATTTTTACTTTCTCTGACTTTAAAGGAGTCCGAATGCATACAAAGTAGCACACTTTAGTACTAGGAAAATAAAACATTAAAAGATTATCAAAAGTTTCCTGGGAAAAAAAACTGACAAAAAAACCAACTAAACAAAAAACCGCAGAAACAGGTGTAAAAATGGAGCAATTACTCAAGAAGTCAAGAGGCTGTATTGGGACGTTCCATCAGAAAATCTATTGAGCTATGTACCCTACATTCTAAAAAATCCCCCAAATGTAAACTCCTTTAAGTTATTTCTGAGTTATTTTCTTTGTTTCATTCAAAAACAAATAAAATACGTAGGCTAAAGTACTGCCGGAATGTGCTAGTTGCTAGAAAAAACACATGGGTGTGGAGTAACATGCTGTGTTTGTACTGGATATGTCTCTGGTAGGTGGATTATCCTGTTACTTTGAACTCCTAAAAGACAAACCCTTCAGATGTAGAGGGCACAGTTCAAACTAAGTAGGAAGAGGGTGTTATTAAGAATAGAGGGGGAAAAAAAGAATAAGATAAGATAATCTTTATTAGTCCCTCACGTGGGAAATTTGTTAATTTTCCCACGTGAGTAAGTTACACTAGTGAGTAAGTTTTGACCTTTTGTGGCTCATGTAAAAATGGTAAATTCAAAGAATTCACACTAGCAGAAAATGATCTCAGCTCAGTATGTGATTTCATCAGTGAAATACATGTTTAGTCCAAGACTAGGCTTAACACCTGTCAGCAAAACTGAGCCAAGTTTTATCTGACACAGAAAAATTCCATCACAATGAAGTAAGAAAGCTCACAGTAAATGCTTAGAAAAAAATCTCACCTATCAGTCATGGTCATCTTATAGATAACATCAGCCTGTGAGGAGGGTTATCAAAAAAAACAAAAAAACAAAACCCCAGATTGTTAAGCTGCAAGAAAACATCTGATTACGTCGATATCAGTGCTACAGATTTGTACAATAAGAAAGTGATAATGGTGATGCAGCAATAATTTATTTTTGAGCATATCCCATTAAACATTTCCTGTACTAACAAAACCTTGACAGAACATTGAAAATATTATATCATGAGGTCACATACTCTTTAACTGAATGAGGGCTGTGTGCCACGGGCCTGTGTTGATTACTAGATTAATAGAAACATCACCTGGCCAAGGAAATAGATGCCTCCTCCAACTATGAAGGCAGAGATAGCTGTGCCGATCACAGCAAAGAGGGTAATGGAACCAATGTTCTGGAAGAAGTTACCCTGAAGACACAAGAACATGCAGGTTAAGTATTAGATACTGCCAGCAAAAAAAATTATAGCATAATTTCACAGAGAGTTGTAAAAAACTAAAAAGACTGTGACCTTTTAGTTGTTTGGAAAAAATGAAGCCAGTTAATAATGTAAAAAATAAATAAAATATTGATAAAATAAAAACAAAGGGAGCAAAAACTCAATTATCAAAACAGAAAACACAAACAGGTGACCTGCTTAAGCCTCTTGCTGCTTTTGAATGATTTGTAGGTACTGCATTTGTAAATGTAACACACATACTAAAAGGCTCCAGCTTATTGCTGGGTTGCTCAGACTTTTGGTCTCATGAATCTTATTCCGTCACGCCTAAAGGTCAGTTTTGTCCTTTATAAATATATGTGGTGGTTTGTACTGTTCTAAGAACACGAGGGTGCTGGTTGTGTAAATCCAGCCTCATACACACACGTACCTTATGTAAAGAGTATCCAGATTCAAAGATGATGGGTGGCAAAAGCAAAAGGAAGAACATGTTGGGTCTGAACATTTCCTCCTCCTTTTAGGAAAATAAAAAACAAAACATTTTATTGGTAAATAAACTGCAGCAGAGAGGCGACAAAATGCTGCCTTTAACCTTGGATTAGAGCTGCAAACTGGTCAATAGTAACAAACTGATGAGGTACAAGTACAATTGCAAGTGTCATTACTGTAAAGTGAGACATGTGCAAGCATTGAGTCATAGTTTCAAATTTAAAGAAAACATTTGAAAACGTTAAAGGGAAATGTAACTGTGCTAGTCAAAGAAAAACAGCACTTAAATAATTTGGACTGTTACACATTTGACATTGTTAATCTAAACAGGAATTCTTAGCAATACTGTTAACGCAAAAAGTATGTACATGCCAGTAAATGATAAAACACTAACTTGTGGTTACACATTCAACAAACACTCCACATTATTCATCGGACACATGAAAGCCGGTACAGTGACCATCAGCTGACCTAATGAGTCATGGGGGAGGAGAAACGGTGAGGGCGAGGGGGACTGCCTGAGCTGTTATAGTTACAGCTCTTTATCTGACAAAACAAATTTGGATGTCGACTCCTCAACAATGAGCACACACACACACACACACACACACACACACACACACACACACACACACACACACACACACACACACACACACCCAACAGGTATTTGTCTAAGGACCGCCTGCCCTGCCTTCCTATTAGGCAACTCACCATTCTATAGAAGCTTTTAAACATGCTCACTTCAACATGCTGTAAACAGGCTGTGAGCTCATCGTTCATATAAACAAGAACACACACACACACACACACACACACACAGGGACCTTGGCTCTCTGATTATTTCAGCAAAATAATGCAATCTTTGTTGCTTCTCAGCTAACTGGGCCAGCCTCCAAGATCAGGCACAGGCATCATGTGCCCATGCCTTACGCTCTAGCTGCCAATGTGTCTGTGCATCATGCACCGTGTGTTCTTGTGTTAGCCAAAGTGTGTTTGGACGGGTGTGTCAACACACAGTATGCATTAATAAATGTTCATGCACAAGTTATATTTCTGAGCGGTTGACACGGCGGTTGCTTCTGTTAGAAAGTTTGAAAAAGGCAGAGCCATATTTACAGCACTCAGTCAACAATCTCCCTCTTTGTATTATGAAAGCCTGTCATGACGGCTGGTTGAACCTGAATTTCAATCCCAACAACCCCATTAGCAGATGGACGTTTAGACAGTTATTTCCACACTTGATGTGGCTTTCCTGGAAAGTATTGCAACAGGCCGGCAACACCTGAGTGCGTAACTTTTTTCTCACATACACAATCCCATTCCACAATCCTCCAATTTACCATTTGAGACACTATTTTTATAGAATTTGCTATCAAACACGATAAGTAGTTTATTAACTACTTATTTTTATTAAGTAGTTAATAAAAAGGTTTAAGAACTTTTCAATTAAAATATGCCAGCATATTTTAATTGAAAATATGCTGGCATAACTTCTTGCATAATCTTCTGCTTTTAGGTATTTGTTTTTTCCCTTTCTAAGTAATTATTTAGAATTAAAAGAGTATAACTGGAGTGATATAAGATGAGACAGAACCACAAAAAAAGAAACCAAACGTGTGGGTGCAGGAGCAGTCATTTTAGTTCAGACGGTAAATTTCTCAATATCAACAAAACCATGGCTACAAGCACAGAGGGTCAAGCACTGAGGACAGCCTGCGGAGGATGTACTGTATGCTTATGCTAAAAGGCTATGCCCTTGCTTACTTTGTTTTTCCAAAACATTCAAATTTCAGGAAAAGTAGACCAACTCTTGCTTCCAGGTTACCAGTTTCTCTCGACATTTAGGTCAAGCAGAAGTCTTCAGGCCAGGTGCTCAGGAATGAATATTAACACCAGAGACACATGAAAGTATGCCATGCGTGCACTGCGACCTGACGTCTACCACTGTACTCCCAAGGCACCAATGCACGTGTTCCTTTAATGCTAATAAAAATGCCAACTGGGAGGACTGAACAAGTACACATTGGTTTTTCTCTACACATACCTCAAAGGATTCTCATTACTTTGCAGGTAAGAGACTGGTTAAAAGTGGAGTGCAATAAATAATATTTATCAATGAATAAAACAATTAAATAAATTGTTAAATAAAACAGTCTAAAGGAGAAAGAATTGTTCTTTAGAATTTTGGGACAAACAAATGTTGTTGGGCGTTACATTTACACTGACTGACAAAGCACTAGACTTTAGGCAAGATAGCACTGCAATCTCCTCCTGAAACTGGAGAAAGTTATGGACTGATGAGGAGTAATGAGATTTCAGAAGCTGAAAGGAAAGATGAAATGGATAAAACCAGAAAGCTGACGATGGGTATACTCGGGAGAAGAGCTGATACAGAGCTTGAACTAAATGAGAAAAGATGAATGCCAAAGATGAAGAGAACACAGTTAAAAGAGAGTTGAGAGATAACAAAAAATATGAGTGCAGATGTTGAAGAGACCTTCATTTATAGTACAGGGTCCCTGGAGGCTTGATTTTGACAACCGGTGAAATCACCACATAAAAAAAAGCACAAAAAAGCCCCTAAAACCACAATTAAAACTTCTCTCATTCTGTCGCTCTCTCTCTCCGTGGCGTGGGAGACATCTAATAAAATATGTGCAGCCCTTTGGGGCTAAAACACACCACTGCTGCCACTGAAGCAAAGTGACAAGCCCAGATAGGACAATACAGAAAAGCTTAAACAGAGAGAGAGGTCTTGTTTGGAGTACAAATATTCTTGTTTATCTCTCTCTGTTTTGGCGATGAGACAAATTTCTACGATTGTAATACTTAATACCAGCATGCTACTTCCACAATCTGTGTCAGAAAACATGGGAGAGATGGGGGGGATGAAGGTAAGTATAAGGAAAAAACAGAGAGGCCTTCCCTGCATGTGCTAGAAAAAAGCACACAGGAAAAGGCTCTCTTTGTATGGTGGGTTGTAGTGAGTGCACTGAAGATAGAAAGCTCAGTTGTCAAAAGCAAAGACAGCAGATCGGTGGTAAAAAGGAAAGAGCAAATCCAGCAATAACAGGATGCTGCTGCCTGAGGGAGTTGTACACCCTTCAGGCAGGGTATAGGGCAGTCCTCCAGGCTGGCGAGATTAACCAAGTGGGCCAGCTGTAGAAATGCTCTAGTTGGATGAGGTGGCGCCAGCCTTACAGGCAGCTACCAAAAGACATTGATCAGGGAGAACAGATCCCTTTAATTAATTATAAAAATAAAGCACAAACCTACAAACAAATGTACAGTTTCAAAACAGCTGCAATTAAAAGTAAACAATAAAAAAAAAAAATGCTTACAGAAGCCCAGTTCTGCCACTGGCAATCTTACTTCAAACTGGTTTCATCGTGCTTCACGGAAGCTTTTTAAAAAACAAATAGGTCAGACATAATTCATTTGCATTGTGTCCTAGGTCTTTTCAGGTCTCAAATGGGCTATAAACCACTTAGCATATCCATGCTCCAGCAAAGAAGCAGCTGCAAGCCATAGTGTAATTCATATTACTTTACTACTATTGAAGTCACTGCTGCCTAGACATAGACAGGAGAGCAGGCTTGTTTGCTACAACTTAAACACAAATACAGACATAGCAGTCTAGAGATTTACAGGACTGGGGCAATGTGTGGAAAGGGGCTCCAGGGGCTCTGGTTACTAATGTAGATGACTCAGCAATACCCTGGGGGCTCCAAGCTTAAAAGACAATGGGACCCTGTGTGCAAGAAACATTGGCATAACCTGTCCTCTTTTCCTGCCTCCCTTTCACTCTGCATATCCTTCCCTGTGCCTCTCCTGTTCACTTGTTTTCTAACTCACTGGCAGAGAACAGGGAATGTTAATTAAAGGGTCCGAGAACTGCGGGGGGGAAAAGGCTTGTGGGGGGGGGCATACCAAGCACAAAAATGGTGCATGTCACAGGTCGATAACAAAGTTTGCATGATATGAATGATGACATTTGTGACAACAGGAACCAGGAAATTAATGAATGAGAGAAGAAAGAAATACGACGCAAAGATGAAAAATGAAAGCAGATGTTTTGGGCAGGTGTGGGAAGGGATTTTCTATGGAATTTGTTGCATTACAAGTTACAAGACTGTGCATTACATAGGAATGCAACTGCACTAAATATGATCAATCACTGTATCTATCCAAAGTATAAAATGGGCAAAGGTTTTAGAGAATACTTTTGTATATTTTTTGTGCGTTTGTGGGAATGTAATTATTTTACTCCACTCTAAGAAAATCAAGCAAAACTAAGAACCACACATTTTGAATCTGAGAGCAGTGAGTGCAGCGTGGAGATAAGAAAGGTTGCTATGGGTTAAGCTGTGGACATGCACTGCATATGTGTATTTGTTTGTGTGCTTGCAGTGTAGACAAATGTGATTATTTTACCTAATGCTAAAGTAATCAAAACCAAAAAAAGCTACATTTTAAATTTGGACCAAGTGCAGTGCTGACAGAAGAAAAAAAACATGTTGAAACCCAGTAAAACTATACCTTCCAGTTGGCCAGTTCCTGGAACTCAATGATCTTAATGAAGCCTCCCATTAGAATCCCTGGAAAGAGTAAGGAAATACCAGTGTTTGAAAAAAAAAAAGTTTACTACTTAATTTCATGAAAATCACGCAACACATGCTATTTTAGTGGTTTACAGTAAATACCTCATAAATGTCATCATAGTTCAATTATAACTTGTTTAAAAGAGCTTTGGTTATACTTTTGTCTTTGAGAACATCCTGCTGGGGCTTCAGTTCTCTTTCTACACAACCCAGCAGAACATTAATTAAAAGGGTGATGAAACACAAAGCTTTGTAAAGAGTCGAGAAAAGGAGATAGATAAGATGAAGACAGAAATTAAACACGAGCCTCAAAGCTGTGTGTAAGTTCTAGATATATTGGCAGATGGAGAGTGATAGTGCAGAGGAAGACATACAAAGAATAGATGGGGAAAAAGGAAGTGATGAGGAAGGAAAAGCAGCCTTTTCTGATTTGTAAGCAGTGTGTTATCTCTCTTCAGCAGAGTCCCCTGTGACGAGGCCTGTCTTATATGCAGCAAGCAGGTCGTGCAAAAGCAAAAGGCCTTCAGGGTGAAGACAGATGGGTGTCACTGAATTATAGCGAGTGTAACTGCACAGACATGTAAAGAGGAAGCTGGTGGAGAGAATTAGAACGAGAATTAACCTAAATCGACTGCACAGAGGAAGCAAAGCTGCACCTCAGGAGAAAAATGAAATACATCTTGTTTTTTTTTTTGGTTTTTTTTTTTAAATTAAGTACTTCTTAAATATTGAATAAGGCTGCAAATGGCACCAATGAGTTAGTGTTTGCTCATCTTAAATCACACAGACAACCTAAAGAAAAATGATTTCCCTTAGGTCGTCTACCCTTTGTTTCATTTTGTTGCATAACACAGAAGAAAATTGAGTCTCTCTGTGTGTATAGAACATATGAGTAATATATGAAGTCTTGTGAAAAACGAATTACCCCCCCCCCCCCCCTTAATGCTGCCATAAGAATGAACATAAAAATGAATAGAATAGACTTTTACTGTAATTGTACATGTACAACAAAAGAGGTAATATGTCTGATTAACTGTTTATCAGCAAGTGTGTGTTACCTCTATAAAAGCTGAAGCCTGGGATGTTAACCCAAGTGCTACATCTCAGACACTACAGCCCTGAGTGAAGCGTGTTAGAAAAAGACTGAACAAATACCGCTTGCTTTTAACAGCTGCCAGGAGAAGCCACTTCTCTTTAAAAATGATTTGATCTTGTTTTGCAGCCACAGGATCTGGGTACCATGCTGTTGTGGAGTCAACTGTGAACTCCTCTGTTTACCAAAGTATTTTTGCTTTAAATATGTGGCTATCTACATGAAAGTTAAAGGTTGGCCAAAATTGGTTCATGGAAAAGGACTGAATGGCTGAAAAAAAAGAAAAAAAGAATCAAGGCGCTGCAATGGCCCAATCAAAGTTCAGATGTCAACCTGATTGCAATCCTTAACAGAGCTGTGCGTGAAGAAATTCCAGCGAAATTCAATGAGCTGAAGCAACGTTGTAAAGAAATTCCTCCACAATGCTACGAGAGACTGTTCATTTATACAAAAATCAATTACTTCCAAGTTTTTGCTGGAAAGGTTCTTCTACAAGCTACTGACTCATGTTTTTAACAAGAATGCAAAGACATCTCAACGTTTAAAACAATCCATATGCTTTGGTGCAATTCATCTACTGTCTGAAATAAGCCATTTCTGCTCTTCTGCCTTTAAGGCCACACCGATTTGAAGGAAAATTACTTCTGTTTGGCTGCTCCTCACAAACAGAAGGTTCAAACATTAGATGGCTGAGGCTGCACTGCCATGAGCTCTTAATATCCAATTGAGGATTACCCTCTTTGACATAATAAAGTTCCTTACAGAACGTTCATTGTAAAATGCTAAAATTCAGATAAGTCTGAAGGCTAAGTGTTTTATCTAAATTAGGCAGGGCAAGTTTATTTATATAGCAAAATTCAACAGCAAGGTGATTCAAAGTGTCTTACAGAGACATAACAAAACAAAAACAAATAAAAAGGATGATTTAAGATGAAAAAAAGGAGCAGTAGATAAAATCAGTAGTTAAAATATAAGTTTTGAAATTTAAGCTTAAAAATAAAACAATGCGAATTTGGTGCTTTATTCAAATGCAGCTGAGTCAGGTGAGTCTTCAAACTGGATTTAAATAAACTGAATGTTTCAGATGATCTGAGGCTTTCTGGGAGTTTGTTCTAGATATATGGAGAATAAAAGCTGAATGCAGCTTCTCCGTGTCTGGTTCTGACTCTGGGAACTGATAAAAAACCGGATCCAGATGACCTGAGGGATCTGGAAGGTTCATACTGGGTCAGGAGGTCACTGATGTACTTTGGTCCTAAACCATTCAGAGCTTTATAGACCAGCATCAGAACTTTAAAGTCTATCCTCTGACGGACAGGCAGCCAGTGTAAAGACCTCAGAGCTGGACTGATGTGGTCCACTTTTTTGGTCTTAGTGAGGACTCGAGCAGCAGAGTTCTGAATGAGCTGTAGTTGTCTGACTGATTTTTTAGGTAGACCTGTAAAGATGCTGTTACAGTAATCAAGCCTGCTAAAGATGAATGCATGGACTAGTTTTTCCAGGTCCTGTTGAGACATCATATTGTCTTAATGTGTTTTTCTAAGTTTAGGTCTGAGTCCATCACTACACCCAAATTTCTGGCCTGGTTGGTGGTTTTTAAATTAAATGGAAATATGTTGACATAATATAATTTTTTTGGTGAACCTCCATTAATGTAAACATAAATATGACAGATAACAAGAAATAAAATTCTACTTTAATTACTTGGACAAATACACTTATGATGTTAAAATTTTAGTATGATGCCAAATGCAATTACAAATATAATACATAAGCAGTACTTACCTAAGGACACAACAGCCACACTCTCTGGAAGAAAATGCAGCTTGAACTTGATGAGCAGGTGCACCAATATGATGCAAATACCTGGGGGTGAGTGTTAAGAGAAACATACATCCATGTTAATAAAATCACACCGTCTCCCAAATATTACAGTATTGTCATCTTTTCTCAAGCTGCCTTCCTTCCAGTAACCAAATGCACAGGGATGTCAATGAGAGACGAAGAGTACCATTGAGCTCCAATTAAATTTCTTAATAATTTAATTTAATTTCTTGGACACTGAATCCAGGAGAGATTTACTGATTAAACCTGAATTATTAGTCATATGGGAAATGCTGAATTAAATGGCCTGTATTTGTATAGCGCTCTACTTAGTCCCTAAGGACCCCAAAGCGCTTTACACGTTCAGTCATCCACTCATTCACACACACTGGTGACGGCAAGCTACATTGTAGCCATAGCCGCCCTGGGGCGCACTGACAGAGGCGAGGCTGCCGGACACTGGCGCCACTGGGCCCTCTGACCACCACCAGTAGGCAACGGGCGAAGTGTCTTGCCCAAGGACACAACGACCGAGACTGTACAAGCCGGGGCTCGAACCGACAATCTTCCGATTACAAGTCAAACTGCCAACTCTTGAGCCACGATCACCCCGAGGCCAAATTCATTCATGCAGCAAGGTAATGAGAGGCAACGTTACAACATATACAACTATGTGGCTTCTAAACTGCTCTCTGAGATAATTTTTCCATTTTCCTAGTTTAGTAAACATTTTTTTCCATATGTTTCTTTAAACCAATGAGATGTTTTCTTAGTTTACAACTAAAACTGCATGCTTTCGCAGTGTAAATCAGTCTAAATAGTAAGTACATGTGTCATTCATGATAGTATCTTGGTTTATAATCTGACAGCGAGATAGTGGACTAATGTGCATAATGGCTACTTTGGATGGTACTTCATGTCCTTTCAGTGTGTAACCACATCCTCTATATGCACTGGTATCATCCTAGATCCCCATCTACAAACTTGATTTAATAAAACACTAAATTGGTTCTCCATTATTATGGGTACGGGATGAATTATGCATGCTTTGTTAACCACAAGATGCAGATTTCCTGCTGTAAAACAATTTACTTCTTTTGGTCTATCCTGTTTGCTCAGACAAACAGTGATCTTGACAGACAATATGGAGTCAGACTTATTCGGTGATGGGTGAAAACACACTAACCAATAACAAGCAGGCTGAAGAATATGGTCATCCCACTGGACTGTTCTTCTTCTTGGGCCTTAACCCCTGTCTGCACTGGCAGAATGGGCTTGACTGTTGGGGGTGCCGGGGTAGTTGGCTTGACAGTAGTTGTTGTTGAGTGAAGGGTGTCATTGTAGTAGTTGTCGGTGGTGTCATTGGACTTACTGCAAGGCGACAGACAGATTAGATTCAGAGGTGACTATGTCAGTTATCTCAATATGGCTCAGTTACGTCTTGCATTTAAACAGCTGCCATTTTGATCTAGTCTAAGTTTAAGTTAGGTAGAGCTGAATGGAGCACATAAAAACATTTACCCAGTTTAAACAGATGGGATACAGATTTTGTTTTGGTGAAATTATGTTTGTCTATGTATTTTTGTACTTGTAATATTAGAAAGTATAATATTTATTTGGCATCCATACAAAAGATGATTAGGCTTGTACCGTGTACAAGCCAAACTACTGAAACTACTTCTAGCTAGGTACAATATGCCAAGTTAATCCAGAGAGAGTACTGAAATTAGTTTTTGCCGTCTCTGACCTGACCGATGACCCATCCTTCTGTAATTCGTTTGAATCGAGGTTCGAACCATGTTCTGTTTCATGGTTTTCTACTGACTGCCCTTCCTCGGCTATAATATTGTCCTGTTGGTTCACATTTCCTCCATCGTCATCTCTCTCATGCAAGGCAAGTGAGTTTTCCCTCTCTGCTCGCTCTGACGCACAAAAACTTACGAACAACAGAAAAAAGGACAAGACTTTAACAATAACGCCTCTCATCCTCAACCGACTTTTTTAAACATTAAAGCTACGTTTTGTAATTAAAAAAAGATCGTCTGTTTCATGTCGACAGCTCCATGTATCTGTTGACATTTCGACTCTACTTCCGGTTAAATCTTTTGCTGGGAGTTGTAGTTTTTTTTAGCTACCGGGCAAGGCGGTATTAACTAAGGTTAAGGGAACATTCAAAAGTTGTTGATGTGTTCGTTTTAAAAAGATAGATATAGATATTTGGTCCCGTGAATAATTCAACTTTCATGTGTACATACGAAATGTTGGCGTTTACAATTCTTGTATTTCCACTTTCCCATGAGCCATTGTAATCTAACGTCAACCGTCTTCTTGGTGCTTCGTGGGTATTGTAGTTTTATTGTGGCATGCGCTGTTTGCGAAGTACCAGATGTGTATTACATAACACTAAGACACCTTCCACCTTGTAGTCAGTCATATAAGATACCTGCGAAGATTGAGCTATCTATAAAAAGAAAAAAAAATAAATGGTTTGCTCAAATACGTAATAGAGGTCTGTGCTTTAAATGGACAGACTTTAGGGCTTCTAGGTTAAAAATAGTCTTGTATTTACATCCAAACAGTGGTCACAGTATACTCATGGAAGGAGGGAGTGGACATCCAGTATTTACATCCCCTATGATTTTTTTTTAAATCCCAATATTGCTAATAAATTATCCAACTGTCTAGCTCAAGTAGTGCTGTGAAAAGCTCTTTAACCATTACGCCATAACGGGTGCAACGTCTATCGAAGCGGGCATCTTATTCGAATTTTTTCTCGCCGGTGTTACGTCGGTAAACGTCGGACGCGTACATATTTGCTAGGCCAGAGCTGAGCTGTTGTGAACGCCCACTTCAGCTACTGCTGCTTTTTTTTTTTTTTTTTTTTTTTTTTTTTTTTGCGGAGGGACAGCTCCATTCATAGGGCTGGGCAGGCGAGGCAAGGCAAAACGCAGGAGCGGCAACACCATCGGCGACTAGTGTGAAACCCAGATGATGGTCTCACACTAAGTGTATCAGGCCAGTTCAAAGCGTGCTGCCGTTATCAGACCTTTCTTCATTGGACCCGCAGCGAACCTAAACCAAAAACAGTAATGGAATTTAAGTGCATTTCCTGAAAATTGGTGGTCCTATACTCGCCCTGCCGCGGAAATAGACGGACTTCCTAGACGCCTGGCTCATCGCTGCCGCAGCCCTACCACTCCACTCGGCTCATTTAACCCACACAGCCACCGGACTACTGGCTCTGGCATCTGGATACATCGAAAAGGATCTGCCATTGTTTTAGAAACGCGAACGTGCCTGTGTGTGCTTCTGTTGCCTGTATAATGCCGACACATTTGCGGTTCCGGAGAAGGTCATTCCTTGGGCTTTTATTCCTTTTTACGCTGTCCACCTCGGCACTGTATTTCATCTACTCCGCCCCCGGAATCGGTAAGTCAAGTCAAATTGATGAATTTATTCCAAAAATTGTAGGTGATGAAGATGTAGTGAGGTTGTTTGTATGGGCTGTTAGGTCATGTGTGACAGCTTGGCTGAGAAAAGACGTTGCCATGCGCCTGTACTCATCTTCCAATCTATGATGATGATGATGGCCATCTGGGTTGCTGGAGCTCAGACTATAATATCCATGTACCTGGACACTATAATAATAGTATTACTGATGAGCGTGTCTATTATATTCATCCCGATGTTAGCAGGCCTAACGGCTATGATTATATTGCTCATCGTATCGTCAGGGACCACAGAAAAAAATGTGATATTTTGGCCCTCATCTCAGATACCCTGATGTCACTGATAGACTTATCAACGCCGAGTCATATTAATTTTACAGTTCTTTCTCTCTTTTTTTGATATACTTTATGAATCTTGGATACATGAGCCTTAATGACATCTGCGGTGTCAACCTGAGCATAGGGATCACTTACAAGCGAGTCATTCCTAGATCATATGCCGCCTGTTAGTCACATGCAATTGTGTAATATCACATGTCCTGAATACCTCCTATAATTAATTCATTAACGTTTCCCATCATCTCCACCCTTCTCTTCTTCTTTTACTCTCTGTGTGCCTTACTGAGTGTGTGTGTGGACATCCCCGTCACCTCAGCATCTGGCACATCCTTATTTTAGGGCCTTGTAGCTTCAGCCGTGGCCCATTCATCCTATCAGCCTGGATAACTAGGCATGCTATTTTGGACTAACACCAGCTACCTAATTTTAGTTAATTCTTTCGCGCTTACCTTGATGTACACTTAATTAAATTTGGACTTTTACCTCCGCTTACAGTAAGTTTCCACTAATTAGCTTTAAGAACATTGACAAACCTTAATATCACCCAATAAAATATGGACCTTGCCAACAATTGTTCCTTTAGCTGGACTGACAGATATGGTAAGAAGCATTTATTGTCACTGTTTACAGGGTGCAGTGAAATTGCAGGTGCTCTGACAGTGACATTACAAAACACATGCATGCATCCATCCATACATAGGCTATGCCCAATCATACACACGATCATTTTCAGCCTGTCACAAAACCATATAGCATAAGGGGATAAAAAAAAAAAAAAAACAAAAACAGAAAAGGCAGGCTAAAATACAACGTTTTTTTGTAAATGAGGAGCAAAATCGTGGCTTTGAATATTATTCTATATTTAGACAAGGAGAAGAGGAAAGTAAACAGACATTTTTGAGGAAGTCAAGACTGCAGTTAAAAGTGCTTAAAAGTTAGAAATACTTTGATGCTTGGCTATTTACTGACTGGATGTCCTGTTTGGACTAACTGTGCTGGTAGTTAAAGCCAGGCTCTCTTAAAGCATAGTGAAGTAGTAACTGCTTGGTTTAGTTCTATTCTTAGATGTCACAAATCATCAATCTGAGCCAAAATAAACCAAGAGATTGTTTGTCTGAAGAACAGCTTCTTTCCTTTCTTTTCTCCGTGTTTGAATAAAATCGCAAGACAATTAGTTTTTCTACCCTCCCACCACCACCACCACCACCACAAAAAAGAGGATGGCATAGAATGTAGTGGACTTTTGTCTTTGCTTATTATAAGTTTCCACTAATTAGCTTTAAGAACATTGACAAACCTTAATATCACCCAATAAAATATGGACCTTGCCAATAATTGTTCCTTTAGCTGGATTTTAAAACGCTGACGGATATGATAAGAAGCATTTATTGTCACTGTTTACAGGGTGCAGTGAAATTGACGACATCGATATTCGCCTAATAAAATATGGACTTTGTCTCCAATTTGTTCCACTAATTGGATTTATGGACGGTGAGAGAGATGTCACTGCTCACAGGGTTGCAGCAACATTACAAAACACATTGTTGCGTATGTATGGATACATGCAGTCATGCGCATGATCACTTTCACAAAACTATACAGCCAAAGAAAAGAAAAAACAGTCAAGACAGGATGACATGAGGCGTTTGCATGTTTAATGTGTAAATAAGGAGCAACAGCATGGCTATGCATACATAGATAATTTCCATATGATACAGAATTATTTGGTTTTTTTTCTTCTCGTTTGACTAAAATAGAAAGACAAGCTAAGCTGTAGTGCCTCTTCACCTCACTGTACAATACCTTGTGCAATACTTTTTGTAAATAGTCAATGGTGCAATAGACCTCAATACTTGAAATGTGCAATTCACTTGTATTTTTATATTTATTCCTATTTATTCTATTTATCCCCTTCGTATATTTTATTTATATTTGTCTCTGTATTTATATATGTGTGTGTGTGTGTGTGTGTGTATGTATGTGTATATATATATATATATATATATATATATATATATATATATATATATATATATATATATATATATATATATATATATATATATATATATTCTGTAACTGTAACTTCTGTCGGTGCTGTGCTTTTTGGAAATCGAATTTCCCAGAGGAACCCACCCGAGGGATTAATAAAGTTCTATCTTATCTTATCTTATCTTATCTTATCTTAATTCCACTACCAACACTACCACCAACATTACAACCAGCACAAAAAAAAGATGACATAGAATTCATGTGATCCAACTGTAGCCTTTCTAAAACATCAAAGAAAAAGCTTTTACTTCTTCCTCATCTAAATGGATATTGATCTATTCACCTTTTTTACAAGCTTTGGACAACTTAATCAATAATCAAATCAATTCTCATATGGAGAAAACATTGCTGACAGGAATAGCCTGTGTTGGGTCTGAGTAACAGAGACCAATGATTTCTCTAAATGTGAAAATCCTTCATTTAGTTGACTATTTTCCAGCTCGAGCATTGATGGTGTCTGGTAACTGACAGAGAGCTGCACATGCCTGTATTCATCTTCCTAGGTGTCAGCTATTGTGTGGCTGTAATGGTCACATGGATTAATGGGGTTTGGTTTAGAAGCAGAACAAGAACCAGAAGCGCCAGTCTATTAATTATAGATGGTAACCAGGAAAACAAGGCAGCTTTGCTGCTGTTACTAAAAGCCTCACTTTAGTCTTTTACACTTGGGGAGCCTGGGTGAGCTCTGGCAGCAGACCTTAACTGAAGGTTTGTCGATAGTGCTTAAAAAGGGAGTGGTTTTGTTCTTTATTTTTAATCATATGTTGTGATCTTTTACCTTTTACTCACTGGCAGTGTTATTGATTCAGAGACATACGCAGAAGTTTCACATTCTGTGGTCAGTGATGCATCAGTGAGCTTACACATAAGTATAAATTGAACATCTGAAACAATGACACAATGATACAGTTCGAATGAAGTTTCCCCAACAGAATGCATCATTTTGAATGGCTTTAATCTCTTGGACCTACGTGCCTACCTAAAATAAGTTGATAATAATATGATACAGACAAGTTTGAATGATAAATCAGCAATCAGACATACAAAATGCTGTTACCTGGTGTGTATACTCTGAGTATTAAAAACTGTCGGGTTGACATTTTAATGTTAGTGTTGATCTGATAAACTGTGACCACACTCTCCACATTGTAGTCTGAACTTCCCTTAGCTTTGACCACATTTTAAAGATTTGAACATTGAAAATGCAGTTCTCAGAATGTTTTTCTGTGAGACGGCTGCTACATTCTACACAAATAATCCAAGAAAATACTTAGGAGTACCTTTACTTTTGCAGTTGTTTTCTCCCAGCATGCAATGTGCGTTTAATAAGTTAAACAACAAAATCCTGTACCATTAAGCAACACGTATGACCATCTTTCCACCCCTTGATAAATGTATGAAATACATCATTTTGGGCTGCCACACATTTTAATGTGAACTGAAAAGTAAATCAGAATAGTTCAGAGTATAGAGAGGAAATTTCACAATTAAAAAGGGCAAGAGGGTTAGGAGGGGAAATGGAGAGGGGAGGATGAAAGAGCTGAACTGAGCTCCTTTCCTTCTGCTGGTTTGCACATTGGGGAACCCATCCAGAGCACCTGAACAGGGCTTCCTATGATACTCAGGTGGCTTTAGTGCACCATGCCCCAATTTCACAGCTTACTCTCTCTCTCTTTGTGCACTTTCTCCCTCCCTCAGTTTCTCTGTCTGCATGTACTCATATGCACTGATACCACATCCTCTATGTTGTCCCTGACCACGGATGCTGACTGACGCAAACTGGGGATGCAGGGCACAGCTGGGCCCGATAGAAGCAGTTTATTTAATTAAAACATGTGAGGATCCCACTGGAGCGAGCGCTAGGGAAGACACAGCCTCTATTTATAGGTTTGAACACCGACGCGCACACACACCTCCATATCCAGGGAGAGCAAGGAAGACAAGAAACCAGGTGCCTCTCTTTGACACTGGAGACCCTGTTTACCCTTCCATCAATATGGAAAAGTGCAGGCGAAACTCCTTATGTAATGACATTTCCATTTTACCTTGTACCTGATTCAAATCTAGGTGTGCCCTTATGATAGTACACACCTTGACAGTGTGTGTCATTCATGTTTTTTTTATAATGTAATAATAAGGTATACTTTATTGATCCCCGTAGGGAAATTACTCCTCTGCATTTAACCCATTCATCCAGTGAAGCAGTGGGCAGCCACCAATACAGCGCCCGGGGAGCAGTGTGTAGGGACGGTACCTTGCTCAGGGGTACCTCAGGGTAGCCGTTCAGTGGAGTTGAACCCCCGATCATAGGGCAACCACTCTACCTACTGAGCAATTCCTGCCCCACACATCCTCTCGGCTGCACAAGAAATATTTGTCTTGCCCTAACTAAGTATTTAGAATTTCTAAGTGTAGACTGTCAAATCTAATTTGAATTTGCTAAAATAATCTATAAAAAATATGTTTTTTTGTTTTCTTTTGTTTTTTGTTGTTTTTTAGCAATATCTGCAGGATTAATCTTTTCTTTCACAGAAACATGCTTCGCAAATCATAAAAGGTTTCTTTTTAAAAACTCGTAGAAACTCATAAAAGAAGTCATGAATTAGGTGTGAATCTTGAATCATATCTTTTGCAATGTAATGACATCAGTCAAGCAATTTCTTATCTTGTGCTAATGAAAACCATAACTTTCATTTGCAAAACACATTTTAGCATATTTGAATTTCAGCATATTGGTAGTTTATGGCTACACATTTAAATTATGTAACATGTGGCGTTTTGTGTGTTTAAAAACGTATATATTTATTGCTATAGAATTATTCCCAGTGAATGTCAGTGGAAATGTAATTAAAAAAAATCTATTTCTTGTAGCTTATTTTCTTACAATAGATCACCACTTGCAGAATGCATTTGCAGTTGATAATCTAACTTCAATCGCAATGTCATCCTTGATCGCTTTGCAGTAGTACTATAAATGGCCTGCAAATGGCCTGCATTTGTATAGCGCTTTTCTAGTCCCTAAGGACCCCAAAGCGCTTTACACTACATTCAGTCATTCACCCATTCACACACACATTCACACACTGGCGACTATAGTATGATAAATAAATGCTGATGGCATTCTCCCCACCCTGTCTCAAGAAATTACTTGCAGAAGGACCACCTTCTGAATTTTTGCCTGGCATTGTGCCCTTTCATCACTTTACGGGCAGAGCCATCAGGGTAGTTCTATGTTGTCATGCTGCTTGCAGTGTGTTTCTGAGAAAGCTGTTTTCCCAGAGCAGTTTCCATTTCCTCTGGCCACGCCCACTATGTGTTTCAAGTGCAAACTTGTATGATTCACTTATATGCATCTATTTGTTTGTGCAGCCACTTATAGCCTGGAAAAGTTTCCAACTTAAGTTTCTACCTTACTTCGGGATCATTTGAATCCTAATTTGAGTAAAAAATTACTTCTGAGGTGGGAAGGTTTATGGGAGGAAGATTCTTATAATGATAAGACAGATAATATTTTTAAATTTGCAGTTTGGAATTTCTAGGGAAACCCACATTAGGTCTGCATAGTACATGTTTGTAACAACAACAACATGTTCAAATGCAGCCCTGTTACTCTAGTCTGAATGGGGTAAATCATTAATTTTGTCAAGGTGCTTTAGTTCATTATGCTTAATGGATTTGTTAAATCGGTACTTTGACTAAGAACAAACAGGCAATTGATGAGCATTTTAAGTACCACTAGAAGAATTAAAATCCAAATAAGTACTAGTTGTAGTAAAACTGCCTCTGTTAAGTCTTGTATTGTTGGTGTTTATACTCAGAGTTTAAAAGCATGGCTGATGGTAACCACAGAACTAAAAATTGGCTGTACTCCAGTAGAGATCCACTTGTAATAATAACAGTGTTTGTGCACTGCAGTGTTAAGTGAGTGTGTATGTGCGTGTGTATTTAAGTGCAAGTGAGTAGAGTTGTCTGTGGAAAATGCGGCCTGTTGTGCTTGATGGGTCGGTTACTTCTGTGCTGATGCTGGTGTCTCAATGTTAATGCCTGTGCTTCTCTGGCACTCTTAAAGCAATTTATCCTGGTCCTAGAGGCCCAATGTAGTACTATTCTTACTCCCTCTAACACCCTCCTGCTACATGAAGTTGCTGGAATTAGCCAGCAACCTCAGGCTAATTTCCAGAAGCTAGAGAGAGCCAGGGTGAAATATTAACTGTGTGCCAAGCTGCCTCAGGTGGGTTTCATTGTGAATAGACAAGCGTGCTGAATAGGGATTAATTATGTAGCTTTAACTTTTGTGACTCTCTTTAGACAGTTGCAAATGGATGTCTCTGATTTAATAGTAAGTAGAAAACTGTATGAAATCTAAACACACACAAAGTTGAATGCCTGAGAGTCCAGACACTAAAATTCCTCTACTTTGGTGTTTGACATTTTCACTGCAGTTGCCATGGTTCCCTCAGGACTTGTTCCCATCCAGGACTGACTAGTTTTTAATGTCACAGGAACCAAAGAGACATGCCATCCTGCTTCCCATGATGGTCTGTATGATGACAAATCCTCATTGATACAGCCATTATAGTAATTTGGGATTTTTGATAGAGACATCTCTTTTGGATTGAGATTGTATAGATAGGACCTCTCAGTAAACTTCAATAGAACTAGTATAAATAAAACAAAGTAACCCTGATGGGTCAGAAGAGCGCTTGCCTCAATATTTCAATAAACACATATAAATTTTGTTTATTTTCATATGTGTAAATGCATGTGCAGAGATAAAGGACATGTGACTTAAAACTCTGCCACTGCAGGAAGCAGTAAACAAGATTAAATTGATTAAACTGTAAGCGCAGTGTATCCTGATACATGTTTATTGTGTGATATTCTTTACATGGCATGTTTGAGTGAAGTTTTCAAAATATAATAAATATAAATATATTGACAATCAGTGTCCAGCCTACTACTGGTCATTCCTGATCTTTCTAATTTCCTTTATCGATAAATACAACTTTTACATACGGGTTGCTGACAGTAGTGTGAAAATACCAGTCATCAGTTCCAGATATGTCACCAGATATTCTACTAAGATATTCATGTACACCTCTCTAGGACTTACTCTACTTTGCCTACTCTCTGTAACTAGTGAAGTAGAGTAATGGTTTGGTAGAAATTGATGATTATTAACTGGCACAACCTACCTGAGTATTGTTGTTGTTGTTGTTGTTGCTCTTTTATGAACACAGAGCTAGCATCATCTAATGACTGCTATCAGCACGAGAACAGTTATGTATGCTTAAAACGCATTTTTATTTACTGGCTTTTAATACAGCATGAGAGTTATTTGTTAATTCATATTTGGTGTTTGCTATCAGTACTCTAAGTTAATTTATTAGGTATGTTGTATTCTTGTACAGCACTTTGGTCAACGCTCCTGTTGTAATTAAATGCGCTATAAATAATAATGTACAATGTAATGTAATGTACTCATTTAATTTTAGACAGGTTGCCTAAATGTGAGAATGAGTTCCCTGTGATCAAATAACCAACTGGAAGGGATAGCTCAATAGGTAGAGTGGTGGCCCCGTGACCGGAAGGTCCGGAGTTCGAATCCACTGAATGGCTACCCTGAGGTATCCTTGAGGTAGGTACCGTCCCTACACACTGCTCCCCGGGCGCCCATTTATGCAGAGAGGAATTTTCCCACAGGGATCAATAAAGTATACATTTATTTTATTTGTTTATCACCAGATCTCGATCCAAAAGAGCGTGTTTGGGATGTGGGGGAACAAAAGATTAGTAACTTGAAGGCGCTGCCCACAGATCTGCAACATCTGTGTAGTGCTATCATGTCAATGTGGATCAGAATCTCAGAGGAATGGTTAAAAGCACTTTGATTTTGATAGAGGCCACAAAGAATAAAGGTGAGGGTCTATTTGGTAGTAGTAGAGAGAATCTAATACTGAAGTGAAAAGTGCTGAACAGTTCACTTAATCTCAGCAGTGTTGGTTTAATAAATTATGATAAAGAATCTAAACTCTTAAACTCTGATTTACTCAAATTTAAAATGTCCTTCTCATTTTATTTTATTGGTTTGTTCTTGGTTTTTTTTTACTTGTAGCTTCTTTGAGATACAAGTAGGGCATAGCATGCACAGTCATATGCTCAATCATTTTTCTGTAAAATGACTCCTTAGCTGCCTGGATATTTGATCAACAGATAGCTAGTGGAGGTCAGTGTTGGTATACCACTGCTTACACCTTGATTATAGTCTGTTATGGACACGGACAGCTAGAGACAGTACAGCAGAGTAGTCATTCCTCTTAAACCTTGATTATACTCTGTTGCGGACAGTTGGAGACAGACACAGAAAGTAGTCGTTCCTGATATTCTTCTTTAACGTCTGGGACTGCATCTGGGACACATGCACAGTTGATGTATTGTAATGTAAAATCCCTGGGGTGGAGTTCAAGCATTCTCAAAAAATTAGCAGGCGCATGTCCGTACGGACCTTCGCACTCAGTGTATGATGACGAAGTTTCAGTTGCTCAGACCCTAACGGACTCGCAGAAACAAGAAAGTATAATTAAGGCCTTAGCTGGAGGGCAGTGAGTTATTTTAGAGGCTTACTGAGGGTCTTGTGTTGGGGCACTAATCATTTATGTAACCTAATCATCTGGGGGAGAATCCCAGTCTTTGTTGACCTGGTCTGAGCCTCCCTTTGTTTTTGAGACGGTTACCGTGGTTACTTTTGGTCAAATGTTTGAGGGCAGTCAAACATGCTGGTGAGGCATAATCCAAATGCACACAGTGTGGTGATGAGTGACGCACTGCTGATTCTAGGGGATCATTATTGCAGGGACAGCATTGGTTTTAAACTTTGCTCACAAAAGCCATTTACTGAAAGCAAATATTCGCTGTCTAAGCTTTACATGAAAACATAGTGGAAATTCCAGTTTTGTTTCACGGAGACATTAAACTGTAAAGTTTTGCTCATCTACCATTATTTGCTTTAAGCATATTCCATTTGGACTAGTTTCTATACCTTGACACAAAAATAAAGGTGAGGTAAAAGTAATGATAGAGTCACAGCAAGCTGTCCAGTTCTATCCTTAAAAAGTAGTTCTGCTTCATGCTGTGGGTGCTCTTGGCCACAACAGATTACTGGATTCAGTGGCTGCGTGTAATTATTGGAAAAATCTGCTTACTTTTGCTAAATGAATCACCTGACTGACACATGACACTGACAAATGCTTGTGTCATATAAGTGTACATGAAAATGTCTGCCAGTATGAAGTGAACCAGAACTATATTTATTAGGGGGATTTAACCGTCAAGATTCCAATTCATTCACTTCATGCGCAATCTGAAAATTTATGATAAAATAATGAAATTGTATATTGTCAAAGGACAGCTTCACATCATGTCATACAAAACCACATTTCTGGCCATTACTCAATACCTTAAAGCAGGGACTGAAAAGTAGGCAAAGGTGTAAAGGCAAGGCAAGGCAAGGCAAGTTTTTTTGTATAGCATAATTCAACAACAAGGTGGTTCAAAGTGCTTTACAGAGACATTAGAAACAAAAACAAATAAAAAGCATGATTTAAAATTATAGCTGCAGTGTTCAGTAATATTGTTTGCTACTTGGATTTTGGAGTGATTTGCATTTTAACAATAAAAAGTTGTAATGATTTTAGAGATAAACCATTTCATCTTTTTCCTGTTCGGGTATCTGTTTATATCAAATAACAGTCCAGTAACAGTATTAAATTATTAAGCTGTTTTCCTCGTTGTGAGATCTTGGAGTCATCTTTCACATGTAAGGCAACACAAGGCTCAGCTTAAACACTGCTTTTCTATCTTTAGAAGATAAACATAATTCATACATAAATATAAATGTAATGAATTGGTATTTCTTGGTTAAATAACCCATTTTATCAAAGGTGATAAAATTCTCTTTTAATTTTTAATATTATTATTATATTTATTATTATTATTATCATTACCGGTATTATTATTAAAATGAAAAAATGCCTCAGCATTAATCATCTGTTTAATCTGCTGTCAGTGCAAAGTGAGTCAGTACAGCTGCACCTGTTTGTCTGTTTATCCAGCACCACTTCCTTCTTCCCCATTCATTTGGCTCAGACACGGGAACAGTAGGGGAAATACAAAAAATTTAGTTTTTTTTTTATCTTTGCAGGGTTCCATCTGAACAATGAAATGTTCTCATGAAGTTAAGTAGAAATGCATGGCTGAGTAAAGAGAATTGTTTTTTTCCATGTGCATCATTTGCATTAAAACAGAAGCACTATTATTCTCATGAAATATTAAATGTATCAAATGCAGCTCCAAAGCCTTAGCAGTTTTTTTAATGTTAGCTAATTAATGCATACATACACATGCATGCAGTATAAAATAGCACATACATTATTTATTCCATATTATTATCTTGGAATATCATCTCATATGTTTTCCAAAATCATTACACAGTTTATGTTGCAGTTAAGCAAATAGAGTTTTTAATTTAGCATTGATGTGATTAACCATAATATCGAAGAGTGTCTCAAATGTGGGCATTGAAACCTCGGTGCTGTGCACAGTTTATGTATTTTGAAGGATTTCAAATGGTAGCTCTAGCGTGCCTTGTAGATAGTTGAATGTGTATATCACGAGGAAAGGTTGCGTTATTCTGCATCTTGTTCCACTATATGTCACTACTACTATTGTGCAGCGTGCAGCATTTGCTTGCCGCTCTGGCCCATTGCTCAGTCAACAGGAGTAACCTCCAGCTGTGAAGAGACTTCAGCTTTGTGGAGGGGGAGATTGGTAGGAAAATATCAAGCAGCAGGAAATGTGCAGTACAGTGTATGTTTGGGGGTTGGGGTCCATGTGTACCTGTCTGTGCATGTCCTTTGTTTGCCCATTATTCAGAGCCACTGCAATAACACAGGAATGCATTGGACAACTGCCAAATATAAAAGCAGGAGGAAAGGGGTGAGATGAAGCTGTGGGTGTACTTGAGGAATGAAGCAATGCCCTGTCTTAGCAACACTGCAACTGTCTTGCATATTGTGACTTGACAAGAGTTGAAGAGCAGTTTTTTCGTCATACAGATCGGAAGGGCAGTTGGTTCTACCAAGGTTAGATGTGCAAAATAAGTAAACTCTACAATTTCAGATTTTGTGAAATGAAGAGGCAAGAAAGGAAGTTGCAGGTCGGGTTAGCTGGTGAAATACAAGAGAAAAACAGAAACATCTGGCAAAAGACCAAAAGCTACGTGAGAAGGACCCAGTCATGTTGAGCTGGTTTAATGATCTGCATAGTTGTATTTGGCAGGAACTGCTTTGTTGTTCACAAAACAGGCACTTGAGATATTATTGGCATACTACAGTAGAAAAAAAGTGTAGGAGAAAGGAGGAGAAGGGCGCTCTCCAACTGGCAGCAGACTTGCTTCAGAGGGCTAACAGCAACTGGAAATAAAACATGCTCTAAAATGATAAAACTTATATTTTTATTGCTCTGAGTCCTGGCACTTAAACTTCAGTCTGAATGCTGAATATTCCATTTTGTTATGCTGGGAATTACATAAAGAAATTCTGTAAACTGTGGCCTACAGTATATATTTGTTATTTTTAATGAAGTCGTGCTTTTAATAGTTGTGCATCCTTATTATTATTTTTTTTATTTAGGCATCGAGCAGTTCTGAAACACTATAAAACTGTAAACTGTGACTCTTAAACGTCATAGAAATCCACCTATAGTTGGGCACAGGCTTCCCTGTAGCTAGCAATGAAGTCACCAATTTACTTTAGAGCTAAAAATAAAACTGCCTATCAGGAGAACCAGAACATTTCCTGGTGGCTCTAGGGTTTTCTGCACGAACAGTCAGCTTGTCCAGCAATAATAAAACAGCTTTCAGAATCCCGGCATCAGGCAGACTTTCTCACTTTTGTTGCAGTTGTGCGCCTGTTAGATAAACAAGGAGCTGAATTTGTTGTAAAGCTTTATAAACCAGAGGAGGGCTGCAGATTCGAGGTGATTATTCTCAAGATGTTTATCACTACAAGCAGTGCAGTTCATGTGGGTACACTTAACACTTTAATACTTAAAAAAAGTATGTTTATTAAACCGTGCAACAAGCAATGGTTTGTTTATTTGTTGTTTTTTAATGGAGGCTGTTAAGTACTGTCATCAACGGCAGCAGATGACTCTCTGGTATAACATTAGTTAAAATACACATGAGCTCTTTATTTCCTTTTTGTAACTGATCTGAAGAGGAACCATAGGTTTTCCTTCACTTCTCACTTCTCAGTACTTTCATTGTTCCTCATGTCATGTTGCCACCCTGTGATCACACACCCAGTCATTTCTTTCATTCTGATCTGAACTCTTTTCGGACAAAATCTTGGACCATTTATAAACAAACATTTCCCATAGTCATGATTGAGTGAACAAACTGAGAAACAACCTTCCGTTTCATCCTGCCTGCTCTTATCACTTACAAAAAATGTCCCATTAGGGTGAGAACGGGAGCGCGCTAGTAAGGGAGAATCTCTCTCCATCTTGAGCTAACATCCATATATATCAACAATCTGTCCATCTCACTCTTTTCCTCTCTCATAGTCCTTCCTTTAGATCTGTTTTCCAGTATTTGCCAGCAGCAGGGTGAAAACAAGGGGTCCTGGCACCACTGTGTCGTTTATGTAATTCTCACTGCCACTTCTGGTCCCCCATGCTTCTCTGCCATGTAGTGGCTCAGCAGACATAACGAGTCGGGGGGGGGTCAGATATGCAGACAAAAAGGCTGATATGAGCATGTTCACAGACACACACACACACACACACACACACACACACACACACACACACACACACACACACACACACACACACACACACACACACACATCCATACATTTGGGAGAGCAGAACAGATGGAGGGACAGAATGGCTAGTGCAAAACCAATAATGAACTCAAACTGCACCTCATGTTGTCCCTGCTGGCATGTGTTAGTGTATACTGTGTCTGAGCATGATTACATTATGTGGCTTTTTTTTTTTTTTTAAATAGATAGACATGATTTTTCCATTACAGTTACACTTTATGTACAGTCAATTCCTGCATCTATAAAATATTCTATTCTACATTTCATACATATAATATAGCATGCCTGTTTCCTGCAGTCTTTCAAGAAGTGTGTTTCTTCTTCCAGCCACAAAGTTTCAGGCATTTATGTCCCCTCCATCTTTGCAAATTGCTGGTTAGTTTCTTTAGCACAAACAGAGCTGACACTAAACAGATATGAGATGTTTTGCAAACTTTGGGATACAACAGGCATTTCCAAAGAGTGGTTCTAAAGCCCCAGTAATGTTCACATATCATGTCTTAATCCAAAAATGCTACATCCAAAATGTCCAAGTTAAAAAAAAACACTGTTTGCATGACCCACCTTATATCCATTTTCAGAATTATAGTGATCGTATAAATATAGTTGGTGACTAAAGAGGGAAGTTCAAAGCAACCTTAGAACCTAGCGGTCAAGAATGAGGCAGTTTCTGTAAGAAGGTTTGAGTTTCAAGCAATAGTCCTCTCACATCAAACATTCACATTTAAAGCTCTTTAAATTCGAGTTCCTTTTTAAAACTGGTGTTTTCCCCATTTTTACTCTGCTTCCTGTGGTCACAGTCATTGAGCACATGAATCATTGATCAGTATTCACCTCCAATTTTAGATCAATAAAAAACAAAATATAATGGTAAAGATTTTGCTAGAGGGTATAAATCCACTCTTACGTCTAGTCTCTGTAGGTATTCCCATTTGTTTTTATCTGAAAAAACTGAATGTAGGATTTATGTTTCTCGTATGCTCATATCTGCTCATAATGCTGGGCTTACACTGTGCGATTTTTTCAGTCGCGCGATTCAGCTCCTGCTCAAACTGTACGATTGACTCGCAGGGGTTAGAAGTTCATAGGTCACGATGCAGGATGCACTGCTTTCACTTCTGATGCAAGTCACACACAGTATGAAACTGATATTTTCACTGACAGTAACAGTGGCATAACAAAAGAGTAGTTTACTTTTCCAGACGTCCCTCCATAGCAGGCATTTACCACCAGCAGAGACATTGTGGATGGGGAGGCAACATTTCAGAGATACTGCGAATAACAATGATTGATTGAATTCAGTTGTCTCAAGAGGAGGTTAGAAGCTTTTAGAAGGCAAGGGGGTGGTTCCCACGTCCCTAGAAAGTGGGCACACAGCCATGAACATAAGTACTGACGTCATTTAATTTACGGTAAAAGAGTACTGATCTTGTGAAAAAGAAGAAGGAAAAAAAAGGCGTGGGGTGCACTAAGAATGTAGACTTTAAGGCATTTGTCTTTTTTTGGGAGCAGGTCTGCATTCCTGTGCACGTGACGAGCATTCTGGTCAGTGCACGCATGATGGTTTTCCTGTAATTTTATTTTTATACACAGCGCTATTTGGAGTTAGTCTAGATGTAATGTGAAACAGACTGTGTGTGTGTGTGTGTGTGTGTGTGTGTGTGTGTGTGTGTGTGTGTGTGTGTGTGTGTGTGTGTGTGTGTGTGTGTGTGTGTGTGTGTGTGTGTGCGTGCGCGCGCGCATGCTCACCAGTGTGTCATGCGCGTGTGTGTGTGTGCAGGGGAGCTGTAAGTTTAGTGGAAGCTTCCTGATCTAGTTATGACGAAGTGTAACGTAGCCGTAACTAGCACAGCTGGCATTCCCTTTGTTCTTGCTGGTATGTTTCAGATTCTCTGAGCAAAATCACATTTTCATTTGCACAGTTGGTCAGATAAAAAACGAAAAAGATTGACCATTATTACTCTCTCTAACTTGCTTCTAATCCCTTTTTCCTGCCCTGGTGTCATGCATTAAGGAGATTGTCCAGACCCTGACAGCCGGATAGACTCTTGAGTGCAATAACAAGTCATAAATGAGTGAATGCGAGAGCCTGGTTTGCTAACTGTGAATATGACAAACCCAAGAAACAGACAGACACTGAACAAACAGAAAAATCTATCATATCCTTCCTGCCTCTATTACTACTAATAAAAACATTTAGCCAAAGTAACCAAAGTAAAGCACAGCAAAGACCCTTGGAGAATAATTGCACACTGCTGCTTGCGTAACCTGAAGTTAACCATGATAACAACAACATAAATGTCATTGTAAGCACAACTGTTATAGAGACAGTACTTAATCAGTAAATCAAACATTTATAAGTACCAGAGCTGTGCAGGCATGTTTTGGAGCACTTCACTGAGGCGTGGCTCAGCTGGTAAAAAAACAAAGTTTGCCGTTGCTTTGCAACCTTTGTGCAACTCTGAAATGCCCCATCAACAACTCATTAGTTACAAAAGCACATTCAGTGTGTGTGTTTGTGTGTACATGTTTAGGCATCTTTGTAATGACAGAAATTTGGTATGCCACTATAGTTGTGGGGACGAGCAGTGACTTATGGGGACAAAATGCCAGTCCACACGGGTTTGAAGACATTTTTGAGACTCAAAATGTGGTTTTAGTCAGTTTGTCTGTATTATTAATGATAAAACAATAAAAGCAATACTGTGTGCAGGAAGCACCTGTCTTGATGTTTGATGTTCGCACAGGCGTATTTGAAAAACTGTAATTGGAATTACAGATGGGGCTAATAAGGAGTCTGTTTCGTGAGACAATTATGTCCACCGTTTGGTGTTTGAATTTCTGTTTTGGGTTTTTTTTTGTTTCATGGTTTTTGGTTTTGGTTTTTGTTTTGGGGTTTTTTTTTGGGGGGGGGGGGGGGGGGGTCACACCTATCAATGGGTAAAGGGAGGGGGAGGATGTAGAATGTTCTCTGTGGTAACACGGCATTGTTCATTTCACATGTGCGTGCATTTGCATGGGTTCACTGACTGAGGCATGGCTGTGGGTGGTGAGTGTCAATCCACTGTAGTTTATGTATTTCTCACCATCATTTGCAAACAGTCCAACAAGGTGATAACAAGTGTGTCCCTTCAGATAATATCCAGTTTGTGTTTAAAAAGGTCAAGTTACACATCACCATGTGCAAATCCCAAACCTTTATCAGTTGATCAATGCACTCAAGTTACAATAGTTGTTCCAGTTCATTGTGAGGGATTTTGTGTTTTTGCTTAGAGTATTCGCCCATTTTCCTTACCGTGAGGTATTCAAATGAAACTGTGTAGAAAACACTCTAACAATACAAACGCTCTCCTAATCCACTTTTAAAGTCAATTAATATGTGTGAATAATATGATGAATTTGTGAACATAGTGTTTTCTTGGCGTGGCTCTGTAGGTGTCAGTGATATACAGCGGCATTAAAATGAACATTTTGAAAGTGACTATGGTGCATACATGCAGAAAGCTTTTCTGGTCTGAGGTAAGAAAAAAAAATGCCTTTCAGCTCTTATCGCCTAGCTAGCAGAACAGGAGAAATCACCTCCCACTGCTGAGCTGTATCAGTGTGCAGTTAATTGCCTTTTTAGAGAAAAAACAAAGGGGTATGTGCGTGTGTTTACTTTTTTTTTTTTAGTTCTTTCCATTTTCTTTTTCGATTAACCTCTCTTGCACTACAATATGGTGCAGGGTCGGTGCCTGGAATTGTCCCCATAACCCTGCAATCCATCATTCAGCTCATTTGCTTAAAATGAAAGCAACAAACGGAATTGACAGAAAGTGATACAAACCACATTACACAGAGACGGCAGCACAACTAGATGAAGAGGGAGATAGAGGAAATGACAGATAAGTGGGAGTGATATGGAGAAAGAGACAAAGATAGGTGGGCTGTGCTTGGCGTGACGGCTGGATGTTCTCTGAGAGCTATAGAAGACAAGGTCATTCAAGGTTGCCTGTCGTGCTTGATGGGTTACAGTGAGTGGTGCTGATGGGATGAAGAGCTGGAAGGGTTTGGCTGGGGAGGGGGTCCTACGTGTCCCCATGTCTCATTTATATAGTTGTATATGCCGACACTGACACACTGACAAAGCTCTGTGGTGATACATGCCTCCTCTGTCCTGATATGTCCAGTGTTAATGGCTTTGTGTTGTAACCTGCTATGTTAGTTTCCTCTAAAGCCAAGGTCTCTCATGGCTATTGCATTTGTCACAGTTTATAACCTTGCTTACCTCACCGTAAACCATTAATCCAGCCTCTAGAGTGCATGTTAGATGCTACATGGCTGTGTTTTAGTTTGTAATTTCAGTCAACCTGACCCTCTTTTTTATTTATTCATATATGTATATATATATTTTACACCAAAGAAAAGACTTCTTAGCTTTGCTTTAATCTTCATATGCTGCTGTTTGGTACAGTATGATAGGGTAGTTAATATATAATACACTCACGGTAAAATGAAAGTACACCCTTTTTCAATTCACCTCTTTCAGGTTCTTAATTAAATATCAGGGTATAATGATAATCTGGTACTCAACAGGTCTCTAAATGGCACATATTTACTGCTTCCATAGAAATTAGGAGGGTAAGTACTATCCCATTGCCAGTCTTCCCAGGAGTGAACAGATACCCAGGAAATTCATCCAAAGAGCTGGCCATGCAATGTTCCGAGAAAATGCAAAAAAAAAAAACCCAGGAACAATATCTCAGATTCTAAAGGCATCAGTTGGCTTGTAAATGCTAGTTAAAGTTCACGAAGAGTACATTGATATTTCTTTAGTCTTGTTCTGACTTGGACAGGTTGCATGGGAAAGATATTCTTTCTAAGTTCAAAGAATAATATGGCAGTATTGCTTAGGTTTACAAAGGACGTTTTTCCAGAAAGAAGTCTTATGACTTGTGGAAAAACATCCTTTGGACACATGAGACCAAAGTGAGGATGTTTGGCTTTAATGCACAGCAACACATTTAGTGAAAGCTAAACACAGCATGTCAACACTAACACCTCATATTAAATGTCAAGCATGGTGGAGGAGGGGTAATGGTTTGGGCTTGTTTTGCAGCCACAGGCCTAAATTCTACCATCACTGAGTCAACCGCAAACTTTTTTTATATATTGAAGTATGAGGCAAATGTGAAGCATCTGTACGATAGCTAAAGCTTGGCCAAAGCAGGACAATGATCCCAAGAACGGACTGTCCATAAACCTCAGTGAACAGAAGTAATGGTGTAAAGAAGAGTGGACCAAAGTGCTTTCACCACAATCTGAGAGTCTTCTCATTTGACATTGTTTAGCTCATTTAAAATCTGCTATGATATACACCTGCATATTATGTTGTGGTATTTTTTGGCTTTTTTGTTTTTTTACTGTATATTCATATGCTTGGCAGGCGTGAGAAAAAGACTTGTCAAAATATGTTGGTGGCTTGCACTGGGTCACACTCCAGACGCCTCTTAGCCTTTTTCCATCCATATGGTGCCTCAGAAGGGCATCAGTTAATGCACGTGCGTGCGTGTTTGTGCGCACATTTGAACATCCGTGCGTGTCGCTCTTCCTCTACATGTGCTACAGTGCAAGTGAAGAGAATCTGTTGTCTGTTCCATTGTCGTCTTCTGCGGTTCCAGCTGCACTGTACTATTTGAGTGCTGCAGAAGTAAAATGAGAACATTGATTTCAGCTAACGCTCAGCCACTAGTCTCTGATCCTGCAAGCCTGGCATTTTGTATAAGATAAGATAAATGTGATGGAAACTGTAACGCAATTACCATGACAAATCACATCCAGGGGATTTCTAGCTCAGCAGTATACATGCCATCCACACAGATACAATGTCCGCAATAATGCAGATCATCTTGACATTGCCGGTGTTGGACACAGAGCTACAAAGGCAGAGAAGTTATTCTACGAGCTGTGTTTTTGCCTATTTTGTTTGACTTCTGAAACTTGATTCAGTGTTTTAAATGTTTTTTGAATGTTTTTAAAGCTTCTTACTATGCACATAGTATGTCATACTTCTTTACTGTACACCAAAGAGTGCATGCATCACCCCCTTTTGTTCCACTACATTGCTTGGCAGGTTAACCACTGTTGTGGTGTTTATTTAGGTCAGTTCCATGCTGACTGGAACTCTCACTAAGCCTCTCTGGTGTAGTTCCCAATTATAGTTAGGAATAAATCGACTGAACTGTTATAGCAAACAGATCTACTACATAATATTGTGTCAGCTTGATGAGATGTCGCTGGTACAATAGAAATCTCACTACAATCCCAGATTGGCACATTCTCATTCACCTAGAATCTCTTGCTACTTCCTGTTTCCTGTATGTGACTACTCTATGCTGTGTAGTTTCACCCACATCCTATATGTCCCCGTCACATTTTCTCACGAAAAAGAGTGCTTCAAAACGATACAGTGGTTTCCAGACCTTTATGACTGGAAATAGCTTAGTAAAATACCTAGTGCAACCGCATTTCTTAAACATGAATATTGTTTGAAATAATTATCAGAAAGAAGAAGTGAAAGGATAACGGGTCTGAGAATGAATATATGCATTCTCAGACATTTCAAACATTTTTAAAAGTCGTTTTGCGTTAACATAATATGATTCATGTCTGTGCTTGGGTTTCTCGAATACATGCCTCGAGTCTGTGTTTAATAATAAAGTGTATTAATTCTTTTTTTCGCCTGTTTTTTCTTCTTTCCATAGTGAATGAGTATGTGTTTATGGTCCAGGCCAGAGGGATCCAGATCAGAGAGAACGTGAAGAACATTGGAGCTCAGGTTCTGGAGCAAGTAGTGAGGGGGGCTTACAGCATAAATGGCACAGGTAAAAACATGCCCATGCACACTAGTTTATTAGAAATGTTTAGCACAAATGCTATCTTTCATATCCTTACAAGAGAATGAGTGCAGTGTCAAACAATGTTTAAATAAGGAAGTAAAAGAAAAAGCGCTATGGCGTTTTCACATTTAAGTCTGTTTGCTTTCCAGTGAGTGACTCATGCTTGCCTTTACTAGAAAAGATATTTTGAATGACAATGAAAAGCTGTCGGTAAAATACAGGGTGTATCAAAAAGAATCAATCAATTTCAAAGTCCTTTAGTTCTGCAGCTGTTTGCTGGTAATGACTGAAACACGTGCTGTTGGAAAAAGGGGAATTGTAAGTTTCACGTGATTGCCTTTTGGTGGCATTAGTGACTCCAGACATGCTCACCAAAGTATGGGACAAGTTTGACTATAATAAAGACATGTATTCATATTGTATAAATTACTGTTAGCTTCTGTGTACATTACTTTAGAAAATGTCCACCTCCTGAAATCATTTTCTTTTTTTATACACGCTGTACATTAAAGCATGAAGCCGGTCATGTTTTTTTTTTCACTTTCAGATTATTCTTATGACTTCAACTTCAGCGAAAGCGATGCTCTTCCCACTACATACCTCCCCGAGGGTTTCACCTACCTCCCCTCACAAGTTTGCCCTGAGAGGCTGCCCTCCATGAGTAAGTGCACTGTTAAAGTTGTGATTTTAAATTTAATTTGAATTCTTTCCTTAGAACCAAACTCCTTATTCTGTAACAACAAGTAGGTAACAAATGAAAAAAAAGGCTCTCAGTGGAAATGTTCCTTATGCCTCTGTATTTATTTGTTGTAGTATTGAGCTGTGAAACTGTTCCAAGAATATGTTTTATATTAGTTTTGATTGATGACGCATCAAATACAGTACTGTGTTATAGCACAAGCAGGCAATTTATGTCCCAGATTTCTCAAATGTTGCAGGCTTTGACATTTTCTTAGTCACATTCCTATGATCTTTTTCCTCTCGCTACTGTTCTTCTTTACTCGCACACCGTGTCTCTTATTTTCTCCCCCACGCTCTTGACCTTTCTTGCTTCATGACTGTTGCTTGACTCCCTCTCACTCTCTCTTTCCCCCACGCACAGAGGGCAGGTTGGAAGTGAATATGAGTGAGATATCTCTTGAAGAAGTGGAAAGATCTTTGCTGGAGGGAAAGCCCAACATTGCCCCTGGAGGCTACTGGAAGCCCACAGACTGTTTACCTCGCTGGAAGGTAAGTGCCCACTGAAAAAAACAATCTTGTGCGTAATGTGGCCGGTGAAGCAAGAAATAGAGTGGCTTCATAGAGTGGTTTGTATATTGTTAAAGTATGGCTCAGCAAAAGCACATCAAACAGAACTTTTTGAGGAATGTTGCTTAACCCTCCTGTGACATTGCAAAGAGACATTCAAGCCCTGCATGTTATAACATGCATGTGCTCTGCACACTTGGGTTTCTATTGAATTGTCACCTTTTTATAGATAGTCGAATGGTTGTGCATGACTTTTTCCATTTTGTATATAAAACATGCCTCTCACACAGTGCAGCAGCATTAGGTTTGTAGCGCTGGACCTGCTAAAACCCGCCTTTGCCCCACAATAACACCGATATATGTGGATGCTTAGTTGCTATGTTTTTTTTAACACGTTGCTAAAAGTAATGTTGGCAATAGTAATGCAAGAGTTTCTATTCTCAGTGTTCAGTGTTTCAGTGCAGAGTTTGCATAGCAATGTCAAATGAACAGCAAAACCTTAAAACTGCAATGAAGACAAAAATATTGTTTCCACAAAAGTTCATTTTTTTCTGCGTTTCTGGGGCATTAGACAGCAGCAGAAACTCTCCATGAGAACACGAGAAAGGTGTGTTTATTTATACACAGAGCATAGCATAGCAGGAGTTACTTCATAAATTACTTATGATAAATTATCAGACACTGAGACAGGATCGATCTCACAGCAAATGAGTATTATGTATAATAAATAAGCAATAGCAGTTTAATAATGGTCTGATCTGTTGACGTCTATGCGTGTGTTTAGCACACATAATATCGGTCAAGTACTGTGACTGATTCCGGCATGTCTGATTTGAAGCTGTGAAGAACATGTGAAGCTTAGCCATAAATACTAGAGGTGGGAATCACCATACATCCCACGATACGATATTATCACAATATTTAACGCACGATACGATATTATTGCAATTTTTAAAAATATTTTGCGATATTCAGATTCTGTACACAAAGGTAAACTTTATCAATATTCATTTTATCTAATATCAAAGTCTCACACTCAGTCTTTCTCTTTTTCAGTCAGTTTTATTGTTGACAAACTGAACGGTTTGTATTACAGTCTAGTCCAACTTAACTGAATGCAACCATCTGGTACAATTATAGCTATTCTGAACTATGCAATTTGTGAAAACTATGCAGCCCCTTCAGCAACTGAAGAATTTGAAAGTAAATTAAAACAAAATATAATTTTACATTAAATAAAAAAGTTTTAAACTTAATTAAAATAAAACATGTCTTAAATTAAAATAAGCAAACTGTCATGTTTATTGCTGCAATAAAAAAAGTTAAACACATTTGGACAGTGAAGGAATGTCAGGATTCTTGCTCAGAAAAAGGATCAACATGCTCTGAAGTCAGAGCATGTTCCAGTCCACAAAAACTTTTTTTGTAACAAAATATCGATTTCTGCTGTCCCTGTATCGATACATTATTAGCAAACAAAATATCACGATACTACACAGTATCGATTTTTTCCCCCACCCCTAATAAATACTATCACTGTAACAGTAGTAAAGACAGCACAATAACATATTCTCTACTAGGGCTGAACGATTATGGAAAATAATCTAATTGCGATTTTTTGCCCCAATATTGCGATTGCAATGCGATATGCGATTATTTTTTTAAGGTCTTTGTCTTCTGTATTATTAAACAAAGACAAGCAATACATCATATAGTATGGCCAATACTATATTACATTAATTTTAAACTGTTCTTTCCTGGAAGACAGACCTCTGTTATGATGACATGAGGTGATGCATGAATTGATGACTGACATTTTTATTTAACTTCTTCAATCACAACAGTATATTTGAACATACACAATAGTTTATTTTTAGCTTACAAACATCTGAGCATAAAGTGCTGACAAGGAACCCTGGTGTAAACATTAAAATGAAAGTCAGTACAATGTGCAGATTGCAGAAATATACATAAAAAAAATCAGTGGCTTTACCACACTCAGTTTTTCGACATCTGTGAACTACTAGACAGTCATTCAATTAAAAAATAATATTAAATAAATAAAACTAATAAATAAAACATACACACATCTTACTGATCTCTGCAGTCAGTAACATTACACATAAAGTGCAAACATAATAGCAATTGTATAAACACACACACAAACACGCCTTTAAAGTTTAAAGGCGTGAAATTGGACGGTCTAGTTCTGATTAGCGTCACCGCTGTCTCGGTGGAGTTTAATAAACTCGGCCGTCTGCTTCTTGCTATCTAAAATATAACCAGACACTGGTGTAAATTCTCGACTGTCTCATACTTCTGTTTAATAAGTTTTCTGTTTGACGTTTAGTCAGCTGTGTGAAAACCAAGGAGGAACCCACCCGGGGGATTAATAAAGTTTTATTTTATCTAATCTAATAACTTTAATCTCAGCCAAACCGATTTACTCACGAACAAACAAAACACTGAAAAAAGCCCAACAATAACATTTTTAGGTTGTCTAAGTGACTTATATATTACGTTTAACCCGAGCAGCGAAACTCCGCGGTGATCTGAAAATGATGTGCCGGGAGTTGTGCCGTTCTCGGCCGCATCAGTAACCCTCGAGCTCCCGGCTAGCTGTCGAGCTGGTGGGTAGCAGACGCCTCTGAAAACGTCGAAGCACTTTTGCAAATATGGGATATCTTGATAAACCGAGCAGATATTTGATGTTTACACAACTACTTTCTCGCCTGAAAATATGTTAAAAGTTTATTTTGTGACCCAGAAAGATTAGTATGAGTAATTTTAAAACTTAGTAGCGGCCGCCATTGCTGGAAACTGGAGTTTGGCTGGGCCGCGCTATGAATTCTGGGATATGGTAGTAATTTGGACAGCCTTCGGCGCGTCGCTGTGACGTAATCGGTCTACAAATGCGGCCTCAGGAGGATGCAGCCCATGAATTTGGACATGTCCAGAGTATAATCGCAGCCTTTGCGGTTAGAAAATTGCACTTGATCATGTCACGATATTATCGCAAATGCGATATATCGTTCAGCCCTATTCTCTACCTCAACAGGGCTTCAATCTCACCATGGGAAGGAAATGATGAGAGGAATTATCAGAATTTCTCCTCTGTGTACCTTTCCTTTTATGCCCTTTCTTTTATTCTGTTGCTCCCTGTGCAAATAAGATTGATGGAGCTCTTCTATTTGACATTCAAATTCCAGAAAAAGTACACATAAACACAAAGTACAGGAAGTAACCTAAATTACAGCTCGTGTTTGTGCTTTGCAGTATTGTTTCAGTCTTTAATCTTTAGCCTAACAGTACTTTTTTTTGTGCCCAGTAGAGTGATCTTGCTTTCCATCTGTCTGTATCTCTCTCACATTCCTTTGCCCCAAAGGACCGTGTATGGTCTGACAGCATTTTTTCCCCTGTTTATCTCATTAGCCAGCAGTCTCTCTCTCTCTCTCTCTCTGTCTCTTTCTCTCTCTCTTTTTTTTTTTTACACCTGTCTCTTTTCTTAGCGTATCCTAGCCAGTTATATTCTGTGAATATTTCACTTTTTTATTGATCTTCAAAAGAAAGTGCAAAACAAGAACAACCATTATTACAAATAAACGCTACACAGTCATTCAGCTGCTCAGTGGGGTTTTTTTTTTTTGGGGGGGGGGGGGGGGGGGGGGTTGGACTGATCCATGTCACTTCTCGTTGTGGAAATGACACTCTGCAAATCCGCCAATCTTGTGATGAGTCAGGTGCTAATTGGAATATTTTAGTGGTTTCACACAGCACACACTAAGATACTGATCAGGATGTCCACATCGGACATTGGGGAAAGTAGTATAATGAAACATGTTTCAGTATTAGTGTTGATTTGGACATGTAAAGGTGCTATCTGCTCTAACTCTAACTCTACTCTAAATTTATCCCTATATCTTTGCAATTTATTCAAGTCCCATGTTATTCTCCTTTGTGTACCTAGGTGGCAATCCTAGTTCCCTTCAGGAACCGACATGAACACTTGCCCATTCTCCTAAGACACCTGGTGCCAGTGCTGCAGAAACAGAGACTCCACTTTGCCTTTTATATAATAGAACAAGTAGGTTCACTTATTTTCACAATCAATCAATCAATTGAATTCAGAGGTAAACAACTAAATGAATTTCATCTCAAGCCACTGTTTTATGGAAGTTATAACCCATTATCTTGCCCCTTTTTTTATGAAAAGGCAGCTATACCAAAGTATCATCTTTTTTTCTTTAGGCGGGTACAGAGCCATTTAACCGAGCCATGTTGTTCAATGTGGGCTACAAGGAGGCTATGAAGGACCTGAACTGGGACTGTCTGATCTTCCATGATGTAGACCATCTAATGGAGAATGACAGAAACTACTACGGCTGTACGGACATGCCCCGACACTTTGCGGTCAAACTGGACAAGTATTCTTACATGTGAGTCCTGATTATTGTCTTTGGGGAATTACAGAGTACATGTGTTCGGACGCAAAAAATGAATCTCAATATGTATAACTGTCCCTCAAAGGCTGCCGTATAATGAGTTCTTCGGCGGTGTCAGTGGCCTGATGGTTAAGCAGTTCAAAAAGATTAATGGATTTCCCAATGCGTTCTGGGGCTGGGGAGGAGAGGACGATGACCTGTGGAACAGGTGAGGGCAACTTGTACAGACAAACACACACTGGCCTTTCTGATAGAGCTGCAGCATGTTGTTAACAGTAGTGTTGACATTAGGCATCCTCAAGTGATGAGGTAAGCCATTTGGCACATAGAAGGCTTTTGTATTATATTGTTTTTTCCCAGTTCGGCCCAGAGCGTTTCCCCCACCTACACAACTCACAGGCAGCTGTACACACAGAGTAAATCTGTGTGTACTGTAAATACTGATTCTCTTGTATATTTGTTTCCATGAAATCCTTCCTTTTTGCCTTTACTCTGAAATCTTTCTGATGTATTTGGAGCATGTTATTGACTATTTGAAATATTATAGCTCAGCTATCAGAGGCATTATTGTGATAATTATTATAGCAGGATCATAAACACAATGCCTTTTCCTCCCAACTGTGTACAATATGGATTAAAATTTTAAAAATGTTTCCGTAGGGTGCAGTTTGCCAATTACACAGTAAGCAGACCACAAGGAGACCTGGGACGCTACATGTCCATTCCACATCACCATCGTGGAGAAGTGCAGTTCCTGGGCAGGTTGGTGTCCTAGGTTTTCACAGCTCACTTACAAACAGTACATAATACACACTCCCAACCAAAGGAGGAAGCTGATAATTGCAATGAGGCTTAGACTCATGTGATGTAAGCCAGTCACATGAAAAGCCAAAGCAGTACCTTTGATAGAATTTCCACTCTTTTAAAGACTTTGCATGTGATATGCTTCTATGCTTCAGGGCAAAATTCCTGAGTAACTTAAAAATGGCCCAAAGAGTAAATGTTTCTTTCATATAGTTTTACATAGTACCACAGTACTAAGTGGAATTTATTTTTCACTTATTTAACTTTAAAATAAGCCTTAGATTTAAGCTACTCATATACTCATATCATTTAGGGATCTACTAGAATACGTTTGCACATTTTATGTCAAATTATTTTATCCCCCCCTGTTTGAAATATTATTTTTTAGCGCTTTTTTCTTCTAAGCCCAGCCTGGTGGTCACTTTGCCTGACTAAACTGAGGCAGCAGGGGTGTAGCCCTCTGCCTCAGTTTAGTCAGCTTTCACTTTTACTCTGACACTTCTAACTTGAACTGTCTGTGATCATTTTGCGTGAAAATGTCACTGAAACAGCACAATGCTCCTTTAATTTACATGAATGAGGATATTTGTCACATAGTGCAGCTGTTTGTTAAGGAATTTCTGCAGTCCAGAGCTGTACTTTGGCAGCTCGCCTGAATGTGAAGGGTGGTTTCCATTAATGAAGTCGAGTAACTTTTATTCATATCACACCCTGATATGAATTGATCCAAAGCACTTTCCAGCTTTTTAGTCATCTAGTATGCAAAAGTTTTCTTCTGTTGAAAAATGTATGAAATCGATGGTACAACATAGCAGGAGACTAAAAGAGTCCAAGGGTGTATATATAGTCTGTGTTAGGCCTGAAGCAGACTCCCCCCATGCCAACTCTGAGATATTTTAGAGTTGTTTAAAAAAACCGCTGTGGTTAGAATCAGTGGCTGATTGAGAGGCAGTGGGCTCTTGCTTAGTTTTGTTGAAGCAACTGCTCATTCTTTGTCAAACTTGTAGCTTCGCACATTTAGTGATGTACATAAGTAGTAGATTACAATCCTGGGCCACAAATAAGGTATTTTTGGCTGTTTAGACAAGAATCACTCCATTTGGCACAAACACTGGACTTTTTACATTTTGCCATCCTTTTCACATGTAATGAGAGAAAAGTGCTTCTTACAGTGTTCTGTTTTCTCCTCTCATTTTGCACCTGCAGGTATAGTCTTCTCCGTCACTCAAAGGAGAGACAGAAGGTGGATGGTCTTAACAACCTAAACTACTCCCCCCTAGTGTCCAGAAGGCCTCTCTACACCAACATCACAGTCAGCTTGAGCAGAAAGCTTGCACCAATAACTGACTACTGACGTAGGCAGAGCTGGACTGCAAAATCAAAGTCCTTTGGGACATCAGCCATATCTCACCAGTTGCAACACTGCTTAGGACTTTTTAGTTTACAGATTTATTGCTTTGTTTATTTTGGTTGTATGCAAAAAAAAAAAAAAAAAGGAGAATCAAAAGCATATGTTTGATAAATCATATAAGAAAATAGGGATAAATGCTGCACTTGTTTGTGCCACAGTCCATCACTCCTCTCATCTGGGCTTATCTAGACTTCAGTCTCCACATGCCTTTTGCACCATTTTGGCCTTCAGCATTCATTCCTCAATTCATTTTCTTCTTCTGTCCATCACTAGCTCCACGTGGCACCTCTGTGCTCGATGATTTCGATAGGTTATGGTACACATACGTTTAAGTGCACGCACGTATAAACACACACACACCACACATGCACGCAGAGTTTGGCTTAAATGTGCTGACATTGTCCTAAGGCTATGACTTTTCTTTTTTTTTAATTACTTTTTCTCTTGCACTTCTTTCATAAATGCAGTACGCCTGTGAAAACATTTGCATGCACACATAACACGACACATCAACTTTAAGCGAGTGGACTCTTGCAGCTGGTTCTGCATACAGTATGCCAAATCTACAAGAAAAGAGAGCAAGAGAAGACGACATAGGGAGTTAGAGGCTGTGGTTATATGTTGTATGTGAAATAGTTTTTCTTTCTGAGTTTAGAGAATATTGTTTCCTTAACCATCTCTTGTGTTTTGTCTTTCAAGCACACGATTTAAAGACTGATGTTTGCGTAATTGCATGGAATGTCCTGCCTGCCTGCAAGTGGCTGTATGTTGGAGTGCAATGTTCATCCTGTTAGCAATAAGCTGTAATATCAGACAGCAGAACTTTAGCCCTGACTTCCTCACTATACAGATGCAATAGCGCGGGTGCTAGCATGCCCTCATTGGACTAGAGAGAAGAAGTGACTGCGTATGCAAACTTCACACTCAACCCAACTTTGCCTAAGCAAACATGCCACCCTGTTCAGAAGTTGTGTGTGCCTGTTTGCGTGTCTGTGTGTAAGTGAGGGAGAGCTATGCAAATGGCCTGTATGTATCTCGTTGTCGGTTCAAAGTAATCGGGGTGACCTCCCAGGTCCCTTTGCTTCTGAAGCTTTGACTGGCAGGTTGCAGACCTCACTTGGCATGCGGGTGTGAATTCGGGCCAGGGAGAGATAAACGCTTGCCGTTTTTTATTTTTAGGTTTCGTGTCTTCAATGTTTACTCACCTTCATTGTGACAAAAGAGAATTGGAATTAGAAAATACTTGATTGCTGTAACTGTCACTGGTGTTTACAGAAGCATTTGCTTTGTTATTTTGCAGATTGTGTAGTCTTTGTAATACTGTTAGCCAGCCCTGCTTCACTTTGGGCCCTGTGAAAATACAACTACCATTCGATGGCTGCCTTTACTTTTTAAATGACACCTCTTTCTTTATCAACATTTCGATTGGGGGAGAAAAAAATACAGCTTGTCTCAATCCTTATCTGAAGTGTCAGGTTATAACCACTGATTAGCTTTGTTAGCTTGTGGCCAGGCTTTGGCTCGTGAGATTTCTTGTGAAATTCATTTTTCTTTTGGTGGAGGGAGTTGCTCTAAACAGAGGTTTATGTTCAGTGGCATGCAGCCTTTCACTGTGCATTAGACACAGACTCTGGCAGTACATAGAAGTGTAATGCTCCTCTCTGATTTGTGTATTTGACAGTGTTGATTTCAGTAAAATCCCAATACTGTAAATGAAGTTCCTTTTTAATATATCGTACAGACTTTACTGTCCTCACTGTCTGTCCTCTAGTCATGCAGCTACTTCATTTCACACAAATCGCCTTGTACGCATTACTTAACATGTACCTTTTTGAGGAAAATATTGGTGGTTGACTTAATGTTGTTCCCACAATGAAATATGGAGCAAAGAGGCTGGACCTCATTTTATTTATTTTTTTGGATTATTTTCCTTAATTGTTCAGTTTTTATTTTATTTTGCAGTTAATGTGACAGTTTAATAGGTGACACAAACTGATATAGATGCACTGAAATGTAGTCATGCGTAATTGTGCGGGACGGTGAGGTTCAGGTCTGTGTAAATGAGGTATATTCCATTTCATTCAGATTCAGATTCCCTCTTAAGATAAAGCATAGATAGATAGATAGATAACTGCTTCTAATGAAATGGAATGGGACCTGTAGCCTGGTATTAAATTGTAATCTCATGAGCAGACATATTGGAGGAGGCCATTTTGTGTGACAACCACAGGAAGAGCAAGACACAGAATCAGACAATGCTACTGGTCACTGTCTTTCACTGATCACCTCCATTATACTAATTGATGATCAATGGTGCTGACCTTCCAGAGGTCCCTTCCAGGGACTCTCTCTGCGTGCTTACTGGAACCAATCCCAACATCACAGAGGCTGGTATTGACAGGCAAAACATCCTTCAAACTTTATATTTTAATTCCAATTACAGGAGCAGATGTTGAGCATGTTTACATCCATACATTTGTAAGCCTGTTGCCTTTCCACCTTAAAGTTGATCCAAATTGCCGCAAGCAGAAGCACGTTTACTTCCTAGCCTATCACCCAGGAGGTGTCCAGTGGAAGTCACAGACAGTAGCAGCATTTTAGTTGAGTTTTCTTTTCCACGTGCGTTTGAGTGAAATGGCTAAACCTTTCCGAGGTCTACCTATCCTCCTAGGTTTCAAAGTTTCTGTTTTGTTTTGGGTTTTTTCCTTTTGGTTTTGCAGCACTGATGACAAAATTATTTATAGTGACCTTGTTGTGAACAACTGGTAGGTTATTATTCTAGGTCTTGATACCTACATAATGCACTGTATATTATATCTTTTTTATGTTTCATTGCTTTAAATTAAAAGCTAGGTGGACTTATAGCAAAAGCCAAATGGTTTTAAATTGAGTGTTCAGGTAAAGAGATGGACCACACGGGCCCTCTTAATACAAAGAGGCCCTCTGATTGAGGCCTGGTTAGGGTCAGTATTAGGCTCTATACTCCACAATGAAGAATGAGCAGCTTCATAAGCCAACACCATCTTTGAGGAGACTAGTACACAGCTTTGGCTATTTTGTGACCTTGCAACAAGGACAAGTGAGTCAGTACTTCTGATTTTATCTAAAACAGGAAGTAGATTGATTTCACTTGGTGATAAGAGCATGTTGGCTAGTCTTGTTCCAGTTCTATCTACATAAATAAAATAAACCTGGTGTCAGTCCAGATCCAGACCAAGACTGCTGCTCACTAACGAGTCTTCATTGTTCCATTATCTCACCTCATCCATTCTGTGCCAGTTTAAATGAAGGGACCATTCTTTGGGCATCTGACAAAACTGGCAGCCTTAAAGCTTCTTAATTTATTGCAGTGTTTTTTGGGTTTGTTCTTGTTTTTGTTGTTTTGTTTTTTTTCCATTCAAGTTTTTATTTTATTTTTTTATAAGCAAAAATATTTAAATTGAAAAAAGTGCATATCAAGATAATTATCATTGTAAATATTGTTGTGTGTAGTGTTTTAGAAATTCTATAAGGTCTTAATTCACTACAGATGCTAAAGAACAAGGCTTCGGGAGGGTTTGGTTTGTGGGTTTATCCGGTGCCATTTAAGTGCTAGTAAAGCTTACAGAGTGACATCAATGTTTTTACATCACTGCTTCCCAGCACAGACTTTTTGTTTCTGATGGAAAGAATAACCTCATTTCATAAATTTTCAATTCCTCTCACGATCTCAGAGGTGTTCTGCATCCCGCAGACCTCCCTGTATTTTAACGCGCTGTCGCAATGCAAGGCACATGTCGTGGCAGACGGAGACGTAAAATCCTTTGATGAATTTAACTGTCCTTGTGTCTGCACGTGATGTTTCTTTATAATAGTGACAGCAGCTGAGATAAGGCGCAGGTCACAGGAGAGCGCTGCGGGATAGCAGTGTTTCAGCCAAAAAAAACAACACCTTATGCTTACAATGCAATGAAACACAGGCACCCAAACCAGCGACCACAATCCACTCCAAAATCCACACAAATTATTTTTTTGTATGAAAGCTAACTATTAAAAAAAAAAAAAGAAAGAGAAACAATACAGCTAAATTTAAAATTTATCTCCTCTGATTGTAAGGAGAGACGATCTCCTTGAACTGAAGCCATTTGAAGCCACTTGTCAAAACTTGATGTCAGCCTTATGTGGATCTGTTTGTGTATCGGCATATTATCTTTTGATTATTGAAATTTGTATGATGGAGATTTTTCTTTTATACCATCATTGTTATTGTCAGAATACACCAATAAAAGTAAAACTTGTAAAGATAGCTTTCTGCCTGCCTGTGTGTTTGTTTCTCTGTCTGTGTTGAGATCAATCTCCATTCTGTGTGCTGACTGGAATGGCTGCCTCTTCCCAGTGTGGTCAGTGACTCTTAAATATTATAAATCACAACAAGGATACACTTCGCACACGACGACTACTTCACAGTGTAAACACGTACACGCAGACACGCTTGCTCTTAAGAGACCTTCAGTTTATATTTCATCACTTGAACAAGATGCAGAACACAAACTGGCCAAGTCGGTCAAGAGCAGCCAATACTGGAGCTCAGCTGGAAGTTGCATGCAGTAGCTTGAAATGACCTCTGCTAGGCTCCTTAATTAATTTTACTAAAAACATAAATGCATGCACAAGTGCAGAAGGGCTCTACGTTGACAGCAGGGGATATAAACGGCATCCTGTTCCTTCTAAAACTCCTTCCTTAACAGAGGTTTTTTGTCTGTATTTTTGGCCTGTGGATCTTGTTATTCACAGTTAACAACAAAGTTCCAGTATGCTGGGGCCAGATTCCTCTTTTTCTTTAAGTGCAGTCCTGTTTTTCCCCACTGATGTCACTCTGAATGCTCTGCTGTCAGTTAATACTGTACAGACTGGATCCTCAGACAAAAATGATCCTTATTCAGACCCTCTGACCTATCACCCAGTGGGGGGAAAAAACAAAAACAAAATGAGTAAAACCCCACTGAGGTCATTTAAGACTCATTTAATCAAAGCCGCTCCAGCCCTATGGCGTTTAGCACATTTAGCTGAGTATCTCCAGCGGTTAACACAAGCGACATCTGATATTGAATTTTCTTATCAGAAAAGGAAATGCAAAAAGGCAGGGAAGGAACTCAGAGTGAATTCCACGGACTTTGTGCACCACTTCTCACAATGGATCCCATAAACTACACATGCACAAGGAGAGGGGTGTGCTTTATTATATGATGTGCTTGGAAGTATGCAAAAAACATACTTACTTCTCTCCTGCTGTGTAAAAGCAGTCCGTGTGTGTGTGTGTGTGTGTGTGTGTGTGTGTGTGTGTGTGTGTGTGTGTGTGTGTGTGTGCGTGCGTGCATGAACATAAATCAACATACTTAAAATGTAATTTGTTTTCTTTTCCATCAGTCTCAGTTCCTCCAGCTTCAAATTCACTGCAATCCCCAAAGCCCCTCTTGACACATTGGGAAACCTCTTCCTTACCGCCACTGTAACAAACAAAAGTCACAGTTCTATTACTTTTATCAGAGTTCAAATAAAAATAGCAAACAGATATTTCTGTTTATATAGCTACAGATATATTTCACACAGAATTCTACCTCTTTTTTTTCCCTCAATGGAAAGTCTATCCAGTTCACATTACAGTAACACTAACACCCCTTTATGTCATCTCCTTACCCTCCAGCATTCATAAATCTGTTGACCAACCACTACAATGCATCATCACCTATTTCTACAATTTTTTTAATGGTTGCAAAGTAAGTTGTTTGTGCTGTATACAATTTTAGATACACAGAAAGTCTTCACTTACTAAATATATCTGTCATAGTTTCCTTATCAAGAGCAGTTCTTCGCTCTGCGCCAATGTCCATTTTGCTCTGTCCTCCTATAAAAAGCATGAATATTTGAGTGTCTGACTAGTTTTAGATTTCCAAAAATCTGATCTTTGTTCATCTACACATTTGAACTACAATAATATGCTTTTGAGAGATACTTTTATGGATACTTTTTGGTAAATAAACTGGTGACCTGTTCTAACGTTTGAATCTAAGGTTTATTTTTTAGCACCTGGCGGCTCTTTTTTGCTTCTCATCCATACAAAAATCTGCCTACTCTTTCACGTAATTCAGTTTATTTTGAAAAGTCTCAACAGGATCTTGAGCTTTATTGTGAAAGGTTTATTTGGAAAATAAACAAGTGGACACGGGATGGTTTTACCGTGGTTGTAGCTAACGACAAGGCATAAAGATAGTCGCTTGTCCATCCCTAGTGTGGTTATATTAAATATAAGAGAAAGAGAGAACTTTAAGAAATTAATATAACCACTACAGTGACCATCAAAACGATGAAAAAAATATTGCCGTAAACAGTTTATTTTGCGACACCTAGTGTAAAATGAATCGATAGACGTTTTTATATTGTCATCCGATATATATATATCGTTATATCGAACAGCCCTAATATGAACTTATTTAGAACTTACCAGAATGAAAATGTCTGTAGCACAACAACAGATATCTGTGGATGGTAGAGAACTGGATATAGCTCGTCTCACAGCTGCTATCCAGGCTAGTTGCCTTCTTTTGGTAGTATCCAATACATAAGCTCCCTCACGTTGCTTCCAGGTGGGGAAAGAATAAAACGTGAGCCAATTTTCCCTTCCCGATCGTGCATCTAACATTACAACCCCCAAAACAGCAAGGTGAACCATTGTTGATGCTTTCGCTCCTTAAGCCCTTTGTTTGGCAGGGAATTCTGGGAAGATGGCGGAGTGAGCGGTTCAACTTGAGTGGGCTCCGAGGCTTTTCCTGAAAAGAACCTCCTTTACAGTGGGGCAAAAAAGTATTTAGTCAGCCACCGATTGTGCAAGTTCCCCCACTTAAAATGATGACAGAGGTCAGTAATTTGCACCAGAGGTACACTTCAACTGTGAGAGACAGAATGTGAAAAAAAAATCCATGAATTCACATGGTAGGATTTGTAAAGAATTTATTCGTAAATTAGGGTGGAAAATAAGTATTTGGTCACCTCAAACAAGGAAAATCTCTGGCTCTCACAGACCTGTAACGTCTTCTGTAAGAAGCTTTTCTGTCCCCCACTCGTTACCTGTATGAATGGCACCTGTTTGAACTCATCATCTGTATAAAAGACACCTGTCCACAGCCTCAAACAGTCAGACTCCAAACTCCGCCATGGCCAAGACCAAAGAGCTTTCGAAGGACACCAGGAAAAGTATTGTAGACCTGCACCAGCCCGGGAAGAGTGAATCTACAATAGGCAAGCAGCTTGGTGTGAAAAAAATCAACTGTGGGAGCAATCATCAGAAAATGGAAGACATACCACTGATAACCTCCATCCCTCCCTCCAGGCCTGTCTGAAGTTTGCCAGAGAGCACATGGATGATACAGCAGAGGATTGGGAGAATGTCATGTGGTCAGATGAAACCAAAGTAGAACTTTTTGGTATAAACTCAACTCGTCGTGTTTGGAGGAAGAAGAATACTGAGTTGCATCCCAAGAACACCATACCTACTGTGAAGCATGGGGGTGGCAACATCATGCTATGGGGCTGTTTTTCTGCCAAGGGGACAGGACGACTGATCCGTGTTAAGGACAGAATGAATGGGGCCATGTATCGTGAGATTTTGAGCCAAAACCTCCTTCCATCAGTGAGAACTTTGAAGATGAAACGAGGCTGGGTCTTCCAACATGACAATGATCCAAAACACACCGCCCGGGCAACAAAGGAGTGGCTCCGTAAGAAGCATTTGAAAGTCCTGGAGTGGCCTAGCCAGTCTCCAGACCTCAACCCCATAGAAAATCTGTGGCTAGAGTTGAAAGTCCGTGTTGCTCAGCGACAGCCCCAAAACATCACTGCTTTCGAGAAGATCTGCATGGAGGAATGAGCCAAAATACCAGCTACTGTGTGTGCAAACCTGGTAAAGACCTATAGTAAATGTTTGACCTCTGTTATTGCCAACAAAGGTTATGTTACAAAGTATTGAGTTGTATTTTTGTTATTGACCAAATACTTATTTTCCACCCTGATTTACGAATAAATTCTTTACAAATCCTACCATGTGGATTCATGGATTTTTTTTTCACATTCTGTCTCTCACAGTTGAAGTGTACCTTTGGTGCAAATTACTGACCTCTGTCATCATTTTAGGTGGGGGAACTTGCACAATCGGTGGCTGACTAAATACTTTTTTGCCCCACTGTATACTGTAAAATCACAAAATACTTGCTATTCTAATTTTCCTGCCTGTGTCAAAAGGTCTATGTTCCTTATTACTTTACCCTAGAAACTTTTATTTTCTCACTGTAAAGTTATGATGACTTGCTTCAACCCCTTTTGTAATGTAAATTGTTACAATTCTGGTCTGTTTCCTTGACTTGTTTTGTATATGAAAATTTCTTTCAATAAAAAAAAAAAAAAAAAAAGCCCTTTGTTTGGCCTGCTAAAATGGCGCCCCGGCGGTCACGCCCCCTGCCGTGACATCACGCTCCAAAGCCCCATAGACAATAGAACCAAATTTTTAAAAAAAAGAATGTTGCTGTTACGTTATGTTATGACATCATCATGATGATCAAAGGCATTTCATATGGCTTTGATCTGTGAATCCTTAAATCCGGGTAAGAAGCCCAAGCTTTCATGCGGTTTACTTGTAACACTCGATATTGCAGCATTGAGAAAAATTTTAAAACAGTTGAATCTTTAAGACAGTCACTTCATCAACACTCTGACATGTCTCAGAGTAAACACGGCAAAAGCCAAAAAGCTTACGCTGGCTTTACTACAATGGACCACCAAAATCCAGAGACAAATTCTGATGAAACACATTTCCAGCTTCCACTCAAGAGGAAGCGAGGCCCGGATTATGTTGCACAGAATTGCAGAATTGCCGACAGCTGCTCTCCACCAAGGAAAAAAAGACGAATCTGTGAAGAAAAAACTGTGTTGAAAAGACGATACAGTCAGATTTCCAAAGGCAGCAAAAACAACTCTGAGAGCTACTCTCCAGAGAGAAAGAGGATGAGAATAGACACTGAGAAAAAAGAAACAGCAGTGACTCGGAGCATCCAAAAAAGTTCTTCTTCAAGGACTATCCAACTCCAAGTTCAGAAAAAGAACGATATGAACTTGAGTGATACCAAAAACTCTCAAAACATACCAAAAGACAACAAGAGGCCAGAACAAGCAGCAGTGACACAGAGCATCCAATAAAGTTCTTCGCCAAGGTCTCTCCAACACCAAGTTGAGAAAATGGACGTTACGACCTTGAGCGATACCAAAAGCTCTGAAATCACACTCAAATACAACAAGAGGCCAGAACAATCAGCAGTGACACAGAACAGCCAAAAAAGTTGGACGCCAAGATCTATTCAACACCAAGTTGAGAAAATGGACGTTACGACCTCAAGCGATGCCAAAAGCTCTGAAAACACTCCAAAATACAACAATAGGCCAGTACAAGCAGCAGTGACACAGAGAATGCAAAAAAGTTCTTCACCAAGGTCTCTCCAACACCAAGTTGAGAAAATGGACGTTACGACCTTGAGCAATACCAAAAGCTCTGAAATCACACTGAAATACAACAAAAGGCCAGAACAAGCAGCAGTGACAGAGAGCATCCAAAAAAGTTGGATGCCAAGGTCTATCCAACACCAAGTTGAGAAAATGGACGTTACGACCTTGAGCGATACCAAAAGCTCTGAAATCACACTCAAATACAACAAGAGGCCAGAACAATCAGTAGTGACATAGAACAGCCAAAAAAGTTGGACGCCAAGGTGTATTCAACACCATGTTGAGAAAATGGACGTTACGACCTCAAGCGATACCAAAAGCTCTGAAAACACTCCAAAATACAACAATAGGCCAGTACAAGCAGCAGTGACACAGAGCAGCCAAAAAAGTTGGACGCCAAGGTCTATCCAACACCATGTTGAGAAAATGGACGTTACGACCTCAAGCGATACCAAAAGCTCTGAAAACACTCCAAAATACAACAAGAGGCCAGTACATGCAGCAGTGACACAGAGCAGCCAAAAAAGTTGGACGCCAAGGTCTATCCAACACCAAGTTGAGAAAATGGACGTTACGACCTCGAGCGATACCAAAAGCTCTGAAAACACTCCAAAATACAGCAAGAGGCCAGAACAATCAGCAGTGACACAGAGCAGCCAAAAAAGTTGTTTGCCAAGGTCTATCCGCCTCCTAGTTAAGAAAATGAACAATATGACCTTGAGTGAAACCTCTGAAAACACACCAAACACACCAAAAGACAATAAGAGGCCATAAGAAGCAGTAGTGACACAGAGCGTCCAAAAAAGTCCCTGATCCAGGACTATCCAACTCCCAGGTCAGAAAACAAACAATACGGCCTTCGGCTAATGAAAATAAATAAAAAAAAAACAAACAAAAAACATCTCTTACTGCTCTGTTTATTTCTTTAAATGGGTTTGTTTGTTTGATTTCTTCATCAGAGAAAGTTCACAAAGACTTTGAACTACTTAAATCAAAGATTTCAGAGAACCTGATTAGGTCTTTCTTTGTTGTGTTGTGATGTTATCAACCAGTACTGTCCTAGATTGACCGTATTCTTAGTGAATTTAAAGGAAATAAATCTGCTCATATAGGCACCTAAGGCTCACCAATCTGGTTGGGTAGGGAGGACTGCATCAGAAGTCGGGCTTTCACAATAATTGGTGCTGAGACAGTCATTACTAAAAGTTAATTTGTACTCAATACAAAAAATGGCCAAAACATATATGTGCTAAAATACATTTCAAAATATGTTATAAATATATTCTAAAATGTATTTTAGCACATATATTTTTTGGCCATTTTTTGTATATTTTGACATATATTTCAAAATACAAATGAAAATTATATATATATATATATATATATATGTATATATATATATATATATATATATATATATATATATATATATATATATATATATATATATATATATATATAAATAAAAAACCAAACACCCAGCACGACCCTGCGGGCGGTTTATCCTTCAAGCTCGGGTCCTCTACCAGAGGCCTGGGAGCTTGAGGGTCCTGCGCAGTATCTTAGCTGTTCCCAGGACTGCGCTCTTCTGGACAGAGATCTCCGATGTTATTCCCGGGATCTGCTGGAGCCACTCGCCTAGCTTGGGAGTCACCGCACCTAGTGCTCCGATTACCACGGGGACCACTTTTACCTTCACCTTCCACATCCTCTCGAGCTCTTCTCTGAGCCCTTGGTATTTCTCCAGCTTCTCGTGTTCCTTCTTCCTGATATTGCTGTCATTCGGAACCGCTACATCGATCACTACGGCCGTCTTCTTCTGTTTGTCTACCACCACTATGTCCGGTTGGTTAGCCACCACCATTTTGTCTGTCTGTATCTGGAAGTCCCACAGGATCTTAGCTCGGTCATTCTCCACCACCCTTGGGGGCATCTCCCATTTTGACCTCGGGACTTCCAGGTTATACTCGGCACAGATGTTCCTGTACACTATGCCGGCCACTTGGTTATGGCGTTCCATGTATGCCTTGCCTGCTAGCATCTTGTACCCTGCTGTTATGTGCTGGATTGTCTCTGGGGCATCTTTACACAGCCTGCACCTGGGGTCTTGCCCGGTGTGATAGACCCCAGCCTCTATGGATCTTGTACTCAGAGCTTGTTCTTGTGCTGCCATGATTAGTGCCTCTGTCCTGTCTTTCAGTCCAGCTTTGTCCAGCCACTGGTAGGATTTCTGGATATCAGCCACCCCCTCTATCTGCCGGTGGTACATACCGTGAAGAGGCCTGTCCTTCCATGATGGTTCCTCGTCTCCCTCCTCTTTCTTGGGTTTCTGCTGCCTGAGGTATTCACTGAGCACTCGGTCAGTTGGGGCCATCTTCCAAATGTATTCTTGGATGTTCGTTGTCTCATCCTGGACTGTGGTGCTGACACTCACCAGTCCCCGGCCCCCTTCCTTCCACTTAGCGTACAGCCTCAGGGTGCTGGACTTGGGGTGAAACCCTCCATGCATGGTAAGGAGCTTTCTTGTCTTTATGTCAGTGGCTTCTATCTCCTCCTTTGGCCAGCCTATTACCCCAGCAGGGTACCTGATCACGGGCAGGGCGTACGTGTTGATGGCCCGGATCTTGTTCTTACCATTCAGCTGACTCCTCAGGACTTGCCTGACCCTCTGCAGGTACTTGGTGGTTGCAGCTTTTCTAGCGGCCTCTTCATTCAATTCAATTCAATTCAATTTTATTTATATAGCGCCAAATCACAACATAAGTCGCCTCAAGGCGCTTTATAGATACAGAGAAAAACCCAACAATCATATGACCCCCTATGAGCAAGCACTTTGGCAACAGTGGGAAGGAAAAACTCCCTTTTAACAGGAAGAAACCTCCGGCAGAACCAGGCTCAGGGAGGGGCGGCCATCTGCTGCGACCGGTTGGGGTGAGAGAAGGAAGACAGGATAAAAGACATGCTGTGGAAGAGAGACAGAGGTTAATAACAGATATGATTCAATGCAGAGAGGTCTGTTAATACATAGTGAGTGAGAAAGGTGACTGGAAAGGAAAAACTCAATGCATCATGGGAATCCCCCGGCAGCCTATGTCTATTGCAGCATAACTAAGGGAGGATTCAGGGTCACCTGATCCAGCCCTAACTATATGCTTTAGCAAAAAGGAAAGTTTTAAGCCTAATCTTGAAAGTAGAGATAGTGTCTGTCTCCTGAATCCAAACTGGAAGCTGGTTCCACAGAAGAGGGGCCTGAAAATTGAAGGCTCTCCCTCCCATTCTACTTTTAAATACTCTAGGAACAACAAGTAGGCCTGCAGAGCGAGAGCGAAGTGCTCTAATAGGGTGATATGGTACTACAAGGTCATTAAGATAAGATGGGGCCTGATTATTTAAGACCTTGTATGTGAGGAGCAGGATTTTGAATTCAATTCTGGATTTAACAGGAAGCCAATGAAGGGAAGCCAAAACAGGAGAAATATGCTCTCTCTTTCTAGTCCCTGACAGTACTCTTGCTGCAGCATTTTGGATTAGCTGAAGGCTTTTCAGTGAGTTTTTTGGACATCCTGATAATAATGAATTACAATAGTCCAGCCTGGAAGTAATAAATGCATGAACTAGTTTTTCAGCGTCACTCTGAGACAGGATATTTCTAAGATGTGTTGCGCAAATGGAAGAACGCAGTCTTACATATTTGTTTAATATGTGCATTGAAGGACATGTCCTGGTCAAAAATGACTCCAAGGTTCCTCACAGCGTTACTGGAGGCCAAGGTAATGCCATCCAGAGTAAGAATCTGGTTAGATACCATATTTCTAGGCTTTTCAGGGCCGAGTACAATAACCTCATGGTTCCCATTCGCCTGCGGGATCCCCAGGTACTTGTAACTGTCCTCTATGTCTGCAATGTTGCCTTCTGGTAGTTCAATCCCCTCAGTTCTGACTACCTTCCCTCTCTTTGTTACCATCCGACTACACTTCTCCAGTCCGAACGACATTCCAATGTCATTGCTGTATAGCCTGGTAGTGTGGATCAGTGAATCGATGTCTCGTTCACTCTTGGCATACAGCTTGATGTCATCCATGTACAGGAGGTGGCTGATAACTGCTCCGTTACGTAGTCGGTATCCGTAGCCAGTCTTGTTAATGATCTCACTGAGGGGGTTCAGGCCTATGCAGAACAGCAGTGGGGACAGAGCATCTCCTTGGTAGATCCCGCACTTGATGGTGACTTGTGCTATGGGCTTGGAGTTGGCCTCTAGTGTTGTACGCCACATCCCCATTGAGTTCCTGATGAAGGCTCTTAGGGTCCCATTGATCTTGTACAATTCTAGGCATTCCAGTATCCAGCTGTGGGGCATTGAGTCATAGGCCTTCTTGTAATCGATCCAGGCAGTGCACAGGTTGGTCAGTCTGGTCTTGCAGTCTCGGCTGACTGTTCTGTCTACCAGTAGCTGGTGTTTTGCGCCTCTGGTATTCTTGCCAATTCCTTTGTGTGTCCCGCTCATGTATTGACCCATGTGCCTGTTCATCTTAGCCGATATGATGCCTGACAGGAGCTTCCACGTGGTAATGAGGCAGGTTATTGGTCGGTAGTTGGAGGGGACCGGTCCCTTCTTGGGGTCCTTGGGGATCACGACCGTCCGACCTTCGGTTAGCCATTCCGGGTGTCTCTCGTTAACTAGCAGCTGGTTCATTTGTGCTGCCAGATGCTCGTGGAGTGCAGTCAGCTTCTTTAGCCAGTAGGCGTGAACCATGTCGGGCCCTGGTGCTGTCCAACTCTTCATACTGGAGACCCTTTCTTGGATATCTGCCACTGTGATGGTTACTGGACCCTGTTCAGGGAGGTCGCTGTGGTCTGCCCTCAGATCCACTAGCCACTGAGCATTGCCGTTATGGGTTGCGTCCTTCTCCCATATGCTCTTCCAGTATTGCTCCGTCTCCAGCCTTGGTGGTGCTGTTCTCTTATTATTATTATTGTTCCCTTGCCACTGAGAGTACACCTTTGCTGGTTCTGTGGAGAACAGCTGGTTTATTCTCCTGCCTTCTATCTCTCTGGTGTACCTCCTCAAGCGGCTGGCCAAGGCTGTGAGTCTTTGCTTGGCAGTTTCCAAGGCCTCAGGTATGGACAGCTTGCTGTATTTCTTATGCACCTTCTTTGTCGCACCTTTCTGCAACTCCATTAGTTGGCTAACCTCCCTCCGTGCTACTTTGATCTTGCCCTCTAGCCTCCTTCTCCATGGAGGGTACTGCCCCTTGTGGCTGTTCAACTTGTAGCCAAGCATCTCACTGATCACTGCTGCCGTATTGTAGATCAGCTTGTTAGTGTCGGTAATCATGGTTGTAGGGGTTACTTGCGTAGTAGCATTCCAACAACGCCCTGTTTTCGTCTCTTGCCCACCGATGCCTTCTTGTTCCAGTAGCCGACTTTTCGTCAGGGTGCCCTGGTTCCTCAACACCTGACGCGGACCTTGTTGATCCGGGCGACGTCCGAGCTGGCATGCCTTCATATTTATCTGTCTCGCTCATGTCTGTGGTAGGCTTGCTTAGCATAGGGGGTCTAGCCTTAGGACCCTTACTGGATACAGACGCCCCAGGTAGGAATCGAACTTGCGATCCTCTGTTCCAAAGGATAGCGTAGTGGTTATATAAACAACACCCAGCACGCCCCTGCGGGCGGTTTATCCTTCAAGCTCGGGTCCTCTACCAGAGGATCTGCTGGAGCCACTCGCCTAGCTTGGGAGTCACCGCACCTAGTGCTCCGATTACCACGGGGACCACCGTTACCTTCACCCTCCACATCCTCTCGAGCTCTTCTCTGAGCCCTTGGTATTTCTCCAGCTTCTCGTGTTCCTTCTTCCTGATATTGCTGTCATTCGGAACCGCTACATTGATCACTACGGCCGTCTTCTTCTGTTTATCTACCACCACTATGTCCGGTTGGTTAGCCACCACCAATTTGTCCGTCTGTATCTGGAAGTCCCACAGGATCTTAGCTCGGTCATTCTCCACCACCCTTGGGGGCATCTCCCATTTTGACCTCGGGACTTCCAGGTTATACTCGGCACAGATGTTCCTGTACACTATACCGGCCACTTGGTTATGGCGTTCCATGTATGCCTTGCCTGCTAGCATCTTGTACCCTGCTGTTATGTGCTGGATTGTCTCTGGGGCATCTTTACACAGCCTGCACCTGGGGTCTTGCCATTTATATATATATATATATATATATATATATATATATATATATATATATATATATATATATATATATATATGTCATATATACAAGAGACAAAAACAGGGCGTTGTTGGAATGCTACTACGCAAGTAACCCCAAGCTTGAAACCTGGATCCCCCGTAGCCGGTTACCAAGATTACGTGAAGTACCCTCAGAAGGTCTGCTAGATGATGTTAATGCAGCACTACGGACAATACCTACAACCACGATTACCGACACTAATAAGCTGATCTACAATACGGCAGCAGTGATCAGTGAGATGCTTGGCTACAAGTTGAACAGCCACAAGGGGCAGTACCCTCCATGGAGAAGGAGGCTAGAGGGCAAGATCAAAGTAGCACGGAGGGAGGTTAGCCAACTAACGGAGTTGCAGAAAGGTGCGACAAAGAAGGTGCATAAGAAATACAGCAAGCTGTCCATACCTGAGGCCTTGGAAACTGCCAAGCAAAGACTCACAGCCTTGGCCAGCCGCTTGAGGAGGTACACCAGAGAGATAGAAGGCAGGAGAATAAACCAAATGTTCTCCACGGAACCAGCAAAGGTGTACTCTCAGTGGCAAGGGAACAATAATAATAAGAGAACAGCACCACCAAGGCTGGAGACGGAGCAATACTGGAAGAGCATATGGGAGAAGGACGCAACCCATAACGGCAATGCTCAGTGGCTAGTGGATCTGAGGGCAGACCACAGCGATCTCCCTGAACAGGGTCCAATAACCATCACAGTGGCAGATATCCAAGAAAGGGTCTCCAGTATGAAGAGTTGGACAGCACCAGGGCCCGACATGGTTCACGCCTACTGGCTAAAGAAGCTGACTGCACTCCACGAGCGTCTGGCAGCACAAATGAACCAGCTGCTAGTTAACGAGAGACACCCGGAATGGCTAACCGAAGGTCGGACGGTCCTGATCCCCAAGGACCCCAAGAAGGGACCGGTCCCCTCCAACTACCGACCAATAACCTGCCTCAGTACTACATGGAAGCTCCTGTCAGGCATCATATCGGCTAAGATGAACAGGCACATGGGTCAATACATGAGCGGGACACACAAAGGAATTGGCAAGAATACCAGAGGCGCAAAACACCAGCTACTGGTAGACAGAACAGTCAGCCGAGACTGCAAGACCAGACTGACCAACCTGTGCACTGCCTGGATTGATTACAAGAAGGCCTATGACTCAATGCCCCACAGCTGGATACTGGAATGCCTAGAATTGTACAAGATCAATGGGACCCTAAGAGCCTTCATCAGGAACTCAATGGGGATGTGGCGTACAACACTAGAGGCCAACTCCAAGCCCATAGCACAAGTCACCATCAAGTGCGGGATCTACCAAGGAGATGCTCTGTCCCCACTGCTGTTCTGCATAGGCCTGAACCCCCTCAGTGAGATCATTAACAAGACTGGCTACGGATACCGACTACGGAACGGAGCAGTTGTCAGCCACCTCCTGTACATGGATGACATCAAGCTGTATGCCAAGAGTGAACGAGACATCGATTCACTGATCCACACTACCAGGCTATACAGCAATGACATTGGAATGTCGTTCGGACTGGAGAAGTGTAGTCGGATGGTAACAAAGAGAGGGAAGGTAGTCAGAACTGAGGGGATTGAACTACCAGAAGGCAACATTGCAGACATAGAGGACAGTTACAAGTACCTGGGGATCCCGCAGGCAAATGGGAACCACGAAGAGGCCGCTAGAAAGGCTGCAACCACCAAGTACCTGCAGAGGGTCAGGCAAGTCCTGAGGAGTCAGCTGAATGGTAAGAACAAGATCCGGGCCATCAACACATACGCCCTGCCCGTGATCAGGTACCCTGCTGGGGTAATAGGCTGGCCAAAGGAGGAGATAGAAGCCACTGACATAAAGACAAGAAAGCTCCTGACCATGCATGGAGGGTTTCACCCCAAGTCCAGCACCCTGAGGCTGTACGCTAAGCGGAAGGAAGGGGGCCGGGGACTGGTGAGTGTCAGCACCACAGTCCAGGATGAGACAAGGAACATCCAAGAATACATTGGGAAGATGGCCCCAACTGACCGAGTGCTCAGTGAATACCTCAGGCAGCAGAAACCCAAGAAAGAGGAGGGAGACGAGGAACCATCATGGAAGAACAGGCCCCTGCACGGTATGTACCACCGGCAGATAGAGGAGGTGGCTGATATCCAGAAATCCTACCAGTGGCTGGACAAAGCTGGACTGAAAGACAGCACAGAGGCACTAATCATGGCAGCACAAGAACAAGCTCTGAGTACAAGATCCATAGAGGCTGGGGTCTATCACACCAGGCAAGACCCCAGGTGCAGGCTGTGTAAAGATGCCCCAGAGACAATCCAGCACATAACAGCAGGGTGCAAGATGCTAGCAGGCAAGGCATACATGGAACGCCTTAACCAAGTGGCCGGCATAGTGTACAGGAACATCTGTGCCGAGTATAACCTGGAAGTCCCGAGGTCAAAATGGGAGATGCCCCCAAGGGTGGTGGAGAATGACCGAGCTAAGATCCTGTGGGACTTCCAGATACAGACGGACAAAATGGTGGTGGCTAACCAACCGGACATAGTGGTGGTAGACAAACAGAAGAAGACGGCCGTAGTGATCGATGTAGCGGTTCCGAATGACAGCAATATCAGGAAGAAGGAACACGAGAAGCTGGAGAAATACCAAGGGCTCAGAGAAGAGCTCGAGAGGATGTGGAGGGTGAAGGTAACGGTGGTCCCCGTGGTAATCGGAGCACTAGGTGCGGTGACTCCCAAGCTAGGCGAGTGGCTCCAGCAGATCCCGGGAATAACATCGGAGATCTCTGTCCAGAAGAGCGCAGTCCTGGGAACAGCTAAGAAACTGCGCAGGACCCTCAAGCTCCCAGGCCTCTGGTAGAGGACCCGAGCTTGAAGGATAAACCGCCCGCAGGGGCGTGCTGGGTGTTTTTTTATATATTACCCTTCATATATTTCAATCTAAGTAAACACATTCACATGTAACAACTGAAAAAAATCTTTATTTGATGTCTAAAACATACATATCAATCAAGCAAGGAACATATATTTTATAATATTATTTTCATAACATACTTAAACATTCTAAAACAAACACACACACACACACACACACACACAGAGATGTGTGTGTGTGTGTGTGTGTGTGTGTGTGTGTGTGTGTGTGTGTGTGTGTGTGTGTGTGTGTGTGTGCGCGCGCGCAAGTGCGAGACAAGGGGATTTGGCAGACGCACAAGAGCCTGGCTGGAGCAGCCACATCTTAATGGAATCTGGGAAACACAAGGCTTTGGTATGCTAACGCCAGTGTCACTTAGCTGTCAGACCCACGCACAGGGGGCAGCTCTTAAGATCTCAAGAACTGTTTTGGCATTCACACACACGGGCATTCGTTATGATTCTTTTGAGTGTTGTGCCATTCAAAGGTTTTGCTCTCATCTGTTAGTGTCTTCACCTAACTATCTATACATACACACACAAACACACACACAGCTTTATGTGTGTGATCTATGTGCTGACACCATGCATTCAGGGGCCCATCGTCTCATATCTGGTTAAATCACATGTTTGAAAAATGGAGAGCAGTGCCTTACAGGGTGCACAGCCTGTGCGTGCGTGTGTGTGTGTGTTTGAGCCGCTGCCTGCACGACAGCAAGAAGCAGCAGAATAGAGAAAGCAACAGCACCCATGTGTGGCTGTCGCATGGATTTGTAACATTCTTTGGTATTACATAACAGTCTGTTACAGATTCAGGTATGAGCCTTACTCCGGCATATGAGGAACCCGCTCCCCTTCGCCCTGTTTGACGTGCTTTTCTCTCATCACGCTCCCACTTCTTCTGTCTCTTCTCCGGGTCACCAAGAGGACAAACCTTTGTGTAATCCTGCTTCCCAAGGGACGACAGAGGATCCAGCTGCTACTGGACACCAGAGTTCAAATTTACACTGCTGCAGTTTTTAACTTTTTTAAATTATTATTTATGTATTTATTTTTTGCTCTTTTCAAGCTCACTGTTTGTTCCACGTGCAAGCCTGCGAGCAGCATGTGAGCCACGATGTCGCCTCTGCAACTCCTGTTATGTCTTTCCTGTCAGGAAACAAGACACGCAGCTGAGAGACAAGATGGCTGTAAACACATCTGTTTCCACTTCTCACATTATTCATCCCCCTTGACACTGTTGTGCTTTCTGTCTCAGTGTCCATCCCTTGCACTCCTGTCTGCCCTGCCCTTGTCACATCCCTGTCTATCAGCGTGAGTATTCCACCTCAGCGAGCCGGGCCCTTTCTCTCACCTCACCTCCTCCCAGTGTGGTCATGACTCCACTCTTTTCTGCTTTGTTCACATTTCCCGCTTTTTCCATGATTTTTTCATTTCTCATATCTGCCTGTCCATATTACATATACAGTGGGGTGCAAAGGTTTGGGCAACCTTGTTAATAGTTATTATTTTCCTCTGTAAATCGTTGGTTGTTACGATAAAAAAATGTCAGTTAAATATATCATACAGGAGACACACAGTGATATTTGAGAAGTGAAATTAAGTTTATTGGATTTACAGAAAGTGTGCAATAATTGTTTAAACAAAATCAGGCAGGTGCATAAATTTGGGCACCACAAAAAAGAAACGAAATCAATATTTGGTAGATCTGCCTTTTGCAGAAATTACAGCCTCTAAACACTTCCTGTAGGTTCCAATGAGAGTCTGGATGTGGTTGAAGGTATTTTGGACCATTCCTCTTTACAAAACATCTCTGGTTCATTCAGGTTTGATGGCTTCCGAGCATGGACCTCTCTTTAACTCACACAACAGATTTTCAATAATATTCAGGTCTGGGGACTGAGATTCCAGAACGTTGTACTTATTCCTCTGCATGAATGCCTTAGTGGATTTTGAGCAGTGTTTCGGGTCGTTGTCTTGTTGAAAGATCCAGCCCCGGCGCAGCTTCAGTTTTGTCACTGATTCCTGGACATTGGTCTCCAGAATCTGCTGATACTGAGTGGAATCCATGTGTCCCTCAACTTGGACAAGATTCCCAGTCCCTGCACTGGCCACACAGCCCCACAGCATGATGGAACCACCACCATATTTTACTGTAGGTAGCAGGTGTTTTCTTGGAATGCTGTGTTCTTTTTCCTCCATGCATAACGCCCCTTGTTATGGCCAAATAACTCAATTTTAGTTTCATTAGTCCACAGCACCTTATTCCAGAATAAAGCTAGCTTGTCCAAATGTGCTTTAGCATACCTTAAGCGGCTCTGTTTGTTCTGTGGGTGGAGAAAAGGCTTCTTCTGAATCAAAGGAGCTTGCAAAGAAAAGCGTCTGGACTTCTTTAAGTTGCTTGAAGATGTTTCACCTCTCATCCGAGAAGCTTCTTCAGTTCTAAGGTCAAATGGTGGGGAGTCCCAGATTTAAACCTAGTGGGAGTGTCTCCCCACAGAGGGACAAAAGGACCCCCTAATGATCCTCTAATCACCTGAGCCAAGGTGTGAAACTGGGTGTGGGTCCCAATCAGCCAGGGTTTCGGATGAGCTCATTGTGAAACCTGGCCCCACCTTATCATGCGAATTCCTGAGGTCAGATGGCCCAGGATGTGAGTGGGCGTTAAGGCGTCTGGGGAGGGAACTCAAAACTGGATTATAGATGGCAGAGAGTTGGCCACCAGCGTGTTGCTGGGTCTAAACATCCCGGTGCATTTCAGATCTAGCAACACGCTCAGACAAAAACTGGTTCACCCGAAAGACAAAACTCCAAAACACAGACTTAACAATGTGGTGTATGCTGTACAGTGCAGCGAGGAATGCCCAGACCTCTACATTGGAGAGACCAAACAGCCACTTCACAAGCGCATGGCACAACACAGAAGAGCCACCTCCACAGGACAAGACTCAGCGGTCCATCTGCATCTTAAGGATAAAGGACACTCTTTCGAGGATGCCAATGTTCACATTTTGGACAGAGAGGACAGATGGTTTGAAAGAGGAGTGAAAGAAGCCATCTATGTCCACTGTGAGCGACCATCTTTGAACAGAGGCGGGGGTTTACGACACCAACTCTCTGCCATCTATAATCCAGTTTTGAGATCCCTCCCCAGACGCCTTAACGCCCACTCACATCCTGGGCCATCTGATCTCAGGAATTCGCATGATAAGGTGGGGCCAGGTTTCACAATGAACTCACCCGAAACTCTGGCTGATTGGGACCCACACCCAGTTTCACACCTTGGCTCAGGCGATTAGAGGATCATCAGGGGGTCCTTTTGTCCCTCTTTGGGGGGGAAACTCATCTGGGACTCCCCACCATTTGACCTTAGAACTGAAGTCGCTTCTGTCTATCCGAGATTTTTCTTAGTCTGCCACTTTGAGCCTTAACTTGAACTGAGCCTGTGATCTTCCATTTTCTCAATATGTTCCTAACTGTGGAAACAGACAGCTTAAATCTCAGAGCAGCTTTCTGTATCCTTCCCCTAAACCATGATGGTGAACAATCTTTGTCTTCAGGTCATTTGAGAGTTGTTTTGAGACCCCCATGTTGCTACTCTTCAGAGAAAATTAAAAGAGGAGGGAAGCTTACAATTACAACATAAATACTCTTTCTCATTATTGGATTCACCTGTGTATGTAGGTCAGGGGTCACTGAGCTTACCAAGCCAATTCGAGTTCCAATAATTAGTTCTAAAGGTTTTGGAATCAATAAACAGTGCCCAAATTTATGCATCTGCCTGATTTTGTTTAAACAATTATTGCACACTTTCTGTAAATCCAATAAACTTCATTTCACTTCTCAAATATCACTGTGTGTCTCCTATATGATATATTTAACTGACATTTTTTATTGTAACAACCAAGGATTTATAGAGGAAAAATAATGACTATTAACAAGGTTGCCCAAACTTTCGCATCCCACTGTATAGTACTTTGCAAAAGTCTTGAGCCACCCTTTATTTCTTTATATTTTCCTGGGGAACTGTGAAACAGTTTTAACAGAAACGTGTGCAAAAACATAAATGGAAATAAGTCAATATTCTGTAAGACCACCTTCAGTCTCCAACACAGCCTGAACCCTCCTTGGCAAGCTTTCTTCAGGAATAATTCTTCAAGACTTCCTGAAGCACATTCAAGGCTCTTCTTTAGATAATGAGAGCCTTTTTATCCATTCTCAGCTTAATAGACCCTGCTAAGTAGCCACTCACTGTTGTACCTCTTTTATGATCTCTTCCATACATAGTGGTGATGTTTGAACCAAAAATGTCGAATTTGGATTCAGTTCTCCATGAGACCTGCTGTCACTGGTTTTCAGTTGAGTTCCTATGTAATGTGGCTGTTTCACTTCCTTTGAATGGCTTCCTGACAGAAACAACCTTCCACAGAGGCCATTACTCACAAGGCTTCAGTGAACAGATGCGTCTCTGGGGTCCTTACAAGAATTTTTCCAATTTCACGCTGTGATATCTTTGATATTTTATGTAGATTCAACTAAAGAAAAGGAAACAAATGATTTTAATTGCATTTTTTTTTTTTTTAAAGACTGTCAGAAAGCCTGGAGAACTTGCTCAAGACCACTTACAATATTTTCAAGGGAGTCTGGCTTCTGACTCACATCATGTACATATTTGGCTTTGGCTTTGACGTACGGCCACTCTGTCTGCACTGTATTGCTCCTGAAGCATTTTTTAAAAACTTTTAAAAAATCTAGCTTCTGGATTTTCTTATGCTGTGATTGCTCCATCCTGTTCTGGTTACTGTAAGATGTTATCTTTAAAAACTATGTGCTGACAGCGTACAGAAGGTCTGCTGACGACGCTTCAGTGGAGCAAGGTCAGCAGACCTTTTTACAGTTGATCTTTCCCAGCTTTATTCATTCATTGTGATTAAGTGTCACCTGATCTTAAAGTCTGCCAGACTCTTCACCAAGTGACTTTATTTGTTATCTGACTGCCGTGCAGCACCACAGTCTTGTGAACTGATTTGTTTTGCAGCTTTAGCACATCGTTCTCAAACTATTTCAGTCACGTCCGTATCAAATGAGCTCAGACTTTCATGCATCGGCTTGGTTAAGTCAGCGGGGTTGAACAGCTTACTCTGCTTAGTCAAGCATCAGATTCTTCAATCCTATATGCTTCACTGCAAATAATGATATATTTCTGGTCCCCATTACATGCTGGCAGCTACTTAATCACGGAGGGATGTTACTGTCTTTAACTATGTGCTGACTCTGTAAAACCTGCAGTGCAGCGAGCATATTGACTTAGTTGTAATTCAAATTATTTTTGCTGTTTTAATTATGTGGTAACATTTTAAAAAAACAAACAAACTCTTAGAAGGAGGAAGTTTACTGATCTGTGAAGTGGACAGTTTAATGCAGTTTCAGCTTTTGTTTGCTGGTTACACACCCTTTTAATGAAGGACACAAACAGACTGTAGAAGAGTACAATGTTTTTCAGATCTTTTTAAAGAATATTGGGGTGAAACGGATAAAATCTTGTCAGGTACATTTTTATTGCCCTCTTCAGAGTAATGGGCTAGAACTGGCTGTGAAAAAAAAATCATTATTCCAGTGTTACATCAGATTTTTATGAAGGTGTAGATTAAAAAAAATCATTAGGAATGCTTTCTACTGTGAAAGTTGTCATAACATACTTTATTTTTACAGGAATGGCTACACGTTAAGAAACAACAAAAACAAGAAGGCCAAAAGGTTTCCAAGGTATTGATGGGAGAGACCTAGATGATGTTGTTTCTGCTAAACCACAGCACAGTGTGACTCAGTGGGGTCAAGGTAGCTCACTGAAGCTGAATTAAAGTGGAGAATTTGATGGCTTAGAGAATTTGGTTTAATGAGAAGTACTTACCACCCAACTTCTAATTATAATAATTAAACAGAAAAATTAACTTGATAAACTAGATGATGTACACAGTTCCTTACGCTATAACAGATAAAGTTGTACTTGTTGTTTTAGACTTTCTCTACTGTCGACCACGCCGTGTTGTGTGTTCTCACTGCCCCCTAATGGTGAATTATGGAACTTCTCTGCAACTTTGAGCCAAGTGGCAGCAAATGAACACAACAGACAAAGCAGAGATATATTTGTATAAGGCATTTTTAAACGTGTAAAACAAACAAAGGTTTACAAAAATGCAAATAGCACCAAGTTGACATACAGTATTTTTTTTAAACAACAACAGAAAAAACAAGGCAAGTGTCCACACAGAGGTTGTTGAGTGTGCTTCTCAGCAAAAACCCATAGCAGCACTGTGTTTTGCTGTATTTTTTTTTAATGCAAACAGTTTAATATCACAACAATCCAGTCACTTCATATAAGTTAAACAGGTAAAATGTCTAAACAAAACAATCATGATCAGAGAAATGCCCTCTAGAATAAAACCTTGAGAGAAAATATCGCCCAGCTATACAACCGTAGGCGTGTCTTTGTATTCTGCGTTGTCCTCTTCTCTTTCCAGATGACTCAACTAAACGCCCAGGACATCTGGAGGAACTGGGATGAGAAGCTCACAGGGAAATGACTTTCACTAGTTTGGTTAATTTGCATCTGTGCAGAGTGGGTTTAAAAGACAGGAGACAGAAGCAAATGAAGGCTAATAAAAACCACACTTAAGTCTTAATTTTTTTTATAGATTCTGTAGCTGAAATGCTACTGGTCTCCTTTGTGGTTGGCAGCATCCTTGGCCTTGCAGTCTTTGATGTCATCTTTCAGCTCAGCTAGCTGTTCTGCATGGATTGCCAAGGTACCGTTTACTTGGGACAGGTAGGAGTCAGAGTGTCTCTCAAGCTCCGCCCGGATCCGTTCCAGGTGATCCGCCAGCTCGCTCAGGTTGCTGCACTGGCCCTCTACCTGGGTCACCCTGCTATCGACATCCTTTACCTCTTTCTGCACTTCTATTGCTGTGCTGTGGCAGCCCCGTAGTTCCCCGGCCAGCTGTCTCTTCAATGCCATTAGCTCCCCTTTCAGCTGGACCAGTCGCCTCTCCCCAGCTCCAAGGAGGGAGGCTTGGTGGCCCATGAGTTTGGTGATTCCTTGCACTTGGTTGACGAGTTGGTGCTCTCTTTGTTCCCATGTGGAATTAGCATGTCCCACTTCACTTGCAATAAAGCTAAGAGAGTCCTTTAGGCCCTTCAGAGTGCGGTTCACAGAGTTGATGTTGACCTTTAGCAGTGTGATCTCTCCTTGGATAGACCCTTCTGTTTCCTCCTGGGCAATCCGGAAGAGCATGTTCTGAAGGGTGTTGTTTAAGCGATCCAGCTGGTTAGAGTGAGAGTCCAGACGGTTTGTCATCTTCTTTTCCATCTCTTTGCACTCGTCCTCTACTTGAGTGCCGCTGACACCTCCCGCTGGTGGCGTCGAGGGTGGGCAAGAGGTGGTACAGAGGAGCTCCAGGTGTTTTAACTGTTTTTGAATTCCATCCAGATCTCCTTCAACTCTCCTCCTCACCGACTCAATCTCGGTCTCCAGTGCAGGGACCACCTGCCCTTCCAGAAGAGCCGGGGCTGTGGCGTTACTCAGCTCCTCCACGGCCACAGACACTTTCTCCTCCAGGGTCTTCAGCTTGTCCTCAAACAGAGTCTTGAAACCATCCAGACCACCAGGAAACCCTTCAACCCCGTCAAAACTACCACTTGTGGCATTTATTCGGCCCTCTATGTCCACCAGTCGAGTCTCAATCAGGGTGTCTATGTGGATGGTTTGGTCATTAAATGCGGTCTGGAGCTGCCTTTGTGACTCCGTAAAACCTTTAACCGACTCCTCCAGCAGCAACACACGATGAGACAGACTGCTCACCTGCAACAATCAATAACTCATTAGTTGTTGTGTAAACCATGTCATGGCCTAACAAACTGCACTCATAAATTATTACAATTTAGTGATGTGACCCTTTCTGGATTTCAGAGCTGGATTTGGAGCAGCCAAGATATTTTTAGTACCTTTCAACAAATCTCCATAATAACATTTCAGTATAGTGTGTTTCAAAGGTCTGAGAGGGAAACACTGGCTTTTTAGCACATATGGAGCCATCTCTAAGGTGGGGCTTCGAACATAGAGTGGAGAAGCACTCTTTTCACCACTCTGCATTTAATAATTAGTTATTATTTTTCTCCTTTTTTTAATCTTTTCTCAGGAATCTGAGATTAAAGTCAGAATTCTGACTTTAATTTCAGAATTCTGGAAAAGAAGAAAAAAAGATGTCCCCAACTTTTGTTCGGTGGCCCTAATCCTCAGACTGGTGTTTTGGGAAATTTTTCTTTGAGCGTCAAAATTTGCAATAATGCAATAAGGTTTCAGCAACTGTCAGGAGATAAAGCTTAGCCTAAACATTTGGAAAACAAAAACTTTTCAATTTCATATGTATGGATAAAGCACCAGAATTATTCGGGATTTCAATTAATAAGCAGATTACTGATTAGTTTATTGCTGTTATATTGTTATATTACAACCCCACTTATGTCATACCTGTCCGCAGCAGCTCTCAGTGAGTGTTAGACCCTGAATCTGAGCTTGCAAAGAACCCAACTCCTCCCTGAGTCCAGTTTCTCTGCCATCCAGAGATTGCTGCATCTGTTGTTGGCCATCCATGTGCTCCCTGTGGCACTCCCTCTGCACCTCCCCGATCTTCTGATCACAGTGCTTCTCGAGGCTCGTCAGACGGCGCTCAAAGCCATCCAGGATATCACCCCTTATATCTGCCAGCTTGATATCTAAGAGTTCGTCCAGAAGAGATCTGGTGTCAGGGCCAGGGATGGGCCTGCCTATAGCTCCTTCCAACAGTTTCTTCAGCTGGCCATCATGACCCAAGACCATCCCCTAAAGATGAACAGAAGTCAGATCAGAGACAAAATTGAATATTTATTGAAGGAATAAAAAAAAGAAATGAGGCATTATTTGTTTCAACTATGAAAAACAATGTATCAAATGATCGATCAGCAGGCATTATGGCACAGTACCTGAATCTCCTCTAGAATATGAGTCTTGGCCCGCAGCTCATCCCTAACTTCTGTCACTCTCCCTGCTAAATCCCCAAATCCAGTAAAGCCTCCTGCTCCATCCAACCCATCATGAGTCCCATCTGGGATCAGCCCAAATCCCACAGCAGAGTCGGGCGCACGAGGTGTGTTCGGTAGCAAGGACACCAGAATTTTATTGGTGTCTTCGCGGAGTGATGTGCGTAGTCGGTCCTCAAGGCCAGTCACCACCCCATTAAGAGTGTCTAGACCCTGGGTAAGGCGACGCAGGTCCTCTTCGATGCGGTCCAAGCGCTCACCAGTTACACCTGAAATGCCATATTTGTTGCCTGTATTTTGAAGGCAAATCACAGAAAAGGGAACGTTTTAGAGATATTCATAAATATGTCAAATATGAGGGAAATAAGTGGTTTCAATTACAGAATAATGCGCAAACATTCAAAAACATTGCAGAGTTAATGACAGTCGTTAATTTAATACTCCAAGACTTTACAATAAACAAATTGGAACCTCTTCTCACCATTTGTCTGTCCTGTGGGTATACCAGGGAAGGGTTTTCCTGGCTCCAGCTGGCCTCCTCCAGGCTTATGCTCAATAGGAGGTCTAGGGCCATGGGGGAAGCCCTTCACACTTGGGCGATGGGGAAGAGCTGCACCCTTGAAAGGTGGCATTGCAATATCTGGATGTGACGTGGGTCCATCGTAACAGTTTTCTCCAGAATAGCCGGGACAACATTTCCACTCGAGCTCGGTCACTGTTTTAAAACCAACCTTGTATTTTGGCTTGTAGAATGTCCTATACCTAAAGGAAATGTGATATAAATGTGCTTACAATAAGTGATTAAGCAAATGTTATGAGTGAAATATATCAGGTTTTACTGTTAGAAGTACTTTTGTTTTCATCAATCATGAGCACAAATACAGGATGGAAAGATGGCGCTGAGCAGAAATAACAGGATTTAGTTGTTCACTATGAGATTAGACAGGGATTAGAGGAAGATTAAGAGATTAAGATAATCGTGGTGTAAATGATGGCATCAGGGGATTGGACCTGGGTTAGCACCCAACTTCATTGTTATTTAGTTTAAGCTGAATTTTCTATCCATTGTGAATCAAAGTCTCTCTTTACACACACACACACACACACACACACACACACACACACACACACACACACACACACACACACACACACACACACACACACAGAAAATCCACTCTTGTTCCCATTGTGTCTTTCGAATGGTATACAGGGAGTGCAGAATTATTAGGCAAATGAGTATTTTGTCCACATCATCCTCTTCATGCATGTTGTCTTACTCCAAGCTGTATAGGCTCGAAAGCCTACTACCAATTAAGCATATTAGGTGATGTGCATCTCTGTAATGAGAAGGGGTGTGGTCTAATGACATCAACACCCTATATCAGGTGTGCATAATTATTAGGCAACTTCCTTTCCTTTGGCAAAATGGGTCAAAAGAAGGACTTGACAGGCACAGAAAAGTCAAAAATAGTGAGCTATCTTGCAGAGGGATGCAGCAGTCTCAAAACTGCAAAGCTTCTGAAACGTGATCATCGAACAATCAAGCGTTTCATTCAAAATAGTCAACAGGGTCGCAAGAAGCGTGTGGAAAAACCAAGGCGCAAAATAACTGCCCATGAACTGAGAAAAGTCAAGCGTGCAGCCGCCAAGATGCCACTTGCCACCAGTTTGGCCATATTTCAGAGCTGCAACATCACTGGAGTGCCCAAAAGCACAAGGTGTGTAATACTCAGAGACATGGCAAAGGTAAGAAAGGCTGAAAGACGACCACCACTGAACAAGACACACAAGCTGAAACGTCAAGACTGGGCCAAGAAATATCTCAAGACTGATTTTTCTAAGGTTTTATGGACTGATGAAATGAGAGTGAGTCTTGATGGGCCAGATGGATGGGCCCGTGGCTGGATTGGTAAAGGGCAGAGAGCTCCAGTCCGACTCAGACGCCAGCAAGGTGGAGGTGGAGTACTGGTTTGGGCTGGTATCATCAAAGATGAGCTTGTGGGGCCTTTTCGGGTTGAGGATGGAGTCAAGCTCAACTCCCAGTCCTACTGCCAGTTTCTGGAAGACACCTTCTTCAAGCAGTGGTACAGGAAGAAGTCTGCATCCTTCAAGAAAAACATGATCTTCATGCAGGACAATGCTCCATCACACGCGTCCAAGTACTCCACAGCGTGGCTGGCAAGAAAGGGTATAAAAGAAGAAAAACTAATGACATGGCCTCCTTGTTCACCTGATCTGAACCCCATTGAGAACCTGTGGTCCATCATCAAATGTGAGATTTACAAGGAGGGAAAACAGTACACCTCTCTGAACAGTGTCTGGGAGGCTGTGGTTGCTGCTGCACACAATGTTGATGGTGAACAGATCAAAACACTGACAGAATCCATGGATGGCAGGCTTTTAAAGTTCTGATGCTGGTCTATAAAGCTCTGAATGGTTTAGGACCAAAATACATCAGTGACCTCCTGACCCAGTATGAACCTTCCAGATCCCTCAGGTCATCTGGATCCGGTCTTTTATCAGTTCCCAGAGTCAGAACCAGACACGGAGAAGCTGCATTCAGCTTTTATTCTCCTTATATTTGGAACAAACTCCCAGAAAGCCTCAGATCAGCTGAAACACTCAGTTTATTTAAATCCAGGTTGAAGACTCACCTGTTCTCAGCTGCATTTGAATAAAGCACCAATTCCACACTTTTAAGCTTAAATTTCAAAACTAACATTTTAACTACTGATTTTATCTGTTTTGATTTTATATACTGTTTTGTTTGTTTGTTTGTTTGTTTGTTAATTAGTTTGTTTGTTTGTTTGCTTGTTTTAATCAATTTTAAATCATGCTTTTTATTTGTTTTTGTTTCTAATGTCTCTGTAAAGCACTTTGAATCACCTTGTTGTTGAATTGTGCTATACAAATAAACTTGCCTTGCCTTGCCTTGCTTTTGAGTGTCCTTGGAAAGAAAGGTGGCTATATTGGTCGCTGATTTGTTTTTGTTTTGTTTTTGAATGTCAGAAATGTATATTTGTGAATGTGGAGATGTTATATTGGTGTCACTGGTAAAAATAAATAATTGAAATGGGTATATATTTGTTTTTTGTTAAGTAATAGTCACCTGCACACACAGATATCCCCCTAAAATAGCTAAAACTAAAAATAAACTAAAAACTAATTCCAAAAATATGCAGCTTTGATATTAATGAGTTTTTTGGGTTCATTGAAAACATGGTTGTTGTTCAATAATAAAATTATTCCTCAAAAATACAACTTGCCTAATAATTCTGCACTCCCTGTATGAAGAGAAACTTACTAGACAACACTTTGAGAGCAGATAGCAGAAAGGTACATCTGCCTAAGAACAAGTTAAAGCCAAGTTAAAATGTTTTTTTCTTATGCCTTACTTTCTCATGTTTTCAACAAATAATAAGAACGCAGAACAACAGCTTTCCAGAATTCTTAATAAATAAAAAACAGATCTTAATCATTTCCATGCACAGAGACAGAATTGGTAACACAGACGTCCCTGCATTTTATTTTATTTAGCAAAATAAATAAAAAGTTATCAGCAGTATCGCAGATGTGCATTAATAAGGGTAATATATAACACTAGAGGGCAGTATTGATGTAGAGTATGTTCTACATTGTGCTGCAGTTTGCCAAATATAAAGAAAGAACGACATATTTAAACATCATTACCAAACTCCTAAGGCGCAGACTGAACTGTAAAACATCTGCAGCATTGTATTACTTCGTTTGATTGACTCACATCACAACAGGACATTTCTGACCCCAGATACACTTGGTGGTATACTCAGCCTTCACGTAGGTTGCCACTCCATCCTGCATGATGCATGTGATGTTTCTCTGAACCACATGGGCGCAGTGGTTTCTGTGGGGAGAGCAGAGGGATGTTACAATGCTAGCACCAATAAGATGCCAACAGCCCCTGTTTTGCTCTGTGTCCATCACACTGACGTGTGTTAAAGTAAAACCTATTTAGATTTCGTAGAACAGCAACCACTGCAGAGACAAGTACTATAACTAAATGTGAATTTACAAATGTGGTTCAGCAGCAGCACTGTTAATTCAACAGGGCAGTATACAGTAGACTTAAACGGCTAAAACTATAGCCACTTTAAGATACAAAACATGCCAGAAAAAGTAAAGCTGTAACTGCAAACTCTCAGTGTATTGAGGTCAAGAGGAATCTGTTTTATTGTGTATAATTAAAACTGTTGGAGTGTAACAGGCAAAATTTAACAGAAAGCTATTTCTTCCATCAAAAGTGTTGAAAGTGATGAAGATGCATCATAAAACCTTCTGTAAGATACTATTGACTCAGTGTTTTAATCTTTGCTTTGTTGTGTTTAATCTTTTACAGCTCATTCTTCTTTTGGATTATGAATAAGCCCGTGTTGTTGTGTTTTTCTCTTTTTATTGGCACTTTAATAAAAAAAACAAGAAAAGTTTGCTTTTGATCTAGCTGATAGATATTAACAAAAGATCAAAGAGAGCTTTTCATTGAGGAGCTACAGCTGCAGATGGACTGAGTAGGGATTCCTTTGCTCTTTTTCAATTTTTTTTATTTTTAATTTTGACATTTTAAATGGATTTTTTAGTTACTTGTATTCCCAGTTACTTTCAGGTATAGCTGCATGCAGTATACTACAAATACCCAGGCAGTGAGTTGTGTTTCAGTTGTGTGTGGAATCATAGATTGTGTATAAATGTATATATGAGGTAGCCACTTCGGCAACACCCCTTGGTTAGTGAAGTCCCGCTGCAAAGGCTTAAAGTGAGCTTTGTTGTTGTTGCCAAGTTGTTTTATTGGAACAGGATGATAAGGGTGAAGAGCAGCTCTGACTGAAAAGCTGAGGGATGCTGCACACTCATCAGTCAGTGAAGTGCAATTGCTAAATGAACTTCAGTTTACAAAAACGGCATCTTTTATATTCATTAAGACGAAAATAGCAAGTGAGGCCTTAAAGTCATCCAGAAAATATTTACTGATGTGGATAAGGAAGTTGAAGAGTCACTTTCCAATGGACTTCCACACAAGTGGAAGTCTTATTGAAACTACAGGAATTTCCCACTGGTGGAAGCAAGTGCTCAAACATTTCAACACAAGCTCCTTTATTCAAAAACTATTTTAAATACATGTGGTGTATGTAATTTGGGAATGTAGTGGACGAGGAGAGACCACCCATGAATTTTTACCCAGCAGGAGGAAGATATTCAGTCAGCATCAAAGACTGTACCAGAGTGTGTTGTGGTGTTGTTTGATGTTTGTGTGCAATGACTTCCAAACTTCATTGTTAAAATTAGATTTACATGTTTTTCACATGCTTTACAAGTTGCAAATATATGCAAATGCACTGTGTCATGTTCAATTTCATACAATACTAGTCCAGTCCTGCACGAAAACCATGCAAATAAGTATACTGTACAGCCTACATAGTGTACTTTATGTAAGTATACTAAGAAAACTGAAAGTCCTTTTAGCTTGTTTTGCTTCTTTTAGTTACGTAGGGTAGTTGAGCACCAAAAACATTCACGGAGACTGTTTTCAATCCTGGAAGTGCTCAGATGTGCACTAACTTCACTGTAACAACTTTGAGCAGTTGTTACATCACACTGAACTTTCCCTGTCTCACTCGCTCTCACTCTTCATAGCCAGTGCAGCTATAGCAACTGCTAAATGTTCCCCTGGCCTCTGTGCAACACAGGAAATGATGATCTGCTCTCTTTAGGCTCACATGTGAAGCATTTCTTACATTCAGAGGGGAGCATTTAGCAACACATGCGGCACTTAGCATTGCTCCACAGCTGTTTCAGGACTAATAGAAGTGTTCGGAGCAGCAGGGAGGGACACGGGGGCCGAGGCGGGTCTACATGCCAAGTTAACAGGTTCAGAGGGCTAACAGAGAGGGGAGGCTGTTAGAATGTGTGAGAAACCACTGCGCCGCTGTGTCCTTCTGCAAATGTGTTGACAGTGTTTTCTGCGTGTGTGTGTGTGTGTGTGTGTGTGTCACCACTCTCCCTGTGTTGACATATGTTAATAGCAGTAGAAGGTAGAGGGCAAAAGTTAGAATGACAGAGCTCCTTTCATACCAGCCTGACAACCTGCTGCCAGGTCATGGGTTGTTAAGGAAGTGGCAGTTACGACCTTAACTGATGTGGTATGATGGGAGTTCTTTAAGTACTTTTAACTCCCGCATGCAGTTTACTACTTGGTGCAAATGATTTTCTTAGCATAACAAAAAGGGGAACTGGCTGGAATAATGTATTAGGTCATTGAAATAAGAAATGCAAGCTTAATTTGACAACACAAATGATGCTGCATCATCTTTTCTGGCTAGTTTTTTTTTTTTTTTTTTTCAAAAGCTGGACTCCTGTAACATTTCTGTTGTTCTTAATAATTTGCTTTCATGCTGTTTTTCTTCTCCCTCTCCACCTGCAGGCTCTTTTCTTTACCAGGCCAGAGGGACTTTAAAACTGATCACTCCCTGTGCTGTCATCTGCTGTTCGCAGTGAGATCTATTGCAGACAATACACAGTTTTTGGCACCAAAGTAAATGACTTTTTAAAGAGAGAGAGAGAGAGAGAGAGAGAGAGAGAGAGAGAGAGAGAGAGAGAGAGAGAGAGACGTAAGCAGTTAGATCTTGTACAAATGTGTTTGTCAAAGTCACATGAAGATTTTGATAGCGATTTCTGCAGTATAGAAAAGCTATAGATACTGTCAACCTGAATATTTCAGCACTATAGTGAATGGCTTCAGTATTATTATGTGATATAAATCAAATTTAATGCCTTTAGTTTTCTCATCTTACATCTTCAAGGAGCTTAAAGACTTGTCTCTGTGTAGCTCTTAAAAGCTGATAGCTGATAGTTGCTGATAGATAGATGTCAAACTCATTTTACATTGTGGGCCACATACAGCATATTTTGATCTTCAGTCATCCCGACCAGTGAAACTACATGATAAATATGTAAAATTGCAGAAAAGGTTATTTTACTATCCTGTAATTATAATATATTTTTGTTAATTTACTGTGGACTCACTAATAGTGGGGACAAAGGAACTTTCCTGTCATTAAAATTGTTTATCTGTTAGTTATTTTGGAGTAGAATGAATGGCAATGGGGTTGGTTGGAAAAACTGTAAAACCTGTGAAAATACAGTTAAAAGTTTGAAATCTATGCATTCTTTCACATTATCTCAAGCTGTCCAGTGGGCTGAATTTCACTCTTCGCTGGGCCTGGTTTGGTCCCCAGGCCTTCTGTTTAAAACCCCTGATATAGAGAATAGTAAGTGTGTGACCGTTTTCACAGCTGTGAGATGTAACCCACAGACTTCACACCATGGCGAAAAGTGCAGCAATCCAGATGTACATGAGGGGGGGGAAATGGTTCCCTGTCCACAGTTTTCTGTTTCTGCTTCACATTTTTTTGTCATTTTTCTGTCAGTGTCATTTGGGTCTATGAGTGATATTTAATCCTCACTGTCTTCCATACAAGGGGGGTTTCTGGCTTTGTGAAACTCAGAGTTGAGTGCTGATATAAATCCCGTCCCTTTGCGCTGCGCTGTCGGTCAGGTCAGCAGCAGGTCGCCTTTGCTGTGTGAAAACCTGTTTTTACAAGACGAATGTTAAGTTTCAGCTTGAAAGCCTGAAAGCAATAATACAGTCAGCTGTTGAGAAAATGACACATACTCACGTGTGCAGATTTTATAGACACATAATCAAGCAATAAAGACCTTGGGTTTATATCTCACATCCACAGAGACCACTCAACTCTGCAAAAAGAAGACTACACAAACTTTATTCCAAAAATATGAACCCTCGATGTGGAAGTGGTCGTATATGAGCAGGAGCGCTGCCTTTAGCATTTCTTATTATTATAGCCACTTCCAGCAGCTGCAGAGTAGGTGAGAACTTTGTTTGGGCTGCTTTTGTGTGTGGGAGGATGCCCAGCTGTGAGAAGGCTGTTAATCTGGACACTTTGGGGAAAAAGAATGTCCAAGTCCTGATGTGTATGATATGAGATCAGAGAGCTATAGACAGAACAGTGAAAAGGTGAGAGAGGAGTGATAGCCTATTCTGAGCTTTTTCCATGCCTCATCTGTCAGCCAGTGTGGTACAAGGTCACTACTGTTAAAAAGTATAAATACTTTCTGGCGTGTTTGTTTTAGAGCTTGTGGGGGACAGATGAGAAGGGTTGGCTGCCCATAAAGTACCACACAGTACAAGTCACCTAGGTCAAGTCGCGTTTATTTAAAGCTTATAGTTAAAAGCAAATAGCACTTCCAAACATGCAACACACCTGATCATAATATAGAGTAGAGGTGAAGCTGCAGTTAGACACCACGGTGGCTCCAACACTGTAAAGCCCAAAACATTAAATAATTGCCAGAAAGTTAATATATATTTTTTAAACTGGTGAGTTTATTGAAAGTTATGACAAATTGAAAAAAGTCATTAATAATTAATTTGTTTTTAATTTGTATAATTTTGCTACATCCAGTATTTTTGTGCAATTTATTGCTCAAACACTTGTTGTGAAAAAAATCACACAGATGAAGCAGAGGTCTCAAAAACTCAGGTTACAGGGTTAATAAATGTATTCTAGTAAATAACCTATTGACCAGTACTATTTATTGCAGTGATGAGTTGGTGAGGTTGACGCATTGGCACAGGGAAGTCATGCCTCTAAATGCACAATCTCTGAAAAGACAAGATGTATGTAAGAAACGACTGACTACACACTAGTGCATTTTCCTATTTTATTTTGTAAATGTGATAATTCTGCACCTTCTCCCATCAATTTAGACTGAATTACTCATAAAGACTCTGGAAAAAGGAAGATTCCCAGACATGAGATGACAAAAACTGAAATATTTAGCCAGAACTTAGAGCCCGGTGAGCTCCAGACCCTGCCCATTATCAAGCATGCCACAGTGAAGCATGGTAGTGGTATCATCATACTCTGGGGGTGTTTCGCAGCAGCAGTGACAGGGTGACCGGTTCAAGTTGAGGCAATGTCTTTGAAGATAGTGCACACAACATGAGACTGAGACATGCGTTCAACATGACAATGAAAGGGTGGTTTCTGGATGTCTATGATTGTCCTTAAATTCCTCAGAACAAAAAAAAAAAAAAATCAAACCCTCAACAACGTTCCTGGAGAAACATGTAGCTAGCTTGTTTACATGTGTTTGAAACAATTTCATAGGAAAAGGGGAAGAACCTGCCCAATTCCAGATGTGCAAAGCCTGTCGAGACTTATGCAAGAAGACCTGAGCTCAGAGCTCCCAAAGGAAATATACTAAGTTTCACTTTCAGTTTTTGAAAATTCTCAGGGTATGTTTTTACTTTGTTGGTAAGGTGCAATAAATGGATATCAATGACACAGTAATCACTTTTTGGATGAATGAAAATGTTAATCTTCCAAATAATCTCTTTATTTTGGTAATAGTCATTTAACTTCACTTACTTAACGCTAAATATTTTTTTTGTGTGTGTTATATGAAACTAACAATTGATGTTTTTCAAAAGAAAGCAAAAAGAAGGCAGGGAAACACCCAAAACTGAAAGTCTCCAGTTGATCCACACATTCACTGAACCACCCAATCCCCACTGAATACACAAACTGAATTTGTGTAAACTATGTCATGTGTCTCCAGACCTAATCTGACCTTGCACTCTTCCTTTTCAATCAGTATGAAAAGTCTTCATCTCCATTCACCACGACAGGAAAACTGCACTTTCCTTTGTCTCTCTGGTCTCTCTCCCTCCTCCTTACTCTGAGTATTGTCTGTTTTTGTGTCACTGGAGTATGGCATTTGTGACTGCTGGTCTGGTCCCACTGTAAATGTTTGAAGTATAGCGTTTCAGCTTAAAAATCCTTTCATAGCCTCCCAAGAGAAAAGCAGAATTCCCATCTCAAATTCACATGTGGAATGTGTTTGGAAAGTATTGTTGTGGCTACACCTCCACAGTTTGATGGGCCTGAACAAATCACCTCTCATTCACCCTTTCCTATAAATTTTCCTATAACTACAGGTTATGTTTAATTAGTCATATCAGTGTTTCTCTTGCTGTGTTGTACGTTTCCCCTCTCTCTCATTCTATATATCACAAAGCTCCTCCGCCTTGCCTCATCATGTCAGGCTCTTTACTTTTCCCTATACTGCCTCAGTTGTTTTGACATGTGGCACTAAAGGGCTTACCTCACTCATTACAAACCACACTCTCACCTGTAGGAACTCCTGACTGCTTGACCCGAGTCCATTGCTTTTGGGTCCGACAGATTTATGAAGAGTGGAATGGATAAAGAAAAAAATATGATCTTTAATAGGACCATTGGTCTAACTCCAAGGCCCATCTCGTTTGATATATGCTTTTAATGAAGCCTATTTCCAGCCAACTGGCAGGTCTTGAAATTCCCATGGTCCAGGGATTATTAAAACTGTGCTTATGCCTAATGATTAGAGGTAAAGGCATGCTACTCCCAGCTTTAAGACCAAAGAGATCACTTTGTCATTTGGAGACAGGGTCAGCTCCAAGCCAGCTCTAGTCATCATAGCTTAAACTCAAGTGACTACACATGCTTACATTTTGGAAATTAAGCTGTTAAAAGCAACAACATAAGCTTGTGTACATGTAGATGTACTGAAAAAATAACTTTACTTATCCTCAGGCATTTTCCAAAGTACATAATCTACTTTGAATAAGCTCTCTGTGCTTCTGAAAAGAACGGTTTCAAACAGAATTATTAGATTTACAAAGAAAAGGGGTTATTGTGTATGCAATAAGAGTGAAACAGTGTAACTGTGATACTTTATTTAGCTCTACACATAGGCCTGATACACTGAAGAGACCAGAATATCACTCATATGTAACCTGCAACACAAATCTCTTCACAGGCAAATAAAAATAGAACTATTCTCTTTTTATTCAGAGGCTTTTATGAGAAGATCTTTTGATCTGTGTATTAGCCAAGTATGAAGGTAAGAGTCACAGGCTATCAGCCAGACTTAGCATAAAGACTGAAAACAAGAGACACGGCAAGTATAACTCTATCCATTTATTGATTCCCCTTCTGCCCTTTTTTTCCTGCAAATTTCTGTAAATTATAAAATGCAAAAAAAAAAAAAAAAAAAACCCAGACTGCATTCTTACCAAAATGCTAATCTTTTTATAAACCAGGACGTTTTTATGCCTAAATCTGCTGACTAAAAACAAAAGTGAACAATAACTTTACTTTTTGTTGTAAATGTCTTTTAGTCTTAAAAAGTTAAAGCACACCTGTACATGCCAGCTGTGGCTCATTGGAAGACTTTTGCATAAAAATAACAAAGCACTGAAATGTAGATGCTTTACTTTAATGATGTAAGTTGTCAGTTACACTTTGCTTGGGATAATTATTTGGAAATTCGCACCAGAATCAACACCCTATCCAATTAACTACAAACTGAATCATAATCCAACCTCATTAAATACCTTCAATATTTTATAAAAAGCAACTAATCTTTTTCACTGTTCTTACATAAACCTGAGTACTTTGGCAGATGGATTTTAAAAGAAAAGTGTCAGGTAGCTTGGGAGTTTGCTGCATGGTCTTTTTGACCCTTAGCAGGAGACCGGCTCCATTCTTGCTCTCCACTGGACATTCAAGATAAACGTACAACAGCAACCTCTAACCTTTAACCTCTGCTAACCTACTGACCTTTCCCCCTTGATCTCTGTCCCATACATCAAAGAAAAAGCCCTCAGATATGTCTGTAATCTGATTGGTAAAGACATGTGGCATCTCCCAGGATGCTGTTTGATTTATCCAATACCCATTTCCCAGTGATGACTATGTATGACTCTTGGCACCTGTTCAGTGGTGATGTGTGAAAAATAGTCATTGTTTTGCTAATCCTAAAAGAACTTCCAAAATACTCAAAAAGCGATTTCTTTCACTAATTTTTTCCTCTTTCCCAGACCTTTTGTTAAAAACATAAATCACAAAATCTGACCTTCCTGAGCCACAGTTTAACCTTTGGAAGAAAATTAGCTTCTTTGCAATAGAGCTGTGACAGGTACAGTACTGTAACTGTCTAAGATGTCACAGTCACCCACTGGAGGGCCATATATTTTTCTTACAGAAGCAAGTGGTTGCACTGAATGAAGGAATGACTGTGAAATCAAATCACTCGCTTTGCTGCCAAAATACAGACAATAATTCAACATGAAGACAAAAAGTCTGGGGTGTTCCAACAGCTGAGAATTTTTTAAGTCTCGTACTAAAAATCCAGTGAGGTTTTGCCAATGTGTGAGTGTAGTCAAGTTAGAAAGAGGAGTTAGACGGGGCGATCGTGGCTCAAGAGTTGGGAGGTCGCCTTGTAATCGGAAGGTTGCCGGTTCGAGCCCCGGCTTGGACAGTCTCGGTCGTTGTGTCCTTGGGCAAGACACTTCACCCGTTGCCTACTGGTGGCGCCAGTGTCCGGCAGCCTCGCCTCTGTCAGTGCGCCCCAGGGTGGCTGTGGCTACAATGTAGCTTGCCATCACCAGTGTGTGAATGGGTGGATGACTGGATATGTAAAGCGCTTTGGGGTCCTTAGGGACTAGTAAAGCGCTATATAAATACAGGCCATTTACCATGTAAATGCGCTCCGGTGAAGTCCTTTAGTTACACTTAAATAGGCATTCATAAACACACTCACTCACTCACACACACACACATCATAACGTGTTATTTTAAAGTGTCTATTTCCATTGACCAGTCAGGCTGACAACAACTGAGCTCATATGTCTGTAGTGGTGGTCTGACAGCAACACGTCCCCAGAGGCTACTGTGTCTAAGATGTGCCTGCAGCTCCTATATAAAACTATAGTTGGACTCTCAGAAACAAATGGAGCAATACTACCAGTTATCAGCAACAAGCAGTTCCTGACTGTATTTCATTATTGATCAATTTGTTTTGACTGGAAAGTCTATTACATCTGGCTAATCAACTAATCTTGTTGTGTAAGATGGAAATCTGGCACGACGGCCTGTATAAAAAGAAATAAACCTCTTTGGCAATGCTGTCAAAAAGTAAAGGAAGGTATACAGGTATATAGCTACCATGCTGTACATAAGAACACTTAAATCATTATAAAAACTGCATTGGCTTACTGTTTAGTGAGCCAATTCGAGTTTGGCAATTTAAGCTTCAGCTCCCTGTGACTCCAAAATGGTCATATTTATAGATTTGTGTTGCCAATTCTCTGAAATCGCATACTTATGTTCAGAATTTTAGGGCATATGAATGTTGGTGAATAAATACCTCCGGAAACACAAGATGAATGTCCATTAGAAACAATTTATACAGATAAAGTCCAGTTCTTACCATATAAAATTGTACAAAATATATGGGGGGCAAGAGTCTGATTGTATAAATGTATTTCTGCAAGAGTTGTGTTAAGTAAGAAGTTATTTTAGTTAGTCAATTAGGTCAGTTTTTTTTTTAAAAAGTGGCAATCTAATAATAGCTGGGGAAAATCCAATATTCAGATTAACCGAATAGTGAGCAAAATGTAAGGGGATGAAAGTAATATATTCAGTTTTAGAGTTAAGTGAATAAGTTAAAGGTGTAGACTCAATATAGACACTGCATTCAGGTTGAGGGATGCTGAACAGTATGTTGGGTGGAGGTGAGCATACATGGCAGACTAAGTGGGGCTGGGCAATCAGCAGTCTTCTGTGGCAGTTTGAGTGAAGCAGCAGGTAGCTGGGGAGCTGTCCAAAAGCATAAATGCTCTTGTGGGAAGCCAAGCAAAAGAGAAGGGGGGGAGGAAGAGGGAGGAAAAACCAAAAGAGCCCTGCGGGCCAAACATCAGGCATCAGGCAAAATATATCCACAAGTCTGTTTCATCTCAGAACTTCATTCAATAGCGTTCATAACTTACTGTTACTCTTCTGTGTGTGTGTATGTGTGTATCATCTTTACAATATGTATCTGTCATGCAGTAATTAAAAGCAGATGAACACCCCTCACCTTTGTGTTAAATCTGGAAAAGTTAAATAATTTTCTACTTAACTCAGGGTAAGTTCATTTGAAATCAGTGTCTGCGACTGGAAGCCAGTTGTGCCACTCCCTCCTGACAGTGTGTGCCCAGCTGTACCATAAATCTTGTCCCTAATTGAGCCCCCTTGCCCCCCCACCCCTTTACCACACACACATACAGTGACTGTGAGGAATCAATACCCTTGTCATCAACTCTGCACCCCCTCGCTGCACCATAATGACCGTCATGATGGCTTTGTTTTCACTGTTGCTTCGTTGTTGCACTATAGTGTTTATCCCCAGCCACAGATGGTTTTAGGTGTGAACCACAGAAAAGAGGCTGATTTTGAGTAAGACAGAAACAGAGCGTCAATTCAGGGATCTGTTACCAAGCTGATTCCATAACTAAAAACATATTTCTGCAACTCACTGGTGACATGGGATTCTCGAGGGAAATACAGTATTAGGTGGGTCCTGCTTGAACTCCAGCTACTTGGAATGATTTTAGAATTCAATACCCTGCACCTTGGAAACACAAATAAAACATGCATCTGTTCCTGTTATGTGTCCAAGGTGGAGAACTTACTTGTGACGGGTCATGGGCTTGTTTGGTGAGTGGTGAGGGTTGAGTCCAGCCTTGTAGAGGTTGTATCTGTTTCCATAGAAAGGGTTGACATGGCCTCCATAGAAAGTCCCTTTAGTGTGAACAACAGAGAGGAACACTCCCAGGAGAAAGACCTGTGCTATTAGCTGGCACAACTTGGTCCGCATTTTGTTTTTCTAAGTCTTTTCCAAGGCTAATCCAGAGTCTCAAAAATTCAACTGTCAAGAGGAGAGGGGTTCAGAAGTGGTAGTCTCTAGCTCCTCTGGGTGTTGTGTTGCTCCTTGGCACATGGAAAGTCTTGTTTTCTTCAGTGGGCCCTGGAGGAGGCGTGCAGTCCAAACAGCTCTAGCATCAGCAGCATCTTGTCCTGTACATCTTCAGGTTGCTCACTAACAAAATTCTGAGCACGCAAGACGGAGCAGGGGGAAAACTGATGATACTGAAGAGGGAGGGGGAAGGGAGAGGGGAAGGAAAACAACACAAAGGTGTGCTGGAGGAGGCGAAAGAAGAAAGATGAGCGCAAGAGAGAGCAAAGAAAAGAGGGAAGATAGTGTCAGTCTGTCTGTTGGAAAGTTTCAGCTCCATATACACAAATACTGTGTAGGAAACCTGCTGCCGAGGCTCGACCCTCTAAGTAATCTGCTCTCTGCACGAGTGAGGGTGTGTGTGCAAGCAGCAATGTGCTGCTCTTGCTGCCTCTGAAGGGGCAGGCAGACAGCCTGTATTTGCATATCCCACCCCAACTCCAGCCCGGTGGCTCGCACAAAGAGGGGGACTGACTGATATCAATTGATGTCCTGCTCTTCTTTCTCTCTCTATTGCAGCATCACAAAAATACAAAGTTGTACATGGAGATACTTCACTTCAAAGCAGACTCCAATAAGCAACAAAAAAAAGCCGCTGTCCTATTCTGTTTGAAATTTTTTCACCCACCCCCCATCAAGCATTTTTAGTTGTTGTGTATTCAGTCCCCTGATTTTATTTCTTTACCCAGTTCTTTTCTTTCTCCATCTGCTCTGGGAGCGGCTGTACATCAAAGCATAGCCCCAGTATGCAGTGCCATGTGCGTGGCTATGGCTGCAGCCAGCTAAGACGCTGTAGATCTGGACACAATGGACCTCCTCCTTGCTTCACTGCGGTCAGTCATTAAATATCCCAGCCACAGCTTCAGTTGAGAGTCACGTCCCAGCCCCCCACTTATGTCTTACTGCACATCCATGTGGTTCTTGAATTCATGCATAAATGCCTGCGTCTCTAAAGAGTATTTCCTGGGATTTAATCGAATCAGTTCAGTTTCTATGATAAGTGAGAGTGATTGTCCTCTATAATTTTTTCGTGAGTTGTAAAGATTTACATTACATAAACCTTTAGTAACAGGAGACTAACTTGTGCTAAACTTAATTCAATAAAAAATAAGCACTTTTGAGCTTTTTGATGGCAGCAGAATGTAGAAAAAAAGCTCGAAAATTGGTACTAAAAAGAAAAAAACATTTTGCAACATTTTTACAACTATTTAGGTAAACTAAAAGCAGGTAAGCAACATGGCTCCCTATAGAATTGGCAGCTTACACATATTGACAGGCACCATCAATGCTGAAAGGTTCAGGACCAACACATGCTCCCATGCAGACATCTTTTTCATGGAATGCTTGAAAGAGGCACAAAACAATGCAAAATCACATACTGCATCTATTACTACAGCATGGCTTCCTAGAAGCAGAGTCCGGGCGTTGAATGATCTTCCTGCTGTCCAGATCTTTCACCAATTGAAAACATTTGCTACATCATCAAATTAAAATATGAGAAGGAAGATCCAGCACTGTTGAGCAGCTAGAATCCTGGATCCGACAAGAATGGGACAATATTCCGAAAAGTCAAACAACTGGCCTCCTCAATTCCCAGACTTTTACAGACTCTTAAAGAACATAATGATACTATATAGTAGCAAACATGGTCTGTTCCAACTTCTTTGAGATGTGTTGCTGCCATCAAATTGAAAAAGTGCCAGTATTTTTCCAAAATGGTACAGTTGCTCAGTTTAAACATTTGACACATTCGCTATGTTCCGTTGTGGATAAAATATGGATTTATGAAATTTGCAAATCATTACATTCTGTTTTTATTTCCATTTTACACAGCATCCCAAGTTTTTCAGAACTACCGAGTAGTCTCAGACACATTGTAAGAAGACACTAAAACCAGAATGTTGTCATTTTTAGAGTTAGTATCCAGTTTATATAAATCCTGAAGGACCAAACATTACACAGCACTCAGCTGTTACAGTGACGGAATCCAAGATGGATCTAACTTAAGGAGAAATTTGCCAGAAATAGGCAGTAATCCTGGGATATAACGGTGTCTTTATGTTCCAGAAGGGTCACAGAGGATTAGCAAAATACACTAGAGAGATGCACAGAGCATTCTCAGTAGCTGGTAGAGGGACTTGGTGACTTTCATACCTTGCTTTATTGGTCACAGCTATTTTTGGCGGGGGTATAAACTCTGGCATGGATATGCTGCCAGTATATCTTGGCTCCATCCCAGTTTTCAGGTTTTCTTAATTGTCATGTTATTTATAAGAGGATGACGAAGGGATTGGCAGCCAACTTATATGCATGTGCGGCTCATTTTTAAAGTTTAGAAGACAGACTTGGAGGAAGAAGCTGCTGTTTGAATTGACCTCTTTGTTTGGATGGTTGGTTTGCAGTGCCCTTCTCACCTGTGTGTGGACTTTGCACCACTTAGGCTACTGTATTTAGTCTTCATTTACAAGTCAATAAGAAAGAAAAACACACAGCTTGGTGATATGTATAGAAATATTGACAAGAGGGACAGCCCCTCAAACACTCAAGCAGGTGGTGGATCTATTGAGCAATGTAGGCTAAACAGATCCAAGTGGGTAAACAAAACCTTTGAAATGCATTTTGGAGTTATGGTTCTTTATGGCTTTTGATCTTATTCCATAATTTGCCCTACATTTAGCTTATCCTGTTGCACTTTTTTTGGCCTATGCTGCACAGACTCACATGTCTATAGTTTGTGAAGATGAAGCATTTTGCTTCCTGCTGAAGATGAACCCCATTGCTCCAGAAACGGTCACCTCACACTGGCAGGGAGACAGTGAGAAGGAAACTATTTTAAATCTTTGTCCATTCTGGCAGTGAAATACCATTTTTCACTGAAATGACTGGCACAATTTTAAACAGATGTGTCCCAGCATACTGTCCAGATGTCAGGGTAAAATGAGAAATATCTGGGATACTGACTTATGCTAGTTTGATAGTTTATGATCATTTAGAACAAAAAATAATAATTCTTACTGTGGTGAACAAACACTCGGGCAATAGATGCCAAAGAAAAAAAGCCAAAGAAAAAATAAAGAGTACTAATAATGACATAATTGCAGTGTACTGTGTAAGAGCCAAACATAAAATTCTATGCTTGAATGATGCATTACTCAGCCAAAACAGTTTCTGTTCACTGTAAGTCTTATGAGTCAGGATTTACTCAATTTGTTTCCTTCAATTTATTTATTTTTTTACGCATTTTTTTCTAGCTAATAGCAGATACAGTATTTCTGTGTTGCATCTGTGAGTGGTTTTAGATAAGTATTCTTATCTTGCGCTGAATGACTGACTCCATACCCTGAGTGGAAATCTGAGAGGAAGTTCATACAGCTTTTCAAAAGTCCACGGCCTCCTGAGCATTTGGCTAATGCAATATAAGTCAGTGACATTTACACTGCGCTATACTGTAGGGGCAGTTTCCTCATTTTTATTTGGTTTCAACTCTGGATCTTTTTCCATACATACAGCCCGTTTTCAGTTTTTTCCCTTAGGGAACAAGCTGTGAAAGGAGCCTTCAGTTTGTAGTGTCTCTGTGCACCCTCCTGCAGAGGTGAGATACAAAATGAATCCACTGCAGTGAAACAGGACACCACTCCGTTAGTTTGATTTCCCTAACCCCTCCGTGAACCAACCCCATCATTTGCTATCAGTCTTCTCTAGGATTTTTACAGACACTTTTATTAGATATACATATATTAGATATAAGTACAGAAATGGGATGGATTCCAGGTCAGTGACATCAGCTACTTAGCAATGAGGACACTCGATCGCTTCTTACAGTAGTGACCTGGGATGCAACCCAGTCTTCAAAAAGTAACCAGAGGAATCAGGAAAATAGCTGTTATTTATGTCCCTATATTATGTCCCGAGCTTTGAGAGTTGCAAGACTGCACATGTATACTCAAAACCGCACCCAAGTGTCCAACAAATGCCAGCAAATTCAGCAGTAAGGTCTCTAAGTGTATTTTGTGTAAAGTTACCCAAAACTTCTTCCTCATGAAATGTATTCATTGTTTGGACACTTGGTGTGTTGATTCCCTGTGGTGATATGACTCTCCATTGCTTGCACTGTAAAACGTGCTTTTTAACATGTGACACCGGCAATAAAATCAGGCCTCCATCTACAAGAGTTCATGATGGATGGTGATAAATGACCTGCTGTAAACACTCTACAGACACTCTACTGGTGCTTTCTAGCTAAAGAAAAAGGAAGTATTCTGTGTTGTCTATGGTATGGTAAGATGGTGCGTACATAAAATGATCTGATTTCACTACCACAAAAAAGGGCCTTAAAGTACATTTTCCATTTTGCTAATAAGCCTCTTATTATCAGGGTGATTGGACATATTGTGAAGGACTCTTTTGGTGAGAGTATTTTGTTAACACAGAAATAACCTTTGTTCATGCTCTTCTCATGGGTTTGAAGAAGGCTCCGCAAGAACAAAGTGATGCCACAAAGATTGTACCAGTCTTAATTTAGCAAAATGTAATCTAAATAGATATTCATGCAAGGAACAAAGACTTTGGTACTGGAAGCTTTCTGGATTCTGCTTGTAGTCCAAGTTCTATTGACCACTGATGAGAATATTTACGCACAAAATCTATTTTCTATTGATCCCTCAAATAAAAGCAGTGTTTTCACGGGAGTGAACGTGCCTTTCTGTGATGGAAAAAGGCCCTTTTCCCATAACAGAACCAGGAGAAACTCCTAAAGATGTTTGTATGGGAAAGAAAAGGCATTCCAGAAAGTATACATAGATGACCACAGGTCATTTTTTCCTCTTCCTCTCATCTGCAAAGTACCAGAACAGTTCTTTATGCTGTTGTCATTCCATGTGAGCTATGCACCAGAGTTTACTTTCATTCCAGTTTTCCAGACAAGACAGAAAGGCGGTGAGTTGGGGCACACAGAGACCCCTTGGGAGTTTGCAACAGAGTGGGACCTTTTGGCAGAGGAAGCATCTTTGCTTCATGATGTTACAACTTATGCTGTAGGGACAGCAGTTCCAGTAAGACCAAATGACTGAGAAACATCCCAGGCTTTTATCAGGAGATGGGGAAAGTCCATTACTGTCTGTTAATATCTGTAGGCTTTTTTATCAAAGGCTTGGTTTCAGTTTGTAACACTGAAGGAGGAATATTTTTTTAATACACTACAAATAGAGACTGTTAATTTCCAGGTCTTGCATAACTTTTTACACTAACCACATAAAAAGAAATCCACAAATACTTCCACTTAGGGAAAATGCTTTAGTAATATAAAGGTCAACTTTAATTGTAGAAAAACAGAATAATAATTCCAGTATCTCTTATAAATACTGTTCGTACTATAGACACTACCAGGCCAGCAGCCACGCTGATTTTATTGTCTGTGTTACATTTAAGATTTGCAATGGCATAAAAATCACACAGTTCTTTACAAGATAAGACAAGACAAGATAGCATAAATGAAAATCTTGAAAAGTGTAATTATAGAAGCCATTGTGATGTAAAGCCAGTTTTGCTATCAGTGCTTCAACCACGGTTTGTTTCCAAATGCTTCTCTTAGCTTGTAAACACCGCTGCTACTTATTTAGTGCCATCTCCACAGCAGTCCCGATTATCTGCCCAGAGAATCTCACAGAAACCTTATTAACAGTTCAGATCTTTTGCACATTCCCCATATGCATCATTTTCACCAAGTTGGTAAAAATGGAGGACATCCCCACAGCAAGTGCCATCAGCAGTGGATCCCCAGTTTAATTTTCTATGGCTGGGCTTCTTGCATGTCACACTCACATACTCACCAATTCTTTTTTTCTGGGACTTTGTAGATAAGTCTTTTTCAGACATTTTAATTATGTTTCAGCAGAGTTGCGTGCAAACAGCTAAATGTAATTTTTAATCTGCATTTTCACTGATATTTAGATTAGTAGTTATTTGGAATACTGGAAAATTCAAGAAGTCAAAAAAAAAAAAAGCTGATCGAGGTGCTGCTCGGTGCCCGCATACCGGACCATTTTTCATGCCCGGACTGCCACTGGTAGTAGCTGAGGTCATTTTTCTTTCAGATGTTGTTTGACAGATGCCTTGTGAGCCATTGTAACACTGCTGCTTATTTCTGAAGTTCTGACACATGAATGCTAATATTTGTGCTTACAGACTAAATTTATTGTGGGTAAGTGTACAGAAAATGATGCTTGGGGGGGTTGTATTTGGCTCCCTGCAGCTTTTCACTCCAGAAGAAGCTAATGATGTATGTGAGAAACTGTAATTTCAGTTATTCACAGTGCAGTCATACACATACATTTCCTGTAATCATTTTAAGAAACATTTACCACAAATATACATATAGATTTCTTTCTTTTTTTGTCTACACACTCCACATGCAGCAGCCAAACATTAGAGAAGCTTAAACACATTGTGTTCATGTAACTGTCATGCGGCGGCTGTGTGAAGGCGAAAGAGGACCCAAATGCACGGCTCTAGACACACGGGGATGAACTCAAAGGCAGGTATTTATTAACAGGAACATAAGAAGTCATACAAAAACTATACTGGGAGCAACTAAAGCTGAGGCGCTGGGAAGACACGGTAAATGCACACAACCTAGAGGGACGACGCAACACAGAACAAAGGGACACTCTGACATAAATACACAGAAGGTAATGAGGGAAGTGGGAACACACGGGGAACACAGCTGAAGACAATTACTCATGACCGGGCAGGGAGGACACGAAACTGAAAATACTGACACCAAGATGTGGACCTTAAATACAACACAGTACACAGAGAAGAGCACAGAGAGAGAGGCAGAGAACAAGGATGAATACACGAGGGGATGAGGAGAACACAGAACACAAAGGACGGGAACATGGTACCAGAACAAACACCACAATAACAGCATGGATAAGGGGGGGGTCCAAATACCAAACCAAACAATCCAATGAACATAAGGAACGAAATACAAACCCACAGGAAAACTAAGAACACTGGGTCAAAATGACCCAGGACCATGACAGTAACAGCCTTATCTTAAAAAACATTCAGGCTCTATAGATTAGACTCCTGTAGAAATAGTAACAGAAAGCGTAACATCAGGGTGGAGACTCAAAATATAAGCTGGTTATCCTAAAACAGACTCTGCATTCATGATACTAAGATAAGGGCAATTAAATAAATCTGCTCCACGTGAATTGCCTCAGTGAATTCTACTCCTTTCTATACACCAGTTTATTCATGTAATCCTTGCCCTCTTGGCATCCATTGAAAACACCTGACCACTTCAGTGAGTCTGTTCATTCTTGCCTAATAACATTTTAAGAAAGTACAAATAAGAGAGGGCGCACCGATTTGGTAAGATGATCTAATAGATTGCTGCAAATACACTATGCTGCCTGTGCTATGAAAATGGTTCAACAAATGAAAGCATCACACTCTGTTCTTGCAAATAGGTTGATTAGATTTGGCTAATTTGTTAAAAAGGGATTTGGTTCATTCTGAGTAGCTGTTCTTGCTTTGAAATCGCCATATTAGTAATGCGTGACTTGTTTCTCAGGTAGTCTTTCTGGGAAAACTGACTTCCAAATAAAGCTAATGATCAGTCCTCCACATGAATCTCTATATCAGCTTAAACACGCTGACCTATAACTGCCACGTATTGACATTTTAAGTCACTAGAAAAATATAAATAAAACTACTCAAACTCCTGAGATCTAGACCAGCAGTGGCTATACTGTATGAAGCCTATGGAATTTATGGATCAGTTATATGAAGCATGAGCTCATTCCAGCAAGCACAGCATCCCCGCACTGCCAAATGTGGTTGGTGCAAAGCAAAATTACATTGGATTAGTAATCAGTGAGGGTGCGCTCCATGCACAAACACACACACACACACACACACACACACACACATATACACTGGGTTCATTCTCCCCACTGGGTACAAAAGTTTGCATCCACTCCACATCTGGTTTACATCATAGCCAGACCACCACCACCACCCAGCCTAGATCTATCATCAGTCCCCCTCTCGCGCGCTCTCTCTCTCTCTCTCTCTCTCTCTCTCTCTCTCACACACACACACACACAAGCCCGTTCAGCTATCTTAGTGAGGACCTTCATTGACATAATGCTTTCCCTAGCCGCTTACCCTAACCCTAACCATTAAAAACGAATGCCTAACCGAAAACCTAACCATAACCTAATTGTAACCCTGACACTAAAACCACATTTTGAGTCTCAAAAATGCCTTCAGATTTGTGAGGACCGGTTTGTGTGTCCTCACAAGTGACTGTTGGTTCTCAAGTATAGTAGAATGCGGATTTCGGTCCTCACAAGGATAGCTAGACAGGAACACACACACACTCAGATAGTCATACTCAGATGAATGTATGCACTTAGATTATATACTTCTAAGCATATATAAATATATATTTCTAAGCATAAATGACAATCCAACAATATAAACCTAACATTCAGTGTTTCATTTGATTACACTTTGGTTAAAAACCTATTTATTACTTATTTATAGACTGCTGACTCTTCATAATTATTTTCTCCATAAAAGTAACATTTTAAAACTTTTCTTTATAGGATATCTAAAGAAGCTTTATTACAATTTACCAAGTCTTGCTACTCAGAATCCTACAATCACCTGCAATTACTTCAACTTTTTGTGCTCATTGTTTGAAATTTCGTTTACAAAAATCACTGGTCAAATCTTTCTTTCTCACACTCATCTCGGGGTTATTGTTGCTACGTAACATTAATAATAAAAAACAAAAAAGAAAAAAAATCGTTGGCTTCTCATTGTGTGAAGTTATTGGGGACAGATGATATTATACTACTGCCCACAGTACTATGTAAACTGTGCCATTATCTCTTGTCGTTAAGGCCATCATTTATGAACTGCAACTGCTGGCACACACATACACGCTTGCCCACACACCCACTCACCCACACACCCACACACACAGGGTGTCTGCATGTGAGCATGTTTGCAAACACTTAGTCTTTTAATTGCTGGCTTTGTTTTTTATAGTAAATGCTGGTGGGGGTCGGTGGTCTGCACAAAATATGAGGTGCGTTGAGATGAACAGGCACTCACAAAGAGCCCCTTGTTTCCTCAGCAATCTGTTCTCAGTTGCAATGCAATTAAAGACTAGTTTACTGGCGAGGACCTTGCTTTTCTCTGCATGTGACGCAATCCTCCAGGTTTGCCCAGCTGAAGGCTGAGTGATGGGCATGCACACGCAGCAGCAAGCACAAAAAACCAGACACGTGTATGTGCATACAGGGGGAGACACACACGGACAAACATGGACTTGTGCATGCCTGCGAGCATGCATATACACCTACACACACAGATGTCATTTAAGCTCAGCCAAAGCTGGCAGAAGGAAAACACTCCACTTTACTTCAGCACAAGGCATGCCCTGTATGAGGCTCTTATTTTACCAACCTTACAATGATGATAAATCTCAATGAGTCACAGAAACTTTCACATTAATGGCAAAGATATATATATATATATATATATATATATATATATATATATATATATTAATTAGGGGTGCAACGATACACAAAATTCACGGTTCGGTTCGATACTTTGGTGTCACGGTTCGATATTTTTTCGATACAAAATAAAATGTTCATGCCTTTTTAATTTGTCATTTATTAAAATTATAAATATATATTTTAACTCAAAAGTACCGTTTTTAAATTTAACCCTAACCCTTGTGCGTGTTTTTTATTTTGACAGCGAATGCGCACCTGCGGAACACTTATGTGCACCCCTGGTTATTTAGCTCATCATATCGCAGCCACAGAAATTCTTTTGTCCATGAAACCATAAAGCTGCACTTTCTTTTTGCCTTATAGTCTGATTTGTCATAACTTCTCCGTTTTGTGGTAAGCTTTTCTTTGGCTGTCACTTCTTCACCCTGACCTGTCTTATTTGGCTCAGCAGAACTAAAATATATATCCTGCTGCTTATACACACGCACTCACATAAGCTCAGCCATTCTCTGCGCGATCAACCTCTCACATGTTTAAGCTTGCTGCGGGAGATTTCACTTGTCATGTTTGCGTTGTAAGCTAACGATTAATAAGACAATGTCAGAGGAATTGGTGCACAAATTATCATCACTCACAGATCAGTGCTGTCGCTCTCTATACACAGTTCACGCGATTGCAAAGTGAAAGCAAAAAAACAAGCGCAAATTCAAACGCGATTTCAATATGTCACATATTGACAGTGGCTCACCGATGCCAATGACATAATTACCCAGCTACATTTCCGAAAGAATGCAAAAGCATTGACATATATTTTTCCTTCCTACAATAGCCGGACGGGCAGGGCAGAGATAGATTTTGGTAGCCCGACTGGAAAAATCGCTAGCCCCAGGACGTCGGGCTAGCGATTTTGCGAGCCCTGTATCTTATTGAGGAATCACTCATCTTTGGAAAAGAGAGTTTATTACAGAGAAATGGCTCTTTCCAAATTAAAAGCTATACTATCCGCTTCTTCTGGGCTATATTCTCAGCAGCATATTAAACATATCAGGTCCCCATAAGGAGAATCATGTGCTAACGGCTGTCTAAATGACTCGGGTAAAGTTTGTAGCATGCATGCTTGTTGTTTTTGTCTTTGCACTAGGATGATGTCGGCGTCAATGTGCAGTCATATTCGTTGTGTTCCCACGAGTGCTTTCAGGTTAACCTCGTTAAAATGACCTTAACGCCACAACACGGCAAATCTCCGTTAACGAGCTACCCCTGATAGCCCCGTGCACGGGGCTAGACGGCCAATAAGTTAACGAGCTAACTGCGCTAACACACTAGCTCCCACCCATGTAATTGAGCATTGCGTGGCACATCCAACATACTGTTTTACTTTAGTCCATGACGCGTTTACCTTCAGGGTCATACGTCACATGAAAACCAAAATAATTCCAAACGCCAGATCTGAATGAGGGTGGGGGAGGTTCAATTTGCCATGTAAGGAGAGCTTAACTTCTGTCTCGCTAGCTTGCCCTGCGCTCTTCCTTCTGACGATGCTGTCTGTGTGGAGCGCTCAGTGGATCTGCGCTCGACAGTGCAGCCCAGGCGGAGTAGTCGAACGCAGATTCACTGAGCGCTCCACACAGACAGCATCGTCAGAAGGAAAGTTGATCAAATAAATTACAAATGTTGTATTGTTCGATACATATGCGTACCGAACCGAAAGCACTGTATCGAACGGTTCAATATCGATGCGAATATCGTTGCACCCCTAATATATATATATATATATATATATATATATATATATATATGTATAAGCAAACCACCCAGCATGCCTCTGCAGGCGGTTTATCCTTCAAGCTCGGGTCCTCTACCAGAGGCCTGGGAGCTTGAGGGTCCTGCGCAGTATCTTTGCTGTTCCCAGGACTGCGCTCTTCTGGACAGAGATCTCCGATGTTATTCCTGGGATCTGCTGGAGCCACTCGCCTAGCTTGGGAGTCACCGCACCTAGTGCTCCAATTACCACGGGGACCACCATTACCTTCACCCTCCACATCCTCTCGAGCTCTTCTCTGAGCCCTTGGTATTTCTCCAGCTTCTCGTGTTCCTTCTTCCTGATATTGCTGTCATTCGGAACCGCTACATCGATCACTACGGCCGTCTTCTTCTGTTTGTCTACCACCACTATGTCCGGTTGGTTATCCACCACCATTTTGTCTGTCTGTATCTGGAAGTCCCACAGGATCTTAGCTCGGTCATTCTCCACCACCCTTGGGGGCATCTCCCATTTTGACCTCGGGACTTCCAGGTTATACTCGGCACAGATGTTCCTGTACACTATGCCGGCCACTTGGTTATGGCGTTCCATGTATGCCTTGCCTGCTAGCATCTTGCACCCTGCTGTTATGTGCTGGATTGTCTCTGGGGCATCTTTACACAGCCTGCACCTGGGGTCTTGCCTGGTGTGATAGACCCCAGCCTCTATGGATCTTCTACTCAGAGCTTGTTCTTGTGCTGCCATGATTAGTGCCTCTGTGCTGTCTTTCAGTCCAGCTTTGTCCAGCCACTGGTAGGATTTCTGGATATCAGCCACCTCCTCTATCTGCCGGTGGTACATACCGTGCAGGGGCCTGTCCTTCCATGATGGTTCCTCGTCTCCCTCCTCTTTCTTGGGTTTCTGCTGCCTGAGGTATTCACCTAGCACTCGGTCAGTTGGGGCCATCTTCCCAATGTATTCTTGGATGTTCGTTGTCTCATCCTGGACTGTGGTGCTGACACTCACCAGTCCCCGGCCCCCTTCCTTCCACTTAGCGTACAGCCTCAGGGTGCTGGACTTGGGGTGAAACCCTCCATGCATGGTAAGGAGCTTTCTTGTCTTTATGTTAGTGGCTTCTATCTCCTCCTTTGGCCAGCCTATTACCCCAGCAGGGTAACTGATCACGGGCAGGGCGTAGGTGTTGATGGCCTGGATCTTGTTCTTACCGTTCAGCTGACTCCTCAGGACTTGCCTGACCCTCTGCAGGTACTTGGTGGTTGCAGCTTTTCTAGCGGCCTCTTCGTGGTTCCCATTCGCCTGCGGGATCCCCAGGTACTTGTAACTGTCCACTATGTCTGCAATGTTTCCTTCTGGTAGTTCAATCCACTCAGTTCTGACTACCTTCCCTCTCTTTGTTACCATCCGACTACACTTCTCCAGTCCGAACAACATTCCAATGTCATTGCTGTATAGCCTGGTAGTGTGGATCAGTGAATCGATGTCTCGTTCACTCTTGGCATACAGCTTGATGTCATCCATGTACAGGAGGTGGCTGACAACTGCTCCGTTCCGTAGTCGGTATCCGTAGCCAGTCTTGTTATTGATCTCACTGAGGGGGTTCAGGCCTATGCAGAACAGCAGTGGGGACAGAGCATCTCCTTGGTAGATCCCGCACTTGATGGTGACTTGTGCTATGGGTTTGGAGTTGGCCTCTAGTGTTGTGCGCCACATCCCCATTGAGTTCCTGATGAAGGCTCTTAGGGTCCCATTGATATTGTACAATTCAAGGCATTCCAGTATCCAGCTGTGGGGCATTGAGTCATAGGCCTTCTTGTAATCAATCCAGGCAGTGCACAGGTTGGTCAGTCTGGTCTTGCAGTCTCGGCTGACTGTTCTGTCTACCAGTAGCTGGTGTTTTGCGCCTCTGGTATTCTTGCCAATTCCTTTCTGTGTCCCGCTCATGTATTGACCCATGTGCCTGTTCATCTTAGCCGATATGATGCCTGACAGGAGCTTCCATGTAGTAATGAGGCAGGTTATTGGTCGGTAGTTGGAGGGGACCGGTCCCTTCTTGGGGTCCTTGGGGATCAGGACCCTCCGACCTTCGGTTAGCCATTCCGGGTGTCTCTCGTTAACTAGCAGCTGGTTCATTTGTGCTGCCAGACGCTCGTGGAGTGCAGTCAGCTTCTTTAGCCAGTAGGCGTGAACCATGTCGGGCCCTGGTGCTGTCCAACTCTTCATACTGGAGACCCTTTCTTGGATATCTGCCACTGTGATGGTTATTGGACCCTGTTCAGGGAGATCGCTGTGGTCTGCCCTCAGATCCACTAGCCACTGAGCATTGCCGTTATGGGTTGCGTCCTTCTCCCATATGCTCTTCCAGTATTGCTCCGTCTCCAGCCTTGGTGGTGCTGTTCTCTTATTATTATTGTTCCCTTGCCACTGAGAGTACACCTTGGCTGGTTCCGTGGAGAACATTTGGTTTATTCTCCTGCCTTCTATCTCTCTGGTGTACCTCCTCAAGCGGCTGGCCAAGGCTGTGAGTCTTTGCTTGGCAGTTTCCAAGGCCTCAGGTATGGACAGCTTGCTGTATTTCTTATGCACCTTCTTTGTCGCACCTTTCTGCAACTCCGTTAGTTGGCTAACCTCCCTCCGTGCTACTTTGATCTTGCCCTCTAGCCTCCTTCTCCATGGAGGGTACTGCCCCTTGTGGCTGTTCAACTTGTAGCCAAGCATCTCACTGATCACTGCTGCCGTATTGTAGATCAGCTTATTAGTGTCGGTAATCGTGGTTGTAGGTATTGTCCGTAGTGCTGCATTAACATCATCTAGCAGACCTTCTGAGGGTACTTCACGTAATCTTGGTAACCGGCTACGGGGGATCCAGGTTTCAAGCTTGGGGTTACTTGCGTAGTAGCATTCCAACAACGCCCTGTTTTTGTCTCTTGTATATATGACATATATATATATATATATATATATATATATATATATGATATAAAAATAAAAAAAACACCCATCACGCCCCTGCGGGCGGTTTATCCTTCAAGCTCGGGTCCTCTACCAGAGGCCTGGGAGCTTGAGGGTCCTGCGCAGTATCTTAGCTGATTCCAGGACTGCGCTCTTCTGGACAGAGATCTCCGATGTTGTTCCCGGGATCTGCTGGAGCCACTCGCAAGACAGATAAATATGAAGGCATGCCGGCTCGGACGTCGCCCGGATCAACAAGGTCCGCGTCAGGTGTTGAGGAACCAGGGCACCCTGACGAAAAGTGGGCTACTGGAACAGGAAGGCATCGGTGGGCAAGAGACGAAAACAGGGCGTTGTTGGAATGCTACTACGCAAGTAACCCCGGCGGAAGGGGCTACATGAATAGGATATATATATACACTCAACAAAAATATAAACGCAACACCTTTGTTACTGCTCCCATTCCCCATGGGATGGACGTAGAGACCTAAAATTCATTCCAGATACACAATATAACCATCCCTCCCAAACAGTGGTCACAAATCAGTCCAAATGTGTGGTAGTGGGCACATCTGCTATATTGAGATAATCCAGCCCACCTCACAGGTGTGCCACATCAGGATGCTGATCTGACATCATGAGTAGTGCACAGGTGTACCTCAGACTGCCCACAACAAAAGGCCACCCTGGAATGTGCAGTTTTGTCTCACAGCAAAATGCCACAGATGCCACAAGCAATGAGGGAGCGTGCAATTGGCATGCTGACAGCAGGAATGTCAACCAGATCTGTCGCCCGTGCATTGAATGTTCATTTCTCAACCATAAGCCGTCTCCACAGGCGTTTCAGAGAATATGGCAGCACATCCAACCGGCCTCACAACCGCAGACCTCGTGTAACCACACCAGCCCAGGACCTCCACATCCAGCAGGTTCACCTCCAAGATCGTCTGAGACCAGCCACCCAGACAGCTGCTGGAACAATTGGTTTGCACAACCAAACAATTTCTGCACAAACTGTCAGAAACCGTCTCAGGGACGCTCAACTGCATGCCCGTCGTCCTCATCGGAGTCTTGACCTGACTCCAGCTCGTCGCCATAACAGACTTGTGTGGGCAAATGCTCACATTCGATGGCGTCTGGCACGTTGGAGAGGTGTGCGCTTCACGGATGAATCATGGTTCACATTGTTCAGGGCAGATGGCAGCTGAGAATGTCCCAGTTCTTGCATGGCCAGCATACTCACCGGACATGTCACCCATTGAGCATGTTCGGGATGTGCTTGACCGGCGTATACGACAGCGTGTACCAGTTCCCACGAATATCCAACAACCTCGCACAGCCATTGAAGTGGAGTGGACCAACATTCCACAGGCCACAATTGACAATCTGATAGACTCCATGCGACGATGTGTTGCACTGCATGAGGCAAATGGTGGTCACACCAGATACTGACCGGTTCTGGGTCCCCAGACCCCCAATAGCGCAAAAAACTGCACATTCCAGGGTGCCCTTTTGTTGTGGGCAGTCTGAGGTACACCTGTGCAGTACTCATGATGTCAGATCAGCATCCTGATGTGGCACACCTGTGAGGTGGGATGGATTATCTCAATATAGCAGATGTGCCCACTACCACACATTTGGACTGATTTGTGACCACTGTTTGGGAGGGATGGTTATATTGTGTATCTGGAATGAATTTTAGGTCTCTACGTCCATCCCATGGGGAATGGGAGCAGTAACAAAGGTGTTGCGTTTATATTTTTGTTGAGTGTATATATATATATATATATATATATATATATATATAAAAACACCCAGCACGCCCCTGCGGGCGGTTTATCCTTCAAGCTCGGGTCCTCTACCAGAGGCCTGGGAGCTTGAGGGTCCTGCGCAGTATCTTAGCTGTTCCCAGGACTGCGCTCTTCTGGACAGAGATCTCCGATGTTATTCCCGGGATCTGCTGGAGCCACTCGCCTAGCTTGGGAGTCACCGCACCTAGTGCTCCGATTACCACGGGGACCACCATTACCTTCACCCTCCACATCCTCTCGAGCTCTTCTCTGAGCCCTTGGTATTTCTCCAGCTTCTCGTGTTCCTTCTTCCTGATATTGCTGTCATTCGGAACCGCTACATCGATCACTACGGCCGTCTTCTTCTGTTTGTCTACCACCACTATGTCCGGTTGGTTAGCCACCACCATTTTGTCCGTCTGTATCTGGAAGTCCCACAGGATCTTAGCTCGGTCATTCTCCACCACCCTTGGGGGCATCTCCCATTTTTCCTGTACACTATGCCGGCCACTTGGTTATGGCGTTCCATGTATGCTTTGCCTGCTAGCATCTTGCACCCTGCTGTTATGTGCTGGATTGTCTCTGGGGCATCTTTACACAGCCTGCACCTGGGGTCTTGCCTGGTGTGATAGACCCCAGCCTCTATGGATCTTCTACTCAGAGCTTGTTCTTGTGCTGCCATGATTAGTGCCTCTGTGCTGTCTTTCAGTCCAGCTTTGTCCAGCCACTGGTAGGATTTCTGGATATCAGCCACCTCCTCTATCTGCCGGTGGTACATACCGTGCAGGGGCCTGTCCTTCCATGATGGTTCCTCGTCTCCCTCCTCTTTCTTGGGTTTCTGCTGCCTGAGGTATTCACTGAGCACTCGGTCAGTTGGGGCCATTTTCCCTATGTATTCTTGGATGTTCGTTGTCTCATCCTGGACTGTGGTGCTGACACTCACCAGTCCCCGGCCCCCTTCCTTATATATATATATATATATATATATATATATATATATATATATATATATATGTTCTGCATGGCCTGAACCCCCTCAGTGAGATCATTAACAAGACTGGCTACGGATACCGACTACGGAACGGAGCAGTTGTCAGCCACCTCCTGTACATGGATGACATCAAGCTGTATGCCAAGAGTGAACGAGACATCGATTCACTGATCCACACTACCAGGCTATACAGCAATGACATTGGAATGTCGTTCGGACTGGAGAAGTGTAGTCGGATGGTAACAAAGAGAGGGAAGGTAGTCAGAACTGAGGGGATTGAACTACCAGAAGGCAACATTGCAGACATAGAGGACAGTTACAAGTACTTGGGGATCCCGCAGGCGAATGGGAACCATGAAGAGGCCGCTAGAAAAGCTGCAACCACCAAGTACCTGCAGAGGGTCAGGCAAGTCCTGAGGAGTCAGCTGAATGGTAAGAACAAGATCCGGGCCATCAACACATACGCCCTGCCCGTGATCAGGTACCCTGCTGGGGTAATAGGCTGGCCAAAGGAGGAGATAGAAGCCACTGACATAAAGACAAGAAAGCTCCTTACCATGCATGGAGGGTTTCACCCCAAGTCCAGCACCCTGAGGCTGTACGCTAAGCGGAAGGAAGGGGGCCGGGGACTGGTGAGTGTCAGCACCACAGTCCAGGATGAGACAACGAACATCCAAGAATACATTGGGAAGATGGCCCCAACTGACCGAGTGCTCAGTGAATACCTCAGGCAGCAAAAACCCAAGAAAGAGGAGGGAGACGAGGAACCATCATGGAAGGACAGGCCCCTGCACGGTATGTACCACCGGCAGATAGAGGAGGTGGCTGATATCCAGAAATCCTACCAGTGGCTGGACAAAGCTGGACTGAAAGACAGCACAGAGGCACTAATCATGGCAGCACAAGAACAAGCTCTGAGCACAAGATCCATAGAGGCTGGGGTCTATCACACCAGGCAAGACCCCAGGTGCAGGCTGTGTAAAGATGCCCCAGAGACAATCCAGCACATAACAGCAGGGTGCAAGATGCTAGCAGGCAAGGCATACATGGAACGCCATAACCAAGTGGCCGGCATAGTGTACAGGAACATCTGTGCCGAGTATAACCTGGAAGTCCCGAGGTCAAAATGGGAGATGCCCCCAAGGGTGGTGGAGAATGACCGAGCTAAGATCCTGTGGGACTTCCAGATACAGACGGACAAAATGGTGGTGGCTAACCAACCGGACATAGTGGTGGTAGACAAACAGAAGAAGACGGCCGTAGTGATCGATGTAGCGGTTCCGAATGACAGCAATATCAGGAAGAAGGAACACGAGAAGCTGGAGAAATACCAAGGGCTCAGAGAAGAGCTCGAGAGGATGTGGAGGGTGAAGGTAACGGTGGTCCCCGTGGTAATCGGAGCACTAGGTGCGGTGACTCCCAAGCTAGGCGAGTGGCTCCAGCAGATCCCAGGAACAACATCGGAGATCTCTGTCCAGAAGAGCGCAGTCCTGGGAACAGCTAAGATACTGCGCAGGACCCTCAAGCTCCCAGGCCTCTGGTAGAGGACCCGAGCTTGAAGGATTGACCGCCCGCAGGGGCGTGCTGGGTGTTTTTTGTGTTATATATATTAGGGGTGCAACGATATTCGTATCGATATTGAACCGTTCGATACAGTGCTTTCGGTTCGGTACGCATATGTATTGAACAATACAACATTTGTAATTTATTTGATCAACTTTCCTTCTGACGATGCTGTCTGTGTGGAGCGCTCAGTGAATCTGCGTTCGACTACTCCGCCTGGGCTGCACTGTCGAGCGCAGATCCACTGAGCGCTCCACACAGACAGCATCGTCAGAAGGAAGAGCGCAGGGCACCTCCCCCGCCCTCCCCCACCCTCATTCAGATCTGGCTTTTGGAATTATTTTGGTTTTCATGTGACGTATGACCCTGAAGGTAAACGCGTCATGGACTAAAGTAAAACAGTATGTTGGATGTGCCATGCAATGCTCAATTACATGGGTGGGAACTAGTGTGTTAGCGCAGTTAGCTCGTTAACGTGTTGGCCGTCTAGCCCCATGCACGGGGCGATCGGCGGTAGCTCATTAACGGAGATTTGCCGTGTTGTGGCGTTAAGGTCATTTCAACGAGGTTAACCTGAAAGCACTAGTGGGAACACAACGAATATGACTGCACATTTACGCCGACATCATCCTAGTGCAAAGACAAAAACAACAAGCATGCTACTAACTTTAGCCGAGTCATTTAGACAGCTGTTAGCACATGATTCTCCTTATGTGTTTAATATGCTGCTGAGAATATAGCCCAGAAGAAGCGGATAGTATAGCTTTTATTTTGGAAAGAGACATTTCTCTGTAATAAACTCTCTTTTCCAAAGATGAGTGATTCCTCAATAAGATACAGGGCTCGCAATATCGCTAGCCCGACGTCCTGGGGCTAGCGATTTTTTTCAGTCGGGCTACCAAAATCTATCTCTGCCCTGCCCGTCCGGCTATTGTAGGAAGGAAAAATATATGTCAATGCTTTTGCATTCTTTCAGAAATGTAGCTGGGTAATTATGTCATTGGCATCGGTGAGCCACTGTCAATATGTGACATATTGCAATCGCGTTTGAATTTGCGCTTGTTTTTTTGCTTTCACTTTGCAATCGCGTGAACTGTGTATAGAGAGCGACAGCACTGATCTGTGAGTGATGATAATTTGTGCACCAATTCCTCTGACATCGTCTTATCAATCGTTAGCTTACTATGCAAACATGACAAGTGAAATCTCCCGCAGCTTAAACATGTGAGAGGTTGATCGCGCAGAGAATCGCTGAGCTTATGTGAGTGCGTGTGTAAAAGCAGCAGGATATATATTTGACTACGATGACCTGGATGACTGAGAACCTTCACAGACAGATATATATTTTAGTTCTGCTGAGCCAAATAAGACAGGTCAGGGTGAAGAAGTGACAGCCAAAGAAAAGCTTACCACAAAACGGAGAAGTTATGACAAATCAGACTATAAGGCAAAAAGAAAGTGCAGCTTTATGGTTTCATGGACAAAAGAATTTCTGTGGCTGCAATATGACGAGCTAAATAACCAGGGCTGCACATAAGTGTTCCGCAGGTGCGCATTCGCTGTCAAAATAAAAAACACGCACAAGGGTTAGGGTTAAATTTAAAAACTGTACTTTTGAGTTAAAATATATATTTATAATTTTAATAAATGACAAATTAAAAAGGCATGAACATTTTTTTTGTATCGAAAAAATATCGAACCATGACACCAAAGTATCGAACCGAACCGAACCGTGAATTTTGCGTATCGTTGCACCCCTAATATATATATATATATATATATATATATATATATATATATATATATATATATATATATATATATATATATATATGCGCTAAATGTAAGGGTGGAGAAGTTTATATTCAGTTATTTCAACTCCTTTCTTTAGGGTTTAAACCTAGAAATGCATCACAGATTCTAATCGAGTGATACCTAATTGCTTTATCAAATCTACAAAAGTTATGTAAATATGCAAGTTCTTTTGCTTTCTTTCTCATACCTTAATTTCCTATACCCAGCACTTTTGTTTTATTTGGATTACATTTCAGTAAAATATCCATTAATCAGCCACAAGTGATCATTGTTATTCACTCGCCTTAGTCAATAAAAATTTAAATAGTTCTCACCGTTACAACACAAGCAAATCACTGAGCGTGAGTATACGATGTGGTTTAATATTATTGGACCTCAGTCGGACCAGTCTCCACAGCTCACACCGGTACCATACAGGTTGTGTGTTTTCACAGAGAGAGCCCCGCTCTGTGCTGATGTGTCTTATGATAGCACTGCAGGGTATGTGAAAGGACATAACTTCCTCCATGTGTGTAAGCAGTAGGCTTTACCGTTTCTCACTCCCTCTGAAATCTCTCCAGAAGCAAAAAAGACACACATCATAAAGAAGGATTAGATGGACTTCAAACAGGCTTCTACAGGACTGGGCCACTTGGGGTCAGCTGATTAGGGATTTTTGCAGTGGCTTAAGGGGGCGAAAAGGTGGAAGTAGCCTTGTCTATGTTTTTTTTTATGAGAAATACCAGCTGTGAACTTTACTATCACCTGGGGTTGCACTATCACATTAAAAATCTAATAAATCAGTTCGGTCCACAGGCTGTAGTTGTTTTCTACTGATAGCTCCCTCTGTGATGCTCTCCTTGTCTGATGTAGAGGTTGAATCTCACAATAGCTGCTTTGTGGTCTTGTATTTGTTCACTTTCCCGTGGCTTGTGGTAAAAACACCAGAAATGATCCAATCACTCTTACAAAGTTGTGTTTTATGTGTAAAGATATACAGTATGTGTTTGCATGCTCCCTCATTTTTTAAGCCTCTGAGTGGGTTGTTCCCACAGACACATGACTCACATGAGGCTAACACTTAAAAGGGTCATAAACTTATAATACTAAAGCTTAAATGATTGCCTTTCCCATATCATTAAATATCACTGATCTGTCTGTAAAATCTTATCGGCCTCATTCTTCATTTCTCACCTGTTCTCCTGTCCTGACAGTATGCAGTTTACGCCCGTCTCCAATCTTTCTCTCCACTCCTTCCTTCAGATGCCTCCTTGCTCCCCAACACTACTCTTTCATCACTCCATCATAATGGAGGAATTTGATTCTTGAGACTGACCTCCGCAGTTCTCCAGCCACAGTTTGGCGTGCTTTCTAAGCTTATCATGCAGTGCATTAACTGTGATCAGGGCCCGTATCACCACCTTCTCGGATGTGGTCCAAAACCTCCCTGTACAATGAGAGCATGCATCAGGAGTTACAAAAGCATTCACTTTTCCACAGTGTCACTGACTGGTGCCAGCTGGTTTCTCCTGGCTTGTCCATATAAAAAGGGATTAAGTGAAAAAGCCCAGTGGAGTGTCACTCAAGAGCAACAAAACCCTAAGCGCCAAGCCACTTATTTTAAATCTCAAAATTCATCTAAATGTAATCAGTCACTCAGTGGAGGGAGAAAAAGGAAGTTAGTAAAGTTGAATCGGAGCTGCAAAGGAAAGCACGGCCATCAAAACACACACAGAAAAAAGTGCAGTGCATTAATTGCAGATATGTTCAAAACGATTGCATGACAACCATCCACTGGGTGTTCCCCCTGTTATTTTTTTTAGCTTGAGCTACATTAGTGTTTTTTGACTTTATGACTTGTTGGATTTTTCCCTGTGAGAAATTTTCCACACACATTCAACTATAGAGTATTTAAGTAATCAAGTAACCAAGTAACACTTTGTATTAATCACTTCATTCTAATTCCACTTTGTCTTTTACTTATGTCATTAGTTTTAGTTAAAAAATATAAAAAAGCGACAGTAAGAATTCCATTCTGTTGACTTTGGCATATGTACCATATTATTTACTGTAAAATCTACCCATCCAGGCTACACTACTCATTAGAGTATGCAGAGATGCCAGGACCTCTAGCTCTTCTGAGGGGACACGGAAGCATTTCCAGTCTGTCCCATGTTTTAACCAGACAATAAAGGTTTCAGATTGGATAAAGCTACAGTTTTATTTCATATCAGAACATTTTTTCAAAAGTTTTTTCTCATCAAATTTGACACAAAAATTCAATGGGAGTTGGGGATCAGGGGTCAAGGTCACCTCGTCCGAGACTGTTTGGCAGATGCACCTGTGGTATCAATTAGAAAATCCTAGGCCAAGTTTTCAGAAAACCTGACCTCCACCCTTGACCTTGAGTTCAAGGTCACCAGGATTTGAACTTGTCTGAGATTTTCTAGCAAATGCACTTGTGGTATCAATGACAAAGTCCTAATTGCATCGTTCTTCAGGTATTGGATTCACAAACTTGGGTGTCCAAGTCAACAACACCAAATATATTTTTATAATTAAAAGAAAAAACAAACAAACTTACTATTACAAAGGCTTACAATAGATTAGAATAGAATAGATAACCAGAAAAACAAAAATATCACATAAAGGTGTTAAAAAAGCATGCACAATAGTGTCAGTATATAATTAAAACAGATTGTTGGAGAACAAAGTAAAGACACATCACGCTTCCATTTAAGTTGCTGTGTTCCTTTCTGGATAGAGAATTTGCCCAGGGAGCAAAATGAATACCTGTTGTTAGAGCTCTGTGGTCTGCCTGTGTGTTGAGTTTATAATTTATAAACAGCACTGACAAAGAAAAAGAAAGAAAGAAGAAAAGCACTTGGCATGAGCTGCAGAAAAAGAGGGGCCATTTACTATGCTGTGATCTAGGACCATGAGGAAAGCTTTTATCACCCAAACTAGTGCAGCTTCTAATCTTTCTCCTTTTTTACCTTCACCACCCACCACTGCACTCCCACAACACTCATAAAAACTTGTTAGTATTGTTCCGCAGTAAATACATCAGGCTGCCATCAGTGATGTTTACAAGTTTTGTACTGAGTTTCTTAGCATTCAAAAGAGGGCTGAGAGTGTTTATTTACTGTTATAAGTCATCACTTCAGCACACCACTCAGCAAATAGGTGGAAAATCAGTGCAATAACACTTTCGCGCCTGTTTTTCATTCAATTTAAATATCGCAGAACCAAGTTCTCACAGCAACACAAAAATGGTCAAATTTTGTCTGTGAGTTTAAGCTTTGCTTTTTCTTTTTTTCTTCCCTAATTTCCTGTGAGCTCAGCAAAGCAGACATGTAGTAAATGAGGGCTCATATGGGCTGCAGTCTAAAGCTGCAGATGCCAAGAACCCCTGCCCTGCATACCTGAGGGAGCTGAGACAGGACAGAGGAGTCAAAGAAGCAGCATCAAACATGCCGCCAATCAGTCTAAATGCTGCTCCAGGTTAAGGGTCTCTCACCAGTCTTTGAACTAGAATCATTTTTTTTTCTGTGCAAACATTGATTGCACTTTTCCTTGTGTGGGTCACAAAAGGCTTTATCCATACTAGTAAACTAAAAAATAGTAATAACTAGGAGCAACTGAAGGACACTATAAAGCAGAAGCACTATAACCATTTCAGAGTGATAATTCAGGAACATAACACTTTTTTGATGGTCTGCAGCTGTGTGTGTATGGTGGTTATAAAATACACATGTACAGAGCCATGGATCTAATAATGGCATCAATAATGCTATACAACAGTATAATAATGGTACTGTGGTGCGGATTGTGTTATATGTTTGATTTTCTTTTGTTGCACCAAGCAATAGCGTCAAAGTGGAAAAGACAACTGTACTTGGGTGATAAGTATCAGCCAGCTGTAAAGAGCTCTACTTCAAGGGTTTGGCAGCAAATGGTGCGTACCATTTGAAGTCAGAAGTTGGAATTTCTAAGTTCCCAGTAAGAATCTTCAACTGGAATACCCCTTAAAGTCAAATTTCCAGCTTGGAAAGTTGGAGCAGCCCCACCAATCCTGACTTTACAATCCACGATGGAGGCAGTGCACATAAACGCCATTGTACCGTCATTGCTGTGTATTTTGGACTGGATAAATAAGCTGTAAGCAGCACACTGACCAGGCTTTGGCCATGAATTTGTTGACCAGTGGTCATGGCAATTAGCTTTTTAATGATCATGAAACTGAACTCCTGGTCTATTGTTAGTCAATGATGCTAGCTTTGGTCATTAGGCTAATTTCAATTCAATCGGAGGGATGACCATCTGCCATTACCAGCTGGGGGTTAATAATAACTAATGATTAAAGGCAGAGTGGTGTATAAATACATAGCGAATGAAAAACGTGAGTGAAGCCCTAACTATTAGAGAAAGGAACCTTTAAAGCCATAGCTTAAAACTTGGAAGGGTTTCCATGGTCCAAATGCAAAGTAGAACCTGGTTCGACAGAAGAGGAGCTGAAAGCTGGAGGCCTCCCATTCTACTTTTAAACATCTTAGAAACCACAAGTAAGCCAGCAGTCTGAGAGTGAAGGGCTCTATTAAGGTGAAATGGTACTACGAGGTCTTTAAGGTAAGATGGGACCTGATTATCCAAGACCCACATGTGAGGAAAGGTTTTAAATTTGATTTTGGATTTAACAGGGAGCCACTGAAGAGAAGCCAAAATGGAAGATACATGTGTGGAGGGAGACCTGCAGTCAGCTCAAAGTGAAGAAGTCAACTGATAAAACATTTCTCCCACTGAAAACACAATGTACAGATGGAACAGAATCAACTTTCTGGATGATTGAGCATGTATGAAGGCATTGCATTACACTGAATTGCACCATATTGCTTGGTTTTTCCAGTTTCTCCTCCCTTTTCTTTTATTACTAGAAATCGCCAACTTAAGAGTGACGACAGTATACAACATCAATGAGAAGGATGCAGGTGAAAGACCATCTAAATTGCTTTGGCTTTTCTCTTTAGATAAGGCTGTAATATTAGTCCACTTGAAATGTAACTAAGCAATAACGGTTATTAGTTCAATAATAATTAGTTCTTTCTGCATTTTCAATTTTAATGTAGTCAGCACAGGTTTTTAATTTTCCAATGAATGTAACATACAAGCTTATCCACTAAAAACACGTGACAGGAAATTTGTTTTACTCTGCTTTGTTCTGATATTGAAATTTTTTCCACCTCTTCTTGCACTATTAACACATTTCCACGTACACATACACACGCACCCCGGACAACTTGCTGCTCCACATACCTGAGTGAATTATTCCAGTATACCTAATGGATCACATGTGCCACGGTGCACATTGGCACTTGGTCAAGTCACTCTCCACTCCCTGGGGCCAGGTCCAGTAAAAAGGCTTCTATAAATAAGGCCAACTGTTTCTCTGGAGCTCATAAATCTGAGGGAGCTGGATTTCTCCCCATTCTTGCATCTGGCGTCATTTGTCACATATGTGGTGAGCAATTAGGTTTAAAAGCAAACCAGGAAACCCAGCAGAGGCCACACTGGCTGGTGCCAGCAGCCAGTGCTATGTTAAACTTCACCACAAAGAGCCCTCAATCCAGAGACTCCAGTGGGGTTCGAGGGAAAGCAAAAAAAGATAAAAAAAAAAAAAAAACAGGGGGGGAAAGCAAAAGCAAAAGACTAAGAAACCCAAGTACGGGCTTTCGGAAATGACATCATTGTTTTTTCAGTGAATGATGTGGCTGAAGTTACAGCACTGTGTCTACCACAGGCTACCAAACATTTAAGGCTGTGCATAGACTCCAGTCAAATTCATGCAAGTCTGCACCCTCAAACAAACAGAGCAATAGTCTATTACTGCAATTCAGTATTAGACACTATTCCATAAAAGATGGCCAGTTTATGGTGTCACTGTGCAGCATTTCCCGAGCCTGTTCTTTTTAGACTGATGTATTTCTGTCCTCTTATCCAAACAGCAAGCAACATTCAGTGCAAACCAAACGCTAAAGTAGTTGCTTCCTGTGTCACGCCCAGTCACTTCCTGGAGCCGATCACTCTGCTCTGATCACCCCTGTTGGGTTGTCTACTTCAGACAACCCAGCCAAGAAGTTTCAAAATCCATTTTTACATTTACTGTATAAAGAACACAAACTTGTACTATAAATACTGACATATTGTAGGGAAAACTGTGTCCACAAGACTTTATGTGACTTTGATTACATGCTTGCTACACATTTTGTGTGGGTTTTACAAGGAGTGGACCAAAAAGCTCCCCATCCTTTTGCAGCCAATGCAAAATCAGAAACTAGCCGCTGCTATACCTTTCATATCCATCCATTCGCTTCCGCTTTTCAGGGTCGCGGGGGGCGCTGGAGCCTATCCCAGCTGTCATGGGGCGAAAGGCAGGGTACACCCTGGACAGGTCGCCAGTCTGTCGCAGGGCCAACACACAGGGACAGACAACCATTCGCACTCTCATTCACTCGCACATTCACACCTAGTGGCAATTTGGATTATCCAATTAACCTATCCCCACAAGCTGCATGTCTTTGGACAGTGGGAGGAAGCCGGAGTACCCGGAGAGAACCCACGCAAACACGGGGAGAACATGCAAACTCCACACAGAAAGACCCCGGCCTGATGGTGGAATTGAACTCAGGACCTTCTTGCTGTGCGGCAACAGTGCTAACCACCGTGCCACCGTGCTGCCCTACCTTTCACATATTAACCGCAAATAAGGGGCTTCACGGTGAAGGGGTTAAACAGCCGACCAACAATAATTACATAAAGAGGATTAGGCACATTAATGATTATAGACAGAACAGGACAAGTCAAACCTGCAGGGAATTCTCCATAAGTTAAATGCCTCTTGTCGTGATCTAATGTTTACATTTGTACTTCAGAATTACTGACTTAAAGCTCAGCCACATGGACACTAAAGCCACTTCCAGATCCCATCTAGTGTAAGAAAAAACATTCACCTCCACCTTCACTGGTATTCAGCTTCTCTTTCATCAGAACCCCTTCTGTTTCTGCTGACTTCCTGATCTGGCACGTTCAAAGTCAAGGACTGTGCTGAAGCACTGCACCTGTGCCAATAAACATAAAAGCATAAAAATCAGCACATATGTATGCACATGCAAACATATGTGCACACAGGGTCACACACAGATAAAAACAAAAAAGTTCAAAAGTCTTCCTTCTTCTTGATTATTACCCAAACATCTGTGACATAGCAGATCTTGGTTAATTGATTTGTTTCATATGGACGCACAAAATGTCTCTGTCTAGACACGTCTTAGTGCCTGAGTGTGTGGGCGAAGGGACGTCCCATTTGAGATTTACTGACGTCTGAAATGGGAAAGAGATGGGCAGCAGAAGCAAATTCTTTTTATTACCAGGCTGCCCTTTCCACTCACTTTCTCAACAGCAAACACAAAATAGCAACAAAATGCTGTCTTAATGGGGCTTTGACCTTCCCAGTGGGAAAGGGCTTTTGAATGCAGGAGCTATAATAGGGGGACGGGTGTGTATGGGCTGAGAGCAGAGTGGGATCAGTGATGCACACTGAGCTGTCAGACGTAAACCCTTCAAGCCGTCAACTACTCAATCCCGCTTCTATCCAAAGCCTCACTTCCCCTCCCACCACCACTGCTGTCTGTGGCATTCTTTCACCTTCCACCCCACTCTTTCTATTTCTATACATCTTTTATTGCCACTTTCCCTCTCTCCTCTCTGGATGTCATAGGAAAAAAGAGGGACTCTTTTAAGTTCACTGACACTGAAACCCCATTTAAAGCATTTTTGTCATAACATTTCTTTTTCACAGTAAAACTCAATCCTGCGATGTGCAGTTTTAACACGGTCCTTTAGCAAAGGTAAAGCCTTTTTTTATTTGCACATCAAACGTGTCTCGCATGAGCTGCGCATTTTCAATATGCCTATGTGCAAATGTCATATCCTCTTGTGAAGAGACTCTGTGCCGACCTTTGACTTTTTCCTATTAGACGGAAGCCGTAGCACACACCCGAGACCTTTCTAGCATTTACTGGTTTATGAAGAATTAAAATTTCTTGTGTGTGTATATATATATGCATGCGCCTGTGCAACTGTGCATTCTTGCACTGACATTTAATGCTCTGACACTTCACTCTAAGTGATAAAAGCCATTCACTAAACACTTGGAGCCAACTCTTGGAACTCCTGCATCACAAAAAAAGAATGTAATGCACCCAAATTAGACAAAGCACAATGTAGCTTCTGTTGTTACAGTGAAACTCGCCCCTCTATGTCCCCAACACACATCTGCAAAATCATTAACAGATGTCTAAAGAACCTCCTTTGGCCAGCCTATCGCAAACACACGCTCTACCTCACTATATTATTCCATTTTCTCAGTTACCATGTCTGGCTCCACTTCTCTCCATCTTCCCCTGCTCACATGCTTAAAAACACTCAGACCGCAAACACATGCAGACACACTGGGAGAAAAACATAAAGTTGAAGAAAAACTTGCTAACTCACTCATTCAAACTTCAAGAAAAACATTCAATCTTTCTCATGTATTCTGTCTTTTTCTGCAGCAATCACTTGATTGTGGCAGATCTGGAACATTCAGAAGAAGAAAAGAAAAAAGTATCTTATTTAGTACTTTTACATCAATGTGTTTGTTGAACACACCAAGCTTTTCCAAGCTCATTAAGCTGCACACCTCCAAAGGGAAAAGAACAGCAAGGGAACCCTGCATCATTACCCGCAGTCGGCCCTTCATCAGCTGTGCTGAATATAATTATCACCTCGTAATTGGTGGTCCAATTTTTCCCAGGCTAAACAGAAAGAGCATAAGGTGTGCCAGGGGAAGCGCTTGCCAGTCTGTAAAGCTGGAGGAGGCAGAATTTGGTGGAGTAAGAGAAAAACTGGATGCAGTCCACTGTGAGACACAACTCACTCAGGAATTTACAGTTGGTCTCATAAAGCAAATGAAAAGCAGAACTCAAAAACAGCAGGCATAGTCATCCGAAGTCAAACACTGGGAGGAAGAGAGACGAGCGGCAGTAAAAAGCTCTGAATGGACTGGTAGACAACAGGCAGAGGAGCTGAGAACCTGAGAGGAACAGAACAACACATCATGTTTATTTATTCATTTTCAGCTATCATTAATAATGAAGTATTGCTTATTTAACACCTGCATATTCGTGCTTTCCCATCGCTGCTTTTAAATACATCGCTACTTGGCTGCAGGATCAGAGGAAAAGGGATGAAGTAAATCGTGTGTGGTTTTCAGAGTAAAGTGATAATGTCTATTAGGGCTTATAGGATTAGTCTTGGTTACAGACGAACTCTGGAATGCGTAGAGAGTGTGGTTATTCTAGTCAATCAGTACAAATCCACAAGGCATTAGTCTGCTGACAGATCAAGAGGTTTGTGAACCGGCGCTGCTGGTAAAGGCTGGAACAAAGTCGTCCCGTTTGGGCCAAAACTAATGGAGTTCTGCCACAGACTACCTCACAACCAGAATGTGGCTTAGTTACACTGGCACTGGATTAATTGTGTGTAAGAGTGAGAGTGAAAGAAGGAGCAAGGATGCAAGTCAAAGGCATGGGCTATTAACCACCGTAGCAGCTGTGCTGGCGCTTGTGAAACCACACATTCATCACTCTTTGACTGAGTTATATTATGCTCTTGTACATTTGAGTGTAAGTGCATGCATGGGGGTCCAGGGAGGGCGTAATCGGGCAAAATGCGCACAAATCGTTTCAAATCCATATGACTCCGAAAGCTTACAATAAATACAACAAATGGAGGGGAAAGGGTAAACGGAATCCGGCGTCAACAAAAAATCAAACAGTTTGGAGCCAAATGATCCTGAATGAATGTGTAAACAAAGCTGCGCTGAGTTTCCATCAGACATCTGAGTGAACTCTGAGCTGCTGCTGCTGCTGGCCTCTCACTTCATGTTCCGATGTTAAATTAGCACTCCAACCACCAGGACTTTCCGGGAGACATGAGGCAAGATTGAAGGAGAATGACAGATGGCATGAAAGAGGAAAGACAGAGATGACACGGAAGGTCTTTGCTTCTTTTACTTTAGTTTCTTGGGCATTTGGCTCTTTTTTACTACTAGCATGAAGGGTCGACATTCAGAGTCTGGCTGTTAGGCTTTCTCATGGGGCAACGCACAGCAAAGGCAAGAGTCTTCTGTACAAGGAGGCCACAACCAGGCCAAACAAGTCTCTTTATTTGAGCACTCTTCACACATGCGATGGTGAGTACCAATCAGGGAAAACTGGAAAACTAAATTTATGTGAACAATAAAGCATCAGGCTCAGTGTGTGGTGCTGTATTATTATTTTGAGCACCTGAAGATTTTGACTTGTTATTCGTGAAAAGATAACTGATGAAACATTCTCAAAAGGTGCTTTGTATTCATTTGCAGATGGCTCACTTTGAAGTTCTTACAGAAGATTTGCATGTTTATTTTTTTTATAATGCTCCGTCTCATCTTTTGGATATTAGTTTTTCTTTTTCTATGACTTTTTACTCATAGTCTGAAGTTAAACATGAAAAATCTCCTGCATCTGCACTTGCCAGACTCCCATTATTGCACCCACAGCCACTCTGGAAAATAATAACTCTGACCTTTCCAGAAGTGGCACTGACTGTGCAGAGGTATCGCTGCTGTGACAAAGTGCTGCATGTGTTTGGATAGCACAGGAGATGGTTATGTGTTATAAAAACAGGCTGATTAGAGGCATTTAGCAGGAACAACATATATGAAAGGAACACAAAAGGTCTGAGCTGGATGCTATCACATAATAGAAAGCCTACTTTTTAAGCAACATCTAAGAAACAAGGAAAAGAAAAAATTAACTCATAACTCTATAATTTGTATGCACACAAAATAAAATAAGTCTAAAAATTATATTATTCACTTTAACATGTGGAATTTTTCAGTTAGAGCATGTTTTAGGGTTTCAAATGATCCGGACCTTGTTACGGGTGACACTGGGATATCTGATTGTTAAAGCTGCAAAACAGATAAGGATGTTAAAATATATTATAATCATCTGTCAAAATATAATAGCTGATAATTAGCTCCCTCCTTGAATTTGCACTGCATGTTTCATTAGTGAGTAAAAACTGATTTGGGGCTGCTATATGCTATACCCTCTACAAAATGCCCTATGTAAATGAGATGGTGAAATCTTACTTTAGAAGTGGTTTTAGTTACAAGGAAATTATTTCTCTTCTAGCACATAAGTGCAGTGTGGCGACCAGTATAGGGAAGTTGAAAGGATTGTGGAGAAAGCTGCATCTGGTCAGAAGGAAAATCGACAAAAACGTGGAACAGTTGGCCAGATTTATACAAAATTAAATAGCTGGCAGTGGACAGATGCAAGGATACTGGTGGTCACACCCTTGTGCAATAAAGAGGATGTATGTTGTATCACAAGACACAATAAGACAGCTGATCAATTCGTTTTGCTAACTCATTTACAGAAAGCTCATTTACACATTTTGTAGAGGGTATAAGAGCCAAAGCAGTTGTTTCGCTAATTCCACATTTCAACTTCATTCTCAAAATAGTGTTTTGAGAATATGATCAAAAATGTATATTTTTTTACCATATGTGTCCCTAATAATCCTACAGACTTTGTAATAAGATTAATTAAAAAAAAAAAAACTGCAAACAAATCTGTTTTAATTATTTTTTCCCCTCTTGAAATGTATGATATAAAGAATTAGGAGATATGTTAGTGACAAGCACAAATAAACACCTCTTGGTCATGGATTTTGGTATCATCTTGTCAATTATCACAGAATGTACTGTATATCCAATGTAATATCCCTTTTACAATCTGCAAGGCAACTTGGAAGTTTCTTACAATTCCAGGAAACCAGAAACCAGCTTTACTTGCAATATTTCTGTCAATCATATAACTGACCTATGTTTGACAGACCACAAGTAATTTCTCTGTCAGATCTTCAGTTTTACAGCCTGATTCGACACTTTCAAACACAACTTGTGCACAGATGGTTAACTGGGAGAGTGCTACAAACTTTTCGAAGCAACCGGGGCCGATAGATGACACTTTTTTTCGTGCTGCATGCTTCCCAAATTTGGAACGGTCTTGCTGCTGAAAGCCTTTTCCTGTTTTTTTGACTCTCAAATCCACAGTCGTCCTGTGATCTCACTGGCCAATGAGGGAACGCTATCCACTGAGAATACATAGCCTGCATGCCAAAATCAGTTTAAACAGTGTCATTCTGGAGATGGACTCTGGGCTTTTAATGGCCAGGTACAGTATGAGGTTTAGCAGACAAGTCAGTGATATGTCCAAACCACTTACTTACTAAAGGAAGTAGTTATACAAAGTCAAGGATTTGAGAACAGTTCTGTTTCATATCCAAGTATGAAGCAACAATTGGAATAATGGTTGGGGGGAGAGCGATTTCCTTGGAGTTTGACGCGGAAAACTCCTTGTCTTGATGGGCTGCTGATGATAATGACTGGGTTGCTATAATCCGGGTGGTCAAGGATCCCAGTTGTCCCAGCTCCCTCAGCCATGCCAGCTGGAAGCAGCAAGACTCTGAGAACCACTGGGACGAGGGGAACATAAGCCAGGAAACAGGGAACAGACTTCCTGGTATAATTGGTTGAATTAGCAGCATAAGAGGCACAGCTCAGAACATCCAGTGGATTAGTGACATATTTGATAGCAATTTGGCACTGTTTTTTGTGTGGAACAGAAACAAGAAGAGACAGTACTGTTTGGGTTGAATGAAAAATGAAAATCATAGGAAACTGAATGAAATCCATCGATAATACAAACACAACTGGCTGAGGGAAAGACTTAATGTCTTCATTTTGGATTCTAACCATCATTAGTAGCTCTGAATGCCTCTACAGATAACTTCAAGTACAGCACATGTCTGTTCTGTCCTTGCATTTTCCATTTTCAATGGTAGACAGATAGCTGACGCTACGAACTTTTCCAGTGAAAACAAGTTGCTACTTTTCTTAACTTTCTCAGAGCTTCTCATAAGTAATTGTAAGCAATAGTATTGTAATTCTTTTTCTGTAAAACTGCAAAACATATTCATAACATTAATATTCAACATTATTGTGCTCCCATTTACTATATAGCTCAAATCCTTGGAAAGGAACATAAAAGAAAATAAAAAGTCACTCCTCCAGGGTTGGTAGCAGCCTGTATGAACTGGACAGACTTTGAGAGGGGGCATTTGGTTCGAATCATTTTGCTATTCTGTTAAAAAGTCAGCTTGAAGACACATAGTAGCCTCATAGAGAAATGTAACCACTTCTAAAAATGCAAATAATATCTGCAAGGAGACACAAAGGACAGACATTTTCTCCGGGTGCAGAAGTGGATTGATGAACAAAACATTTCCATTTGTTTTGTAATTTTTGATCAGGTTCATACTTTAAAACTAATTGCACAAGCAGAGGAGCTTTTAGTTTCAAAGAGTCATGAGGGGTATTTCCCAGAGTCTGCTGAAGTGCTGAAGCCTGATTGTGTGGTGCTGAAACCTGCATAGGCCTGTCCATGCAGTGTCCTTCTCAGAGTCATGTTGGATGCCACGATTGCCAAAGAAGCACTAAACTAATATGACTTTCACTGCAATAACTTATTGATGATGTGGATGTTTAAGTTTTTCATTAGCAAATTGTATGAATTAGCGTAAAGAAATAAGTTAAGCTGAGGGGACACAGTGACTTACTTTTTTTTTTATCATGCTGCTCTCCACATCCAACCAAATATCAGTTATTTGACTTGAACTATATTTGATCAAACTTAAAATGTACCTCAATTAGTGTTTAAAGTACAATTACGCAAAATACTCACAGACAAACAGTTTCCAAGGCAACAAGGTGTAAGAATAATCTGAAGTAAAACAAGCTAGTTACACCATGTGCTCTGCAAGGTCCACAACTGCACTTTCTTGGCTTCAGAAGGTGGCACTGTGGTTCACAAACATGCTCAAACATGCTCTCTAATACTGAAAGCAGAAAACTGGCTGTATCCAAATTCAAGGGCTGCCTCCTTTGAAGGACCTGGCCAAAGTCAGAAGTAAGCGCTGTTAAATTGGATGGCCTAGCCTACAACTGCAACTCACCTAGCAACAGTAGTGGTGGACAGTATGTTTGACTGCAATACTTTTTTTTGGAGGAAATTAAGATGTTTTATTAGTATCTGGATCGAGTCATGGCCATGGATTGAGTCCAGTGGCATTACAGCAGGACAACTGTCAAATGTAAAATCCAAAGTACCAAAATAAAGTGATTTCTCTCTTTTTTTTCTTAGACATCACTATCATAAAGCTCCTAACCTGTCAATTATTTTTTGCATACATCCTTTCTATTACTGCCATCTTATGGCTACAGTCGAATATTGTCACCGAAAGCTGTGTATACTTCAATCTCATAGAACAGCGTAGTCGCGTCTGTCTCTGAGGGTGTGTCCATTTCCCGTTAACACTAACTGAAGTTGGCAAGATGAGAGGCCTGCAGCTTTTTTTTTTTTTTGGTGGTTTGCACACTGTGGATAAACTGCAGGTCTTTGACGGTACACTGAAAGGATACGAGCGTGCGAGGCAAGCTGCTGCTGGTTCTGGTTTTACTATTCCTAGATTAGGTATGAACTGCACCTCAAATGGAAACACAGTCACCATTAGCAAGTAAACAAGCTTCGGTGAATTAGCATCGTAACAGATGAGTTTGCGCTTGCTAATCACCTCGGCCAACATGTGTGATGTAGAGGAGATGGAGCATGAAAAGTTGGTAATAGCTACTTTAGTATATCAACAAGGAAAACTTTGATGATGATGGAGAGGAGACGGCAGCTCTGACGATATCTGGTCTATAATAAAACAGGCAAGTTGAGCAGGTGCATGCTCAGGCAGTGCTTTCAGAATAACATCTGTGAGAATGTCTGAATGTAAGAAGTTTCATAATATTTTTTATATGTTTAATTCCTTCTGTAGATATCGTCTCTGCTTGCCTTTCTGGTTACTGCACACCACAGACTGAGTCCCTTTAGCTCATGTCATATAGCTCTGTACCTGTATGACTGTCTCAGAGACAAATATTAATACATTGCAACCACCATAATTGTCTGAAATCTTTAGTTAGATATATTTAAGGGCAATATCCTATAGTGATAGCTAAAAATAAACCAGAAAAACATAATCATTTTCTATGTTTCAGATAAAAATTAATGGTAAATGAATGCAATAAATTTTACTGGGTGAGAAAATTGTGCAATATCATCATGGAAAACTCATCGGATGGGGGGCAAAAGGCTCTCAAAATCCCACCTGTCTGTCATTGAGCAAGTATTTATTTTGAATAAATGAGTGTTGAATGACTCATATTTATGCATACTGATGTGTGGTTGTCAGATATTCCATATCTAATCAGATTTATCGGCTCATTTGCTTGCTCATTTGATCTCCACATGTGTTACTGTGAGTATAAACGTGAGCAAACCCGAATACATGTAGAACTCCAGAATAACTAGAGTATCTGTGTTAATACCAAGGGGTATTTAACCCAATAACAGGAGCTTAAGTGATCAGATATCATTACGATGTTAGAGTGGACAGGGCCATACCGTGAAAGAGAAACGTTTTCTAGATTAAGAGATTTTAGACAACTTTACCAATATTCTCATTGTTATTTAAAGTTCTTTCATCTCCTTTCCTGGAACAAAAGTTTGCACAGTCATATCACAGTTTCTTCCAGTGGAATCCAATGGTTTAGAGAAAGGTCACTGTGGTCAGACAAGGATGAAAAGCCAAGACAATTGTTATGTGTCCGGTTTGGCTCTGGTGTTGCTTTCTGTGTTCTAAGATTTTGAAAGACACAAATCTTCCACAACAAATATTCACATCTGCAGACCAGAGCTAAGCACAGAAGAGATTTGATGCAGTAAAGCAGGGTGACACGCTTACATTTCCTAATGCAATAACAAAGTGAGAGAGGGCGAGAGAGAAAGTGAAAGTTAGAAAACCCGCGTGAGAACTGTATCTTGTGGTTGCTGCTGGATTTGATTATGGCACTCTTGCATTATATGGAAATGGACATGGCAAAAGAAGACAATGTCGCAATGCTCATTTATGGTGATGACTAATGGACTGCATCAATTTCATTTTTAGCTTATTATCACTAAATCATGTTCATGCATTTATTTCCTTTTCAGTCCAATTTGTATCCATGAGAGTGCTTTGTTAGTAAATAGAGCCCAACATGTCATTTCCCAACGGGGTGATTTAACTCTGTGTGATCTCCACTGAGGCCTTGATGGTGTGGTGCTGAATATGTCCATCTCTTGGATGAAAAAGCTTGTTTTCCCATTCTCTGCATCTCGTGGGGCCTCTCAACTTTATCACTTCCAGACAGTTCGATGACCGTGTACACGCACATGCACATCCACACTTGTGGGTGTTCAGCCTGTAAAAGCACAACACGAGATTGATACGAGCAGCAAGCCACAAAAACAGCTGCAATTCTGACACGAGGGTAAGCCGAGTCCTGCACAGTGTGGCCTTCTCATTTTTTAAACAAACATTAAATGGAAATTCCTCAACGCAGTGAAAGGAAAATACAAACACATAAGCACGTGGAGTAGATCGAGTGGAAAGTCATGGTGTTTCCCAGTCCGGGAAAACCAAGTAATCAAACCTTAGGATCAGGAGCTGTGCAACAAGCCTATATCCTCGCTGATAAGCCAAAATCCTGTTCCTATCATGCTCTGACCTTTTGGTTCACAGAAACTTTCAGTAATCCAGAGAGATTTTTTGTGTTGCGTCTTTTCCAAAATATTCACTGCAGCAATAGCGTTCAAATCTGCCTTCAGCGCTCTGGGTTGTTTCTGTGTGTTCTCCCTCCTTTTTGCTGCCTTGATGCTTCAGGTGCTTTGGTTCGCTCTCACACAAATGCTTATGAGACTAATTATTTTATTACCCTGTTTCTCTGTCTCATCCTTATAATAGAGTAGGTGTGCCCCACTTTTTGCCCAATTTACACATCTAGTTGGATAAGCAGTTAAGAAAAACAGATGAAGGGAAGATATACATCCATGCACAAAAAGATCCATTCACCTTGGGTAACAAAGTAAGAATTTGGAAGCCAGGAGCCCTCCTGTCTGAGTGTCTCAGTTTGCACTGTTCTCAGAAAGAATTATTCGATCAATCACAGAAACGTGTTGTGTTGAAATGTATTTTATCGCCCAACTATTTGGAGCTTTTGCTACATTATTGTAAACCTTGCTTTACATCGTCTGGCAGGACATTCAGCCTCACGGGATTAGGATGAATGTGATCGTTTTTAGATCAAACACATCCAGAAAGATTAAAAATGGCCAATAAAACTAAAACCTGATGTAGCGTAAACATTTAGAGCCACGTTTAAAGTAAAAAAGGAGCCTGAAATGTGCAGACATTACGTCATTTGTCTTCGTATAAACTTCCTCCATGTAAACAGTCGCCATGAAGACAGAGGGCTGTACACAGATCAACGAATGTTTGAACTTGTTGAACAGTGTCTGTAAACCCACACCTGTAGAAATAGGTGTATGGAATGGTCATTAGTGGCACTCCTGCCATATTGTAACATTCTGCAGTGTAGCGTGATGGCAGAGATCACTTCACATTGATAGGAGTTGGAGTTGGAGAGACTGAGGCTCATAAAATGTTTTTTTCCCTCTTTTACCAACAGATTTCCGAGCATTTCAATTCAAAGAATGCTCATGCTATACCCATTTTTATTAAAATAAATAAATGTTATAAGATTTGTAACATTTTTAACATATCTGTTAGTTGCCAGTCGAAACAAAGAGACTAGGTCACTCAACATCTTTAGCTGCTCATACATCCTGTTGGTGTATGAGGACCAATGGAGAAGACTCAAATACAGATGCCAAACTAATAAACCGAGAAAAACAAGAGGAGCAAGTAGGACACCAAAGAAACAACTGGAAATAAGGAAAGGACCTAACTCTGACCCATTAGATAAATGCTTTACCACAGCTCTGTCGTGTTGGTGCCTTTTGAGGCATTTTAATGAAATCTGACAAAATTTTTGGCTTGCTGTGTGGTTAATTGTATTAGTACACTGTCAAAGAGCCAGGGATCTGTTTGCTATTCACACATGAAGTGCATGGATCTATCTTGCTAACCAAGCTTGCCTGCTATAGGCTGTGCCTTTATTCTAACCACTTGGTCTACAGTTTGAAGTAATTTTGATCAAACTTTCTTTAGGAAATATAATGGAATACGCTCGTTTTGTCCCAGAGATAATTTCATAGGATTACATTTCACTGGACATTAGTTAGCCAGGGATTTTACTCACTAATTAGGTCGGACATCAAAGTACAAACAGATGCACTTGAAAGTGTCAGACTGGTCTGAAAATAATGGGATCTGGGTCATATTAAAATGCCAGATACGGATTCAAAAACACTTTGGACACATAGTGACAGCTCAGAAAAACATTTATCTTCTTTGTTATTAAAAGAAATCCAGCAGCTGTTAAACAATATGTTTGCTTTATTTGCTCCTATGAGAGAGGATATGTTCAGAAATTGGCCGAATTTCACAGATCACACACAGGGACCAGGACATAAAGAGCCTTATAGTCCAGTACATTGGTATGCAGACTTACCCGTGCATGCACACATGCACAAACAAAAACAGGCACCTTAGTTTAAGTGGACGGCTGCAGCCACTAAAGCGTGTTTGTTTTTGTGCTGATGGTCAGTTCCAATAGGCAGACTTTCAAAGCTGTCTCTAATCCGTTTGATTAGCTGAATCCAGGCACCCTGGCTGCACACAAAGAGCTCTTTCACACATGCAACCACTGCTTGCAGCTACATGTGATCTCAGGAATCTTTACATCATCAAATACTCTGCTGATCCCCATCTCTTTTGTCCTTGTTGGCAGATAAGTCTGAAAACTTGATATGATGTATTAGGGTAGATTATCGTGTACACAGATGATTTCAAGCTCGGTAGAAACTTTTCTTGTGACTCTTATGTGTTTAAAGTACACATTTTCTTATGAAAATGTGACTCTTCAGCACAGATGACAAACTATGTTAAGAGATGCACAGAAAAAAACTTGCAGTCCAACAGACTGACAACAAAAAACAGTTCCACCTCAATCATTACTTTTTTCTCTCATTAGGATAAAAGGTAAAAATGCACTCCTACAAGCTTACTGGATCACAGAAACATAAAACATAAATGTTCAAATTAAACACATAAAAAGTTATGATACCCTGATTTTATGTCCCTCTCAGCTAAACCAAAGGGGTTCTTTGTTTCACTGTTGTAAATGTGCTTAAAAATAAACTGCCACATCACTCAAACTCCATGAGCCATAAACTTCCTGTCCTCTGTGAGCTGCTACACCTGTCAGACTTTCCACTCTCACAGACTCATCATTTACAGATTTTGAAACATTTTGAAAAAGTCACCTGCTTACTTAATAAACCAATTGCAACCCCTGACCTTTTGCAGATTGTTCCTGTCAGCATATACTTTTGAAGAAGCAAAGACCTCATCAAGCACTGGGATTTGGGGGAACCTTTGTATTACCTCGTAATGCATTTGCTTTGCTCCTCAATAAAATTTGCATTGCCTCGACTCACACAGAAAGGATAAGTCAACACATCTGACCTACATTTTCCCCAAATTTAATAGAAACATGTTCACATGGAAGTAGCCGTGACGGAACCAGATGACCAGACGGAAACATGCGCAGGTCTAGAGTCACATATTTCTCACAAGATGACAAACTATAATCATAAAAAAAAGAAATATCATAATAGAGACTAAATGCATTACAGTTGATGCAGACAAAAAGAAAGGCTGACTGAAAAAACACTGCAAAAGATGGCTTAGATATACTCGTTTCAAACAAATTTTAAGTAACTAAACTTTTTAAAATTTGCTGAAGTTTGCATGGGCTGAAAAAAGAAGCTTAACTAAGCTAGCTACAGTATTAACTGATAAAATAGCACTCCACTTTTGCATCATCTGCACCCATCTGTCTATGCCTTAAAGCTGATGGCTTGTTAAGGCGGAACAGATAGAAATATAACATGAACATCTTCAGCTCAAGTTGTAAGTTTCACTTCTTGTTAGACCTCATATTTGGTCTCATTTTGTGTTATTGTTTTAAAAAAAACCGGTTCAGTTGCTCCTTGAATCAAAACAAAGCAAATAGTTCCCAAAATGTCTGAGAATGTGACCATAAACAGGATCTGTTTAACATATGAATAAATGGCAGCAGAAATGCATTCCGTCTTGTTAAATTTATGTCAGCATGCCATTAGCAGCTCCCATGTGTTGCTATCTCTGGTCCTGAACCTGATAAGTAATGGAAGGGCCATCTGGTTTGACAGCACCTCTGACATCAAATGTTTTCTGTTAAAAGACCAGAAAAAAATCTCCCAGGGAGGACCAGCATGGTCAAAGTGATGTGAACACAGCCATGCAGTTGAAACCTAACACATGATTCAGGGAGTGAAGCATACGTTGTAAAACGGTGGTGATCCAAAAAACCACAGAGGAACCATAAAAACCTGTAGTGTGAAGAGCTGAGACCGAGCGCTCTTCTTTGGTTTGCTTCACCCGTCCTGGATTAAAGATTTCACGAGTCCCCCAAAAGTTCACTGCTCACCCAATCTCAGTTCCGCTCAACGCTTTTACAATATAAACTGGAAAAAAAATCAAGTGAAGAGGGAATGGCTTGAATTCTGTTTTCACAGCTTTCTTCTTCCCTACACAACACAAGACCTTTAAATGGACAAACCCAGATGGTCAGAAACATATTATGTCATGTTTGTTTTGACACTATGTACCACCTTCTCCTACACACAAGCATAAATGCACACACGTGCATGTTTTACAGCTGCCTTCTCTAATGGAAAAAGACACCCATTTTCTCATGACCGCTGTCATAAATAAAATAACACAATGTCAAAACATTTAATGAAATGTGCATTAGCTATCATCCCCAAAAGACCAATTAAAAGGTGTGTTCCACAATTTAAGAGACTGTTCCAGACAAAGGCACTTGGGAGGCAGGCTGACTGAAAGCTTGTCCGCCTTTATGTGTATACGTGTGTGTGCGTGCACGCGTGTGCGTATGAGTGTGCAGGCTGTGCATGACTTTTATGCGACACAGAGGAGAGACAGATCTTGGTTAAGAAGGGAGTGTCGGTGTGAAGGGACAGTGGAAGCAGGCGGCCTTGTGTCTCTTGGGTGCATCTCTGTTCTGCTCGCTGAATACGCAGCAACAGTTAATGACATGTTTTCACAAATGACAATGATGACGACGAAACAGATAGACCATAAAGCGTACATACCAGCAGAATTATCCAGGTTTGATAGGTACACTCAGCTCTTTCTCTCCTTTCCCTCACTTTTTCCCCTCTCTGTTTCTCATCTGGTGCTCCTAGCCAGCTGTGAGATTGCCCAACCAGCCAGCCAGCGTGAGACATCTGGGATACATTGGGCTTGTGAGACAAGAGAGAAGGGGCAGCTGGAAGCTATCAGAACCCAGGAGATCAGCAGATCTGTTCAGTGTGTATGAGATCTGACCTGTCCTGAGCGCTGAGTTCATCCCATACAAGACTGATGTGAAGGTAAAAACGAGGGTCAGTGACTAAAATGCTGAGAAATTAATTTACTGAAGGTTTACTTTGAGGTTTTAGGTTTCTGTTGATTGCACCAGGGGTTTTTTTGGGGGGTTTTTTTTTGCAGATTTTTCCATGACAGGAGTTGAATATTTGCTTGTGATAACGCAGAGCGGAACTTTGGTTCTACTTCATTTTATCGAGTTTCAGAAAGATAAGATAAGATAAGATAAGATAACCTTTATTAGTCCCACACGTGGGAAATTTGTTTTGTCACAGCAGGAAGTGGACAGTGCAAAAGTTATGACGCAAAAATTAGAATACAATAAGAATAAATACAGTACACAGCTGTACAGAATAGAATAAAATAATATACTATATACAGTAGAATAAAATAGAATAAAAATATACAATAAGATAAAAATAGAATACGAATGCTATATACAACTGAGTAAAAATACAACGATGCCAGAAAAGATTATTGCACTTAGTGTTATTGCACATGTGTGGATGTGTGTGTTTGTTCAGTTAAAGTCTTTGTTGTGGAGTCTGACAGCAGTGGGGAGGAAAGACCTGCGAAATCTCTCCGTCCCACACCGTGGGTGCCGCAGTCTCCCACTGAAGGAGCTGCTCAGTGCTGTCACAGTCTGCTGCATGGGGTGGGAGACGTTGTCCAACAGGGATGACAGCTTAGCCGCCGTTCTCCTGTCACTCACCACCTCCACTGGGTCCAGAGGGCATCCTAGAACAGAGCTGGCCCTTCGGATCACCCTGTTCAGTCTCTTCCTGTCCCCAGCAGAGATGCTGCCGCCCCAGCAGACCACACCATAAAAGATAGCAGAAGCCACCACAGAGTCATAGAAGGTCTTCAGGAGTGGGCCCTCCACCCCAAACGACCTGAGTCTCCGCAGCAGGTACAGCCTGCTCTGCCCTTTCCTGTAGAGGGCGTCTGAGTTATGAGTCCAGTCCAGTCTGTTGTTAAGATTTGTCAAAGCATTTGTCAAACGCTATATTGATTTTTTTTTTAATATAGTTTTTACATTTTAAAAGAAAAATAGAAAATAGAAAATTCAAAAACCCTAAATAAATACAGACTGAAATGTAAAACTGATTTATTTTGTCAAAAAGCTTTAAAGGAGTTGGCTGACCCTTGCAAATAGTGGGTGGGGACGCTGCGCTCAAAGCCAGAGATGGGAGGATCTCTTGTTTTTGACATCATACAGGGCAGGGATTACTTGCACACATGCTGACCTCACTGTTACGTTGTTTAAAAAGCTGGTCATGTTTAATATGAGGATCCAAATACTGTGCACATATACTTAAGAGTGAGTGTCAGCAAGCTAGCATTAGCCCACCCTGCTGAGTTAAAGTGGAATATGAGATACGATGCAATAATTGTCTGTTAAACAAAAACAAAAAGTTCTTTGTAAAAAAGCAAGATAGGGGTGCTGGCTGGCTGGTAGACTGAGGGTGCTACTGACTAGTGAGGTCATTTACATCTGGGATTTATAGGGTTTGGCAGGTGTTGGAACCCCTGATCCAGTGAATGGAAGCAGCAGGGGAAAATGACTCACCTCAAAACAACTCATGAATTTATTGAAATTGTACTGTGCACTGTTGGACCTGTTCTCTTTGCAGGACATGTGATCAGGTGACCAGTGCTGCTGGCTGTGAGGTTTGCTACTCTTTAATGTATTAAACCAACTTCATTTTTTATGCACATTCACTGACAACCCCCCCCCCCCCCCCCCCTCAAAAAAACAAACAAAAAAACCCCAAAACTATTTCATGTGATGCAGAGCAAGCAGCTGGAGTACACCCAGAATGCAGGACTCAGAAGACAGGTGGAAAACTCAAAATCACAGCAATATCGCTGGCAAAAAGGCACTGCAAAATTAATAGCTATGCTGGGTTGGGACAGACTAAGACAGACATGCACAATATACAGATGCTCAAGAGTTGGGCGTTCGCCTTGTAATCAGAAGGTTGCCGGTGGTGGTGGTCAGAGGTGGCGCCAGTGTTCGGCAGCCTCCCCTCTGTCAGTGCACCCCAGGGTGGCTGTGGCTACAATGTAGCTTGCCATCACCAGTGTGTGACTGGGTGCATGACTGGATGTGTAAAGCGCTTTGGGGTCCTTAGGGACTAGTAAAGCGCTATATAAATACAGGCCATTTATACACAGAAGGAAATTAGGGCAAAGCTGACACACCTGTGGACCACAGCTGAACGAATCTGACTGATGACGAAGCGAAGAAAACGCGAACATCACACACACACAAGACATGAGACTATCAGAATAAAACAGGAAATAACACACTGAGACCAGACTAAGGCACGTGAACTTCACACAGAGACAATAAACAGACATGAAGACATGGCTGATGAAAGGATAGAACATGTTGCTAGCTACACTGGTAATAAATACCACAACCAGTCTTTTCTTTTCTTTTTAAACACTGAATTTGAACCCATTCAAGGGAGTTGTGAGGAGAGTGGAAACACCATAGAGACACATTACTTTCTCATTTATCGAGTTAAACAGATGAACTTGAGATTGACATTCAGAAAAACAGCTTCAGATTTTTTTTTCTTTATTTGAAGGTGCAGGCTCCCTCTGGCCCACCTTAAACTCTGGTGACACTTTAAGGCCAATCATGAAAAGATAGCATGTATGGCAATTTTCTAAAATCATTTCATATATGTGATGACTGGACATAAGCCCTAAAGCTTGAGCTAAGTCAGTTGATTTTATAAAATAGCATGGAAAGAGCTGAAAATGGAAACTTAAATAATTACATTTTTAAAAAGTAAATTATTGCTTTGTACAGACATCCTCCCCTGGCCTGTTGACTTATTTTGACTATCTTATCTCATTTTTGGCACATCCCCTGTGCTATAGACATATAAGGTAATTTACTTGGGGGCAGAGAGAGAATGACTAATGTCACTCTACAGTCCAAATGAAATGGAACAGCTGCTGAAAACATTTCCTTCAGTCAGTGCCTCATTAAGGATTCTATTTTTTTTTTCACTGTTCACAATTGGTTTATAAATGACCAGGTTTATTCCAGCTTAAAACTACGGTGTTATGTTAAAACAGCATTTATGTGTTCAACTTTACAATGCAAGTCTTGTTGGATGTAGTTATTTATTTTTTGTTTACATAAAAACAAAACAAAGCTTAGAAACTTGAATAAAAAACGAAACAATATTCAAAACTCTTTCCCCTTAAATTTAAACTTCTACCACATTCTTTGTTGCAGCATAGATTTTGATTCAGGATTCTTTTAGTGACACTTTCTCAGTCTATGGTGTTAGAGAGGAAACACCGATGATGGTCACAAACACATTATTATCCATTTATTGCACATGAAAGTGAAGCAACAGGTCTAACTTACTCTGTAGATGTTATTGTGGCAGTGCAAGGTACAAAGAACTGTGCAGGGAGTACTAAAACAAATATGATATGGAAGCTTGAGATAAGAGCTTTTGTTTGGTTTAGCTTGGGAGTGTAACGAATAACAAGTGTTTAATCAATCACTGCTTTCCATTCATTGGCGTAAAGGCTGCACCAAGACTTGCAACATCTTTCTGTAATATATATATATATAGAGAGAGAGAGATAGATAGCTCACTTTAAAGGACAGTTTGAGCTCAAGGGTGACTATCCTGGAGACCCAGCGTCCCTCTCTTGATGCTTGTTTTTCTTTCTTGCGTGTAGCAGGTGTCCAAGCTGTGATGGAGCGCTGGCGGGGCATTAAGGATTCTAGACTATTGTCTTCAGCAGCTTTGTGGGCAGGTTAAAGCAGGTGTGTCTGGTCCTGGGCCCAAGAAAGCTAGAGTTAGACTCGGCGCTTAATGGAGGAGGACAGATGTGTTTAGTAGGCATGCTGACACTAATTTGGCCTGACACTTGGAGCCTACGGTGATGATGGCAGTATTTGGACATGTCTATACCCAGTAAGCCTTTTATGAGTGGCCTTTTCAAAAGGGAAGTCCAGTGAGTGAAAAAAATGTGTCAGAAAACCACCTGATCAGCATATTTCTGGATCTCTTCCCTGAGGAAATTTGTCTCTTTTTTTTTCTTTCTTTTTGCTTTGTAAATTTAAGCCTGCCTGCCTCATGGCACCTGGCACCTGCTACAGCTGAGACGACAGACGGACAACAGACAAAATGTCAAAGTGTAAGGGGTCACCGTTGAGATGTGTCAGCAAACATGAAAGTAATTTTAAATTATGTTGACGGTAGCTATAATTGGATTAGTGGTTTTTCCCCCCCTAATATAGCTGAAAAGATCATTTAGCTTTGGCACCTGAAAGAAATTCTGCAAACAGCAGTGCACAACAATAAGAGCTACAATCATGTGGATACTGCTCATCTGTAAGGGCTTTAGGTGTGGGTAGTCAGAGAATGTGCTGTTGGCTTTCAGAACAATAATTGACTTTGTTCCACCCAAGGATAATTGAGCAAAATACAATGATCCTTGTGTGTGTAACACATTTATACAATTAAACATACAGACCCTTCTCTTCTGCAGCCACACATGCATACATGCATGCAGGCCTGAAGCAAGATTTATGATATTTGATATACCTTTATTCACAGTTTATACAAAATTTAATATATTCCCATAAAATTCTTGCTGATTCCCAACACTAGAGTCATTTGTTTAATACGATACAGTGTTTCCACTCAGAAGTGTCTACACTCAACTCTGCGAACTTTTACAACTGCAGATCCATACCCTGAGTTTACAGCTAGATTAGTGTTTCACATTTCATTCCTCCCATTGTCTTTTCTCTTATCTCTGGCCAACACACCGAATGCCTTTATTCACATACTGAGCCCATGTGTTTGATAAGTGCCCTGAGCAGCTGGCAGTATGGGCTAAAACTAAGGCTACAGAACACAGTATGAAATATCCAGCAAAAAAATGTGTTCATGGCTGCTAACGTGGCTGTTTCCTGATCATCAATGTGTAGTGAATCATAATCAGGCACCTTTTTTGCCCAGCTGTGTTTGGGGGTTTTTGCGTGTTGCTCTCTAATTCCGGACTCCTCTTTGCTACGATCCGTCTTCCAGTTTTCCCTCCAGTCACAGCACATTAACATATTATATAATCCTCAAATTGCAGCTTTTGTTTTAGTGTGCTTTCCAAATAATCAGAATTCACTCGGCAAGACACTGTCCAGCACTGTGACTCATTGTTTTCAACAGCACACTAGAGGCCTGTATATTAATCACTTCTCACAATGACAAAGCTAAAGCAGCCCCCTGTTTGTTTATGGGTTTTTCTGAAGAGTGCTTTTTTAGGAAAGTGTTGTAAAAAGAGCACTTAACACAGTGTCAGTGCCACTGAGAAAGTCTGAGTGACTCAAAGATGAAATGCTCAAAAAGCAAATGCCCGGTCATATTCAATCCAAAACTAGTGCCTCCTGCATGTCATTTCAAATGAATCTCAGCTGTCTCAAATATCAGTCAGTCTCGCCAGTGGGAAACACTATATCCTTTAAACCACTTGAAGCATGGGCCCTTCTTCCAAGACAATAAATGCAGAAATCACATTCCTCTCATTTACATATTTATACAGATTCACATCCTGTCAGGAAGCCGACTTTTCTCCATCCTGTCACTCGAAGCCAATCTGATTCCTGCAACTTCCGAGCCACCGTGGGGAGCTTGAGAATCCCGGAATTCAAGAATTCCAAAAGGGTTCCCTTTCCTTTCAGGAAATATCTCCACTTTCGTGTTTTTCTACTTATCCTTTCTTTTTTGTGTCTTATAGGTCAGAGGATGTTTTTTTTTTAAACAGTCTAGTTCAGCAATGCAGTAATACCAAAGTCACAGGTGGAGAGCTGTCCTGCAGAGCTGCTGTTAGACTCACTGTCACACAGTTCACTGACTCACAAACAACTCGTGACTTTTTCAGCTTTTCTTTTTTTGACCTCTCAGAGACTCCTTTCATCGATGGAACCATACACATGCAAAGTCATAGTTTCCAGTTATTCACTGAAGCAAACTGACAAGTTGGATTCCCCTACTCCCAGACTGTATCATGGACCACCCTGGTCCTCTTGACCTCTGACCATATAGTTGACTGTTAGCTACATCCACTGCTCTCTACCTCTCTTTACATCTGTCTGCATCTTTGTCCTCCTCACTGTTCAGCACTCTCATTGCCTTTTATCTCTTTTCTCCATCTTTTCATACACAGGCCATCTACTGTAACAGTAAAAAAAATCTCAGAGTATGATTAAGTTCCACTCCTCTGTTGTGTTCACAGCTCCTGCAGTGGTGTAAGAGTTACTGCCTGTGTTTCTCTTCTTCAACTCTGTGCCGTCTTCTTTGAGGTCTGAGCTTAATGCGATGCATCGAGCTGGTTATTTTGTCACTGAACTAATAAAAAAGTCCACAAGTATTTGTTCCACTATGTGGCTTCTCTGGCAAGAAGCCATATAGTGTATTTATCCATGCTGAGAAAATAAATAAATAAATAACAGTCGGGGCTTAGCCCCATTTCATCGGCTCGCCAGTGAAAGAATCTGTGTTTTTGTGTCTGTGTGGGCACCAAAGAAAAAGCTTAGTTTGGAGAGGGCTTTTGTGGCAAGTTTCTTTTTCTTTTCATGGCTCATTTCATGCCAAATGGAAAAATCTAAATAAATATATATATATCTGCAGTAATATATTTTCACAGTTATGATAAATGTAAAGGTCTTAAGAATAGTCTTTTAGCACCAGTGTTTGTAGTGTCTGTGCGTTTTGGAGACTTATCGAGACTTATTAATTTATGGTATGTTCTCTATGGAACAGACTGTTGGACGACATTCATCTTTTATATACAGTTTATGAATGACACATCTGAATAGTTAAATATATAGAAGCTGAACTGTCAATGTAGTGACATAAAGTTTAAAGGTGGAGTTCATTTCACTTTGGCCATGAAATTGAACAGCTTGGCTTACAGTGAAACACAGAAGCTCTGTTGGCACAGCTGGTTGTTTATGAGGACAACAGAGAGTTAAACTGAATAGATACTCTGGGTCTGAGATACAGACTGACTCTGTGGCCTGCTGGTCAAACAAAAGCCAGATGCTTTCCTGGCTTCCTGCATTATTCTCTATATTATTTATTAGCTTCACTCAGGGCCCATGCCAAGGATTTCCAGAATCTGACTTTCCAGCAGTCCGTTGCATCCAACACATTATCAGGCAGAATCCTACCCAAGTGATCATTTAGCATTTTTAACCTCTGGGTCCATCTAATGGAGACTGAAGACCACTGAAACAAATCCCACCAATCAATGACGGGTCCAAACATTTCTAAAACACAGTCAAGCACCATTTAGACTCTATAATGGCTGAACATGTGCAGTTAAGAGTGACTTCAGCTGCGCTTACTCCATGTTTTTAGCATAGGGAAAAACATTCATTTAGCTTTGTGTTTTTAGTGCTTAATCATTCCTGCCGGCAGGGTTTTTAGCGGGTTGTAAACACTATTTTTATTGTATACGGGGATTTTAGCTTGTATTTGGGGTTCTGACCGTGTTTTATCCTGAAAATAAATGGTGTGTTTGAAGCCAGCTAAATTTCTGTGCTCTGAGCGCTGACCCACTCACTCCCCTTTCTGCTTGTATGTATACAGACGTGGTGGTGAAGATTTAGGTCCACCAGTCTAGCGGCTACATAATTTTGGTGTTTGTCGACAGGATACAAGTTTGGGGAGCAGTGTTCCGCCCCTGGAGTGCAGATATAGAGATGATGATGCCAGTGTATCCGGGTGCCCCTTGGGTACCAAAATATAAGGGTCCTGAAGCAGATGTTTCATATGGAGACTGGAAAGAACAAATACAAGGTTTATTGAATGCTCAAGAAATAGCTGAGACCCGGAAAGTAGAAATTTTAATTGGGGCTTTAAGCGGTGAGGCAAAGCGTCAAGTAAGCGTGTTAGAAGAAAAAGATAGAGACCAGATTAGGAAAATATTCGCATATCTAGATTCTCTATATGGTGACAATACCTCCCTAGCGGTTTTGAGGTCGCAGTTTTTTAGCTGTATACAAAAACAAAATGAGTCGGTAAAATCTTTTACCTTAAGGTTGAGGGAGTTGCACTGCAGGCTACAACAGCGCAATCCAAATCAAGCACCTACTGAAAAGTGTTTACAGGAACAGATGCTGTTGGGCGGGCCCGTTGTCACAAACCCTGCGAGCCTACGTGTGTCACCATCCAGAAGAGGATTTTGCAACAGTCCATCGGGAGGCGTTGCTCCTAGAGGAGGAACAGTTGGGACACCAGGGATTGCAAACTACGTGCTTGGCAGTGGGTGAGTCCAGGTGTGTTAAGCCACCTTATGAACCAGACTGGAAAGAGACATTTAAAAAAGAAATTATGGAGGATGTCAAGGGTCAAATGCGCGCGATCTCGTCAAATATGTTGTTAATGAAATTAAACCGCTCTTGCCACAGCAAACCCCAGCCGGCTCAGCTTTTAATAAATCAAGGTTTAAGCCAAAACGTTCTGGGTATGCTAATAACTGGACCCGAGAGGGAGAACCCATTTGCCATCGTTGTAAACAAGCTGGGCATATTGCCAGATTCTGTCCGAGCACACTAGACCAGCAACCACCTTTAAACTAATAAACCCTGCTGCCGAGGCCCAGGCGGTGGGGACAAGGGACTATTCAAACAATCAGGGGGCCAGTACAGCTTTTGTGGGAGAATGTCCACTCATTGAGGTGTGTATGAGAGGGGTTAAGATGACGGGATTATTAGACACAGGCTCTCAGGTTACACTAGTGCAACAGCAGGTAATGGATCTCCATTTCCCTGAAGTGAATAAAACTGACACACCCCTGTTGTTCGCCTTAAAGGCAGCCAATGGACTTGAGATACCATACTCAGGCTATGTGGTTATGGATTTTGAGGTAGAAGGGGTGGAGATACCAGGAAAAGGGGTTGTGGTTGTGAGAAATGACTGTTCCACGCACCCTTTAATTATTGGTATGAATGTTATTAGTGCATGCTGGAATGATGTTTTTGCCAAAGGCAAGTCTGCTTTTCATCCTCAAAAGCTGAAGTCCCGCAGAGCATGGAAAGAGGCGTTTGCCATCTGTCAACAGACTGCTACCACCAAGACTGAAGGCTTTCTAGGCTATGTTCGACCTGCTAGCCGCAGAGGAGTCAAGGTGCCCCCGAACTGTGAAGTGATGGTCTGGGGCCGGACGTGTAAAGGTAAGGGTGTAAAGGTAAGGGTGGGACAGAATGCTTGACACTAGTGGAAGCCTTACCTGATGCCTGATGTCAGTAGTCAAAGGAGGGAGGCTCCCTATCCGGGTCTGTAACCCTAATCCATACGACGTGACTATAGGACGCTACCAGAAAATGGGCCAGTTGTATCAGGTGGAGGAGTCGGACGTGGAGATGGACAGTGATCTTAGCCTGACAATGGGATCCGATGGTGTGATCGAGGTGGGCGTAGTTGAAGTAGCTGGGCCCGAAGAGCCTGCGATCCCTGAAGAGGAGGTGAGTCAACTGCTTGACGGCATAGACTTGACCCCCCAGCAGAAGGCCGAGCTCCAGACCCTGCTGCAGAGGTGGCGAAAGGTGTTTGCTGTGAACGAGGAGGATTACGGAAGAACTGATTTGGTCCAACACCAGATCCACACAGGTGATACACCACCCATTAAACAAAAATATCGCCCTTTACCACCACTGATGTACAAAGAGATTAAGATACTTCTAGCAGATATGCTGAAAAAAGGTGTCATTCGGGAGAGTAGCAGTCCCTGGGCAGCCCCCATTGTGTTGGTGAGGAAAAAGGATGGCAGTTGAGGATTTTGTGTAGACTACAGAAAATTAAACGCAGTAACTCATAAAGATGCGTTCCCGCTCCCCCGAATTGAAGAGACTTTAACATGTCTGACCAGAGCTGAGTGGTTTTCCACAGTGGATCTTGCCAGTGGATACTGGCAAGTGGAAATGGATCCTAAGGATCGGGAGAAAACTGCATTTACCACTCCTCTGGGTTTGTTTGCGTTTGATCGCATGCCTTTTGGACTCTGTAATGCCCCTGCCACCTTCCAGCGCCTGATGCAGCGGTGTCTAAGTAGTCACCTTTCTGAATCTGTTTTGGTATATCTGGATGATATAATAATCTACTCACCTGACTTCTCTACTCATCTACAGCAATTGGAGAATGTCCTGCAGAAGCTGTGGCAACATGGTCTGAAGCTGAGGCTGGACAAATGTAAGCTGTTCCACCGTCAGGTGAAGTTCCTGGGGCATCTTGTCGACCAACAAAGGGTAAGACCGGACCCTGAGAAAATCCAAGCTGTCCAGAACTGGCCTGTTCCCTCTACCACCTGTCAGGTCAGAGCTTTCCTTGGCCTGGCAGGTTATTACAGGCGATTTGTCCCAGGGTTTGCTAGGTTGGCTCGACCTTTAAATGCTCTGCTCGTGGGAATTTCTAGCAGGTCATGCATGCAGGTCCAGTGGTCTGCTGAATGTCAGGAAGCCTTTGACAGCTTGAAATGTGCTCTGACCGAGCCCCCTATTCTGGCTTATGCAGATTTCCTGGAGCCCTTTGCACTTTATACTGATGCCAGCAATCAAGGCTTAGGTGCTGTGTTAGCTCAGGTGCAAGATGGCAAGGAACAGGTGATTGCATATGCCAGCAGGAGCCTACACCCCACCGAACGAAATGACAAAAACTATAGTTCCTTCAAACTGGAACTTTTAGCTCTAAAATGGGCCATTACTGAGAAGTTCAAGGATTACCTGACAGGTGCCAAGTTTGTCGTGTATACCGACAACAATCCTGTGGCCCACTTACAGAGTGCTAGACTTGGGGCAACAGAGCAACACTGGGTGGCACAGCTGGCATCCTTTGACTTCGAGGTTAAGTACAGGGCTGGAAAAGAGAATGCTAATGCTGATGCTCTCTCTAGATTTCGCACAGACTGTCAAACAGCTTACATAAACATCACGAGTGCTCCACGTCGGGATCCACAGGGGCTGGTGCCGCAGATGAATGACTGGAAGGAGGCTCAAGAAAAGGACATGGATCTGCGCATCCTGAGGGAGTATGTGGAACAGGGAATCCCCCCTGATGCACCAACGAGGAGATCCCTACCTAGCTCTGTACAGAAGTTATTACAGTAATGGAGAAGGCTGCAGGTTTGCGAGGGTACGCTGTGCAGAGAGGTAAGGGACCCTAACACTAACGAAATGTACCTTCAGATCCTATGTCCTGCAGAGAGACACAAGGAGGTGTGGGAGAAGTATCACGAGGCAGCGGCGCATGCGGGAGTGGAAAAGACACTGTCCAGGATACGTCGCTTCTTTTATTGGCCCAGCATGGAAGAGGAGTTGCGCGAATTCCAGCTAGGGTGCGCTGCGTGTGGCCTACGAGATAGAAATAGGCCTAGAGCCCCCTTGCATCCCGTTATTGTGTCCTATCCCCTTGAGGTTGTGGCCCTGGACGTTCTTACATTGGGGAGGCCCACAGACGGGTACCAGAATATTCTGGTTATGACTGATCTTTTCACACGGTACGCCTGGGCAGTTCCTACCAAAGACCAGACTGCTCAGACTGCGGTGCATGCTCTTTGGGCTCACGTGATTCAGACCTTCGGTTGCCCGACCAGGCTACACTCAGATAGAGGTGGTAGTTTTGAGTCTGCCCTGATGTACCAGCTGTGTAAGTGCTATGGCATTACAAAAAGCAAGACCACCCCATACCATCCGGCTGGAAATGGTGGGGTTGAGAGGATGAACCAGACATTGCTGCACATGCTTCGGTCCCTAGAGTCAGAGAGACAACAGAGGTGGCCAGAATATCTCCCAGAGCTCTTACAAGCATACAATAATACTGTCCATAGTGCCACAGGGTATGCGCCGTCGTACCTGATGTTTGGGCGGCATTTGAGGCAGCCAGTGGATTTGAACCTAGGTGTTGAGCGGGATTCCCCATGCCACAACCTGGGAGGGTGGGTTAAGGACCATCACCAGAAACTATCTTTTGCCTATGAGATGGCTAGGAAGAAGATGAGGGCAGCAGCCACCCAAAACAAGAGGGCTTATGACTGAAGTGCGCGGGCCCTGCCGTTGGTGCCAGGCGAGAGAGTTTGGATAAGGGACAGGAATAGGCAGGGACAAGGCAAGTTGCACCCAGGTTGGAGCTCAGAGCCGTATGTGGTAGTGGAAGAAGTTGGCAATACAGGTGTAGTATATAGGGTGCGTCCGGAGAAGGGGGGGGAGAAGGTCCTCCATCGGAATGCACTAAAGTTGTGCGTTACCCCTGCAGCAGACTACCACTCAGAGGGGCAGGAAGTCAGCCTTGAGGGAGAGGTGCTAGTTGAGCCTCCATTTTATGGTTTTGTGCCCAGCGCTCCAGCCCAGCAGCCGGGAGAGTTGTCGGAGGTGCGGCGCTCGACGAGGCCTAATTTTGGTCAGCCACCCGCCCGTTTACAGGTCGCTTGACTAGGGTGACGGGGACTGTCACAGGTAAAAATGTGGGGGGATGTCACACAGTGGAAAATTGTGTTTTTATATTTTGTTTTGGATCAGACTGTGTTGGTACATAGTGTCGATTTTATTTGTATGATTTTATTGTAATAGTGATATTGCATGTTTGTTTATTGATATTCCTATTGCATGATTTTATCCCCATATTTATAGTGTGTGTTTAGTGTTGATTGAACAATATGCTTTTTTTTATTCCACTGTGGATTAAGCGGACAATTGTAGGCACCTGTGAGGTGGGGGCGTTCCCCGAGGTGGCCTATCAGCCGCCAAACTGACTTAAGGGAGATAGTGAGCGCAAAGACTGAAAGAGAGACACACGAAAAGTGAAGAGCTGGAAACAAAACGTGTGCAAGCCAGCATATGAAAAGAAGGACCTCCGGCCTGACTGTGGGGCGCCACGAGACATTCGGCGATCGGCCAGCATAACCCGGCGATCCAGTCCCGACGGACAGAATAGCGACCGTGGGAGGTGACGCGTGAAATCCACAGTAGGGCAGGGGTACGCCTCTGCCTGCATCTGTGAGTATCGCTTTCCCACTGTTGGGTGCTAGGCGTAGCTTTGCCGGGGAAGGGTAACAGCGGCTGCGCCGACAACGTTGCTGGCCCGTGTCTGTTGTTTCAGGGCGGGGCTACGAGGGAGGCCGTGCGCGGGTGTGGAGAGTGGCTGGACTGCACAATCGCGCACAGTCAGGTGGAGATAGGAGCCTCCTCCCTGGTCTTCTGCTGGCGAGATTCCCCATCCCGGAAGAGGAGTTCCCCTCCTGTCTCTTTCAGCTCAGGACAATTTGCCCATGTGTTGCTGGACTGTGAGAATTAGGACCCTGGGGGGGAGTTTTTAGCATAGGGAAAACATTCATTTAGCTTTGTGTTTTTAGTGCTTAATCATTCCTGCCGGCAGGGTTTTTAGCGGGTTGTAAACACTATTTTTATTGTATACGGGGATTTTAGCTTGTATTTGGGGTTCTGACCGTGTTTTATCCTGAAAATAAATGGTGTGTTTGAAGCCAGCTAAATTTCTGTGCTCTGAGCGCTGACCCACTCACTCCCCTTTCTGCTTGTATGTATACAGACGTGGTGGTGAAGATTTAGGTCCACCAGTCTAGCGGCTACACTTACACAGGCAACCGGCCAATCACATCACTACAGTCCAACACTATCCCCTCTCTCAGTATCACTGCCATATGGACAAACCACAAATCAACAAGTGAGAGGATGTCAGTATGTTGAAATTGTTAACATATTAATGTGGGACATGTGCTGATGTGTAGGAGCACCCGGCTACGACAGGGAGTTGTGTATGTTTAGAGCTCTCGAATACGTTCTTAAAGTGGTTGCATTTTGTTTTTTCCACACTCTGCTTTGCAAAAAACAAAAAGCTGAAAACACGACGGAGACTGTGGAAGCTGCATTGCTGAAATTCTCCTTAAGTGCACTGCAATGAAAACAACAAAGATCTAAGAATTTTAAAGTCAGCTCCCTTGTGCCCCAAGTCGATGACACATGACGATAAGCTGTGTGATTGTGATCATAAAACTGAAAGCCATCTCTTCTGGAGGGCAGCCAAGAATTCCAAACATGTTTAATCCAGTGAGTCAGTGCTCTCAGCATCATGCACTCATTCAACCCTCCCTGTCTCTGGGCTGGGATCTACAGGAGCTTTAAAACTGATTTGATATGGTTTATTTGATATGGCTTATGTGAAAACCCCAATCAAACAGTGATGTGTAACTCCATGGTGTGGAATCTTTAGGGTAAGCCACTAAAAGTAGTTTTATCACTTAAATAACAGGCGGTTAACCAGCAATGTGCATAGCCTTCTGTGCTGACTTATCAGACAGTTTTTTTAGGTTTCCTGAATAAAACAGCATATCTGGATAGGTTCAAAATTTTGTGTTGCATTTTTAATTTATACCTTTATTTATTCATTAAAAAAATAGTTGGATAAAGTCTTCTGTTGCACATTTACAGAAGGCTGGCTAACAAGCTTCCGAGTTTTGAGTGTTGACACAGCTGCAAAGATGAGAGAGACCTGGCGACGGTAACGTTGCATAAGTTTTTGCTTCCGCTTTCAGTCGTTGGACAGTTTCAGTCCAACTTTACGATTTGCTCAACAGTTTTCTTTGTGTCCATTTCATCGCCAGTGCAAAGTCAAATTAAAACAGGGATAACCATTTATTTTCTTTCCCATAGTTTTTACCATGACCTCTCTTTACAGCCAGAGATGGCCTCGTTAAAATAATCCTACTTCCATAAAGTTGATTTACAAGACATTTCAAATGTACACGTGACACTGTCCAAACCCACAACTGAATCTTCTCTGTGAAAGTCAAGCTCAGCAAACAACATAACCTCTGATGAAATCTCATGTTGTGCTTGATTCCCCTCAAGCTGCAAATGAATGGAAATCAGCTTTCAGTTGTGAGCATACACACATGTGCACACACACACATAGATGTGCTTACTGTACTGAATGGGCACTTTATAACCCAAAGCAAGGATTTAAAAAGTTATCTGATCATAACAAAGCCCATTCAGCATTAATATAAAAGAATAGCACAGGAGATTTTAGAGCCAGGCACAGTAACCACAAACAGATGGGTCTTCAACCACTGAACTTAATTGATTGAGGAATGGAAATAATTTCAGCCTCACCAATCAGAGGTAATAGATGCTAGTCCTCCCCTGACACCCCTGTTCTAATTAAATAGTACTGCCAGTGTGTACTATAAATCTTTCAGTGGTTACTTCTGCTATGAGCTGAGATTTTTGACTTTGACTCCCCTCTGCAAAGCATCACATGACCGGACCCTCTAATTGTGCAGAACACGCTGTAATCGTACATGAAATTATTGTGTGCCTTTCCCTCTAAGGCAAAGTAATTAAGATAAGCATCTACTTTTTTGCAGGATCATTTTACAATTTGGATGACTTACAGATGAATGGTTCTCACTTTCATTCATTTTTTAATGAGCATTGGGCAATTTTTTGACATTAACATGGTGAAATGATTGCACAGTGTAGTGGCTGTAGAGTCAGAGTTACAGTGGCTCTCTATTATAATACAACTATACAGATCTTTCCCCCAGCGACTAAAAAATTTATCAGGAAAACGAAGCTGCAACCAAGAAAAAGGAAGATGAGAGCCCTTTAGTTTTCATGGCTGCTATTTGAAGCTTTCCAAAAGTAAGACAGTGGGACAAACAGACTAACGGAAAGCAAAACAAGACTGTATCCGGGGCAGGTTTCAAAAGTGACATTCAGTCACTTACACTTATTCTAATAAGTAATGAAAGTTGGACACTTATTGGTCTAATATGAGTGGGTGTTTAAACCAGAAAACATATAACGTCTGTATGATTCACTTATGTTGGTCAGTTATTTCCCCCATACTTTGCCCCATAATACTCCCACTGCACTGGATTACTACAAATATTTTCTAATTTAACAGGAATGACTTGTTTCCTTTGGAGTGTCTTAGCTCTTTTGCTGAGTATTCTGTTTTTATGCTGCGGCAGTTAATTAAATGAAAGCAATTCAGGGCTTTGATGTCTTGTGAAGAGGCATATGTTATGTACTGCTTTTAATGGTAATAAGATGCAAGGAGGAAAATGTTGGAAATACAAAACAGTTGAAATGAATAAACTGCATTCCGTTCAAGCATTGTTTTTGCCTGCGGTGGGTGACTGGAGAAGAGACTGGAAACTGGAGGGAAGGAAGGTTCAGTTTGCTGGATGCTGGTCAGGAGCTGAAGACAGCAACAAACTGAATGCACACCAGAGGCTGGTTCTCAGAACTCTGGAGTCCACTCGGTTCGGGTAATAATGTTGGAGCTCTACAACCGTAAACGCTGAGAGAGCTGCAATCAATCAGCACCTCAGGCAGTAAAAAGAAACTGCCAATGGAGGCTTTGTGGAGCTGATTATTGGTGTGTAGTCAGAGTGATCACCTAATCATTTAGGTCCATGTGCAAAGAACAAAAACTGCATACAACACTGTAAGACAATGGTGGCAAGATAAAATATGCTGCAGTTTATTGTGGAAAAAAAATATAGATTTGCCTAAGAGGATCCAGAAGTCTTTAAGGTGGTCTCTTGGAGAAGCTGGCAGAGTCATAGTATTGTATTCACTCACACTCTGGCACAGAGTCTTTTTTTGTTTAACAGCAGAGATGCTGAGGTTGCCTTGGGAAAAGGCCCTTGCTAACCACTGCAGTGACTTGAGTTCAGTTGAGGGTACTACTGGTTTTGTTTTGAAGCTAACCAAATGCAGAGCGCCTGTGGGGAAAGGAACCAAGTCTGAGGCACATGGCATCAACATCCTTGCGTGCGGCGCCCTCCTGTTGAAGCTGACTGCTCACAGGTGTAAAGAAGCAGATGGCACTATCACATACATTGAGACCAACACGTTCGCACAGTCCAACAGTGCAAGTTAGCATTAAGTAGAAAAACTTAGTGAATAATAAACTGAACGAAAACATGCAAATTGGTAATGATTTATCAGATGACAGAATTCATGTTCCAGTTCACACTTTTGCTGCCACTCTAAAACCCCTTTTGTAATATGAACCTTTGTTTTATATCCCCTAATTCATATCAGCATTTGACACACATGTGAATGTGTATTTAATCAGGCAGACATCTGGTGACATGACAGAGTAAAGTAATTAATCTGATGCTTTTAGACGTTTAGACAAGACCAAAAGAGCAAATCTCAACAATAATATATCGTGGCTTAAACTTGGCAAAGAAAGACTTCTGCAGCTCATTCTGTCTCAACACCTGTAATAACAAATAGAGAATCACTGCAGTTTGGATCCTACCTCTGTTTTCCCCGTTATCCCTCCAGTCTTAACCTGTGACACTGTGTCACTTGCAGGGACGATGCTTTTTGTCTCCTGATATATGTTTTTTTTTACATTCCAAGAGGACCTGGTTAGAACTCATCTGAAATTAAGAATGAATATAAATTTCTAAAAAAAAAAAGAAAAAAAAAAGAGTCTGACGTTTTGCTTTTCATTTTTCTGACAGCAGATAATCTTTGAGTCACACAAAAATCCTTTGTGTTTATGAGTTCAGGCCACCAGAAGGAACAGTTTCATGAATGTGTGTGGTAGCTCTGGAAAACATGAAACTAGAAGTTTAGACTACAGATAAAAATAAATAACAAACACAGGAGCATAAGAGAATAAATCAGAAAAATCATTTTTCAAATAAATAAAATAGTAGCACTGTTCATTGAGTCATGGAGCGTGGATGAGCTTTTAGTGCATCAGCTGTCCTTCTGTCCCAAAATACAGCAACAGTTTCCGATTGTAAGGAACAGGATTTCTCTAATTTGTCATATTTTTCTTTTTTTTTTTCAGTTCCAGAAGCTCAAATGTAAGGCCTGACTTTTTTTTAATCAACTGGCTGAAAATGTAAATGCGCACTGACATACATTTACAAACCTTCATTATAGCGTTTACATTAATAATTACCACGCATGAGTGGGTTTACTGTAGCTGTGACTTCATATAGGTTTTGCAATACATGTGTTAAAGAACCACTTTTTGAAATTGTGTGTAATATGTACAGTCATGATTTAGTTTAAAAGTTTAAAGTCGAATGAATGTCGTGGCAATAAGGGGCATGAATGATGTCTTTGAACTATTCTTTGTCCGGGGTGAAATGATTGTACTGCATACATCCTTAATGATATTAAAAAAACAAGAATTGGGCCCAAAAGTCTGAATTTATTTGGCATTGTTGCCAAGCTCAAAAGCCCAAAATTACCATGAAGTTCATGCTCAGGATGAGTGTGTGTAAACTTCTGATCATAACTGTACACAAGTAGCATTTTATAATGTGTGTAACTGGTACATCTGCATGTTAAGCCAATAAGCATGTGGTAAACACACTCAGACTGCAGAGTTTATTAGCAGGTATATGCATGAAGTCTTCTGGTCATAATGTTGCAATATGGCTTTTATTTGCTGATTTTTATGCTGATTTTGAATTTATTCAAAACGGTGTGTGTTAAACTATAAATCAAACATATTCATAATTAAACATTTACTCTATTCGGGTAATAAATCACTGTGCAGAACCAAACATTGCCCAAGATTTCATGGAAACAGAGCGAATGGACTGCATTCATAAACCACACTGATGGAAATTTAATGTGTAAACTGAATAAAATGAAATACTAAACAGTTTTGGGGCCTCTGTGCCAGGGATTGCATTTCATCACAAGCAAATATGCGTAATAATGTGTTTTCTATTGAGACTGTAACCATGAAATACACTGTAGGCCTGAAATGGGCATTACTGAATTCCTTTAATCAACTACATGAGGGATTGCACTCAAAGAAAAAAAATACTTTAAGGGTTTGCAGACGCATACCCTCGTGTAAGTTCAATGTGTGAAAAGAGAAATGTTAAATATATCCAACTAACAACTGAAGAATGACTAAAATTGATAAATTAATACATTTTAAACCTTAACATGGAGCAAATCCAGTAGTAAAAAGTCTTTTTGTATTCATTTAGTCATTCATCACTGCTCTGCCCTTCCAGAAACTTCATACCTCTATCATTATCTATACTGTATATCACCATCAAACGGCCAGTGAACTGGGAAGAGAGCAATGCCTTTCATTAAAGAATGTGTATCATCCCCTAAACTGAGCGCTTCACTGACCCACTTGGTGCATTGCATGACTTATTAGATGAGCTCAAGCTAATCCAACTGTAACCAATTGTGCGTTATTGTTCACGGTAATTACTCCATTAGAGGAGGCTGTTCTCTAGTTCACATCAGGAGGCCAGAGGTCACAGTCGCCCAGGGTTGAAACCTCTCACTCAAATGCCCACCTTCACCATCACCTAATCCCCCTTTCTCCACTCAGCAGTCTAACGTACATTTATAGTCCCCATACCGTCGCAGTCTGGGAAAGATTAATCTGCAATAATGGCAAAATTGGGTTGTCGCTGGAGATTTGAGTTAATACGCATACATCCGCTCCCCATTGTGGCCCTGTGACCTGTGCATGTGCTCCCGTCAGTTGAGAGCACAGGTATGCAGGGAATGCTATCACAGCAGAGCCAGACAGATGCTGCTCAGGGGTGCGAGTGGGAGGAATTGTAGGTTAAGGGGTGAGGACCGTGCTTCGCACCCAGCTGGATGTTTGTTCAACCTGGGATCTTTTATGAAAAAAGCACACGCTGAAGGAGGTGGTTACGCCGCCGTCGTCTCTATCTCGCCTTCTATCTGTATAAACTGTTCTCCCCCAAGCCGCAGGACACAAAAGAAAGTTGCAATGATGTGGAAGAAGTTAGTCCAGCACTGTACTCCCCTGTGGCGCAGCACCAGCCTGCAGCTATCGCTCAACACTGTCTAGCCTCTGTCTTTAACCCTGATTTGTCCTGTCTGGATTATAGGAAGAAGTGAGAAGGCTTATCATTTCACACATAATAATCTCATTTCACAGCCTCTGGCACAGGGTCAGAAAAAAGGGGAAGCACACAGAGTTCTGAAAGCTGGAGGTCCAATCACATGCTGCTGCTGCTGCTGTGTGTGTGTGTGTGTGTGTGTGTGTGTGTGTGTGTGTGTGTGTGTGTGTGTGTGTGTGTGTGTGTGTGTGTGTGTGTGTGTGTGTGTGTTAGGGGTCCTTTGTCTTTTGAGGCAATGGGATATTTAAGTTTCCTTATAGTAAAATTTAGGATGGCATTCAAAACGTATTAGGGTGCATGTATCCCCAAGTTATATATCTGAAACACAAAGTTCTTGGGGGAATAACTTAAATTCACCCTTCCTTCCCACTTATATTCACACCCTTCTCCAGTTTCCTCAGTTTGTGGCCTGCAGAAACGATCCCTCATAGGCACTGACGTTTTTTGGCTTTCATTCAGATTAAAATGTTTGGTCTTAATTAGAATCAAGTTAAATGGTAGCTGTTGAACTATCAATATCACAAGTATTTTCACTGGGTTCATTCCATCTTTGATTCCTATTTTGTTGAGCTATTTTTACAAGCTCAAAGCCTAGAAGTGCCCTTTAACCACCCTTACAAGACAGGCCTGTAGGACACATCAAGAAGGCTAAGCACCATTCATATTAGCTAGTAAACAACTTTGATAGCATCATAAAATTGTGATTCTATCTGATGCTGTCTTTGCATATTTGTTCAGTATGACATTATACAAATTGCTCAGACAGTGATATCTGCTGTCACATCTCCTGACCCCATGTTGTCACTCCTGAAGAATGCTTTAATGACATGTCAGAGGCTATACATGCAATTGTAATGGATAGAGCACATACCAAACACACAGCAGCTGCTATCAGTGCCTCTACTCTACATACCATCCTGTATGGCGCTTCACTGTGCCCTTAAAAAATCCTGAGCATGCATGCATACATTACTTTCAGGGGTGCCTGCAAGTCCCACCCTTGGATTTGACGAAGTGCAGAGGGGCTGTTGCTACATTACAGTCTGGAATGCAATTATGCTCGTTTGGTGGATCAGTGTCAATAAATCCCTAATGAAATACATGGATTTAGCTTGCACGCTGGATCGTGTTAGTTTAAAGAAGAGCTATATTTCACGGTGAAGTTTTGTATGACACAGTACCAGCCAAACAAATCTCATATTTTAATAAAGAATGTAATTCTTCATCTGACTGCAAGAGGGACCAAGTCCCGACTTGGTGCATTGCTGGAGGGAAAATATATTACGTACTTTAAATGTTTTGATTTTTAATATAAGGCCTAATGTGTGCGTATGAAATTGATTCTGGTGATATGTGATAAGGGGAGTCTGTTCCCTATTTATGCAGTCAGCAAGCCATGGTTGATAAGCACCCAGCCAATTATTAAATTAATTTCAGCAAAAATCAGGATGTGACACAACCAATCACTTTTAAAACGAAGACATTCACTGTAGATTAAAAGGAAAGGTCTAGCCCATAAAGGTTTGATAAGCCAGGTATTACAACATGAAAATAATTATTAAGAATCAAAGGTTTTTATTGTGGAAACGGTAATGTGGAAACAAGAAGTTTGGAATCTCAATGAAAACTTAATATTTTGTTACAGGAGTTGTTGCAAATAAAGGGCTTTGTAATAGCCAGATTTAAATCAGGTACCGCTTTAACTCTTTTTTTTTTTCTTTTTTTTTTTTTTGGCAAAGTCACAAACATTTTGATTGTAAAATGGTTGTAAAATAGCTGAAAAGTACCTTTCTCTAGAAGGCTATGCGGTCATTTCTTTTAAATAGCTCTGGGCATTGAAGACATTTTCATTTTGATGTGCTGTGCCATAATTTACACATATTTTTAAAAAGGCACTCCAATCACTATAGAAGCTGTGAGGAGCCACAACTAGGTTCATAAATCCAACTTCATAATCATCAGTATTTGCAGTATCATACGATGGTCATTACAGACTCTAAACTGATCTTTCTTTCTTTTTTTGTCTCTTATCGGAGGTGTCTTAAATTTTTACACCTTGTGAACTTTGGAGCAAACATGTTTGTAAGTACCAGTTCTAAGGCAAAAAAACGCTAAAAAGTACAGTGAGTCATTTTTTGAGGTTATTTAAAAAAATTTATAAGACTATTATACGCATAATAGTATATCAGTTAGTGTGTAATTACATCTTCCAATAAATTCATGGAGTCTCATAAATTTAGAATTAATCCCATAAAAATACACAGGAGCAGGTGTCAGTTTGTGGAAGCTGCCATGTCTTGATTATAGTCGCCAAGATGTGAATCACCATTCCAACTAATCTACATACTGTACGTAGTACACCAGGGCAGACACAAGAACTCGTAGGTGTTCATGTACAGTGGAGACAAATTTTAAGTCACACGTGCACCTTCAGACTGAAGATATAATGAATCATGCCTATGTTTTGTCACCTGAGAAGGGCTTCCCTTCACCAAAGAGGTAAAAACATGACAGAAAGAGACAAAGTGATGATTTTGGCATAGTATCTTTCCAGAGACAAGGATTTGCAGAGAGAAAATGATTTAAATAATCTTGACACAAAAAAATGTCTTTCCAACAGCAGGCGCTGCAGCTAGAATAATACACTTGAACTGGGTGGGGTAAGAAAACTGAATTCAATTGACTGCAATCTGCTATCTACAGTGAGATTTTCCACACTATACCATTAAGAATAGCAGGAATGCAACGGCCCGTGCTAGTTTAACTGACTCTAACCAGCAGGCTTCTTCATTAATTCAGCTCTGCAAGCTAAGAGCATCAGTCATTGTTGCATTCATTATTTCATTTGTTGGTTAGAATAACAAAATAATGAAAGGATGCTCTTCTTCTCTGAACCAGACTGGTCGCTACAGTGACTATGGACTTTTGAGGTACAAAATGGCACTAAGATGAGCCTAGCTGGTTAGCATGGATAACAATTCAGAGATGTCTTTGTCCTTGGAGGTATTTTTAAAGCCTTTACTATTATTCAACTTCATGCAGTGTAGAGCAGGTGGTAGTATGGCCATGTACTGCTTGCAGTTGTAATATAGTGCAATTGTAGTTGTCCTTTGCATCACTAACAGTTTATCAAAATAGAGAAAGCCATCAAAAAACTCTCAGTGTGTGAATGTGGTAAATGCACAATCTTCATGACTTTGTCCTTCACCCTAACCCTGATCCCATCGCCCCAGACCCATAAATTATATTAAATATCTTCATACCTAACAGGTTTCATTCAAGGAATGTAGTACTAATGAACTTTCTTCTAGTTTATTTGAATGAATTGTTCCACCTTCTTAATAATTTAGAGTTACAAAAGCCTTGAATCTGTAATTTAATAACTCATACTCTGAGAATAAAATACATCTTCCCCTGCTTGTAGCTCTTATCATCTCTTACTCTTCATGATGTAATGAGCTCAGTATTTTAAAGCATTTTACACTTTTCCTGCCCTGAAGATGATTTTTCTTAATGAAAATAAACAAAGGGTTCCAGTGGTTGTGATGGCATGAATTTATTAACACATCCAGGAATCTGAAAAACTAACAAATCTCCATTCTTTAGCAGACAGAGTATGAAGGTTATATGCTGCAGCAATCATAGAGCATGTGCCGGTCAAACACGTCTGGGTACGTGTATGTGCATTTAGTGCATGTGGGAGAAAGAGACACAAAGTGCATGCATGCACATGTAAGTACATTTTTGTGGTTTGGATTAAGAACCCCCAACGTGCAAACCTCCAACATTTGACTTTTCTCAGGCTATTGGTTATTAAGGCAAGAAATTGTGCACTGGTGACCCCAGACATCTAACTTATGGCTGATTGTTCCCACTTAGCATGGCAGCACTTCAGCTGAAACCGGGTATGGCTTTGACTTAAACAATTCCCAAATGGACTGGTCAGGATTTCTGTTAGATTAGCTAAGAAAGCCCCTAAAGTATACAGCCATCACCAGTGCATCCCAGAAAAGAGAAGCATTTTCATTGTTTTTTATGGTGCGTATATGTTGCCCAGCTGCAGTTACTCATAAAAAGTTAACATCTTTCCTTCATAATACTAGAACTCAAACAAAACCATTCATAATGTGCTCACATGTCCTTGCCAGAGACAAAGGTCACTCCTGGGCGTGTGAAATCACTCTGTGAAATGCTGGACTCCAAATTGGTTGGGTGTGACGGCCACTGATTTGCCAATCATTCCATTTCTTTCAGGAGACTGACAGGGCTGCCAAAAGAAGTGTGAAACACTGCCTTTCAGATTAAACCAGAAAGAGAAAGAAAGCCAACACACAGACCTGTAAAAAAGCATTATTTTTAAAAAAAAGCCTTTATTTAGACATAAAGAACCAATGCTAAATCGTGTGTGTGTGTGTGTGTGTGTGTGTGTGTGTGTGTGTGTGTGTGTGTGTGTGTGTGTGTGTGTGTGTGTGTGTGTGTGTGTGTGTGTGTGTGTGTGTGTGTGTGAACACAGAAGAAGACAACCTGTTATCCTTCTTCTCAAAACAGTTGTCTGAACACCATAGACTGCTTTGAACCACTGTGTAGTATCAAGGTTTTGCAGAGATGTGACTGCTAACCATGTGATGTTAATGTGTCCACCACTTTGGACCTATGACATCATGGTGTCATAGGTCAAATGAGGCACACAGGCCTAGAAATTGGTCTGCGACTGACTTGAAACCACCTGTTGCTATGGGAAAATGTTGGCAAAAACTGTAATTGTTTTGGTTTCTAATATTTTCTGTTGTTGCCTGTAGTTTGCACAAAGTGGCATACTTGTCTCAGAAACACTGTCCAGCTACTCTCCGAGTTGTCCTGAAACTAGCTGTAGCTCAGGAGGTAGAGCATGTCACCTACTGATCGGAAGGTTGGTGGTTTGATCCTTGACTCCACTGGTCTGCATGTCAAGTATCCTTGGGCAAGATACTAACCCCAAGTTGCTCTCCGATGCATCCATCGGAGTATGAATATGTGTGAATGTAGTTAGAAAGCACTAAGTACAGAGAAAGTGCTTGTGAGAATGGGTGTGCTTTAAGTACTCTGGGAGAATAGAAAAGCGCTATATAAGAATTGGTCCATTTACCATTTACCAAACTGTGAAAATGACTGTTTGCCTTCAAAGTAAAAGCTGTGTCCTTTGAGACATGTTGGCTTACTACCAATCATCTAGTATTTAGCAAGTATTTGAAGGCAAACATGAATAATTATAAGCACCCGTGGCAATTGGCTAGCAAATGAGAGCTAGCAACCTCCAGAAACATTGCTAACAAGTCAGGGAATACACATTTTTTCCTATCTACTGGTGGTTGTATTATATTCAATATGGCAAACAAGTCTAGAGTAACATATGCATGTCTTCAGCTTTGCCAACTTTAAGTAAAACTCTTGAGTGTGTTGTTAAGCAAGTGTGCTTGACAACACACTCTTTTGAACTTTTGAGCACAATACTAGAATCAGTAAAGGCTGGATGCCTTTGTGCACAGCATACACTGGGAACCAATCTTCCGTGTAAAAAATATTGCTTCCATTCCTCTCTTTGACCATTAAATGCGACCAGATCACTGCACGTGTTTCCGTCCGAGTGAGGGTCTTTGTTTGTCTACACATGAATCCCAGCAGCCCTGGTGTTGGGGGGTTTGCAGGGAGGGATGCAGGCTGGAAGCTGTGGGAGTAGAATATCATTAACCATAAAGCATAAATCTTCACTCTGCAGACCTCAGGATGGGGCAAGGACTGCATAAGGCCGAGGGAGCTTCTTCTTCCTTCAGTAACATACATGAACAGGACCCTGTGAGTCTGAACTGAGAGATGGATACTCCTTTTCAGTTTTGAAAATGTTTTTCAGTATGTGGATGCATTAGTGTCTCCCAAGGAGGAGGAGGACTGCAGGAGAATGCAATCTCAACTGTGGGTTCTCCTACTTAAAAAGAAATGGAGGTCCCGGTCAGCTAAAGAACATAGCTGAGATCAAAGATTTGATTTTACTTATTTATTTGCATGGATATAGCATGTTAACCAATGGATTGACTAATATACAATAACAAATCACAATTATGCTCTCATGTTCTTGGCTTTTATTCAGTAATATTTATATTGCGGCAGTGGTCTCTCTCCTGTTACTACACTACAGTAGTCTTTGTGCAGGCATTCTGTGGGCAGTCACTCCTGACTTTCATTAAGCAGCTATGGTTCCTCGCTAATCTGGACAAGAAGAAGGGCCTAAAGGAGAAACGTGGACCTCGTTCAGACCATGACAAGAGCCAGTATCTGTTTACTTGCCAGACATCTTGGGTTTAGAGAGGTAAACATAACAAGAGTGAAAAGAGTTGGTGAAAAAATGTGGCTGATTTGATACAGCGAAGAGGGAGAAGTTTGCTAAATATGTTTATGACAGAAAGCTGTGCTGCAGCTTTAAGTGACATCACAACAAAATAACAGCTTCTGCAAGTTGTTTGTGATTTGGGTTGAGTAACTCAAGTCCCTTAATTATCCTAAGCTGACATACCACAAATATACCACACCTAACATGTTTTTGGATAGCCGGAGAATTCTTTTCTTTTTTTCAAATCTAGATGATTTAACACTGGAGGTTGTGTCTGTTTTGCTTGTTATAAAGTATCGACACTCTCATTTCAGCTTAATCAAGACCCAGTGAATTCTCATGTGCAGATCAGTATTGTTTATCTATTAGCGTCTCGTCCAGGGTCATCTTCTCTTGCTTGCAGTTTCATTAAAGTATTGGAAAAATCTCAAACCACTTTGGCCATATCCACCAAATTTCAAAAATAATTGGCCAAATTTGCATTCCTGATTATATCTTCCTACGCATCAGTTGCCAAGTCCTTGGCATCAAATACAATCTTGCTCTATGTTCACCACATGGCTGAGTTTATAGTCTATGGTTTAACATCAATAGAAAAATGGCCTCCTATGAGCCAAACACGTGGCCACCTGGCTCCAGTGAGCCTGGCCACAATACGGACCCATACTCGCATGCACATACACACACTGACAGAAGCCTCTTCAATTAGACAGACTTAATAGCAGTGGTGACAGCAGTAGGATAGGAAAGGAGACAGCTAGCACTCAGATTAGTGATGATGGGCTTGGATGAGTCTAGGATTCTGGCCAGGGACACAGGGGAGTTAGAGCTGGAAGGCTCGATGGAAAGAGTTTAAAGAATATGGTAATTAAGAGTTATTTACTTAATAAACACCCTGATGAGAAGTGATGTTTCCTTAAGGTCTGCTAATGATTATGAGGGAATTTGGGGAAACTGACATTGGTACAGCAATGTCAGTTTCCCCAAATTCCCCAAAATACTGATAGCCGAAGAGAACTGACCTCTCTCTGCTCAGCTACGGTGGATGATGGTCCAATAACTCAACTCAGGCCTAGACGCAGAGACGCAGAGGTATGGGGGAAGTGGAATATGGTAGGAAATAGTGGGAAGGGTAAAAAGTACATAAAGGAGACAGGAAGATCACGATTTACTGTTGTATTAAAGAGATGTGGGAATAAAACAGGGGAGGCTGGGATTTTTCTGTGGCTTTTTAAATGCTGCCTGTGTCACAAAATAAATCGTGCACATTTAAAATGAGCTAAAGCACAATTAATAAAGGAGCATATGTGCAGTTGTAGTCAGAAGTTCACATACTCATCATCATGGCAGTTTGGGGCTTTGAACTGTTCTTTTTCCAGGGTGGAATAACTGTACAGCATAGACTGCTCAGCCTTGGATTGTCAGAACATGCAATAGCGTGGTTCTCAAATTATCTGAATAATAGAACCCAGTGCATTAAACTTGAAGGTCTTTGTTCTAAATTTGTTGCTGTCCACAAAGGAGGTGCCACAGGGCTCAGTTTTGGGTCCCCTTCTGTTCCTTTTATATATCAATGACTTGGGTCAAAATGTCTCAGACACAAATTTGCATTTTTATGCTGACGACACAGTTATTTACTGTTATGGATCATCTCTTGCTCAGGCCATTGAAACCCTACAGAAAGCCTTTGTTGCTTTCCAGCATTCACTTATTCAGCTAAAATTAGTTCTCAATGCTGACAAGACTAAGCTAATGTTGTTTTCTAAGTCAAAGAAGGTCCCGGAGCCTATTCCAGTGGTGTCCACCCTTGAAGGAAATGTCATAGAGATAGTTCATGAATATAAATACCTTGGTGTCTGGATTGATGACTCCTTCACCTTTAAACCACATATAGAGAGACTTGTAAAGAAACTGAGACTTAAACTTCGTTTTTTCTTCCGTAATAAACAGTGCTTTTCTTTTGCAGTAAAAAAACGTCTTGTCACTGCAACCTTTTTATCTGTGTTAGATTATGGTGACATTCTGTATATGAACGCTTCTTCTTCATGTCTTCTAATGTTGGACACGATGTATCATGCTTCCTTGAGGTTTATTACCAACTGTAGATATCTGACCCATCACTGTGACTTGTACTTAAGAGTAAAATGGCCTTCTTTGGCCATTAGAAGACAGGGGCATTGGTACACTTTTATTTACAAAGCTATGCTTGGATTGCTGCCTCCTTATATTTGTACTTTGCTCACAAGGACAAATAGTGGTTCTTACTCCTTGCGTTCTTGGTTTAAAATGGAGCACTGTAACAAAAAATAATTTCCCCCAGGGATCAATAAAGTATTCTGATTCTGATTCTGATTCTGATTCAAATGATCAGCTGCTGCTGTCTGTTCCTCTTGTCCGCACAGAGCTGGGTAAGAAAGCCTTTGTCCACTCTGCGCCTTTTTCGTGGAATCTGTTACAGAAAGACTGGAAACTGACTGAACTGTTGTCTTTAAATGTTTTTAAAACTAAACTCAAAGGCCTACAGACTGCCTCAATAATGTGTAATTGTTTTGTGTAATTTTAACTTTGTTTGTTCGTATGTATTTGTTTTGAAATGTGCTGCCTCTTGGCCAGGACTCCCTTGAAAAAGAGGTTTTTGATCTCAACGGGACATTCCTGGTTAAACAAAGGTTAAATAAAAAAAAATAGATCTTTAATAAATTTTTAAAAAAAGAATTGGGTACAAAGGTTTGAATTAATTCTGGATTTTTTTCTAATCCAGACAAGGTCAAAAGTACAGTCATAGGCTCAAATATATATCTATATATCTATATATCTATATATCTATATATCTATATATAGGGGGTTCAGGCCTATGCAGAACAGCAGTGGGGACAGAGCATCTCCTTGGTAGATTCCGCACTTGATGGTGACTTGTGCTATGGGCTTGGAGTTGGCCTCTAGTGTTGTCCGCCACATCCCCATTGAGTTCCTGATGAAGGCTCTTAGGGTCCTGTTGATCTTATATAGTTCTAGGCATTCCAGGATCCAGCTGTGGGGCATTGAGTCATAGGCCTTCTTGTAATCAATCCAGGCAGTGCACAGGTTGATCAGTCTGGTCTTGCAGTCTCGGCTGACTGCTTGGTCTGCCAGTAGCTGGTGTTTTGCACCTTTGGTATTCTTGCCCATCCCTTTCTGTGCCCACCCATGTGCCTGACAGGAGCTTCCACGTGGTGCTGAGGCAGGTTATTGGTCGGTAGTTGGAGGGGACCGGTCCCTTCTGGGGGTCCTTGAGGATCAGGACCGTCCGGCCTTAGGTTAGCCATTCCGGGTGTCTCTCGTCAACTAGCAGCTGGTTCATTTGTGCTGCCAGACGGTCGTGGAGTGTAGTCTGCTTCTTCAGCCAGTAGGCGTGAACCATGTCAGGGCCTGGTGCTGTCCAACTCTTCATACTGGAGACCCTTTCTTGGATATCTGCCACTGTGATGGTGGGGACCCTGTTCGGGGAGGTTGCTGTGGTCTGCCCTCAGATCCACTAGCCACTGAGCATTGCCGTTATGGGTTGCGTCCTTCTCCCATATGCTCTTCCAGTATTGTTCCGTCTCCAGCCTTGGTGGTGCTGTTCTCATATTGTTCACCTGCCACTGAGAGTACACCTTGGCTGGTTCCGTGGAGAACAGCTGGTTTATTCTCCTGCCTTCTATCTCTCTGGTGTACCTCCTCAAGCGGCTGGCCAAGGCTGTGAGTCGTTTCCAAGGCCTCAGGTATGGACAGCTTCCTGTACTTCTTAGGCACCTTCCTCATCGCGCCTTTCTGCAACTCCGATAGTTGGCTAACCTCCCTCCATGCTACCTTGATCTTAGCCTCTAGCCTCCTTCTCCATGGAGGGTACTGCCCCTTGTGTTGTTATACATATCCTCTATTTGAGCCTTTATACATGGAATATAGAGAGCCTCTATGCCTCTATGTATACTTTTGACCCTGTGTGGATTAAAGAAAATCCCAAATAAATTCAAATTTGTGGATCCAATTCTCATCAAGAGAAAAGTTCAAAGTGACATTCATGCCCATGATGAGTGGTTGTAAACTTCTGACCACAACAGTATCTACAAGACTTTTGTTTCATAAGAAAACAAACAAACAATCAAAAATAACTAGCAGAGGTTAATCCAAAGCAATGTAAATAAGTACAAATCAAACAGGAAATGAAATGTTGGAAGCAACACAGTGTTTGCTTGTGTGTAAATGGTAAATGGCCTGTATTTGTATAGCGCTTTACTAGTCCCTAAGAACCCCAAAGCGCTTTACACGTCCAGTCATCCACCCATTCACACACACATTCACACACTGGTGATGGCAAGTTACATTGTGCGTAAAGAATAAAAAAGGGAATTTTAAAAGTTTAACAAAATAGCAATGAATAAAGCAGGACTGACAGGAAAGCTATGAGTAAAGAAAGTTTTCATTCACTTCAGAGACCAATCTCAAAGGTCCAGTCTGCTTATGTGTTTGCCTCCATGCTGCAGCCTTTTGGGGGAGTTCTCTCTTGAGTGTTTGGCTACCAGGAGGGGTCTGCTATCACCTCAGAGCCCCCTAACAGAAAGTGAGCAGCTGGAAGAGTGTGTGCATCTATGTGTATTTGGGGTGCAGGGGTATTCAAATCCTTTTTGCTGTGAGGATGTCGGCCAGAGTTCGTGCCATGGCCAAAGACAACACGAGCTCACTAAAAATGGAAGTCAGATTCAGTCATCTGAAGAGCAGGTGGGGTAGAGTGAAAGATAGCTGATGGACTGTGAACGGGGGATAGGAACCAGAAAGGTCTTGGTTTGTTTAACCCGCGTTTGATTCTCAATGATCATCTGATGTTTATTTAAGCTCTCAGGGATGACATACAGCACAGGTGTAGACACTTTTATAAGCTCTGTGACAAAACTGAAACATGTAAGTGAAGGTGATCTAGGCCTCTGTTGTCCTGGAGCATCTCTATGTGTTCATCACGGCCGGTGCTTTTTTCACCTCAACACATTTAGTTGCTTAGTCTGTGAAATTTATTGGCCAGCTGCTGTGTGCTTATGCTGTACTTGATCAGAAAGACACACAGATGACTGCCGACTAGGTCTCAAAGGTCTGTCTTCTTTTTAACTCCTGCCTTTAATCGCTTCACCAGATCACTATAGCAGAACATATTGTTCATAGACTCACTCTCTCTCCCCTGATGTGTATGAAATTTCCAGGAGAGATTTTTTTTAACCTCGTTCATCCTTTCTTTTAACACCCCTACAACTCTGCCGTCAATAAGTCTGGGTTCAAAATGTGCACGCACCCAGACCGCACACTCATATATGCACCCTGGGAAAATGTACACGTGCCTGAATCACATTTGGGTCATGCGAGTCAGACATGTGAATTCCCGCTAGCACTGCAGCAGAGAGGGATTATTGCAGTGCCTGGTCATCAGCATATACTTCCCAATTTAGTAAATGCCAAACATCAAGACAACAACAAAAAAATGAGAAAAAGTAGCTTCTGAAAACTGATGTGTGTATGAACAGGGAATAAAATCCATTCCACAGATGCACACACCATCAAACTTTTTCTGACACCAGTTTTGGTTTATGAGAGCAGGTCATTTTGCCTTCATCTGGAATATTTGCTTGCATTTTTATATCAGCAAAACCAGGTTTGATGCAGAGCAAACACCCGTTCCACTTCTGGATCTATATGTATCCTTACATATAACTTTGGGACGCAAACAATGACTGAAATCTTACTTTTTAACTAGTTTTTATCCAGATTATGCCTTCTGCTATAGCTCAGAATAGTCCTGGAAACATGCAGACATAACTGTGTGTACACACAGGGAGGGAGAACAAAGGAAATCACCACATGAAATTAAAAATAAATAAGAAAATCATTTGACATTTAGCAGCAAATCTGTGGATCCTGATATTTTTTATATTTCCTAGTTAATCTCTGACTTTACACCACAGGGATGGCAAAACGTAACTGTTTATCCCAAATGAATTAAGAGTTAGTAATTTAGCAGTTCAGTACGCGCATGATCAAACACCTGATTTGTTTAATCCACAATGAATTCATCACATCCAGCCCACCGACTGTCAAGACGTCGCACACACTAAGCGCTATCCATCTTTCTGTCTTGAAAAGAGAAAGGCGAGTGGGCGAGTGACTGAAAAAGAAACAGAGGGGCCTGTGTTTACACTGGCAGAGTGAGCGGCCTGTGAGCCCCATGGAAATGGCCAGCTCACATCTGATGGCGAGAAAGCTCCACCATGACTGACAGGGCCTGGCTTTTGAAGCTCTGCACAGTCAGTGCAGTCTGTTTCTCTATGTGCCTCGCTCCCCCGGGGTGGCCACACCAAACAAAACAAATAAGAGAGATTAGAAGGAAAATGGTTGCCATACCAGGGAACACAGAAGGAGAGCCTTCACTGAGGGTGAAGGGGTGCATGTGGCACGGAAAAACTGGACCCTCAGTGAGTTGTCCGCTGAATTCCTATACACTGTAATTCCAGCACTAATAGAGGGGCTGGAATGCCAAGGACATCCCAGTGGAGTCATTTCTGCAACTGTCTTCATCAACAATGTACAGTATTTCATCTCCGGAGAGGAAAATGCATTTACCAATCACTGGCATACATTTTCCTTCCATGTTGTGCTGATAAGTTTCCGCCATGCTCTCCAAGCCATACTCGCCATTTAATTGCATTTAAAAAGGAAAATAACAACCAGCACAGGGCCCCAGTGGTCTCACAGCGGACCACAAACACGAACTGATCTTCTTTAAAGGGTTGCGTAAATCTTCAAAGGGGAGTTTTCAGTGTAAAGCCCACTATTACCATCACTTTCACAATACCAGCTGTCTTCCTGGAAGAGAATGGATTTCTTGTATTGCCATTTAGATTTCCAGCAACGGGCTCGGACTCTATTGATTCCCATAATTGCATTAGATGACTTTTGTCCTTTTCAAAACAGCTTTATAGCTATAGATTGGTTCATGGAGCCAGGGCATGTCAAATAAAAGAGGTCCAGCTGAAGAGAAAAGGGTTCAAGAAGTGCAAGAGCAAGATTAACGGGTGAACAGATCAATGAACCAACAGGAGAGCACAGTCTGTGAAATCCACCGTTGTAATTGAAAGGATGGAGCTGAAAGGTATGGGTAAACTGTATAGGAGTTGTAACTGCATATGTATACAATTACATTCCTCCTTTGGTGTTTTTCCACACCGCTCTAGATAATCTTATATAGATATTTGAAGATAAGTGTTAAGAGTGATGGTGGAAGAAGAAAAGGTCGATTAACAAAAAAAGCTCTTATCCCAGTCATCCATGTCATCATGATAGCAGCACCTTTTATCTTCTCTTTACTCTTCTTTAAGTGAAAAAAACTTATCAAAGCTACTAAATTGTTGGTTGAGTGTGGAGTAAGTGCATATGAGAGCATGAGGGTGGGAATGGATGTTTGTATCTGTGTGTGCCTGTATGTCTGTGTCTATATGTCAGGTTGGGTGTCAGGCGCCACCTCTCTGGGGACATCTCAGGCCCTCCAAGGTATGGAGGCCTATCTCCCCCTACCACCACTTCCCCTGCCAGTGGCGGTCCCCCTCGGACATCGGTGCGTTGGTGGTTCTTTGTGTCCGGGGGTGGGCGTCCAGGTACACACCGGCTCACTCCTTGGCGGCCGCTTATCGGGGCCTGGAGCCTGGGGCTCGCTCGGGCCACTTCGGAGGTGGGGTGCCCCCGGCCTCTCGGCCTGGGGCTCGGTCACTCAGGCGCGGCTGGCTGCCGGCGGAGCTCACGGGCGCGTCACTGCAACTCCCCCTGGCTTCTGCTCCGCGGCTGCTGGGTGAGCCCTCATCTGGGACTCTCCTCAGCTCTTTCTGGGACAGTGCTTGTTTTCTTTTTTCTTTCTCAGCAGGTGACCCAGGTGATTGATATATGCATTTTTTATTTCTTTTTTTTTTTCTGCTCATTCTGTTGGTTTTTGTCTTTTGCCCTTCTCCCCCGTCCCTCTTCTCAGCTGTTTCTCTTTCCCTCTTTCTTTCTCTCCTTATTTCCCCCAGTCAAGTCTGTCCCGTATTCAGTAAGTGAAAATAAAATAAACAATAAAAGGTGAATCAAATGGACCATTACGGCAAGGCTGGGATGGTCAATTTGGTAAAGTAAATCCGTTGGGCATCTTTCTTTGCCTTTAGACAACAATTCTGATGGCAAAAGAGCCAAACGGGACAGGCAAAAAAAAAAAAAAAAAAAAAAAGCTACTAAATTGTATGAAATTCTTCTTACAAGTCCTTCCCACCAAAAACAGCAGCTTTTATCGATTGTGGAACTGACAATCTGCAAATATGGTGTTATAGAGCAGCTTTAAAGCTGTAAATAAGCCTATGTGCGCCATCTAGTGGAGGAGAAAGAGAAAAGACATGGCAGCAAGTATTGAAAGCTTCATTAATGATAAACAACAGTGACAGAAACCACCAGACACAGGTGGATATTTTGTTTCAGAAGTGCTGTTTTTATTAAATTGATTACAGTAAAGAAATATAATAAAAACAAAATTTAACAAAGCAGTACTTTAACAAGAAAATCATTACTTTATGAGTTCCAACCCTTTCAGAAAACCTGGTAAATCTTGTGAGTATGCTTTTTCCCACAGGTGTAGTGCAGCTCACACACGATCATTTCAATGCACTCTGCAAAAGAACTAATAGAGCTACACAAACTAACATTATGAGGATTCCTTGTAACTAGGAGAAAGACAATGATGGTAGCAAACAGCTGGAAGCAGTCGCAGTGACCAACAACACGCTCAGCCTCTGAATGACTGAATAGGTTCTGTCTGCAATCACTCTCAGACAGACTGGAGAAAGTATGCTGTCTAATTTATGAACACAAACAGATTCAACACAACACAATCTTTCTGAGTCAGTCTCTGCTGAACCAGACTTCACTGCATCTCTCTGCAACTGTTTGCCAGCTGCTAATTTAAATGTGAGGCTGCCGAATGCTTATGTGACTCTGCAGCTGAATCATCGTCCTGCAGCAGCTGTGTCACCATTCGTGTAGAAATGTCTGAAATTATGCTTCAAAACTATCAGGTCCTAGCTGGACTCTGAATGTAAGTACATAATGTGAATTTCAGTGTATTGCCATTTTATCGCCATCACCAAATCCACTTTAAAGATAGCAGTTGTCTGCAAGTGATCACAGACTTGGTCGCCATCTTCAAAGCAACTATTTGAAAGCCAATGAGATCAGTCAGTTGCAAAAATGTTTGGTCGTGCCGTCGTCTCCACCCACTGTTTTCCCTAGTGTGACTGTAGCATAAGATACTTTGTGGATCTCCTTCTGTGTTCCTTTTTCTCGGTGAGGAGAGTCCATTGAGTAGTTTCAGTCGACTGTCACACCTTCAGGCAGCTCCACCACAACAGGTTCACAGTCGTCCAAGTCTGAATCGAAATCCCATCTGAACTTCTTGGTCAGGTGGGCTTTGAATTTCTCTGCTCTCTTACGCAGGTTGGCATCTACACCAGGCCCAATGGCAAACTGGAAAAAATCCTGTGAAGAACAATTAATCAAACAATTTTATAAACTGGTAACTGTAAATGTGATCTGTAAAAATTCAGGTGATGCTTTGATACTGTGGTCCATTTTCTGTTTGCAAGCATTTCTGTGTGTCGTGGAGATCATTCAGGATTATGAACGTATGTTGTACGGATCGAATTATAAACTGTCCTCAGATACCAGCCATAAAAAAATAGTGTTGTGAAAGGTATTCAACACACTGGCAATTTAAACATCCCTTTCTCGTTGCATACGAATTATTATCTTTATAATTTATTTTTTTACATTTAACCAGAAGAGCATGCAAAGTGTGGAGCAAGCCCAGGTTTAATCCCCGCTGGGGTTTAAGTAGTACAAATGCAGGGTTCAACATAACCAACAGGCCAATGGCCCAAGGCCAGCAGAAAACTCTACTGGGAAAGTTGATACCCCAGCTGCTGACCCATTTGGACCAGTGACGGTGTTTCCACTGACCGATTTACCCCTGAACAGAGCTGACCGAAATGATCGACTGTTTTTAGCTGCTTTGACTTCCATTTTATTTATTCCACTACATTTATTTTAAACCTTTATTTACAGCTTTTTTCCTAATAATCTTCTTCTTTTAGCTGCGTCATTTAGGGGTCACCACAGTGGATAATCTGCCTCCATCTCCGCCTATCCCTAGCATCCTTCTCTGTCACACAAACTCTCTGCATATCTTCCTTCACTACATCCATGAATCTCCATATTCAGCTTCTTTTGTACAATCTGGCCACTATCCCTCCTCTGCATATGTCCAAACCATCTCAGCCTTCCCTCTCCAAACTCTCAAACCTGAGCTGTCCCTCTGATGTACTCAATTCTAATTCTGTCCACAGATCACAATGTAGTCTGAATACAGCTTGAATCTACTAATAAAAAATTATATGTTCCTATAGTATAATCTTGAAATTAAACTGTCATTTTTGTGGGCCAATAAAGTCACACAAGGAGCAAGTAAAAGGCTGATCTTCTGGCTTGTTGGTTGAAAAGTGTGATACTGGTTAATGGACCCTAAATTACTTAAGATTAGTTTGCAAGAACACATTTTTTTAACTTTTTAATATCACAACATCTTAGTTCACATCTAAAATCAATTTTGCACCAGTGAGATGAATATATATTATTTAGTTAGATATAAAGGAGCATCAAGTGACAAACACTATAGTCTGATTTGTGCATGTACCTGCAGCGTGGAGGTAAGGAAGTTGTTTTGAGATACAATGTCAACAAAAAAATCAGGAGGTATTTCTCCAAGCTGGTGGTAGAGCACGGCGATGAGCCCCAGGTAGAGGTCCTTGCGCTTCAGAATGGACTCCTCTGAGCGGCACAGCAGAGCGAGGAGGCACTTCCAGTGCTCGAAGCCCTCGTACACATTTCCAAAGAGAAAACACACAAAGGCAAACTGCAGCTCACCTGAGAGAGGGGCTAAATGTCAGTACTTTTTCTTGCATAATGAATCAAGAGTAACCCATTTTTAACAAATGTGATACATACCCAGCACGTTAAGAGCGTCCTGCATGTGGTTCTTCTCCAGCACCGTCTCCAGAGCGTAGCTCAGGTCCATGCTGCACTTGGTGATCTCAGCCGGCGTAGCCCCGGGAGGGTAGGTCTTCTTAGGGATGACAGAGAAGCGCAACTCCGTACCCTCCCTTTGTTTCATCTTGGGGAGCCTGTCAAGCCCCTCTTTCATGCTCTGACAGGCCGTGTCATTCCTCGGCTGCTCCGCCCTGTCTTTGGTGTGTGTGAACTGAAGCTCGGGAATCACGTCACTGAATGCACATACTCGACCTGAGAGAGGCTGCAAGTTTTTGGCCATTTCCTCACTGATACGGTCAGTGAGGGACACCCACTTCCTCATCACCTCATAGGGATAGGGGCCCAGGTAAGGATCCAGCTCGCGCAAGCTGGCACGAATCCGACTCAACTCCTCTTCATTCTTGGAGGCTGAGAAGTCCAGATCTTCTTCCTTGGCGTCCCAGTTGGCCAGTATGATCTCTCTGGGTTTGAGAGAGAGGAAGAGGCCTGTCTTCGGGCCAATTTGTCCTCCATAGCCTGACGAGCAGTAGTGGAGGAAGTGCAGACCAGGGGGGATCATTTTAACACCCCGGAAACGAGGACCCACTTGCCAACTCTTGCAGTCGATTCCGAGCTCTGTACCCTGAGGAACACCCAGCAGCACGAGGGTAGCTCCCTCCTCGAAAAGCCTCAGGGCAACATCTGGATCCATGTCCACACTACCACTGCTGCTGCTGGCCATGTCTTTTAAGGGGTACTTAACGTGAATCTACTAACGAATTAACTAACTAAACTCTGCTCTCACCTGTTAAATGCAGATCACTCAAACGGATTTCCTCAAAAGGTCAGAGAGCCGCTGCTGCTTTGACGCTAATACTTTCAATTGATGCGATTCTCGATGACTGAAAACATGGCAAAAAATTTTTTAAAGCTACACTGTGTTAGTAACTTCGGTGTAATAGCCTTTCTCACAGCCACACTTCATACATCCAGCTGTTGACGTTTCGAGTCGTTCGTATGGTGGAAGTTGTGCCACAAATTTCTTGCTCCGGACGGAAACAGTACCATGAAACACATTTGTGTCCGTCTACTTTTAATTTAAATACATTAATTAATAAATTTAAAATGTTATAAATCGTTTATGTATAATAGAATAATTATATAGATGTATTATATGATTTGTGTATGTGTATAGTTATTGTATATTATCTATATTTGCACTTCGTCTTTTGCTTGCTGCCTGTAGGTGTCGCCAGAGATCTCACCCTATGCATCGTCCTCTGTCTCACCAAACCTTGGCATGCTCCCCTTCGCTACATCCACGAATCTCTGTGGTCTTGCTCTTTTCTTCCTCTTCATTCTTGTATCCGCGCATGTCCATCTCAGCCTTGTCTTTCTAACTTTGCCTCCAATCCACTCAACGTAAGCTGGCCCTCCAGTAGACTCATTTCTAATCTTGTCCATCCTTGTCACCACAAATGAAAATCGTAACATTTTCAACTCTGCCACCTCCACCTCCTATATTTTTGTCTGCCTTCATTACCTCTGCTCCTTGCATCCTCACCTTTACCCCCTCTCAGTCACACACATGTCTTGCTTCTTCTGACTTTCATTCCTCTTCAGTGCACACCTCCACCTCTCCAGGCTCTCATCCCCCTTCTCACTACTCTCACTACAGATCACAATGTCGTTTACAAACATCACAGTACACAGAGACTCCTGCCTGACCTCATCTATCAGCTTGTCCATCACAACTGCAAACTACAAAGTGGCTAAGAGCAGATCACTAATAAATAAATAGCAGATTGGTTGGGGTTTTTTTGCTACACTTTATTTAAAATATAATGATTTAGCCAGCATGTATTAATATCTGCTTTATTCACATTTAGCTTTTTCTTGTGACCTCTTTATGGAAGCTTTTTTCCGTCACTCAGAAAAAAAAAAGTAGTTAGAAGCTAAGTTAGAACTTTTTTCACAAAACGTCAAGTTACTGACTAAATGTTTTAAAATTGAGTGATTTGTCATGAGTAGAAAATTTCAAGACATCACCTGAAAATTTTGACTAACAAAAAAAAATTAAATTAAAATAAAAAAAATCTTGATTGACAGAAACAAGCTTCTATATGTTTCCATTCTTTACAATAAAGACATTGTGCAATATTTATTGAATGACATTTTGTAACACTAACATTCATTCCTTAATCAAAATAATGAAAAAAAGGATGGTTATATAATATCTTGCAACAAAAGTCTATTGTAGCTGATACACCTATAGCACCCCTAATAATAATAATTAATTAATTAATATCATTATTACAATAACTGCATAGGCTCACTTCAGAATAGTATAAATCAAACATGTACAAATTTTATTATGTGGCATATACTCAACTATATAACCGACATAAGAACATCTTTGGGTATGATGACATGTGGTTTGCAAACACAAAACATAAGAGTTTGTACAACAGGAGAAACTTTTAAAATGGTCTAAAAGTATCTGAACGCGTCGATCTTTAGCTTATCTTTGCTTACTATATAAAGCTATTCCATAAAATGTAGCAATGCTGACATGCAGATGCTGGTGTAGCTTTTAATACACAAGACACTGAGAACTTGACAACAGTAAACATTCATGACTTTGCTTTTGAAAAATAGCTGTCTAAACACAGTCACTGATTGGTCACATGTAATATTCGCTATCTGTAGCAAGGAACACTGTGTAAATTCACCTTATGTCTTCATGAGAAAGTAGCACAGGCCTATAGGAACCAGGGAGATACATTTCCTACTTTTAAAGCACAGAGACACTTTGAAGTTTTTGCCAGCAAGTGATCAGTGCCTTGATAACTCGGATTAACCTCATCCTTTTTCTCTTCTTTCCTCGTATTTTCTGGACAGCTGAACAAGAGGTTTTATTTCCCTGAAAAAAATGGAAAAAGAAAATAGCACAAGAGCGGTTTGGCTTGTTTTCTCACTGTGCGGTGGTGCTGGGGGCTCAGAAGAACACATTAAAGTCATCTTACCAAATACTGGGGACGGCAGTTTTGCACAATTAGCTGCTCCATGCTCTCAACTGGCTTCTCCAGGTCAGATTGATTTTTGCCACTCCCCTGACACCGCATCTGCTGTGTCATACCATAGATGGAAACCAGGATGCGACGTGCCTGCCATGAGATAACAGCCCAAACGTGTAGAAAATTAAAAAGGTGGAATAGTCCATCTAGCATGTCAGTCAAAGGTTGAAAACTTCTTCTGTATTTACCCAAACGTAAATGTACAACATGTGCCACGCAGGTTGTCATTTTTACCCTGTCCATGGTGCTGAAAGTGCATATAATGTAGTGCCACTTACCTTTCCTGAGGGACAAGGGTCTCTCTCTTTAAATTTATTCGCTGAAACAGTCAGATTCTGCAAAAGAAAAAGCCCAGTGTTGAGTTATTTAAGACATTTATTTGGCTTGTGATGCAAAAGAGAGAGGGGAGAAAGAGCTTTACTTGAAGAGCAAACACTGGAGGGCAGCCTAGCACATGTTATTAACTCACAAGCTTTATCACAGCTGTAACTGATTGCAGTGAACTTGCATTTAATGGTAGTTTAGTTAGTGGGGATGTCTGCCAATACAATACTTAAAACACAATCATTTTTAAATATCTACCACAGTTAATTAATCCCACAGTCTTATGATAAACTTTGCAATCATACCAGATTCTGTAGTTCAACGGAGATGACTTCTCTGTAGGAGCCCAGTATTTCTTTATAGTTACATCTACTTTTCCCACAGGAGTAGGCCAACAAGACAGCCACCAGGACACTACGGAGCAGAGTTCCAGTCAGACACTATGAAAAGAGAGCAGTGTTACAACTCTTCACACGCAACCAAGGAAAACAGGCCACGAATCATCGCTCAATTTGGCTCCCGCTGAGGCGCACAGTGCGTTAAAAGCATCTGTCAGTTTCCAGCTGTCTGCGCCACCTGACATCTCGACCAAAGTCGAAATAACCACATTAATATACGTCGGTGTGCACGCTTCATCAGCAGCAGCTCATTTACTGCGTAAGTACGCACCAGATGTTCAAACTGCGCTTACCATTTATCATGTTTTTCTGCAGGATCTTCAGACGAGCAAACCCATCTCTAGTCGTGACCGTCTTCGCTCATGGTGAGCTCCAAACTTTCACTTTTTTTTTTCTTTGGCTCCCCTTCAGTACTTTTGCACTACCTGTGGCGGAGACGTTAATACGGCGACGGGTAGACTTCCGATGTGGCGCTCCGTGGCTTCCAACATTACCAAACTGACTGCTCCTATTTCCTTCCCCGTCGTGGATTGCTGACGCCGGGCTTAGGATTTCACCAAACTCCAGTCCGATCAAGTCAAGGACAACTTCTGCAATCAATCATTTGCCTCCATCCTTTCGGTTTCGTTGGAAAGACACGACGCGGCATTTATCCAAAGCGCCGATTTAAACTTTTTAAAAGCTTGTTGTGATAGCAAAAGAAAAAAAAGGCAGCCTACAACATAAAAAATGGAATGAAATACCAGAGAGAGCAGTCAAAACTATGACCCTGCATGGGAACTGCTTGGGAGGATGAATGTCACTCTTAGAGTGAAAGTGTGGGAAATCACATCTCACAAACAAAGTGTGCAGTCAGAGTTTGAGTTGACATTTAACTTACAGCACAAGAAAAAAAAAGTCTTAGAAACCAACTTGTTTGGGAGAAACAGTGAATTCTGCAATAAACTTTGTCTGTTTATTGGATGCCTGCAAAGTATTTTTAAACACATTTCAGAAAAGATATGTAGAAAGGACAAAAATCATGGCTACATGATATAATCCTTGAGAAAGAGTTTATATACACTGTCATGTGTTTCTAAACAGATATAGCCAAATCTGGAGAAGACACAAAACATATAATTCCACAAAAATGTAAAGTGTTTAACAAACACAGCTACAGATAAAAACACCTTAATGTGTTCAGTTCAAACATTCTGTAAATGTGAAACTGCCCTTTTTAGATAGTTCTTGTATAAAATGCCTGAAATATGCATTTATTTCACAATTGTAATAACCACATAGACTGAACTCAGAACAATAAATCAAAACAATAAAGCATAATTTTTGATTTAATAGTACATTTTTACCACCTTCAATGTGAGCTATAAATATAATTCGTTAACAGAATTCTCATGTGTGCCAAATCCAGCTGACAGTGTGCTGGTTTGCTGTGAGATGACTTGAAATGGCTGGTCACAGGCAGCTAAAGAATGATGAACAGATCAAGCATCGTGAAAGCAAAATAAGTGCTTGTCAACACACCAGAGAACACATTTTCTCATTTAAAGATTTCACAAAAACAAATTCAAGTGTTACAGAGTAGGGCTGGGTATCGTCACTGATTTCTAGAATAGATTCGATTCGATTCGATTCGATTCGAATCTGGGAAATTTTGCCTCAGACAGTCAGAAATGTTATAATTCAGATCAGTACATTTACATATTTTTGTATCTATAAAAAGGAAGCTGACACTTTCCAGACTTTATCAAAGGTGTGAGCATCACAGCAGATGCCTTTGTGTCAAAGTAGCTGAAGATAAAACACAGAAAAACATGAAGGAGGTTTTCCTGGCCTGGGATTTTATAAAAATATTCTGCAGTACATCAAAAACGAAAGAAAACCATTAATCAACATATGAACATTATCTCTGAAGTTACAGTGGTTTTATTAGAGACACAGCGTTTTGCATTTTGTATAATTTTAAAAAGTTTAAATTTGTTCAGAAGCCTATTGAATGGCAGAAATTAGGTTTTCTTTTCGGAAGTAAGTAAAAGGAAAAAAAAAACAGTGGCCGACAGCGCTGTAAATAACGGTGGACTTGTGCGTAACAAGCAAGCGAATAATGCAGAAAACAGATTTCGTGAATAGACGGGAAACTGTTCTTGAAGTACACTGAGAAAGAGAGAGAGAGAGCTGTGCATGAAGTGTGATTTTATTGTGGTGGAAGCAAAACAGAAAAAGTCAGAGGGAGTCCATGACGATGTTTTTGTGAAGCGTAGTTGGGATCTTCTTTTGCTGCTGGTTTGGTCAATATTGTTTGGAGAGAGATAAAACTAACAGCTTTAGAATCAGCGCAAAAAGGGCGTAAACACAAAGCGCGGACCCGCGGATCAGAATCAGCGAGCTGTCGGCTTTCAGCCCAGACCGTGTCCGTGCTGTCGGGTGAGAAAGGCGACATCTCACTGATTCTGATCCGCGGGTCCGCGCTTTGTGTTTACGTCTTTGTGCAGAAGCCGTGTACCTGCTCTCATTTACTGTTTTAAATGTTTGGTGGTTGTCAAAATTTTGTGACGTTTCACCTGAGATTCTTGAATTTTGGGCAAAATACATTTATATAAAAAAATCGATTCAGGATTTTAATGAATCGATATCACGTTATCCAAGCCAGAATCGATTTTAATCGATAAATCGATTATTAAAACCCACCCCTATTACAGAGTGAATATGGACGTTAAGTACAGACTCTCAGCTTTGAGTTAAACAAAAATATTGCATGAACTGTTGAAAAATCACAACCATCTTTCACAGTCACTTATTTTCAGCAGCTAGAATGTAATTTAATAAATTAATGTGGAATGAGTTTCCTACTTTGTGGTGTTTAGCCCAACATTTAAGTTTTTCATGACTCTTTCTGTCTTGTGTCATCACAACACTAGTGATTAGTGAAACTGGAAAGCATGTGTGTCTGTGCATCATACTGTTTCCAGTCCATTTTTTTATTAGATGCTGTATGCTTGATTTATGAGCCAATGGATGGCTGTGCCAAATTTTTTTTGTCCCGTCATTCCGGTAAAGGTTGATGTCAGTTTTATTTGTTTAAAGAATGATGTTTCCAAACTGCTCTGGCAAAGTCTTTCCTTTTACTTTCAGGTATGGTTTGAACCTTGTCGTTAACCCTCTGTATCCTTATAATTAGAGCCCGACTGACTTAGTTGTATGCCAGTCTATTGGTATCTGCATTTGTAACAGCTCATAAATGACATAGAAGAGAGAAACGCCCTTCAACCACGTTGTGGGTGTTGATATTGCATAAGTTGTCCACCAGAGGGCACTCTGCAACTTCCCTATTCGCAACCCACCAAACGCAACAAGCAGCTGATCCGTGCAGCTTCAGGTAGGAGATAAAAAAAAAGTACCGTACACGTAACAAATGTTTATGTTTATTTTATGTCTTCTTTAAAAAAAAGAAAAAGATATCGACAAATATATCGCAATATCATATTTTTAAAATAACAAATATCAGTATCGTCCTAAATATCAGTCAGGCTCCATTTACAATGGAAAGGATCCCAGGATCATCCACCGGTGTTGTCATCCATGGAAATGTGGACTTTGTTATGTTGCAAAGTGCCTTGGTTTGTTTTTTTTCCTGTCTAAATGATTTGGCCTCTCTAATGCACTCGCTATCACGCTGAAGGAGCTGTTTTTTCTTGTTTTGCAGCTGATATTTGGTCTGTTACACTTGTACTTAAGAGCTCTTTTGATGGCACGTTGTGGTTCACAGCTGCTTTCCAAACACGTCACTTGGAAACATCTCACAACCTTTTACCGCATTAACTTGTGAAGAAAAAAAAATAGAAGCAGCTCACAAAACAAAATAATAAATAAAAACAGAACACTGTAAAAACACTGGACCAGCTCTAACTCATCAGTGGTATTGGACACCCCTTGAATTAAAGCTTATAAGTCTGTCCTTTAAGTCCATATTGATTATATAACTGTAGCTTTTGTTACATTTTCAGTAACAAAAAACTGCCATCTTCCTACTTGTACACAGAGCTGAATGTTACCCAACTCCAACTCCACAAAGCTATTATAGCCTGCCCTGTTTATCTTTTGTTGCCCTTCTTCTGCCTAACAAGCAGAATACCAACACTGACCAATGGGAGTGCAGACTGTGATATTTGATCGATATCGGTAAAGTTAGTCAGGTTGTTAGCTGAACTAGGCAGACCTTTGGAAGAATTCTGTGGTAATATATTAAAATTTAGATGATGCTGAATGATCCAACACGGCAGAACTATAAAATAACAGCAGGGATTATTGGATAAAAAAGATGGGAGACACTCTGCATGACTCTAAACCAAAGAGAAGAGAACGGCAGATTTACTATGACATAATCATTTATTTAATAAACCTGAAAGTAACCTTTTATACTCAGTAATATTCTAAAAAGGTGGATTTAAAAATGAATGAATGAATCACTAGAATGGGTGTTTTTCTCTTTAATTATTCAATGCACATGCGACAGCTGCTTACTAGATGATTCATCGGTTGCATCTTCACAGCAGAGTTGCAAAGGGAAAACAATGTATTATTTGCCAGAAGGCGTGTGGGACCTGAAGCAAAACAAAATTCAATGTTTTAACAAAACAAAACAAAACAAAACAAAACACACCACCTCTGATCTTCAACATCAAGCAGAGCATGACTCAGGAGGTTTAAATAATAACAGAAAAATGCTGTGAAATCCGAGAGGACACCTAAGGGTACTCTTCTAGCACTTTTAGGAGAGTATAAGACAAGGATTTTAACAAAGAAGCCAAATCACAACGATAGCTGAGGCCACACCTTGAAACCCCATACACACAGACAGATCAAAAACGTATCCACAAAAATCTCACATCGCAGCCAAAGATCTCCTTACTGCATATCAGGATGAAGAGGGTAACCATCAGTCACTTTGATTTTTTATTTTTATTTTTAAAAAACATCCACAGATTCCGTCACTTTGACGTCAAATCATTACTTTCTCCTGACACATACAACAACAAAAAAATGTAAGGGCGTGTGTAAATACTTTAAATCTGCCAGAGATGGGCAAGTCCTGGTACAGAATAAGCATGTCAATAGCTGCTCACTTCTATACTGGTGACTGCCAGAGTCCTCCAGGTGTTTTCAGTCCAAATTTCCCCACTCTCAGAATGTGTTCTTGATCTTGCTGGCTACCTGTGCTAAGATCTCTCCTGTCTTCTTCTGCCAGTTTAGTACATGTTTGGACTCGGCACACCACAGCTCTCCATGACGGGGCTCTGCATTCTCACAGCGTTTTCGCACCTCTTCCTGCTGCTCCTGAAGCATACAGAGCAGTAATGTTATACAATCACAGCACAACACATGGACCGGCCACACAAACAAGTGACTACCAACTTTGTGAAGAAAGGAAAAAAAAGCAAGAATGTATACCATAAATCATGCAGCTGGAAAAACTAATTACATGTTTATCATGTATGATTTCACATGTTTTACTGCACATTTTAACGACTGAACATAAATCTGAAAATTTTAAGTTTATAGCAGCTGACATATCCACTTCATACAATAACACTAAGTAATAACAAACAATTGATTCACAACCAACGCCTGGAGTAAAACTGGACCAATGCAATCAATACTGAGGAAAACTCACACAGCTACATGAAGAACTAGAAAACTCCACACAGAAAGCCCCCAGCCAGGCAGCAGGTTTGAATCAAACTTCAAATGATTTAATCAACTTATTAATGCATGAACAAAATAGCACAAGTCTAGACACCAGATCCTTACCTCTGTGCCATGCTGCAGCTCAAACTTGTAGAAGAAAGCCCAAGCATCCCCCAGATCTGGCTCAATCTTTACGGTCCTGAGGAACCACTCTCTAGACTTGGTGATCTTACGCTCACTCCAGAACAACCTGACATATGCAGAACATCTCAAAATGTTAAGAGTTTCATACAGAAAGGTCTGCTGAATGTAAAACACCAACAAAATACACATTTTTATATTGTAGGTTATCACAAAAAGTAATAGCTATTACTAAAGGGAGTGAAAAGTTCAAGTCATACTTGGCTACAGCGAGCAAGACGTGTGGATCATGTTCACACTTCTTCAAAGCATCCACACTCTTTGTCTTCCTCTGGGGCCTGGCCTCCAAAAACACTGCCTCAGCCCACAGGATACCTTTGAAGGAAGAAAATAAAAGGAGATTGAAATTTGTGCATTAAAGTCCAATAGTGCCAGTGCAATGAACAAAAGTTAAGTCTGCATAAACGTGAAGGGCACAGAGGAAAACAAACCATCTAAAGCAGGGATCACAAACTAAATACCCAGGGGCCAGATTCGGCCCGCCAAAGACTCCAATCTGGCACAGCCTACTTCAAAACGATTTTATGTGGTACACGGCGCTCGAAAATCTGTCAAATGTTTTAGCAAGACTTTGCTAAGCTACGAACCTGCACCGCTTGATGGATTGTCTGAGTATTATGGCTATCGTAGGCAGGAGCCTCACGGAGTGATACGTACTGTGCTTCAACATAATATTGCCGTATTGTGTGTGTTTAACCTCTTTTAAGTTTTGTGGATATTATACATGGTTATGCTGAGGATATGTCGGCCAATTTCCACTGGAAATGCCTTTTGGTTAAACTGTCAAATTTTTATATAACTTTAATCCACATAAAAAACAGTTGCTTGTTTAACTGAAAATACATTGATGTTGGGTTTTTTGCACTAATACAGGTTCAGAAAAACAAAGCTTTTCCATCTATAGCAGCATTTTATACACACCTGAATTTGGGCACTCCTGCAGGGCTTTGGCCATCAGCGTATTGGCAATGTTCTTCAGTCCAGCCCTGTACTCCAATCTGACTGACTCCAGCCTGATTAATAAGATCATATGTACTTTTAGATGCCTTTATTTCAGAATTTATGGCAATAAATGGTGTTGGTGTTATATATGTTCTTGATGTGCCAGTTTCGGTTGATGTGGTTTTGCAAAAGCAAATTAAGCCTGCTTCTAGTTTGGAGGCACAAATATAATGTTTTCCAGCTGTAACTTTTTACAGGTTTTCATGGATAGGAGAGAAAAAAAACCTGCATATGCTAAAATACACTGCTGCGCAGGTGACCTTTTCCAAACTCTTCCTAGTTCCTTGTTGTCGTGTATTTTCTTACCACAGCTCAGCGGTCTGGGGATTCTTGAGCCGCGCCTTCTCGAGGATTGCTCTGGCTCTGGTCAGCTGTCCCACTCTCTCTTCCAAATGTGACAGCAACAACCACAGTGGCACAGAGTGGGGACACTTCTTTAACTGTACCAATGAAAATAAAAATCCTTAACCCTTACTCTGGTTTTTAATGATACACTCATTTTCAAAAAAAATAAAACACTTCCTTCCTTTGCATTTGTGGTCAATCCAATACTACCGGTAAAACAAACCCACGCCCCAAACATAACCCCATCCTCACCCCTTGGTTATAGGCCTCTCTAGCTTTATCCATATTTTCACATTGCTCCTCGATTTGGCCTCGCATCATCCAAAGCTTAGGGAAGTCCTCGTAGTGCTTCAGGGCCTCGGTGCACAACTCCTGGGCAGCTTCTATGTTTCCCAACACCCACTCCAATTTCACTGACTTCATAAACACCTGTAGAGATTACAAATACAAATGAGACCTATGAAGTTTTATATTTGCAAATGCATTGTAATACACCTGAAACAGAATAATGTAAAACAAGGAAAATGCTTATACTGAACCCCAGTACTTGCAAGTCTATACATCAGTTTTATCAAATGCCAACTTGCTAAGTTTTTGCCTAAATGCTTAAGTGGTTAACACTAAAACTTTGTGTTATCTGATAGGACAAGCAGTACAGCAAACATTAAGGCAGATTCTCTTACTCACATCTGTCAGCATACAACAAAGATAAAGGGGAGTGTTGCCAGGTCACTTGACAGACAGAGTGGTGGTTTAAAAGCTTGGCTGACACATCTGTCAGCCTATGTGGTACTTAACGGCATAATCTGTGGAAAACCTGCAAGCCTGAACCTGACAGTGTTCCCAGAAACAACCTCAAGGAAATTGCACCATTATGTAGAGAGCAGTGGTTTCAAAACAGAAAAATAAACTAACACTTGAATCACTCATCCAAAATGTGTCAGAGTTCAAAAATTAATAACACTACATGAAAAACACAATGTAGTACAGTTCATAAAAGGCCAGTCAAAGTGAAAGGACAGGATTGATTCAATGCAAACGCAGTCATACTCAGTGCAAGTGACATGAGATAACCTGAACAACTTGATTTCATTAATCTTCTTATAAAAATATTCAGTTTCCTTTAATAGCTTTTTAGGCAATTCTATAATTCAACCAAGTATTAAAAGCTCAAACAGAAAACCAAGTATTAACTTTTATCCTTTCTACGAAGTAACCTTTACAATAGTTCCCTACTCTGAAATTCACACAGATACACTTACCCTGGCTGTTGGTGCACTGCTGCGGGCCTTGGCTAGCAGTCGACGGGCTCTTTCATACTCATTATTCTCCGACTCCAGTTTGACAGCAGCAAGCCAGATCTCTTCACTGTTTGGGTTAGCCTATGAAAACAGACAGAGGAGGACAGAGGGAGAGGAGAAGCAGAAGACACAGGATAACAGAGTTAGACATAGGTATACATAGATTACTCTAATATTTGACATGCTGTATCGAGAAGTGAATGCTTTTTAATTACCTGGAAGGCCAGAGCAAGGATGCTTCTGGCTGCTGGCACATCCTCAGCAAGCCACTTGGACTTGGCACCCATTAGCCACAATACCTCTGCTTTGGGGCAGTGAGCCACAGCCCTCTGAAGTAAAGCCTCCAAGGACTCTCTGAGAAATTAAATGTGCCATGAAAGAATAATGGATGCGGCGGCAACGACGAAGCAGCAGGTCATAAAGCACAGGAGCAAAAAAGAATAAATAAGTATAGTGATGCGAAACAGCAACTGTCACCTTCTGACTGCTAATGTTTGCATTTGGAAATTAAAGATTGTCACCTGGTGCCATGGTTCTTCTCAAAGTAGGCAGCTCTAAGCCAGACACTTTTTTTACTTGGGAATACTTGGAGAGCATGGGCATAGATGGCCCTGGCACACTCCAGCGCCCCATGGGCCACACACTGAGGCACAAACACACAACCATCTCATTGTTAAATTTAACTACAACAGCAAGTATGTAAAAAACTTATTTTAAAAAACCCAAACTAATCTCTCTATACTTACACTCTCGGCATCTTCCATCCAGGTGTGTTTGCGGTCCTCCTCCTCAATTCCAATCCCTATGACAGCCCTTATCACAGCCTGGCAGGTAGCCACACTACTTGCTTTGTCACACTCCTCTGCGTCCTGCAGGGTATGAACAAGCATTTAGAAGGATAGACACTTTGGTAGAAGAAGAAGAAGGGTGCAAAAATTACTGGATGAACTGCTGGTATCAATTCTAGGTAAGCCATTCAAATGAAATGATAAAGTGATTAACACAAAAATAATTCTAATATTAATTAGAAAGAAATTTTAAAACTGACATCAGAACACCTGCAGATTTATAAAATAATAATAATATTAAAGCTGACAGACATTAATAAGCAAATATTTGCGGTGACAAGAAAAAAATACCACTGGCAAAAAAAAGAAAAAAGAAACAAATAAAACAACTATGCAAAAGAGGAATTTCAGTTAAAGCCAATTACTGCAAAACAGCTGTGTACTGCACTAAAGAAAACATTAGACACAGTGGTGTGTTGTTTTGCATCCAGATGAAACATTACTGGCATCTCTTTGAGGATCTTGTGTGAGTTGTTTGCTGTTCTCACAAACCATTCATTTAACATGTCCCACACTTGGCAAGTGGATTGCTGGGGAGCCAAGGAAGAGTAGGGTTGACTTCAAAGTTGTTTGGATAAGTGTTCCGCATATTCTGGCTAAAAGCCGTTTTCTCTTCACAACAGTGAGACAGGTAATGTGTAAACAGGCAATTCTCTGGAGCCTTTAGGGGACTCTAGTCATGTAAATGTAAAATAAATCAGTAGTTTGTCTTTGCAAGGTTTTAATTTGCTCTTGCAGACTTACAAACTTAACTCCACAGCAAAGTCTCTAAAAGAGTAAGTCCAACAACAACAACCAATGAACAATTCGCAATAACAAGTTCGTATGAAATCTCCCAAAACAGATCCTCGCTTCAAGTTTAAGTGCAGCAGGCTGTTCAGCGTGAATCTTTGGGCCTTTTCAGAAACAGGATACGTCACATTATTGGCTTCCTCACTTAGTTAACCCTTTAAGACCTACCATAGAACCAAGTCCGCCAGAGCTTATATTATATTTTTACATGCTGTAGAGCCATTTTTGGGAGCATTTCAAGTTGATATACATCAATACAACCATTATAGCTCAAATTTAAATAATATGTCTGCATTAAGTGCATAGTAATAACATAATTTGCAAAAAAGTGCAATAAACTACAAAAAAATTTAAAATCGTTTTTGTTTTTTTAACATATATTTCTAGTTAGAGAAATTTAAGAGGCTTACCCCTCAAAACTGCAAATACAAAAAAGTTGCACAGAATAGTTTCCCACCACAGGAAATTTATTTTAAAGTGTCTTCATAGTTTTATTTTTGAAATACACCAATTTTACATACTGCAGGAAAAATGAAAATAAATATTATAATGCAAATTTGCAAAAAAAAAAAAAAAAACAGCATATGCATCAAAATAAACTATTTCCAGCAGTGCAATATGAGTCCTAAGCATCCCAGAAACGACACAGAAAGTCATAAAGTCAAACATAACTTTTAAAAACACCAGTATAGGCTCATAAGGCCCTGATGGTAAAAAAAAACTACATTTCCGCAAAATGACGTCACTTCCAGTTTCGGGCAGGTCATGGCGGACATGCGATAGTTCGCGCTGTTGGATATAGGAAGTGTTACAAATAGCTAGAGCTGGGCGATATAAGATTTTTTCATATCACGATGTTTTTTTCATTTCAGGCGATAACGATATCTATCACGATATAAGCCAAATAACTATATTTGTAAGATTTAAATGTGCCGTTGCTCACAAGTAAAATGTGAAATAATCAGCAGCTTGTTTTTATTTAAATATTTATTTCCCATAATAAGTTCAACAGGGTAGATGTACTTAAGGAACATGAGACTTTTTCAGATAAATAAAGGCAAATATTGCAAACTACACAAAAGGCAGCCGCTAAAGCGTTTAAGTTTCAAAATAGAACAAACGAATCAGACTCCTAAATTGTCAATTCCACTTAGAAACAAAATATTAATTCTAAAAATAAATCTTAGTTTGTTTTACAGAAGAACAGACAAAACTGACTAACTTTTGTCAATATCAAATAAACTGAGAACTAAAAGGAAATTCTCAATCTCTCCTTGTTGTATAGCTTAGCTTTTCAAACAGTTTTAACAGTTACTTTAGTCTGACAAAAGCCGAATGACGAATTAGCGCTTCCAGTCAGAGACTGAGGCTACGTCCACACGTACACGGGTATTTTTGAAAACGGAGATTTTCCGTTTTCGTTTTAAAAAATAATCCACACATAATCCACACACCGTCCACACATAAAGGCAGAAATGAAGGAAAACGCTGCTATGAACATGCCGAAGCAGCAGGTGGCACTAGATTCCTAACCGTGCAGAAATGTTGGCCAATCAGAAGTCTAGAAGCCTCGGTGGGAAATAGTAAACAAAGCTGGGGCATAGAAGCAGAACCGAGTCGGGGCATAGAAGCAGAACCGAGTCGTATGTGTGGAGGGACAGTAACTGTGTGTATATGTAAGCATTTAAACACTGCAGAGAGTACAAGTAACAGTAACAGTATTGTAGAAATTCATTTCACCGAAACAATAACGTGGCGCACAGTGTGACGTCAAAAAATGCGCACACCTTTGACGCTGCGTTTTCTCCGTTTTTCTAGTCCACACGTAAATGCAAAAACGGGAGTTTTCAAAAATCTTCGTTTTCAGTGACCAAAAACGCCGTTTACGTGTGGACGAAAGGTGCAAACTAGGGCTGGGCCATATTATACCGTTCACGATAATACCGGTATAAAGTTCGGCAACGATAGGAAAATGAAATATCGCGATAGAATGTGGGCAAAATGCGCATGCGCAGTGCCTTTGTTTTCATACGCACATGGCAGAAAAAGTATGGCGGCAATGGAGGATGACACGGACGAAGGCGCGTCTTTGAATGAAGCGGGTGAGCCAGAATTGGTCAGTAAAAACGGTGCAACTTCGGTGGTGTGGAAGTGGTTTGGTTTTCGTCCATCGGATACCCACCAAAGCAAAATTTTTTGTAGAACATGCAAGCGGGCCATCGCGGCGAAGGGAGGAAACACTACAAACCTATTTTATCATTTGAAGCAGAAGCACTCCTCTGAGTACAAAAAAGCCATTAAAGCACGTGAAGAGTTGTCCGCTTCAACTAGCGAGGTGGTAAGACCAAAGAAGATGACTCAACAAACAATCTACGTAGCTTTAAATAGCTCCATGCCTTATGACAAAAGTAACAAACGCTGGGGGGAGCTAACTAATGCAGTGACACATTGTTTAGCCAGGGATATGATGCCTATTCAGAGTGTGGAAAGAGAAGGTTTCAAAAAGATGCTTAAAACGTTCGATCCACGCTACAAGCTACCCACAAAGAAATACTTCTCTAAAGTCGCCTTGCCTGCTTTATATGAAGAGGTCCGTACTGAGGTGTCAAATGCGTTATCTTCGGTGGAGTTTTTTGCGTCCACCACGGACATGTGGTCAAGCCGAACATCAGACCCCTACATGAGCCTCACAATACATTATGTGGACAAAGACTGGAAGCTACAAAACAAGTGCCTCGAAACATGTTTTTTCCCCGAGGACCATACTGGGGAAAATATAGCCAGAGTCTTAAAAGAGTTCCTCAGCTCGTGGAATCTTCAGGAGGAAAAACAAGTGTGTGTGACGTCTGACAACGGGGCCAACATTGTGAAAGCCGTCGCACTCAACAACTGGACCAGACTTTCATGCTTCGGACATCGCCTGCACATTGCAATAGGTACGTTTTTTTGGGTTTTTTTTGCTATAGGTAAGTTAATTATAACGTCAGATTAAGAACTTATTGCATCAGTTTAAATGATGGTAATAATACTGTTTGTGTTATTAATCTCTGAATGTGGGTAGTTGTACTGCAAGAGATATATATATATATATATATATATATATATATATATATATATATATATATATATATATTAGAGAGAGAGAGAGAGAGATGTGTGTGTAAATAATTGTGTGTTATACAACTTAAATGTCACATTCCACACCGCATTAATAGTGCTGTTGAAACTGTGTTTCCTTTTAAATGTATGTCTTTTAGAAAGAAGTGTGAAGGACCCAAGGATCGAACGAGCAGTTGGAGTGGGAAAGAAGATTGTTGCTGCTTTTGGCCATAGCTGGAAGCGCCAGCGAGCTCTGCAGGCTGCCCAAAAGGAACTGGGCCTACCAGAACACAAACTCATAACTGAATGTTGCACTCGTTGGGGTTCAAAGCAGAGAATGATCCAACGGCTGCTGGAACAAGAAAAAGCTATAACACAGGTTTTAGCTGCTGATAAAACCACAAGGCACCTCATGTTGACATGGCAAGACATTGAAGTGCTTGACTCGGTCAGCACTGCACTGAATCCACTCCTAGAGTTTACAGATGCTTTCTCTGCTGAAGAGTATGTAACCATTTCATGTGTTAAGCCTGTTCTTCAGATGTTTAACAATGACATGTTAAAAGTAAAAGAAGGTGACACTGAGCTGACCAAAGACATCAAAACAGCAATACTTGACTACATGAACAAAAGCTACACAGACAGTGTCACAGAGAGGCTTGTTAACATGGCTTCTTTCCTTGATCCACGGTTTCATACAGAATATTTCAGTGAGAGAGAAAGCAAAGCCATCAAAGTTCAAGTCATGAGTGAACTAGAGCATCTTGTCCCACACCAGGGTATCACAGGTTTTTCAGAAACACTTCATACATCTACTGGTGACCAAACAAATCAGGGAGCTGTTAAAAAGCAAAAGAAGAGTCTCGGGAGTTTTTTGAAGGGACCAGTTAGTGGCAAGATGGAGGTAACTGCAGAGAGGTTATCATCTGAACTGAGATGTTATGTGAATAGTCCACCAGCAGACAGTGAGTGTGATCCTCTTTCGTGGTGGAAAGTTCACACAGTAAACTTTCCCCACATCAGCAGATTAGCTAGGAAATACCTCTGCATTCCAGCAACTAGCTCTGCATCTGAAAGGTTGTTCAGCACAGGTGGAAATGTTGTAACTTGTCAAAGGTCCTCCCTTAAGCCCGCATCTGTGAACATGTTAGTGTTTCTGACAAAGAATCTTAAAACTTGAAATGTAGAAAAACTTCCAGGAGCAGTAGCATAATTTATCTGTTTTTTGTTTGTTTTGTTTTTACTCAAGAGTTTGTGCAATATTATTATTTGACTTATTGATTTTGCACACTGCACTTTTGTTACAAAGCACCTCTTAAGTTTTGTGGATATACATGATTATGGATAACCATGTATATAACAGGATAACCACTGTTGAATTTTGTGTGGCTGTAATGCACGTTAAAATAAACAGCTGCTTGTTTAAACAAAAACAAATTGATGGGGTTTTTTTCCACTAAAAAAGTTGTAGAGTTGTATTTTGTTTTGCGTCAATTATATCGTCAGTTATATCGTTATCGCAAATTTTCAAATCTATATCGTGATAAATATTTTTTGCCATATCGCCCTGCCCTAGTGCAAACGCATAGAAAAATCTGCGTTTTCAAAAATACCCGGGTACGTGTGGACGTAGCGCATGCACCAGTTTATTGTATTTCCAGACTTGCTTTCGGCACAATTTACAGTGCACGCTACTCTGTTTTTTGTCAGACTTGAAATAGCCGAAATACCTTCACACTACGGAACTTCTATGGCTCTTCCGTTCGACAATCTCTCCGGCATTGGAACCATCATCTGTTTTCTCTTCGGTAACCTTCGGTCACGCTCGGTTGATTTCTCTAGTCGGCTCACTCTTTTCCTTAATTACCCGGGCGGTAGGGTGGCTGGCTGCTTCCCAAACAAATACACATGTGCGGCTTGGCACTTGTGCTGTACGTAACAAGTCACGTGACGTGGCGCTGCGGCTGTGATTGGTTCGGCTCTGCGCTACTTAATTTGGATTGGCTGTTCTTTTTTTTCTTTTTTTTTTAAGAGGACAAGAGCGGCGAGGTCTATCGCGATAGTTTAATTTTTCTATCGAGAAAAAGTTATATCGCGATACATATCGTTATCGTTCTATCGCCCAGCTCTACAAATAGCTGATCGGATCGGCAAAGCGTGTTTCTGGAATATTATGTTTTTGTTGCTGCAAGTGCTTTTTATGCAATTTTTGCAAAGCTATGCGTGGAAGGAAACTGCGACCTAGGACAAGCTGATGGCATCAAATGTAAGTTCAACTCCTCCGGTTTCATATGCAAAAAAAATTATTGCACTAGCTTAAACGGTTGCAGTGCTACCGGGATTTTACTGTTGCCATCTTGGTTAAAAAATGGGATGTGACAAAGACGAATGAGCATGCCTGTGAAATGGCTTGTTTATTGGCTGTTGCCTGGTCAATCACAAGTTGTTAGCCAATGAGCATATCCTCTTTTTTTTTTTAAGGAAACATACTCAATTTTTTTCCCTTCAGCATGTCCTGAAATGAGTGACTGATCCCATTAAATCATATTGAAAATTTAAATGCTAAGAAAGCCATTTTTTCCATTTTGACTTTTTGTGACTTTTTGAGTCCTCAGCTTGATAGCTGAGGACTCAAAAAGTCACAAAAAGTCTGTTAGCCTTCAGATCGAATGCAGGTTTAAAGCACCTCACAGTTCAAAGTGGGAGCCACTCATTTATGAATAAAAATAACAAGCAATTTGGTCTCCCTTTATCTTCTCAGTCATTTCAAAGAAAACAGAAAGCCCCAGAAACAAACCTGTATCCACTGTTCTCTGTTGATCTCCACACCATTGGCACGCAGAGAAGTGATGGCTCGGTCAATGATCTTTTCGACCATCTGAGTGTTCCCATTGGCCTCCTCCAGCTTCGCAGCAGTGATCCAGATGTGGCGATCAGTGGGGATATTCTCTCGAGCTTTGTTCAGGACACGACGAGCGTTCTCATACGTCTCTAACCGGGCCAGTGCCAGCCAGAGCTAGAGAGGACAGAGAGTTAGTTATAAAGTTCATTGCATATGTTCATATATTGTGCTGCACTCTGAGACATTCAGTCCAATTTCCAAATGTTCATGTTGGTGAAGTACCTCCACACTTGTAGGGCAACACTCCACAGCTCTGCTGAGCATGATCCTGGCATCCTCTGGTTCCTCCAGTTCAACAGCTGTCTTCCACAGTCGAACTGACTTGGATACATTTTCCAGCGCTATGACAGGGAACAGTTAAATAAGTACTAAGTTATTTTGCTGATGCTTTTTATTTTGAATAACTTCAATGCAAGAATTCATAAAAACAAGAACACAAAAACTATTTAACAAAGATCCTATAGAGCTCAGAGAACACACAAGCACAGACAACAAAAATAAATAACATATTTTCAACAGTGTCAGCTGGGATGGGAGTGTGCTTTGTATGTAACTGAGAAAAGTAGAGCAGAGGCAACTGAACATGTAGAGGCGGAGTAAGCTCTTCCTCAGAGGAAACGCTGATCCATCTCTGTCAGTGGGGTATGCTGCTGGGAAGTGTTAATAAGCGTTTGTGTGTGTGCGTAAGTTAGAGCATTGACACCATGGTCTCGCTTTGACAAGAAGCCAGAAACACAGCTGCCAAATGTAACTGTGATAAAATCTTTTGTTGCAACCTTATGAATAAAGAAAGTGAGCAGATCTGTGCGGGTGATTTTATAAGAAGATAAACAGATTGAGACTGGTCTTGAGTTTTGGCCCTGCAGAAATTAAGTTTCTTTCTTTTGGCAGAAATGGTTCATTCTGATATGCATTGCTGGGAAGGCGCATGAACTTCGGCTCATATCATAACAGGAAGACGAATTTCTGGTAATCTGTGAATAAATAAACACAAACACACAAAAAAGCTTTTTGTTAAATATTGGAGGGGATAAACGACAACCTTACCCTTTCTGAGGACTCGTTTCTTAGCTCTGACGTCTGTCTCCAGCTCTGCAGCTCGGATATAGATGCGCACAGACTGTGGAAGGTGACGGACAGCCTGGGCTACCACCGCTTTGGCTGTGTCACCAGGCTGGAGCCTGGCAGCCTCCAGCCACACATCCTCACTCTAATCCAAAGGGAAAACACTTATTTAAACAGGAAAGCACAAACCATTGCCCCCATTTGCAACTTATTCAAGAAGTAATGTTACGTCTTAAATTTAAGCAGCTGTTACATTATAATACTAGCGATATACTAATACCATATTCTAAGAAATGCAATCTTAGAGATTATAGGGTTAATTTGAGCAAAATATCCAGAAAACATCAGCATCCTTGTGTTGTCATTTAATAGTTTTATTGTACTGTTTAACTTCCTTTACCTTCGGACACATCTCTGTGCCTTTCATGATCAGGTTTCTGGCCACCTGCAACTTCCCAGTCACCTCCTCCAGCCTGGCAGAAGCAATCCAGGCAGGTGGGTGATGGGGATTTGTTTCCCTCACTGATTTCAGCAGCAGACGAGCCTTCTTGATGTCACTGAACAAGCAGAGCCACAAATAAGCGATTAAACACATATACACACAGCAACTTCTTTTACACAAATATAGCAATCTGATGCTGTCAGTGTCTCTCTACCTGATGTCTCCTCCATAAGTGGGGATCATAGAGTTAAGATCTGTCAAGTAACCCTTGGGATCCACTACTGTTTGTCCACTCACTGAGTCAGACACCTGAATACAGAAAACATGTAGACAAAGGGATAGAGAATAGTTAAGTTGTTTCTATCAGTATAATGGCAGCAGCATGAATCCTAGAAGAAAGTAAAAGTTGCGCTAGGTGATGCATCATTTACCTGACTGAGCCTCATATCCATGAGTGTGTTTCTGGCCTGACCAATTTTCCTCATATCCAGTTCTCCGGTCCCTGGTGTCATCAGACCAGGTGTCATGCTTCCTGGATAAGGTGTGTTCAGACCTCCCAGCTAGTAGAGATAGGAAACAATGTCAACAGAGAGGAGCAACACAGTCTGTGAGAAGTCTGTCATGGCACGTTTAAACAGCTCTTGAAACAAAAGCCTGAATCATGTAACACTTTTCTAGCCAATGCAAAATGACACAAATTACTTCAATCTTTTAATTTAAAGTCAAGCAATGACTTTTTCTCTGTTAGGAGGCTATACCTCTTAAAAAACTCAACTTTTTAAATCAGCACGCATGTCTCCATTTTCAATTCATGGACGTCTACCTGCATGCACAGGTCAATGAAGTGTCCCTTTCAAATGTATTTTAAATGCCAACAAAGTTCGTGTGACCAATTACTGTAGCAACAGGTGTCCAGTCTGTTAAACAGAGAAAAACTGAGCAAACTGCTGTAACTGGAGAGTAACTTTTTTTCCAAGGAGATATCCTGACTCCTGCTGGGCCATAGTGAAACTACACCCTGAAGTTTAGTGAAGTGCACTTGGAAGTAAATATGAGTTACAAAAATTATTATCTATTTGTATACACAGTATACTGACCCCTTGCAATGGGTCAACAGAGGTGTGGTTCTCTCCACTCTGCAAGTGTTTGGAGAAGAAGCTGTCGGGGACAGGGGTGAGCTTCTCATAGCGGGGATTCCTCTGGCGCTTGTTTCTGGCATCTCCCACTTCAGGAATGCTCAGCCATTCCTCCTCTGACACCTCTGCAAGCTTCCTCTGTAGAGAAATAGTAAAGAAAGATGTTGGAGAAAAGAATGGGATGTGAGCATTGCTTTCATTTACGATTGTTTGATAATACCTGAGTACCTAAGCTAAATGTGATTTACTGCACAGAATCTGCAAATATCTGTACTGATTAAAATAGCACCTCTATTTTAATCAGTATTTTATTTCCTCAGTAAAACAAGAAGAAAAGGGAACACTGTTTCAGAGACAAACATGCAAGGCACTTTTCACTACTAGGCTATGACTAAGCTATTTTCACAGAAAGATCTTAGCCTGGGAATTCATTGCTTAAAAATCATGAATCTAGAGACTATAACCGATCCTGCCTGTGGCTATCTCATTGTACAATTCTTCCATTTAAAGCACAGTGTATGCTGTACTGCCTGCACATGCTTACTATTTGCACATCCTCTACAGAGAAAACAAAAAAGCACAGTATGACAAGAGGGGCACCACAATGTCAACTATATATTTCATTTGTGTAATATACTGGGACATTTATCATTAAAGCCATTTATAATTAAAGCCATTTTTTTTATATTAGAGCTATTTTATTATATTGCATAACTTTGCAATATATTGAAATATTTAATTTATTTTAGTTAGCTGCTGTTCTTACAGTCTTGGAGAAACTCTGATCACATAATTTCCTCAGGCATTAAAAAAAGCCTTCTGATTCTGATTCAACCAAAGAATTGCATTGGATAATATTAATCCTTTTCTTCTGTAGATATGATAATAAAGCCAATAAAACCAAAATGCATTTAAGATGCTTTTAGTGCAAAAAGAAGACAACATTAGATTTTTTAACTCCATAAATGATACTGAAGAGAGGTTTGGAATATTAGGGTCAATCTCTTACCTTTAAATCTGAGAACTGCTGCTGAATCTTTGGTCGCTCCATACGGTATTTCTCAATTTCCTCCTTTTCTCTCAGCTCCCTAAAATACAACGACAACCATGAACAAAAGACTCCTGCAATATAAAATCCATAATATATTTGAAAACAAATACACTGTGCATTGATAAACAATTAAACAATAGACTCTTTTTTTTTGTAACCTTCTTTCTTTGCGTCTTTCATCCATCCTCTTGTCCAGCGCTGCATATATAGCATCGGCTTCCTCATCATCTTTCTCATAGGGCCCACTTGAGAACAAGCTACCTGCATAACCATTAAACTACAAGAGAAACAACAAAGTATGACAAGATTATCAAATTAACTGCTCATAATAAAAGAAATTGGCTTTAAAATTGTGACTTGATCATTTAAACTCTCAGAAAAAAAAAACTTTATCTACAACAAATCACAGATACCTCATCATAGTTGGTGTCATTCAGATCTTCATCATCATCATCCTGGTTCTTTTTCATTTGGTCCCCGACCGTCCTCTTTCCAGGGGGTGCATGCCGGTCATCCACTGGATCATTGGCATCACGAGCAGGACCGATATCAGATCGGGTGGTGAAACCGGTGGCACTGGAGGGAAAAGCATTCATTTAAATGTGACATAAATAAACACAGCCAGGCCAAAATTATACCGCGAGGTCTTTACTCTTCTCTATAACACAGTGACATAACACTATTTTGATCACTATGACTTTTTAACTTAAATTTTGCTCGCTTGTCTAAAACAGATTATATATTAGATGACTATGGATTTAGGAAGAGCATATATTGACATTTAACTATATTTGAATTAAATTTCAATTTAACAGTTCACGTTTGGTAAAGCAATTAAATCATAAAACCACTAAACTATTTAAAAACTTCATAGTCTGGCGTACTTGCCATGGTAAAGGAAACGATATGCACTTTATTCACGTATAAATTATATATATATATTAACCAATTAATTAATGTATTGTAAAACTACCTTGTACTTAAATTTTACTCATTATTAACTTGGGTTAGTACGATTGGAAAAAAAAAAAAAAAGGGTCAATCTGGCTAGCAGCATGTAGCTTTAAGTTAGCTCACCCTCTGCCGAGACCGGGAACGTAACCGAGCGGAGCAGGCATCCCTAGAAACGGCTTTTTCTTTTTCCCCATGAGCGGAGAGGCGAGGGGCATTATCGGGGGCCCACCACTAGCCCCCGCCGCCCCGGTGCCTCCCGCAGAAGTTTTGGAGACAATTTTAGGCGCTTGTTTTGCACCAGTGCTAGCCATCGTTGCTCACACGACGAGACGATGCAGAGCCGGATAAACAACAGTCGAGCTTCCGCTCCGAGGAAAAAGAGGCCTAAGGTCTAGAAACGCCTGGCAGCGCCCCCACAGGACTGGCGGATTATTAAATATTATTATTACTATCTTTATTTTACATTGTATCCAATACTATTTTAGTTTAGTTATAGCAAAACTGTTATACATTAACTATTCGGTTAATATTTATTGTTTTGAATGCAACTTGCTGTGAGACTATGTGGATTAATTTATTTCTTTACTTATGTTTTCAGCAGATTGAAATTTGCACAAAAGTCACAAGAGGGCACCACATCCTGAAAAATAATGCCGCTATGGAAACTCATTGAACTCAAGGGCCCGACTGTTGCTTCACAGCAAGAAGGTCGTGGGTTCAAATTCATTCTGGAGCTTTTCTCTGAGGAGTTTGCATGCTCTCCCTGTGTCTCCATGCCTTCCTCCAACAGTGCAAAGACAAGCCTGTTAGAATAAGTGGATGGATGGATGGTGTTGCATAAACTATCATCTGACTTTTGTGTGAAAACACCAAAAAGCTACATATTGTTTTATTCTGAGATATTTGTACTTCATTCTACTTAACCCCAATGGTACAAACATCCTGGCAGTTCCCTGATAATCAAATACCGAAATAAACTTCTCACATTATTTCATTCATTTATTTTATGGTTTTGTTTTCCCATAACAATATGTCATAAATGGACCACCTGAACCTGACCACTTGATGGGACACATGGCACAGAAACACCCTAACTGAAACACACAGTGGTAAAATAGCAGTAATGGCATTTTCAAAATGGAATACTTACATGCATACACTAACTTAGACATGTGTTAGCATATTAAAGTCCCAACCTATTTAACATTATGAGGGAAAAATATCCATTATCCTCTATATAATGTGGATATTCAAACTTGAGACAGGAAACTGTAATAGTGGTAATTACATATTAATATGGCATTTCTGGGTTTCCTCCCATAAGATGAAATTAGTCTATAGGCTACAACACTGCGCTTCAATCACATTTAACTTCACTGATGCACAGTCTGAGCCTCGGCTCAGGCTTTTACATTTTTCTTCATTTACATCGCCTGAAGGGCAGACATTATATTACTCCCGGGAGAAGATGCTATGATGAAAATGGACTGTCAGGCACATTAGCCGATATATAGCTCACGCAGGACTAATTTAAACACGGAGCGTAACTCAAGCCTTTATTTCATCCAGCTATTGTATGGCCTATTTTATTTTTCCCTGATTATTTCAATGATTGTTTGATTTCAACCGGAGGATTTTTATAGTCACACATAGAAATCAGAATTATGTCAAGCCTGAATTGACAGGGAAAGGTGGTAGAGAAAACCCCACATCATATATCTACAGTCTCTCATAGTCCTGAGCCATAATCCACTTCAGTCTCATTAATGATAAATTGTCTTTAAAGTATTGGCCTATATTAAGAGTGAGAATTTCTCAGAGCCTGATCCAAGCACACGTGTAGTACCAAGATTAATTTGCACAATAATTGATTCATTATTCTCTGCTACATGAGTAATGGTTACTATACCTAAATGAATAGAAAAGGTGTCTCCAATAATCTGATTTACATATTGGTAACAAAAGTGTGTTTCCATAAGCATAAAGCACCTAGCAGGAATCCACAAACCACCTCACATGCAGAAACGAACACATTCAAATCTGCAGTTGTGATGGCAGTGGAAGCAGAAGATAGCGGATATCTGCTCCGGGGCTGGGAAGACTGACTGAGTAACGGCGGTCTCGCCAGAGATCATGCTATCATCATTTCCTTTGATGTGCAGCCATAAAACATTTGGCAATGCTTCCTGTAAATGCAACTGTGAGTTGGAAGCTGTGTCTCGCATTAATAAAGTTTAAAAAAATGACAAAAAAACAATTTTTTTTCTACTTTACCTGCATCATAGACAACTTGGCATCATGACACAGAAGTCTAAAAGGGACTCATTTGACTTCTACAACTCATCTGCATGAAAAAGACAACTTCCTATATATGTTTGTAAGCAAACAGATCATAATGGAGACCAAGATTTTGACTGACAAGCCTTTTTTTTTTGCCTAGTCATTGTTATAGAAACCCTTTTTTTTTTTAGAACCAAGCAGTGCTGAAGGACAATAATTTAATGGCTTTTTTTTTGTTGTTTTAACAAAGACTAATCACTTCAATTAGCAAGAAAATGCATTTTGTGTTATAGAGATTCACAAAATAATATCTCTAATTTCATAATAAATACTTTAATTTGTGATCTGGTGATACACTGATGCTTGACAAACAAAAGTGTAATTGGAAGAATAAAATGTGCTCTAAACAAGTGAAATTACAAAGAGAGTAATTGTGAATATTTTAATGGGTGCAAGCATACAGTAATGTGTGCATTCTTGCATGCTTATTCGTTTACGTGTGGGCCAGTTTGCATGGATGCATAACTGAGTTTAATCTATTTTTTCAGTGCACAGAACTCAGGATGGAGAAAACAGTGGACTTTCTGCCTCAACCTGTACTACACCAGATGTCTACAGTGTCATGTGAATGCAAAAGAATGGGTCCACAGCGGTTAATAGGAAGATACCGAGAATTAAAAAGATGCAGCATCTCAGCCAAAAGCAGCATGTTTACGGTCCACTAATTGAACGAAGGCTGCTGTTTGGAGGAAGAAAGCACAGGAGGGCATATGTCAAGATGACAGGTTTATTGATATGCTTAATGCATCGCCTACAAGCACACACCTACACTCACAAAGACACACATCATTCATTTTGCTGGGATTCATTGTGAGTTAATATTAGCTCATATTTTACAATACATTGTGGACAAAGGGAAAAAATAGGACACAGACAAAACCATTTTTCAGTGTGCAGACATACTAAACTGAATGACTGTGTCTTAGCTGAAAGCAGTCTACCTTAACAATGCCTCATTTCATACGTAGAAGAAAGTCCTGGGAGGATAAATGATTTATTTAGAGCTGATTAGTGGCTGTTTATTATTTTGAAACAAAGAGAAGTGTCCTTGTGGAAGGACAACAGTAAATTCCTATTAGGGCTTTCCTTTTGGAGTGGCTATCTACAGCTGTTTTGGCCAACAGATGTTCAAATAGAATTTCATTGATCCACTGAGTAAAACAAGGCTTTGGATGAGGATAGTCCAATAATGAGTCTAAGGCAGGATCTGCGACACTGTAAAAAGGAGGGAAAAATGGTGGTGGTTTTTGTGATGTGAATACTAATGCATTGACAGTTCAGGCAGTCGTGGCAAATGCACATTGCAGGTCAAAGTTAATGCTGCATTAGGCTAATTGCTGTGTAAAGAAAAAGACCCCTCCACTCCTCTCTTTAAGCAGTAATAGGATCACCACGAGTCTGTGGGAGGAGGCTTGTTTGGCCCATGCACACATGCCATGTTACATGTCTCCTTGTAGGCATTTAGTTTTTGCTCAGTGTGGGAGAAGAATGGAAGCGTGTGAATTACACTCACTGTGGTTTGATAAGAGGTTTCTCATATTTTTTGCATTACATTTGACAGCTAAGACAATCCAAAGTACAACTGATTTGTTTCCCTGATGGGTGAATAGATAAACGAGATTATTGAGAGCTGTTCTCCTGCCACGTTGCCTGTTGTCTGCTCAAGACGGCGGGGTTATTTAGACACGGTGAATCGGTTCATGATGCCTTGTGTTTTCTCTGCTGCTGAATTTCTTGAGAGGAGAAGAAATATAGATTCTCTCTGATCATGGAGGTCTCAGGGGACCAAACACAAAAGGGTCTTCATTTATATATATATATATATATATATATATATATATATATATATATATATATATATACAGTTGTGGTCAAAAGTTTACATACACTTGTAAAGAATATAACATAATGGATCTACTGAGTGTCCCGTTATTTCTAAAACTCTGATTTTTCTCTGATAGAGTGATTGGAACAGATACTTCTTTGTCACAAAAAACATTCATGAAGTTTGGTTCTTTAATGACTTTATTATGGGTTAACAGAAAAAAGTGATCACATCTGCTGGGTCAAAATTATACATACAGCAACATGAATTAGCAATTTTGGTGACTTAGAAAGTTGTCAGTGAACTGAGCTTCATAGCATGGCCTCTTAACTTCTTGTGAGTGATTATGAGTGACTACAGCTGGTGACTTCTCTTAGACAGGTTAAATAGGGCTCATTGGATACAAACGCCCACAAATGCTACAATGGGAAAGTCAAAGGAGCTCAGCATGGATCTGAAAAAGCGAATTATTGACTTGAACAAGTCAGGAAAGTCACTTGGGGCCATTTCAAAGCAGCTGCATGTCCCAAGAGCAACAGTGCAAACAATTGTTTGTAAGTATAAAGTGCATGGCACTGTTTCATCACTGCCAAGATCAGGAAGAGAATGCAAGCTATCACCTGCTGCTGAGAGAAAATTGGTCAGGAGGATGAAGAGTCAACCAAGAATCACCAAAAGGCAGATCTGCCAAGAATTAGAAGCTGCTGGAACACAGGTGTCATTGTCCACAGTTAAACGTGTTTTGCATCTCCATGGACTGAGAGGCTGCCGTGCAAGAAGGAAGCCCTTGCTCCAAAAGCGGCACCTTAAGGCTCGACTGAAGTTTGCTGCTGATCATGTGGACAAAGATAAGACCTTCTGGAGGAAAGTTCTGTGGTCAGACTAAACAAAAATCGAGCTTTTTGGCCATAATGCCCAGCGATATGTTTGGAGGAGAAAAGGTGAGGCCTTTGACCCCAAGAACACCATGCCTACAATCAAGCATGGTGGTGGGAGTATTATGCTGTGGGGCTGTTTTGCTGCCAATGGAACTGGTGATTTACAGAGAGTAAATGGGACAATGAAGAAGGAGGATTACCTTCACATTCTTCAACATAACCTAAAATCATCAGCATGAAGGTTGGGTCTTGAGCGCAGTTGGGTGTTCCAACAGGACAATGACCCCAAACACACATCAAAAGTGGTAAAGGAATTGCTAAATCAGGCTAGAATAAGGGTTTTAGAATGGCCTTCTCAAAGTCCTGACTTAAACCCCATTGAAAACGTGGACAATGCTGAAGAAACAAGTCCATGTCAGAAAGCCATCAAATTTAACTGAACTGCACCAATTCTGTCAAGAGGAGTGGTCAAAGATTCAACCAGAAGCTTGTGGATGGCTACCAAAAGCACCTAATTGAAGTGAAAATGGCTAAGGGACATGTAACCAAATATTAGCACTGCTGTATGTATATTTCTGACCCAGCAGATGTGATCACTTTTTTCTGTTAACCCATAATAAAGTCATTAAAGAACCAAACTTCATGAATGTTTTTTGTGACAAAGAAGTATCTGTTCCAATCACTCTATCAGAGAAAAATCAGAGTTTTAGAAATAACGGGACACTCGGTAGAGACATTATATTATATTCTTTACAAGTGTATGTAAACTTTCGACCACAACTGTATATATATATATATATATATATATATATATATATATATTAGGGGAGCAACGATACTCGCATCGATATTGAACCGTTCGATACAGTGCTTTCGGTTCCGTACGCATATGTATCGACCAATACAGAATTTGTAATTTATTTTATCAACTTTCCTTCTGACGATGCTGTCTGTATTGAACGCTCAGTGAATCTGCATTCGACTACTCCGCCTAGGCTGCACTGTCAAGCGCAGATCCACTGAGAGCTCAACACAGACAGCATCGTCAGAAGGAAGAGCACAGGGCAAGCTAGCGAGACAGAAGTTAAGCTCTCCTTGCAACATGGCAAATTGAACCTCCCCCACCCTCATTCAGATCTGGCGTTTGGAATTATTTTGGTTTTCATATCTAGCCCCACACACAGGGGGACCAGGGGTAGCTCGTTAACGGAGATTTGCCGTGTTGTGGCGTTAACGTCATTTCAACGAGATTAACGCTGACAGCACTAGTGGGAACACAACGAATATGACTGCACGTTTACGCCGACATTATCCTAGTGCAAAGACAAGTGGAAGCAGACAAAAACAACAAGCATGTATGCTACAAACTTTACCCGAGTCATTTAGACAGTCGTTAGCACATGATTCTCCTTATGGGCACCTGATATGTTTAATATTGTGGCGAGCTCAGACAAGGTGGAGACGGAGGTGTCGTTTGGTTCCCGTGAGCTAGCCAGGGAGCACAGCCGTTTATTGACATCTGCAGAAGAACACTGCCGCTAGCTAACTGCTCAGCGCGGCAACCGCACAGCAACAACAACAGCAACACACAGGGCGCCCTCTGACCCCGGAAGGACACACCGTCGCAGCTAGAGGGCGTCACCCGTCACTATGGCAACATAAACAAAACATAACTGTACAAACAGAACCCCGAACAGCCCTGACCCGCTACAATATGCTGCTGGGAATATAGCCCAGAAGAAGCGTATAGTATAGCTTTTATTTGGGAAAGAGCCATTTCTCTGTAATAAACTCTCTTTTCCAAAGATGAGTGATTCCTCAATCAGATACAAGGCTCGCAAAATCGCTAGCCCAACGTCCCTGGGCTAGCGATTTTTCCAGTCGGGCTACCAAAATCTATCTCTGCCCTGCCCGTCGGGCTATTGTAGGAAGTAAAATATATGTCAATGCTTTTGCATTCTTTCGGAAATGTAGCTGGCTAATTATGTCATTGGCATCGATGAGCCACTGTCAATATATGACATATTGCAGTACTCTTACCAAAAGCAGTAAGATTTTGATAAAATTATAAAACCATTTGGTGTTTAAGTATTACAGTTTTTCTTGATAAATTTGGTGTAATTCTTATATCACAAACATCATTCTCACCACTCTTAAGGCACTGCTCAAGACAAGCATTTTTTCCAACACAGATTCACTTGTGCAAAAGACACTAAAACAATAAAAACCTTTTCGCACATATGTAAAAACATGGAAAGTCAGTCACTGAGTTCAACTTGGTGATCAACAAATAAAAACCCTTGCATGAGGAAACACAGTAATGCACTGGAAGAGGTTTACACGGATCAGTCGTCCTGTCCACTTGGCAGAAAAACAGCCCCATAGCATGATGTTTCCACCCCCATGCTTCACAGTAGGTATGGTGTTCTTGGGATGCAACTCAGTATTCTTCTTCCTCCAAACACGACGAGTTGAGTTTATACCAAAAAGTTCTACTTTGGTTTCATCTGACCACATGACATTCTCCCAATCCTCTGCTGTATCATCCATGTGCTCTCTGGCAAACTTCAGACGGGCCTGGACATGCACTGGCTTCAGCAGCGGAACACGTCTGGCACTGCGGGATTTGATTCCCTGCCGTTGTAGTGTGTTACTGATGGTGACCTTTGTTACTTTGGTCCCAGCTCTCTGCAGGTCATTCACCAGGTCCCCCCGTGTGGTTCTGGGATCTTTGCCCACCGTTCTCATGATCGTTTTGACCCCACGGGATGAGATCTTGCGTGGAGCCCCAGATCGAGGGAGATTATCAGTGGTCTTGTATGTCTTCCATTTTCTGATGATTGCTCCCACAGTTGATTTTTTCACACCAAGCTGCTTGCCTATTGTAGATTCACTCTTCCCAGTCTGGTGCAGGTCTACAATACTTTTCCTGGTGTCCTTCGAAAGCTCTTTGGTCTTGGCCATGGCGGAGTTTGGAGTCTGACTGTTTGAGGCTGTGGACAGGTGTCTTTTATACAGATGTTGAGTTCAAACAGGTGCCATTCATACAGGTAACGAGTGGGGGACAGAAAAGCTTCTTACAGAAGACGTTACAGGTCTGTGAGAGCCAGAGATTTTCCTTGTTTGAGGTGACCAAATACTTATTTTCCACCCTAATTTACAGATAAATTCTTTACAAATCCTACCATGTGAATTCATGGATTTTTTTTTCACATTCTGTCTCTCACAGTTGAAGTGTACCTCTGGTGCAAATTACTGACCTCTGTCATCATTTTAAGTGGGGGAACTTGCACAATCGGTGGCTGACTAAATACTTTTTTGCCCATATATATATATATATATATATATATGTCACAGAATTTAAGGCCTTTATAATCACAGAGCATACAGAGAAAAGTACTAAACTGAATCAATTTCAGCTTTTGTTTCTCGTGATGTATATTGTATTAATAATTAAATTTCATTATCTGTGTCTTTACCACACAGGTGTAGATACTGTAGGTTCAGTGAATGCTTAAATTGCACTGATTAGAATATACTGGACATTCAAAGCTAAGATTCAGCGCACTGTGTTAGAGGCTGGGATTTGACTTCATCACATATACAACCTTTGATCATCGTTTATGTCCAGTTGAGAATGAATCTGTGCACTCACATATTAAATGAACTGAAACCAGTAGTGTGATCTCCAGTCTTGATATAAGGAATGAGAGAACTGATAGCTGTTATTTTAATGAGCCTGCCTCAGTTGTTTTAACTCCAAGTACCACAGAGTAATGTGGTAACATCTGGACTGACGAGTTTACTGTCAGCATTTTAATCGCTAGTTTAAAGGCTATAGGTTGCAGCCATTGCTCTAACACTGTATGGCCTCAGTGCTGGTTCTAATAGTCTGAGCTGCTTCCAGCTTTATGTGTGAAGAGCACAGCAGCTTACAAAACACGTAGCTAGCTCATACAGCTGCGACATAAAATTTTCATAAACTAAGATCACCTTAAAATAACGGGGCTACGTGCGGTGATGCTAGCGTTAGCCATGTTAGCACGTTACCTTCAACAGGTGGTCAGACTGTGAAAACAGGCACTCAGTCAGAGGTTGCGCTCTCCGTTTCGCTGCAGGGTCTAGTAGTGATGGGTCGTTCGCGAACGAAATGGCTCTTAGAGCCGGCTCTTTGACGTGAACGACGCGAGCCGGCTCCTTATCGCGAGCCGTCACGTGGGTTTTTTTTTCCTTTCTTTCTCTCAGCCTCTCTCTCGCACTTTTTTTCCGCTTCACTCTGCACGCGAGCCTTGTGCTTTACGCTGGGCAGAGGGGGGAGGGGCGGTAGTTACACTCAGTAGCACAGGAACAGAGCCAGAGAGAGAGAAAGAGAGGCAGGGACAACAACATTAGAAAGGTATAGTAATCATCCACAACTATTTTCGGTTGCAGATGATAAAGGATTGAGAAAGTTTATTCATGCAGGTCCATATGACAGAGAATATGCATGTTCTTTTTGTTTTCATATTATAATTTATATTTAATTGTGTTGTGGTTTGCAGTGTTTTGTGTTCTTTTCACTTTAAATTTGTGAAAGGAAAAAGCTGAAAATTTAAATAGTTAAAACTTGAAATGTGAATAGTTGATTTTTGTATTATATGATTTATTTATTACATTTTATGTGGAGTGAATAAATAAAAGTATATTTACGGTGGCCCCTAGAGACAAAGCACATACAAACTTCAAATCACGTACGAACTCTGAAGCATGTACAAACTCCAAAACACGTAAAAACACGTACAAACTCCAAAACACGTAAAAACTCCAAAACACGTAAAAACACGTACAAACTCCGAAGCACGTAAAAACTCAGAAGCACATAAAAACTCAAAACACGTACAAAAGACAACAGAAGTGCTCCAGGATGCTGGGCGCAGCGTTGAGCCTTTGTTATCTTGTGGCTACACAAGCCAGCAAGTACCAACGACCGGATTTGGTGTGTGGTAGTAACAGGTAAATGAACTTTTTTTTAAATTATTTGAATATATATATGAGTGCCTGTGTATAAATACACAAACAATACACACATGCTTTCAATTGTGTAATTTAAGTGATCTAGTAGCTTTGCTTTGGAAGTTCAGTTCATGCTAGAAATGTGTTTTGGAGTTTGTACGTGTTTTGTCTCTAGGGGCCACCGCATATATTTATATATAAACATATATAAATAAAACCACTTGTTTTTACGTTAGTAATTCCTTTTGTGCATAATTTTATATTATTGTTAATAATAAATTAATTAAAGCAACAAAACAACCTGAAGAGCCGGTTCGGAGCCGAAAGAGCCGGCTCTTTTTAGTGAGCCGAACCGAAAGAGCCGGATTCTCTAAAAAGAGCCGGAAATCCCATCACTAGGGTCTAGTGATGGGACGTTCTGTATCGAGGCTTCGGAGCGTGTGTCGAGTAATGGAGGGGGCGTTTCCGCGAAGCGCGTATCGAGGCTTGCTTCATTTATGGGAGGAGCTGAAAATGATGACGTCCGAAGCCTCGCTGCCCGGCTGTACCACGTGACTGGTTCATGAAGTGGTTCGAACTTTGCCGCGAGATATGACAGCGATATAAACCCCTCAGACTTCATTCAAAAATGTGGGTGTTTGATGGACAGTTGCGGTTAGTGAGAGTTTGGAGACCGTATGGAGGTTTATGAGAGTGAGGAAAGTCAGGAGAGAATGGAGCCAGCTAAGAAGAGGAGGATGTCCTCCCCTGTGTGGGAACATTTTGATCTTATTCCTCCCAACAAGGTATGTATTTTCATGATACTGATGGTGCAATACAATTTATGTTGAGCTGTCTTGACTTTTGTACAAGGTGAAGTGTTTGCTATGTGCCAGGGAGCTGGGATATAACAGCAACACCTCATCCATGCTTAGGCACTACAGAGCTTTGCATGAGAATAAGGGGGACACCGATCGTGGAGCAAGACCAGGTGAGCCATCAAATGCAATGATAATATAGGATGCAGTAATGTTACTAAATGATATAACAATATTATACAACTGTTATAAGTTACGTGTGTGATATTTATATTTGTGCTTTATCTTTATTGTCTTTCCTCAGGAGAACAATCTCAAATAGATGAAGACCTGGTCAGCATGGTGATTGAGGACTCCCAGCCATTTAGCATTGTGGAGGACAAAGGATTCAAAAGATTTGTTAAATCATTAAATCCTAGCTATGTTCTCCCCACTAAAAAAGGTCATAAAAGCAGTGAAAATTTAGTTTTTACAGAATAAAATGTGAACAGGCAGGACTGAGGCTCAGTGTGTAGCTGTCCATACCTCAACGTTACAAAAGCACAACCACTGTCCACACCCCAACCACACCTCACCTCACAGTAAATGATCATTTCCATTTCAAGCATTTCCAAATAATCATTTCCCATACTGCCACTATAAATATACACAGTATACTGCCATCACTACAATATACATGTTTTACACACTCCTTTTGTTGTTGACATTTACAGGCTGTGTGCAAAATGCCACACTCTTCAAATTCATGCCAGCTATTATTTTTACGTCCAGTAGGTGTCCTGCTAGAGCAAATGAAGCTTCATGAAGCTTCGCGTTGGGGTGAACCAATTGGATGAAAAGCTTCAGTGCTTCATGGGGCTTCATCTGTCCATCACTAGCAGGGTCCCTTCATTCTTCACATATCCGCGTGTGTTGTGTTGGGCTCTTGAATAAAACTCCCCGCTCAAGCGATAACGTGGAGCAACAACCATCTTTTATTTTAGCTTACTCTCGTCTGATTACATGCCATCATTTCCTGACTAAAGGGTAAGTACTGCCGCCTAGTGGCGCATGATGTACATCAATATAGATTACACCACAGCGTGGAGCCGAGTGTAAATCCTGAGGCTGAACGGCCTTTGTACAAGCACACACGCTTCTTAGCAGGGCGAAGCTATGAGCTAGAAAAATCCAGGCAGACAGCCTGTATCTGTCCAACCAATCAGAGAGCTCCTTACTTTCCTCGATGTGGCTAATTTGAATAGCCGCAAGGAAATTGTTAATCGAAGAGCTAATCCAGCAGCTAATCCCTGAGCGAACAGGAAAGGGAAATGGATTTTTGAAATGCAGTTTATTAAATTGGAATTCAAAAATGAATTTACAAATGCAGAATTTATTCTACAATTCATTATTTAAGCACAGACTTCTTTATTTCGATGCGCATGGCTCTTGTGGTCCTCCATATTTCACATGTACCAAAATACTTCAATACTTCAACTCCCTGATGAATGAAAAACAGATTCACCACCTTTTAAAGTCATCAAAGTGTTTAGTTTTTTTCTCAAAACCTTACTGCCTTTGGAAAAAGTCTTAAAAATGTAGGCTGAATGGGAAGTGAACATTTTTCAGGCATAAAAATGAAATGTGAAGGATTTTTAACTAAATGAAATTTGAGAAAAGCAAAATAAAACCACCATAAAAGACAAAGAAAATAGATACAGTCTGTGAACATAGAACCAACTAAGGTATAGTCCAGTAAAGTCACAGTACAAACATTCAGCACCCACTTTATTAGGTATTAGGCACAGTAATCCAGATATCTAATCAGCCTTTCACATCAGCAGCAACTCAGTGCATTTCAGCATGTAGACATGGTCAGGACAGGCTGCTGAAGTTCAACCCAAGCATCAGAATAAGGATGAAAGATGATCGAATGTGGCATGGTTGTTGATGTCAGATGGGCTGGTGTGGGTATTTCAGACATTGTTGATGTACTGGGATTTTCCTCCACAACCATCTCCAGGGTTTACATGGAATTATCTAAAATGAGAAAACATTCAGTGACCAGCAATTCTTAGGGTGAAAATACCTTGTTGATGTCAGAAGAGAATGGGCAGATTACTTTGAGCTGATAGAAAGGGAGAAGTAACTTACATAACCACTCATTACAAACAAGTTATGCAGAAGAGCATCTCAGAAAGCGCAACAGCAACAGAAGACTGTGCTAGGTGCAACACCTGTCAGCTAAGAACGGGAAACTGAGGCTACATTTTGCACTGATTCCCCAAAATTAGACAATAAAAGATTGAAAAACACTGAACTCCAGTGGCCTCCACAGTCATCAGATCTTAGTCCAGTAAAACAGCTTAGAGGAAGGAGAAATTTGGATGAGCAGCTGACAAATCTTCTGCAGCTGTGCAATGCTATCATCTAAACATGGAGCAAAATTTCTAAGCACATTGATGAATCTATGTCACAAAGACTTGAAGTATTTCTGAAGGCAAATGACGCTCCACCTTGAGGCTTGCAAGGTGTAACTAATAAAGTAGCAAGTGAGTATATGTATAGTATATGCTTGTGTGTAATTAACAGCGCCATGACATCAACCTGTGACACAAGAGTATGTATTTCTATTTTTTTCCAATTAACCTTTTCTGAGAACATATGTTTATATTAGCTTTCAGCTGAAGATGAGGTTCCTGTAGGTCTGTCACTGTCAGTGAAAAAAGTAAAATGTTTGAAGTAAGTAATTTGAAGTAATTTGAAAATACTCTCCAACAATGCTGCAGAGTGTTAAGGAAAGTGAGAGACACAATAGCAGTGTACAGTGTAGACAGAGACCAAATAGAAAGGCTAATGTGAGTGGGGAAATGTGTTAATTAAGAGTTAGTGAAAATGAAGTTCCTGATGTGAGAACTGCACCAAAGCGATGGAGAAAAACTGTAATTAGTAAAAATCTGTACACAGTACCTTAAAAATCATTGTATTTAACCCATGGACACATTACTGGCATCATTGACATTCAGCCACAAGGATGACATTCTTGATTTGCTTCATATACAGTATTTAACGTAAACATAAGACAAACAAGAATAAAGCTCTTCTGTAAGACTTCAAAGACCTTTGCAGTGGTGTGGAATGAGGTCATGATCCCCACGTGGTCAGCAGAGTCAATTCAAACAGCAGAGTTCAAGAAGGTCATTAAAGAGACAGCAACATGGTTACACTGTGCACATTTGCATGGGTGTGGCTACTGTGAAGGAGGTTGTGGCATCTGAATTGTGTTCCATCCCTTCCTCCTTCTGCACATGAGCAAATGTATACGTGCATACATGTATTGCATGTGGAGCAGGCGAAAAGAGGTAGTGATCAGGGAGTGGTAAAGGGAATATATCTCTCAAATGTGTCTGTCATCTTTTGGTCCACATCCGGAATAAATCTAGAAAGGGGACGCAACACTTTCAAAGGAGGCCTCTCCTCAATATGCACACAGAATTGCCAAATACTCTCCCAAGTCTTTGATTAGGAAAGCAGCTCAGGGCCACAACTTAACGCTATAAAGTGGATTCCTCTCTATCATCTGCACTCATCTCAGTGGAGTAAATAGCTTCCTATGGGAATTCATTAGATTGCTTTCACTTTCACCAGAAAAAAAAGCATCCCCCCTTTCAGATCACATTAAGTGTAGAGAGAAGACGACTCTTCTGTTTTACTGATATCCAACCTCTTTGAATCTTTTCTGTTTCTGAGCCATTTAGATGCACCCAAGGTTTATCCGGTCTTCCCTTGGCTGCCCTTCTCTATCCATTTTACTGTTGTATTTGGCACTATTATTCTTCACTGCCAACTCAGGGACAGCCGCTCACCATGACACCAGCTTTGGTGAGGCTGATGCCACACTCCACTATCAATAGCTTCTCTGTGCTTCTTGAGGAAGGGCTCTCTTTCTCCCTCTCTCTTTGAAGGGAGCTCTAACACAAGTCCAAGACACTCCTTTTTCATCAGCAGCTGCAATCTGGTTGTTAGCAGTACAAGCATACTGCTTGCTGCTGTTGTTTATGTTGTTGGAAAGCTCTGTCTGCTTTTCAAAAAGTGCATTTTTAAATGGCATGCGTGGATGTGTTTGCGTTTAGATTTTGCTAGTTTTGCACTGTCCGAAGCAAAAGAACCCAAAGAAAACAAATGGCATGGAGTTAGGGTTGATAATGCTGGTACAGCATTATCAGAGAAATATTAATGGTTTCATATATCAGTTATACTGAATATTGTATTATAAAATAAATGGAGGCAAACACTCTCTTAGTCACCATCACTCTAACCTTTCACTGATACTGCTTATCTCACTAAAAATGCTTTAACAAAACTCTCAGCTTGTGCTCCTGCTGCCGACTGAAGAATGAATTATAAAAAGTAATGAATGACTACAAACAATAACACTTTTCATGCCCCTTTGCTGTTGTTCTCTTCTTTATCTGCACTGAGATACCTCTACTCCCTCCCCCGCAAGAGTTACTCATACTTTAGCTGCTGTGTTGCTGTCACCTGAGACCCTGTGGTTCTTAGCAAGTTTGTCTCTCTCTTGATCTCTGTTGGACCCGTTCTATTCATTATTCAGCACACAGACCACCCTCTGAATTAAAGATGCAAGGGTTCAACCGCTCAATTTTTTTTACATGACAAAATGTCCTTACAGGCATAGAGAACACACTTCTAAATTAAGCTCTGACTCTGTGAGTGTGAGGGAGTGAATGCAAATGTGTGTGTGTGCATGTGTGTGTATGTGTGTATTAACATTATGTATACAGTAAATCCGTGCATGTGTGTGTTGGCGTGTCTGGCAGGCTCACTCCCAATCAGCATGTATTTTGGTGAAGCCCTGATGGACCAGCTAGTCCTTTGTTCCTTGTTGTTCACCCTTTGATGATCCAGTGCAGTGCCTGAGCTTTAGGGAGGGCCCCCATCTTCTTCCGCAGACTGATGGAGTCTTTCAGGGACATATCTCTCGACTGTTCTACACACACACAAAAAGCACTGGTGCAGAGCAATCTGCATGTATCTGAATGCCAGCAGAATCAATTAGTCGGATATGCTGTGAGATTATATTGACAAAGACACGTTCACAACTTTCTCCCATATTCTCCGCTTTGAAGTGAAGCTCGGTTGTTTGACGGGCAAATAGCAGCTGACGTGGATGTCTACAGGGGGATGGCTGTTTTTAGGTTTTGCTGCCAGAGGATCTCTCCACATTTCTGCTTCTTGGTTTGTGGTTTGAGACCTTCTGCTCACATAGATGGTAGCAAAAACACGTACTTAAAATTTCTTCTGTTCTTTCCACTCAATGCAGAGGACCAGTTTTTGCACACACACAGACACACAAATAAACTAAATGAAACACTTCATTCATCAGCGTACTATTGTGAAGGCAAATAAAGATCCATAATGTCTTCTCTGATTTGAGTGGCTCTAATGTAGTGATTTGCACATTTGCCTAACAAGCAAAAGATCTGGTTTGGTTCTAGACACAGATCCCTTGGGAGGAGTGTGGACAGTGATAGATTTACTGATGGTTAGAAGAAGTGTGCTAATAATGGCAGGGAAAGAACGAACGGATGAAAAATAACATATCTATTGTAAAGTCTTTCAGCACTTCTTCACTCTATATTTGAACTACATTTAAACGTTTAACAAAATTGGTATGAGGAAACATGTTTAATATAACAGGTAATATCAATATTGGAGCAGTCCCAAAACAATCAGATTAAATTTAGGCAAAGAAAGTTACAGTGACAATGTGGCTGCATAATTTTCTTTAGATAACATTTGTGTTGGTAGCTATAGTAAAAAGTGAGCAAAACTCACTGACTATACTGCCCCGCTGATGCTGTTTTCATTTTGACCGTTCTTCTTCCTCCTGTCGGACCCTTAGTGAAACCACAATGCTGCAGTATATGATAACCAGGCTTTCTGTAATGGGTCATTTTATCCGATTGCTGTCCCAGTGTGCAGAACTTGGAAACTTTAGGTTGAGGAAACTAGAAGGTTTCAAGCAAACATCAGAGAAAACTTCTATATTATTATTATTATTATTATTATTATTATTATTATTATTATTATGACAATAACAATATAGTTGGAAGACGAAAGTTTTTCTGGACATTTTTAAGAAAAAGGGGGTGGGGGGTTCTGTGTTATGTGAATCTCTATCGTCGCTCGTGATTTAACAAAAAAGAGGCGTGGATGTGTTTGTGCGTGGGGTGAGAGAGAAAGAGAGAGAGGGAGTGAGAGAGAGAGCGGCGTCTGTGTCCTATAACAGCTGGTGTCGGGGCGTAATGACCTTTTGTCTCCAGCCGGTCAGGTACGGAGGGAGGGGGGGCGGAGATACTGAAGGAGCAGTTTCATAGCGGACTGGTCCCGGCATCCCGGAGACCAAATGGCCGTGAACCGACAGAGAGGAAGAGTGTGATCTAGGTTTTTCTTTTCTCCCAGTACTAACAGCAGTAAGAGCTGTCTCCATGCTCACATAGGTTAGAAGGGGCAGGAAGCGCTCTTCATCTCTCACGCTCAGTAGCCTACATTTTATCCGTCTGGCAGAAGAATGAGAGAGTCCTGTTGACACCACGGAGAGATACACGCTGAGACCGACTATGGCTGTGGACGGTAAGAGCGCCTACTATTCCCTTTACTAGAGCATCTTACCCATATCCACAGTGGGTATTCATACGGGGCATGAGCTGGTCTCTAACTGTGACTTTATAAGCTACTTTGGGGTTTTCTTTGACACCATATCACATTTGCACCACATCTATTGTTTTTTATAGAACATTTATGATGCTATTTTTGGTAAAGGGAAATAAAAATGCCTTTAAGTAGCAGGAAATGTTTCTATGGAGATTATTTTATATATGTTTTCTTTATTGTGGAATAGCCTCTAGATTTCAACTATCCTCAGGAAAAATAAATGAATAAGTAAATCTGCAAAGTTGTTTCTGACAGGATTTCAGGTAAGAACTTTTCAAAATAAATGTGGATTTAGTCTTCTCTGTCATGTTAAATTTACCTTTGAGAAAAAAGACTTTTAAACTTGCATGTAGTCAAAAATACCCAGCTGTAACGTCCAGTTAAGTAGCCAAAGTCTTTGTTTTACAGGAAAGAAGACTGTATTGGAGGTTCAGTGTTACCCATGGTTTCTTTGTACTTGATTGTATTTGTCCAGCGTCTGGCTCACCTGAATACATTACCAGCTGAAGAATAACAATGATGCTGTATTCTTTGTTATTCATGCTTTTGTTTTGCTGTTACACAAGTATGAAATATGACTTCATCAGTCATGTAAGCACAATAACCCACCCCCATCCTTTCAAAGCACCACCAACCCCACCCCTCACAAAACAGAATTTGTTGCTTTTAGATCTGGATTGAAAGGATGGCATACACTACAAAGAATGGCAATCCATAGCTCTCTCTTTTCTTTTAAATCTGCTGATTGATCTGATGACTGTTCTTCATTCATTAATTACTGTTTGTTTTATGAAAAGCTAGAAAAGAAACTGATAGTAAACTACAAAAGCCGTTTAGCAGCTTTGTTTTGCTTGGAAACATGACTGAAATTTAGATTTTGCGTATCAAAGTGATGTCTTTAAAAACCAAAATTCCCCTGAAAACATGTTGAAATAAATCCTACCCATTTTTTCCTTTTGTTTTTGTTATGAGGTCACATTTTACGCAGCCTCAGCTCAAAACAAATTTCTCTTTGCAGAGCTCTGATTGTCTTCCCCCCCCCCCCCCCCCCCCCACCCAGCCCACTTACCCTAGCTTCAGGGGACCAAACGAATTAGACATTAATATACTGTGCAAAAAAAGCTCTTCGGTGTTTTTTTGAATTGTTTGTACCCTTGTTTTTTGTCCTGCCACTTTCTCTTTCCCGCGCTTGGGTGGTTGGTGTTAGCTCCCGGCTAACTAACTTAAGTGAAGCCTAATCAGAGCCTCTCTTTGCTCAAGGGCAATAATGTGTGTGAGAGCGTTGGTGTAGTGCCAAGTGGGGTTTCCATCTGTCCTCTGTCTACTGAAGCAGGTTAGCTCTTCATTAGCATGATTGCAAGGTGGAGGCTCAGTCAGATATGCATACGTGCATACTGACACATTGGACAATCCATAATTAATCCATAGTTTACTTAAGCATCATTAATTTACTCAGAGCCTTGGGCGCTGATGCCACCCTGACACTGCTGTGCCACTTAAACTTTAATGAATATGGGTCCAAAAAGACAGTATCACTGCTTGAAGACATGCATGGGGATGACTATACAGCTAGGAAACGATATCAGACTTACTAACATCTGCAATAAGTTATAGGGCACGGATACTTATTTAAGAAGATTTTGTCTCTTATTTAAAACTTTTAGAAAGAAAGTTTAAGAGTCTATTTGAGGAATTTAGATAATTGTTAACCGAGTTTACATCCAATTTGTGAACTGTGATTACTTTCAGTTGGGTACGTACAGAACCAAAGCGACACTGACTGATAATGCATTGCATTGATTTTCATATGCCAGGAGACTTTAGTGTTATTGTGAGGTAGGCTCTCGGCAACCGGCCTGTGACACTATCATTTACAAGAGCTGATCTGCATTTTAAATGGTATAATAGACATTTTGCCTCATCTTCATGTAAATTGCTGAGGGAATTACATTTTTCTCCTTGCTGCCTGCTGCACAGCAAGTCAAGCTATATAATTATATTCCCCTCTACGTTAGGCAATTCCGATTGGATGAAATTCATCAGATGTTTGCTTAAATCATCCAGGACATCTGGCTCTGTTGTCATATCTGAGATAAGCAGCCATACAAATGATCCAAGTGGGCCACTGTGCCGTCCAGTGCTCATTGTTTAGGATGAGCAGGATTTTTTTTTCTCCAGAGGAGAGGACAGCAGGCTTCATCCCATGTTCACATTAGCGATAGACATGGGGGCAACCCAGTGTGTGTCCTCCAAAAGGCAAGCCTGGCCAAGCCCAGCAGCAGCATATCCAAAGATTTTGGGCCAGGATAGAGCATTCCAGCATGGTTTCCATCCATCCATAATACAGCGAGACATAAGCACACACACTCAGACATACAAAAAAAAAAAAGCCAAAAGCCATGCCCACACCACCAACCTGACAGGCCCACACAGAGACAAGCGCACAGCTGGATCTGAATCTATAAACAACACATTTATTTGTGTCTCTCTCTGGGCATGTTGGTAGAAAGCCTGCCAAAGAATGGTAAATGGCCTGTATTTATATAGCGCTTTACTAGTCCCTAAGTACCCCAAAGCGCTTTACATATCCAGTCATCCACCCATTCACACACACATTCACACACTGGTGATGGCAAGCTACTTTGTAGCCACAGCCACCCTGGGGCGCACTGACAGAGGCGAGGCTGCCGGACACTGGCGCCACCGGGCCCTCTGACCACCACCAGTAGGCAACGGGTGAAGTGTCTTGCCCAAGGACACAACGACCGAGACTGTCCAAGCCGGGGCTCGAACCGGCAACCTTCCGATTACAAGGCGAACGCCCAACTCTTGAGCCACCAGCTGTTATAGGACAAAGAAGGGTCGATAGTGGCTGTTTGCCATGGTTCATGATGGACACCTACTGTAGGATGGGGGCTTAAACATGAGGAATGTTTGTACTGTAATTTTCTTCTAAAAGACAGACATGCTGCAGCATTATTTTCTTTTAATTACTCTGAAAATGTAGTTCTACCATAAAATAATTCATAAAAATGAACAACTATGGCCTAGTTACACGCTCCTTGAATAATCTATTGTGTTGTCCTTCCTCCAAATGATGGTTAACCCTTTCTTCAAAAGCCCCAAAGCACAAATAAGTAGCGTTTCTTCAGATCAGGTCACACCATTGTGTGCTCATTTGGTTTTAAATGAACTGCCCCTTTCCACTGAGAAGCCAAATATGCACACATGCTTTGGTCAATGCATCCATTTGTGTTTGTATGTGTGAACATGTTGATGAAGCATAAGGGAAGCTAACACCCCTCTGAGTGAGGCGCTGTGGCAGGAGGAGTGTTAGCTGTAAACAGACAAACTTTGTTGTTTTCCTGGTGTGTGCTATATCGCCTGCTAGAGAGTGCATCCATTTGGTGCTGGAGCCAAATGTGTTTGGGGCCTCTGTAGTTGGGTAATATGGTAATGGTGTGCTAACCCTCTCAGCTACAGTGGCATGGAGGGGTTATACAGCAATTTCATGTGTTTATGCTTGTCAGGGAGCGTGCAAGCTGTTAACCTCTTTGCCGTGTCCATCATCATCCCGTGCTTCCTCACAGCAGGAGGGTGTGCCACTCAATATAATGCATGGAGAATCCTCTTTAACACACGCATGCACACACACTCATGCACTCCAGTCATCCATCATCAGCTCTCTGATCCACTGCTGCCCTGCAGCTGCACCTGGTATGAGCATGTGCATTTTAGACTCGCAGAGAGAGGAATAAAGGCTAAATTGACAGAGGGATAGAGGAAACAGGGGGGATGTGTTTGTGCAATCTTGTACAGTAACTGGAATTCCAAGACCACATTAACAAGAGCCCTGAGAAGTTTCCATAAGGTGTTTTATCAGCTGAAGGATATATTATTGTTATTAGTTTCTTCATAGCTTTGGCTACCATTTTTTTCAAGTGATGATATTCTTGTAGCTCACTCAAGAGAATACTGAAATGATTATGTCTGTACATAGTAATGTATGTTTATAATAGAAAGGTTGGGCCATAATTTTGTAGTTTGTCCTTTTCCCACCTTTTTCATATATTGTAGCTAAATCGACTGGATAATATGAAGGAAATGATTATCTCATGAAACATTTGAAATGTTATTTTAAAAGAAAAGTATGATATATGATATGACATCATCATGCTATATGAGAAAAATGAGAAAGTGACCTTTTCATGAGAAAATATTGATATGAGAGTACCAATGAAGCATTTATTATTAGAAAAATATGAGATGTGTATTCAGTCTTAATTTTATTTATTTTTGTCTATAAAGGAAACCTGTAATATCTTTGCATTACTTAAATTTTAACTTTGTTTTTTAAACCAATTCAGCTGCTGATAATTTGATTAGAGATTGTAGTATGTTATTCGAGAAGCCTCAAGTGTCATCCACTATTACGCTCTCCAAAATAATGAGATATTTTTGTACAAAATAATTTTAATTCCTCAATAAGCTTCTTACCTCCTTTTTATATGTTCTTGTTCATAATGATATTTCTGCCTTTCTGGGTCTCATCACTGGTGAGAATAACTTTTGGGCAAAACCACAGACTTTGGTTTTGACTTACTCAGGTAGACTGTGGTGTTTAAATGATGCTCAGTTGGTACTAAGGGGCCCAAAGATTGCCAAGAAAATATTAAATATCCCCCACTCATTACACCAATGATACAAGGCAGGATGGAATCATCTTTTCATGGTGTATGCACAAAATTTTGACCCTGCCATCCAAATATTGTAGCAGTAATCAAGACTCATCAGACCAGGAAACGTTTTTTATTTCAATTTTCTGTTCTCCAATTGTAGTGAGCCTGTGTGAACTGTACTTTCCTGTTCTTAGCTGACAAACAAGGCATCCAGTATGGTCTTCTGCTGGAATCTGCTGCAGTCTGTTCATTCTCCTTTCTGACACTGATTTGGCCTTTTCACTCAAAGAACTGCTGCTCACTAAATATATTTTCCCTTTTATGGACTTTTCTTTGTAAGCTTTAAAGATGTCTACACAGGAAAATCACAGTATATCAGCAGTTTCTGAAGCACTTACTAAAAACCTTGATACTGAAAACATGTTTCTTTCCCATTCATTTGAAACTATGCCTAAATGCATTGAGTTGCAGCCACATGATTGTTGATGAGATATTTGTGTTAAAGAGCAGTTGAAGAAGTATACCCAATAAAGTATTAGGCGAGCTCTTGTACTTGTTACGTTAGTAAAGTTTTAGGTAAGTGAACTTCTCTTGGCTTACTGTTTTATAAAAAAAATGTTCAAAGCCCTAAGCCGAGCCAGGGATATATATATGTATTATCATTCAGATGATTTCCCAACATGGCTGCAGGTTGGTAAGACTTCCTTCAAGATGAACTCTGGTAAAACTAGAGAAACATGACTTAAGTTGCACAACTCACTTGGTAATTCGGGGTGAAGCCAGTCGTATTAGTAACACAATATGAAGTTTAGATCAAACTCAGGTATCCATTAGAGCAGGGGTGTCAAACTCAAATACACAGTGGGCCAAAATTCAAAACTGGAACAAAGTCGTGGGCTAACGTTAATATTTATTGAAATATATTTATTCCTCCAGATATAAGAATGAATCTTTTCTTATGGACTCAAACAGGTTTTGCTGAAAAACTGAATATGGAACAAGCAAAGCTTAATACTAAACAATATATATATATTAGCTGTATAACACCAGTAGACAAGCTCTGATAGTAATTTGGTATGGCTTCGCGGGCCAAATGTAATTAGGCTGCGGGCCAAATTTGGCCCGCGGGCCAGAGTTTGACACCTATGCATTAGAGTGTTGCTGTTGGTGGAAAACATTTTCTGAGATAATGATGTAACGGGTTTTTTTGTGGCTCCGTGAGACCAACCGCCAACTGCTTTAACCTCTGACCCGATGTGTAGGACTTAGATGGACTCAGTACGGTTCAGCGGATAAACATTTCTGCTTTAATCCTGCAGGCCTTTCGCAGATTGATGAATGAGTAAAAGAGGAGAAGCCTGTTTCGGGGTAAATAAGTCGCGGATTAACAAGAGCACAGTGCGGTGGATTTCTGAAAGATTCTGTTCTGAGGCGTCACACCTCAACTGTTTTCATTGAGTCTGCCCTGTGCCCTCATTGATACCAATGCCATGCCTGTAATACTCTGCCAGATGACAAGGCCTCACCTTTCCCAAATTCTTGTCCTGGCTCCAACTTTTCTCCCGCCTCTCCCCCCTCACTGCTTCCTTTCTCTATCCTCTTGCTGAATTAAAGTGCGCACAGGCCCATATCCAATTTCTGTATTTTAATTAGCCTTCTGCACACAGAGAAGGATCAAGGGAGAGGAACTGAAAGGGTGTAGGGACAGAAGAAAAAGAGAGATGTAATTTTTCTGAAGGATTGCACTAATTAGCTTTAATTTCATACAGTGGTTGTATCCCCCATGCATCACTCTGTTGTTACTTACAGACTTAACTCACTGTATTTTCCCTCACTCGCATACTTGATCAATTTAATTACTGAATTTTGGCTGTTGTGATAAAGCATCTGTGTAGTTTTATTTTTGACCATTATTGCGGTAGTTCAGTTGTAATGACTCGCATTATTGTTTATTTCTGCTCTCCATCATTACCATCGGTCCCGAGAAAATGAGATGGCAGCAAACGGGAGGCCATGTTCCACTAATATCTTTGTGTCCTCAGCCTCATCCTTGGCCAGATGTCTTTCAGTCTGCAGTTTCAAGGAGAGCAGTCAACCCCTTTCCCTCAGTCGCTAACTCTCCCATTAGAGTCTGCTAAACAAACAGCCTAATTAAGTGTGGCCTTGTGTGATAGGGTATGCTTGGAGCTTTTTACTCTTTTTTTAATAGGTTGGCCTGCTCCTCCTACCAAATGCTGGGGGTCAGTGAAGCTTGTGGAGCAGATTGCCCATTACACCAAATGGCTAATGGCTCCAGCTACACCCTAACAATGCATACCTCCTTGCATAGTCAGGAGCACAAGTCACATCCATTCATCCACTCGAAAAACAATTACATTACTCCTAATAATAACCTAGGAGCGTGTGGCAGGGTCCGTCTGCATGTGAGATGTGTCTTCTACATCGGTTTACGTGTATATATTAAGCCACTGAAGTGTGCTTGCGTGACTTTGAAATTGAACAAGTTTAAATCTCGTTCCTCCCGCACCTCTTCCAAAAATAGAAATCAATTTTGTGTTCCGTCTTCCCCTCTTATCAGTCACTTAGCTGTTCCCTCGCTTTCTCTGCTCCAGCCTATAAATCACGCTTTTTAATCGCTCTACCTCCATACGGCCCACCTTATGTTGCGCTCCTTTTTCCTTCTGTCCATATTCCACTCTTTCCCTTCCTGCTCTGTTCCCTGATGTGTATGATTACAAAGTTCCTTTGAATATACAGCAACTGGCAGGGTCTATAGCCTCCTCTGGCTGTCACGGTGCTGTTCGAATAGGCCCTCAATTTACCATGTCAATAGGCAGCCAAGTGTCAGCCGAGGTGGAGAGGAAGAGTTGTTTAAATGCAGCTCAACGCACAGTGACTCTCTTTAAGCCAAGCAGTATGCTCTCTAGTTAGCTGCATTTACCCCCACACATTTATACAGTGTTTTATTTCCTAATTTTATATGTTCTCAATATATCTTTCTCAAATGCACTTAATTTCCACTTCCTTTTCATCATCTTTAAAGAGATTTTTGGAAACATTCCTGTCTGGCTCTTCTCTCTTCCCTATGGTACCTCTCTGAAGTTACATTAAAAAGAAGCCCCTCCCCAGCCATGTCAGTTCGACAATTCTTTGCATGTTCATTGAACATGTGACATTTTCACTTCACAAACTTTTTTTTTTTGTATTTCCTTTTTTCACTCCCATGCTTACCAAACCCAAGGGAAGCTCTGGCTGATGAAAAAGCCATATGGCGCTATCGAAAAGTGCCTCAGACCATGGAAAATACACATTACAGTGATTTATAACATGCTCGAAATGCACTGATAAATGTGAGTAGTTTAATATGACATTCAGGTTCCCGTTTGTGTGTACATGTGATCCGATTTTCTGCAATTAAGTCACAAATAAGAACTGACTTTAACGTCCAAGCCCAGGAGATGTCTGGAGGCTGAAAAGAAGAAATTCTGTAATTTTAGCTTGAATGTAACCCACTTTTCCTCATGTGGCCCTTCTTGACTTCTTAAGTGATTCATTCTCAAAAAGAGATTGGGGCTATTATGTCAAAGGCAATCTCTCATACGGCACATAAAGATCATGTGTTGAAAAAAAATGTTTCTATCTGCGCTTGATTTTGAAACAAAATCTTCTTAGATTCTTACCTGTCTTATATTATTTCCACTTCTAGCCCTGGTTCTCTATTAATTTGTGGTCGTTTTGATCCTTTACTTTGATCGCTGACATCACATGGTGGAAACACTGGGCTTTAGCGTGGCACTCTTTGTGTACAATACTACGCTTTTAAGTGATTGCACCCTTTTGACCTGATTTAGTTGAATCCACTGAGACATGCGGCTGTTGCAACTTATCCTTAGATTAGGATGGATGTGTCTCGTAAGAGTTATAGATAGAGGCTGCTGAAAGTGATTGCCTAAGTGCTGTATTGGTCATAATGGCTGTTAGAGCAAAAGACAAAAATCCTGTAGCTATATATAAATTTTTTTTAAGCACATAGAACAATCTAAGACTTTTGCAGTTCTTTACAGTTGCTTAAGGGAATAAACAGCAATCAGTTTGTCAGAGTCCAATTATATCTCCCTCAAAACATTTCCTCTCATTCCACTTCATGTGCTTTTGTCCTCCGGTTGTAGTCTTATGCTTTTATAGAATTTTGCTCCAGAAATAGCTGTTATATCAAACTAGGAATGACAGACGTTAAAATGGAACCAGGACCAAACTATTGTCGTGGGAGGCAGCCGAGGTTACGGTGCTGTCAGTCAGAGTTAGTGGGGGCGGGCTCTAAGCTGTCATCCCAGTGTGTCGGTCTCGCCCTACATATCAGGTCACTGGTGCTCTGCAGGCTTTGGATCTCGGTAGAAGCAGACACACACAGAGATGCACATACACTACTTTTAGGGATATAGCTATGTGGGGTATTGTATATACAGTATTTTTTTCTTCCTTCCACTTGTGTGTGCACAGCACGTTTGCACTGATGGGCCGAGTCACCGAGTCTGGAACAATGCTGGAAATAAAAACTGACACAAGTCAGGAATAATTCTTGTAAGAAAGTCCCTGCCTTCAGTGGATTTTCGAAATGGATGACGAGATGAAACAGATCTGACCAACAGATTTGACCAAAAAAAAAAAAAACTGATTTAAATTTCTCTGCAATGACTGAGAGAAGAGAAAAGCACAGCCAGTAAATGTAGGGATATCATGTGAGATGGGTTTGAGGTGCACTAATTTGACAGAAAGTGATGTAATTAAGGTCTGTATAATAAAACTCTTCTCTCCCAGCCTGTCTCATCTAAAGTGAAAATGGTAGACAATCAGCCAGTGCATTAACATCAATAGATGTGATGGCACAGAGATAGGGCTGTGTGTGTATGTCTGGGAGATATAACGCAAAAGAAGCAAAATGGGTCACTCACGCTTGTGCCATTAATGCCCTATTGTTAGTGTGATGTATCTGTGGAACAACTAGTGTTTATTTGTGTGTGTGTGTGTGTGTGTGTGTGTGTGTGTGTGTGTGTGTGTGTGTGTGTGTGTGTGTGTGTGTGTGTGTGTGTGTGTGTGTGTGTGTGCGCATTCGTATAAGTGTCTGGCTGTGACATCTGAGTAGCTGGGTAATAATATGGAAATGGTTCAGTAAAGTACAAGAGAGCGTAGCGCTGGTTTGGCACTGCAGTTTTGGAACGCAATTACTGAAACTACTGAGACTGTAGTTTCAGTAATTGTAACACTTCTGACCAAGAAGCACTGGTGTTGGCGCTTAACAAGCATACACGCACACACGGGGGTGATTAATTGGCTGGTTTCTGAGAGGAGCCCAGAGCAGTTTCTGCTTCTCTATGAAACATCTGGCATCATTAGAAGCCAACATTAGGGAGTTATCAATAGAGAGCTGATAGTGTTTGAAAACCTGTTATTTATGGAGCTTTGTGGTGCATTAGCCACGGAAATGGGCACAAAGACAACTTACCAAGCTCGAAAAAGATATTTGTTTGAGTAAATGCTTTAAAAAAATAGCCTGAAGTGTCTAATTAGTGTAACAACATGTGTTAGTGCACCTCAATTTGACCTCTTACCGGAAGCTTTACTCTTAGTTCTAACCAATGCCCTTTCCCTCTCTCTGGAATTCAACATGTGTCCTTCTCACTTGGATTCACTTCATCTAGGCGGCTCTCCCATTTCTTTTTTTGTCTCTTGTTCCCACCTTTGATGCACTGATTTAATATTTGGGTTTGCTACCTGTCCAATTCAAGCCCAAAAATCTAGATAGGATATCTGTGACTATGAGGCAATCCACTGGCACGATCTATTCAATTCAGTTCTATGTTATTGTGCGTTTGCTTTGCCACTGAGCTGCAGCTAGCGGCAAAGCTAAGGTAGAATGGAGCTAATGACAGACAGAGAGCAGTTTGGAGGCACATCACGAAGCTACAACAATATATTTGAACTCAGCCACAGCCAAGATATCAGTATCAGACTGGACCAGGAAAAAGCTGGATCAGGCAATCCCTACTTTTGTAGACACCATCAAGTCTTAGTCTAGAAAACTTTTTTTTCTTTTTGTTTTTTTGTAATTTTTTTGTAATGCTATTCTTTTTTTCTTTTTTTTTTTCTTTTTAAAGTGCCTGCTCTTATAAACACTAGGCATAATTGCAACCATAGATGGATATACACTCTTAGAGAAAACAGCCATGGTTATAAAAGTGCAAAAATATCTGTGTTAGATTGCAGAGGCAAAGCAGGAGACAAACAGGAGAGACATTTTCTCTCGGTGCCGAGATGGATCAATGAACTCATCACACACTAGGACAGCTGACTGTCAGCACACAATATCCTCAACATATTTCCATTTGTTTTGCAATTTTCGAGTAGGGCCATGCTTTAGCACTATATTTTTGAATAGACGTGAGGGGTAATTTGACCTGCATATGCCTATCCACTCGATGTCATCCTCAGTCATGCTGGTTACCATGATTGTTGCAGATTCACTAAATTACTTTGAACTGAATAATTAAACTGAGCTTGCACTTCAGTAACTCACAGGCGATGTGGGTGTTTTCCATTATCACACTGTATAAATTAGTGTAACTTATAGCTGAAGTGGAATTCAGCTTAAGGGGCACAATGACTTTATTGGATCGAGCTTAAGTTTACATGACACTCATGTAACAAAAATTCTTCAGGACTATTTTTGTTTTAATCTTTTATATTTATAGCTTATAGAAACAAAAAAACAAGTTTCTCACAATATAAATTCTGAGTTTGAATAAATTATTGTTCAAATAGTATAAATACCTTGTGTCTCTTGGTTTAGCTCAGTATGTGTAATCACAGTCATGGGAAGACAGTTGATTTGATGGTGTTGGAATTAAATAATTTTCTAGATGATAATCATGACAGTCAAAAGGAGGGTAAGACACAGAAGATCATTGCTTCGAGAACTCAGGGAAGTTTCACAAGGAGCGGTCTGATGCTGGTGTCAGAACATCAAAGGCCACCATACACTGACATCTTTGGAATAGAGGCAACGGCTTAAGCATTTTTAATGTCAAACTACACCCAAATGAACGACAATATCTTACCTGCGCTAAGGAGTAAAAGAACTCGATTGTTGGTCGCTGGTCCTCTTTACAGATAAAAGTAAATTTTGTGTTACAATTGAAAATCAAAGTCATAGAGAGACACAGAAGTCAAGGGTTTTGATGTAGTGTGTGTACGTGCTGCAATGTGATGGTGTTGCTGCAGGACTACGGTGTTTTATCAAGTCCAGAGAAACATAGCTGTCTGCCTGGAGATTTTAGAGCACTTCATGGTTCCATGTGCTGGCAAGTTTCATGGTGATGCTGACTTCCTTTTCCAGCAGGTGTTAGCGCCTGCCCTCAGTGCCAAAACCAAATTGTTTGTTGATCGTGTGTGGTTGATTGGTTGGCCAACTCGTTTGAACTGAACACCAGTGAGAATTTACTGTATGGGGTATTGTGAAGAGGAAGAGGAGACCAGCACACCTGATCAAACAGATGAGCTTGTCAGAGCTAGATATTTCTAAACAGTCAGTTCTTTATTGACGGAAATATTCAAGTAAAATGAGTTGCTCTATTGGAGGTAAGATGGCGCCGGTGAGGTCGGCTGCCGTCACGACTGCTCCGACCACTTTTTCTTTGTCTTTGTTTTTTAAGTTAGTTTTCAGCGTTTCTAAATCGGCAAAATCACCACCATTGGGTACATTAGGTATGACAGTGACACTCTTGTTTCTATTGGTTTACAATGTACTCACAATTCGAAGTTTTTAACTCCGGATCCGAGCTGGCCGAGTGAGATCTTGAGGGAGAACAAAGGGAAGCGGCGGCGGCCTAGAGGGAAGCGAGCTGGCGTCAGGAACAGGCTGAGAGCTCGTGCACACCGCACACCTCTGCCTAGCATCCTGCTCGCCAACGTCCAGTCACTGGAGAACAAGCTTGACGACCTCAGGGCCAGGGTAAAGTTCCAGAGAGACATTCTGGACTGCAATCTCCTCTGCTTCACCGAGACATGGCTGAACCCAGCGGTGCCGGACCACGCCATCCAGCCGGCCGAGTTCTTCTCGGTTCACCGCATGGACAGGACACGGGACTCGGGGAAGTCAAGGGGAGGCGGCGTGTGTTTAATGGTGAACAACAACTGGTGCAACAGTGCGAACGTTGTTCCTCTCACACGCTCCTGCACACCAAATCTGGAACTACTGTCCATCATGTGTCGTCCTTTTTATCTACCTCGGGAATTTACATCGGTCATTATAAGTGCCGTTTATATTCCATCACAAGCGGACACGGTCACCGCCTTATGCGAGCTGCATGAGGCACTCACACAGCACCAGACACAACACCGGGACGCTGCGCTTATTGTGACGGGGGACTTTAATAGCGCCAACCTCAAACGCGCAGCGCCGAACTTTTGTCAACACATCTCCTGCCCCACCAGAGGTGAAAGGACACTGGACCACTGCTACACTACGGTCAAGGACGGCTACAAGGCACAATCCCGCCCTCCTTTTGGCAAATCTGATCACGCCGCCATCTTCCTCATCCCAAAATACAAACAAAGGCTGAAACAGGAAGTTCCGGTTCAGAGGAAGGTCGCGCGCTGGACGGATCAATCGGTGGCCGTGTTACAGGACGCACTCGATGACGCAGACTGGGGCATGTTCAGAAACAGCTCCGATGATGATGTCAACGTGTTTACGGAAGCGGTTGTGGGATTCATCGGGAAACTAGCGGATGATACCGTGGAGACAAAGACTATCACAACGTTTCCCAACAAGAAGCCGTGGGTGGATAAAACCATCCGCGACGCTCTGAGATCCCACACCGCTGCCTACAACACGGGACTCATGACGGGGGACATGGACCCGTACAAAGCCGCGTCATATAACGTGCGGAGGGCGGTGAAAGAGGCGAAGCAGTGCTACGGGAGGAAACTAGAGTCACAACTCCAACAGAGTGACTCTAGGAGCCTGTGGCGGGGACTAAGGACAATAACGGACTATAAAGCACCAACAACCGGTATGACGAACGCGGCCGTGACTCGGGCAGACGAGCTGAACACTTTCTATGCTCGCTTCGAGGCTGCAGCTAAGGACTCCAACAATGCTAGTGCTAGCAGCGCTAACGGCTGCAGACAGGAAGATACTGCCAGCACCGGAAACGTGCTCGTCATCTCCGAGCATGAAGTAAGGAGAGCCTTCAAGAGAGTGAACACCAGGAAAGCAGCAGGACCAGACGGCATCCCAGGTCGTATCCTAAGAGACTGCGCATACCAGCTAGCTCCTGTGTTCACTGAGATATTCAACATCTCTCTATCTCAGTCGGTGATCCCCACATGCTTCAAAGAGTCCATCATTGTTCCTGTCCCGAAGAAACCCCACCCTGCTTCTCTCAATGACTATCGCCCTGTAGCCCTCACCTCAGTAGTGATGAAGTGCTTTGAACGCCTGGTCAGAGACTTCATCATTTCTTCACTACCAGACACACTGGACCCACTACAGTTTGCTTACCGTCCAAATCGTTCCACAGACGATGCCATCTCTCATCTCCTCCACACATCACTCACTCACTTGAACACTAGAAGGGGGAATTATGTTAAAATGCTCTTCATAGACTACAGCTCTGCATTTAACACCATAATTCCCTCCACACTCACCACCAAGCTGGAGCATCTGGGACTCAGCTCATCTATGTGTCAGTGGATCTCCAACTTCCTAACTGGCAGACCACAGGCAGTAAGGATGGGCGGACATGTCTCAGCCTCCACCACTCTCAGCACTGGAGCCCCCCAGGGGTGTGTTCTGAGCCCCCTGCTGTACTCTTTGTACACATATGACTGTGTGGCCACTACCAGCTCCACCACCATCATCAAGTTTGCTGACGACACCGTCGTGGTGGGCCTGATCTCTGATAACAACGAGACGGCCTACGTGAAGGAGATTAGGAATCTGGAGAACTGGTGCCAGAGGAACAACCTCCTTCTAAACGTCAGTAAGACAAAGGAGCTGATAGTGGACTTCAGCACTAAGCAGGAGAGGAACTACCAGACCCCCGTCATCAACGAGTGCCCAGTGGAGAGAGTGGACAGCTTCAAATACCTCAGAGTTCACATCACGCAGGACCTGTCATGGTCCTGTCACATCAACACCGTGGTGAAAAGGCCCGTCAGCGTCTCTACCACCTCAGACGCTTGAGAGACTTCCAACTGCCCTCCAAGGTGCTCAGGAACTTTTACTCGTGCACCATAGAGAGCATCCTGACGGGAAACATCTTAACCTGGTTCGGGAACAGCACCATGCAGGACAGACGAGCTCTACAGAGGGTTGTGCGGTCAGCTGAGCGCACCATCCGCTCCGAGCTCCCTGACCTGCACTCAATCTACAGCAGGCGGTGCCGGACCAAGGCCAGGAAGATCGTGAAGGACCTCAGCCATCCCAACAACAGACTGTTCTCTCTGTTGAGGTCAGGAAAGCGATTCCGCTCCCTGAAGACCAACACAGAGAGACTGAGGAGGAGCTTCTTCCCGCAGGCGATACGGTCTCTCAATCACACCACCACACAGTACTGACCCACACATACAGTTCTTACACACACTGGACATTCTGGACATTGTTTCACTTCATTACTTAAATCACGCTGCTGTTATTGTGTATATATTTATTTATATTTCTTCATACATTCTTATATAGTTCTATATTGTGTATTTTGTTGTACAGTTATTTTATTTTCAACTTTAATTTATATATTTTATCTTATTCTCCCAGTTAAATTTACCCTTCATTCTAATTTGTGTTGTACAGTTATTTCATTTTTAACCTTAATTTATATTTTATTCCTTCCTAGTTAAATTTACCCTTTTTAATTTTTCATATTTATTTCCTATCTTATTCATAGCCTTTTTTGTTTTCTTTAGGTCACGAGCAGTTGTCCAAGCATTTCACTACATATCGTACTGTGTATGACTGTGTACGTGACAAAAAAAATTTGAATTTGAAATTTGAATTTGGTGATTTCCATTAGTGTGATTGAAGTACTCTGGTAATATTCATATTTACCTTTCTATCTCACTTTTGCATGACGCTAATTTAAAGCCACTGAAGCTATACAGCACAAGGTTTTAATCTGGTTAGTTTGTTTCAATACATGACAACTGTATGCAATAATTCAAATGATGGTGCACAATTTGGTTTGCTTTTGTCAGGATACTATGGGTATATGTTTGAGTTGCCTGGCTGCTGCTCCAGTCCTTCCTGGTTTAAGTAAAAGAGGAAGCTGAGGGCAGAGCTGGTTTAAGTGCAGAGGCCAACAAATGGACTTAACCATCTGGTGACCACACAGGAGAATGGGGTGTCCTCTTGCAATGTGTTTAGCTATTGTGTCTGTGGTTTTTCCCTTTGATGTTTAAAATGGTTTATTCAGTTACTATATAAGTTGCTAAGTATTTTTTGAGTAGAATTTTGTTTTCTTGTTTTCTTTGTTTGACATCTTTTATGGGCCCACTTAGTCCTTAAAATAGTTTGTTTCCATTACTGTAAATTTTTGTAGTAACGTCTTTTTTGGGGTATAATAAAACCCATTTTTTGAAGATTACACCTGTGCCTGTACATTCTTGGCTGATTGGTCCCTTATTTATTAGTTATATGCCATAATCAACAATTTCTTTTTTAAAAAAGAGAGAATATTTCACTTGATATGTTACTTCACTTGAATACAGAATAATTTACTGTTTTGAATGAAATTACAAAAACAGAATACATTTTTCATGATATTCTACCTCTTTGAGATGCACTAGTATGAGCTCAATGTTATAAGTGAAACAAACCAAAGGAAAATGCATCAAAAGAACCGTGCATAGTGCAGGTTGTGTAGGCAGGCAAAGGCACCCTCATCTATGGGGCAGGTGAAATGAAAAGAATACTGAATTCTAGGCAGATGTTGTGCATTACGGCCTGTACTTGGCTTGACACTGAGGCAATTCTGCAACACTAACAACACAGAGCACGACAGCAGAGAATTTGGTTTCTTCTCAAGATATTATTACTATTGTAGCTGTGGATTTCAGCCCATTCAATTACACTGCCTCTCTATGAAATGCAATATAAATATTATCCATGTGCTTCTGTTTCTCAGTTTCAGGGAGGGTGACGGTAAATGAGGATTTTCAGCACAGGCTTGAACCTTGACAGTTTTATTTCCTCCACCAATGCATATGTGATAATTGCAGTTTGAGTGTGTGTGTGTATGTGTGTGTTTATTTGTCAGCAAGACTACATAGAACCACTAATCCAAATGCCATAAAACAGGGACTGTTTATTATGCGTTATAATACACAGTCTGAAAATTGAAGTGCAACTCCACGACTTTGCTTTTATTTTGACATTTTGGTTTTGGACCTTTTAGAGCTGCTAGTAGGAGATGGAGAGAGACATTTCCATCTACTGCCAATCTCTAGACATGACACTGATGTCAATTCATTCCTAGAAAGGAAACTAAGAGAATGCATGCAATTTCAAACTGCTGAATAATGCCCATAAGAAGAAGGGAAGGCAAGAAATGAAATAGGTACAAAGTGTGTGTTTTGGAGTAAAGGATTAAGAGGAGAGAAAGTAGAAAGGTACCCCGGGGATCTTTGGCCCCGACAAGAAACTCCTGCTGAGACTTTATTAGATTTGGTGTGTGTATTTTTCTGCATGTGTACATAGAGGTGGTGCAGAGATTTGATTCCTTTCCCCTTTTTTATTCCAAACTACCCGCTATGTATCAGCTGCTGCGGAAGCTATTTGAGTGAGCAAGAACAAGTGTGTGTGTGTGTGTGTGTGTGTGTGTGTGTGTGTGTGTGTGTGTGTGTGTGTGTGTGTGTGTGTGTGTGTGTGTGTGTGTGTGTGTGTGTGTGTGTGTAGAAGAGCAGTAATTGGCATGTCCACCTGACTGAAAGGCCTGGGCGAAGTGGCAGTGCCGGAGTGGAGCTGATAACATGGCAATTAGGCTGCGAGAGACAGACCCCCAATCAGCTCAACATGGTACAGAGACTTACAGAGACAGGTGGGACTACAAGGACCGACAGAGACCAGAGAATGGGCGAGTGCCCCCAGGTGTGAGCTAATTTGTCATGCTGCTATACTGAAATCAAGCAAGCTCCGCGAGGGCTTCTGCCAAGCTATTCGTACAGGATGGCGCAGGCAGACAGCTCACGTTCACGCAGAAGACACCTGCTGCGGCTGCTGACGAAAACCTTGGTTTTGTTGCGTCTTTTTAAAACTCAAATGGCACACTTTAAAAGGATGAAGAAAGCGGGCAAAGGTTTACATGCTCTGTGTCTCACTACTAATGCACAGATAAAAAAAGAGGAGAGTAATTTCATGGCTGTGTCTGATTGTTTTGGTTGGTTGGTTGGTTGGTTGGTTCTTTCTTTCTTTCTTTCTTTCTTTCTTTCTTTCTTTCTTTCTTTCTTTCTCCCTTTCTCCCTTTCTCCCTTTCTCCCTCCCCTCCCCTCCCCTCCCCTCCCCGAAAGATTAGAAGAAGCCTCCTGGATCGCATCACATGAGCATTGCAACAAACTTTTAAAACTTCAAAGCGCTGAGTTATATTTCAGTTGGCAGACAGAAGTGTTAACACTATCACCGCCTCTATTGCTGAGTTTCTAATCATTCATGCTGCTTGCAAACTAACTCCCTGTCTGGAGCCTTCAGTCTCGACCCATCTATCTCAGCTCCAGATTCATTGGCACATTTTCCTTTTCGCCTCACTGTGCTCTTTTGTCTTTCTCTGTTTACCTCTTAGCTTCTGCAGAGCATTAACTTTTATCTCTTTTCCCCCCCCACACCAGCTCTCCACTCTTTTGATAAGCCTACTCCCCCCTCCTCTTTATCATCTTTTATCCCCTCATCCTGGCGTCTTTGTATGGATTCAGGGATGGTGTAGAGCAGATTATCAACTAATGCTCACAATGGTCATTTATTCACCTCTTTGTTTGCAAATCCTCTGGTGTTCAATAACCTTTGTGTTTATTTATGCAGAATAGTGTGTGTGTGTGTGTGTGGGTGTGTGTGTGTGCTTGTACATTGTGTGTTATTGAATGGTTATTATGGCCACGCTATGCTCCGATGTTTCCTCTCTAATATGTGGCGAAGGCTTCATGAGTGCTGACATACATAAGCAAAAGCGGGGTTTGTGTGACAGTAAAGCTTTAAGGACACTCAATAACATATTGAGTACTGAACCCAGACCGCAGTGTGAGTGCACTGCATTGATTTACAGACCACATGACAATCACAAATAAGTGCGGCTCATACTCACCACTGTAGGCCACTGTGTGTGTGTTTATGAGTGGCAGCTTGTGCACAGACTCCCTTGCATCACTCCAGGAGCTTTTAACCCTTGTGGGCGATCGTGGCTCAAGAGTTGGGAGTTCGCCTTGTAATCGGAAGGTTGCAGGTTCGAGCCCCGGCTTGGACAGTCTCGGTCGTTGTGTCCTTGGGCAAGACACTTCACCCGTTGCCTACTGGTGGTGGTCAGAGGGCCCGGTGGCGCCAGTGTCCGGCAGCCTCGCCTCTGTCAGTGCGCCCCAGGGTGGCTGTGGCTACAATGTAGCTTGCCATCACCAGTGTGTGAATGTGTGTGTGAATGGGTGGATGACTGGATATGTAAAGCGCTTTGGGGTCCTTAGGGACTAGTAAAGCGCTATATAAAATACAGGCCATTTGTGGATGATCACCACCTCCATATGGAGTTATCGTGTAATAGTATGAAGAGAGGATTTCTCTATGATCAGCAGACAAAGTTTAGCAAATTCCTGCCGGACAGCCTTTCAGGCTATCACTGAAGGTATGTGTGAACTGGGAACTACTACCATACTGCATTTTGCTTTTTCAAATTGCTTCTTTAATTTCAATTTAGAGGAAAAAACAAAACAATAATAACGAGAAAACCTATTAGTCTCATTGCTTGAACCACTTTAGAGTTCATTAGCACGCCATCTGGCTTATAGCTCTTGGTTCCAGTGATAGGCTTAAACTGCTCTTTAAATGAAAAGATAATATTTTGACATTGAGATGAATGCTGCTATTGTTTTGCGATAACCTGTTAAATGACTAATTTCCTGCTGGCTTTATCGAGGACATGGTTGTAAGTTGAGGAGGAAATTGAGTTTTTCAGAGCTTTGATATTTTGCACCCAAGCATCCGTTAATCCACTCACTGAGGATGTTTTGCCACTCAGGGGAACAGCTGTAAACAAACACCGCATGTTTAAGAAGCCAATTTTGTTCTTAGCAGAGACGTTATGTCATTTCATTTCCATCATTATTTTGGATTATTTCCTGTGGCGTAGAGGAGGACGGCACGTTTGACAAACAGTCTCTCTCTGAAACATCTGAAAAAGTGAATTTTAAACATGGAATTAAATCAGCAAAGTGCACAATTCTGGATGGACAGTTCTGCATGTTTGAGTTATAATATTATAACATCTGCCTGGGGATACCACTGCCACTGTCACGAGTATTTGAAAATGTATACCACGCTTTGCTCGGTCTGAGCACCTCAAGTAAATTTTCATGCCTTGTCTAATTTCCCTTGATTAATTTCTAAGTCCTAATGAGGCTAATTTGATTACATTTGTCAAAGCTTTTCACACATTGTGAATGATAGCAGTTGAGTAGTTGTGAATAGGCAGATTGATCTGTGTTACCTCTGTAGTTCTTGTTAAATAATATTTTACAAACATGTACATAAACACTGATACTGGTTGCCGTGTGACACTTGAGGCTTTAATGGAAAATCACTGATTCATTGTAATGATTACTCTATGGATTCATTATGTAAGTGGATGCCTACTGCAGACTGCCAAAGTGTCATACAGTAAACGGTACATATATGTAGGCCGTATAGGTGAAGTAGTACTAGATCTACAATGTCTTTACTTTCAGTATTTGAAACATTCACATGGTAATGTGATTTCAGTTGCTGGGTAGTGTCCTCACATGCCAGCCAGGTCTCTGTCAGCCAGTTCTGACCAATCCACACTCACACAAGCTTGATGATGTATGAATGCTGTATACTATTAATATCACACCCTTTTGTTACTTGCCATCTGGCATTTGGTGCAAGGCGGTTAATGTACACTGAGTTTTTCACTGAAAATGGCTAATGACTCAGAGGATAATTTTCTGTAGTTAATTACTACAACCAACCCGCTTGCTACAGTCTTACTGTAGTTGCCTTTATGTTAGGATCTTTTCCATTTTATAATGTAAAAGGAACTACATATGGTCAAAGTTTGAAATAAAGAGGTCAGGCCAGGATTCAGACTGTTTCTTATTCTTGGGTCAAGTTTATTTTTCAACTCTTGGATTTGTATGATGTCAGAGAGAGTGGATATGCTGTGGGGCCACAGCATGATGATGAGCCACAGGTTTGCAGAAAGGTCAGTATCAGATAAATGAGGATTATTTTTAAAGTGTGAACGATCCAAAGCTACTGCACCACGGCGGAGTCAAGTGTAAAAATACGGGGCTTGAAATGAGACCCATACAACAAGCCCTCTTACCTCAACGACATAATACGTCATAATGTACTCTAGGGCTGCCACAAACGATTATTTTGATAGTCGACGTAATCGTGACTAGTCGACTAATCGTGGCAGCCCTAATGTACTCTCAAAGCAATAATAAAGGTGTGTTTACAGAAACAACACATGAGTGTTTCCACATTTGAAGGTGGAGGCGGTGATGATGGCACAGCAAAGATTTTTAACCAGAAACAATTAAGAGACCTGAGTTTGCAACAATGTGAAAACAGTAAAAGAATTAAAGATTCAAAATAGGCAGTTTGATGATTTTAACTACATTTCTTTATACACAGAAAACAAATTCATACACATTTGTGTTGAGTGTTGAGCTAGTTTTGACGTTATGCAGCATCCTTGTTTTCAGGCTGCTGTTTTTTGCTCCTTTCATCACTTTGCAATGAAACACACGGGTACCAGAATAGTTATGCATTGCCAAAGTCAAGTTTTAAGTTTCATTTCAGGGTGTAGTTACTATAAAATTGTTTATAACAAAGCATCTTGTCTGTTCCCTGGTTTGCTCAGCCCTGGTCACAACTCAAATTCTATTATTCAAGCTCATCTCCTCCCCCTTGTCCTTCCTCATCCTCCCTCTGCCTCTGACATTCACTCTGGATTATTGATTGTCAGTGAGATCTAATCTGTCCTCCCATGTCATCATACAGGAGCTTGGCTGTGAAGGGGAGAAAACAATAGACATGCATGATCTCCACAAACTCATCTTCTTAGCAGTTCACACCTTCATTCTTCGCCCCCCCTTCGTTTCCTGGTGCAATTAATTTTAATGCTCTTCTCTAAAGCTTCATTTTCCATCTATTCTCTTTCATTTGTAAATTGCCATTTCGCCTAGTTCCCTGACGTTCTATTTCTCCCTATACTCTGGGTTACTTTTCGTCATCCACTTAAGAGAGCATGACCGTGTCAGACCCTTATATCCTGTCTCCTCTTCCTAGTAGTCCTTTGTTTTCTTCCTCTTGTGTGAAACATGTAGGAAGTTCCTTTGAACAGGAGTGGATATGACAGCCAGTGACCTCGATTGGAGGAGTTAGGTGGTCTGTGTCTGTGCCTGTTTTATCTAAAGTGATCTGTAATTGTATGTTCTCTGAAACAGTGATGGATAATCAATAGTTCTGTCTGTCTCTGTGAGAGTGTGGTGGTGGCTAGAGTTAGAGAATAAAAGTCATTTTGTCCTTAATGCGGGACCATTACAGAGCTTTTTTTTTCTCTCTCACACCACTGCTTGCAAAGAGGAGACCAAGGTTGGCCTGGCATTTCCTATACCAGCTTTTGTTATTCTCTGTTAGGTGCTCTCAGGGTAGTGCAAGCTCTCACTGGCAAAATCATAACAGAAATGGCAACTCCAGCTGCGTTCTTGGCTGCACTGTGCACTGTAAGCCATAACTGCCCTGCAGTTTGAATCCAGAATCCAGCCTCATATATACAGCCTCTCTGCAGCTTGACTCAGATCCTCTGGCTTAAACAAATACAGACAGGGGATTGTACAGATGTGTGAATATATGAGTATGCATCCTGGCATTGTGAGGCCCATTAATGTATGTATGTGTGAGTATGCTGGCATTTACTAACACCCACAATCAGACACACAGATTAAGTTGGCATTTCTCTCGTCTGTGCCCTGATCAGAGTTGATGACGGGACTTGGAGCCTGTGTCGTGGATGTCCATTGTTTACTACCAATTCTCTGTTTGTGTGTTCCCCTGACACTGATCGCTTGTGAAAAGTAAACCTCAGCCCTAGCCTCTGTGACAATGTCTCGTGTCACAGCGGATAATAGACTGCAGTGCATCATGGGAAAAACCCTGGGGTCCTGGGTTTTATATTTATTTTTAAAGCTGCGACCAGATTCTTCTTCTCCCCCCCCCTCCTGCTCGTTCAAATGAAGTAATTTCATGGCTCATTCCTGGGGTTAAAACTGGGTCTGGTGGAATGGATGAGATGTAAATAGCCCCATGCTTTACCTCTAACATGCTATAGGACCAGCAAATTGGGATCATCGGTAAACGTGTTGGCAGCATTGGTCTGCTGAATGCTGTATTTAGGAGTCCAAGTTTAATGTGTTATACAGGCATGAAATCACTGTGTGATAGAGTTTCACCCGCTTGAAGATTACAGAGAAATGAGGGTAACTGTGATTTTTTTTCCTTTCCTCTTTTATATAAAACTTGGACTGCAAATAGAAATTTTATCTTAGAGTTGACTAAAAGGTGTTTGGTGGGGAGGTACTCGATGCCAATATCATGCTGCTCAAATACACCATGGCACCGTCTCTGTGATGCCTGAAATAAGGTGGATAACCGGATCATTTGCCTCATCCTCCATGCATAAGGATGAAGCAAACACATATTCAGATGCATCCTAAAGTTGAAGCCAAGGTTATGCAGAAATCAAACTTCAACAAAAAGCCTACACAGCAAAAGAGTCCACATGGACTCATTTAGATGCTCTTTTTTAGAGTCAAATGAGCAATGTTCGGTGACGCCATGTTAATCTACTGAGGGATTTGGCTTGGAACGACCTTCCTGGGTGCTGTACCTAACAGCTTAATTACCTTTTCAAAAGGAAATACCTCTGAGAGTTAGCAGCCACTCTCACAGCAGATATGCTGCTCCGTCAAGAGGAGGTGATATGAGGTTACACTTCACTGGGCTGAGTCATATTGACCTACCTGTCCTCTACACACACACATACACAACAGACGCACACACCTGTCCGACACTTTGCCCTTGATTTTGGCACCTTCACTATACACATACCTTTTTTCTCAGTATGTGAAGCTGGAGGTACAGACTTAAATTACACTCCATCACTGTATATCTTCTTTTTCAGCTACCCACAAGACACATATCTTGCTTTTGTCTTTCCATTCTGCCTCCCACCATCCACCCTCCATCATTAGTTGTCTTCTCAACACTCCCTCGGCTGGAAGTGAAAAAAAGTCACCAGCAAGGGCAGCGAGAGATAATGCAACACCAGATAGTGACAAATAGGACAGTGGAGATAGTGCGGTTGTCGAGTCAGATCAAATTCAAGCTGAGACAGACAAGTAAAGGTGACTGATAACACATTTTTTTTTTAATGGTAAGGGTGGTAATCACCCCAGATCATAAAGATCTGAAGGGCTTTAACACAGATAGATGATAGTGCACGTGCATGGTCTTAAAGCTTTGCGTCCCTAAAAGCAAGCAGTAGAGGGATATGGTGCAATGTCATTTCAAAAGCGATGTCAGTTGAAAGGTATGGATATTTAATCATCTTTGCCTCATCTTAAATTCTCTGCAGGGAGAGCCTACAAAATCCATTAAACCACAGAATGAGCAGTTTGTCTTCATTTGTACGTAACGGAAGTGGTGAGGCCTGGCAATGTGGCAAAGGTGGGATTTCAGTGGCAGAGGGAAGTCACGATCCTGTTAAAAGTGATGTCTGCTACATCTTATACCTTGAAAGCTTGCTCTTTAACAGCTTGTAAAATTAAGTTGTTCTGTGGTCTATTAATGTGTCTCCCTGCCTTCTTCTGGAGCTCTTTCACCTTTATAAAGTTTGATCGGTTTGCATGAATCTGATGCTAATTTGCAGCTTGGCTGTCTTGCTCTTGCTTGTGCACTTTCTCTTGCCTCTTTTTGTGAGATTGGCAGGTCTTTAGGGTTGTGAGGCACTTAGCTTCCCATGTTTCTTCCTCCTGTCTCCTCCCCCTGACTGGCAGTAATTACATCAGGTTTGGGCCTGGTTTTTCCTGACAACCCCAAAGAGCTGACAACCAGAAAGCTGAAAGAGAGTGAGTGAGAAAAAGAAAGATGGGAAACAAGGAAGATACTGCTTAAGAAGACACAAAAGTGGCAGCATACAGAAATGGGGAAAGCAGGAGTGAAGTGCAAGACAAGAGTGCAGAGGGAGAAAACCGTACACGAAGGGAGAGAAGCAGAAAAGGCTACACATCAGTGATTCCTGACAGGTCTTTCTTCTTCTTTTTCATCTCTACCCCCTTTTGTTAGTCTTCCCATCATGGCTGTGTGAATTCTGTATTCACCACTGCTCACTTCGACCGACGTGTAGGATGAAAAAAAAGTGTCCCCTCCCGACTCGGAGCTGCAACCAGCTGTTTCCCACCATTTTCAGCTGTCATACAGCAGGTCTCAGCAGGCCTTTATTTAATTCTAATATGGAAATGGAAAGATTATAATCCTTTGTTAGTTAATGAACTTTCTTTCTTTCTTTCTTTCTTTCTTTCTTTCTTTCAAGATGACCAAGTGTCAAAAGTCCCTTAAAGACAGAAAAAAAATGTAGAAAATTGGTAGACTGATAGATGAACACATCAGAAAGATCAGATTCAGCCCAGTTCAGTTTCTCCCTTCTCTCTTTGGACGAATGAGGAAAAGAATTTAAGAAATCATTCACAGAAGATGGCATTTTTGTTGTTGTTCCCTCAAAGCATGTGCTTTTGTTCTTCTTTTGTAAAGAGACTTTCAGATCAATAAGTAATGAATACAACATTTATTATTCCACATTTCACTTTTACTTCTATCATCAGCAAGTCTGTCTCCATCTCACTAACGGTTTTCACATAGTCAGATAAAACTTGTGGTTTGAAGTAGAAGTGTTTGTCCACCACTACTGTCTCCAGTTGAATAGCCATCACCAGTTGTGTCTGTATCTGGAAGTCCCACAAGACCCTAGCTTGGTCATTCTTAACAACCCTATGGGTGTGTGCCATTTTGACCTTTTGTGGACTTGCAGGCCATACTCAGCACAGATGTTCCTGTATACTATGTCAGTCGCTTGATTGTGTTCCATGTATGCCCTGCCTCCTAGCATCTTGCACCTTGCTGTTATGTGCTGGATTGTCTCAGGGACATTTTTATACAGCCTGCACCTGGGGTTGTGTTTGGTGCCTCTATCGAGCTTGTGCTTAGAGCTCATACTTGTGCTGCAGCCACTTCTTCTATCTGCCGGTGGTATGTACAGTGCAGGGACCTGTCTTTCCATAATGGGTCCTGATGTTGCTCCTATTCTTTCTCATGGTATGTACTAAGCATGTGATCACTTGTGGCCATCTTTCTAATGTAGTCATGGATGTTCGTTGTCTCATCCTGGATAGTGGATCTGACACACGCTAGTCCTCGGCCTCCATCCTTCCACTTAGTTTATAGTTACAGATTGCTGCATTTGTGGTGAAACTCTTGATGTAGGTGGCTTCTATCACCTCCTTTGGCCAGCTGATTATCCCAGCAGGGTATCTGGTGAGTGGTAGGATGTAGGTATTGATTGCCCAGATCTTGTCCTTCCCATTCAGCTGATTCTTCAGGACTTGCCTTATTCCCTGCAGGTATTTGGTGGTTGCAGCAAAGATGTGGTCTCTTTTCAAGTGCTTCACATTTGTCTGTGGGATTCTCAGGTACTTGTATCTGTCCTTGATGTCTGCAGTGTTGCCTTTTGGTAGTGCATTCCCCTCAGTTCAGACTACTTTCCCTCTCTTAGTTACGATCCAGCTACACTTCTCCAGTCTAAATGGCATTTTGATGTCGTTGATCCTAGTCCTAGAATTTATATCGTTTTTAACTTATAACATACATGATGTTATCCATGTAGAGGAGGTGGTTAATGTTTACTCCATTCTGTATTCGGTACCTGTAGCCAGTCTGGCTGATGATCTGGCTAAGGGTGTTTTTTAGGCCGTTTGCCAAACAGCAGTCGTGACAGAGCATCCTGGTATATCCCACATTTGATGGTGACTTGTTCAAAAGACCATGTTGATCTTGTATAGTTATAGACATTTTAGGATCCATGTGAGCCATTGAGTCATTGGCTTTCTTCTAGTCTATCCAGGCATCAAATTCTGACTCCACCACCCAAATGTTGCAGCAGAAATCGAGAGTCACCTGACCAGACAAAATTATTCCATTGTTATTCAATTTTGGTGAGCGTGTGTGAATTATAGCCTTTCCTTTTCTTAGCTGACAGTCTACAGGTATGTGTCCATTCCTATCTGCTTCAAAGTTTGACATATGCATTCTCTGATGCTCTTCTGGATACCCTGGTAGTAACAAGTGGTTATTTGAGTTACTGTTGCCTAGCTATCAGCTCAGTCTGACCATTCTCCCCTGACCTCTGGCATCAACAAGGCATTTTCACTCAGAGAACTGCAGCTCACTGGATATCTTCCCTTTTTATGACCAGTCATTGGAAACTCTAGAGATGGTAAAGATGGGGGGGAAATCCCAGTAGCTCAGCAGTTTGTTAAATGCTCAGACCAGACATCTGTTACAAACAGTTATGTCACGTTAAAAGTCCCTTAAATCACCTTTTCTTCCCCATTCTGACACTGCCTAAATGCACCGAGCTGCAACCATGTTAGTGTCTGATTTGATGTTTGCATTCATGAGAACTTGAATAAGTGTACCACAAAATGGAAATTAAACAAATCTTACTCGACTGGCAAAGAGCTTGCAGTCAAAACGTAAATATTATTTCATTTTTGTTTGAACCAAAATAATCAAGAATGAGTGTATAAATGATTTACAGAATATCAGTGGTTGCATGTAAACAAGGTTTCTCATTTACCACTAATAAGCAGGTTTCTTATCAATCACTTTTTTTTTTAATTACCGCAAAATGACTATGTTAACCAGTTAATTGTCATCAGTTCTCTTTCTGTTTACACACCCTCTTGACCTTTTTACCCCTCTACTGCCTCCTGCCGCCTAGCCTCTTATTATTTGCATTACATCACATTAAATCAATGCTTAGGTAAACTGAGCAATGACTGCATGTCTACGCTTTGAAATAAATCCATGGCTACAGATGACTAACCGCAGTAAAATAGCTCATTCAACTTGATGTGAACTGTAGAAGATGCCCTTTGGCCTTCACAGAACTATACTCTGACCCCGCACTGACAACTTGTCTGCTTCAGTGTCTCATAGCAAGCATTTAGTCTTGACAGGGAACGGGGGTAAAGATAGAAAAAGAAAAAAAATAAAATATTCATGAAGTAGGATTTAAATAATCAAGGACTAATCTGAAAGAGAGACACAGTTCCAGAAATCATGCGGTGCCTCTGTGAATATGCACTCAGCATAATTGGAGATCACACTGTAGTTGCACTGCTGCCCACCACCATCACCAAAACAGCCATCTGTTTGTAGCTGTTATAGAATCAGAACACACAGCATGTAATCTGGGGTGAATGCTTCCTGTTAAGCTCCTAGAGGATTATCAATCATTTATTTTTGTTAGGTTTGGATGTTCTTGTTTCTTAGTCCATGGACCTTATGAAAACCCCTTTCGTAAAGAAAATACAAAGTGAGTGCTTATCAGTAGCTATTATTTCTCCTCTGCTTGTTTCCTTCTGTTTCATTTGCTGGTTCTTCTTCTTTGCTCTCTTGTCAGCGGCGTCCAGCTTCAGTTTTTGCCGTGCCTCCCTGGAGCACACAGTGTCTGCTGAGGAGCTGAGTTACCAGCTGCCGCGTCACGCCGGAGGCAGCAACCTGACCTGGCACGACGGCCGTGGCCAGAAGACAGCACACACACGCACCGTCAAACTACTGCAGCAGCCCGGCACAGAGGGCATCCAGGTATGAAGATGTCCACACACACAAACCAAAGGCAATGCGGAGGAGTGTTTTCAGTGCATGTGAATAACTCTGAAGGGTTTTTGCTTATATTTTTATTTTTATTTTTCAGAATTAAAAAGGCCAGTGGGCAATTTAGCATCTTAGAAAAACAAATTTAAGATCCCTCCCCCTCTATGTCAACACACTTTGCAGTACCCTTAGGGTCAGCGCAGTCAGTCAGTTACAGTTTACTCTTGTCAGTTCATTTTAATGACATTTTTATACAGAAATTTAAAGTTTCTCTTTCTTTGGATATAAAATAGCAATTCCTCAGTCACACATGCCTTGAGACAGGTTAGCGACCGGCAGTCACTGTTCACAAAGAAATGCCCAAGTGGTTGCTGTAGGTAACTGGTTGACACTTGTGATTGTTTGCAAAAAGAGTGCTGTACCGAAAACCTTCTTGCGATTGATTTGCTCACAGTTGTATATAGTTTGAATGAAATACTGCAAATACTCCCCATTTTACTGTGAGCGACTGAAGCACGAGAAAGTGCGACACTCTCTGGAAATAGGGAATGTTTGCTTTCAAAGCAAAAGTTGTACCCTACCACTGCAACCAACACATTTCAAGTGAAACCTTTATTTCCAGACTGCATCAGAGTTTTCAGTCATTCATCAGTGCTTGATGAGTAGTTTGCTGGTATTTGCAGCCAAGTTTATGTCTGCCATGCAAGCTACAGGCGACCCTAGCAACCTGCTAGCAATCAAAGCAATTGCAAGGATGTTTTGATGTAGCACCAAATACCCCTGTGCACTCAATTTTGCGACGGCTAACCACTCGTAACCACTCGCCAATCTGTCACAGAATACACTTGCATGCAGGTCTCTGAAAGGCTTGCATGAAGAGGGATTTGACAATCAAATTCACAGCAACTGCCACCAACCACTCGAACCACTGGTCATGAGGAAAAATGTGTATTCTCCAACCAGTGGTTGCTACATGATCGCTAACCAGCCTCTAGACCTGTGTGATTGAAGCATTTAAACATAAAGCATTCTTACTACTTACTATGCCAACTGTGGTCCATTTTTGCTGTAAATAATGTTACATGTCACTTGCATGGTGTTATATTACATTACATTATAATGAAATGCTTTAGTAAAATTATTTGGAAAAAATACTTTTTCTTTGAGTATAATTTTGTTGTAACTTGGAAGTAAATAATATGTTACAAAAATGTATGTAATTTCAAAACAGTGTCTAAGCTCATGCAGAAGAGTGTGGTGCAGCGAACCTATCCACACAACGTATCATACAGCAAGATAAAGGAATGTGCACAAGCAACGGGAGCTTCACCTAAAGCGATCTAGTCTAGTGGGAAAGAGGAAGACTAATTGTTTAATTTACATAATGTTGGCTCGCCTCATCTTAGACTGTGGTGGATACCATCAGAGAAAAACTTATATAATTCAGGAGTGGCGTGAGAACTGCCTTCTGATGTAACTATTCTTGTACAGTCCAAGCAAGCACATACTGCACAGGAAATAAACTCCCAGGAGCATGCAATTTATAGTGACCTAAATGTCTCAGATCATGTTTTTTTTTTTTTTTTTCAGGTCCCCCTTTTTTTATGCTCAGCAAAGCTTTAGCGGAACTGACTGGTATAAAAACTACATATTGAAGTTGTTTCACTGCTGATTGATGGATGCAGAATGTGTGTCTGGCGGCTCTTAGCAGTATCATTTAAGCACAGCAACCGGAGCATCGTTTTCTTTCACACATCACTTTGTGCAAAATGAAATCCCATCTGTCCAGCACCAGAGACAGTCTAAACAAAGAGAGAGAAAAAAAATCTATTTTAAGGCTTTCTGTCTGTGTTTACCCAAAACCAGCACATGACACAACAGCTCCTGTCCTTTCTCCTACTCCTCAAATGAAAGAGACCAGATAGGCTAGCGGAGGACATTTGCTCTGTCTCACCACTGGTTTGAAGAAAATTTGCAACCTTGAGGCCTTAAGATGTACATGTGCACGACAAAATGTGTTCAATAATTCATAAAACAGTGCCCACTCAGCTATAACAGCTATAAAAGGCCTAATGAAAGACGAGTGGGAAGCTGTTTCCATGTGATTACACAGACACCGGATAATTAAACCTCCTCTATACCATGAGAAGCAAGGCTTATCATTTCCTTGTGGCAACAAGCCTCTTAATGCATTATTCAACAAATGGGAGAGCCGTCCAGCTCTGTCTGATACGTGTGCGTGTGAGAATGAGTGCCTGCGCATTCAGAAAGTGTTTCAGAGTCCATTCGTACATCTATACATTTAAGCACTGGTGTATATTGGTGCGTTTTTACTGTCGATTGTTTTCTATGTATCCAGTTCTCTCAGGATGATTAGATTATGCTCCATTACACTGGTTGTGCACACATCAGCTGTAATGAGGAAGCCAGTTAAGTGAAACACAGCTTGTCTTCTGTATAAGGTGGGACCTGGGGAATTTCTTGATCTGTTTAACAAAGCTTATATAACACATTGTGCACTGCTATCCAAACACTCAGTCAGTGGAGACAGAAAATAGTGACAGCAGAGTGGGAGGACAGAAATCTTTGATATTTATTGGTGTTCATGCATGCACAAAAGGGGCCATTATTACAAAAGATGCCCTCAGCATTAAAATATTTTCAATGCAAAAACTATATCAAAAATGTAATTTTTAAAAACATTTTTTTACCACGGTGCACTATATTCCAGTTTTTTTTAATTTTATTAAAATGAAAGCAAAGGAAAGACACCAAGAAATGATTATTAAAAAGGTTGCAACGGGTAGACAATTGCACTGAAAACAGCTCAATTTATATTGTAAACAAGTTAGATATTGTCTGCACACAGTAGCAGCTGGCTCAACAGGAGTCAGCAAAAGCATATGTTGAAACAGAGGTTATATACTCCTTTGCCTTATTAAGTTTAGGCTTACAGAGATCTGTCTTCTGACTAGATTTTCCAAATAATTAGTTATTGCGTAGTTGACGTACCTTCTGTGCCATCCCTGAATTGGCTGTTTAGATAGACAGATGGGGTGAAGGGAGGGGTTTGTGGGTGGCTCATTTTGCCGTCTGACTCACAGCTTGTGGGTGAACCTTTAGATGAGACTGGGGAATAGGTGGAATAAAATGAATGCAATCTAGGAAGGTATAGAAGCCACTGTGTCTCCTTTCTCTGAAGCAGGACCAAGTGAGTTACTGGAAATGAGGCTTTTATTCACGCTATGCTAGGTGGGCAAATAAAAAAAACCCACTTAGTGAAAATTTTTACCACTATCCTTATTGAAGACAGTTTCTGACCTGAGCTGATACAAAAGAGTATATTCCCTATTCTCACATATATAATAGTGTTCACTTTTGCGCCAATAGCACCAATGTATGTTGTTTCATATGTTTCTGTATTACGTACTCACTTCTATCATGTATGAACATGTATGAGATTGCTTAGATTATCGTGGTCTGCTGTAATAAATTAAGGCACACACAAACTACTTGTACAATGTGCATCATAGGCTCCTTTCAAAGTGCTAGGTTTTTAGACAGGATAATGGCATGGTTCTACAGATTCCACAGTTGGTCTGTCAGTCAGTTCACAGCTTGATCCAGATGAATTTCATGAAACTTTTTTCAGACATTCATGGTCTAAGGGTATGAATCCTGATGAGGTTTGTGAAATATCGAAATTCTGGCAAACCACATCTGTACTTTCTTTTCAATGGTAATTAGTTCATGTCAGTGTAGTAACATAGTAAGCCAGGATGAAAGACATGGCAATCAATTTGCCACCCTATCACCAGCATGTTAGTATTTTCATTGAGAGTTTCATCCATCTATTGAGTCCACTAAAGCTCATCTCTTCCTATATGGAAACACTGTGGCATTCCCAAGCCAACAAAGAAACATGTTATGGGCGTGCCAGAGGATCTCCTCCCAGTTGGACATGATTAAAACAAGCTCACCTGGGAGGTGGGCAGAAAGCATTTTGGACAGATGCCCGAACCTAAATTGGCTTCCTTCAGTGTGAAGGAGAATCATCTCTGCTCTGTGCACCTTCTGATCACCTGCTCTACCGGCAAAGGATACGTTAGACACTCTTAAGTGGAACCTAGTCTCTGCTGCTTGTAATTGCAGTCTTATACTTTCGGTCACTAGCCACAGCATGTGGCTATGGATGAGGGCAGGGATGTAGCTCAGCCAGTAAACCAGACCACATTGTGAGTTTCCCAATGTAAAGCATAACTTTGGAGCCCGTCGGGTGCACTGGCGTAGTGCTGATGGTGAAGGCTAGTGGTTCACACCGAAACACACAGAGATAAGTACGAGTGGCTTTGCATCGAGGCAGAAATACTGTAGACTGCATTGTCCTTGTCCTGCCACTCGGTGATGTGTTGCCCTGCCTAAGACACATGTTTGACTCATGCTAAATAGAAAGCTTTGTGAAAATCCCATCTGGCTCTTTGTCCACCCACTGAGAGACTGTTCATATTTGCATGAGTGCAAGCCATTTACGCACTCAGTGTCCTGAGGACAACCAAAGGCAGTTTCACAAAGCTGACAGAGGTTGACAGTTCACACACTCACACAAAGTTACTTGCACAGGAACAATCAAGTAGACACTCACAAAAGCTTCTGAAACATTTTCAGAATCACAGTGACACACTCAAACACACAAATGCAAAGGGCTAGATATAGCAGTGGGAGACACAGGGGTGCTAAATGATGCAACAGAAACTGCTCTGGAAAAGGGATGGGGTTCACTGTTACTAGAATGAAAGATAAGAAGTGTGAAGAGACATGAAGGAATCAGGGAAAGGATCTGTCAGGGTCTTTCGGATTGGAAAGAGAGGATAAATATGCAATTATATGATGACATTACAGCAACTTTTAGATTTGTACAGTAAATGGAAGAGAAACAGAGCTGTTCGGTCAGAGGGGAGAGCATACAGGACACGGGTTGAGTGTTTGCTGTCCTGTGATGAGATAAAGATACGGTAGGAAATGCTGCAGAGCAGAGAGGGGCAGCAGGTGATATATTTATAGTATGCATGTCATGTACAGATTATACAGTACATGACATGCATCCTATAAAACGTCGATTCACTCATTCACTTACACCCACCTCCAGAGTTTTACTGCTAATTGGCGTAACGTCATTGATCAATCTCAGGCAGGGTCTGGCTGCGCAGAGACACAGGCAGTGATCGGAAGAGAGGCGTTATCGGTCACAAAGAGTGATTTTTAAGGATTCCCCACGCTCCCTTGACTTTAAGCTAATCCCCCGATTCGGCTTCACAGAGAGGCAGGGCATGCACGTACGCGCACAGATACTTGCAAGTCCACGCGCACCAAAACCCAGGCACTAATATGGACAAAAAGTAGCTCAGTGCACAGAAGTCAAAGCAGAAAAAAGATAGAAGGGAGTGAACATGTGAGAAGGAGGGGGAAGGGAGGGTGGATAAAATTTGTGAGAAGCTAGTAGAAGTGGGGAGATCAGAGACATGATAGAACAAAGTACGCTGGGAGGACAAATGCTGTGCGAGGATACAAACAGAAGGATCAATAGAGAAGTGGAGAGAGAAAGTCAGAGTATGGGGTGGGTAAGAAAAAATTATGCAAAAAATGATGAACAGATAGAGACAGAACTTGTGTTGCTGAATAAATTAATGCACCTAATAGCATACTCAGTTATTAGAATTTATTATGTGCCCTTGTGGCAGTTTCTGAAAGATGAAGTCATAAAAATAAATTATAGATTAAAAGAACAGTAGTACATTTTAGGCTACTAACACAGTTACATTAAAAGGCTGATACAACTTGAAAAAAAGGTGAACATATCCCATATTTGAATGAACAACATTTCTTTGAAACAATGGCTGTTTGTTAAAAGCAATGTTCTGAAACAAGTGATGCATTAAATTTACACTTTGTTTCATAATTCAAGCAAATCTTAAAGAACAGATTAGTTATATGGAAGAAACTGAGGACACTCTTATATTTGTTATACTTTCAAATTCATAAAATTTAAATCAGATTCCAGGTGCCAATGATTAGAGATTCTTTGGGGAGTCATCATATCAAGATGTAAACAGAATTCCTATGAGTCCGGTAAGGAATATTCAAATTATTCAGTAGTTATTTGAGATTAACATACAAGACTTCAAACAACTATCCAAGATTGGTCACCCTGGAAACTTTGTCCCGAGAGCAAAACTTGTCCAATTTTCTTAGCAAGATCTGAGCCTGATTAGCGCTGTTTCCTCACAGGAAGAAGGTTCTGGTGTTAATCTACCAGCAGGCTTGGCTCCTCCCCTACACTGAGTCTGTGCAGAGTCTGCATGCTTTCCCTGTGCATTCTCTCCGGGTATCCCAGCCTCCTCCCACAGTCCAAACATATGCTTGTTAGACTAATTGGTGATTTTAAATTGGCCGTAGGTGTGAATGCTTTTCTGTCTCCCCGTGTTCGCCCTGTCCAACTTGCACCCCCTGCATGACAGCCAGGATAAGCTCCAGTCCCACTGCAATCCTGATTTGGATAAGTGGAGGAAAAGGTATAAATCTGCCACTAGACATAGCTTTTGTTGTCAAAGTACAGGTGTCTAACAAAGAGACAGCACAAATTTAATCTGCATGGACACTGTGCCAGGAAAAAGCTTGTGTGTTAAAAAAAACAAAAACAAAAACATTAGAGCAACACTACAGTTTAACAATAAACATGTTCACCAAAGACTTGCTCAAACAGAAGCAATGGAGGGTTATGTAAGGATTTAGTGAAAAAAGGGCAAAGTCTAAATCTCAATGATATGTTATAGAGGGATTTTAAATGCACAGTACATGCAAGATATCTGAAGTAGTTTTGCATGAAAGAATGGTCGGAAGTTTAAATAAATGTCATGGACAAGTAGCCGTCTGTGCAGTTCTTAGTTTTTCCTCAGAGGGAAACCACATGTATTAATATCTTTTTTAATGGATGAGGTGTATCAAAAATCCATTTTTTCTGGGTGCTGTAAAAAAGAGAACCAAATGTGTCCAAAAAAGTCCAGAGACAACTGTTTTACTTTTTCACATCTATGGTCTGTAGCTACACATCTGTTTGCTGCGTTTACCACACTTAGGGATTTAAATACTCTTCTTGCTAACTGCAGTGTATGATTGCATTTACAGTATACTATTTTCCGCCTTTCTGTCTCTTTCTTCCTCCTCTCCATCCTGAATTTCTCCTTACACTTGCGCTCTATATACAGTCTCCACTTTGCATATGCCTCCTCGCCAACTCCAGCTCCTCTTCTGTATGTAACAAATGAGGGACCTCCTCCAGCTGGACAGAAGTAGGTCTCGGGAGGAGGAGGGAGGTCGTAAAAGGGGGGAACGGCGACGAGAGAGAACTGGCCAGAGGAGATACAGTCTGGATGGCCAACAAACAGAGCGAGAAGAGCAAGGGAGGAAAAGGAGAGCAAGCAGGGATGATGGGAGCGATCATTCCATTTCCCTTCTGTCTGGCTCCTTGATAATGAAGGCCATTACTCATAAGCATTTCACTCTCCTGGCTCACTGTCTTCTCTTTCTTTTCATCATTTTATTTTCCTCTTTGTTCACCCTCTCCATCTGCCTTTGCATCTATGCCTTTCGCTGTCAGTTTCAGTACTTATAATGAACAGTTAAATAAATGTCAACAAATGTGAGTCATAAAATATTCAATAACGATCCTTCATTGCATCTTAAGGGCTTATGATTTCATCTCTAATATGCCAGCACTCCTGTGGCTTAGCTAATCATTATTACAGATGGTGGGGTCATCCTTTCTGGGAACGTGGATATTCTAGTTATTAAAATGTATATTATCATATTTAATAAATATGAACTCATCAAGATTTTTGCTGTTGAAATGAAAATGGGGTAATAAGCTGTTAGAATCAGAAACCACAGTGCTATTTGTATTACCTTCACCCATTTTAGCATCTCTTTATTCATGTAGTACTCTTTATGTAGGCTACGTTAAAGCCCTGTTAGTAAAGAACAGTGCTGCATTTTGAAATTTGATCCAGAATTCATGTGGCTGTGGCATCTGTAGTCCAAGAGTTAAGTAAGTTGTCTATTAATAAGAAGGGTGGTGGTTCCATTCTCCTCCTGTCCCAAAGCATCCTCAAGAAAGACACTGAAACTAGAGTGTGAGTGTTTGAATGATAGGTTAAAAGAGCTCACCATAGAAAAAAGGCACTTGTGTGAATGGGTGAACGAGTCTTCTTGTACTAAGAAAGCACTTTGAGTGTTGCATAAAGACTGGAATAAGGGAAATAACGGAAATTTCAACCAGTCTACAGTTATATTACTTTAATGTCACTAATAAACGTGTAAAATGGTACATATCTTTGGTCTTTACTGAGTTTATTTGTTATGCTGTGTCTTTACAATGCACAACATCTAAGAAAAAAGGGGAATAGGAGTTAATAATTTTTTGAACTTGTAACAAGTGGCTTTTGAACTTCCCTCAAAAATCAAACCCCTCGCTTGTTGTGAAGACTATTAGCCCTCCAGGTCACGTGATTATGATTATGTCCTTTTTTCATCCTGAGAGAGCAAATCGTAGACCGCTGACTTAATCTTGGCAAAAAATCTATTGGTCTTGTTAAATTCACAGAAGTGATTGATAGTCCAAGCGTTCACATCCCCCAGCGACTTCGGTATTTACTCAACTATGTCAACACGAGGATAGTAAAAAATGATAGACTAATTCTGCAGGGATTTCAGCTGCAGCTTTTACTCTCTTTTGGCCACACTCAATCATCTACAAGAGTGGCCATTTCTACATGTCTCCTAACTTTATCTCAATTAATGATTGGGTCAGAGTTGTAAATTTAGGTTATTAAAATGGCTTTGGCGCTCCACTGAGTCAGAGTTGAAGTATGTGTGTGATTAGGAAACCACCAAACACATTGGAGCGGAGAAATTGAGTTGTTTTCAATTAAGGCCTACAAAGCAGAACGCACTTCGCTAGTGGACCAGCCAGAAGTTGATAGGCCTCGTTGGTGTTTAAATTGATTGAAGGAAATCTCATTACAGCGGCTGGCAAAGATGTAAATTTAGTTAGTTGTGAACAAACTCATGTCTGTCACCTTTTTTGTGCGTGAAGGCATTCTGTGAGTTGCTCTTCGTATCATTAATAAGAAAGGGGTGGGGAAAACATTAGATATGAAGCTACAAGAGCAAGCGAGTGTAAGTTGCATTTGTGCATGTGACATTTCAGCATACATAATCCTATTTAATACGGTCAGTTATGGAGTGGAACATTTGGCAGCACTTCTGTGTTTTTCTGTTGAAAATCAGCCAGAGCTTTTGTCATAGAGTTGGCTCAGACAGAGCATGAATAAATGGATTAGATATGAGAGTAAGTCAGACAACAGAGAGAGAGTTGATGGGACGAGGAAACGGTTGGGGTTTTTTTGCTTGTGAGAACTGGCTGTGGCTTTATTAATGTTCCTATTAATTCCCCGCACATGGCATTGACCTATGGGGGAAAAATAAATAAATTAAAAAAAAAAAAAAAAAAAAAATATATATATATATATATATATATATATATATATATATATATATATATATATATATATATATATATATATATATATATATATATATATATATATATATTAGGGGTGCAACGATATTCGTATCGATATTGAACCGTTCGATACAGTGCTTTCGGTTCGGTACGCATATGTATCGAACAATACAACATTTGTAATTTATTTTATAAATTTTCCTTCTGACGATGCTGTCTGTGTTGAGCGCTCAGTGAATCTGTGTTCGACTACTCCGCCTAGGCTGCACTGTCGAGCGCAGATCCACTGAGCGCTCAACACAGACAGCATAGTCAGAAGGAAGAGCGCAGGGCAAGCTAGCAAGACAGAAGTTAAGCTCTCCTTGCAACAGGCAAATTGAACGTCATTCAGATCTGGCGTTTGGAATTATTTTGGTTTTCATGTGACGTATGACCCTGAAGGTAAGCGAGTCATGGACTAAAGTAAAACAGTATGTTGGATGTGCCATGCAATGCTCAATTACATTGGTGTGAACTAGTGTGTTAGTGCAGTTAGCTCGTTAACGTGTTGGCCGTCTAGCCCCATGCACGGAGTGATCGGCGGTAGCTCGTTAACGGAGATTTGCCGTGTTGTGGCGTTAAGGTCATTTCAACGAGATTAACCTGAAAGCACTAGTGGGAACACAACGAATATGACTGCACATTTACGCCGACATCATTGTAGTGCAAAGACAAGTGGAAGCAGACAAAAAAAAGCAAGCATGCTACTAACTTTAGCCGAGTCATTTAGACAGCTGTTAGCACATGATTCTCCTTATGCTGCTGAGAATATAGCCCAGAAGAAGCGGATAGTATAGCTTTTATTTTGGAAAGAGACATTTCTCTGTAATAAACTCTCTTTTCCAAAGATGAGTGATTCCTCAATCAGATACAGGGCTTGCAATATCGCTAGCCCGACGTCCCAGAGCTAGCGATTTTTTCAGTCGGGCTACCAAAATCTATCTCTTCCCTGCCCGTCGGGCTATTGTAGGAAAAATATATGTCAATGCTTCTGCATTCTTTCGGAAATGTAGCTGGGTAATTATGTCATTGGCATCGGTGAGCTACTGTCAATATGTGACATATTGAAATCGCGTTTGAATTTGCGCTTGTTTTTTTGCTTTCACTTTGCAATCGTGCGAACTGTGTATAGAGACCGACAGCACTGATCTGTGAGTGATGATAATTTGTGCACCAATTCCTCTGACATCGTCTTATTAATCGTTAGCTTACTATGCAAACATGACAAGTGAAATCTCCCGCAGCAAGCTTAAACATGTGAGAGGTTGATCGCGCAGAGAATCGCTGAGCTTATGTGAGTGAGTGTGTAAAAGCATTTCAGTTCTGCTGAGCCAAATAAGACAGGTCAGGGTGAAGAAGTGACAGCCAAAGAAAAGCTTACCACAAAACGGAGAAGTTATGACAAATCAGACTATAAGGCAAAAAGAAAGTGCAGCTTTATGGTTTCATGGACAAAAGAATTTCTGTGGCTGCGATATGATGAGCTAAATAACCAGGGGTGCACATAAGTGTTCCGCAGGTGCGCATTCGCTGTCAAAATAAAAAACACGCACAAGGGTTAGGGTTAAATTTAAAAACTGTACTTTTGAGTTAAAATATATATTTATAATTTTAATAAATGACAAATTAAAAATGCATGAACATTTTTTTGTATCGAAAAAATATCGAACCGTGACACCAAAGTATCGAACCGAACCGTGAATTTTGTGTATCGTTGCACCCCATATATATATATATATATATATATATATATATATATATATATATATATATATATATATATATATATATATATATATATATATATATATATATATATATCTGATCTACAATACGGCAGAAGCTGATCTACAATACGGCAGAAGCTGATCTACAATACGGCAGAAGCTGATCTACAATACGGCAGCAGTGATCAGTGAGATGCTTGGCTACAAGTTGAACAGCCATAAGGGGCAGTACCCTCCATGGAGAAGGAGGCTAGAGGGCAAGATCAAAGTAGCACGGAGAGAGGTTAGCCAACTAACGGAGTTGCAGAAAGGTGCGACGAATAAGGTGCCTAAGAAATACAGCAAGCTGTCCATACCTGAGGCCTTGGAAACTGCCAAGCAAAGACTCACAGCCTTGGCCAGCCGCTTGAGGAGGTACACCAGAGAGATAGAAGGCAGGAGAATAAACCAGCTGTTCTCCACAGAACCAGCAAAGGTGTACTCTCAGTGGCAAGGGAACAATAAGAGAACAGCACCACCAAGGCTGGAGACGGAGCAATACTGGAAGAGCATATGGGAGAAGGATGCAACCCATAACGGCAATGCTCAGTGGCTAGAGGATCTGAGGGCAGACCACAGCGACCTCCCTGAACAGGGTCCAGTAACCATCACAGTGGCAGATATCCAAGAAAGGGTCTCCAGTATGAAGAGTTGGACAGCACCAGGGCCCGACATGGTTCACGCCTACTGGCTGAAGAAGCTAACTGCACTCCACGAGCGTCTGGCAGCACAAATGAACCAGCTGCTAGTTAACGAGAGACACCCGGAATGGCTAACTGAAGGCCGGACGGTCCTGATCCCCAAGGACCCCAAGAAGGGACCGGTCCCCTCCAACTACCGACCAATAACCTGCCTCAGTACTACATGGAAGCTCCTGTCAGGCATCATATCGGCTAAGATGAACAGGCACATGGGTCAATACATGAGCGGGACACAGAAAGGAATTGGCAAGAATACCAGAGGCGCAAAACACCAGCTACTGGTAGACAGAACAATCAGCCGAGACTGCAAGACCAGACTGACCAACCTGTGCACTGCCTGGATTGATTACAAGAAGGCCTATGACTCAATGCCCCACAGCTGGATACTGGAATGCCTAGAATTGTACAAGATCAATGGGACCCTAAGTGCCTTCATCAGGAACTCAATGGGGATGTGGCGTACAACACTAGAGGCCAACTCCAAGCCCATAGCACAAGTCACCATCAAGTGCGGGATCTACCAAGGAGATGCTCTGTCCCCACTGCTGTTCTGCATAGGCCTGAACCCCCTCAGTGAGATCATTAACAAGACTGGCTACGGATACCGACTACGGAACGGAGCAGTTGTCAGCCACCTCCTGTACATGGATGACATCAAGCTGTATGCCAAGAGTGAACGAGACATCGATTCACTGATCCACACTACCAGGCTATACAGCAATGACATTGGAATGTCGTTCGGACTGGAGAAGTGTAGTCGGATGGTAACAAAGAGAGGGAAGGTAGTCAGAACTGAGGGGATTGAACTACCAGAAGGCAACATTGCAGACATAGAGGACAGTTACAAGTACTTGGGGATCCCGCAGGCGAATGGGAACCATGAAGAGGCCGCTAGAAAAGCTGCAACCACCAAGTACCTGCAGAGGGTCAGGCAAGTCCTGAGGAGTCAGCTGAATGGTAAGAACAAGATCCGGGCCATCAACACGTACGCCCTGCCCGTGATCAGGTACCCTGCTGGGGTAATAGGCTGGCCAAAGGAGGAGATAGAAGCCACTGACATAAAGACAAGAAAGCTCCTTACCATGCATGGAGGGTTTCACCCCAAGTCCAGCACCCTGAGGCTGTACGCTAAGCGGAAGGAAGGGGGCCGGGGACTGGTGAGTGTCAGCACCACAGTCCAGGATGAGACAACGAACATCCAAGAATACATTGGGAAGATGGCCCCAACTGACAGAGTGCTCAGTGAATACCTCAGGCAGCAGAAACCCAAGAAAGAGGAGGGAGACGAGGAACCATCATGGAAGGACAGAGCCCTGCACGGTATGTACCACCGGCAGATAGAGGAGGTGGCTGATATCCAGAAATCCTACCAGTGGCTGGACAAAGCTGGACTGAAAGACAGCACAGAGGCACTAATCATGGCAGCACAAGAACAAGCTCTGAGCACAAGATCCATAGAGGCTGGGGTCTATCACACCAGGCAAGACCCCAGGTGCAGGCTGTGTAAAGATGCCCCAGAGACAATCCAGCACATAACAGCAGGGTGCAAGATGCTAGCAGGCAAGGCATACATGGAACGCCATAACCAAGTGGCCGGCATAGTGTACAGGAACATCTGTGCGGAGTATAACCTGGAAGTCCCGAGGTCAAAATGGGAGATGCCCCCAAGGGTGGTGGAGAATGACCGAGCTAAGATCCTGTGGGACTTCCAGATACAGACGGACAAAATGGTGGTGGCTAACCAACCGGACATAGTGGTGGTAGACAAACAGAAGAAGACGGCCGTAGTGATCGATGTAGCGGTTCCGAATGACAGCAATATCAGGAAGAAGGAACACGAGAAGCTGGAGAAATACCAAGGGCTCAGAGAAGAGCTCGAGAGGATGTGGAGGGTGAAGGTAACGGTGGTCCCCGTGGTAATCGGAGCACTAGGTGCGGTGACTCCCAAGATAGGCGAGTGGCTCCAGCAGATCCCGGGAACAACATCGGAGATCTCTGTCCAGAAGAGCGCAGTCCTGGGAACAGCTAAGAAACTGCGCAGGACCCTCAAGCTCCCAGGCCTCTGGTAGAGGACCCGAGCTTGAAGGATAAACCGCCCGCAGGGGCGTGCTGGGTGTTTTTTATATATATATATATATATATATATATATATATATATATATATAAATAAAACACCCAGCACGCCCCTGCGGGCGGTTTATCCTTCAAGCTCGGGTCCTCTACCAGAGGCCTGGGAGCTTGAGGGTCCTGCGCAGTATCTTAGCTGTTCCCAGGACTGCGCTCTTCTGGACAGAGATCTCCGATGTTGTTCCCGGGATCTGCTGGAGCCACTCGCCTATCTTGGGAGTCACCGCACCTAGTGCTCCGATTACCACGGGGACCACCGTTACCTTCACCCTCCACATCCTCTCGAGCTCTTCTCTGAGCCCTTGGTATTTCTCCAGCTTCTCGTGTTCCTTCTTCCTGATATTGCTGTCATTCGGAACCGCTACATCGATCACTACGGCCGTCTTCTTCTGTTTGTCTACCACCACTATGTCCGGTTGGTTAGCCACCACCATTTTGTCCGTCTGTATCTGGAAGTCCCACAGGATCTTAGCTCGGTCATTCTCCACCACCCTTGGGGGCATCTCCCATTTTGACCTCGGGACTTCCAGGTTATACTCCGCACAGATGTTCCTGTACACTATGCCGGCCACTTGGTTATGGCGTTCCATGTATGCCTTGCCTGCTAGCATCTTGCACCCTGCTGTTATGTGCTGGATTGTCTCTGGGGCATCTTTACACAGCCTGCACCTGGGGTCTTGCCTGGTGTGATAGACCCCAGCCTCTATGGATCTTGTGCTCAGAGCTTGTTCTTGTGCTGCCATGATTAGTGCCTCTGTGCTGTCTTTCAGTCCAGCTTTGTCCAGCCACTGGTAGGATTTCTGGATATCAGCCACCTCCTCTATCTGCCGGTGGTACATACCGTGCAGGGCTCTGTCCTTCCATGATGGTTCCTCGTCTCCCTCCTCTTTCTTGGGTTTCTGCTGCCTGAGGTATTCACTGAGCACTCTGTCAGTTGGGGCCATCTTCCCAATGTATTCTTGGATGTTCGTTGTCTCATCCTGGACTGTGGTGCTGACACTCACCAGTCCCCGGCCCCCTTCCTTCCGCTTAGCGTACAGCCTCAGGGTGCTGGACTTGGGGTGAAACCCTCCATGCATGGTAAGGAGCTTTCTTGTCTTTATGTCAGTGGCTTCTATCTCCTCCTTTGGCCAGCCTATTACCCCAGCAGGGTACCTGATCACGGGCAGGGCGTACGTGTTGATGGCCCGGATCTTGTTCTTACCATTCAGCTGACTCCTCAGGACTTGCCTGACCCTCTGCAGGTACTTGGTGGTTGCAGCTTTTCTAGCGGCCTCTTCATGGTTCCCATTCGCCTGCGGGATCCCCAAGTACTTGTAACTGTCCTCTATGTCTGCAATGTTGCCTTCTGGTAGTTCAATCCCCTCAGTTCTGACTACCTTCCCTCTCTTTGTTACCATCCGACTACACTTCTCCAGTCCGAACGACATTCCAATGTCATTGCTGTATAGCCTGGTAGTGTGTAGCCAGACCTGAATGAGAGTGGGGGAGGTTCAATTTGCCATGTTGCAACGAGCTTAGCTTCTGTCTTGCTAGCTTGTGTTGCGCTCGGTGGATCTGAGCTCCACAGTGCAGTCTAGGCGGAGTAGTCGAACGCAGATCCACTGAGCTCTCAACACAGACAGCATCGTCAGAAGAAAAGTTGATAAAATAAATTTTAAAAAATTGTATTGTTCGATATTGTCTCTCACTGTCGTTCTCTAAACCTAAAAGACAATTATGGATTTGATCAACTGGTCTCTGAGTGCTATTGACACCCTTTTCTCAACGAGAAGTCGGGGCTCGGGAGAGCCTGAGTGCCCTGGAGGGACTTTCCCTGCCGGTTACACGATGGACGGGTGGCAGAACTGGAGGACCGTGTGCCTGGCGGGACTGTCGATCGAGGACGCTGAAGATATCTACCTATTCGGAACCATGATAACAGGGTTCATGCTGATCGGCGTTGGCCTAGCCCTGCTTTATCAGAGAAATAAGAGAGCGGAACCGGCTGTTCAAACCCCCACATGGCTGCCCGCTGGATTCGAAGCGCCGGGACGAGGTGCGACCTCTCACAACGAACGTAATATGGTCAACACCTTGGAGACGCTTACTGCTGCTGTGAAGGCTCAAAACAACGCCATTGAGCGTATGAGGGGAAACATCAGAGAGAGGCCTGCTCAAAATGACACCCTTGAGCGACAGCTGGAAAACATCGCGGAACGGATCACTGCAGTTGTGAAGTCTCAGAATCAAAAGACTGACAACACCTTGGAACTGAAGTTTGATACCATCATGGGGAGGCTCGCGGCTCTCCAACGCGAAGTTGAGGGACCAGTCTCAGAGTGCTAAAATTCGAGCTGCTCACAAAACAGAAATCAACAATATTCAACATTCGGACACCACGGCGCCAGCTGCAGGCCCAAGGCTGGAGCCCACCAAAACAACTCCCTGATAACGACTGTGTGATGACTATTCTTCCCGTCCCATGAAGGCCACCTGGGTTGGCTGGCAGACTGTTTACTTAGCCTGATAGTGCGAAGGACACTGTCTCCGCTGAACTCTGGACACACACACACTTACACTGACAAGCACTCACTCATCCCCCTCCCTTTCCAACGCCTTCGATGCTTGTGCCCTACCGGGGAAGATAGCAGTCAACTGGACCAGCGCAGATGCTGCAGGACCGGATGCGCTGTCTACGCCGGCTCTCTCATACCCTTTACCCGCCCCTGTTGCTTGTCTCGTGTTTCTATGGTGTATTGATAGTCATGTGCTTTTGTGCTGAGGTGTTTTTTCTGTTATCAAACTGTTCTCCCACCAGGAGCTCAGTCTGAGTGGAGTTTTTTTTCTCCTCCTCTTACCTCATGTAGTGTATTTTCGTTGTTTTTTCCTATCAGCCTACCTTTCTGACATGTCTCCCCAATGTGATGCTTGTGTAAAGTTGGTCAGAAGGTTCCTTTGTGAGTGCGCATGCGCCATTAGCGTGCTGCCTGCTGTAACCCCTAATTTCCCTCGGGATGAATAAAGTATTCTGATTTCTGATTTCTGATTTCTGACATATGCATACCAAACCGAAAGCACTGTATCAAACGGTTCAATATCGATACGAGTATCGTTGCACCCCTAATATATAAATATATATATATATATATATATATATATATATATATATATATATATATATATATATATATATATACATACATACATACATACATACATACATACATACATACATACATACATACATACATACATACATACATACATACATACATACATACTTTCTGGCAACTACAAGGATCATAGGAAGGTGTGTGAAGAAGAAGAGGAAAAAAATAGAGAATGAAACAAAACGAGACATGCTTTCATGTAACTGAAAGACGACATTGACAGAATCATATTAATGCTGCGCTGACTGTATAATGAAGCACCGCTGTCAGGGAAAATTACCTTTGGAAAAAGATCCTACCAGTCACAAAAAGACACATCAACACCCATAGAAAATGTGGAATGTAATTACTCTCTCACTATGTGTTGCTGACAGATGTACAAAATTTGAATAATAAAATCTGTTTGAAGCTATGTGCCAACAGAACATTTAGATGGATGGATGGATATATTTATTGATTTCACAAAGGGAATTATTAAATATCTAAATTTCAGTCACAAGGTGATGAAGTTTATTTATCCAGAAGAGCATCTGCTTACCCTTCTATGCCTGCAAGCTTTTAAACTGCTGATTTTTCTTTTGCCATTTGCACTCATGTGGACTTGATTTGTTTCGTACAATACAAAGTCATAACCCTGCTAAATTTTAAATGAGCTGCATTTTTTTTGTCTTGCATGAGAGAAGTATCACTGCAGGCTAAATAATAATGTATGGACACTTAATAAGCTTCTTTCCATTACATGATGTTATTTGCACTCGCTGGGTGGTTTACTACCAGAACTGATTTTGTAGCAGTCGTTGGCATTAGAATGCATCATCCCAGCTGAGTTCACATTAATGAGAAAATCGTGCATGCTGCATATTTAAGTAAGCTAGAGCAATTACAGAGTGTTTATTTGAAAAAGCAATAAAAAAAAACAATGTTTTAAATTGCATAATATAGTAACTCAACAAATTAAAGTGCAAACATACAGGGAGTGCAGAATTACTAGGCAAATGAGTATTTTGTCCACATCATCCTCTTCATGCATGTTGTCTTACTCCAAGCTGTATAGGCTCGAAAGCCTACTACCAATTAAGCATATTAGGTGATGTGCATCTCTGTAATGAGAAGGGGTGTGGTCTAATGACATCAACACCCTATATCAGGTGTGCATAATTATTAGGCAACGTCCTTTTCTTTGGCAAAATGGGTCAAAAGAAAAGTCAAAAATAGTGAGCTATCTTGCAGAGGGATGCAGCAGTCTCAAAATTGCAAAGCTTCTGAAGCGTGATCATCGAACAATCAAGCGTTTCATTCAAAATAGTCAACAGGGTCGCAAGAAGCGTGTGGAAAAACCAAGGCGCAAAATAACTGCCCATGAACTGAGAAAAGTCAAGCGTGCAGCTGCCAAGATGCCACTTGCCACCAGTTTGGCCATATTTCAGAGCTGCAACATCACTGGAGTGCCCAAAAGCACAAGGTGTGCAATACTCAGAGACATGGCCAAGGTAAGAAAGGCTGAAAGACGACCACCACTGAACAAGACACACAAGCTGAAACATCAAGACTGGGCCAAGAAATATCTCAAGACTGGTTTTTCTAAGGTTTTATGGACTGATGAAATGAGAGTGAGTCTTGATGGGCCAGATGGATGGGCCCGTGGCTGGATTGGTAAAGGGCAGAGAGCTCCAGTCCGACTCAGACGCCAGCAAGGTGGAGGTGGAGTACTGGTTTGGGCTGGTATCATCAAAGATGAGCTTGTGGGGCCTTTTCGGGTTGAGCATGGAGTCAAGCTCAACTCCCAGTCCTACTGCCAGTTTCTGGAAGACACCTTCTTCAAGCAGTGGTACAGGAAGAAGTCTGCATCCTTCAAGAAAAACATGATCTTCATGCAGGACAATGCTCCATCACACGCGTCCAAGTACTCCACAGCGTGGCTGGCAAGAAAGGGTATAAAAGAAGAAAAACTAATGACATGGCCACCTTGTTCACCTGATCTGAACCGCATTGAGAACCTGTGGTCCATCATCAAATGTGAGATTTACAAGGAGGGAAAACAGTACACCTCTCTGAACAGTGTCTGGGAGGCTGTGGTTGCTGCTGCACGCAATGTTGATGGTGAACAGATCAAAACACTGACAGAATCCATGGATGGCAGGCTTTTGAGTGTCCTTGCGAAGAAAGGTGGCTATATTGGTCGCTGATTTGTTTTTGTTTTGTTTTTGAATGTCAGAAATGTATATTTGTGAATGTGGAGATGTTATATTGGTTTCACTGGTAAAAATAAATAATTGAAATGGGTATATATTTGTTTTTTGTTAAGTTGCCTAATAATTATGCACAGTAATAGTCACCTGCACACACAGATATCCCCCTAAAATAGCTAAAACTAAAAACAAACTAAAAACTACTTCCAAAAACATTCAGCTTTGATATTAATGAGTTTTTTGGGTTCATTGAGAACATGGTTGTTGTTCAATAATAAAATTGTTCAATAATAAAATTATTCCTCAAAAATACAACTTGCCTAATAATTCTGCACTCCCTGTAGACTCACTGGTGTCGTCTTACTGTCTGCTCACATACATGTGCGAAAGTGTGAAGCCACAGCTGGTTTTTAAAAAATGGAAAATTGGTGCAGCAATTTACATATAAACATGGGAAATACAGCATATTTTTGTAAAATTCAACTGAGCTGTGTTTTAGAGATGGCTGTAGATACTCATTGTTAAATCTGATATCATTCATACAATATGAACTACAAACTAGAGATTTTGATTCATCACACTATAAGCTATTGTCACTGATTTTTGTGTAATTTCACATACCCCAGCCTTTTCTCCCTGTTTCCCTTCCCTTCACTCTTCCACTGAGGCTTCAGTGAAGAGTAGATGGATCAGCTGAAGGGCCAGATGTGTCCTGTGTCAGATCTTTAAAGGATTGTTTTCCTATTTCTTAAGGACATGACTGTCAGATACTGCTCATCTGCTGTAGTTTTTTTATGCCTGCCGCTTATTCTTTTGTTCTCCAGTTGTTCAGTTTTAAGGAAACACTGCACATCATGTAGATTCATAGATTCAACAAAAGAAATAGAAACTAATTTTATGTTTTTGTGGCAGACTGCAAGTAGGAACGTGATTTATAATTGGTTCCATTGTTAGCTGTCTGGTTTCTATATACATAACACTGGTCCATCCCTGGATTTTGTTGTGTTTTTGTGCTTAAATGATTCATAGGTTAGTGTTAAGTGTCATGCTGAAGAGTGATGTAGTGAGGACCTAAAGGCAAAGGTGGAAAGAGAGAGCGCACAAACAAAAAGCAAACTGTTTAAGTAGACTGGTAAGTCCATACCAATCTGAAATAAAAAAAAATAAAACAAACACCCGACATAAATAGAAATTATGAGGAAAAAATTGCCAAACACAAGATGTAAGATTCACAAAATAAATACCAAATCACAGGCATAAAAACCTCATGTTCATGGCAGCTTAACATACAAACACAAATAACATTCCTCTAAAAATGGTCAAGCGCAAGGACTTGACTGAAAATGGGTGAAAAAGCAGCCAATCTACATAGGCAAAGTTTGAAAAAGCTTCAGAAATCCTGAGAACTACTTCTCAAAACAGCAAAGTATAAAGAAATCCAAGACTTTTGCACACTATTGTACAATATGCACATTGACAAACTGCTTCCTGTGTGTGTTCTTCAGTTACGTCCAGGTGAAGCGTTCACTGTGTACCACACCAGTCCTACACTGTCCAGTCTGTCCAAACCAGTGGTGCTGTGGACTCAGCAGGATGTCTGCAAGTGGCTTAAAAAACACTGTCCACACAACTACCTGACCTATGTAGAGGCCTTCTCCCACCACGCCATCACAGGTACAGTGCACAACATGTGAATATGTAGCATCAGTTGTTACAGAACTTTATGCTGACTGGGATTGTTGTCTTTTATTTGCAGATAACGTCAATCACTATCCCTGCTAATAGTGTAAAGTGCACAAGATCTAGTCTTCTAGAGGGTGCTGTTTGTGTTAAACTTCTCATTGACCTCTGTTCCGTTCAATAAGCATAGTAGTGATGCTCATTTGGACTAAGGCATTGCAAACCAGAGCCATAAAAGGCTTAGTAAATCTCACACAAAGTTTTATTTTTAGGTTTGTGGTTCCACAGCTTAGCTTTCTCAACTGGAAACAGGTTTACACCCAAATCTCTGCAAAGGAGATTTAAAAGGCATACATGTGAGGTAACGAAAGGAGTGCAGCCTATTTTTGCAGAAGAAAGGCAAATCTGTGGAAAAAGTGCTGTGTTATCGTGTTTGAGTTCAAACAACACGCTCTCACACATTTATTTGTTAATACTCCCACACAAATGCATGCGAGTGCTTAGATACACAAACCAAGGTAGTAACAGACATATGAGCATGTACGTGTTGACACATCCTCGTCCTTGACAGACCAGACGGTAGAGCAGTTTCTTTTTCAGAGTCTCATAGAGAACAGATTGCTGGTCTATGCTGCAGGGTCAGCCACCACTCACTTACATTTACACACACACACACACACACACACACACACACACACACACACACACACACACACACACACACACACACACACACACACAGTGCATTGCATACACAGGCTTCAGGGTTAACAATGCTGCCACCATCATAGCTGCCGTAGCTCTGATCTGATCATTTCTATTTATGTATTCTCTAACAGAGAGCGTGAGATAGAGGCTTCAGCTCAATTATCCCTGTGTATTCACTTCAAGATGTCCAGCTGAATTTTATTTTGGCTCTGTTATTAGCTGATGTATTTTTCTTGTGCAAATGAGAGTTGAATATGTGTTTGTGTTGTGGATGCATTCGGTCAGCATAAAAAATAACCTCAGAAAAGACTACATACAAATTCTTTGCCTTTTTTGAAGGATGCTGATTCTCATCAGCAGCCATGAAATGGATTCTGTGTTTGTAAAGGAAAATATTTCTCTGAGCTGCTCTCAACCACTGGAAAAAAGCTATACCTGAGAAAAATCAGTGTAGCTTTCATAGTTTCTCCTGCAGTTTGAGTTGTTGTGCATTTATCAGCATGTTTAATCTGTTTCTACTGTTTCTAGCAATAGTGAGTACACAGTATTTTGTCAGTTTTCTATATAATCTATATTCTGTAGACTACATGTGCAATTTGATTACCACGTAGTAATGAGAGTCAAACTTACGATCCCATTAATGAACAGTTTCAGGAACAGTTTGAATTGAGTACTAGAGCAGTTACAGGACAACAATAAATGCTAAAATGTGCTATAGATGTGTAAATAAGCTAATGCTAGCACTAGCTAGCTTGAATAGCTTTTTTGGAGAAAATAGTGGTTAGAGACCTCAGCAGAATCCAAATTATTGTGATGGTGTGCAATAAACTTTAAATCTTTTTGCCTTTGAAACTGCTGTTTCAAAGGCAGGGACCAAGTCTGCAACTGCTGGCAGTCAACTGACATCTTCAAAGCAGATTTAGTGCATCAAGACAGCAATAAAACGGTATTAAGATGGAATCAGTCTGCTATCAGTTTACAGTTAAAGTTGGAAATTGCATGCAATCTGTTTGTGATAATGCTTTGATTAGCTGTGATAAATGACCAAAAACTGTGGTGTCTATTACAGAAATTCACATTAATTGCTTAGTCTGGCCAGAACCTCCCATATATAAAACAGAAAATAAAGACTTTCCCCCACAAATAGTGATATAGTTGCTACAGTACAGCAATTTAGCTGCAAAATAACATAGGCAACCTTGCTTTCATGTATGAATAACACCCGTCAACTATTGAGGTAAGTCTCCTATTGCAAAGAGAAGCATCGCAAACAAGTTGCACTTATAGGAGCAGGCTCTGATTGATTGCAATGTGTTGGTAAATTAGACAACAATTATTTGCAAAGCTTTGCCAATCTGTGTGGGAGTGATTATAGTTAGTCTGAGCCAGACTTTTGTTTGGAGTTTGCCTCTCTCCAGGTGACCTCTGCAATCACCTTGCAATTGAAAGTGGTCGCCCAGAGCCTGAGGGTGTTCCATGTTAAAATATAAGTGCGTGGTGGGGTACTTCCAATCAATTGTCGAATGCAAAAAGTATCAATTTTCATGGTCACAAGGAGGCTGTAGTCATATTTTTTACTCTAGTGTGCCTGAGCCATTAATAATGTGGACATGTAGATACCAAAAATGCTGAACAGTAGCCTACGTGTGAATGTTAAACAAGCCCTTGATGCACAGAATAGCCACACTCTAGAGCACACACTACTTAATTATCTGATTTACTCTTAATGGGAGTATAATTTGCAACGTGAATACTATTCTACATTCAATTAGAATAAAAACTCCAATCTGAAAACATAAACTTTGCAAAATATTTATCAAGATCATAAATCAAATGAGAAGTGGAGTCATTTTCTCAAAGTTTTCCGTACAGCAATTTTGCAGCTATTGGAGTCAGCCCCTGCAGGACAGTAGAAATACTACACATTTAAGTAATGTCCTTCATGACTTAAATGGCTTCATCAAGCGGCAACTATACTATACTGCATGCTGCACTGCAAGTTAGAACTATGCTACCGTTCATATTAAACTAAAATAACCTCAACTCTTTTGCAAAATGAGAGGAAAACAGGGCAAATAAAACTCAAACAAGCAAAGTGTGAAAGCAAGCAAATTTCTTACTTAATGCTTTTAGAGTTGATCATGTTACATGATGTCTGTTTAAGTCAAGGATCTGAATACTTCCTCCATCAGACAGCTGTTGTTTGCAGAAGTAAATAATAGATGTGATTACACTCGATTCTAGCAGATGTGCATGTGAGTTAGTGGCAGAAAACCATTTTTGCATTGCATTAAAAAGTTGATGTGATAGATGAGATGAGTCAGACTGAGGAACAGATGAGTCACACATTCAGACCAGTTCTTTCAGTTTTGTGCACTGTCTCCTCAACATTTTGATAAGTATTTCGTAAGTACTGTACAATAGGCCAAGAGGTGTGAAGCTGATAAATTGGCACTTGCTATCCAAATCTCATGTACTGTTACTTTCTCATAACATGGCTGTATACTTCACAGACTGAAGTTTGAACACACAGAAAGCTAGACCACCTCTATATGAGGTTTTAACTAGATTGCCCCTGAAGTTGCTCCTATATTTATTTCTTATGTTAATATTCTTAGTATAATATTTTATACCAAGTATGATTAACAGATATATTCAATAGATTAGTAATATAGACAGACCACAAAGTATGTAGCCAATAAAGCAAAAGTTAAATAGTTTAAATTGTTGGTCAGTTTGATCACAGATTTAAACTAAAGGTTGCCCTTTTATAAGGAAGTCCCCCCCCCCATGCACACACACCTTGGATTGCTTTTCAGACTGTTTTAAGAGTCATTATTGTTCCAGCCAAGGCAGAACTGCTTCCCATTTGCCCAGAGACATTGTTAATAAGCAATTTATTTTGAAGCCAAATTGAGAGAGGCGATCTCTATTGAAACAGCTTTTGTTTTTGTGTCTCTTTTCTGCCTTTGACAGCATACTTTCCCTATATCTGCAGGCAATTATTAGGAGCTGTATTAAGTCTGTCTGAGGGGAATTGATTTGAGCTCCATTCATCTGCTTTGTCTCATTTGTACACATGCACACACAGACATTCACAGAGCAAGGGCAGTAGTTTTTTTTTTTTCTAGGACACACTGGTCCTGCTTTTGGCAAGCGCACATGAGAGGGCTTTTGTGGGGATTGGGTAAAGAGGCCGACGAATGTGTACGAGCAGACAGAAGTGTGTGTGTGTGTGTGTGTGTGTGTGTGTGTGTGTGTGTGTGTGTGTGTGTGTGTGTAAAAGAAAGAAATACTGATATACCACACAAAATAAATGGAAAATTATTGTTGTATCCTCGAGGTAGTTGTGCTCATACAAATTGGGTAATTCGACTCTGCGTGCTCGAAACAGGGAGCACCTGGACTCGGAGGAGAAGCAAATAATCTCCCTTTAAACAAAAAGTGCATAGACACACATGCACAGCAAACACACACGATCCATTCAACCATTATAAAAGCTAACTGGTTTGTCATGGCCTTTCCTCCAAGGGAGAGCAGCCATACCCACAGAAGAGGGAACTATTGTCTATATTGTTGGAGCCCATCTGGTAGTAAGGAAAAGACAGGCTGACAGTTCTGTCCTCATTTGGCTTGGCTAGTTCCATTGAGAGCAGTATATCGTATATCAGAGAGCTGGGAAGTGTACAAAACACACATTGCTGCTATCTTATATTATATTCAGCTGTCTGTTATATAAAGTATCAATTGGCTTTAAAAGAGCATTTTTGCTGAGATAGTTCCTCACTGTTTTGCATTGTTCTAGTCTGAAATTGTATTTCAGTTTACCTCAAGAGGAAACATACCACACTCACACACACATACGTCCGTAGTAGAGTATAAAAATAAGACTGGAACCAAAAGAGTAGCAGCTTTTATTTGTGAGAGTGTACTAAACGGCAAATGAGTCAGCTGAGTCATGCAGCCAAAAACATGGAAATCTGTCAAGATGCCCATGCTACACGAGCTGATGGAAACAAAAGGTTTCCTTTAGCTAAATATAGAGCTGTTGGACTCATTTGGAAAAATTACACAATCCCAGATCAGTGCTTTTATACTGGTTTTAGGTTAGATGAAGGGTTTTTGCTGTATAACTTATCTGAATTGCTGTGATTAAGATGTTAAAGAAGAATATGGTTTGGGGCATGTTACATTTTTCTTAACAGATGGTTTTAGAGGCACTCAGGCCGGGCCTGGGTCACAACAGACCTATTTCAGTGTAATGTAGCACACCATCAAATCTCTTCTCCAACATAGAGTCTGTGTTATAAAATATGACTACAGAGTCCTTTAAGGGTATTTATATTTTATGGGCTAAGAAAAAAGACAGAGGGCATGTGGGTCTAATTCTCTATCCATTTTCCCTCTTTTGATTTTATTTGCTTTTATTGTGTTCCCTTCTTTCTCCTCTGCTTTTGCACTCGTCCTACAGATTTGCTCACTGATTACTGTGGGTACATAAAGGAAAAAATTGAGGCTCAGTGTAAGTGTGACAGCAAAAGAAACAGAAAGGAAATGTGAAAGGTGTTTACAAGCTATGAAATACACACTGGTTGTACATGCAATATATAACCTGTGTGACTTTTCTTCTCCAGAACATACTTATGATGCAGGTATAGAAAAATGAAAAAAACAAAGGTACAGAAGATATGTGCAGGGCAATGAAATGGAAATGAATAGAGTGATATAGAGAGCTGCATGAGTAATGAGTCAAATTATGATTTGGGCGTCGTACAGAGCTGCTGCAGGTATGATGGATTCCTCTTCTTTCTGCGCCTGTGTCACGGCTGGCGGAGGGAGCCGTGTGGTGTGGAGGAAAAGGAGGACCCAAGATGCAGCAAACTGATGATACGAGTGATGTTTTATTTACAAAGGTGGTGGTGACAAAAACAGGCAACGAGGTATGAGTACTTTACAAACGGAAACCTAAACTGGGAGAAACTAAATAGCAAACCTGAGACCGTACAAAGGGGGTGCGGGGCAGAGGGACGCAGAGACAGGACACCATGGAACGCAGATGAATGCAGAGATACGCAGAAATACACGGATGAGTGCAGACGACCCGACGAGGAGCACAGGCAGACACCAACTATAAATACACACACCAGGTAATGAGGAAATGGCACACAGGAGGGGACACAGCTGGAACTTAATGGGCATAACGAGACACAGACCTACAAAGTAAAACAGGAAATCTAGAACCCGAACCGGACACAAGGGGGGAGGACACAGAATAACTAGAACAGAGGGAAATAGTCACAAAACACAAAACGCTGGGTCAACGACCCAGGACCATGACAGTACCCCCCCTCCAAGGGCTGGCACCAGACAGCCCAAAACAAAAACAGACGACCAACCCAGGGCGGGCGGCGGGGGCCCAGGACGGAGGGACCAACACCGAACAAAACAAGCTCCAGCGGACCGAGGGAATTGTCCAAAACAAAAACACACATGCTGGAGTACTAGGACAAAACACAGTTCAGGAGGCCGGCCCAGAGGCTCACAGCTCAGAAGTCCAGGACAGTTTATCTTCTGAGGCCGGCCACGTCGGCGACGCAGATCCATAAGCCGACCAAGCGGAAGGCAGCGGTGGCGGAGTGGAGGCAGTTCAGGGGGCCGCCCGTGCACACGGCAGCGGCGGCAACAGGGAAACCATTCAGGCGGCCGACCGTGCGGACAGCAACGGCGGCGATGACAGAAGTCTGGAGGCCGACCGTGCGGACGGCAACGGCAGCGATAACAGAAGTCTGGAGGCCGACCGTGCGGACGGCAACGGCGGCGATAACAGAAGTCTGGAGGCCGACCGCGCGGACGGCAACGGCGGCGTCTAGGAGGTCGTCCATGTTGACGATGACGCTCCACCAGCGGCCTGGCAGATGACCGCCGATGTCGAGGCGGCAGTTTGGGACCCGAAGGTGGCGTGGCCGTCGCAGCACCAGACGAGACTGAAGCAGAGGCTGGACCAGACGAGGCAGCTGATGAGGATGCTGAAGCAGAAGCCGGACCAGGCGATGCTGACGAGGATGCTGGAGCCGGGCCAGGCGATGCTGAAGACACGAAGGCTGGAGCCGGACCAGGCGAGGATGAAGCAGAAGCAGAGGCCGGACCAGGCGTGGGTGAAGCAGAAGCCGGGCCAGGCGAGGATGAAGCAGAAGCAGAGGCCGGGCCAGGCGTGGGTGAAGCAGAAGCTGAAGCCGGGCCAGGCGTGGGTGAAGCAGAGGCTGAAGCCGGGCCAGGCGTGGGTGAAGCAGTGGCTGGGCCAGGCGTGGGTGAAGACACATAGGCCGCAGCTGGCGAGGATGGAGACACAGAGGCTGCAGCTGGTGGCGGTGATGGGTCACAAAACACAAAACGCTGGGTCAACGACCCAGGACCATGACAGCCTGCGAAGGACGTAGCTCTCCTACTCTCAGTAAGCTCTCTGTGTGCTGCACCTCCACACATACAAGTGTTTGATATTGTGTCTGTGTTCATGGGAGTGCGGCTTGGTTGTAAAAGCTGTTTACTGTGGGTAATGGTATGTTAAATGTGAGTGTCCCCAGGGTTAACTGCCAAACTGTAGTAAAACTTAACCATAGAAAGAGTCTGCCTGTGTGAGCCAGCCTTTTTACTGTTAGCCACCAGGTGGCTGAAGTGCTGACCAGGAAAAGAAAAAACATTTCTAATTTATGTACATAAGAATGTGCATTTCATTTGCCTTTTCTTTTTTGAGATTGGGAGAAAATTCACATTGGAAACATGTGGAACCCACAGATTTCTATCAAATGTATATTTTTCTTATTTTATTTATGTCAGCGACAACACTGCAACATTTAATAGATGCTTTATAACACTCACACACACAAAGAGATGGGTCCTGATATGTTCTTGCAGCTACATTACTGTTACATTTTATCAAATGTAAATGTAGTAGTTAAATGTGTCAGTATTTTCCCATAGGGTTATATGAAACAATATTTCATTTACAAGGGCTAAATCAAAATTTTAAGCTGATAACACTGAAATATCTATTTTATGGCTACTTTCTGAATTAGTGGAGAAAACTATCCTGACGTTACCCTTCTGTTCCTTGCAGGACGGGCATTGCTGCGTTTAAATGGGGAGAAGTTGGAGAGGATGGGCATTGTCCAGGAGACACTAAGGCAGGAGGTCCTCCAACAGGTCCTCCAGCTGCAGGTCAGAGAAGAGGTCCGCAACCTGCAGCTCCTTAGTAGAAGTAAGATCTCAAGATTTTGTGAGCGAATAACCACGCTGCTGTGCACTTCTGTTTTGTGCCTGTAATTGTGTGCTGGTGTATTGATGTGAGAGAGGGAACAATAACAAGAGACAGGGGAAGAGCAGTTGGGCTTGGTTAAATTGGGAGGTGGAAGCGTGAGACCATTGATGCCTGCTGTGACATACGTGGAGTTGGGCATTCAAGTGCAATTGTTTGTGGCTGTGTGGTTTTATTGAAGGGAGCCCTTGATTTGCTGCACTGCCTCTGAATGGTGACTTCGGTAAATTCTTTTATTTTCCAGCCATCAATAAACTTGCTCAGGCAGGCACTGCTGACCTGGATTCAGACGTTGATGTGGTTTGTGTCTTAAAAGGAGTGTTTTTCTTTTTATCTGCTGCGGTGATTGTTTTCTGTGCGCATTGAGGACTGGGTGGCATCAAAGGGAAACACGTGCACAGGCTCCTTTCTCTGTATGAGCACGATTATATGGTTATTTAAAGCTTCCAACATTTTCAGTACATTTTATATTCCAACTTTAGCAGAATTACCTCATCCAATAGGCCAAATGTAATGATGATAAGTGCCATAGTTTTTCTTGGTGTAAGAGTTTGTATTCAAAGCCAAATGCGGGGCACCTTCACTCAGTTTAAACACTATAATCTTCAAGATCATGACCTATATCAAGAAGCAGCAACATCCTAGCTGAGCACATACCTTGAATAAAAGGGATTCTGCAACATTTAAGGGGAATTGCAAGAAGCTTACAGCCTTAGTCGTTTCTAGATTGTTCAAGCTTAAAACAAAAAATGTCTCGAGGTTTCAGATTATCCTGAAGAACAAAGCTTTTTCTGCAAAATTCAAGAAAAAAAAAAAAAGCCCAGTCTCCCTTAACATGAGTGTTTTTGTCTAAAATTGATTATTTTGTTAAATCAGGCTGAGCAGTGAAGTTGTTTTTGTCATCAAGTGATCATCATCAACTGATGGCACAAGGGCTCTTATAATCACCAGTTAGATACAAACAAGTAAATGAAACACTCCTTGTACTTTGACAAGCTCTCCACTTTCAGTATCTGATCATGCATGCTGCTGAAGTTACTGTTTGGTTTTCTGCATATTCCTACTTGCTGCAGACCACTTTGGGGTAAGTGTGGGGAAAATATGTTTATGTGAATTTTAATTTTTCAGTGGCCCATACATAAAGCTGTGTACAGAGCCAGAGAGACGGAAGAGCTACACATCTGGGGCTACAGCACGAAGCTGTACAAAAATCCTGCATGGTTGTGCACTGTTGTCAAGGCATGGACAAGTTTGCCAGTTAAACATCTACAACAAACTAACAACAATAAAGATAAATCATCTTCAGTTTGAGATATAGGGAAGCAGTGAAGAGAGTTTATGTGGTTTAAAATATTATCATGTGATAGTTTGAATTTACATTCAGTAATGAAAACACTGGAGTTGTAGTTCTCTATTAATAAAAATGAATTCTTTAGAGCTTAGAAGCAAAGGTTGTGCCTGAAAGAGCAATAATGTAGATATATTCGGGGTGAGAGGTTGGGGTTGCAGAAAATGTTTGAGAGTTGCTGAATTAAGAATTGTAATTGGTATAAAACCCCTACAGTAATTAATGAATAACAAGAAACAGCACACAGGACTGAATTGGGTGACTACTAAAGACTAAATTCTAATTTGTTTCAGTAAAAGGCGCTGCACTTTCTTTGAAGTGGTAATTATACAAAATCAGTCTCAGGTTAGCACTCAGTACTGTTTGACACGGATGGACCACTCCCTCTCATCTTTTTGCCTCATTCACTTCACTTACAGATAAAGAATGTAAAAGTGCATTTGATGGCATGCGTGCCAACCAAGCATGCTGTATTAAATTAAGCTGAATTAAACTGAGACATGTGATGCAACTTACTGGTAGGCAGAATTGCTTTTGGAAACTTCTATTAACTGGAAAATGCATTGCAATGCAAATGTAATTTCCCAGTTCAGCAGCCTCTGACTTTAAGCTATAAGGCCAAGCTAAATTGGTGCACTCATAAAACACCTGAGTTTCACAGGGTTGCAGGGTATTCAAAGGTGATAAAGGCAGGTCGAGGTGTGAACCCTTGGAAGAAGCGATAATGGGGATGTTTCAGTGGCTGAAATGAAATGAGAAGCGTTATGAGGTGGTGTGATGTGATGAGGTGCTGATGAGGTGCTCATCTCAGGAAAAGGTGAAGGTCTGGACTGAAACTGGTTTAGTGTAAGATAACAATCTTGTCATTTTCTAAAAAACAAGTTAATGTTGCAATCAACTTCATGTAACCAGTGTCAAAGTCATCCACAATTTTATTGTCAGAACTTCTCAGAAGTAGAGGAGGAAGAGACACAGCTGTTTTCTAGCCTAAAGTCAAACGTCGCAGTTTATTGTCAGTGCCTCAGCCAACTTGTATCTTAACCATTCCAGTAACATGGCTGTAGAAATAAGACACCAATGGCTGTCACTTACCTGACCATTTTCATCCAAACCACTGATCCCACTGCTTTTGTATGATTTTGGTGTGCCTGTAGCTCAGGTGGTAGAGCATGTCACCTACAAATCAGAAGACTGGTCATTCGATCGCGGGGCTGCTCCAGTCTGCATGCCAAAAATCCTCGGGCAAGACACTAACCAGGTTGCTCTCCAATGCATCCATCAGAGTGTGAATGTTAGACACAAAGTGCTTGTATGAATGAGTGTGACTAGGTGAATGAGGCATGTTGTTTAAAGCATTTTGAGTGTTCAGGTAGAGTAGAGAGGCACTACATAAGAACCAGTCCATTTACCATTTGCCATAAAGCTTCATAGAGACATTTATGGCCCGCAGATTATCCTCTTATTTCCAAAAGTTCCAAAACTCTTCCTTTATCCCTACCAAAAAAATATATATTTCAATTTTTTAGTAAAATATATTTCTGATGGAATTAAGTTTCTGTGGATCAGTCACCAGGTGGGGCTGGGTTAAGACGGAAAAAATATGCTGATGTGAGGAGAAAAGGGAATGAGGCTGACGTTTTGGCTTGTGAGTCAGATGTGGAGAAGGATGCTGATGGTGAAACGGAAGATAGAGAGAAAGAAAGAAAGAAGCAGACTCACTCAGTGGTTAATGCATATTAGGATTTAGACTTGTTCATCTTTGCTCACTCCACACACACTTCTAACTATTCTCCCTGAATGATTCGCCCAATACACTTTCAATTCTGGGGTGATTTAGCAGAGCCGTCATACCAGCTGTCAGGTCTGATTCATCTCCAGTGGATTTACCAAAAATTAAATATTGATCTCACAATAACTTTAAAAAAAAAGGGGGGGGGGGTGAAAATACAGATGCAGCAGTAAAGCTGAATCTGATGGGAGCTTGTCTCTGATCTGAGCCGCGATAGCACACTTTAACGCAACCCTTACAAGGCCCTCACATTATTGATGTCAGGATTGTAGAAGGCTCTGTTCAGTAATTCTTAAGCTTTTACAAGCAGTGCAGACTTTCTCTGTCTCTCTCCAATTCATTAAAAAAGCTGAAACAGAGCTGTGATACAAAATTAAAGGGACAAATTATAGAAAAGAGCACCTAAACACCTGGAGGGTATGATTTGAATATGGAGAGGTGAAAAAGACAAGACTAGTGTGCCATAAAAAGGAGGACAGAGAGCTGAGACTGGAGGTGAAGTGTTTAACAGAGAAAAATACTGGAACTGAAATGAACAGATCACAGAGATAAAGAAATGAGACAGGTGAAGAGGTTAATAAAGGGACATTGATACTTGATCTGATTTCACTTTTATTCTCTGACTACGGGGCCCTACTTTTCTGCTTCTTGTTAATCTGCGTAAAGCAGGCTCAGTTGCTTAAAGCAATGTAATAACATTTCACACTCAGCCAAGAATGAGATTACTTTAGCTGCAAATTATGGTTGAAAATGCTCTTCTGCATGCGATACCCAGTGAAAAACAAAACTCTTGTCTGTGGATAAAAGGGAAGTTTGTCTGTTATTTGATGTCGATAAAAATTGTGGAAAGATTTTTTTTTTAAGATGTTCCCCATCTGTAAATTTTGATTATTAAATTAAAACATTTCATGATATTTCCATGCCCTGAGAAAATAGCAAAATAAAACTGGAGGTGCAGAAATGTAAAAATAGACTAAAACACTAGATGGGATGGTTGGAGGGGGATGTTTTGGCCTCCACTGCACCAGCTGCGAATGTTCATTTTTAAGATGTCTTTCACAAGTCACCCAACTTCATGAAAGCCCGTGACTAAACTGCTACTCTGCCCTTTAAAGGTTGGCTGTGGTGACTTCAATGGTTAGGTATTTTTGGTTTCTGTAATAGCAGCCCTTCCTGTGAGCCTCGGAAGAACACATAATCTCTTAAAGTCCTCACAAGCCTTTTCTTTCCTCCCTAAACTCCTGATATTCACTTCTAAAGACTTTGCTAGATTTTTCTCATTGGCTTCTTTTTTCTTTCCTTCTACCATATAAAACATGAATGGAAACAACATAAATAAAACTGATGTTTTAGAAAACACACAGTTCATTTTCAGTCATTGCTGCAGATCCATGTAATGGATCTTGTCTTACTTACTGACCACTCAAAGCACTTTACAACTCACCTGCCTCACAGCCATAATCGATTAAGAATCACCAATTAACCTATAATTCGGGTCTTTTGATTCTAGGCTGAAGGCGGTGTACCTTGAAGAAATCTATCCTAATCAGAGAGAAAGCAAGAAAAGTCCACAAAGAAAGGCCCAAGCAGAGCAAGAGATTCAAACTAGGAACCTTAAGCAGCCTATCACTGTGCTTTAAAAATACATAACTTGTTTGGGACACTAAAAAGCCCAAGGTAAACTCTTAAGGCATACATATATATTCATGTTTGAGAAAAAAAGAACCCATCCACCCATCCATCCATCTTCATCCGCTTTGTCCGGGGCCAGGTCGCGGGGGCAGCAGCCTAAGCAAAGAGGCCCAGACCTCCCTCTCCCCAGCCACCTCCTCCAGCTTATCCGGGGGAATACCAAGGCGTTCCCAGGCCAGCCGAGAGATATAATCTCTCCAGCGTGTCCTGGGTCTGCCCCGGGGCCTCCTCCCGGTGGGACATGCCTGGAACACCTCACCCAGGAGGCGCCCAGGGGGCATCCTTGTCAGATGCCCGAACCACCTCAGCTGGCTCCTTTCGATGTGGAGCAGCAGCTGCTCTACTCTGAGCCCCTCCCGGATGGCCGAACTTCTCACCCTATCTCTAAGGGAGAGGCCAGCCACCCTTCGGAGGAAGCTCATTTCTGCCGCTTGTATCCGCGATCTCGTTCTTTCGGTCACTACCCACAGCTCGTGGCCATAGGTGAGGGTAGGGACGTAGATCGACCGGTAAATTGAGAGCTTCGCTTTTACACTCAGCTCCCTCTTCACCACGACGGACCGGTGCAGCGTCCGCATTACTGCAGCTGCAGCCCCAATCCGTCTGTCGATCTCCGGCTCCCTTCTCCCATCACTCGCGAACAAGACCCCGAGATACTTGAACTCCTCCACTTGGGGCAGGAACTCATCCCCGACCCGGAGTGGGCACTCCACCCTTTTCCGGCTGAGAAAAAAAGAACCCTACATCAATTGGCATGTTTTCAGTTATTCTTTTGATATATGGGCATTTTTGATAACATGACATGAAATTTTTTGCTTTGCAATAGCTCATTTTGCCTCCTTCACCTAATAAGATGTGTTCATGCAGTCCAAGAGTCTTGTTGCTTCTGGTTCCCCTCCAGTGCTCTTTTGAAATTGGCCAAGTTTCTCTCAGAGGGGATGTTTGGTTTCCAAGTGCCTCTTTGCCTTATTTGGCACCATGTTCATATTAGACGACTTCTCCTGACAGATGACACGCTGAGGCTGAGGGCTGCTGACATCCGCGGTCTAGCAGAAGTCATAAGAAAGGGGGATTTTAAGATCATTCCTGATAGCTTCTTCTCCCTGTTTTCAGGGGGTCTGTGGTCACATTGTTGGTAGATGTGTTTGGTTCATGCAAGAAAACGATTCATGTTCCCCTATCTGAAATCTTGTTACGCTCTTTGCTAAACCAGGGTTTAATGTGTTACGCTATGATAATTCCTACCCTCCAGAAACAACATGAAATGACTTAGTTCAGTTTCACAGAAACCTCTTAAAAAACAGGGAATAGAATTTGCATCTGAATTGGAAAAAGGGGGCCTACAGCTATCAGATATTGGATATGTTTTATTTCGTTTTACGGCATGTAAATAATAGTCAAGTAATTGTCAGTGATGAGTAATGATCAGTCAAATGAACAATAAGGGAATTGATAGTAATCTTTTGCATATAAAATACCAATCATCTATCTAACCCATCCAACCATACAGAGGCTGATTCCAGTGAGATAAATGTGTTCTGATAGTCAGGGTCCATTTCATGGTTAAAAACAAAGTCCAGCTCACAATGATGTGACTCTTGGAGCATAACCCACCTCACTCCTTTACATATTGTTTAATATTAGACTGAAAAACTTTTGGAATTCACTGTTATAAACTTTTTATCCACTTTTTAAGTCTGCAGACAGTAAGCGTTTGAAATGCAAAACATTTGAAAGAATGTAGATTTACATCCCAGCATCAAAGCTAAATGCAAATTTATACATGAGCGCATCCGTCCTGGCAGTACTATGCAGCATACAATACTGCTCTTCATGTATACAACCCTGCTACTGTTGGGAATGGTGCGGTGCCTTATCTTTTTTTGTGTGTGTGGATCTTTTATTTGTACTTTTACACACTACATTTCAAGTGTTCTCGGTAGAATTGGTTGCTTTACTTTAGTCAGCAAGTGAAAGGTAAGGTTGATGTCTTTCAAAGCCCAGAGCCACAGCTCTCTTAGGGCAACGTAAACCATGCAGGGGTTGTAATATCTTGAATGCTTTGGGAGAGAGGATTCACATCAGAGCCCAGTGGGAGATCCACCTTCCCTCTTCCTCTTAGCCACTGGTTGCGAATAATATCTTTATAACATACTGTCAGAACCCCCCCCCCCCCCCCCCCCCCCCCCACCTTCTTCTTCAACATATCAATTTTTCATCAGTCATTCTGTGCATTTGTATGCAGCCATCTGCCATATTTTAGACTCTTTCCAGTAATTATCTAAAACTGATGAAGTTGCAATTAACCTCTACAAAACACCAGACACCACCCACCCCCAAATGCAAAAAGAAACCCTGTCAATAGCACTTTGGCTGCCTTACAAGACTGCCTTGGTAACCTTTTTGCTCTGAATCGATTCTGTGTGTTGCCCATCCTTGCACAGCTTTACTCGGAGCTCCCTATGGTGCCCGCCAGCTGAATTAGAATATGAATGAAACTCTGAGTGTGACAGACAGAGAAGAAGGAGGAACATGTCATTTCTCCTCAGAACAAATTTTGCTCAGTTGCGTTTCACCCCCATCCCTCCCGTCTTCCCACCCACCTCCCCTCCTCTGCTTCATCTAGGCTCTGACGACTCCATAGGGAGCTCATTTAAAAGAATTTCTATCACAGAAACTGTTTTCTCTTTGTCTGTGCAAGCCTCAAGTCATATCAGCGCCTCTCTGTCCTGTCTGCTTTTCCATTCTGTCCCTCTGTTGTTTCCTGGTCGAGGTTTACTACGGTTCTACGTTACATCTGTCTGTGTTGGCTGCAAATCTACAGACAGGTATTGTCTCTTCCTTGGCAATCAGAAAAGGAGGGCTTGGAGCTGAAATGCCAACAGTCTGGGAAAGAAAAGTCTGCCGTTCTGCTGACACTGGTGTCATTTTAGGATGCAACAAACTGGCTAGTTGTCAGGGAAACCACCTGGTTGAATCTGTTGTTTGAAAAGACCCAAGAATAGATAATTAGAGAAAAAAAAAAGGTTTGCTAATTAAATCCCTTTTTTGTAAAGCTTTGTAGCCTTTTCTACCTCCAATTATTAATAATTTATTCATCTCCATTTTATTGTCTTTTTCACTACTTAGTACCATTATTCTACTTCTTAGTCAGTCTGCCAGTGCTTGTCCAAATGACTGTTTGTTTTGGAGACTGTTGCTCTGTGACTGAGTGCAGAGTATTACATCAACAGAGATTAATCACAAAAGTTTCACACTAGTGTAAATGTGGTTGTATATTGTACTCGGAACAACAAGCATGAATTTTATTCTGTTGTTCGGTGGTTGTCTTTTTCCCCCACTTCTTTAGTTGAACCTATGAAAAATGCAAGCAACAACACAGTTTGATAGCCATGAAATAGTAGTTTTACACCAACATGGTGATTCCCAAAGAGGTATTAGTCAAGTTTAGAGCATGCTGTATCTCTATACGTTGTGCAGTCCCCCCCCCCCAAGAAAAAAAAAAAACCTGAGGAGACTGAACCAGGCCTGAAGACTATCCACTGCCGATGAATAGTATCTTGGGGGGGGGGGGGGAAATCTGACACAGGATTATAGAGATGTGTCTGGTCCTTCCATTTATCCATCTACAGTTCACCAAAACCACAATGAAAGGTTGCTGACAATAAGGCATCCTTACTGAGACAAATGCTTGGATATTAGAGAGACTCTTAGATACATCTGTGCTCTCAGGACAGCACAGACTTGCACTGAGTGCATACAGAACAAGCATACCAAGAGAGAAATGTGTATTAACTATTTACTGAGGTCACAAAGGAGTATGATGTAAGAACAAACTAGTGCTGCACTTTCAACCTCTTTTGCATGTGAATCCTATTTATGTATTCCCCTCTCTTCTCTCCCCTCTCTGCAGCCTCCTTTGGAAATTTCTCTTAGCTCATCCCTGGATCCATTTAGTGGCCCTTTCCCTCATCCCTTGTCACAATACGTCTCTAGGAGCCATGGAAGAGCTGCTGTCTTCAAATATGTGAGCGGAGAATCAACGAGTGAAAGGGGAGAGGACGAGCCTATAGACTACATGCCAACCAGTCTGGAGGATTCTCATTCAACACGGCCAATCGGGTTTACAGACACTGAGACAGAGACAAAAACCCCGCTCTAGGCAGGGTTACCCCCTGTAACATACGATAAGATGATAAGATGAAAAGATGAAAGATTAACAATCTTTGTGATGATGTTTGCCTGGCGCGGGTATATCTTCGGTCATAGCAAATCTCCTTTTGGTTTCCTTTCTCAGCTGGAATGCACTGATTGAGTCATTTCAGCAGTAGCTATTGAAATTATATGTATTTGACATAAGTAGCGGTTATTGAATGAATTATTTTTTGACATGGTTTCACTTAGTTTGTAATAAGCATTTGGCCCAGTGGCAAAGGAAATGTGGATGTAACCATAGATTTATAGGCAGAGCTACAATTTAGACAATGGAACCTTACATTTAATCTTTATCTCCCTGTAAAGTAACAACCATGAGCGTATTCAAAGGTAATTAGAGCTTTTGTTAAAAGCATTTGACTAATGCCAGTTTAATCAACCCCTCACCCACGTGTCACACTGCATTTTCCTCTCAGGACATCGGTGTCAGAATTTGCAGGCTTGGAAGATGAACATTAACACTTCAGGCTGAATGTCATTCCCACAATAAAATTTTTGTATTGTGACTAATCTGCAGTATTTCAGTGAGAATTTAGAAATATATATTATAGGGTGTGAGCATTGTAGAGTAACATACACTTTAATGTGTGTATACTGTAACAGTTCTTTGGTCTTTTATTAATGAAATGGATCCAAGGGGCTCACAGAGTTAATGAGATTATAATTGCTTGATAAAGCAATAATGCTAGTGCTAAAAGGTGAAGAAGATGCACATCTGTAGAGATGGGATGCACCGTGTGAGTGTCTGCTGACGGAAATAAACACCTTGCCCTCTACAGTGGCAGTACTTGCAAGCCTTGTAGTTTCAGTCCTTTGTCTGTGATCATGTATACTGTATGTCACCTCTTACACACAGATACAACAAGAAGGATGGGTCTCCGTTTGTGTTCCATCTTGTTTCTCTCCCTGATGTGACGCTGTACTGTCAAATGGTCAGAAAACAAGATACGGTTGAGATTCCCACTGTGAACGAAACCAGCACCTTTGATGTCCTTCTAGGCAACAGCAGACAGCGACGATGACAATGATGCTCAAGACGGATGACTAAATCAGTGAAATGAAACGTTAAAAAAAAAAAAAAAAACACACAACTTCCAAAACATCTGCACCAACCATCTTCCAACTGTCCTTTTACAAGGACGCTTTGAGTAATGTGAGATATCGACTGTTAAATGGGAAGAAAACACACTTTTATTTTTAGATGAAAAAATGTACTGTAAATACTGGTTTACATTGACTGATGATTTATGACCTGCAAAAGGAGAAAATGTTTCTCTGTTTTACAGATTCAACAGTGGAATGGAAAATGATGAAAGCTGTCATCATGTTTTTTGAATAAACTAACTGAGATGAATTGTTAGTTGAGTTTTTAATCGGCAGCCTTTGAAATGCATGTATTTGACAGTAAAATAACAATGGGGGGGGGGGGGGGGGCACAACAAATGACGCTAAAAAGAGGAGACAAGACAAAGGAAGGCATAAAAGAAAGAATGGAAAAGAAACAAAAAAAAAACAAGCCCCAGAACATAATCACACTTCAGCTTGATATACACCGCCAAAACCTATGAATCAGCCCTTTATTTAGTCAGTCTTACAATATAACATCCAATATTTTTCCAAGATAGAGAGATATTTTAAGTTATTTAAGTTAAAATAATTTTCAAAACTACAATTGGTTCCTCTACCCTTCTTGAAACACAGCGTCTGATTGGAAACAGATTTTTGGCAAGCAGTGCTCCCATTATCAAAATGGCTACAGAGCCAAACGATAGATTGTCCTCTCTGTTTCGACAAATCAACCCGCGTCTCTCTTGGAAAGGAAATTGGTTTGGATATTTTGAAATAAATACACCAGACACATCCAAAAATAAATGCAACGCAGTTCCATTTTTAGTTTTGAAGCTGTTAAAAAGGTTGTTTTGATGGTCAAATAATGTTTAAGACTTCTAAAAAAATGAATATGTAGCTCAAACTGTGAAATAACATTTTTATTTTCTTGCTAAACAGAGAGAAATGCAACTTGTGGGTTTCTACCTTCATTATACATAAGCAAAGATGAAAATGCATAGAAACATTTCTTTTTATTTTGTTTCACACATGGTAAAACAGTAATTCATTTCCTACACACAAACCTTTGTTTCAATTAAAATGACACTGTATCCATGCATGAAAAGAAGCAGGAAGAAGAATAAATTCTTATTAACGCCTATCTATAACCATGCAAGTAGGCACTGACAACCAAAATACACTCTGACACTATTCTACACACAACAAAACAAAACAAAACAGCAATCAGCAATGAGCAATACCACTAAATAGCAAATTAAAAAGGATAATTCTTTCTATAATTAACTCCTGTTATTTGAATCTTCTTCATATTGGTTTAACATTTTATTCTTATAGCACCTTTTAAATTGATAAACATTTGTACAACCCTTAAGATGATCATGGAGAGAATTCCACATTCTTATACCTATAACAGTTGGACTCATTTGCCTTCGAGTGGTCCGAGCAAACCTTAAAATAAAACTTCCTTCTACTATCCCCATTTTCTGAACACAATACAAATAATCTTTGTAACTTCAGAGGCAATGTTTTATTTTTTGCCCTAAACATAATTAATAATGTCTGTAATTTCACTATATCTTCTAGTTTTAATAATTTCAATTTTATAAACAAAGTATTTGTGTGTTCTCTGTATTTAACATTATGCATAATACGCAGTGCTCTCTTCTGTAATAAGTATAATGGTTTCATATTAGTCACAAACACAAACACTTGGTTTTAAAAGGTCACAAAACTTCCCCTCAGAATCAAAAAGTGCTTCTAGAAATTATAATTTGGCGTTATTACCTTAAATGAAGTGTGTTTATAATTTCAAGTGCGTAAAAATGTTCAAAAATAATTTTTTTAAGAAAAATTAACTCAATTTGAATTACAGTTACTGAATATTTGTTCCAGAAGTCGCACGTGCTTCCTGAATTGTGGGTCCATCTGTGACGACTCTGACTCTGTGAATGCAAAATAGTGCTACACACGATTATTGTGTCTTGCATGCACATTCATGCACGCACACTCACAAACACACACACACACATTGGCATCCAATTACTGAGAGACATGAAGCATCTCACCTGTTAATAACAGGGCACATGTATGATAAACAGAGTCGGTGAACAGTAGCTTTCTCAAGCTTGACGGGGAAAAAAAAATCTGGCGCAGATGGTTGGATGGTGCAGTTAATTGGATGCTGTTTACTGTTAAGTGTCTTTTCTTTCTCTGTGTGGCATTTGTAGATGAATGAATTCCTTTCAGAAAGCTGCTCTTTTATGATTATTCGCTAAAATACCCCAAAGCTGACACCCTTCTACCAGATTGTTTATCGTTATCTGCTAGTGACTTTGATCAGATGGATCTTAGTCATATGACAGCACTGAAATTGAATGAAAAACACTCTGTCCCCTCTCATCAGCTATATCTGTTGACAAGCCCTTTAACGGTTGCTTGAGTGAATTTCCTCTATGGAATAAACTTAAACAGCTAGAGAATTTAATTTTTACTGGCATCCCTCAGATGTTAATACAGAAAACTAGTACAAAACACATTAGCATGAAATAGTGCATGCCTGCTCCCCAGACTTTCACTGGAAAGGTCAATAACAGTCAGCTGCTGGTTCAACTTTTCAAGAGCCTTTAAGTGCACAGACCACTCCACCTGGCCAATTTTATAAACTATTAAGTAGCCTTTTGCTCACTCAGCAGAGCAGGAGTGGGAACATTAATCACTGCCATGGTTGGAAGTCTTAATCAGGGGTCAGACTAGGCTCTGTATGAACTATTCATTAACAGCCATTAAGGAAAGCAAATTTCAGGATCAGCTGGATATTCGGTGTAGAATGGCAGAAGCCAATTGCACCCCGCAGACTTGGTTTGTCAGCTGAGTGTCCCCTCTGGCCTAACAGATCAGAGATCAACCCCAACAGTGTCTGTACCAACACGTGTCGCTGCATAAAGTCCAGTCACTATGGAAGAAATATAGTATCATCAGAATTCAACTATTTTTAGACATTGAATTTATAACACTGAATTTTTATCCTCCAAATTTCCCTGCAAAAATATTCACCTGCAAAAATTCACCTGCAAAAAATTCACCATCAAATATTATGGAAGAAATATAGTATCATCTCTGATGATACTATATTTCTTCCATAAGTCACACATTAAATAGCGACAACAATGCTGCAGGAACCCAAATATTTCTATCCAGTAATCAACAAGAACGGTTTCTAACACAAAACAGGACTGCACTGCTCCCTTGTGGAAGAATCCGGATAAACCTTGACTGAAAAGAATAATGAAACTATATGAAAGCTTTTCAGTGGTAATAACTTAATGTTATATAGTCCAATCGTGTGAAATTAGTATCTATGACTATTCCCCACATGGGTTTATCTTTTTATTGCAAAAACATGAAGCCACATAAAAACCTAACCACTTTGTATGTTAAATACCACAAAAGTGACTATCCCTCTCTCTCTCCATAGATAGATAGATAGATGGATAGATGGATAGATAGATAGATAGATAGATAGATAGATAGATGGATGGATGGATGGATGGATGGATGGATGGATGGATGGATGGATGGATGGATGGATGGATGGATGGATAGATAGATAGATAGATAGATAGATAGATAGATAGATAGATAGATAGATAGATAGATAGATAGATAGATAGATAGATAGATAGATAGATAGATAGATAGATAGATAGATGGATGTGTGGTGGTTAACACTGTTGCCTCACACAGTTTGACTCCACCATCTCCACTGAGGTATTTCAGTAGTTGTATTTCTTGTTCCACTAGCCCACTTCTCATGAGTTTGTCTTGGTTTCCCAGCATCTGATGTGGACTTTAGTAAACCAGGTCACATCCAAGTTGGTATAAGTGTCACGTTTTGCATATGTGTCATGCTCCAGATCTAGCCTGGGGACCCTTCCTGGACACATGCTGATAGGGACATATATACACTCACTGATCACCTTATTAGGTACACTTTGATGGTGACTGGACTGGCTGGACTGTCTTGGACCTCATATCCTTCAGAACTCTCTTATTTTTTCCTCTCAGAGGTTCATTATTATTGCAGGATCTCTGTGTTACAATATAAAGCTTTGGATAATTTTAGCCATTCTCCTCTGACCCCTGGCATCAGCTAAGCATATTTGCACAGGCGACTGCTGCTCACTGGATATTTTCTCTTTTTTAGATAATTCTTTGTAAACCCTAGAGACGGTTGTGTAGGAAAATCCCAGTAAGAGTTTCTGAAATACTCATAAAATCCCGTCTGGCAACCATGCCACATTCAAAGTCACTTAAATCACATTTTTTCCCTAGTCTGATGCTCAGTTTTAACTCCAGGAGTCCATCTTGACTCTAGGGATGTATATATGGCCATTCTGAGACACAGCAAAGGAGTTGGCAAAAGTGCTGGAGACCGTGATGAGGTTAATTTTACTTTGTATTTATTATTGCTTTTTATCTTAATTCTTTTTCACTCATTTTGTTTTGAAAAGTGTCCCATTGTGCACTAATGTTTTTTTTCTCATGCTCAAGTGCATGCAGGTCTTGGGGTCATGATATTTTTCATCAAGAAAAACCTTTTTAATCGCTAAACTCGCGCCTTCTCGGAAATATTTATTAGGCATTATTGAAATACCAGTAATACTTTTACATTAGTCAAACCTGCTATAAAAATGAGGATCTACCGCCCTCCTCTGGCAATAACGATCCCACATAAATTACATCATGGTTCCTGATGATTTCCACTAATAGGAAATATCGGGTCATGATGACTGGCACCAATCAAAGACTAGCAGGGACCCTCTGTTGTTTTACTGGAAGTGAGTGACGTGGCAGTGATGCTGTGAATGATTAATTTAGAAAGAGAGAGAAGAAGAAAAAAAAGATGTGGGCTCACACCATATGTGAAGCATTTATTATTCTGTGTTAAATGGGGAAATGCCAGTCTGTTCATATAGCCCGTAACCAGCTTGCAGCTATACAGCAATTAAAGACCCAGCAGTGTTACTGACTGCAGGCCTGTGTGCTGTTAAGCTGCCATTAACATCAAAAAGGACTAATGGCTTATGTCTAAATACTGACCTTGAATTGAAAACACAGCATCAAAGACTTTTTACTCTTTACAAAACTCTGGCTTTAAATGCAAAATATTGAGCCAATTAATAATTCACTTTTTTATGTGGAGCCTTTTGCTCTTATGTATAGCCTTACTAAATTATAGGCATACTTGATATTTCAGAGGCTTTTTTTGGAGGGAGCTACTTGCAGTGACTACAGCACCGGCCTGGTATGACAGCTAGAACAGCCTGCCACAGACTGGACAAGAAGCCGTTATCGGCTACGCGGGAGGACATGGGAAGAACATTTTGGCTGCAGCTAGATTAAAATAATTCGCTAAGGGTTTGTATACGGAATTTAAGCCCTGACCCTTTTTTTTTTGTCGTCAGGAGCGAGCGCCGTTACGTCGGAAGAGTAGCACGAGCCGGTATTGCAGCGAGTTTATTAGCCAGAAAGCCCACTATTATTCAGCTCGAAAATTGATAATAATAACGCGAGAGTTTGCAAGTTGCCTCAAGACTGTAGTCGCAACTGTCAAAGGTGGAGTGGATACGCGCATGACCCAACACACATTACTGTAATACTGTACACGGCCGCCGAGATAATATCCGTATAAAAAAAACGAATAATCCCGAGGTAAGGAGCGAGGAGTGAACCAAACCCGACCGAGATTTGGCGCTTCTGCTGATTCGTTTTCGTTCGTTTTCTTTTACTCTAACCAACAGACTCACAGCCGTCGAAATTACTGCACTAAACATATTTTTGTGCCTCCCTTTAGCTCCAGCCAGCGCAAGGATTTTTTTTTTTACTCCTCCTTCGTAATAAAGTCGCCATTTTGCTTCACTGCCTATATAAACCATCCCGTATTCTAATATTTTTTCTCAAGGAGTCGAGGGCTCTGTCTTTCCTGGCTATTTCTATTAATTTGGAGAGTTTAACGAGAAGACAAGGGTTGGAGAAGTGCCTCGTGGTATACATATTAATGCACGAAAGGAGAACGAGAGGGGGGGGCAAGGCAATTGGAAGCTGGAAATAAGGTGAAAGTATCCTGGATTTCTTTTCATGTTCAGACGAATTTATAATTTCTCATCTCCTGCACTGCTCTTTTTTTACCGTCCACCTGGTCGTCGTCTGCAGACTGGGGGGGACAGGACGACGGTGACGACTGTCCGCTTCCTTTCAGGCCCCCCAAGCTCAACCTGACCGCTCCTTGACGCACAGCAGGTGTGATTGCCATGTAACTTAACGTTGGTGAAAAAAAACGCCTACTTTGGTGCCTGTCTCCTGCCCCTGACCTCCTCCTACCTCACGTGGATGACCCGGGGCCACCCGGGCTCTGGTGCTGGGTGACTGCTCGACAGTTAAGGTAGGTGTGGCCGGGGAGGAGGAAGAAAGTAGAGCACTATTTTAGTTAACCACATAAATAGGCAACTCAGACCTTGTTGTAGTTGTCAAACAGCGTGGCCGTGTGCCACGTGCGGTGTTAAAATACTTATTTCTAGGTTGGTCTCTCAGCAGATTGTGAGAGGAGATGTGAGTGGGTGTCACGGGGTTTTGTTGTGTCTAGCTAAGTATATGGTAATAAAGTTTCTGTAGCAGGTTTGTGTTTACATGTAGATTTAATCGTTTACGAAAACCCCAGCTGCAATGTATTTATTCATTTATTTATTTATTAGGAGGATGCTGTTGAAACACTGTGGCAAATCTAAAAGGGGGTTATCCTACATAATTATTACAGGGTTGCACAGTAAGACTCACCATCAATCAGCCATATCTTTCTCACCACCTGTTTATTTTAAGTAGTTATGAGCTGATCTGTAGCCCATCTCTTCATGCTCTGATACATCATACCGGAAAAGGAAGATGCCTAGTGTTAATGTGTGAAAGATTTCATCAAGTTGCACCCTGCAGCAAGTTCACCGTGCATTTTATAGTCAAAATCATCAAAACTTTACAACTACTGTGAACGCTTTATCTCTGTGGTATTCACGCAGTGAATTGCACAGCATGTAAATGGACACCGAGTGGCCCCCATTGAGTGACCCTTTGTGTGCTTTGTAATTCATTAGGAGAGTGACATGAATGTGTGCTAAGAGAAACCATGTTGGATTGTAATCAGTACCACTCACCATAATTAGCAATTGTCAGCCTCTATTCAGAAGGCTGTTCCTTCCTGATGGGGAATGATGTTTAAGCACAGAGAGTCTGAACTTGACATGTACAATATAAGCATCGGGATTGATAGATGTAATGTATCTCAATTGACCTGAACTAGAGATCGCTGGTTTTCATAGTAAAGAAAGCTTGCACAGCTGCTCAGGAGCGTAGCTTTGTATCCCCACCATCTCTTTGACTCACCTTTTGTCTAATGGGCAGAGCATGAAGTTAGTGTGCGAGTGAGAGTATTGATTTTGAAATGAAAACATGGAAGGTCACACCCTCATTATCACACGTGTGCCTGCGCTCAGATAACCTTCAGGCCAATAGCACTGATGGCCAACATAAAGAAGCTGCATTATTGAACAAGGAGACAGCATCAGCACACGCTATTGATGCAGCAGACTTTGCTAATAATGTTTTGACAAACAATGGATTCGGATTAATGAGCAGCAGAAGCATTTCCGATATTACCTTTAGCTATGTCTCCTGTGTGTTTGTACCCCCTCGTTTGTACATTGCAGGCATGGAGAGCCCAAGTGGGCCCAAGCTTGGGAAGCTGTCCTCATCAGGGCTGTCGAGGGGCCGAACGCCCAAGCATGGACATCCCCAGGAGCAAGTTAGAACCATGTCAAGCCCTGAAAACCACAGCAAACATAGTGAGTGACAAGCCGCTACATTTTGTTGAATGAATACAGTGTGTGAGTTCAGCTTTTGTTGGTATGACTCAAGTTTGCTCCTGGACTGATTCTAGGATGAAGTTCATGAAGCGATACAGTGTGAAGAGTAGGTACTGGGTGCATACAGCATGACATACTAACACATATATGACAACTGAATTTTTCGTTTTTGCATATTTGTTTCTTAGATCCAGCAGGTTTGCATTGGCTAAAGTTTTGTAATTCCAGCTAGTGCACTTTAGTGTGCTTTCTCAAGGATTTGATTAGCATACCATGCATGCAGGGGTCTCTGTAGCTGCTTTTTTTTTTTTTTTTTTTTTTTTTTTTTGAATGGATTATATTTTATTAGAAATCAATGGTTTCAGGTTCAGTGTAATTCTACCCCACAGCAGAGCCTGGAAACTCCAGCAATTTCCCTGAGACTGCTTTACAGTGAGAAAAGCAAACAAACAAGAATTGCCAAGCACTGACACAAGTGAAACCCCAGGCCATCTGGATGGAAATGGAAGATTTTGGAAAGAGAGGGCCAGACTGGGGAATTATTTTTCAATCCAATAACCAGTAGATCATCATGACTTTGTTAATAGCGGTGGGCAGGCTTGGAAAAATGGGGCTGTTCTAATATGACCCAGTTGTTTTGGTTGCTACAAAATAGCCTCTCATTCCCAGACACACAGAGCACAAACACTAGACTAGGTGCTTCGGTTTATTTTCTTTTCATGTTATTATTCAGCCCTGTAGGCCAGAGTTTCATACTGTTGTGCATGCATGTGTTTCTGTGTATGTTTGCTTGTTGTGGTTATTAATGCAAAGCTTGTGTTGCAAGAAATGAGAGTTCGGCGACACATGGTACAAAAAAAAGTGTGGAATCCCTTTACTAAAATCTTTCTTGTATGATCTTTCATGTATTTATGACTGTCTGCAAGATCTTCCCATAGTTAGAAATAAAACACTCTCCTCAACTTCTCATTGTGTAGGGTCTGGCAGCTGATTGGCTGTTTTTGCTGTTGAAGTACATTTGTTTTTTGAATGAAATGGTTTTCTCTGCAGCCTCTTAAAGCTTTGTGTTTTATGGGCATTTTTTTACACTTTATTACTCAGTAAATAAGAGGAGTTTATAAATCAATCAGCAGAAAGTTTGTGCTGGGCTCTGCTCTGATCGATGTGAGGCTAAAGACAAGAGATTAGATACACACTTTTGGCTTAGCTTCACTAATGAATAACTCTGATGACTGCGCGTTTTACTGTGTGCGCGCGTCTTAAAGTAATACTATAACAGGTGATGGATTGGCCCTGGTTTTTATGGGGCTTTTTCAGGTTACTTAAGATTCTGCTATTTCTGTGTGTCTATTTCATTTTCTCTTTTTACACTTGATCTGTTCGGACTTGCAATTATGTTGAGCTTCTAAGTGATACCAGTAGTATTTAGATCATGTTTGATACTGCAAGTCTGTGCTATTGTCTGTTTTAAGAATAGCTTCTGGCACAAAAGATAAGAATCTATGTTCCACTATGTCTAAGGAAGCTTAGCTGGTAACATTGCCAGCTGGTTGAGATTTATCTTCTCTAAGAACCACAAGGAGAGAGACAGATCTTCTCCTGGAGCACATGTAGATTGTACTGACCAATAAGAAGATGAATATAGACATAACATACAACACGGGAAATGTATAAGAAATTCTACATTTCCATTTTAGGAATATAGTTAAATTTTGTACAGTTTGGAATATGATTCATAAACCAGTAAGATATTCATTGACTGACTGACTGTGCCAAATTGTGTTTCAAACACCAAGCAATCTTTTACAATTTTCAGTCTCCTTAACTTATTATTTAGAAATTTTATAGATGTTATGATAAGGAGAAATGCTACAGTGGTGATATAATGAACCTGGCACTGGCCTGTCTATCCCAGGGGGGATATGAACCTCAGTTTGGGGAAACAAAGGCTCCCTATGAAGGTTTTTCAGTCCATGCTCATTGCACACAGTGTGCTCTTCTGATAGCCTCATTATCTGCCCTCATCCCACTGGTTACTTCTTCATTTTTCATTTTATGTCCATGGAGAGTTTGGACTGTTATGTTGCGTTATCAGTTCTCATGTTGGCCCATAAATCTCCAGCTGGAAACTTTGCATGATGTAATAGCGGAGAAATCCCGTCTGGCTGTTGTACTGGTGGTTTCCTGAAATCACTATGTGCCTTCATATGTGACAACAAAACCTGGGTTTGTGTGCTTTCCTAGAGTGTTGTGGTTGAGCTGTCACCTTGCCACACCAGAGAAGTCACAGGAAAGAATGTGGTCCTTGAGGGTGATTTGCGCGCTGTTTCTCTCTTTTGTGCTTCAAGATGTTTCCTATTAATGTCTTGTTTGATTCTAAAGCTAAGTCATTTTTTTATTTATATAGAACTAATGCTGTTTTGCCAAGTGCTGTAGGCCCTGAAAATAGTTACCTTTCAGCAAACGTTAACCCAAGTCTAAATAAGTAAAACCTGGATGTGTGAAAGGCCGCCCCCTTCTTTACCCTCTCTGACCCCAGAACACACTATCCAGTCGGCATGTTCTGTGTAAGAGGAGATGAGCGCTCCAGATTTGTTGTTGTATGGTAACATAAGTGGGTTAGGAGGGGAGCTGAGAGCGTGATAAGTTTTATGCTTGTGGCTGTGTGTGAATGATAATGTGCTATTTGGTGCCATTTGTTTGTGTTTATGTTTATGCATCTGTTCGTGCCTGTGTTTGCCCTAGCATGTGTGTTCTCATGCTACACTTGTCTACCCTGCTGTGGGGACCTTCTTTTCAGGTCCACAGTTGCTCTCTATTGACCTGGTATATCTGCGTCAGTATCCGTCCATCAGTCTCTTGCTTTTCCTCTAAATGTGCTGCTTTTTCAAGCTTTCTCTCACTTACTTGTTGTCCAGACGTGACTGTCATTGCTCACTGTTCTGTTCTTCCTCAGCCTCCTCAACTATTTCTTGCTTACGTATTAGCAGTGACTTAACCTCACTATTCCTGCCACTTCCCATTCCTTCTTCAGCCTGTTCCCAACCGTTACCCTCACTTCTGGTCTTCACTCTAATCGCATTTCATATTTGTTACATTTTCTAGGGACTTCCTCTTAATGGCTTGAGTCTATCAAATCAGTAAAATAACAAAATATCAAATCAATAAAAAGCTATAGATTGAGACTGTTTGTTTTTGGGTAGAAATTGAATTCTGGTGCTTTTCTCAGCCTGATGCTACACCTCATTTTGAGGAGAGTCCTTTGTCATCTTTGTCACACCTTCACTTGGCAGACTTGTGGATGGTTGATGAGAACGAGTACAGGGAAATGGGAGAGGAGAGAGATTGAGTTGGTGAGTCACTGTCCATAAGGAGGGTATTGCAAACAGTTTGTAGCAGGCATTGTCTCTCGGCACACATATAAAGTGCTGGATGCCCTGTTGCATAGGCTTATTTTATTATTATGTTGTTGTTTTTTCAAGTGTCTGTATATGCTGTGCATCAATTGTAAACTCCCCAGTGATTGGTCAGTTCTCCATTATCCCTCAGGTTTTATCTAAAACTGTTGCGATTTGATGTCACTAAACATGGCATTGGCTGTGGGCCAAATAAGTATCAAGTAATTCATTGAGTTTCCAATAATATGAAGCATGCTGTTGATGTGGAAGGCTGTAAAATCAATACAGGTCTGAAGAAGCTGTTGAGGTACAATGAGTCACCAGATTATGTAGCAGAAATCTCAAGCCTGAGCTCTATTCTTGGCTGCTTTACGTGTGGTTTAGTGGTGGAAGTAAACTGATATTCTACCACATGTCTGTGTAGTGATCCCTGGCCTCTCAAACAAAGTGATTCCCCATACAGTAAGTCTGCGGGCAATAAAAATTGGCATTCATTAGGACATTGAAGAATCTCCCAGTGTAACTGTTTTCACTAAGACTGAGTGACTAGTGCAAGTATAGAAATAAATGTAATTATTTTATATATCCATTTTCTTACACTTGCACAATTCAGGGTCATAGTTGGAGCCTATTCCAGCTGTCCACCCAGACAGGTCACCAGTCTATTACAGAGAGGCAGATTTCCATTCAAGCTCACAATCGCACCAATGGACAATTTAGAATCACCAGTTAACCAAACGTGTTTAGGTGGTGGGAGGAAACCGTAGTGCTCTGAGAGAAGAACCCTTGCAAGCAAAGGGAGACGATGCAAATGTCACACAGAAAGACCTCCAGTCAACCAGTGGTGTCAAACCAGGAGCTTTTTGCTTTGAGGCAACAATGTTAACCACTGGACCAACAACTCTCCCTGAATAATGCAAGTGATAGCAAATGCCACAGTCTATGCCAGCACTCAGAATGGTTTAATATTAGGAAATAGGTGAAACAAATAGGAAGGTGGTGCCACTAGACAAAAATCCAAAAGTAACCTATCAGCATATTATAAATCGAGTTGTCTAAGAGGAGTTTTTACTCCTGCAACTGCTTTCGGCTCTGTTCTGCCCCATGATACGGAAACTTTGGCCAATCTGATCTTTTCTGGAAAAGAACAGTCAAATAGTGTAGCATAGTATGAAGAAAAAGTTTGGGTATAAAGCACCCCACTGTGCAGTGGGCTAAGGAGAGGGCATTCTTAGAGGAAAGCTGGATTTGATTTCTTTGTAAAGCCATAAGTCAACATTGGCATTATTTTAATACATACCAACACATACATATCAAACTGGCAGGGTGGAATGGGGCTCAGAAGAGAGAAGGAAAAGCTGTGGAAGGCGGGACATCTACTTTCAAATTCTGGTCCTTTCCTAGATTGCTGCCAACAGGAACTCTAATTTATTTTGCAAATAAACCAGTGGAGCTCCACCTTTTATTTGTGGTTGTGTCCACTTTTCAGTTAAGGCAACCCAGAGCAAAGGTATGTTTTCTTGCAATGCTCTATAAATTATACAGATTTATAAACATTGCTACTGATGAATTGCTGTTTCCTTTCCATTAAAAAAATAATGAATTTTGACAGATTAGTTAAATGTTTGTGTCTTTCAACAAGTGGATGTATGTAAAAGATTAAGCTCAGATGGTTACACAAAGCAAGAGATAGAAAGGAGGGAGGGGAGAAAAAGACAGAGAGAGAGCGAGAGAGAGATAGAGAGAGGAAAGACTAAGATGGAAAGTGAGAGCCAGACTCACTGAGACTCTGGGGGTTTTTTTCAGTTAGCTGTATCAGGGTAGTAAGACTTGTCTGGTGTTGCTCCACCTCACTCCTTACTCACTGTTTGGAATCAGGCCTGACTGTGAGGGAATATAGGAACGTCTTCAAAAGGAGGTGTGTATATAAATGGAACAACTGTTGTGCGTGTGTGTGTGTGTGAGAGAGAGAGAGAGACAGAAAGAAAGGAGGGAGGAAATGAGAGAACATAATGTAAAATAGCATATAAATATGTGCGTGTGCTTGTATAAAAGCGGTGAACTGTTGCTAAATCAAATGTGTGAAGGAAGGAAACAGTAAGCAAGAAGAAGTTAAAGCACAATAGACAAAAATTTATAGCAGAAACAGAGATGTTAGTAAGGTCCTGTGGTTGCATTCACTATAAAAGCTGCACAGCTTGCACATGCTGTACAGTCATCTGCTAGTGCGTTTGCTCTGCAATGAGTCCAGGTGTATTCGTTTATACATCTAGCGTCTGTTGAGATTGAGGAAGTACTGTGTCTTGTCTTTTTTTCATGAAGTAGCATGAGTGGTGAGTGATGTTGTTTGTGTGTTGTCTTTCTAAACTACAGCATGTCTAAAACCAACTGTGAAGGCACAGACAAAGGCTCCTGTGTGACTGTTTGTCAAGGAAAACAAATGACTGTTCTGTGTGTGTATATGTGTGTGTACATTTGTGGGTAATGTGTGAACCCTTGCACTCAGGGAGAGCAGTTGCAGGCGTAGCTAGGAGAACTCAGAGGTTATTTGAGATCATTAGACAGCTGCCAACACTCCTGGTTCTCTTCTCTTCTCTTCTCTTCTCTTCTCTTCTCTTCTCTTCTCTTCTCTTCTCTTCTCTTCTCTTCTCTTCTCTTCTCTTCTCTTCTCTTCTCTTCTGTCAGTGTTAACCATTCTCTTCGCTTCTGTGAGTGTTAACCAGTCTGCTGCAACAGTTGCAGACAGCTGGGAGCGAGTCACACTCTGACATTAGTTGAACAGCTGTTTTATCCCTATGGTCTGCGCCTGAGAACTGGGGTTTAGATTTGCCACAATAGACCTGCTTTGTTTCCTACCAAGACAATGGTTGTGATTGCCTGAATGTTTGAGCACAAGTGTGCTAGCCATAGTCATTTCAAACAAAGTAAAATGTATAAAAAATTTTTGTGTGTGCACAGTTCACCCCAGAAAATCATGGGGTTTTTTTTTTTAAAAAAATCTTTTTGCTCTAACTTTTGCCAGCATGTGCACTGCTGTGGCTTTGCAGTGTGATTTTTGCCTGTTTGCACTATAGCCTGCTGCATGTGGGCCTAATTGTTCTGCTTGCTGTAAAGAGGCCTCTGATAATGGTAACTAAGACAAGTTGATCTTATTCCCATAGCAACAAGAACATATCTTTCCCAAGAGCAGAATTCATTAATTATGCCTTTCTTTTACAAGACCTTTATTTTCTAAGACAGGAATTAGAATGCATGCTCAATTTCCTCCTCAGCATAAGAGCTGCACCGCCGACTGCATCACCTCTCCAGCTGCTACCCAGACAGCTAATAGAGAAATGCTCTGTCGCCTGGAGAATATTAATACACTCATATCCATGCAATCACATCTCGTTCACACTCGGTAGTAATGGTTTTGTGTACTTGTTTGCGTGTCAGTGTGCCCTGATGTGTGTGTTTACACCTTGTGTCATCAACTATTCCAAAACACAGTCAGTATTGCTTTGCTACTTCTTATTACATTTTATTCAGTCTTGCTTTATTTTCAATCTACCTTATTATTGTGAGTATGAAGTAAAATGTTACATATAATCTGCCTACATATGTTTGTATCTCTGTTTCCCAACTGAGAGAGTAAAAAGAAGACAAATGAGGGAAAGGGAGAGAGCTGATACTGTGTAATAAAACACGAAGGGAAATGAGCAGGGGAGGCCATAGTAGGTTAGTCCTCGTGTGCTTCTTATACACATTAACATCCCTGGTATAGAGAGTTGTTTTTGAGGGGGTCAAAGGGTGGCTTTTGCTAACACAAGCTGTTTTTTTTGGGGGGGGGGGGGTTTGTTTTTAAGAGAAATGATGGCATTAAGTCAATTCATTTATCTGATGAAAAATTATCCAACCATTTTGTAATCCTGGTAGGCACACAGTGTGCTCTGATCCAGTTTGGGACCTGCTGCAAATGGGCAGCACCAGGCATGTGCATGCTGCCTTGGCTTGTCAATTTGCAGGAGAAGAAAATAGTTAGCAGAAAAAAATGTTATGGTGATGTGAAAGAGATCTAAAAAAAAAGTGCATTCCACTTCACAACAAAATACCATCTTCCCTACTGTAAATAGATTTTATGTCATTGAAGCATCTCTTGAAGCGTCTTTGTTTCCTGCTTATTATTTACTTATTTTCCTACTGTTGCTGTTGGGTCTTGTCAGATTAATGCAGAGTAAGTTGAGAGAACATGTAAAGATGTCATTTTGTAGAGCAAAGTACAGCTACCTGGAGCACTATGATTCAGTGTTATGCTCAATCAGAGTTATCCACCTCTGCAATTCTCTTCTCTTCCTCAACATCCTGTGCTCTCCTCTTCTTCCTTTGTCAACCCCCCTCCCCTTCTTCCACATGCATACACTCATCTTCAGCTCTTTCCGCCTTCCCTCTCTCCTTCTTCAAGGAGCAGTGTATAGAGGGAATAGAGTGCAGGGCTGATAGTGTGGAGGTTTAATTGCACCCAAGAAGAGAGCAGTGATGAGCCAGTGGAACCGTAGAGAGACATTGGAAAGGGTGTGAGCAAAGAAAGGGAAGAAAAGTGAGAAAAGTAGACATGGGGTGAGAAAGAAGTAAAGCAGCAGCATGAGAGATGGAGGGAATTAGCAATAGAGAGCACATAGAGAGCTGAGGCAGTCGGTCTGCAGTCTGCTGTGTCAGAGGTCCATGCAGGCACTAGCGATTTATAGCTGATCTGTTTGGCTCTACATAAGGCCTTTGCCCAGGCTGCCTCATTTTTCCCTCACTTACACACACAATCGTGGACATCCATTCTGTGTCCCTCCACAGAAGAGGCTAACATTTGAACAATGGTCACAGTTAAACCTAAACACTGTATAACTTTGCATTTATTTGTTTTTCTTCAGAAGTGTTAGTGTTCATACTTATTTTGCAGTTTTTGTGAATACAAATCTATTCTTCTAAATCTCTTTGTGATATCTCAAGAGCATATCTAGACATGCCAAGTCAAATATAACTAGGCTTGTTAGGTCAATAACAAAGAAGTTCCAAATGAAACTTCAGGATTTTAGGTATTACAGAATTTTTTATTTTATGGATATGAAGTGCTGGCAGTAGATTGTTTTTTGCTCTGATGTGGCTTTCTTTCTCGCTTTGCCAGGTCCAGTGTGTGATGAGCCAGCAGAGGGGAAGCGGAAAGGTCGTCCTAAAGCAGAAATGCAGGAACTGAGAAGCATCCCTGTGAGTATTTCTCTTTGAAATGAGTGGGTACTTGAAGTGGGCTTCATTTTTCTTGCACAGTAGGCAGCTCCCCATGAATATTCACAATATACAGTGCTATATAGCAATAAATCTGGCGTGGATTCAACTCTCTCTTCCTCACCCCTGATCAGGCCCATATGATAGTACAATGGAAGGAAGAGTTTAAGCGGCACTCCAGGGTAAAATGTCCGTGTTCAGGCTGCTGGTTAGAGTTTCCCAGCATCTATGGCGTCAAGTACCACTATCAGCGCTGCCCGGGGGTGAGTCACTAGCCTCTGCTCTTTCCTGCCACAAGGCTGTTTATACCTTTATGCTTCAGAGTAGACTTGTAGCACTGGACCATTTTATAGGAGAAACCCATCCAATAGGGCACCGTTTAATAATTCCAGAGAATATATAATGGCCTTATTACAAACCTGAGCAATTATTAAGGCTTTTTCAGAAACCTAAGATAAGTCAGCTGGAGGGGGGGGGGGTGGTATTTTCTTTTTTGTAACAGCTACCCACTGTCATTAGATTTTGGATAGGGAGAGAACTCACTTTGAATCTCCTCTTCGTATGTCTGCATCCAGGCCACCGTAGCTGAAAAGCTGAGTCATGGCTGTCCCTACTGTGAGGCCGTGTTTGCCACAAAGGTGCGTCTGCAGAAACACAAACTGTGGAATCACCCAGAGAGAGTCAGCATGGAAACCAAGGACGAGCAACCTAAGCTTCAAAAGACTTTTGTGAAGTCCAGCGCTAAGAAAAGGTGACTGAGATATAGCTCAAATTCCTAACCAGATTGAGTCACTTAAAGATAACTGCCTAAAACTGTCCTGTCTCATTCTGTGAATTCAGGCCCATGGAGATCAGTCCCCCCTCTCCTGTGTTCTTCAAAGTGAAAAAGACCCATGAAGTGTCCACACCCTCTCAGAATGGGGAGCTGGCCTACCAGAAAAATGAGAGGAAACAGCACAGCCACAGCCAGCCTTCACAACAAATTCACCAGACCCTGCCAGTCCAGCCTCACTCCCAGCAATCTCATTCCCAAAGCACGTCATCTGATGCAGGGGGAAGTGAAAGCGAGGGGGGCAGCCTTCCCTCTTCTTTTCCTGACGAAGACCCAGAGCGAATGAAGCACAGTAAGATTTCAACATGCCATTTGAAATGTTCTCAATTATATGCTCCAGTATATTTGTATAACCATTATGCACTGTTTTTCCTCCTGCACTAGGACGAAAGCAGAAAACACCTAAGAAATTCACTGGAGAACAGCCCTCAATATCTGGAACTTTTGGATTGAAAGGTAGATACCTTTTATTAAAAGGAAAACATGGGGTTTTTTTTAGTGAAAACTTGAGCATGACAAAGAATTTTGTGATGTAATTTCACATGCCACTGTAGGGCTGTTTGATATAACGATATATATCGGATGACGATATAAAAACATCTATTGTTTCATTTTACGCTATCGTTTGTTTCGTGGTGTTGCAAAATAAACTGTTTACGGCAATATTTTTTCATGGTTTTGATGGTCACTGTAGTGGCTATATTAATTTCTTAAAGTTCTCTCTTTCTCTTATATTTAATATAACCACACTAAGGATGGACAAGCGCCTGTTTTTATGCGTTGTCGTTAGCAACAGCGACGGTAAAACCACCGCGTGTCCGCTTGTTTATTTTCCACATAAACCTTTCACAATAAAGCTCAAGGTCCTGTTGAGACTTTTCAAAATAAACTGAATCACGTGAAAGAGCAGATTATTTACGGATGAGAAGCAAAAAAGAGCCGCCAGGTGCTAAAAAATAAATCTTAGATTCAAACGTTAGAACAGGCTTTTCCCCGCAGCACGCCGTGTAATAAATACTCACAAAGAAAACGGCGGCCGTTACAACTTATGTCTAAAAATGTATAGTTTCATGCATCGATTAAAATACTCGACTCGACCAGGTACATGACGCGCAGCTGGAAACACTTCACGCAAGTCAAGCTGCCCGAGATTCACAGAATTTACAGAAAATGTTACATTTCTGTGATTTATATCGTTATCGGGACGATAGATGTCTTATATCGGGATATGAGATTCTGGTCATATTGCACAGCCCTATGTCACTGATATAATAAAAATATGAGACAGAATAGTTTTTTTTTTTTTGTATGCTGGTTGATTTACAACAGACCTTAGGAGCCCTTTGCTAATTTACTTAAATATTGAGTTCCAGAGTGGACAAATGTGCCACTGCTGGGAGGAGGGACATTATTAGTTATGTAAGTGACTGAGATTGCTCCCTGCTGCCACTGATCAATGGTGCTGTTTTTTTACACAGTGCTAATGTAGCAACTGTAGAGATGTCTCATATCTGGCTAAATTAATCAGTGACTCACACATCAAGCACACATTACATACGCATATTTTTTTCAGCCTTTCTTTGTCTCATTCACATATATGCTGAAAATGCTCAGTGACTCATATAGCATACAGAGGGCTGTAAACTACTTACTATCACTTGTCAGACAGTTCATCTGCAGCTCACAGGCGCTGTCTTTTGCTGTCTTTTAGTCTGCTTGTCATTGATTTGGTATAGCTCAAAACAACTTCCATTTTCAGCCTCCTTTTTTCAATTTATAGTCAGTATCAACTTTCTGTTTTTAGTATCGTGTTCTTGTTTGGTTTGCCCTACATCTGTCCCACTCGCATTTCTCACTTTATCTTCTATACTTTCAGTTTGAATTTTAATCACTAGCGTGACTGTCTGTGTATATGTGTGTGTCTGCGTGTGCACATGTGTGTTGTAGGTATGACTAAGGTAGAGGAGAAGCTGAAGGCAGGCCGTGTGAAGAGACCAGAGGGGAGTGGGTTCATTGAGGAGGCTCAGAGAAGACCTTCGTCAGGTCAGCCCTCTAGAAAAGACTCGGCCACAACAAGCTCTGGTGAACACCAAGATCACATTTTTTTAATTAATCATCCATCTATCTAGCCATCCACACATCCATCCATCCAGCTATACATTTTTGTATCTACCTGTCCAATTCAGGGTTTTGGGGGGCTGTCATAAGGCTAACACAGAAGGTAACACATTCATGCTCACTTCACACCTACAGCCAACCAAGTTTATTAACTAAAAACTAAAATTAGGTATGAAAAAAATTAGTTGACTAAAATAACAATAAAATGTATAAAAAAAATTAAGACTATCTTTAAAAAATAGTGAACTTGAAAAACTAATTAAAATATAAATACAGCGAAAGTAACCTTAGTTCTAGGTATAGTTTGGTATAAATGTTATTATAGCTTCCTTGATTGGGCATTGATGGACATGCTTGAACATTTAAACTAACTAAAAGAAAACCAAAACTATACATTTTCAAACAGTAAATGCTAAACTGAAATGAGAAATCCATTCTGGAAAATAACTGAAACTAGAATTGGAACTAGAAAATACACTGATCACTCTGCCACCAACTTAGAATTACCAGTTAACCAGTTAACATGCATGCCTTTGGACTACTTGAGGAAGCCAGAGTAATTGGAGAAACCCCACGCAGGTAGAAGAACATACATAGTTATTAATCAGTTAAATATAATTATTACTTTTATAAGTTGCATCATGTTTTCTTCAAAGAGCATTTCTTAAATCTTAATGAGATATGCATGCATATGACAAAAACGACAAAAAATTTATCTTCAAACTATCAAAACCCCATGGATATTCATTTCAGTCATATGAAACTGAGAAAGCAGCAATCTTTCACTTTTGGGAAGCTAAAAACGTAAGTGCTTACTGATCATCTAGATTGCTGACACATAAGGACATCATACCAGTGTAATTTCATTGGCTAAATAACAAAGCAGTACTGTGTTCTGAATGTTACTCAGGAGCTGTTCCTGACACTCAGTGGCAGCGAGCAATCTCAGAGAGAGGTGAAGTGGTGTGTCCCACTTGCTCCATCGTTACCAGGAAAACAATCCATGGCCTCAAGAAACACATGGAGATTTGTCAAAAGGTCAGTAGTCGATGCATCTGTTCATCAGAATGGGAGCGGGGTGGCTGCGCTGTCAAAACAGCTGTTAGAGCAAACTGTGAAACCAGTAAAATTGTTTTGCTGGTAGTAGCATTCAAAGACAAACTGGAGCTGTAAAGCTCAGCTTGAAGAAGCCTTGCATTGTGGTTATTGTGCACTGAATACGTTAAAACTGGGGAGCCTGGGAACCTTTTCTAGTAAAGATAATGAAAATAAGGCTATCGGATCGCCCATGAGTCTGTTGCTGATTCACCACTGTTCTTTCCTTAGACCAGTTGTGATAGATACTGACTGCTGCAGTCCAGAAACACCCCATAGGAGCTGCAGTTTTTGAAGATGTTCATAGTCATCATAATCTGGTCCTTCTCAGGCTCATTTAAATCCTTACACTTAACACATCAACTTTGAGGAAAAAATGTTCACTTGCCCCCCTAATATATCCCACCCACTAACAGGTGCCATGATAAAGAGATAATCGGTTTTATTTGCTTCATCTGCCAGTGGTCATAATGTTATGTATGATCATAAAAGGGGAAGGGAAGGGCCCTGTAAGCTACTGAAAATATAGTGTGTAATGGGCTAAAGCGTGGGGGGGAAAAAGGGTTATTTCAGTTGTATTATGTCAAGCTTGTCTAGTGGATGAATGAGGTTGAGTGTTGCAATAGCCTCAGCCCTCAAAGACAGTGTTCCTGGAGCCTGTTTTAATGGCTCCTTAGCCCAGTGGCCTGTGTGACTCTATTAAAGTGACAGTCTGCTGTTAAGCAATGACAGAATCATCACATTACCACTGGGTCACTCACCATCAAGACACCTCTGTCTCCAAATCAATACTGAGGCGAGGAGAGAAGCTACAACAAAGTTGTGATATGTGATAAATTGGGGTGGGGGGGGTTTAAGGTTCCTAATGTGTCCCTTGCCTTTTACTTTGACCAGAATATGCACTAGTAACAAACTTTATTAGGTTACAGATGAAATGTTGCTATACTGATGGATTCAATAAAGAGCAAAGCCAGCAGGAGTGGGTTATTTTCCTCTCATAGAAAAATGTTATCTGAGCTTCTTCTTTGGCCTTCAACCCCTGCAGCTCCAGGATGCCCTGAAGTGCCAGCAGTGCCACAAGCAGTTCAGGTCCAAGGCTGGCCTCAACTACCACACCATGGCCGAGCACAACAGCAAGGTAATTCGCTGACGTTGTACTTTGTAAACCGGTTTCAAAGACTTTAAACTTAAAAATGACACCCTGTGACTGATTTTGCTCCTTTTTCTATGACTCATTATGAGTCCAGATGGTTTGGGTGATCAGATCATCACTGAACATGGTAATTAGTTTCAAACAACACCAAAGAACTGAAAAGTGAATGCTAATAGTTTGGTTTGTCATGACAGTATGCATGGAAATCCTACATTTATTTCTGCTAGTATCGGTTTACACAGCAGATGTCCATCTATTTATATGCATCAACGTATAGAGTAAAAAATATACTCTATCCTATAATTTTATCAGTTACAAAAGTATTGTCAGATGCTATGATGATCTCTCAAAATTTGATCTTGTGGTCTCTAAAAAATCGTGATTGTAAAGTTGAACTGGCGATTGGTATTCCTGTCAGTGAAGTGCTCACATTTCTTTCTGCAGCTGTCTTAACTCTGACAGCAGAGAGCTTCATTAAGATATTATCATGACACTCCTGCATTAGAGCAGTGGTGCCACTATGAAGTTTGCTGAATAATTTAAAGCTACCCGTTTCAAAAAGTATTATAAAAGATTAATGAATCTACACTCAGCAAACCTTGTGGCATGTGTGTTTGTGTTTTTGTGTGAATGCGTATGGTTATAGTATATGAAATACATGGTAATCTATGTGTATGTGTTTAACAGGCTTTGGCTGTGTAATGTTTGCTAGATTAAGGGCTCTGATAGATGACCGTGCCATCTGTGTCAGCCAAGTTAAACTGTTTGATGCTGCCATTTGTCTTCAGAGGGGACCTGTTGTGTCCTGACCTTATTGGCGGGATTCCAGTCCAGCCGAGCAAAAGGCATTAGTGCATTATTTTTGTGTGTGTGTGTGTGCTTGTGTGTGCGTGCGTGCGTGCGTGTTAAGAATAAAATGCTTAAAGGTTGCACAAGGTAGCCTTCCTACACATCTAAACTTCTGCTGTTTCTGTTCTTCTGATTAGATAATTACAACTTTTGTGACAGAATGAAAGCTGTTATTGTGTTAATCTCTGTTTGTGTGTTGGTGTGCTCTAGATTTGAAGTAGTTCCTTATTAAAGAAGGCTTTTTTAGCTTGTGGGTTTGACTGGTGTCACACTCTTTTTACTTTCCAATGAATTTTAAATTTCAGGAAATTGAAAGATCAGGAGGAGATAGCACATTTCTTAAAATCAGTCTGTAGAAGTATGACGTGCCCTCTTTCTGTTTAGATACAAACGTTTCCTTTGTGCTACAGTAAGACAAGTACTTTTCTACAGTATCAATCATGTTATTTATTAATGCTACAATGTATACAATGTTATACATTGTAGCGGTTTTAGAGTCATGTTTTTAAGGAAGTAGGCACTACTACAACTGTGCTTTTGGATACACTGTATATTAATAATAATAATAATAATAATGGATTGGATTTATATAGCGCTTTTCAAGGCACCCAAAGCGCTTTACAATGCCACTATTCATTCACTCTCACATTCACACACTGGTGGAGGCAAGCTACGGTTGTAGCCACAGCTGCCCTGGGGCAGACTGACAGAAGCGAGGCTGCCATATCGCGCCATCGGCCCCTCTGGCCAACACCAGTAGGCAAGTAGGGTAAAGTGTCCTGCCCAAGGACACAACGACCAGGACAGAGAGCCCAGGGATTGAACCGGCGACCTTCCGGTTACAGATGCGATTCCCAACCCCCTGAGCCACGGTCGCCCGTTAAGGCATTTATTCATTCAAAAGTGTCAAAAAGACCAGTGTTTGGTGCCTTTGAATTGCAAAGCAGTTTTTTTTCATCACTCATGTGTTCCACCGACAAATCTGCAGAACTTTTGTTCATGCAAATATGTTGAACTAATGTATTTTCCAATATTTGTGAATCACTTGGTACAGTGTCCTTTAACATAGAATAGAAAAATGAGCATATAATGAAAAAAAAGCTTTTGCTCATACATTTTATTAGAGGTGTTAAGTTTACATATGTTAATTTGTCCAGCACTATTGCAATAAGTTGAATTTCTTATTAATATTTCTATATTAAACCGATTTGCACTTCAGTCTCATGTAAGCTGTGTTACTGTGTTTGGTTTCTGTATGACTTGGAGACTTCACTGACCATTGCTCTGATATTGTAAGTCTTGTCATGTGGCTTTACCCAAATGCAGTGTGGGAAAGGCAGCAGGCTGACAGAAGGACAGGGGTCACCCACTGAGATTGACCTTGGCGTTGCTACTGTGATAGTGCTGCCTCATTCTCTTACGCTTGCTCTTTTGCTCCTTCCCTGATAGAAGCATTAAGAATACAAGCTGATGTCGTTTCATTGTTGCTGTCCCTGTCATTGTATATCAAAGGCTTGCTGGTGCCTGTCCTGCTACCCTCAGGCTTTTGCAGTAGCTTTATTGAAGTACTCAAGTGGTATCTCCCTCCTACCTTTACAGAAAGCTACTGTAGTGTTGTGTGTCAGTCATCTCTGTGTGTTAACACATGAGAAAGCACATTAAATGTGTTCCGCTGGGATCCCTCAGTTAGTCTACTCTCTCTCCAGTCCCCTGCATTTCTTTTCCATCTCTGGCAGCCCTACCATCTGTTGTTCTGGTCTTGGCTGGTGTTTGGCACCAACCAACATGCGAGCGAAAACACGAGTTTGACCGTTGTCATAAACATGCCTTGAGTAACAGCCTCACCAGGAAACCATTTAATGATCCTGGCATCGTGTGAACATTAGAGATAGAAAACACATTTTGGTTGCTTTTTTTTTTTTTAGTCATGAGGAAGTGGGGTGTGTGGTGGTGTGATAGTGTATTTGTTCCCCCTCAGCCCTCAGGGAGTGAAGGCCAGACGGGCAACGAGCATGAGGAGAGGGAAAGGCTGCGCCGAGTGCTCAAACAAATGGGACGAATCAAGTGTCCCAGTGAGGTATGCACTTCTTCTTTTTACCTGGTCCTTTCCTCTTTTACTGTCTCTCATTCTATACTACTCTTGCTTTCCTGTGTCTTTCATTTTATGTCACATTTCTGTCCCTCGTCATCTGCCAGTTTTGATTTCATTTCTCTCTTGTCCTCAGGATCTTCTTTTGTGCCTTTCTCCTTTTACATCTCTGTCTCTCTCTCTCGCGCTCTCTCTCTCTCTCTCGCGCTCTCGCTCTCTCTCGCTCTCTCTCTCTCTCTCGCTCTCTCTCTCGCTCTCGCTCTCTTTCTCTCTCTCTTGTTATCTTTCTCTCTCTTCCTTCCCTCTTCCCTCTCTTTTTCCTTTATGCCTTGTTCTTGACATGTTGCCCAAAATCACATCAACACCCTGCTTCGCATTACTCACACTAGAGTGCAAAAGGCAGAGAGAGTAAGAATAGAAAGAGCTGTAAAGAATAAACTCTACAGTGACATGTCTTCACACTGAAAAATGAGCATCTTTCTCCTGTTTTCTCTGTCTTTTTAACATTAACCACAAAGTATTGACCAAATGCAGAGTTCCATTAAAACTACACTTTGTTCCACTTACCCAGTCTCTTGCTTAATGTTTGTTTTCATTCTGTCTCATTTTTGTCATTGGCGTCACTCAATCACACAAACATTTTGTGTACAAACACACACGCACACACGTACACAAATACAGGGCTGTTCAGCCCACTTTTCCAGTCTGATGGGCTACCAGTATCACCAGCAGCGTTGTGGAAGAGAGTGTTCTGACGATGCGAAGCCTGTGTTTCTGTGCCAGCACTGTGGAAAAAGCTACCGCTCCAAGGCTGGCAGAGACTACCATGTACGCACCGAACACTCCCCGGCCATCACCACCACAATGACAGCCGCAGCCACCACCAACCTCATGGATAGTATCACTGACACCAACAACAACACTGGCAAGGAGAGGGTGAGATCATCATAGACGAGGGTTGTAGTAGCAGTTATAAGAGATGAACCTTTTTTTCTTTTCATTTTATGCTGATTACAAGCACATTTTATTGAATTTTAATGAGTACCTAAAGTTTTCCTATATTTTCACTCAAAGGTCTTACTGTTCCTTCAGGTGATCTCTGAAGAATCTCCAACAGGAGGTAAGAAGGAGCAAAGCCAAACTGAAAAGAAACGGTGGCAAGAGAAAGCCCCATCCAGCCATCCTAAGGAGAAGGACAGAGGCGCTAGAGAGAAAGACAGGGAAAGGGAAAGGGAGCAGGAACAAGATCAACAAAAAGCAGCACAGATTGAGAGACAGGGGGAGGACTTTGAAAGGACCCCCAGTGGCAGGGTGAGACGGCGGTCAGCTCAGGTGGCGGTGTTCCACCTGCAAGAAATAGCTGAGGATGAGCTGGCTAAAGACTGGGGCACAAAACGCCGCATCAAGGATGACCTGGTTCCTGACAGCAAGAGGGTGAGGAATAAAATTTGGATGCATTAAGTGCACATGGTGACCACAGTAAATACAGTATATTAGCAGTCCAGGTCAAAGGCCATGCAAAGGCTCCACACAAACTCCATCAGCAGATTTAAAAAATCCTTTATGTTACATCCACTTTTTTACACTGTAGAATTATATTAATAACTTGAATACTGATAGATTAAAAAAAGTTGTCTTCTGCATAGTTAAACTACACCCGCCCTGGCCTCCCCAACTTCAGCCCAGAGCTTCTAGAGGCTTGGAAAAATCAAGTCAAGGAGAAGGGCTTCATCTGCTGCACAAACGAAGTAAGAATATACAAATACACCATGTACAAAAAATAACCTACAATATCTGAGCAAAACAAAAGGGATTTGCCTTAACGTTGAGTGTAACATAAATACGAAGTCAGTGTGTTTAATCCTTGTTTGTTTCTGCTTTGTTCTAGAACTGTGAAGCTGTCTATTCCAGCGTGTCAGGACTAAAGGCCCATCTCGCCAACTGCAGCAAGGTACAAATCCACACTACTGCAAAACTCAGTGTCTGAGAATATTACTGGATATACAGTAATATTCCAACAAACCAATACAGACATCCCAAAAATACACTCAAACTGAAAAAATTTATCTTAAGCAAAAGGAAGTGGAATCTGATGGTACAGTTCAAATAAAATTAAGACAAATAAAGATACAAAATGAAGAGAAAGCAGGAAGTATTAGAATCACAGCATGATCTTGTATAACTTGTAAAACAGGATCTATTTTGCTCATTTCCAACTCATCTCAACGATTTTTCACTCTCTACTAGAGTACCTTTGTATTATTAGCAATTTACTATGATACGTGCGGGGGGGGGGGGGGGGGGGGGGGGGGGGTATACTGGGCTTTTGTGCTGTCTCTCAGTTCATCCGCTGTATACTACAAGCCTTTTTAGATTGACTGTGCCCTGGAAAGAAAATGTTGGGAGGGGCTGCTGCGCTCATATTAAGGATATCCCTTCTCACTGACATCATACAGGGTGAAGCATAGTAAATATTTTCCGAACATTCTGAAACCTGAGTTTTTGGTTGATCGGCATTCATTGCACGTAAGTTCACCTCTGCGTTTGAAACTATGGCCCTGATCACTATCAGAATCCACCAAGATTTTGTTTTTGAGCTGTATTTTCTCAAAATATGTTTTTAAGCTTATTTAAATAAAAACTTAACTTGGAATATGTTTTTAACACCCTCCTGCTGTAAAAGGCTGACAGGGTATGGTTTTTGATGGGTTCTTAACTTGCACCTTCTGCAGCAACCTTAAACTGGTTATCTAAGCAAATATCTTATTAGTCATGAGGCAGAAAATTGGCATATGAACAGGTGGACATGGTAAAGATGGTTTGTTAAATTTTAAAAAAGAACATTTCTGTCCACATGGCAGTCAAGAATGGGCAAATAAGGCTATGGTATAGTTAGAATTTGGCATAAACAACATAGAAACATGCATCTATTCTCTTTTGTGTCAACAATTCAGGGTGTTCAGATAGTGTAATGATGTGAGGGATAATTTCTTTGCACATTTTAGTACCAGTTGAGTGTCATAAATTCCAAAGACTGAGTATTGTTGCTGACCATCTCGATCACTTTATGACCATCCCTTTGTCTTGTCCTTGTCATCTAATGACTACAGCTGGCGTAATAATGGACCAAGTAACAAAGGTCATACCATCTCATACTGGTTTGTTGAACCAAACAGTGACTTTAGTGTACTCTGGTGTCTTCCACAACTACCAGATCCAACAGAGAACCTTTGGAATGTGGTGGAGCAGGAGATACACCAGATGATGCCGTTACCCACAAATCAAGAACAAACATTTGATGATATCATGTTAACACAGACCAAAATCTCAGGGGAAAGTTTAAGTGTGTCCAACCAGGTACTAGCAACATTTCTGGTGTGTGTGTTTGTTACAGGGTGGTGGCGAAATGGGGAAGTACACCTGTCTGATCTGTCAGAAGGAGTTCAGCTCGGAGAGTGGCGTCAAATACCATATTAGCAAGACACACTCACAGGTGGGTCACTGTCAGTATAAACTTAGAGGTTGCCATTAACATGACCCACTTAGTAAATTTCATTTCTGGTAATACGTCATAAAATAATAAACAGCATTGGTTAATCTTAGATCCAGTTTATTTTATCAGACTTGTTGCCAATATGACCGAAAAGAGCACTAAGAAGCTGGTCACTGGGACTCACTGGGAATTGTTGTGGAAAAGTGTATGAAGAAGAATGTGCAGACCACATTTGGCAATAGTAGTCAACCAGTCTATAATAATTTGGTTGAGTGAACTGTAGGACAGATCGTATCTTCCTGCTGCCATGAAATTTTATGATGTTGTTATTAACACAAGATTCATGGGCAGGTTACCAACGTGGTAACAGTAATGAACTTGAATTGAACATTAAGTCCATTATGGTTATACTTTTAACAGCCAGATAGGAGGACTTTCTAACGACATGTCAATCATGTCATATCCGGTTTCAAAACACCAAGACAGTGAAGCCACACACTTTAGGCTTCATAATGAGACTTTCTAAACTAACGAGTGACATCATGGTGGCTACATCCACCTGTTATACTGTCTGTGGGTAAAACCAGCTAGGTTGCACATTAACCTTGTCATAATACTCTTGCACTCAACAAGTCTATACATATCTTCCTTGAACTAATCTTTTCTCTTCACCAACAACAACTTTAGTTACAAGATAACACATAGTTTTTTTTTTCCTTATAAAAAAGCCTCTTTGTTTTTCGGTTTTAACATCCCCATCTTGTCCCCAGTTAACATTAACCTTTGGTGTTCAGACATGGTGGTTTATACAGTTATTTAGAAAGAAAAATGTATACACATGCAGTTGTATTCTGCTTGTTTGCCTTCTTTGGATCTTGACTGGTTTACTGTTTTTTTTGTTTGTTTGTTTTTTTGTCTTAGAACTGGTTCCGTGCAGCTGCCAGTCAAGTTGTGTCCAGTAGCAAAACTAAAGTCCCAGAGAACAATGGGATAAAGGCCGAAGTGAGGAACGGAGCCACGACTGGTAAAAAGAGGGGCCGTAAACCAAAAGAGCGCCCCCCTGTGAATGTACCTCTCGAAACAAAAACTGAGGCGCTTACCACCCAAAACTCAACCCCTGCCGCGACTCTGTTCTCTGGCACAGCACAGCCCCCAACTCTGTTCCCTGACCCAACGGACAGTGATAATTCAGGCCAAAACAGACAGCCAATTCCCTCCGCCACCAGAAGAAACAAACCCAAGAGGCTGTTACTGTCCGACTAGCTCTGCTTTTGTTGACCTAGGAGCCCAAGAGGATTCTTTCTTTAAATATCTGCCAGGAAGCTTAAAGACATTTCTAGCGCTACAAGAACTTGGCACTGAGAAGAAAGCCAAAAATCAACCAATATGAAGTAAAACCCAGTCTTCAAATCTTGGTTTCGAACCCCCCGAGATACTGTTGTACTCAGAACAGTAGTGTTTTATTTCCCCATTCCACTTTTGTCTCCCATTTAAGGCACATTTTTCAATTTCTGTACTCACAGCAGGGGTGTCAGTAGTAATCAAAGTCCTGACCTAAACATAGATTTTTTTTTTAAACAGAGTTAGTATTCTAAATACCAATGGAGAGTCATTTTCTCTGCAAGATTTGTGTTGTGTTTGAGAGGTTTTAAAAAGGATATTCTATTAGCATGGTGAAGTCATTTAATAATAGCTAGTGTTTTCACATTTTTTCACAGATATACTGTACTGTGTACATGAACAATATCTATATCTATATCTATATACTCAAAGCAATGATGCCATCCGTCATTTCCAAGCCTGAAACATCCAACTGGATCATAAGCGGTCAGAATTTTTTGCAGTGTGTGCTTTAGTGCAATGTTGTTTTAATATAGTTTTTTTTCTAGTTTGACTTTTATTGTTTCTTGCTTTTCATGTTTTACATAAGCAAATGTCATATAAGCTAAAATGTTTGTAAGTTGTTCATGTCTCACATTATTTTTTACAGTTGTTACTTCCAAGGATTTTTTTCACATGACTGTGAACAGTATCTGCTTTGACAACCATAATTAAGTGTGAAAAGATTATTTCCAGACTGGTTTTACACGGAAGTTGAGATGCAGAATACCCAGAAAAGTGACTGATATTTTCATCTGTAAGGCATACTGCAACTTAGTTGCTATTAGAAATAGAAAGACACGTTTAATTGAATTTAAAAAAAAAAAACAACCAGGAAAAAAATGTTGAAACACTCTAAAATCGGTCTAGCAAAGCTAAATGTTTGACAGGAGGAAGAATTCTGTGTGAAGCTTGTTGCACCATTGCAGCACAATCAAATGATGAGGCCACGTTTTGGCTACTGCTTTAGCTTCAATCAAAGCTGAGGAGGGAATTTTAAAAATATATTATCTTTTCTAGAGAGGTCCAGGATAATAATCTTTTATTAAACAGAAAAACTGCTAATTAAGATTCACATATAATAATGTAAATGAATGAATTCTTGAACGCTCAAAGTTATTGCCTTGCACTTTAACCTTTAACCCTTCCTGCTCCCCTCTTGTAGTTTTGCACTCCAGAACTATTCACCCTAACCTAGTGGCTGTCTGGTGCAGGAGTGGGATTTTTGTTTGTTTGTTTTTTTAAACTCTGGTGGTAAACTAGAGAAAGAGACTAAGTTTGTCATGAGCAACATGACTGACACTTTCTATATTGTATCTGAAATCCAACGCAATGGTATAATTATGATTCACCTCACAAAGCCATAACTGGTCTTATTGAAGTTTAGGGCTGCTTAGCCACTTAATGTTAGATTAGCTTAAAATATATAAATATATAAACAAAATATTAAATGACTTTTCAAAATCTAAAAGATTAGAGAATATTTTCACTTTAACATGTTGAAAGTAGATACTTGAATCCACAGTTGTATTAACAATTTGAGCAAATTAAAACTCCATGAATATTTGATTTATATTTGAAGTTTATGTCCATGAAAATAACGACTTGCTTGCTTAAAAAAATACAGATCATAAATCTATTTTATATTCTATGGTGTGTGTTACTTAGATGGCAATCTGATAGCTTTGGATAAAATTATGTGAGGATATTCTGGTGAGATAATAAGGGTGCTTTACTTGCCACTCTACCTTAAGGGCCTGATACAACTCACTCAAGTCCATATTATCCTTACTGGCAAGTCCTCTGAATTTTGCATCATAATGTCAATGTCATTAAAATCAAGCACTGATGTCAGCAGAACATTTTCAAGAAACATTGAATTTGAAATGTGTGTTTTTCCAGGTGGTTTCATTCCTACGCTGTGACTTTTTATAACGTAACGCAAAGATTCAATCTGAATTCCTCCATTGCTAATCAACTGATGGAGTTAATTCAGGTGGGGATGATTATGCACGTGTCTCTGTCATGGGGATGGACCTTTATCTTCTACCTGGGTTCAGATGACAGAGAGGATAAGATGAACAAGCACTGAGTGGTCCTCGGACCTTTTCAATATGAGTTGTCCAGACTTTGTGTGTGTGCGTGTGTGTGTGTGTATTAAACAGTTAGCACCTTTTTTTGTAATGACTGGATGTCAGAAATAGTAACACTTTTGAGTGTTATGCTGTGGCACAGAATCAGTTCATCAGCTGCTTGTTACTCGTTTCATTAATGACGTCACATTGACTGTGTTTACCTGACGAGCTTTGGTGTTGCAATATGATAGTTTAGCACTGCTTTTAACAGTGGGTATTTTATATTTTATCACACCCTTTACTATCTGTCTTCCTATGATGTGGAAAACACATATCTATCCCGCAGTGTGAGCTAACTGCAACATGTTTAGAGAGTACAGCAATACACCATATTTAGCTGATTTTGTTGGCTTGCTGATATTTTGATATCGATGTGTCTTCTCGAAATTGTATGGCTTTTTTTCCCACTCCCCTTCTTTTATTAATTTGCTTTAAAAAAAATGCTTTTTACATATGATGAAATCTACACAAAAAAGGTTGAGAAACTTTGTAGACCACAAACAACATTGTAGGCCTGAGTGTTGGCATACACTGTTATTTGATCCATTTTGACGATGCACATAAATTGAGCTTTTTCAGTACATGATGGCAAACGGATTGAGAGAGTCCTTTTATTATTATCTATTCAGTATGGGACAACAAGGCATATGTATGTGTGTTTGTTTCTGTATTTAGTGCACTTACTATACCATGAAATAGGCTTGAAATAGGAGTGTTGTTGGAGCTTTCTAGTTACCTGGACTGTGTGTGGTGTGACTTTTGTACCTGGGGAAACAGCAGGCTCAAGTGTCTTCCCTTTGTCAGCAATGTTATTTCCAAAACCAAGATTATTCCTTAGAAATTCCCCTAGACAGCTGAAGAAGTTTACACTTTTTATTTGGTGGTTTGTTTTGTATGCTACCTAGTTCAAAAGCAGGAAATGGCATCCAGCTCTGTTGTTGGGGTCATTGTGATGAGTTTTAAGAGATGATGTTGTAGCTCATAACTGTTTATGGTATATAGGTAACAAATTAAATGAGACTAATGATGTATTAAAGATTTCCATATCTGAAATTAAGCTGTATAGTACCTAACATTGGAGGATTCAACACCTCCTTTGAGTCTGAACTGTTACAATTTTTTCTCCCAAACTTGTTGTATTACCTGTGCATTAGTATCCCTTAACTAATTAATAAAAGTTTGTTGACTAAACATGTGTCATCTCTGTCACCTTTTAGTTACTTTTTTATAGCTATTGCAATGTACAATGTAGTTGATGGGATTGTAGATTGTGTAAAGATGATGAAGATGGTTATATACAGACAATCAGTGGAATATAATAAACTTATTAGGGTGAATATTTTTGACAAACACAAGGCTGTGAAATAAGATTAATAGTCCTTTTAGCCAAGTACAGACAATAGACTATATATATTCAAACCAACATCACACATTAAAAGGAGCCCTTAGTGCATAGGTGTCAAACTCTGGCCCGCGGGCCAAATTTGGCCCGCAGCGTAATTACATTTGGCCCGCGAAGCCATACCAAATTACTATTAGAGCTGGCCTGCTGGTATTATACAGCTAATATATATATTGTTTAGTATTAAGCTTTGCTGTTCCATATTCAGTTTTTCAGCTAAACTTGTTTGAGTCCATAAAGACTCATTCTTATATCTGGAGGAAGATTTTTTTCTTCAATAAATATTAACGTTAGCCCGCGACTTTGTTCCATTTTGAATTTTGGCCCACTGGGTATTTGAGTTTGACACCCCTGCCTTAGTGCATAAATGTTTTTTTAAATGCAGCTGAATAATTAGGGTTACAATTTTATCTAATACTGGCTTTTATCACACTTGTTCATAGTTTATTAAAGCTGCACTTAGTTGCCACTAATTGTGCTCATGAAAAAAAGGAAATATATATTTGTACAGTACTGTGCACAACCCCTCACTGAGCCACCCCTCACTTCTTTATATTTTGCTAGGAAACTGGAAATTTGGGGCTGAGATTTATTGAAACGTACAAAAATTCCTGGAAAATAGTGTAGGTGAAAATAACTCTAAAAAGCTTGGAATGTCCACCTTCAATCACCAACACAGCCTGAACTCTGTTAGGAAAGCTTTCTTTTAATTTCTCAAAGAAGTCAAGCCAAGCCAGTTTATTTATACTGTGCACTGAAACACAACAGACACTGAACAAAGTGCTGTCACAACACTGGTTCATTCCTTGATATAGGTGGTTTTTTGTTGTTTTGTTTGTTTGTTTTCCATTAGTAGGTCAGTGTTAAGTGGTTTAACAAACAAATAACATTCTTCTGAAAATGTTAAGGTACAAGAACTGGACTGAAAATCATTTAAAAGACTTTAAGAGAACTATTGCTCAAGACTGCTTTAAAAAATTACCAGAAAGTCTGGTTTCTTGGAAGCAAAATATAAGGACATAGGAGTGGCTCAAGACACAGCACTGCAAAGTTATTTAGATTTGGAGAGAGATTATGAAGCAAAACTAAAATTTAAAAACTGACTAAAAAGATTCATCTCCACTCCCACCTACACGTGGCCTGTAAAAGGCCCTGTAAGCTTAAAATAAAAGTACATGCTGTTTATTGTGAATAGAAAAAACGGATCACGTGCATTCTGGGGCTTGAAGTCCAAGTGCAGCCGCGAAGCTGAAAGAGATTCCACTGAAGAAATATAAGTCCCATGATGCCTCAGCTGTGACTGCGCTCTTAACACCTGATTGTCAACAGGGCAGAAATGTCTGTGGTTAGCGTGGAAGACAGGCGCTCAACGATGGACAGCGAAGCGAAAACTTCCTCTGTATCGAACAGGTATAGAGTTTGTAGATTGCTTCGGAAACCTTTGGTATTATAGTACATTATTATGACGTTACTGGATGCATTTTTTTTTTTCATCTTATCCTGGCAGTTGGGTTAAGCATCTTTACGGAAACACGACCTGTTACACTGTACGTCCCAGTGGTACAGTAATTAATATATAATACGCCTGATAAATGTAACAGCAGTCTAGAAGTTACAGTATAATTATTAGTTTATTATAAATATAATAAACCCGAGGCCTGCTTTTTGAGTCTCTCTTTTTGTCCACTCTCTCTCCCTCTCTTTGGCTTTACGATCTGTCATCTTATTTTACACGAGGTTGCCTCGTAGCTTTACTTCATTGTAATCTTCGGAAGCGAAGAAATCACATCAAACACGTCTTTACCAAGCAGTCACTGTTAACTGAAACATGCTCACCTATTTTAACGTGTAATGGGAATCGCTAGAGAGAATTGGAGAGCTAGCTTAAAGCAGAGAAAGTGGACTAAGAGAGCTTTCTTTTAGCAGAGGTGGAAAGCACGCGCCTTGGTGTTTTCTGGAGGTACTGCGGCGTGAGTAAAGCGGGTATTTCTGGCAAATGTCATCTTCCTATGGGATATATAAGGTAACGGAACAGAATAACATTTGGGTTAGGTGACTAAGACTCAAGCTGAAGCACTTGGTCCAGTTGTTTGTCAGCTGCTGGTCTGCCTTAGATGTTCAATACCTCGTTATTCCACAAGAGGGCGGTATTGTATTGGTGTGTCCGGAACAGAGAAGTTCCTGCTCTTCTAGACGTCAACCTTAGTGGCTCGCAGGCTTTAAAGTTATACTCACATTATTAAATGTATGACCGCTGATATTAATATAGTTGTATGACAGAACTCAGTTGGTCACTAAACTATAACCTAACACAGAGGCACCATAAACTGTTAATTGAGGCAGTACCGGGCCAGTCGAGAGCTCTGCAAGGCAAAGGTTCTATGCACTGCAACCTCCCTTTATCACTGAATATATTTGACTTTTTTTTAAAATTAGTAAGTAAAGTCAGCATTACATGCTGTTACTAATACGTTTAGCTTATATTATAGTGTGTTTACAGTATTAGTTTTAGGTTAAGTGTTATTGCAGCCGAGACTTTGTAAGCCTCCTGTGCATCACTGTCGCCATAGCGAGATGGCTGAATGTTTGGCATAGAAACCAGTTCAGGCTTCTTGTTTCGATGTGGCTTTCTTGCTCTGCAGCTGTCCTCTCGATGAAGATTAAAGCGACAGTGACACTACCAAACCATTACAGTTCAGATTAGAGGAGAACACTCAATTCTCTTTCCCCTGTTGGTCCCCTGTATAATATAAAAAAGTGAATAAAGAGAAATGAAGTCTGGTCAGAATCCATGTTCCAAAATATTTGGAAAAGCTTTCATGTTGCTTTGTATTATAGCTAGTAGCTTCTCTAAGCTGCTTGATTGTTTTTCTGTGCACTGAAAAGCAATTAGTCCATCTCCTCTGAACTCTGAGCATAATGATTTGTTTGTCTGTACAAGTTGTGGCTAGGGAGGAGTGGAATGGCGTGCATGTGTGTGTGTGTCTGTGTGCGTTTCCCAGGGCTGTTCCCCAGACCGTCAGCTGATAGAGCAGCAGTGGTAGTGTTGGGTTTCATCATGCTGTTTATTCCCCAGTCTTCACTGTGAGTGAAAACAGGGAGGGGACTTTGCTCTTCGGGCGTGTGTGTGTGTGTTTGCTGTGGTGCTGACATCTCTAGACTCGGTATAAGGCACACAGAGGCACTGTATGTCCCCACAGGGTAAAAGCACATCAGCTCCCCTCTACCCTTCCCCTCTGTCATCCCCGCACCCCCTTCAATTTCTCTTCACCTCCCCAACACAGCCTGAGGCGTCTCTGTTGTGAATTCAGCCAACTGCATCAACATCAGAGGAGAATAATGGCTGGCTGTGTGACTGCGCTGCACTCTTGTTATTTATTTCTTTGTTTTGTCTTGTTTTGGGTTGTTTTTTCCACCCTCTAGTTTGTTTCTTCTCTTGTCACTCTCTTCTGGTTCCTCTTTCACCTCCGGCCACATACTGCGACACTGACTGCCAAAGACAGATGACCCAAGCTTGGCATGTGTCTGTGTGTGTTTATATATGTGGGTGTGTGCGTGTGTGTACCAGGAGTGGTGTGGTCTGGTTCTAACCCGGTGCTATTAATACACCCTAATGAACATAATCTGGAGGGCAGGTTATCCTCTTATGTTTGTTGGCTGGGCGTCTAATGGGAGGAGCAGCGAGTTAGTGAAAGAGGAGGGAAATGCTGTGCTGTAGTTTCACACTGAGTGCGCCTCCTCTACCAAGCTGCAGTGCCTTCTCTCTCGCTCTGTTGAGAGAATGGAAGAAATAGAAAGCTAAGCAAATGTTTAAAGTTTCGTTTCTCATCCAAGCCGATTCCCATGTATATTAACCACCTTCTGTCGCCACCTCTCTGGATGTGATGCTCCAGAGAGGAGCGCTGTTAAGTGTGTGTTTGAGTGCATATGAATATGTACACTGAGTATACCGGCTGACAATAGTATAGGATTAAAACACAACTTTTGGAGTACAAACACTGGAAGCTTCCCAGTTATGAACACTCTACCAGCTTACTCAGGAGCTAGAATATCTGGCTGTTGGACGCTAAGATCTGATGGCAGGTAAGTGCATTTTATTTCCTTTAATGTACTCCTTAGGTGACCTGGGCAACTTTATTCCTGTCTGTAGTTTAAATGTCCTTAAAATGTGTACAGCTAATGCTTTTAAAAGTCTGGATAAACAGGAAAGACAACTCCAAGTTGAAGCTCACTTGTTTATACCCTCTAGGTTTTTGTCTACATACTTTAGGAAATGTGGCACCTTCTAAGTGCAAACGTGATGTGAGGAACCGTAAAGTTTTTTTTAAACTGAGAATTTTACACTGACATTACAGTAGTGTTACGTACTTGTACATACTCGTTTTTTATGAAATCTTGTTGGACAAATGAACAAGCTGATGTGAAACAGTAGTCACTTTATGCAGCTAGGTTGTGTTAATTTACTCTTTGTGTGAGCCATTGTGGAGAAAGTAAAGAAAAACATGTCGCTTTACTGACATTAGATGTGACGTTGCGTCTTGATTTGCTGCTAATATTATCCTTCAATCTGCTGCCCATAAGGCTTAGATGTCTGCTTCATAAGGGCCTTCTCAGGTACCCCACACTATAACTTCTTATCACAAAGGTGCATTCATGTAATGTTTTGAAGCACTGGGTACTGTAAGTGTAGCCACAGAACAAGGACATGATTCAGCACAGTCAGCTAAGCTAATCTTTTATTGCACACTAGTTGGGTTTTAACTGATAACCATACTTCAGTGAGCTATGTCCTGCGCACGCTCTCAGCAGTCTCCCACTCTGCTCCCTGGCTCCCTCTAACCAGGTGACCCTGGTGAGATAAGATAAATCTTTGTTCTCTCTTGTTTGCTCCTCTTCTGAGCTCCTGGCAGTCCACCTGGGCAGGTATATGACCTATATAAATGTGTGGAGCCTGACAGTTGACTGGAAAACAGAGGAAGATCTAAGACTTGTTTATTACAAACGCCGCTATAGTTATGGCCGCTGGCTTTTTACAGTCTTCACTGGGTGAAGTGTGGATGGCTCGGATAATGCAGTAAGTGTTCCAACTGTTGCTCAGTTAGGCATACCGCACACAGATGTTACGTTGTATTTGTTAAACAATGAACGCAGCAGTTGTTTTCATGATGATTGTGGGCGGCAATCGTTGAGCGACTTTAGATTGCTTCGCTAATCGAGTGGCATTTTCCTAAAAAAGCAATATTTTGTTTATCAAACGTCAGCGGCACAGCAGATTCTTGAGACGCTGACAAAATAGAGTTATGTAAGAGAAGTGAGGCTGTTGTTTTAGAGGAAGTAATAGAGAGGTTGCTCACCAATCTGCTCGACCAGTTCTTTGTACCAAGTTTTTTCTCTGCTCTGAATTCCAGTTACTCACAACTGCCGAATGATTTGTAAAGGCACAACATTAAACTTAGTCATTATAGGTTAAGTAACTTACAATAGTGAAAGAGTAGCCCATATGTGCAGCTGTTTGCAGTTTAGACACAAAACTCTTGCAACGGGTATTACATAAATTTCTTTCTTAATTTCTTCTATCTTACAGAACAGATGAGAGACCATCAGGTGTAGTTTGAATAAGTCAATGCAAATTCACTCCATGCCTCGCTCGCCTAAGCACCTTGTACCTGTTTTGAATTGGCTTGTTGTCATTTGTTTATGAGGGCCTTTTTGCAGCAATCTTTTCGCTCGTAAAACTGATCACAGGACTATTCGATTAGTTGAATCAACATTTCTCCACTTCTAACATGTTCTGTAGGTGTTTTTAGGTACTGTAACCACCTGCTTTTCTAGCATGCTGTCTTTCCAGTGGCGGATACCTGATCCTTTCAATTGGTAAAATACAATGGACTATGAAAACACAATCCATCACTTTGACTCTATAATTCTCTTATGGTTATGGGGAGCTTTAGATGTAATATATTATACCATCTGTACATTAGTACCTGCAGCAGTTACACTGGACAAGACTGGACAAAGTTGACAGGTTGAAAAATTAACCAGTGACAGGAGGGAAAATGCTACACTGCTGTTTTGTTGGTAACTAACTGGGCCGCCTTTCTTTAGTCAATCTGTTCATCCATTGCATGGTTACATGCCACAAACAATGTCTGTCTCTGTGTGTCTAATGTGTCACCGGGCATTAGATACAAGGGGACAACAAGGCTATACCAAATAAGAGATTGCTATTTCAGTGGGACTGATCCTGTATATTACATTGGTATGTTATTGCCTTGATTCTGTTGTTTTACCTCGTTACCTTTCCATGAACGCTCACCGATGTTAGAAGTTGAAATCATGACACAGCACATTCGGGTTCAGTGTGTCTTACTATATACAGGTGGAGAAGATGTGATGATGGAGAATGTTGGCGTTATACTGCTACGCAAAAGGTTTTATGAAACCCAGAAAAATGCAGTGACAAGAAGGAAAGTTGCTTCCTGTGTACCAGAGAGTAATGTCATGTTTCTCATCTGCAGTGGAGGTGGCGAGGGATCACTCGACCGTCTCCTCCCCTCGGTAAGCACAGGCCTCTCGCCCAGGAAAAGGTCAACCAGCCAGTGTAAGTCAGAGCCTCCTCTGCTACGCACCTCCAAACGAACAATCTACACTGCTGGTCGCCCACCCTGGTACAACGAGCATGGAACACAGTCCAAAGAGGCATTTGTCATTGGTAAGAAGAATGACTTTCTGTGTTTGACATTTAGACATCATAAAGATCTATGACCTGTCAGAGCCCCAGCTTAGATTAAGTGGTGAGTTTTCATCTAAAGTATTATAAATATGTTCGGATTGTACCTTTAAATTTAGGAAACTAATGAATAATTGTTTATAAACTAACCTTATACTTTGTATAAGTGAAAATTTTTAATGTTTAGAAAACTCAGGGAATGCACACATTAGCATAATTTCTTCCCATATAGTTGTGGCACAAAGTTGTCATTACCTTATTTAAGGTAAGGTAAGGCATTTTCTTGGCGTATTTGACCATTTTATGAAGAAGAAAGCTTGAGAAACCTAAGCCCAGTTAGAGATGCACTGGTTAAAATTAGTTGTTTTTCACAAACTGGAGAGTTTCCTCTTTGGCAGAGTGTTTTTAAATACAGGAAAGCCCTGCTATACTAGTGATAAAGGGCATTAACTCACAATTTCTCACTGGATGGAGCAAAGCAGATCCATCCAAGTATGTTAAAGATGGGTGTGCCCTGCTATCAGGAAGTGCTGAACTAATGTGTGAGAGACTTTGTGAAAAATAGGAATAAAGAGAACGTTTATGTTGAAGAACGTTATTGGCTCTGTTTCTGCATGCCTTTTTAAAATAGCCTAAAGCAACCTCACAATGCACTCAAACAAGTCTTGCCAAACTAGTCAAACTACTGATAGCATGTTTGCACCAAGTGAAGGTACACTTACCAAACACTTTATTAGGGCCACCTTGCTGGTACCAGGTTGGATCTCCTTTGGCCTTCAGAACAGCCTTAATTCATGACATAGATTGAAAAAAGTACTGGAAACATTGCTCAGAGATTTTTGTCCACATTGACATGGACTGATTCTTATATAGCGCTATTTTACCTCAGCACTCAAAGCGCTTGTTTTTTTTATTGACATGACAGCATCACACAGTTACTGCAGATTTGTTGGCTGCACATCTCAAAGGTGTTTTCTCACTTGCATTGATCTGTGACTGTGGAGGCCATTTGAGTAACTCCTTGTCATGCTTAAGGATCCACTTTGAGATGAGTTGAGATTTGTAACACGGCACATTTTCCTGCTGGAAAATGTGACCACATGAACATGGTCAGTAACAATACTTGGACTGTGGCATTTAAACATTGCTCAAGTCGCTACTAAGGAGTCCAAAGTTTGTCAAGAAAATATCCGCCACATCATTACACCGCCCTGAAGGCAGGGTGGTTAGATTAGATTAGCCTCTATTGTCCTCTGGGGACAAATTTACCTTGGACAAGCGAGGGAAACACATCATGTAAAATAACACACATATGCAAACACTCACAGAGAAAATGTAACTCCAACTCACAGTTTTGTACCTTTTTCCTGAAGACATCAACTCATAATCATTATAAAGGATGTCATTTTTGTCCGTAGTAATTTTAACTATCTTTGAATCAGATTTTGAATTTGGGATCTGAGCTTGACAGAAAGGTTTTCAAACCATGTAGTGATACCATAACAGATAATAGATTCAACAGTTCCCCTAACATCACGCATTTATTCACTCCAAGGTAGCCTTAAGCTCTGAAAACCTCTGACTCTGCCATCTGAACGTCACAGCAGACGTTTTTCCAATTTCCTTTTTTCCAGTTTTGTTGACCCCTGGAAACTGTAGCATCAGATTTTCTATTTTTGGGTCATCCTCTGTAAAATCTAGAGATGGTTGTGTGGGAAAATCCCAGTAGATAAGCAGTTTGTGAAATAATTACAGTAAAACCATACCTATTAGTCATTTCAACTTTCTTCCCAATTCTGATGAACTTTTTAAACGTCTGCAGATCATCTTGACCATGTCAACTTGCCTAAATTCTTTTGTTTTTGTAATTTAACTGGAAGGAAGTTATTACTCAATGGCTGTTTGTCAATTTTTAATTTCAGGCCTGTGTGGTGGCAGCGCTTCAGGAAAGACAACTGTAGCAAGGAAAATCATAGAAGCTTTAGATGTACCCTGGGTTGTACTACTCTCAATGGACTCTTTTTACAAGGTATTTCTGTGGTGTCTACAAAACCGTATATGTCCTTTTGCATGCAGTGATACATTTGTCACTGTATCTGTGAAGTTGTTAAAAGTTATCTGAATTTTTAAATGTTGCTGCATGTCTAAATAAGTGTTTAGAGTTATAAATAAGACATGTGATAGGTCCAAGAAACTCTGTTCTTATCACTTTTGTCTTGAATGGCTGTTAACCACCCAGGGGCCTAAAGGAAGGCTAAAGAAAAGCGAGCCTGAGTGCAGGAAACAGGGTGAAAGAGAAAAGGAAACATTTCCTTTGGATCCCAGAGGGAAAATGAGAAAAAGAGGTTTTGATTAGAGAGAGAGAAGAAACAGAGTAGATAAAATATAAGGAGGCAGTGCTGAAAACAAGGATGAAAACACAGTGATGGGTGTTAGGGGGAGAGAAAAAGAGATGTAGTGAACAGTGTAGCAAGAGCCATCATTCTTGCCCCCTCTACACCTCCACCCACTCTCTAGTTGTGTAATCCTGTCAAAATCTGACAGCGGCAGATCAGACTGTGCAGAGTTGGAGGGATTTACCAGTGACCAGTGCCGCTGTAGCCCTCAGCAAGTGGTGGTCTGCTCACCACATTTTACAAAAGATTGCCATTTATTTTCAGTTAATCTATGCATTTTTATATTTTGCTTTTTTTCCAGTATAACATTGGTTTATTACATAAATATGTTACCAGTTCATTTGAGAAGGGAGTGTTGCTGTTCATTAACTGCCAAATACCAGGACTGGGTTTTTAATGTTCAACCACCCAAAGGACAGATACGTGCGTGCACATACCACCTCGTACGGACGTCACTGTGGCACATGATGTCCTCCTAAATTTAGGTCCCCAAACTTCTCTGCTCTCGATCAGCGATCTGTGCCAAAATGTTTTTGCGTTATTATTTGTGAATGCATCATTTGTTGTACTGCAAAACACGTGTGTAATGTTAGTTGACTAAGAGATTTTTCTTTTGATATGCAAATATTATTATGTGTTCATGCCATTTTCTCAGGAAATCTTGTAGCATTGAAAAGCAGCATGCAGTGGTGACATACTCTAACTTCAGTATCATGGCAATCCTCAGGTCCTGTCCCCAGAGCAGCAGGCAATGGCTGCCAGTAACGACTATAACTTTGACCACCCAGATGCCTTTGACTTTGATTTGCTGACACACACCTTGCGCAAACTCAAACAGGGCAAGAGCGTGAAAATCCCTGTGTATGACTTTACAACTCACGGGAGACAAAAGGACTGGGTAAGGATGAATGCACAGACCCAAACATTTGGCTTTGTATTTTTAAGTTATTAAGTAGCGTGTCATTTTTGCATATAATCCCTCCTTTTTGTTTACCGAAGAAGGTTTTAATCCTCTTTTCTATAGATTTAGCTGCATTGTAAAGCTGTACATCTCCAGATGGTCTCCGACAGATCGCTATTGTGATATCTGTCTACTTCTCTTTATCCTATCACACACAGACATTCACACATTAGTGAGGCAAGTCAGTTTGAGAGCTTACAACGATTGTTGGAATACATGCACACTTAATGTGTAGTGCTTTAATGCCCTCGTTCTCATTTTTGGTATGTAAATTGTATTGTGTTATTACATGTACATGTCTCTGCCCCAGAAAACAGTTTATGGAGCCAGTGTTATCATCTTTGAGGGAATCATGGCCTTTGCAGATAAAGAACTGTTGCAGGTAAGAGAAGGTCATTAGCCCTGAACAAACCAATACAAGGTCCTACTGTCAGCTTTGTTGTCAAAAATATGTATTACCTAATAAAAAAAAACACTCTTAGAAAACACATACAAGTGGTGTAAGAGGTCTTTATTAAACAAGAGGTAGCTGTTTATTTTTCCCATGTTGTGTACATAGACAAGATTTGCAGGTTTTTAAAATAGATTCAGCATATGCATGATAGCCCAAGATAAGTAAATAGATTGAAAAGCCTGATATGTTTGTATGCACTGTGTGTCAGCTAATATGTGCAGAGAAGTGAATATTGATTTAAAGATAAGAAAAAAATATCTGCAGTACATAGTTTGTCCACTTGAGGGCGATGACAGGTTTGTTTTTCAACTGTTAAGTGTCATCGATTTAAAAGACGTAATGGTTCTGAATAACTGCAGTATCAACTGCAACACAGTAAAGTTAATGAGTTTTTTCCTTTAAAGGTCTGTTAAAATCAGAAGTCATTGTAAGCAGAAGAGAAGCAAACATTTTCATTAGTTATCTAATATTCATTCATTTTTCATCTATACTTACATTGACGTTGCAGGAAATATTTTTTGCTTTCAGATCTTTCATTCATTCATTCAATTTTTTTCTAGAATTTCTTGCAGGCTTTCACAATAACCCTTTAAAAATACAAATTTGAATACAGTTTGGTATTTTAAGCTCGCTATTTTCATGTCATCTGTTTGTGAATGTGTCTTATATTACTTTGTGTTGATCTAATCAACTTGTTTTTCCAGTTGCTGGACATGAAGATCTTTGTGGACACAGACTCTGACATCCGCCTGGTGCGCCGATTGAGGAGGGACATTACAGAAAGGGGCCGAGATATCGAGGGGGTCATCAAGCAGTATAACAAGTTTGTTAAGCCAGCTTTTGAACAATACATTGAGCCTACCATGCGACTGGCTGATATCGTGGTGCCACGTGGTGAGTATATACCAACATACTTTCATGTACATGTTCAGTATAGCAGCAACAATCCTAAAAAGATTTAAAATTAAAGCCTCATTTTTATGCTTTCTTTTTTTTCCGGTCAGGAGGTGGCAACATGGTGGCAATCGACTTGATCGTACAGCATGTTCACAGTCAGTTGGAGGAGGTAAGTGAGGTCATGCTTACAGACATAAATATAAATACACACGCAGAAAATCTGTCATGCCACTTAAATAGTTAATTTGGGGGGAGAATTATAACCTTTCATTTGTCCTTTTTCTTGATGGCCTCCGGGTCAGTACATCTAGTTATGTTATTGCATTCATAAGAGGGTGTATGTGCAGGCTCCCCTTCAGTATGTGCCTGTAATTTCAAGGCAGATCACCCCCTCTAGTGGAAAGAAACTTTACTGAGGCTGAATGTCTGTAAGTGCTTTGGGGAAAGGTTTAATCATTAACACTCAATGGAAAAAACTGTTCTAAACTGGTTTTGGTTTTGCTAACTTTCCTAGTAACAGTAACAAACTGTAGTTATTTGGTTCAGAGAACATAAATTTTAAATTGCTTTGTTTTTTTATCTTCTACTTTTTTCTTCTCTTATGTGTTTATTTGAACACTCAAAAAACTTGACAAGATTTTAAAAAGTGTTTAATTATTAGTCATTTTCTGAATCTACTGCCAAAGCACTTAAAGCAAGAAGGCTAAATGATGTTTTCTGAAATGTGCTCTATGAAAACAGAGCTTCTGTTTCTGTTTTCTTATCATTTCATACTTGAGAAGAAGAATGAATATGAATATAGCCCTTTAAATATGGCATATATGTGTGGTTTAGTGATTTACACAAACAAACAATCCCTGGTTAGACCCTTGGAGGAGACTCAAATCCCTTTGGGGAAGGACATCCGGCTAATGCAGAGCTCCCCACTGTGGTGACCCCTTGTGAATAAGGGAGCAGCTGAAAGTAGCTTCCTCAAATAAAGAAAATATGTCAGATGGAGCTTGCTGACAGAAATAGGTTTCAGTGTTTTAACCATATTAACCTCTTGCTGTGGTTATTTGTCCTGCATTAATTCAAACCAAACTAATCTCCAGGCATTTAGTTTAGGAATAAATGTAATCACAGTGGAAACATTACATCCTAATACATAATTATGCAGCATTAGTCACACAGCCTTATAAGACACCCTATCTTCATACTTGTCATACACAATGTCGATTGATGGCCTGTTAGACGCACTTTGGGATTAGCTGTGCAACATGCACTAATCACTGGTCACCAAAGGCACGCTCTTGGCTGTCGGAGCACTTTGCCCTACTGTGCAGTTTGCTTTGTTCCCTCACAACATACACACACTGAAACACATATGCTGCTGATGGACTGCTCTCTCACTCTCTCCCCCTCATCACCAAATCCCTCCATTGCTTGCAGCGGGAACTCAGCGTCAGGTAGAGTGGCCTTTATCCTTTATATCGTTCTCTCCTCAACATCTGCCCAGTTCCCCTGCTGCACCAGCTTTTTTACTGGGAGAGCGAGAATAAATGTCAAATCAGAAGAGAGCAAAACCAACCTCTACCTTCCACCGACGTGCTGGCTGCCATGACACGTCACCAGGCGGCATTCTTGTATCTTGTAGCTAACCAAATATGGCTAATTAGTGCTCTGTCAGTGGGGACATAATACACGGTTAAGACTCGGTCCACACCACCTCAGAATAAGAAGAAGTGGATCAAAATGTGCGAAAACTGCTGTCAACATTTAAAAGCTGCACTCTGATAAGAAGTTTGAAAGTGGTGTAGTGCAGCCAGCATTCAGTGTAAAGGTGTTGGTTTTCCTTCTCTCTACCTTTTAAAGAAATGACAACTCACACTCTTCCTGCCTTCTGTGTCTAAAAATACACCAATGAGTCAAGTCACTGACCCCTCCTTTCAGCAGCAGCAAGAATAAGAGAGAGAGTGACTACAACTGAAAACGAGAGAGAGAGGAAGCTCTTGCTACAGCTATTGTTGACTATCGCATACCTCAGCCACAGAAAAAGTTTCCAATACCCTACTACAAAGCGCTGAGTTTTTCCATTGAATGTCGGCCACAGTATCTGAGACAGAGAGAGAGAGGAAGTGAGCTTGGTGTCTGTCTTTAGACACAGGATGTGCTGGGGCCTGTGAGCTGAAATACCAACTTCTACTGTTCTACACAGTGTAAGAGTGACAGCCACACGATAGTTTGTGCACCTCCCACGCATACACGCAAGGGATGCATGGGTACAGATATCAAAATCGGAGCTAACACTTGGTTGGTTTCTTTTTCTCATTGCATTATTATTATTATTATTATTATTATTATTATTATTATTATTATTATTATTACTATTAAATTTTGATGTCATTTAGTTCAAGGACTTTTGACATTTGCAATTCTGGCTGTCACACTTTTCACTGTTCTCGATAATCTTTTCATCCACCTGATTTTATGTCTTTTCTCATTTTTCTTCCTCTTATCTGTTGTTGTTTTTTTTTTGGTTTGTTTTTTTGTTTATCTGTGTCCCTCCCCATAGAGGAAACTTCGCTGGGATATGTGAGCAGACATGCTATGATTTCTCTTTTCTTTGCATCTGGCTAATGTGTATCTCAGTGGCATTGCAGTCAGTCTAGTGTGAACAACACTGCATCACTGAGAATTTGTAAAAGCGTGTCTATTCCCCTCAAGTCCAAGGTAGAGCGAGGCTAACAAGGCATTCAGAACTAATATTTATTCATGCAAACATGGGGAAATATTAGAAGTGCAGCCCTACCATGGGAAACTAATTATGCATGTGTTTATATTGCACATTTAAATCTTTTATTTGTATCTGTATAATTATAATTTTCAAATTAATCTATTTTTCCATTATCACGGTCTCTGTGGTGTTGTTATTTTCCACTGAAATACTCAAAACTGGCCCTGTGTGCGCTGCAATTTTGTGTGTGTGTTTCTTCCCAAGCACTCCCATTACTGTGGGTACACTGCCATTATCAACTTTACTCTAACTGCTATTGAAAAATTATTTGTGTGGGGTTTTTTTGTGTTATTTATTTATCTGTTTTTGCATGCACACACAGGTCTGTGTGTGTGTTAAAGTGTGTATGTGCACGTGTGTGTGTGTGTATGACCTTGCACATACTGTACACATGCGTGCAGAGCAGTCTTAATTGCACTGGCTTTCACGTGTTGCACTCATGCGTCTGTCCATCTTTTCTCTTTTCCGCTGCTCTCGGCGTGTACCACCCCCGCGCTACTATTTGTTGCCGTGGTTACAGGGCAGCCCTGGCTTCTGCACACCAGGCCCAACCCCTCCCCCAGACCCTCAGCGTTCTGGAGAGCACACCTCAAGTCAGGGGCATGCACACCATCATCAGGTAAAAGCTAAGAAAGCACATTGTTGTTCCGTTAATAACTGCATTTGTTTTCATGGAAACCTGGACGGTGGAAAGCTGCCGAATAAACCTTCGATCCTTCTTTTCTCGACCATCACATCTAGAAACAAGGAGACCAGTCGCGATGAATTCATCTTTTACTCTAAGAGGTTGATGCGGCTGCTGATTGAGCGAGCCCTCTCCTTCCTCCCCTCACAGGTCCCAAACACAAACACAAAACGGTTCAATTCAAGTATTGTATTACACTCTTTCTTAATTAAGTTACGTTCTTTATACCAAGGAGGGCATTTAAACAATTGGAAAACTACCACAGATAGAGAGAGGTGTAGGAGAAAGAAAGCATGAGATAACCACTCAATAGAAAGATGCTGACAAGTCACACACGGAGACCGTGCTACAGTGTGTGGCCCTGAAATGGGGAAAAATCTGAAAAGGCACTGATAAATGGAAAAAAGAATCTCCCCATCTGTCTTCAACAAAGAAAATCAGATAGACATAGTGTATTGGCCTGCCACATGAGTATGGAAACTTATCAAGTCACCACAGTGGAAAGTTTCCATATCTTTATCGCAACATTCAGTGTGCATTTCACAAATGCACGTGACCGACAATTCAGCATTCACTGTAGCTTGTCACAGTATATTTTCCTTACTGTGGTAGACTATAGCATCGTTCTAAAGCTCTTATGATTTTTAATATTACCTCAGGTCCACATAGTGCAGACCCCCCAGGGAGAGGATTACGAAGGCAAGACTTTCCACGGAAAGAGGGTGAGTGAACTCCATTTGCTTCCTGCTATATTCTCTGTGCGTTATTTTTAATTGAGAAAAAAAGAAAAACATTCTGAAGAGTTTTGTCTCGAAACTAAATTGATGCAATTAACCTCTGCTTAATTTTTGTACCCCTCTTTGTTTTGCTTTAGATCACAGGGGTGTCCATCCTGAGAGCCGGGGAGACCATGGAGCCGGCTCTGAGGGCCGTATGCAAAGACGTCCGCATCGGCAAGATCCTCATCCAGACCAACCAGGACACTGGAGAGCCAGAGGTAATAAACCACATTAATGTCACATGCTGTCAAAAACCTATAACCAAAAACAATTTTGGTTATATGAGTTTTTACATTTACACATTTTCACAGTAACCTCCTTTGGCCTAGTTTGCCATGAAGCAGTTGTTTGTAATATTAGAGGTTTTCTATATGTATATATATAGCTGTAGGTCATATGTGTCACATTTTAGCGTGAACCCACATCCTGTCTGTGCACAATTTTAGCTCCATTATCTTCGTCTACCGAAAGACATCAGTGAGGACCACGTGATTCTAATGGACTGCACTGTGTCCACTGGAGCTGCTGCCATGATGGCCGTGCGAGTCCTGCTGGTGGGTGCACCCAGTTGTTCACAACAATGCCAATGCCTCCTGTGCAAATGAATTGCACATGTAGATCATTTTTCACAGTTGTGTTTTCAATTTCAGGATCATGATGTTCAAGAGGACAAGATCCTGCTGGTTTCTCTGCTCATGGCTGAAATGGGAGTCCATTCTGTTGCTTACGCATTCCCGCAGGTCAAAATCATCACCACGGCTGTCGACAAGAAAGTCAACGATCTCTTTCACATCATACCTGGAATAGGTGAGCAATGCTGAGGAAGCAGGAAGGACAGGACAGTTTTAAAGTCATTGAAATGTAAAAATAAGCATTGTAGCACTGTATTTATATTTTTTATCGATGTCGTTTATTGTTGTTTTTTAGGAAACTTTGGAGATCGGTATTTTGGAACAGACGCACCGCCTGACTGGAGTGATGAAGACATGGATGAGCCCAGTTACTAAATCAATTGCTGTCAGTTGACTTACTTTTTGAGAGTCAGGGCTGTGCTCCTGGACGATATGAAGACATACCATTTGCCCCCGTATGGCTGCTGTTGAAAAAAAAAGACTAAAGAGAAGAAAAATGTTGCTTATTTGTATCTGTTTGGTTTTTTTTAAATAATGTTATTTAAATTTGTGTTAAATATATTTTTATTTGTACAGAATGTAATAAGGTCAGAGCGTTTTAGCACTTAAATTGTGACAATCTCTATCGATTTCTGCAGAAATGTTCTGAAAAGATTTTTCTAGCCTTAAACTGTGGATGACACAACTGAATGTGAAATTGCATGCGACATAAAAGGAAAAGAAAGAAAAAAAGAAGTAAACTTTTTAAGGTTATTTTTTACCACGCACCTTCCTCACAACTTTCACAAAAGTAAAATCAGAACATGAACTCATGTTGCTCAACTTCCATCGCCATGAGCACTTTCTGAAGGACCATTCAATCGGAAAATGTGTAGGTGTATTTTTTTTTGTCTCTCTCTTTTTTTTTTAGCTCACTGGTTCACTCTTTTCCTTCTCTGTGGATGCTGACCTAACCAGTTGAAAAGGATGTTGAAAAGCATTTTTCATTATACGGCTTTAAGTGCGTACTTGTGGTGCGTATTTATGCAGAATGTCGCTCATTTGCATATTTTTTTACTATGGATAGTCCTGACCAGTCAGCGAGCAACTCGTACGTCTTTTTGTTGCAGTGAAAATGGGTCATCTTCATTTATGTGAAGTGTTTATTTTAGTCCCTCAGATCCCAATTTATCCCTCCATTATTTCATTTTTTTCAGCAGCCCATCAGATTGTTTGTTCAAAAACGGCTTTTGTGGACATATGAACTCAAAATATCCAAAGGTCACAAAGAGTCCTGATAGTGCCTCATCTTTAAACTGTCACGCTAAAAATGAATGAGATCTGTCAATGCCGTTGCCTGTTTAACATTTCCTTACTGTTTGCTGAAAATGATGCTTTAGTTTGCCAAACACGAGGCGCTTCGCTTCATCCTTGCGGGTATACGAGTCCGGGATATTTGAGGAAAGTTGTCTATAAACTTCTGATATTATAAACCGGGCCATAATTACCATTACACAGTGTTCAGTTTAACAACATTTTCTATTTTTTCACAGTTATTTGCTTTTTTCAGGAAAGGATTCATAAAACGACAAAGGAAAAAACAAAAACATTGCACTGAAACTGTAAATCTGTTCTGTCACATACGCAGCAAGTTCACCTTTAAATATTAATTGTGTGTTAATGTACATTAAATGTGCACGGGTATGAACCGATTGTGTTATGTAGCCTCATTGGGTTTTACTCATCTGCATGTTTTGATTTTAATTCTTTTTGGGACTTTGTTTGGTTTTGTTTTGCTTTTTTTAAATATTGAATAAAAGTGCAATACAACTTTTAAACTGCTCACAGTTTATTTATGCGAAATGTGAATTTCAGAATCTAGTATTCTGCCAGCTCCCACGACTTATCTGAAAATATTCTCCACTCTGGCTGATTAAAATACACCTGCAAAAAACATAAAGCAGGGTGAATATTTCTACCTTTATCAACACATTTCGAGAACGAGAGACACATTACCTACACTCAATGAACAGGAAGGATATTGTGGTTGTCCTCTTCTCATGGAAAGTAACCTTGATATCTTCCATCACTTTCCATAATTATCACTCTGACAGCTGTCAAGATGTCAGCCGCAGTAAAGTGTGATTGACGTGCATTTCATGAGGCTGATGGACAATTACAAATCAGCAGCCTCTTGGGCAGATATCAACACACATGAAGCATCGTGTTTTCTTTCTTTCTTTTTTTTAGAAGGCAGGAGGACAGTCAAAAGACATGCAAGAGATACAAATATCAAGAAGCTGAGCAGCAACATTTGTATACTTGTTTGGTTCTTCAAAATATCAGCCGATTTTAAAGGTTTTCAGCAAAGGTTAAGTAGGCTCTGAAATGAGCTAATGTGCTAAACTGGTTTAAATTTGAAACAATCTGGTCCTTTCTGCTGCTTGATCATGATGATGACAAGTGTATTTTAAAAAATCGGCACAGATGTGTTTTATTCCACGTGACTAAATGCTTGAAAACTTCAGATTGGTCCTCTGAATGAAGATGTCAGTGGAAAGTTTACCACCAGCACTGACAAACAGGAAGGTAGTGTGTCTATGTGTGCGTCTGTGCGTGTGTGAGTTGCATCCCCATTGGTAGTACAGAGCATGATGAGGTCACAGCTTGGTAGAGACAGCAGGGGTGGCCGTTAAAACTCAGCGACCTGTGTTTCTTTTTCATCCTCATGTCACCAGCTTCTAACTCCAGGTTGCTGTGCTCTCTTCCTGTGTGCCTTCTTTTGGTCTTGACTTTGAATGAAGATGAAGCTTGCCTCCCTGTCTTGCTTGACTGGGTCTGAGGAGTCTGCCATGTGGGTAAGGACTGCACAGAGGAGACTATGAAAGCTCTTCCACACAATGAGACTTTCCAAAGTTGTTGTAATTACGCTTGAGAAATCGTGGAAAGGAACCGTGTTTTTTTCATGGTTGTTATTTGTTTGGTTAAAGTGTTATCTGGCAGAGAGTGCGTCTGGGTTGTAAATGTTGAAGAGATGGTGTGAGTAGGCCAGCACAGAGCAGTAGCTTAATGCGGAGAGTAGAGGATGAATAATTCAGACGACGAAGTATTTCTGAATCATGTGAAGAGGGTTTAGATTAGTCTGTTGAAGAGGGTAAAGTATTGTCTTTCCCTTTCGCTCCCTCCTTCTCCTTTCACTCTCTCGCTCTGTGTGTGTGTGTGTGTCTTCCCCTCCACTCTCCATCTGCATAGTTTATCATGAGAGTAAAAATTCTAAGAGACTGGACTGTCCTCATAAAGTCAGGCCAGGGTGATTTAGTTGTTTTTAGTATGAGTTTTAGTTTGTGCATTAAGCTCCGTTGCCTGAGTGTTTAATTGCTCTCTGAGTGGTTTTAGTGCAAGTTAGCTAACAACAGGGGCCAGATGTGGTGTTAATCTATGGCTGGAGTTTCTGACTGAGAAAAATGGCACAAATGTGAGGCAGATATGTTGTTTGAATGCTTTTCACTGTGGCAGTGTTTGCCATCAGGTTAAAAACTTGTATTCTACCGAAATGAGCTATGATGAATCGCTGTATGCGTCGCTGCTTTAAACACAATAACATATATAGATCACAAGAACAGGAATTAAATTGTGTAACCTCAATAAACTTAATGTGACGCTGTTTCCATTAATAGCTTTTCAAGCGTTTTTTAATTTCTCAGTTTTAGTCTCGCTGGGTGGTTGCCTGTGGCGCCAAAATCACACCCTTTAACTATACAGGTGGCTAACAAATGATTTACTTTTTAGATTTTCAATTAGATCTTTGTTTGGTTTTGCTTTTGGAGTTGCTTTTTGATTTTATTTCATATGTATTTAATAATCCTGCAGGAAATAAGAACAACACCACAAAATGGAATCCAATCAATAAACCTGCTGTACTGAAATTCTTATGTTTAGCTTTAGAAAAAAAAAATCTACCTTTGGGTGATATTTAGTTCAGAGCAATTAGAAATGTTGGTGGTCAAAATATTATTGCTGCAAAATATGATTTCAGCTCTCCACCACGAGGTCATACAGTAGATATTTGTGCCTCCGAATTATGGAAAAACAGCTCACTAGAATATCCATCAACAGGTGTATATTTCCAGATGTGTAATCACATGTGGAGTGTTATCATAGACACATTCTCATCTTTTCTTTGTCAAGTAATTTTATTTTTGTACACATTTGCCTTCAGCGTGGACTCTGCATGCGGCGGCTCGCAGAGCGGCCTGAACAACACATCCGGTCCCGCTTTAAATCTTGAGTAGTCCTTTCAAGGACTGTCCAACCTGAGAATGGTGATTATAGGCTCAATCTCAGGTTCGTCAGCCCATGAAATGCTAACTCGCCTCAGCAAAGTATGAGAAGGAACACCAAAAAGAGCCCAAACCTTCCTGGACCGTGCTGGAATTTGGTTCCCGCATCAAGATTTTGAATTACCTGCTGAGGACGCTGACAATCACAAGCTTTACGTCTCTTTATTGCATGGCTAAAAACTGAAAAACACAAAGATCCTTCGTGTTTTCTTAACTCAACGGGAATATTGCAATCTAACAGCAAAGAAACCCCTTACTAAGTTCATTATGAGCTATATTAAAGATGGTTTGACAGGTCACTTTTCCTCAAACAGAAATATATTGTCATAATATTTAATGTTGAGTTACAGAATACAACAGCTTCTTTCAGTAATTATTAACCAGTAGAGGGAGCAATGTACACAGTAACCAAAAACCAGAGGCTGTTGCTTCTTGTGGAAATTGTATTAAGAATGATAATTTTAATCAAATCTAAATGTTCCTATTCAGTAATTCTGTTTTAATGTCTTCATGAAGTAGTTGTTGCTCTTTAAATGTTGAGGACAAACACTTTTTTCCAAATATGGTCAAATAGCATTAGACCCAAAGTAAAATATACTCTCAGCATGTTTTATTATTAATAATGTAAGCGCATGTGCTTTCTCTTCTAAAATACTGAAGAAAAATCCACCTCTGATGATCCAGAATGATCTAGAATCTTGTTTGCTCCGATAAAGCAAAAAATCTTCCTCTTGTTCGACGACTTGACATCTCTGTTAACGTTCAAGTTGTCTCCGATTTTTTTAAAGAGAATGCATGGCTGAGAAATGTAAAAGATGCTTTAAAAAACTTGAGAATTATATTCAAAGTGTAAGTGATGCCTGCATATTGTAAATGGGTTGCACAAGCTCATAAAAAAAAATTAGGCCGCACTTACCTTTTTTGCATTATTAATATTTTTTGTCATCAATTCTGTAGAAAAACATTAAAAACACTTTGAATCTGTAACTAAAGTAGAATTATATTTATTACTGTTTTACAAAAAATATCTAACTGTTCCCTTTTCTTTGATTTTGATTTATATAATCGATACAGTGAGTAAAGTGGCTAATATCCCTGAAGACAAATCAGTGCACCAACTCAATAGTTTATTTGCCTGTTTGGCACACAAATGTAGTTCAGCACGTTCTGAATCATCTTGCTTAAAGCAGAATCTTAACCGAAACGGTAATCGATCAACAATATAAAAAAAATATTGTAATATTTTAAACTAAACATGCCCAAATAAAATGAATTAGTTGTAACTGGACTTGGAAACTGTCAGTGAAATATGTAAGTCTTTAAAAAGGATTTATTTCTCTTAAATTAGTTAAGATATTTACTCACTGTATCATTTCCAGCGTGTTTACTACAGATGTAGTACCCCAATTTAATAATCTATAATTCAATAAACTCCCCAATTTTTTAGATCGTTCTCCACTCAGCTTGTAAGATTGCTCCCTTGAGATGTCTCATTTGTTTTTTTGCACATTTCTAAAACTTTGAATAAAATAAGATTTCTTAAAAATATTTTAATGGGAAATTGCACTGAGGATATTTTAGACGCAGGACACACATCTTTTAAAAATGACCACATTAAATGTATTTCTTGTGAGTTATGTACAGTACCATGTACTCGCCTTCATAGTTTTATAATCTTCTGATTTACTGAAATGAATAAGTAATTTGATCTAAAACCTATAGGGAAAAAAACCTATAATTGAAATCAGAATACAAGCGTGAAAAATTCCTCACGTACAATGATGTATTAAAATTGATGTGCCTTTTTAAAATCTGTATTTTTGGCAATTTTACTTTCATTAAAGAGCAGCAGAATTCTTTTGTTTTTCGGGGCTTCTCATGATTTTTGCGAGGAGGTGGTTTTAAAATCTTATTTAACGCAAACTGCCAATAAATTGGCGGGATAGGAGAGAAGAGTTTTGCAGTAAATGTATCTGGACAATATGCAAAATGCAAGATTTTATTATCCCTGAATACTGATTCTGCAAGCATCCCTTCAGAGGCAAATGGTCATGTACAAAATGGACTGGAGGAGTGTGTGACCTCACTGACATTCCTTTCATCCGGGTTAAGGGTCAGATTGGGATAGAAGTCTCTGGGGAGATTAAATGCGGTCACCAAGGTAACGCTATGAACACTGGTGATGACAAGGGTCACTCTGGCAAACGCTGACACATATATTAATCTTGAAGGTGAGAACGTGTTTATGTTTGTTGTCTGTATTTTGTAAAATTGGCTTTGTTGATTTGAATTATTAATAAATGTTTAATTCAATCATAACCTTAGTGAAAAAATTCTTTGAGTGTGTGTGGATGTGCGTGTGTGTTTTCCTGCTGGCTCGCCTAGCTTTAACCTGTGTTCCCCCACAGCATTCTGTCTGTGAGTCAGCCGACCAGAGTTGAAGAGTTTGAGCCATGTTGCTGGTGGTCATTTGGCTGGAAATGAATGTGTGTATGGAATGAAAAGCCAGAAGATGGTGGCCAAGTGTGAGACGAGCTGGCTGGCACACAGTGAACTCTGAGGGTCAGAGGAGGGGTTTAGGTCAGCTCGTGTCATGAAAGTATAGGGCAAAAAATAAAGTAAAACACATTTCCTGTTAATTTATAGTTGCATAAAAAGTATATAAAATGATAAGAAAGATTTCAAATCTATAATAATGTATTTTTTCAAAAATACACTTAACCTTGCGATGAAAATCGACAATGAAAATTACATTTTTTATATGATCTCATTAAATTTAATCTTCTCATAAGACTCGTGACCAAATCAAGTCATGCAGAGTGGATTTATAACAATGTGTCTAACATTTTAGGCACCTATTTTAAAACTTATTCTAATAAGTTCCCATTAACTATACTGTGCGTAACTTTTCTTTAATAGACGAAGCAAATGAATGTTTATGATTGATTGCCTCTAACAATTAATTTTCAGTGTATCGCTAAATGGTTTCCATATTTTTCTGTGCGTTCATTGTGCTTAATTGTGTGCATCGTGTAGGAGGTAGTCAATCTAGTAACCTGTAGTAGGCTTTGGAAAATGGCTGGCAATACTTTGATGATCATCGGCTCTGCAGCTGCAGAGCCAAATGTCATACATCACCATTGTGATCCTACTTACAGCAATTTTCTCCAGCAACGTGGATGTAAAACACAATTATGAATATAATTATTTATAAAAATGCTGGCTAAGTGTTTTGCTACATTGTAAAAAAAAAACCCCAAACAACAACCATAGAACGTAGAACGCACAGTCACAACACTGGCATGTAGTTCAACAATCAATCATTATGTATAAAAGTACGCGACCGTGCATCATCTACCAATCTTGCGGGCATCTCTGCGTGTGAGTGTGTGTGAGTGTATGTGTGTTAAAGAGTTTAAAGGTGTGGTGGGAGTTGTAAGCTGAGGTCAGTTAGTTCCGACCTCGAGGAGAGCACGGCCACAACCTTGGAACAGTGTGGGGGTGGTTCACTTCCCCTTTCCCTGCCTCACGGCTTCCTGTGAGTGCTAGAACCGTTAACCACACCCTCCTCCTCTGGCCTACACCCCCACACACCACCATAGCAGGCCCTAGAAAACATCCACAACTCTCCCCTCTTTATCCTTCATTCCCTGGCCAATGAACACACACGCACGCACACTCTCCAACAATAGCCCTCTTCCCTTATACCTCTCCCTGCTCTTGAACTCGACTCTACCCTGGCAACCATCTCTGCGCTTCCCTGGCCTGGTCCGCCTCTGACCCCGGACCAGTTAATTGTCATGAAGATGATTTAGGATGAACGTACGTAGGCACGCTTCTGTTTGAGCCACTGTGGTTCTGCAGGTAGGTCTGCGCTCGTGATCTAACCACACAAACAAGACGCACAACCAGCTCGTTGAAAGGCATTCTAAAGATCCCGTCTGTGCTTAGCAACAGCTGAGTCACCGATGAAAGATGTCGGTGAGCTGATTCTCCAACACTCGCCATTATCAAAAGAGATGAAATGATCTGTTTTATGGGATTTATGACACCAATAAAACAACCACAACAAAGCACAGTCATGTTCTGATCTATTTCACTTTATGCCACCTTATCACACCTACAGCAGCAGCATTCCTACTATGCTCCCATCAGTCATTATGCTGCAGAAGAGGAGAATTGTGGACGAGATCTTCTGTGTCAGTGTGTGTGTATGTGTGTCTGTGTGGGCGTATATAAGCCTGTGGTCTGTGGAGGGACAGTGTGGAAGAGTATGTGTGTGGGGAGAGAGAGGTGTGTGTATATATTATGAACAATGGTAGTGGTGTTGTTTTTTCTTTGGGGGGGGGTCTATTCCTCGAAAGGGAGTGCTGTTCCCGTAGGGGGAGAGGAGGAGTGGGGTGGAGCGCATGGTGGACTGAGTGTATGTGGGGGAGTGAGTGTGGGGGCAGTTAGGCCATCTGGACTGTGAGGAGGCTGAAGAAAGGGAGAGAGTGTGTGTGTGTGTGTGTGTGTGCGTGTGTGTTTGTGGGTGTGTGTGCGTGCATGTGTGTGAGAAAGCAAGAAGGAGGCAGTAGGGATGAGAAGAGAGGAGGGAGGGATGGAGAGCCAGAACTGAGGCTGTAGGAGACAGGATGGAGGTACACAAAGAGCAACAGAAGGAGGAATGTTGCTCATGGTCATAAACATTTCTACAGCATGGTAGTACTCAGCGTCGGCAATATGTATCGATTTCACTTGATAGAGAGACAATAAATGTAAAAGCTTATGTGAGCATAAAGAAAAGACGTGCATCTCAAAGCCTCCACATTCACTTACTGTGTTTTTTTTTATATATATATGAAAGAACTGTGCTAAAGAAAAAATTCTATATACATAATGATAGGCTGCCAAAGCCATCCCACAGCTATTCTTGTGCTCACTTTGCTTTACTAGCATATATTAAAATGCAATGAAGGGCATGTAGACTCAGATTCACAAGATATGAGTACAATCTAACTGAAATCATCTGAATTCATTATTTACATGCAGTGACAGCAGAGTCTGTAGTGTTCATACGTGCCTGGAGGAGAACTCGCTATTTAGTCATTTTACATAAGTGGTTCCAGAATTTTACTTGATTTTACTGTTTAAGTTACAATAAATATCTTTACAGACAATTTCGAAGCAGTTTGTTCTTCACTCGGAGACCAAAATGAATCTTTCCCGATCCATTGCAATCCACAGCAAGCACTCTGAGGTATTAGAAAGCCTTCTGGAAAAAAAATAAATCAAGATGGCATATTCCATGTTTGACTACTGCTGCGTGCACGTTCAGATCAAGATGCAATTTTCACAAAAAGTTCCAAAATTCAAGGTTCTTTCTGCCACTGCAGACACTTTGATTCTGTCTTTCACAGCTGAACAAACATGGCTGGTGCTCTGCAACCCCTGTCAATTCTGACAACCAAATTTGTTCTAATTTCATCCTATATTTATTTTATAGTTACAGCAGAATAACATGCAACACTGGTCCTAAGCCTATATCAAACGGTTACACAGAATGAAATCTTACGGGGTGGAATGCTTCGATTTGCACACCGAGGTGTGTTTACAGATCTTGGGAGGTTATTTCTGTAGATTGCATGCCTACGTGCAGTGTGGACAAGAAGAAAGAAAACATGCTATGGACAGCCTAAAGTGATGCTCCTTGACTCAGTATCAGTTGTGGCCAGTTGTGGAAAGAGGTGAGCTGGCTCTTCATCTCTACTTGAGGCTAGTGGCTGGAGGCCCAACCAAAGATCACACCCAAATCTCTGAGCAAACTGCCGAGAAATGAGTTGCATAGTAGCTAATGTAGATGCCAAGATTTGACAAGGAAAAAACAGTATGGAATAGAAATATATAGATATTCTAATTCTTAGTCTGCTGCAAGGTTTTTGATCCTGTTTGCAAACCCATACATCATGACTGAACAATGTTACAGGAGTGCAGTGCTAAATAAGGTCAAATCATCACGATGCACAACGTTGATGTCTGAAGAGCCACGTATCACAGAAACATTCATTTACTGGTTGCATACATGGACTACCAACCCGACCACGCTGACTGCATTATTATCTTTCAAGAATTTAAATTCAGTGTATGTGCAGCACCAAAAAAAAGAAAGAAAGAAAGAAAAAAGAATTGCTTTGGGTCCATTATTCATTTCCTTTACAACAAATACCACCACTGGGCAACTTCTCTGTCTGCAAAAGCACAAGAGGCCTTTTCAGAGCAGCCGTTTTAACTCATTATAAAGAAAAGTACAGCTGATCCTTGTACAGCAGTGAAACTGAAACAGAAATCCACCATCTTTGATTTGTGTGAAAACATGTGAAAATGCTTCTCATGAGAAAACCTACAGTAGGGGCACTGGGAGACAAACCTGCCTAGCAATCCCTTTTCAGCACAGAATATTTCTCAGTGTCTGTGCAGCAGTAGTAGTAAAGATTTTCATTTGTTGAGCCCTGTGTTTCCTCTTTCAAAGGACTAAACTGGATTTTGAACAGGGAATCATCCTCAAGACAGGGTCGCGTGGATTAGCCAATGATCCTAGGGTACAAACAAAATGTGTGCCAGTTATCCTGGCACACATTTGGAGCTTTTAGGAATGTGAAGTTGTTTATTTTGCTACATGTTAGTGATAAGAAAATAAATGTTCCTGTTATCCAGGTAGATGTGTGACATGCGCAAATGTGAGTGCGCTACCAGAACGGCCTATGAAGGAGACACACAGCTGATGTGAGTATTGAGGTGAACTCAATTTCGGAGTTGTGTACAGTATTCGTGAGAGCAAAAAGAGGAATCCCTACTGTTCCTGGATTGCCAGCTGACCCCCATCCCTTTTGACTATCAACCTCATTCCTCCTCCCATCATTTCCCTCCCCTGATGTTTTGGCCACATCAATATCACCTCCTCCTTTTCCAAACCTCCCACAAGACCTCACCTCATCCCCTCCCCTGCCCTGAGCTCTTCAGGTCCTCCAGGCTGAGAGGTCAGTATGGGTCAGGAGCTCGTGACTCCCTCATTCACGGTCTCTCCTCTCTGTCCTGACCCCCAGTGTTGTTCTATCACAGCTCTGTTCCCTTTTTCTGTCCTCCACACAAACACTCACCCTCTCCACTCATTATCTGACCTACTTTTTTCTCTCTCTTCGCTTTCTCCCGCTTTCTGCGCTCCTTCGTTAGCTCAAGCTGTTCTTGGATGCCATATTGATTGGGGTTTCTATTCACCTTCACTCACATCCTCTTCTCTCCCTCTCTCTATTCCTTTTGTTCCCCAGTGTACTGTAATGCTCAAACCTCTTTGATCCGCGTGTTTGTGTCTGTGTACTGCTTTCCTAAATGTCTCCATTTACTGTAAGCTCTACTACCACGCTATGCACAATTTCTCTCTGTCCAGCAAACGCACACATACACACAAACACACATATTACAGATATATACTGACTTTACTTTGATTTCTCTCTAACCTTAACGATAGCAGGTACTTGGTTAACCCTCACCTTAAACTGACCTTATGCTAAACTTAAAATACGGTGAATGTCTTCACTGTACAGTTTAATAATTTACATCATTGGGACTCCCTAACCAAGACATACCCCCATTATGTGTCTGCTTAAACAGATCCACAACATGAGTAACATCTGGACAACCCACACACACAGAAAAAAACATCATACACATAGTCAGGCTCACATTTTATTTATTGGTCTGTTCAGTCTGACTTTTTTCTTCATTTTTGTGTTTGCGTGCACTTTTGGATGTGTGGGTTTTTTGCACATGATATAAACCAACATGTTTCTCCCAGCATGTTAACCAGGAGTCTTATGTGGAGCGTGTTTTCCCAAAGGCCACCAGTGTTAAATCTTCATTTTGAAGAAGGACCGCACAGCTAAAAACCTCAGGTACTTTAGGGGATTCACTCACAAACCCGCATGGGCACAGTGCGCATACACATTATATTAACAGAGAAAACACAAACACCGCTGAGGGGAGGGGCTGCACTTTACCCCCACATAGACGAAGGGGGAGGAGATGAGGTGCAGAACAAAAATTAGAAACCAAATTAGAGGAACTGGTCAGGCGAGGAGAGGAAGAGAGGAGATGGAGGGGTGGGAGGGAAAAGGGTAGAAGGAAAGGTGGACTAGGACAAACAGAGCCGGTGACCTGAGGAGGGAGTGTCTGAGAACCTTACCAGCATGGATCAACAAGAAGGCTGCTGAGAGGACAGAAATACAAGTTAAAACAGTGAGCGCAACACACTGAGAGAAAAAGAGCACGAGTACAAATGTCAAACATGTTTGTTGGTGTGAGGCGTCTTTGCCCAAACTATCACCTTTTGACCCTTGTGTAGCACCTCTAAAATGATCCCAACAGAAGCCTCTCTTGTGCCCATCACTCTTTGACCTCACGCTAAACCCCCTCCCACCCTCCACCCCCAACACATGTCATCATCACCCCCTCACATCCCAGTGAGATAAACACAGGTTTGAACACAACGAAGCCTCACAGCAAAATAGGATTTTTTAAAAACTCACACGGCACACTGCGACCCCCCTGGCTCCCGCTCGTGATGAAACCATCTCCTGACTGGTGCATCCCACGCCTTCCCATTCAGCCTCTCCTTATCGAAGAGCGTAAAAAAAAAAGAAGAAAGACAGAGAGTCAGCAGGGTGGGGCTGGAGAAAAAACACTTATCATATTGTCATTCTGATGACTTTGCCTCTTCCCACTTACAATGCAGCGTTCTAGTCATCACACCTAGATACGTGCAATTTGCACCGGCGTAACGCTTGATGAGTATCCCCCTCACATAAAATAAACCCGTCCTTGATGTGAAGACAGTCTAACTGGGATACTTATACATTACAACCTCCTACAACCGTGACCTCCGCCCCCAACCTCTTCCAATTCTTCCCCATTCTCCCTCTCTCATCCTTTCTGTAGCTTCCTCTCCCTTTCTGTCTCCCTGTCTTCTATTGCCTCATCTCTTTCTCTTGTTGGTGTAAGTAAGCAGCTTAAACACCTACAGGGTGTGACATTGGGGCCCCACGCGCCTCGGAATGCAGTCAGTGCGGGCGGGAGAAGGCAGCGCTGAAAAGGAAAGCGTTTCATCCGTCTATTCTCTCCTCCCCGCTCTGCCTGGCATCGACGGCGCGAGTGTGGTTAAGGCATAGCCAAGGCTGTCCCCTCACATTAGCCGGGGCTGAGCCAGACAAGCCGTCATCCCCCCCCCCCCCCCCCCCCCCCGCAAGACTGTCCTCCACTGCTCATCTTAACACCCCCCCCAATCAAAAATTTTTTTCTCTCATCCTCTCATCCTCTCATCCTCTCATCCTCTATCCTCCTCTCCTCCACTCAGCTCAGCTCTGCCATGGGCACCAGTCCCCAATCTCCAAGGTGATTATGACAAAAACGAACGACCCCCAAGAGACGGGGCCAGCAGAGATAAGAGAGAAAGAAGAGGATGGTGGAGGGAGAGAATGAGGAGGAGGAGGAAGGGATTGGAGATGGATGATGTAACAGAGAATTTTGGCTGTGCATTATGATTTGGGTTGAAAATTTCAGAACCAGCAGCTCATAGCAGTTCATATCTATCTATATCTGTATCTCTCTATCATACTGAAATTAGTTTTGTGCAGGAAGAAAGAAGCCAGTGGTGGTAGGTTGATAGATGTGGGGGGAATTAAACAAGTACTCTTGTACTGCAATGCATATGGATACCTTTACTTTAGGTATTTCTTCCAGCTTCCAGCTTGCTACTTTCTACTTGTACTTTGCTTCATTTAAGAGGGAAATACTTTTTTGGTTTCGAACAACATATGGTCCATTGGTGTAAATTAAAATAAATTAAACTACCCGGCAGTGCATTAAAATCTGATTCAAACCAATCCAATAATATGATCCAATAACAAAGACTATTAAAGGCCATTATGTATAAGGAATACTTCTTAATTTGAATGCCTACAAGGGACTGAGGTACCAGATAGATAGATAGATAGATAGATAGATAGATAGATAGATAGATAGATAGATAGATAGATAGATAGATAGATAGATAGATAGATAGATAGATAGATAGATAGATAGATAGATAGATAGATAGATAGATAGATAGATAGATAGATAGATAGATAGATAGATAGATAGTCATTACATGCTGTATATAATTAGCTAGATACAACAAATAAGATCCTATTTCTTCTGCAAGGGTCAAAGATCATTGCTGTGGTGTGGAATGGGGTCATGACCCCACATGGTCAGCAGAGTCAAATCAAGTAGCAGTGCTGAACTCGAGGAGGTCATTAAAGAGGCAGAGTGTCCTGATGGGGACAAGCAGCATGGGGGGAGGCTGTTAACCCCTTCCTTCGCCTTTCCCTGCTGAAACGAGAGAAAGCAACGAGAAAGGAAATGTAGTGGAGGAGAAGAGATGAGAGGTCATATTATTGTAGCATAGCAACCCAGGTTTCAGTGTGGGTTGAGGCGAGCAATAATATATAATATTGCTGAGAGGTTAGACAGCTTAGAAGAACCTTTCAAGATGGATGTGGAAAGAGAGGTGCACTTTCTGCACAGAAGAGGGGGAGGGAAGGTAGGAGAGGGGGTGGGGGTGAGCCGCGTCGGTAGAAAAAAAATAGCCCAATCCTCCCATCTCCATCCACTCCCGACACTCGTCTCTTTCTCACTGTCTCTCACTCTCTAATACTATGTTAGTTTCCCTCTCTCTATCTTACTTTCCCTCCCTCTTCTTCCGCTCTGTGCATCATTAAAACAAGCAGAGTAGTGTTCAGAGCGTGGGGCTGAACTGAGACGGTGACCTCCACAATAAGAAGATGTTCTTGCTTCGGGGAAGAGAAGGTCGTTTTGTACTCCTCTCTGTCTCTCTCTCTTTTTCTTCTACTTACTTCCATTGGAGTAAATGAGATTTGGAGGGGTAGTATAGTGGAGGAAGGGATCAAGAGGGTAGACATGCAGACGGTGAAAGACGAAGAAAGAAAGATGCAGAGGGAGAGAGGGCTGTTTAATGTAGGATTCATAACACAGAGAAGAAGAATATGATAAACAGGAAAGATCTGAATTCCCCTAAAGTAAAGTGGATAGTAGGGTTAGAGCAAGGCAGCCAGGGGCTGATACCACAGAAATGGGCATGAAAAGCCTGAATATGAGTCTGCCTGCAGTTTCATTTGGGAAGAAGATCCTCCTTGCTCGGAAATGAGTAAAATACATCTTCCTTGTCCACACATGCCGATGGACAGCATGAGGTCAGCCAGGAGCAATTGTTATCAAAGAAAGCCACGATGTTGGATGTGGTGATGCGCAGCTTGTCCAGGGGCATCTTTTCATCTTATACATACAATAGTCACCAAGGCCTGAGGCCTTAGGGAGGACAGAAATTCCTACGGGTGACACAAGGACAGGCAGTGGTGAACAGCTCCACTGCCCCCCCCCCCCCCCCCCCCCCCCCAACTCCACGTGGTGCCTTCACGCTGGCACAAAATGTGTGGGCAGCGAGCACAAACACATTCTCTGAATCCTCCAGATGATTATGCATCCCTTAAATCCAATAACCTCAATTCATTCTGCTTTTCCTGGTGTCATTCTACATTGTAATTCATTCATTTACACTTTCTTTGACAAATCAGCTCATTCTCTGGATTCTTCTCCTCCATTATTAATGCTACCCTTCCTTACTTTCCTCTTACCCCTCATTCCTTTCCTTCCTCCCTCCCATCCTCTCATCAGTGGACTTGGGTCCCATACTCTTAATTTGGCCTTTCTCTCCGAGGGAGGACTCTCTTTATAAAAGGCTTGTCGTTTCCCAATACTGATTTGAGTATCACTAAGCTGCACCTTCACACATATTGTTGTCTCACACCTTGTGCCAAATATTCCTTTGTAAAGCCTTCCCCCATCCCCTGCCTGCACCTGGTAGAGATAGTGTTCTTTCAGCCGCAGGCTCTGCCTTCTATACAAGCAGGGCTAGGATGGCACAAGCAGCACACAGCTGTTCCCCTTGGTAAATTGATAGTGAAGGGTAGTGGATGGGGCTTTGAAAGCGCCTTGTGCTATTTTTGTGACAGTTGTAGATTTTTTTTGCTGTTTAATTCAATGTGACCAATTATGCTCCCGCGATCCTCAGCAGGGGAGCTTGGAGAGCAAATTAATACTTGACTTCAAAAAGTTTTCCTAAAGTGCGTTTACATTCTTCATCCTGTTTTTTTGTCTTTTGTTTTTTCTCTGATTCAAATACAAGTCATTAGAAAGGGACCTGGTCTCACTTCCTGCGCTGAGATCATGTGTGTTCTTTGTGTCTGGCTTTAAACTTCTTCTCTGCCTCAGCAACAAACTGTTAAAGTCTAAACAACAAGCTTACTTTCATTATTTAATAGCAAAACTTAGGTGGGAAAAGCAGAATACAGAAGAACAGTGACTGCCCCTTTGGGTAAACAGCAGCCCACAACACACCCATCACCTTGTGCTTCAAGGACTCTTTGTAAACATAAGTACCACACACACTCACACGCTAAACCCACTGTAATACCGAAATCCCGCTTTTCCCTCACACCACTCGCTCTCTCCTGGGTGGATTGCCTTGATGAGTGCTCCTAGGAGTGAATACATGTGTAAGTGGCCTAATGACGCCTAAACCCATCTATGAGCAGACAGAGGGGGAGAGAAAAGAGCGGGTGAGAGACAGGAGGAGTGGGGTTGAGGAGGGGATGCCAGGGTCATGCTTGTCGTGAGAGGCGGATTGGAAGGCCACGCTGGCGTGAGGGAGCACAGCTTTGAGTAAAGCAGCTTGTTTCAGAGAGGGATTGTGTTTGCAGACCCTACTCACAGAGAGAGCGTGTGTGTGTGTGTGTGTGTGTGTGTGTGTGTGTGTGTGTGTGAGAGAGCGAGAGGGATCTGTGCCTGGGCATTACAGACCTACAGCCTTAATCCACATGGCCTGACATCCTCTGTTATCCAGCCCTCTGCAGCCAACTACCAGACTGATGGAGATACAGCTCTACCCCCTGCTGCGCCACGCCACACATCACTCTCCACAGACACACACACACGTGCATGCACGCACAGTGCATGTTTTGCTGTACTACTCGCTCTCTTCCCCATATTTTGTCCCCACTTCCTCAAACCTAAAATGATTCCTGGTCATAGCCCATATATTCTATTTCCTAAGAAATAGGCTCATACCCAGTTCCTCATTACTATATACATCCACACACAAAGTTCACTATAATCAGTGACACACACAAACTTTAGTCTGTTGACACTGTAAAAGTTCCGAATAAAGAGACAAGTTCTATATTTAAAATATTAATAATAATTAAAGTTTCCTTATGAGTTAATATGCATTTCCCCTCAGTTTTCTTTGTTTACTTTTATACTTGTACTTATTTTAGGTACATCTATTTTATGCTACTCCTTCATCTGCTGGATTTCTGTACATCAAGGAAGGGACCAGTCATAGCAAATGCTTATACACTCACTGGAAACTTTATACACCTGTTTGACTGTTCATTAATGCAAATGTTTAATCAATCAGTCACATGGCAACTGCTCTGTGCATTTAAGCTTTTATGGTGAAATTCTAAGTGAGCATTAGAATGAGGTAAGTGATTTAAGTGACTCTGGATGTGGCGTAGTAGTTGGGTCAAATGGGCTGCTTTCATAAACTGCTGATCTACTGAGATTTTCCTGCACAACCTTCTCTATGGTTTACAGAGAATGGTCCAAAAAATTACAAAATATCCAGTGAGCAGCAGTTTTCTGGGGATAAAAATGCCTTGTTGGTGCCAGAGGTCAGAGGCGAATGGGCAGACTGCTTCAAGCTGACAGGGAGGCAATGCTAATTCAAATAACCATCCATCCATCAACCTGGAGTGGGAGGGTGGGGTGGGGATGGAGGTGGCTATTCAAATAACTACAAATATGAAGAAGAGCATCTCTGATTGCACAACACATGGAAGATGGGCTACAGCTACAGAAAACCACACAGGCTGCTCCTGTTAGCTAAGAACAGGAAGCTTAAGCTCCATCGGCTCAATCAATTTGAACAATAGAGGGCTGGCAAAAGGTTGCCTGGTTTGAGTCATGATTTTTTTCTGTGGCATTCAGATGGTAGTTTCAGAATGTAGGTAAGTAATATGGCATAAACAACATGAAAGCGTGGATGGATCCTGCTTGGATCAGGCTGATAGTGGTGTACTGGTGTGGTTGCTATGTTCTTGGTACGCTTTGGAATCCTTACTACCAACTGAGTGTCATTTAAACACAGCAGTCTACCTGAGTGTTATTCACCAGCTAGGCCCACGTCCTCATTTTAGGTTTGACAGCATTTTAATAGATAAAGGTGAATGGCTTGGACATGAATTGAGCTGCGGTTTGGGGAAGGCCTCGAAGGGGACTGGTGGCTGCTCCCGGGCCTGACAGATCCCCATGTACTAAACAGAAGTGCAGAAGTTAAAGAATTGAAAAGGGGAGGTGGGTGGGGCATGTAAACAAGAATGAACAGCTTGTAGAACTGGAGGAACATATATAGATAAGAACCGGAAGGAGTGTGTTTGGAAACATTGGTCCCACTCCTGAAATTCAGACTTTATCTCCAATTGCTGACCATGACGAACCCTATATGACCAAAGTGTAGCCATGTTTTGATGGCTGGTCCCAGAAGGATAGCACGCCACGTCACAACGTTCAGATTATCTAACTAAACATGACAATGATTTCACTGTACTCGACTGGCCTCCATAATCACCAGATCTCAATCCAACAGAGAACCTTTGGGAGGAGGTGGAACAGGAGATTCACATCATGGATGCACAGATGACAAATCTGCTGCTCTTGGGCTAAAACTCTCTGAGCAACCTTCCCTCCTTGTTCAAGCTACTTAAGACTCAACTAGGTGCTGGAAAGAATTTATGCAGTTCTGATGGTAAAACGGCGTCCAACCCAGTACTTAATAAAGCGATTAGTGAGTCTATAGTAAAATGCGATGTAAACAGTTCTTGTGTTTGTTGTAGCTCTACAGCATAGAATACCACATGAAAAGGATGTTTGAATAGTGGAAGATGTTGGGATGAATCTTATAACTGAAGCAGAAATACACAGTGTCAGGTTTCAGAGTTTGTATTGTACCAAATGCTATCTACACACCTATGAATGTGAAAGTCAGTGTAATACATGTCAGCCAGTCGGCCAGCACAAGTTGGACTGCGATGCCCTGCCTGATCTTATGACACCTGCAGTTTATCTCAACACCCTTTGGAAGCATCTGACTCCAGGTCCAGCTGGACTAAACAAGAGTTTTCAGATAAATAAATAAATAGACAAACAAGCCCCACCTCCTAAGAGTATGTTCCTCAGAATAGCAACATCTGTGCTTTTGCATTTTGAATGAATTTGTTTTAGTAGTAACAGAGTATTTTTACATTGTTTTATTGACGTTTTTACGCCAATAACAACAGCAAAAAAAGTCCTTCTTCCGTGTCTGAGAATTTTCATCTGTTCAGTCAGTCCATCTGTTGACTCTAAACCCACCGATACAGACCTGTACTTTAACGGGAAGTACACTACATTCCAATAAATGCACTGTTTGTTTTGGACTAGCACAGAACTTCTCACATATGTCCCCCCTACCTTTTGTGTTAAATGTTTGCCACCTCATAATTTTCCCCAGAACTTAAAGGCATGCAATGAGAAGAAGAAGAAAAAATCCATCATGTGTGAAAAGGAGAGCTCAGGCCGAAAGTGGAATTACCCCTGACTTTTTGCCAAAAAAGAGACACTTGCAGGCCTGAGCATCACATGTCTGTCATAGGTGTTTTCCAGTCAAACTGTGTCAAACTGCAAAAGCCACTCTTGTTTTTGTTTTGTTTTTAAAATCTTGACTGATCGGTGTTTTCTTGTTGTTGCCACAAGAGGGGGTAAGTTACAATAATCCCCCGGTCACTACTGAGCCCTATGGCAACAGACGCACAAGCTAGAAGACCCACGGGGGCTCATCACAGCCCCACTGCTTACATCATAACGCATATTATTATTACTATTATTACTACTATTATTATTATCATCATTTCGGAATCCGTTTCGGAATCATTTCACATTAAATGGATATAGGCTACACACAGTGCATTCACGCTGTCTCATTTCCTGACTGTCCAGAGAGACAGCGAGAGGAGATACGGGGACACGGAGAGAGAGAGAGAGAGAGAGAGAGAGAGTGTGTGTGTGTAGGGTTAGAACTGAGAGAAGGGGAGAGAGAGCGAGAGAGAGGGAGAGAGATAGACATGCACAGAAGAGGAGGAGGAGGGGGAGGCTCCTGATACCAAGACACGGAAAAGCAGGGGAGGGAAAGAGAGAAAGAAAAAGGGGCTGGTGGAGGAAGAGGAGCGGGGAGTTGGAGAAAACGGGGAATAAGACTTACAGAGAGCATACAGAGGAGAGGAAGGAGAGTACCTAGTGCTTTGGACATCCCCTCCTTTCTTCTCTTAGGCTGTCACACCAGATTGGACTCCGAAGGACCGACACCACGTCCACCCCAGACCCCATGGGGTAACAGGTATGTCTGACTTCCTTATATTACTAGTAGCCCTTTAAAAAAATACAGCGTTCAGCCTCTCTCCCTTTGGTAACAGGTTTAAGATTTCATTGAGACGCGGCGGATATCGCAATATTTCCATGGCTTCAGGCTCTATCTTACCAACAATTAGTTTTCTGCCTCACGGAGCCATCGCGTCTACAGCTGATAGTTGGTGGGCGCACAGGTTGGAGACATGACACAATGCAACTCTTCACAAATCGTGGCGCTATAGTAGTTGGCCATCGGAAAAGCTACTGTATGAAGGCCTGTCTGTCTGTTTTTTATTTCTTTCTGTTTTTTTCTCTCTCTCAGTGCTTTTTAGTCTAGTCCGTCGGCATCATGTTAGCCACGCAGAGTGCATTTTGACAGCGATATACCCGACCGAGTGAGCAGGCAACAGTCTGAAAGTACGCCTACCTGTTCCATACGTGACAGCCAGCTGTCTATTGCGCTTGTTGATATTTGGAGAAGCTGTAATTTGTTGAATGGATACGCATATTAAAGCCATATTCCACACATTAGGCGGCGAATTATTAAACAGATAGACCAAAAAAATCTATTCCTGTCCACTTTGCTGTGTTTTTCCACATGTGTTTGAATATACTACCAAACTGCTTCAAATCCAAATGAATATTACTAGTATAAATGGGTAGTAAAATATACTTTTTTCATTGTTAGCGCGCAGGAAGAAAATGCAGTTTCCAGTTTGCGTAATTTACGACTGGTTTTGAATAAAAACCATGCACCACTTAGTCAAACGTGTCCTTTTGACTTTTCGAAAAAGCCCATCTTTTAGGTTAGGCAGGTGTATGTGACACTTGCCGACACATACGTAATTTTTCTCTTGGGGTTCGTGTCAGCTCCTCGAGTTTGACGAAACCACCGGATCCTGCTGAAATTTTTTACAAAGTTTTGAAAAGCATGACACGATATCGCCACACTGATTGGGGTGTGGGAGGATTGTGAAGCGCACACGCCGTACCAGAAAATACGAGTGATGCTCCGTACAGCCGTCTGGAGGGGATTCAAAATGAAAGCGCTCTGAGTCTGGAAGACAAGGGCTTAAACCCTCCTCCTTCTCCCCTCGATTAACCTCCGTTTGGGGGATTTCTCCAGCTGGAAATTTCTGCTGCGTCAACACCCAACCCTAGAGTACCAGACAAGACAGAGGGGGGATTTTGTTTGCAGATGGTGCTCTTGGGTATTTTTTTTCTTCTTCTTTTCTTTTTTGTAATTGTTGAGGTACAGCTGATCATCATCTGATCCGCGTTGAGAGTTGAAAAGAGAGTGGCGTCAAGTGTTTTCTGTTTATTAAAGCTGAAGCGTCTCTCCCGCTCGGTCTGTCTCCAGCGCTGTGGGTACAGTGTATGTCTGCTGTCTGTGTCTGCCCTCTCAAACCGGTCAGTTCCGTCTTCCTCCATTTTCTACCATGCTTACCATGTGAGAGGGGAACAACCCCACTTCATTCACGCTCTGTAAAGAAAACGGCGGTGGGCCCCTAGCTGTTGTGCATCCCCTGCACAGCCAGGTGAGCGCTCAGCAAAGAGATCTATGCATTGCTCTAATCACTGTCCATTATCACAGGGGATTTCAAACTTTAATATAACATAGGACAAACTTAGACTGACGCTGGGATTTATTCCTCATGAGATTATTTTAATTGTTTCATCTTGTTATGTATAACCTACATCAGTTAAAGCCTGTTTTTCAGAATAGGCAGAAGCAAAGTTACAAGTTACAAAAGTCAGCGAGAGAAGGCTGAGAAGACATACTTGGGCTTTTTTGTGCTAACACAAATCAAACAAAAACACTGCAGATTTAAATCGTGCCCTTTTGGCTTATAGCTTTGTAATGCCAGTTAGATCTAGGTCTTTTCCTCTGTTTGACATCATCTAACTGGATCTCTGGGATTAAGAGACCATCAAGCCATTTTTCCAAATTGTCTTAGGCCTCTCTCTGGATTTGTCTGGTTACTTTGTCCTTCCTACTACTCAGTTAAGAGTTGGCGCTTGATATGATAAATCCTCCAAAGTCTTTTATTCAGTAATTCAATTACTGTAGGCTTGTCTGTGTGTGTGTTTGTGTGTTTGCATGCATGCCATGCACATTTTGCAAAGTCCTCATGAGGAGTTGAAAGCCTAATTATCTTCTTTTAATGCCTACAATCCTCAGCTGTTCTGGCATTCAAACACATTTCAATATGCCATCCATACTGTCACCTTAGCTTCTTCCACAATCCTGTCTGTGGGTCCTGACATGACATCCCAGTGGGGCTGCTTCCCTAAAGTGGGGTTGTGTAGTATCATTATTGAGAACAGTGAATGTCAGTGTTTCTGTGTGTGTGTGTGTGTGTGTGTGTGTGTGTGTGTGTGTGTGTGTGTGTGTGTGTGTGTGTGTGTGTGTGTGTCTGCACCTCCATCTGTGTGTTCCACGGGGAGAATATAATACAGACCAAGACAACAGTTACAAGGATGAGTGGAGGAGGAGTGTAGGCGAGATCGGCCGAAAGATGGAAAAAATATTAGCTGCGCGTGTTCTTGTGGGACTGCAAAGCAGGATTTGAAGCACTTTACACTTGTGCATTCTCTCATGAATGGACCTTTTGAAGTTGATTAAACAAGATTAAGTGCATCAGCATGACTTTTCTGTCTTTTTCTCGGTTGAAACCAAAGTTTCCCATCGTGTTTGCTGGAGGCTGGCGGAGGTTGTTGCACTGAATAATATCCACACGCCGCAGCAGATTTTGGACATCTGTGGGAAACGGTGAGGGTGTGGCTGTGTGTGAATAGAGGGTGAGAAAATGAGAAGGAGGGCTCTTGGTTTGGGTGGTGGTCAGGTATGAAGCTCAAAACTATGGCCTCTTCATTGTGTGTGTGTGTGTGTGTGTGTGTGTGTATGAATGCAAGCCTGTAGCTGTGTAGGTGGTGCTCAGGTTGTGGGCTGAACTGTGTGGTAGCGAGTTGGTCGACTTCAGCTACGCAGACCCTGGGGATGTAGTGTACTACACCCTCACAACATCAAGCGTGTGTTCATATAAACAGTGTGGCAATACTCTAAACAGTAAGTTTATCTAATTTACAATACATTTTCCCAAAAGATAGAAGGATCAGTGCTCCACAAAGACACATTTGTCCCTGTTAACAACCTTGTACTTGATTCATCTCCCTGTCTCTATCTCTCCCTGCCAGTTTTCTCAACCCGATTGCCCCTCAGAGCTTACTTGTTAATGGGAACACCTGTTTGGTTAATTCACTGCAAAATGAACCACTTACTCTGGCATGTACATGTCTTACATGACACAACACATCTCTCTGGAGTTTTGTGACAACTCTGTTTCCTACCTGTTACATCGTGGATATTATAATTCTCACATCTATTTCATTTTTAGACAGTTTGGCACATATTAACCCCCCACCTGCCCCTACCCATATCTCTACCAGTTCCATCCCCCCATTTCGTAATAGCTCCCGAGGCCCTTTAGCTTAACTGGTTCTATAGCTCATTGTGCAGGGATGAATACAGGTGTTCCTAATCCCCATAGGGTTACACGGATGCTGTGGGGGATGTGTGTGCGTCCATGTATTTGTGTGTAACAGCTGGCTTCCCTTTCTACTCATTTGACATACTCTATCTGCCCCCAGCAGAGAGAACAGGTGAGTTTAATCCATCCCCACCCCAGACCCGCACACATGTGCAGAATTACTCCCTACCTCTCACATATATCTTAATATTTCATAGCGTTGTTTGCGCTCACAGGACGTCAATAAAAATAACAATCTGTTAAGTTCCTTTCTTTCGTTACTTTGTCCCTGAATTTTAAATTAAAAGGTCATTTCCAGTTTTTAATCTTTTTTTTTTGTCTTTTACACTTCAGAAGAAAGATTGAAGTCCTGAAGGAAAATTTAAATTTGATTGCTGCTAAAAATAAATGCAAGGGAATTTTGAAAATTTTTGCTTGGGAGCTGTTGATATTGCAAAACACCTTTTTGGATCACACATTCCTGAGAAAACAGATGACGGATTTCACTTTGCGTGCTCTCACCAGGGTGTGTTTTTCTTTTATTTAGGAATGTGGAGCAGAACGGCTTTTTTTCCAGGGAGCCATCATCACACAATGCTTATCAGCTTCATGAGCAATTTTCTGGAATTGGCAACATTATCTAACAGCAGTTATCAATTGCATCAATGCGTACATTCGGGCCAGCTTGTGAAAACCGATCAGATCCTCTCCATTATTTCGTCACCGCACTTCTAATTGTTGCTTTAATATTCTGTGCGTTTTCACTTGCTCGGAAGCTGTCAAAACAAAATTGCAACAAGTGAAGTGAAGATGGCAGTTTTGCACGTCAGGTAATGCAGGCCGGTTAGATAACAAACACATATTATCTTCCAGTTAGCATTCTGTCTGTTGGTAATAAACAAACAAGAGACAAAACAGAAATTATATCTGTTTTCTTATCCCTTTAAGCTTGCTTATTTACACTACATATTTCTCCGTCTCAGGCAGTTAGCAACTGTGCCCTTCATGTTTTTTTCCATTAACGCCTTTGGTGTTAAGCTACAGATTACCCCATGTTTTAGGATATTCTGACTCAAACTTTTATATCTCTGTGGGAAGTATGAAAAAAATCAGCTTTTTAGAGTTAATCTGTCTTTTTGCATCCAAGTTATTTAAAAAAAAAGGACTGATCACAGTAATTTGCAAAAGAATGACACACAAGAACAACGTCTGCGTTATGAACCTGTGATACTGTTTCACCACTCTCTAGTAATGAGCTGACATGGGACTGATTAGCGTTGTTGTTCGCATGATTTGCTTTTGTTGACAAAAAACATATTTTATCTTACCCAGACTTTCTTACCTCTTTCTAGATGATTAAATGATTTCTGCCTCTTTTGCAAATTGTTTTACTCGTCCTTGAATATTTCCAATTGTCACTGTTTTTGGCTCAGTGTCATATGTATATATGCTGGGTAGGCCGTCCTTAATGCATAATCATTACCTGGCATGGATGAACTGGTAAACCAGTGAGAAAATACAGTCTGCACGAGCGCGCTCGCTCAGTTGAATTATTTTATCAACAAGATAGTTGGCGTCCTCGTCTCTCCACTTTGCAGAAAGGTCACCATCTCCTTAGTCAAATTTATATAAGCCATTAGAAACTTGAAGGTTTTTGGGCTTAGAAAAACCTCTTTGTTGAGGTCTGGAGTTTGCAGACTGTTGAAAGCTTCATATAAGTACATGGTTGTTAGTTGTTATTTTCCCAGTGAAAGAGTTTGTCTTTTATACACATAGTGTGAGCATTTGATGAGAAATTGAGCGGCTTTGAGCAAATACATCTTTAGAAACAGTCAACTAGCCTCGGGCTCTGGCTGGTGAGAGATTTCCATATCAAAGCTCAGGTGAGAGAACGAGACAGGGGAGGCAGAGCGAGGAAGGAAAAGAGGGAACGTGAAGGAGAGAGAATGGAGAGGGGGGTGACTGTCTTGGAGGAGGGGTGGTGGTGGTGATGAAACAGACATTCATTCCAAAAGCGCTCTAGCCCTTGTTATTCTGTCGCTTTTTTTTTGTGCAGCACAGTTTAGTCTGTGTGTGTCAGTGCTGTCTGTCTCAATCTAAACTCCTGCATAAAAAAACACACACACGCAGAAAGGAAGGTTGGCAGGACTCAAATACAAACCAGCACCTTTCTGTACTCAAATAGCACACAAAAACTGTCTCTACAACCTTATGTTGACTGGCTCTGACCGCAGAAACAGTGTGTGGAGCAGAGAATGGTTTTCTCCCACTAATACTGAATAACATCTGACCTGTAAGCTTCTGCCAATATTTGGATCTCAGTTTAATATTAGTACTGTAGCATAGAGCCATCATTTTCCCTGGAACTATTTCTCTTCTTTAGCTATAAGTATCAGACCTGACCCCATGGAATTGATGGCGACACTCTAATTAATGGATAGAGTTTTCGTTTGACGCTTTCAAAGATGTGTGTGTGCCTCCGTATGTGTGTGCGTGTTTCTGACGAACATTATTCAGCTTTGTAGAGTTTTGTAATCCAGCCATGGACTCAGGCTAGAGTGCTAAAGTGCTGCTAACAAGGCCTGTTTAACATTCTCTCCCCTGCTCAACATACAATTATTCCACTTCGCTGCCATTAACATGTACAGTAGGACTGGGCTTTTAATTGGCCTGATATGACTAATGCCAGATCAACTTGGATTTGCTAATTAGTTTTTGCTTTAAAAGTGCCATCAGGACATGAAATATTCATTGATGTGAGGTGGAGCGAGGACTGTGGGTGGTATTAGTGGGATATTAGTGGTATAGGCAGGCTGCTCGAATGTGCTGGGAGAAGAGATTGAACCTACGTTGGCCTGTTGTGGTCGGTTATTCATACTTTGGGTGAGGTGTTAGTTTTTTCGTCATAATTTCAGACACCCACACACACACACACACAAAGAGAGACACGCACACAGATTCGTTGCGCTCACGCACGCACGCACGCACGCACGCACGCACGCACACCACCTCCTTTCTCAACATCACAAGGCCACCTCGTCGTCTCCAGCCTCCACCTCTTCTCTCTTTCTCTCCCGCTCTCACTTCCCCCTGTGCCCTTCTCCCCCTTCCCATTATTTCATCTCCTATTTTTTTCTTCTTGCCTTCTCATCTCACATCCTCTTCTCTCCTAACCTTTCTGCGTTCCTTCACTTTGCCCTAGCCCCCCGTCGTCCCCGCGCCCACCTCCCCTTGCTCCGTCCCAGCTGTATCAACCTGACTTTTTTCTCTCCAGGCCTCTTCTTCCTCATCCTCTCCCTCCTCTTCCTCCTCCTTCTCCAAATTCTCCTTTTCTTTTTTTCCCCTCCCACTCCTTAATCTTCCACCTCTCCTCCTCCGTCTCTCCTCCACCACCCCCTCCTCTGCTGTAAGTGGGCCAGGTGCCTCATGTGGCCTCCCCTACTCCATTTCTCATTTTTACCCTCCCTCTACTCCTTTTCTCATTTTTACCCTTTCTCTGTTCCCTTTCTCATTTTTATCCTTCCCCTTGACCCTAGCGCATATTTATACATTCTGTTAATATGAAAAGTTGCAGGGTCCAGTTTTCTGCCAAATACACCAACAGACTTAGCTCAGATGCGGTATTACCTGTGAAGATAAGCCGTTCAACTTGCAGTAAGTTTTCTGTTAGGACTGGAGGAAGTTATTTCACTTCAGAAAGGTTTTAACAAAGCTTTTTTTTGTTGTTCCAAAACCACGTCCTTTGTGTGTTTACATGTGAAATTCATAAATCAACGAAACAAGTGGACCTTTGTCATAGTGGCCGTACATTTTATGGGCTCTTCGGTGTCAGTGTAGTTCCCTTTATGAACAAAAGAGGTGAAGCCAATCCACATGGGAACAGAAGTGAGTAGGTTCACATCCCTTTTTCGGTGGCAAGGGGCAAATTTCCCCAACGGCCCTGTCACCACTCTTTCCAACACCGCATTTTCAAACATGTACGGGCACACACACACACACTAACTGAAACATGCATATGTAAGCGTCATTGTTGCTGTCTTTTTGTTCTCTTCTAGCACAGTGAGATGGCATTGAGCTTTTCACCTCTCTCTATTTTTTTTCCTCACTCTTCCTCTTTTCACTCATTGCCATTCTGTCTGCCTTTGTCTGTAGCTGGCTCTATCCCCGTGCCCTCATCTTTTTTACTCTATCTTTTTCACCCCCGCATCCCTCCCTCCCTCCCTCCTGTCTTGTATCTCACCTCCCCCCTCCTGGTTGTTTTGGTGTGTGTGCTGGTGTGTCATGAAGGGGGTGGCAGTTGATTGGTGGTTGGTGGTTTGGACAGACACCTGATACTGGCACTGGCTCACAATGTGGGAATGTGTGACTTCTTCAAAATTAGGTTTCCGTGGTGGGTGTTGTCCTTAGCGATGGTGAGCACCATGGTGAGAGTTTACACAGTGGTCCTTTTGTCCTTCCCTCGCTCATTGTGTTTCTTATGCCTTCTTCTCTTTATGAATTTACAGTTCTTTCCATTGCTGTCTGGGGGTCGGGGAGGTGGGCGGGCAAGCAGTAGTTCCAAAAGCCTGCAAGCCATGGCAGCAGTCAACAGGTGACAGTCAGCGTCACGTTCAACTTAACGCTGGCTGAGTGAAGAGACAGACAGATAAGGAGGGAGGGGGTGACAGAAAATGAGGTATCAGGACCGAAGTGAGGATTGAAGTGAAGCGTTTGTCTGATCAAGCCTCACTTTTCGTCAGTCACAGTGGACATAATGGCCTTGAGCCACTCTTCCGTCAATGCAAATGTCCTTTAAAAAGTCCCTTTTTTATAAAAAACAACAACAACAACAAAAAAAACCAATTACATTCCAACAAAAGAAACTTTACTTGAAACTTTACCTTAAATCCACTTCTTTTTTTTGCCAGAAGCTTTCGGAGGTATGCCATTAAAATGGAGCAGTTACTCCATGCACAGCACAGCAGCGAAACAAGGAAGACAACGAGTGTAATTGATTTTGTATCTTTGCTGATTACTCTAAGAATTTAGTCAGAAGAGGAGCTGCAGCCTTTTTGTTGAAGAGGTAGAGCCTCCATATCGATGCTATGCATTGACTAATGCCTGTGGTGATACCCTGTGTCATGTACTAAACTCTTAAGTCTTGTGGACTTAACACTAAGTGTTTAGTTCTCCAGAAGTCCACTAAGCAGTGCAGTAGATGAGAAACCTAATGAGTCTATACTGACGGTTTTCCATACTCCCTCCTTCTTCTTTTGCAGCTTGAAGGCTACTTTTTTCCACCTCCTTCCATTTCTGTTGCTTTTGTATTAGTTCCCTGTCTCTCCTCCTCTCTTTCCGTTCTCTTACATCTCCTGTCTCCCTGCCTCTTTCTTACCCTTCACTGTCTCTTTTCTGACTCCAAAATGCGAGTCTCTCTATATTTAGATACTCTTCTCCTCTCCCCTTGATTTCTCTCCCTTTATCTCACCTCCTTTTTTTTTCTGCCGTTGAAGGACAGATTTGCAAAAGCACTCCAAGATTCATCAGTGTTGTATAGCAGCTGCTTTTTGATCAGCTTGATGAGTGACAACACAGCCCCGGGCTATTATATACAAATGTGTTTTTATAAACGCTTCGCTCACTATATGTAAATCCCAGAGCTGCTCAGTAGTACAGTTAGTTTTGGGAGTGTTAGTCACGAGTGAATATTGTATGTGGAGTGCTAAGCTAATACAGTACAATGATGTGTTTTTTTTTTTTTAAATGTTTAGTTTTATGTGCGCTCCAGAGTGTTTGTGAATAAGATTAGCAGGGAGTAAAGTCTCGTAATATTTGCTCAGGGTGATGCAGGGTATGCCTGTTGAACCTGTGAGTACACACTTAAGCTGTCGTGGGTTTTTTTTTTTTTGCTCCCCTCTTTGCGTGAGCTCATTGTAAGCTGTGGCCCAGTGTGGATTTGAGAAAGATGCCTCTGTTTGCTGTCTGACAGAGCGACAGTCTCACCAAGTTACCCTAACACACACAGACACACTTTCTGGACGCCCGCCTCGGCACCAGATAGCGACTGGCCACCAGCAGTGAGTCACCATCATTCAGTCATTCAGCTGTACATCGAAAAACCACACACTCCAACAAACAACAATTAGCTTTCAGCTGTCAGACATTTCAGACATGTAGTCCTTGAGGCCTACTATACAACGTGATTTTTTTTTCTTTTCTTTTTTTTTTTACGTTGTCTTCCTCCTCTCCTGGTAACCCTTTGTCTCATTTCCTCCTCACTGTTCACTTGCTTTATGTGTGTATATGTGTGTGCTTGTGTCCTAGTGTGTGTTCTTGCCTGAGACCTTTGGAGCTGGTGGCTGCAGTGACTGTTTTAACAGCTCGGGAACAGCCTGCTTGTGTTCTTTGTGGTGCAGTCATGTACAGTCGTGTCTAGCTGAGTCGTGACAGGTTGCTTTTTTGCTGTGACAGGTTTTGTGTTAAGACCTATGAGAGGGTCTGGACAACCACACACACACACACACACACACACACATTTGCACACACACACACAGCGAGTGGCTCGCTGGCATGGAGAGGAAGAGAGAGAGAGAGATCAGAGTAAGTGTTAAATGTGAGTTCTGAGCCAGTCCGTAGCCTTATATTGTCATCATCGCTCTGGCCACAAAGCCATTTGGTGCTTTTGAAAACAGAACTGAGATTTGCCAAAATAAGAGAAACTAGAGGAGACGAGATGAGGGGATATAAAAACAAGCCCAGGGGAGAAGAGTACAATAAATGAAAATTATGCCTTTTAAACAACTTGAGTCATCAATTTTGTAATTTTATTTCGTTTGGGCTTTATTGTGACAGGGTGGTTTGAGAGTGGACGAGAAAGTTTAAGCGGGGTGAAGATACGCAGCAAATGGCTCGGGGTAGAATCAAATCTTGGCCTCTGCAGCACATATTTTACCTGCTCAACCCAGTGAGCACCCTACTGTAGTTTTGTTTTTTAGTAGCTGCTGTAGTCCAACTCATTAATGGGTAGAAGTCAAACAGCAGAATCTCTTGCTTCTTTTATGTCGAGTTTTGGCCAAGCTTAGCCTTTTGTGCAAGGAAACATACAGTGGGGCAAAAAAGTATTTAGTCAGCCACTGATTGTGCAAGTTCCTCCAGCTAAAATGATGACAGAGGTCAGTAATTTGCACCAGAGGTACACTTCAACTGTGAGAGACAGAATGTGAAAAAAAAAATCCATGAATCCACATGGTAGGATTTGTAAAGAATTTATTCGTAAATCAGGGTGGAAAATAAGTATTTGGTCAATAACAAAAATACAAGTCAATACTTTGTAACATAACCTTTGTTGGCAATAACAGAGGTCAAACGTTTACTATAGGTCTTTACCAGCTTTGCACACACAGTAGCTGGTATTTTGGCCCATTCCTCCATGCAGATCTTCTCGAGAGCAGTGATGTTTTGGGGCTGTCGCCGAGCAACACGGACTTTCAACTCCCGCCACAGATTTTCTATGGGGTTGAGGTCTGGAGACTGGCTAGGCCACTCCAGGACTTTCAAATGCTTCTTACGGAGCCACTCCTTTGTTGCCCGGGCGGTGTGTTTTGGATCATTGTCATGTTGGAAGACCCAGCCTCGTTTCATCTTCAAAGTTCTCACTGATGGAAGGAGGTTTTGGCTCAAAATCTCACGATACATGGCCCCATTCATTCTGTCCTTAACACGGATCAGTCGTCCTGTCCCCTTGGCAGAAAAACAGCCCCATAGCATGATGTTTCCACCCCCATGCTTCACAGTAGGTATGGTGTTCTTGGGATGCAACTCAGTATTCTTCTTCCTCCAAACACGACGAGTTGAGTTTATACCAAAAAGTTCTACTTTGGTTTCATCTGACCACATGACATTCTCCCAATCCTCTGCTGTATCATCCATGTGCTCTCTGGCAAACTTCAGACGGGCCTGGACATGCACTGGCTTCAGCAGCGGAACACGTCTGGCACTGCGGGATTTGATTCCCTGCCGTTGTAGTGTGTTACTGATGGTGACCTTTGTTACTTTGGTCCCAGCTCTCTGCAGGTCATTCACCAGGTCCCCCCGTGTGGTTCTGGGATCTTTGCCCACCGTTCTCATGATCATTTTGACCCCACGGGATGAGATCTTGCGTGGAGCCCCAGATCGAGGGAGATTATCAGTGGTCTTGTATGTCTTCCATTTTCTGATGATTGCTCCCACAGTTGATTTTTTTACACCAAGCTGCTTGCCTATTGTAGATTCACTCTTCCCAGTCTGGTGCAGGTCTACAATACTTTTCCTGGTGTCCTTCGAAAGCTCTTTGGTCTTGGCCATGGCGGAGTTTGGAGTCTGACTGTTTGAGGCTGTGGACAGGTGTCTTTTAAACAGATGATGAGTTCAAACAGGTGCCATTCATACAGGTAACGAGTGGGGGACAGAAAAGCTTCTTACAGAAGACGTTACAGGTCTGTGAGAGCCAGAGATTTTCCTTGTTTGAGGTGACCAAATACTTATTTTCCACCCTAATTTACGAATAAATTCTTTACAAATCCTACCATGTGAATTCATGGATTTTTTTTTCACATTCTGTCTCTCACAGTTGAAGTGTACCTCTGGTGCAAATTACTGACCTCTGTCATCATTTTAGGTGGGGGAACTTGCACAATCGGTGGCTGACTAAATACTTTTTTGCCCCACTGTATATGGGAACTTGATGCGCAACATATCACTGAAATGAACAAGTCACAAAAGTTAAAGAAAGTCCAATAATAATATCATTCAATAACTCTCTATAGTTGGATTTTTGAAGTTTAAAGTATTTCACCGAGTGCCCTAGAAAGGGTTAACGCTACGGCACCCAGCACCACTTTTGTTATTCTTTTTCTATGTTTGATGTGGAAGTACAGTACTTAACTCCCTGCGCAGAGTCTAGGTTGGATGATATGTTAAATGTTTCCAACTGGGTGGGTGCTGTCAGTTCAAAAACTGGTGACTGCCAATATATTCACAAAGGTGTGAATGTGGTGTGTGTGTGTGTGTGTGTGTGTGTGTGTGTGTGTGTGTGTGTGTGTGTGTGTGTGTGTGTGTGTGTGTGTGTGTGTGTGTGTGTGTGTGTGTGCAGGGAACCCCTACACCCATATGCACTTGCTTGTTGTAATCAAAGCAAAATCTCCTCTCAGATATTTGTTTGGTTTTAAACTGGACAAAACCAGTAAGCTTTGGGGGTCCAAGTGGAAGCTATAAGATGTTAGGAATCTTTGTACACTTTAACTATACAACCTTATATGTTATTCAATGATCAATATCTCCAACCAGTAACGTGCGGCAGTTGTTGCTTCTGTTAGCTCACATGCTTGTCTGACATGAGAACAGAGACTTTCACACCGGTTCTTTGTTCTGCAGTACTTAACATCAACTATACAATGCCAGGTCTCCGCTGCACTAGATTTGCCATTCAGAATCTCGCTTTCAATCTGTCAGCGTCTGTGTACAACTGCAGCTCGACACAACAAAAAGGAGACACTGCGCAGCTATTCAGCAGTTGCATTTTACAAGTTTGGTATGTACCAAGAGGCAGGCGGCTAGATCGGCAGAATAAAGAGACAAAAGCATAAACAACAAATATCAAGTCTCAAAAAAAGCACCCAACACTAACAGAGCCCTAAATTCAAAGTCATAAAGGGTCTTTGGGATGAGCTTAACCTTCAACAGGGAGTGGTAGTGTCGTGATGGTCGCAAATCATTTGTTTGCAGGGAACAAATCTCCAAAAAGAATTATACATTCACTACATTCATCTTACTGCACAAGCAACTCGTTGTTTTTCTTCCACTTCTCTGTCAAACATAAAATCAAATCAGCGTCACTCACCACCTATGGCCAATGACAGCCAATGATGCATGTAAGGGCATGCTGTAAGCTAGCATATGATTGGCTAAGAATTAAACCTGGGACTAAGAGGATAAGCTTACAATGAATAAACAGGGGCTGAGAGCTGGGAAATGCCAGAAGTGTAGGACTGATGGAGTTGGTGAGTTAGTAGGTGAATGAGAGCCTCAGATAGGCTACCTCTTGGTCACGACAGAGTGAGGGACACATGCCGGAAATAACCACTGCAGTATACCGTATACTGACGCAGTGACAGGAGTGAGTTGGTGACTGAACCACAGCAAATATTTAACAATGCCCCCCTCACAAAAAAAGTGAAATTTCTCCCATCACCAGTAACTGACCTTACAAATTCTCTTTTACCAAATGGAAGTAAATCCCTGCAGCTCGTTCCCAAAATCATGTGGAAAGCCATTTCAGTAAAGCGGAGACTGAGGTGTTCACTAAGAACTATTAATGTTACATGTGTTGTGATCTGGCATCCACATATTTATGCAGTTATGCAGTACAGTTGGCCAAAGTTTAACTTGAAAGTCTGTTAGCAAAAGCTGTCTTCAAGTTTTCGTCTGCATAATTTTCTTTTTCTTTTTTTTTGCTTCAGCTTGTGTTCCTTCCCCTGTATGACACACATGTAGAGATTTTGCAGTGATGGGTGTAAAGTAATTTTTTTCAATAGGACTGAAAATACAGAAATAACCTTGGTGTTTATAAAGAAAGAGGGAGAATTTATCTGTTCCAGCAGTCCAGATAATCTACTACTCTCCCTCATGAGGAAGGTAAAAGACACGATGCATTTGTGATCCATCAGAATGGATCACAAATGGGGCTGTTTTTCTGGAATCTTTTCTTAAATAAAGATTTCAAGAAGCCATGGACTAATCCTGCTATTAGACAATGCCAAACGCTAAAACCTGCACGTCCCATAAATTTCCTCAGACTATCAGGGGTTTGTGAATCAGCAGATGAGTCTCTGAACTATTCCAGTCATGAAACTTGGGTTTCACACCAACAGACCACATAAGGTGATGTGATCATTCTCACAAGTGACCTTCCCCCACCACCCCACCCCCATCTCTAATGCCACACTTACACCACTTGTCTCCACCCACCTAAAAAACCATAAACGAACACTTCCTGTTGGTGATTTCACTTCCACGTACACCGCAAACGTTTTTCACAAACCAGTAGCCTTTTCCCGTCTTTACCTGCACATGCATTGCAGGTGATTGTGGAAGATTCTAGCACTGGCTGTTAGATATTTGAATGAAACCTGCTCATTTGCAGCAATTTATTTATCAGGGTGCTCCCTCTGTCTGGCTAGTCCCGGTCCCCTTTCTGTTGATGACGGCGTGTATGGAAGAAACGACGCACTGTCTGGAGATCTGCTCTCATCCTCTCACGCGCTTCATATCCTCCCTTTCCTTTTTGTCTATCCTTGCTTCCTTTATTTCCAGCTCTCGCTTGTTTCTCCCTGTCCTCTCACCTTTCCTCCCTCCGGTATAGCCCTCTTTCGTTGTATTACAGTCCATGGCTGCTGCCTCCACCCCCCCAACCCCCCAAGCCTTGCGCTTCTCCCTCCCACTCCCCCCCCCCCCCCCCCCCTTTCATTTTGGGTTCTCCGACAGTGGTAATGAGATGTTTCATTATTTGCATTTCACAGCTTTTAATAGAGGGAGAATTTAGGCTAAGCCCCGGGTCGTCAGTCAGGGAGTTACCATGGGAGACATAGCAGGCTTAGGGGCCTAGAGAGAAAGATAGCCCAGAAACTACATTCACACACACACACACACACACATCTTGGAGTGTGAAGGAGGAAGACACAGGAAAAAGACAACAGAGAGATGGTCACATGGATCTTCTCACCCTTTTTTTAAAACTCTAAAATAATAAGTAGTGTCACAGGTTGCAAGGCATTTAAGGTGAAGCTGAAACCCAGCCAGGGTATTTAAGGTAAAGGACATCAACACCAGTGTGTTTGAGTCACACCTCTTTCCCACCTCTTTCCCAGTCCATCCTTACTATGAGCGGATTTCCATTAGATCACTCTAGGCTTAACACCTGCCTGGCTGAAGGTGAGAATGCATGGTGCCGGAAAACGTCTGGAGCTGCTTAACCGTATAGATCAGTGGGACGGAATGATGGGAGGGTTGTAGAGGCTGATCTTTTTGGATGTGCAAAAAAACCCCCAAAACAATAAGAAGAAATACAGGTAACTGCATGAAAGTCTTCAGGTGAAAATAAGGGAGGTGCGGGTATTGTTTTTGGTCAGTGTGTGCAAGGTGTGACCAAGGATGGAAAAGCAAGGGATGAAGGGAGTTTTGCTAAGTCTCCCTAAGCCTCCCGGATCCTCTTTGGTCCCTCTCCACATGACATGGCTATCCTTCTTTGAGTCAATCTCTTCCTCCACCTTGGCTCCTTGGATGCCGGCCAGTGAAACAGAGAGTGGGCAGAGAAAGGGAGAGTGAGGTAGAGGTGCAAAATGTGGCATGATTAGAGCTGGTGGGGAAGGTGGAGAAAATAAAGGTGGACAGATGGAGGGCGTGTGATAAAAGAAACAAGGGGAGAAGGGGAGAAAACACAGAAAACCTACAGGGAGATTTAAAGAAGTCAGAAACGGAGATAAAATGACAGACAAGAGATTAGCAATAGTTTTTTTTCAACTGACAATAAAGGAAAAAGCAGCTAAGAACAAGCCAGCTAATAGCTTTGTTGTTTTATTTATTTTTTTTTCTAATTGCTTGCATGCCTGCCTGGGCCTGGCTCTGTGTCATATGCATGTGTTTGAGTATGTGTGTGTTATTTTTGTTCGTGCCCGCCTTGTTGATGGACTGCCACCCTGGCTTGTCCCGGAAGGCTGCCAGCTCCGTCGGATTGGGGATTAACCCCGGGATAATGGCCTTGATGCCCAGTTGAGTGGAAGCAAAGCTGTTTAAAAAATATTGGCTGCCTGAGTCACTCTCCCCTCTCTTCCTGTCTCCCCCTCTTTCTATCTTCTCTCTCCATCGTTCTAGCCTTGGCGTTTCTGTGATTCTCTGCTCTAGCTCTTTTTTTTTTCTCTGTTTTTCAGTGGTCTTTATCTCTTCCATTCTCATCTCTCCAGCTCTACGTTTTTTTCCCTCTGTCTCCCTTTTGACTCTTCACCTTGCTCCGTTTTCGCGTAACCTCGTCCCGCATTCAACGCGACCTCTTGTAGGACCCTGATTTGTAAAGTGTTCGGCGAACATCGATAACACTCATCACACATTCAGTTTTACATTGAAAATAATAAACCTTGAAATTCAATAGAACTTTTTTTGTTTTGTTTTTTAAGTAGTGGAAGCAGTAGATTTGAAACTAGAAAGTAACAGCTGCCCTGTGCCACATGTGTATGTAAGAACAGTGCCTCTATTGTTCAGCCGAATATCATTTTAATTCCCTTTATGCATGTTCTAATTTGTTCCAGTACTTTTCTCTCATTACGCAGAAAAAAAGAGTCCACTCACATTCAAATAAACAAATTCTTACTTCCTCTTATTTTTGTCGGTATTAGTGTCAAAAAGCCACGTAATATAAACAACTTAGTTTTATTCTACTTTGTTTGAAAGGTTAACACAGCACATAATCATTCAGTTCAGACCTGCCACCTCGGTTCCTTTTTCCACAGAAACTGCCTGCTCTGATATGATAGGGTGATGGTGCAAGTCAGTACTAGAAAATATGCAAAAAGGAGCGTGTTGCCTTTTTAGCTTAACTGATAAAATTCTGTAGCTCAGGCATGAAGCCGGGGTGGTTGACAGCATAAATGCCAGCTCTTGGCTACCGAGTCCCGCTTTGATATTCCTCTGCCTACCTCCTTATATTCATTCACTTCTTCAATCTCTGGCCAGTTTCTATTGCATCCTCCCCTGCTGATTGTCAAAGACAGCGCCAAGATAATGATAGGGATGTTAAATGGGGGGAATTCAGTGTAATAAGGCCTGCTTTTGTTTATGAATTAAATGAATTGATCTTGTATTAGTAAAGATAAGAGATCTATTGCAGCACTGTGCCCTTTGGCATGTATTCTGTAATCCGTGCTGTGCTATGTTCATTATTTTGAACATAAGTCTAATATTCGATCTCGTTTAGCTGCCGTTGGTCTCCATAGACTCTTGAAAGAAATATCTGAAACAACAATGTAAATGCAAAACACAGAAAAGTGGTGTAAATGAACCAAACGAATTTTATACGCGCAAAAACAAGTTCACGCTGTACTTTAAATGTTTTTAAAATGTTTTCACTCTCATGATTTGATCAGTTTGTGTTTTTTTCTCTTGATTTATTAATGGCTTTATTTATTTATGTGGCCACTCAAAATGGGGGCTGTGTGAACTCTGTGTTCACTCGGTTTGACATGTCGAACTCATTTTATCAAATAATGAGCTGAATTGTTACATTTGTCGAGCAGAAGGCCACAATTTGAATTTGGAGTGATTAGCTGAGGGTGGCGGTTTTGCGAGCAGCACATTGGCCACTTAATGATAATTTGCCCTGACCAACTGGAAATCCTTTAATTCAAAATAAATACAACTGCAAACTGCCCAGATACTGCTAACATGCACATGAAGGAATTTTAAAGCCAGTTAATCTGTGTACCTGCTGACAGGAATGTTAATGACGGCTGAATCAACAAACACCAAAAGTAAAAGTGTGCTTTTGAGCGAGTTGTATTTACTAAAATATGTCGTGCAATCCCATATTATCACCCTGTGCGAAGATGTTGCACATGTTGTAACTTCTTCATCCAGAGTGATGTGCGAATCCCTCGTGGAATCTCAGCGTTGGCCTGCCGTGAAAGCTCTGTGTTAAACCCTAGTACAAACAAAGTATCGCTCTGCCTTTGATCCACAAGGACCTTGCGCTCCGTCTCCCCTCGGTCCTGTGCGGTCAAGGAGGCAGAGAAGTGGCTCAGAGGGACAGGCTGCATTAAGAGAAACAGAAGAAGGAGGAAGCCCCATTCTCTCACTCCATCACACGTCTCATCTCTTTAGTCGTCTGGCTGGGGCCTAAAGTGACTTTGCCGTGATGTGACCAGGACAAACCGGGTGTGATGCCATGACGGCTCTGCTAAGCGTGTGAACGTGGGTGTTTTTAGTTCTTGCATGTGTATTGTGTATTTAGGGGCAGGGACTGAATGTGTGTGCGTGTTTTGAGGGGAACGGTGCTTTTGATTTTGTATGTGCGCGCGCGCGCGTGTGTGTGTGTGAAGAAAGGAGGGGTTAAGGAGGACAGTCACTTTTGATTTGGCCTCAGAAGGGTGACAGGGACTTGGAGCTCCAGTGGCATGCTTTACTGAAACAATCTTCTCTGACCTCAAACAGGCGCACACAGACTGTCAGCCTGCCTCCTGATGACTTGTTCCTTGCTTCTTTTTCATTATTTATTTTTCACTTTTGCAGTGAAATTTCATATAAGGATGAAAAGCTTTTTCTTCCTGCTGTGTGACAAACATTAAAGCCTGAAAGCAGGCTTTAGTTTCTGTAGCCTTGGTGAGACTGCTAATGCTTTGGATGAGACGCAAAAGTCTCTGGCTCGCTCTCTGTATGGCTGATTGTTTGACAAGTTCATTTTACCTTGCCTTCCATTCTTGCATCAGATATATACAGTATATTTGAAAAAAGTAATGATTTAATATAACTGCAGGCTGTACTCATATTGTAGAAGGGATGGGTTTTGGTCTTGGTGATTCTGGGGTAAAAAGGCGGAGACCTTTAAGGAAGAGAGAAGCTACTATGAACACGATGTTTATGTGTAGCTCAGGATTGGTTCCTCTGGAAAAGGAGTCTTTGACTGGAGGGATTTGGACATGCTGAAATTAAACAAGCCAATTAGGCAAGCAAAGAGTTTAGAGGTCAAAGCGCTCTCCATTAAAGCTGCTTTTCTCTACCTAACGACTAACTCAGTATGTCTCGAGTCTGTTGAGGCAATAAATCTGATTATACCTCTCCCTTTCTTTCTCTTTTGCTCTCAGTCACTGCTGTTTGGGGTTTTTTCTTGTTTTACACTCCACTGGTTGCTGCTTTTGGTAAATCTAAGGCATCATTTAACATGTTTTGGGGTGCAATTCTAGCTGCGCGCTCACATTACGTTCAACCAAACTCAATGACACCTTTTTTGTACCTGGTCTATTGTATCAGAGCACTACCACAGGGCCATTATCATTAGATCTATGGACACCCATCACAGCAGAATATGAAAAGTCGCAACTATACGCTGATAAGGATTGTAAGCTGTATTTAAAATAAGTCAGATCAAATTACAATCACATTTTTTTCCCCCTCATCTCGTGGTGCGTAGCACTGATGCACGATATCTGTGTCAGACGTTTCTGACTTCTCTCAGTTATAGATGTGCAATGAATTTTGTTACAAACTGATTCCTGCACAGGCTGTAACTAATGGTTGTTTTCATCACCTGCTAATCTGCCGGCTTTTTCAACTTAGACGTTAATCCCTCTCTCTACACACCATTAAATAATAATGAACATTCCTATAGTGCAATTTTAGAAAGTCCAAGGTGATTCTTAAGATGTCCTTTGTCCAACTTTGATTTTAAAACCCAAAGAAATTTTGGTTAGTGTGACAAAGAAACACAATTTTTTTTAATTTCTTTTCCTTTTTTTCATGTTACTCATTCAGTCATCTTTGTAACACAGACGGAAACAGAGAGCTGGCTGATCCTAAATGTGTGAGCGAAGACATTATTGCTCCACCTAATGACTTGCTATAGCTGACTTCCTCTAAACTACCAACAAATCTATGTCTGAAATCGTGCTGACCGCTGCTGAACGGTGTGTGTGTGTGCTGTACAGTGACCCTTTATTTCTCCATCCATGTTGGTTGGGAGAAAAAAACGCCAGGCACAGAAACCACAGGAAGATATCTCAGTGAATAAATGACTCCTTTTGTGTTTTATCTGGCTCTGAGAGCAAGTCTATCTTATAGACTTGTCTATACAATTGGATGTGCCAGTGGCCCTGAGAGAAGAAGAGCAGAGGGATGAGGAGCAGAACAGCTATGTCTTTAAAGCTGCTCGGTTTGTCCTCAGAGGTGAGAGGTGAAGACTCTCAATACCTCTATCAGAGCAATGCAGAAAGGAAAAAATATTTCAAGGTTAAACTGCCAATAGATTTTTTCTGAGAAATGTGTGAGCTGGTGGATAAAAGCATTGCGTCAAAACGTACCTTTTGAGACTTTGAGGGACACTGTTATTCTACCTTCACATCCAACTTTCCTCCTCCTCGCAGTTTTTTTTTCTCTCTGACGAACACCAATCACAGCGAAAGGTTTTGAGCGTGCTTTGCATTGATTGTTTTTTTTTTCTACTTGTGCAAGGCAGGCTTCACTAGTTGTCACCATCACTCCATCCACTTGTCCACTGCTGTTCATAGGAGGTGTGTTTGTCCAAGTGGACGTGGGAGACACTGTGGATTTATCTGATCTTACAAGCCATCAGGTTGAGCAGAGCTTTGCTAAACATGACCTGAAGTGTGCCGGCCCCCGAGCAAACGCTGCTGTCACCTTGGCCAACCCGAGCTGTCATCTCTTAGAATGGCCCATGAGAGTTGACAGCTGTGGCGTTCCCAAAACAAATCACTGCTGCGTTTGGTAACACTCTGCGTCCCCACGATTTAGCCCTCACCGAGACAAGAGCAGGAGCGGCGGCTGCTAATGCTCTGGCTAATGTACTGCCTGCATGTGTGGGTCTTCTTCTTCCTCTCTCTCCCTCTCTCTCCCTCTCTCTGTGTGCATGTACATGTTTGTATTTGAAAAATCTTAATGTGGTTTCTCTTTGTTTTCCTGCCACCTTCTTCCCTGGTTCAACATAACGATGTTCACGTCTCCCTTTGTCTCCTTCTTCACTCCCCTCGCTATGGCCTTTTCCTGCAGCGCTTCTCCAGTGTTTGAGCTCACAGTACATCTTATGTGTCACCTAACCTGTGCACAGCAGGCTTTACTGTTTCATCTACATTCAAAGGAAAAAAATGATAAAAAACAAAAAAACAAAAAAACAAAAAGACAAATCAGAAATTGTTATTTGTGTGGCTAAAAGTAGAATCTCTCTTATGAGATAAGAGATTGTAAACATTCAAGTCGTGAGCTTTTTTATGGGATTTAATTTGCAAGAATAACAATAAAATATGACAGTCTTCCGGTTGTACCACCATGAAAGTTAGATCTTTGTTCCCTGACAGTCAAGCCACTCCACAATTTGTCATTAAGGGTCCTTTCTTTGTAGTTTAAAAAAAAAAAAAAAAAACCCTCAGTGTTCGCAAACCTTGACTGAACCGTGCAAGATCACAAACACTGAGGTGAAGGTTCAAGAGTGGATTTCTGTCTTAACTAGACAGCTGATTGAATATTCATAGTCAAAGGGAAACGAGAAAAAAAATAAAAATAAAACAAATAGGAACCGAGGCTGTGTTTATTGATATATGTAATGGTGAAGTGGTCCGTACTAAATGAGTCTGTTTGCTCCCTCAACAACTGTTTTGTGAAAGTGTTACACTTTTTAACTGACATTTTTAATGAGCTTACACATGCTCTCTCTCTCTCACACACACACACACACACACACACACACACACACACACACACACACACACACACACACACACACACACACACACACACACACACACACACACACACACTCGCAGCCACACACACTCCCACACACACATAAATGTACCTGTCAGACACGGTTTAAACACAGAGAATTTTGACTATTTGTTACTGGGCTGTTTTTAGACATCAAACTACGGCATTTGAGATGTGGTTTCCATTGATGTCAGGTTTTTTTGTTTTTTTTATGTCACAGTCATTACTGATATATCCTTACCCTGGCTCATCTATAAAAGAGTGGTTCAGTTAAATTCAATTTTTTTCTCCCCTCGTTACATGAAAATTAAATAAGGTTTGCAAAAGTGGATTAGATTCTATTGCTGCTATATATACATATTTATCTATTTCTCTGCATTGCAGAAACCAGATGTCCGTACTGTACATTTGAAATGGTACACTTAAAATATTTTGATATGTTTTGCAGATTTAGTTGACTGATTGCACGTCGTCTTTAATTTTCCAGCAGATGTTTGGAGGAGAGGCTTTTGTTCAACTACACAGATGAACAACAGGAAGGAGGACATGGAGATCTCGTCTCACTACCGTCAGCTTCTCAGAGAGCTCAATGAGCAGAGGCAGCATGGCATCCTTTGCGATGCCTGTGTCATTGTGGACGGAAAGATCTTCAAAGCTCATAAGAATGTCCTCCTGGGATCGTCACGCTACTTTAAGACTCTTTACTGCCAGGTAAGAGACCTCGTTGGGGCAAAAAAATGATCTTTTACAGATATTTTTCCTTTATAGCATGAGGTAAATATTTTTTTTAAACCACTGCTGTTAATACTCCTTCTTATAACCCTCCAGGTTAAAAAGGGGGCAGAGCCTCACCACCAGACTACTGTCACTCATCTGGATATTGTCACAGCAACAGGCTTCAAAGCCATCCTGGACTTCATGTACTCGGCGCACCTTGCTCTCACCAGTAAGAATGTGATTGAGGTCATGTCAGCTGCCAGCTACCTGCAGATGACAGATATTGTCCAGGCTTGCCACAGCTTCATCAAGGCTGCACTAGACATCAGCATCCGCTCAGAGATGGCTGATGAGCTGGCCGATTTTGAAATGGGCGCTGTGGCTGCTGCTGGCCTAGGTGGAGGCGGGGGCGCTGGAGGTGGTGGAGGAGGAGCTGGTCTACCAGGGGCAGGGGGTGTTGCAGGAGCTGGTTTAGGAGGCGGAGGGGGCATAGTGGGCATGGCGTCTGAAGCCCTTGCTTCCATCATGTCTGGTCGCAGCACCTCTCCTTGGCTGGCTCGCCGGACCAGCCCGGCCAACTCTTCTGGGGACTCAGCCATCGCCAGCTGCCATGAGGGTGGCAGCACGTATGGAAAGGAGGACCAAGAACCACCGAAGAGCCATGAGAGCCAGGAAGAAGCCTGCCATGACTCTCAGCCTGCATGGCCTCACGACTATCGGCCTGGCATCACTGTCAAAGAGGAACAGGTATCCCCTGCCTCCTCCTCTCATCCCCGGGACACTCCCAGGGGGGCAGCCCAAAGCCAGGCGGAGCAAGGGACTGGGGGACCTGGTGGAGGAGGTGGAGAAGGGCCCTGGCAACCTCTGTCAGGATCAGGGCGAAGGAAGAACAGGAAGAACAAGGACACAGTCAGACATATTACCCAGCAGGCTGAGAGGAACTGGGACCGCGAGCGGGACAGAGAGAGAGAAAGAGACAGTAGGCCTGGATCTCCTCTGCCCTCCATGCTGGCTGTAGCTGGATGGAACTACAACGGGCAGGATATCCCAGGTAGGACTGACAAGCTTAGAACACTTTCTCCTATTTGTGGAAAGTTTAAAAGCAGTAATAGTGAAAACAAACCGGGTGTCTTTAGGTCAGAAATGTGGTCTTTAGATTATCAGGTCAACAGAACAGCAGCAGATGGAATTAAATTGGACAGGCTCTCAAAACTGGTAGGATGGAGGGAGGCCAAAGAAAGCCCTTTGTGGTGCTGATTTGATGACTTTGAGGCTTTAGGGTGTCCTGGAGTTGCTAGAGTTTTACAATGCTGGTCCCTACTTAGTTAGTTATCCAGTCATGTAATTAGTGATTACTGGTGAGATAATAAGATCAGGTTATTTAATTGGGTGAGAGTGTCACCTAACACCTAACTGTAGCAAAATCTAATTTATCTTTTAAAAGCCATCTTCTAACCAACAGACCAGTAGATGTGTTGGAGCAATTAAATTGCCTTGTTGACTTTATGTGCATTAGAGTGTGCATGACACTTTACAATACGGTGCATTAGTGCCTAATACTTTCATTCCTGCATGCGTATTTCAATGCATGTCAGCTATCCACAGTTTACTAGTATAAAATGACCTCTTTTCCTCCTCCGGGGTTGAGATTAGCGAGCTTATACACTAACGTGTTAGGCCTAAGATGATTATCTCAAATCTTGGAGGTGTGAGGTGAAGCCTGGGTAAATGCAGATGGATAATGAAATCCTCTCCTTACTGCAGTTTATGTAAGCCACACTCCCACATAAACAAGCAAATGCATATGCAAACACACTCATGAACACATATTTATTTTGAGAAAGCCTGTCTTGATCCTCGGCCTTGTGTGTTTAGTGAATTCCTTTAGACTAAAACTTATACATGAAAAACTTACCTGTCTGTGTGTGTGTGTGTGTGTGTGTGTGTGTGTGTGTTCGTTCACCTCTGTGTGAGTGTGAGCGTGTGTGTGTGTCTATGTGAAGCCCAAGGCGTCGATAGGTAGATCATTAAAAGTAAGGGAAGCTAATCCTGGGCGCATTAAGGGAGTTGGCTGTGAAATGGGCACACGCGTCGCGCAGCGAAAGAAAACAGGATAATTGAATTGACCTGGGTCACTGCACGGATTACCAGCGCGTCCTCGCCATCCCAAGCTCCTCCCCTCTCTCTGGGGTTTAGGGAAGGACCTTCTGGAAAGGGCGAGAGGAGGGAAAAGGAAGAGAGAGTGGCAGATGAGAGGGGTAATGAGAAGGAAAAACGACAGAGACAAAAAGAAACGCACGTTGGAAAGTGCATCGTACCGGGCTTACGAGAGTTAGGCTGTGCATCTCAAAGTCTTCTAAGCAAGGTTATTGCGGTTACTAAAGCTAAAACCGGGAGTGGATATGAAAAACAAAAAAATGTTTTCACAAACTGAAATGGAAATTAAAAATTATACTTCAGAAAGAAGAAGTTTAAGTTAAAGAAAGATTGAATTTGATCAAAAGCATGAGGAGACAGAATTCTTCTTAATTTCTTGCCCTTGGTAAACAACCGCATGTTATAATAAAAAAAGGCCTTTAAAACTAATTAAACCCACTTTGGAAATCAACAAAAAGTAAACTGATTAAATTAATAAAAATGTCCCAGGTCCCTGATTTTGTGATTGTAGTACGGTGCCAGAACCACATGCACTCACAAGCTGAATGGCTCTATTAAGTCCCTTGGCTATAACCATGGTTCTGAGCTGTGGTGGAAAGAAGAGTTTAAGCCTGCCTGTGGTGAAGCAGCCATTAATAAGAAAGGTGTTGTCTCACCTAAAGGTTAGAGGAAGTCTAGTGTTGCTGCTGGTGTAGACTCGCCTGGTGCTCGCCAAAAGGCAACCATTTATCCTCGCTTTCACCCGGGTTTTGGGACTGGGCTCAGCATGGCGAAGAATGGAAGGATTGGGTCTCCTTCAGTTGGATGCCATTTAGCAGTAAAACATCATGTTACCAGTGGGCTTATTTGAGATTTAACAGCGGCAGTTTATATCAGGATGTGTGACACCATATTGTGTATTGAGTCCGTTTGCAGTGGGTGGTGTCTGTGTGCTCAGTAAAAGTTTAGGGGATTGCTGAACAAGTTTAGTGGCCTGATATTAGTCAGGGAGCCTGTACGGGGAGTGGTGATTTGTTTTGGTTGTGGGAGTGCTCCTCTGCTCGTAATGTGTAATGTCCACAAGTTTGTTTGACAAAGTCAGGGTTAAAAATATACAGGATGTCTGTGAGCTTATGAGAGTTAGTGTTCTTAAGTCCTAAGTCCCCCTTAAGTCCAGGATTTTGTCACCTCCAGGCAAAGATCACAATCAGGAGTGAAGCTGTATGGAAATGCCAAAGAATTAGAAAGTGATGCATGATTCTGTTACAGATTTTTCAAATATAATATTAGAAAGCGTTACAGCGATGGCAAAGAGTTACGTCTGTTTTATGACAGATTCTTTGCTGCTACTTGACAAATAAAGAGCTTATAATAATGGAACACTAAAAGCTCCCGCTGACACATAAATAATATTAATTTAAAGATGAAAACAAACAGACCCAACAAACGTAAAACACGTACATACACAGCCTATTGCTGCGATTGTTATCCCTACAAATAGAAAGCCCACACTGCATTATTTTGATGATGTGACCATGGCAGGTCTGCTACTGTATTCTTTAGGCAATAAAGTCTGTAATTACTGAGTCATTCATTCTTTACTTCATTAGTTTTACTGACGTGTGGGATCGAACGCAGTTTATCCTACTGCCAATTATATAAATCAGAGCGCATTTAATGTTTGCCTGATAAACGATTTTCAAGTTTTCCAAATAATTGCCTGAGTTCCTGCTGATTGACTTATAGGCTGTTTTTTATTGTTTTTTTGTAGGGATCATTCTGAATGGTCACATCAGTTGAAAAGAAAAAGCATACATGGCAAGTATGCATAATAATGATGATGATTCATTCCATTCACTCTCACAGTAAGCCAAGACACTGCAAGCAGGCGTTAAATCAGTCACGTTGAAATAAAAATGCAGACATAATAAATGTTACTAATACAACAAAGCCTGCTAAATGTGCTTATTGTGAGGTGGTAGGTTAACGGTTTAGAGTTAGTTCGTTAGTGTGGTGAGGGTGTTGTTTCATGAAGTCCAGTTGTTGCTTGTCATAAAGGGTATCCAGGAGAAAGGGCACCTTCAGTCTTAGATTAGCTTAATTGCTTCATTCTTTATTGATGAGAAGTGCCTAGACGCACTCTCTCCCTCACTCCTTCTCTCCCTCTCTCTCTCATTCATTCATCTGTAATCAGTGTCTATGCTTTGCTATTAGAAACGCTTATATGACGCACAACCACGAGGATTTCACTGGATCATTCTCTAATATAAGGATAATGTATAGCTGCGTAAAGGCTCAGTGTATTAGCGTGCATGAAAATGCCATGTGCCCATGTTGACATAAACAGCTGCGGGAATTAGGATTTGTTTTCTTTAGATCCCCTTCCGTTGCAAGCATCTGCTCTGTTCACTTGATGTCATTATTGAGGCCAGTAAGCACTCAGCATCCTTTTCTCTCCCGTGCTAACGCTTGATCTCCGCATTTCTTACGTTCACCTTGTCTGCCGCCACGAATGTTTGAAACATCACACGTGAAGCCAGAAAAGAAACCAGCCGCGCTTACATCTCAGGGAACTGAAACATGTGTATGTTTCTTTTTTACACAACACTATATTAGAGGCGACAATTTTTGAGGAAGAGAGTTTTTAATAGTCTGTACTTCTTTTGCCTGCATACGTCTCAAACCTTTGAATAATTATCCAAGATTATTTTTAGTTTGGCCCCCGCTGCTTCGTCCAGACCTGGATTAGAAAGCTCCAGCAAATCAAAGACATTGTTTTGAATATCAGGAGTCAATTTTTTATTTTTTTTAATCAGTTTAGTATATTCTTCTGTGGGGCCTTGAGTCAGCCTCTCTTTGTGTAATCCACGCAGGGTGTGCAATCAGTTAATCAATTTGATGAATGTGGTAGCTGTGTTTAAAGGAGGTAAAGTTGGTAGTCTGCTAATCTTGGGCCGGTAGCTCAATCCCCGGCTCCTCTAGTCCGCATGTCAAAGTGTCCCTGGGCAAGAAACTCAACCCCAGCCCTGGCTGCCCTCGATGTGTCAGTGTGTTAGTGGATGCGGCTGTGAGTGGTCCACAAGACTGTAGAGCTGCTACTTAAGTGCAGTTCGTTTGATTAAACAATATTAAATATTTTTTTATTAACCATGAAAGTGAACCTCAAATGTGCATATGAGCGATAATATTCTTGGCAACTCATGAAACGTAAGATTGTGCACACTACACACAATCTCATACAGTATTTATAGATATCGCCAGATATCAGGAAGATGGCTAAGTTGTGACTATATGAGTGTCATTTTGAGACATTATGTGCCGTCTGTGCTCATTTTACTTATTTTATTAAAGTAGGAGTCACTTCTTTGGTTGGTGGATATGACATTTTGGAGGCAGACGTCACCCTTTCTTCTGAACCTGCCCCCTCAGACTGAGAAGAAGCCAGAGCTGCTGAAAACACGAGTTAACGATTGATTAAAAAAAAAAATTCTTGCTGCTTTTATACTTGGGGCAAACACAAACTTGATCTTTATCCCACATAATAACGGCACTGGAAATACTTTTTGCGTGTGTTTTTGCTGGTATTAAAACACACACACACACACACACAGTGACCTTTAGTGGCAGCTTGGGGGATTTTGGCAATGGCCGGTGTGATATACACGCTCACATACACACAGCTTAGAGCATCTGATTATGTAGACGTGAACAGTTCAATCACACGTGGGCTGTTCTTTCCATTTCCCTCTAGCTGTTGCACATTGATTACATCGAGAATCTTTTTTGAAATCCAACATCTTTATCTGACTCTCTTCCTCTCTGCTCTGTGGCCTCAGAGTTCCCCTCCTAAACCACTTATTCACATTCGCTCACACATATACCCACAAAGATGCACTAAAAAGAGTGAAATCGTTTTTCCATAGAAACTCATCCTGTTTATTCGCGCGAGCTCTTAAGCGTTGCAGTTGGTGCTGCGTGTTTTGGCGTCCTCGAGTTCACATTTTCATCCTCTCGTGCTCCGGAGCCTCCTGGAGCCACTCGGGGGCCCGCAGACAGGTGCTCTCAAAATTGCCCTCTACTTTGCACTTCCGCATAAACTTTCTCTAATTTTTTTTCCCTCTTCGTCTCCCTGCGCTCCTCTCCCCAAGTCTCGGCAGTCTAAAGGTGAACACTTGAAATAATGAATCGGATCCCCCTTTCGCCCCCTTCCTCTCTGTATTCCAGTTAAGACTCTCCCCATAGTATTTGCACTTCATTAAACTTGAAATAGGTTTAATATTTAAAACACCATGAACAGATTTCAACCCCCACACCCTTCGAACACCTCTCCACTTTTTCCTCTCCCATCTCCTCGCTCACGGTTTAATAATCTACTCTCATATTTCATCCCTAATTCACTCCTCCTTCATTAAAAACCAAAATAGATTTAATATTTTAGACTGTGTAGACTTAATTTTTAACCCCTTTCTTCATGGCTTAGTGTTTGACACATGACGGGTTAGATAACTACATCATGTTGAGGCCTCTCTTGTCAATCCCCCCGATTCACTTTTTCACTCACTCCAGTTCACTTTTTCTCATGCCTCCTGGTTCATCTTTCTCATTTTTTCCGCCGTCATTCTATTATCAGTTGTGTCTCTCTGCGCCTTTGTACTGCAGACCTCTCTCTATGCCTCTTTCTGTCTCCTCCACCCTCTGTTTGCTCTGCTGCTTTGTCCTCTCTGACTGCATAGCTGATTTTGGACCTTTCCTCCCATCCTATTGACTTCTACGGCCTGTTCACCCCACCTCCTTCAGTTTCCCCCTTCTCCCCTCCATCCTCTCCTTCCCCTTTTTGTCCTTTGCTACCACACATACACAAACTCATTTGCCCCCTTGTATGGTCTTTTATGTTCTCTGGGGAGTTGTGACAGAACACTGCAATACTCTTTTTTCCCCTTTTGCTCTTTCCATCTCCTTTTCAGTCCCCACTAAATTTAAAAAGAAAAAAAGTTCCATTATCACTGTGGTAACCAATCGTTTCTCACCGCCCACCAGCCCTCTTTGTCATATGACCTCACATCCTGCTGGACATTACGGGCAGTCCACCAGCTAAAAGCCCCTTCTCCTACTCCACCACGGCATCACACCACACACACACACACACACACACACACACACACACACACACACACACACACACGTTCACACAATTTTTCACACTCTTGCTGTCTGTCTTTTTCTCTCACAGCACTCTCTCTCTCTCTCTCTCTCTGGGTTCTCAATACTGACACCTGCTCTATTTATACTTCTCTGGCTTTAAAAGAACCATTTTGGACAGGAAGCTGCCCCCTCCCCACTCCTGACCGTGGCTTTTTTCCAGAACGTCAGCACCCCCCACCTCTCTACCTCCTGCCCCTGGAACAATCCAGAGAAGGATTGCTGGGTGGAGGAGAAGAAGAAGAAGAAGGGAAGGATATAGTTTGCGTATGTGTGTGTGTGTGTTGTTGGAGATTGGCTGAGGGGGGGTTAAAGATTAGCCATCCCACCTTGAGTGAACTTGGGTCGTGCCAGCGCGTGTGCTTTAGTCAACCACAGCCCACACACAACCTGTAGACTCTCACCCACTAAAGCGCGGGTATGTAAACGCATACACGCAGCAGCTGGAAATGTCTTCTAAAATGTTCTGTAGTATAATCCCAACATCTCACTTCAAAATGTGGCCAAATAGACCCCCCCAACACACACACGCACCACACACAAACATCTTGGCATTGATCACACAGGTCTCAGAATTAAACTACCCAGAATGCATCCTGACAGGATGTCCTGTTGGCACGATGCAGGGGTGGGTGGGTCAAGAGGTTTCTGTGGTTAAACATTCATAGCAGTACCCCCACAGCTAAAACATGGCCCCGGCACATCCACACGCAACTCTTCAAACTTCTTTGGAAGATAAATTTAACGTCTGTGGTTGCGGATCAAAAACACACACCTATGAAGTTAGACATGACGACACATTTGTTATACTCTCAGTTATCAGTTATTTGTTCTAACGCTCAGGTTCATCTTTTAAAAAAGAAGACGATTACTGATTTGTCTTTGCTTTCCTGTTGACTTTTGGAGACGCGTTTTTCCTTTCATATCAATGACCGCATACAGCTTGTTTTACTCTACTTGTTCGGTGCCTAAAAAAATCAATAATACCAAAATCTGTGTCAAACACGATTTTTTAAATAGTATTTGCCTTGCAAGCACACCTCACTATAACCATTCTATTTTTGCTTACCTATCACTTACCTTATCTCATTTTAACTACTCAGACACATTGCTGTGCGCGCCCGTGCGTGTGTGTGTCTGTGAGTGAGTGTGTGCATGTGTGTGTGTCTGAGAGAGAGAGAGACAAAAGACAAAAAATATCAAGATAATGAAAGCACAACATGAAAGAACGTTACTACAACTGGATTTTGACTCTTTGTTATGCTCGATAGAAGGTAGGCAGCACAGAAGGTGGGTATTGTGTAAAGTTAAATGTGGGCTGCATTTATTTACTTATTATTTACTGGGAAATTGATGCAATGTAACGGTTTATTAGCAGTTAGCAGCTACACTTTGAAGTGCACACGTGGATGTCTGTCGTGAAGACACACATAGCCGTGTGGTTTTTAATGCACTTTGGTCCTGTGATTTCTAAGTGGATTTAAAGGCATTTCTTTTTGATGGATTATCAATAATGATGATAGAATGAGTAAGAAGTAAGTTGCCCTGTATCATGCCTGGGTGTGCAGAACATGCCCATCATTCTGCACAGGTTTCAGAATTGCTCAAGGTGTTGCAAGATAACTGACAGGGTCATAGTGTTACAGTTAAAATTAAATTTGGGAACTTCTGATCCTAATTTGCCACAATAGGAACTTATTTACTGTAAATCCATTCTCCTTATACGGTAACATTTTTTCACACATGAAATGCTCCATTTGAATAAGTTCAAGGTGCTGCTGTGCAGAAGGCCAGGCACAGGACAAAACTGCGTAAGAAACATGACAAACTATAATTTCACTTGTAATTAACTTGTTAACTTGCAATTTAATGTTAAAAACAAATTGGTTTTACACATGAGTGATTGCTCCTGCTTCCACTCTTTGATGGAGGATCCATGACAAAGCGCCTGATTTAGACACATGAGATGTGATGTGATGTGCGCTAGGATGCCTCCCTCCTCCAGTGATCTGATATCCAGTAATGGTCCTTGTAGTCAGTGAGCCTGGATAACACTGCTAGCTCATGGTGTGTGACATGGTACCCAAAAATTACCAAGAGTTAGTCAAGCACAAGCAGGGAGGATACTGATACTGAAGTGTGGGGGAGAGCGAAAGAGGGGCAAACACGTACGCCGACATAGTGACGGACATGTAGAAGCAGAAGCTGCAACTTTAGGAAAGAGTTTAACCTTAAAATAAAGTACTTTACAGTAAGTTCATCAAGTCAAATGCATGCGCTCTCTTTCTCTCTCATTTTCAGTCAATGTGAAGTTCCTCTTTCCCAGTCTGTTTATTTTAGAAAGGTGGCTTTGTTCTATTTACTGTACCCACTCCCTCAGCAGCCTCTACCCCTGTCCGACCAGTTAGAAAAGGGGAGCGATGAGGAAGAGGAGGGGGAGGAGGGCATGATGTTTGGACAAACGGACAACCCGAACAGGATATAGAGGTCTACAGCCTGTGGGTGTGTCGGTTTGGCTGTGACACAACTCGCACACAAACACTCAAGCGTGCACACGCACAAACACACACACACACACACACACAATCGTGGGAGTGTTCCCGCTGGAGGGCAAAGTCTCCCTTCCTCTTACACATTCATTCTCTCTTTTTCCCTCCTTCCCTTCATTCCCCCTTTCCGCTGTCACACCCCTCTACACCTCCTTCCTTTAGACCTTTCTTTCTCCTTCATCCCTCTTTCCTTCTCTTGTGACACCCCCCACCTCCCACCCCTCTGCCTTTCTTTCAAAAAAAAAAAAAAAAAAAAGGAAAAAAGAAAGTGTTAAAGATACAGAAGAGTTGGCCAACAGCAATGAGAAACTAGGAGGGAGAGGCCAAAATCACCACAGGGGACAATTATGGCTTGGGCTGTGTACGTGTGTGTGTTTGTGTGCGGTTCTTTTTGGGTTTGATAGTTACAGTGACGTTGTTGAAAACAGTCCTGGAAGCCACTATCTGTCCTTCACAAATATTCTTCCCCTTCTTCTCTCCTCTATCCCTCCTTCCCTCCGTCTGTTTGGACCTTTTTTAACCATCCTGTCAATTTACGCTGTCACTTCTGTTTTCATTCATCTCGTACACTGGAGCTACAGCCACTTCTTGTGCCGTGCATTTGTGTGTGTGTGCGCGGCCATGTGTGTGTGTGTGTGTGTGTGTGTGTGTGTGTGTGTGTGTGTGTGTGTGTGTGTGTGTGTGTGTGTGTGTGTGTGTGTGTGTGTGTGGTTTCAGATTGAGTACATGGGCTTCAAATAAAGGCAGAGCTGTGGGTTAAACTTCCTCCTCATCAGCAGGATCTGTGTCAGTTTGTTTGCTTGTGTAAAACCAGAATTTCCAGGTTAGGTTCCAAAAGTTTAAAAAAGCAAGAAGAAATGCTAGTGCATAGTCACATTTGTAATAATGCAAATAATTCAATGATACCTTTTTGTAATAAAGGTTTTTTTAATTAAAATCTTGTACTTGCTTGAATTGCTGTAGTGTTTGAAAGGTGCTACAGTGGGGCAAAAAAGTATTTAGTCAGCCACCGATTGTGCAAGTTCCCCCACCTAAAATGCTGACAGAGGTCAGTAATTTGCACCAGAGGTACACTTCAACTGTGAGAGACAGAATGTGAAAAAAAAATCCATGAATCCACATGGTAGGATTTGTAAAGAATTTATTCGTAAATCAGGGTGGAAAATAAGTATTTGGTCAATAACAAAAACACAACTCAATACTTTGTAACATAACCTTTGTTGGCAATAACAGAGGTCAAACGTTTACTATAGGTCTTTACCAGGTTTGCACACACAGTAGCTGGTATTTTGGCCCATTCCTCCATGCAGATCTTCTCGAGAGCAGTGATGTTTTGGGGCTGTCGCCGAGCAACACGGACTTTCAACTCCCGCCACAGATTTTCTATGGGGTTGAGGTCTGGAGACTGGCTAGGCCACTCCAGGACTTTCAAATGCTTCTTACGGAGCCACTCCTTTGTTGCCCGGACGGTGTGTTTTGGATCATTGTCATGTTGGAAGACCCAGCCTCGTTTCATCTTCAAAGTTCTCACTGATGGAAGGAGGTTTTGGCTCAAAATCTCACGATACATGGCCCCATTCATTCTGTCCTTAACACGGATCAGTCGTCCTGTCCCCTTGGCAGAAAAACAGCCCCATAGCATGATGTGTCCACCCCCATGCTTCACAGTAGGTATGGTGTTCTTGGGATGCAACTCAGTATTCTTCTTCCTCCAAACACGACGAGTTGAGTTTATACCAAAAAGTTCTAATTTGGTTTCATCTGACCACATGACATTCTCCCAATCCTCTGCTGTATCATCCATGTGCTCTCTGGCAAACTTCAGACGGGCCTGGACATGCACTGGCTTCAGCAGCGGAACACGTCTGGCACTGCGGGATTTGATTCCCTGCCGTTGTAGTGTGTTACTGATGGTGACCTTTGTTACTTTGGTCCCAGCTCTCTGCAGGTCATTCACCAGGTCCCCCCGTGTGGTTCTGGGATCTTTGCTCACCGTTCTCATGATCATTTTGACCCCACGGGATGAGATCTTGCGTGGAGCCCCAGATTGAGGGAGATTATCAGTGGTCTTGTATGTCTTCCATTTTCTGATGATTGCTCCCACAGTTGATTTTTTTACACCAAGCTGCTTGCCTATTGTAGATTCACTCTTCCCAGTCTGGTGCAGGTCTACAATACTTTTCCTGGTGTCCTTCGAAAGCTCTTTGGTCTTGGCCATGGCGGAGTTTGGAGTCTGACTGTTTGAGGCTGTGGACAGGTGTCTTTTATACAGATGATGAGTTCAAACAGGTGCCATTCATACAGGTAACGAGTGGGGGACAGAAAAGCTTCTTACAGAAGACGTTACAGGTCTGTGAGAGCCAGAGATTTTCCTTGTTTGAGGTGACCAAATACTTATTTTCCACCCTAATTTACGAATAAATTCTTTACAAATCCTACCATGTGAATTCATGGATTTTTTTTCACATTCTGTCTCTCACAGTTGAAGTGTACCTCTGGTGCAAATTACTGCCCTCTGTCATCATTTTAAGTGGGGGAACTTGCGCAATCAGTGGCTGACTAAATACTTTTTTGCCCCACTGCATATAAAAAAAAAACTCCTCTTGCCTTGCCTCACTGCAGTTTGAAAGCAGTTCCTCCTGATTTTACACTCCACTATTCAATACAATTCATATAATCATCCCATGATGATAACACATGTGCTATTACATTTCTAAACACAAATCAGTGCTAGCGCCATAAAAAATACCCAACATGATTCATAATTCATACTAAAATGTTCATTTCTAAATTTTCTCACTCAGTTACAATAAATGCAATATAATATATTGTTATAAAAGAGCAGCAGGACCTATAAATGGCCTGCTTTTAGTTGCTGTGTGACTTCTTTCACATGTAAACACACATCAGGGAAAAGCTGCAGAGAGAAAAAAAACAAGTGATGTCACACTGTTGGTGGTTTGTCAGAGGTTACAAACACAGGCCAGTCTTTCCTTTCCCAAGTGTCTATATTCATTATTTTTGTATTAGCATTGCCTTTCTGTGTAACATCGATGGGTTTTTCTCTGACGAACTTACGGCGACATATTTCTCCTGTTAGAACAGCGGTTAGCCCAGAATTGACGTCAGGACTCCAGGTCTCTGTATCCTCTGTGCCTTGCTGTCCCTTAACATAGTTTGATAAAAGGAGGCCACAGTCTCCTTTTGTTCCCGTTGTCTCCCACTCTTCCCCAACTCCTTTGCCCCAGATCACCTGCCTGCCCACACTCCTCATTGTTTCCACCTTCCTCTGCCTCTCGCCTCGCAACTTTTTCCTCCTCGCTACCCTCATGCTCCAGCAGCAGCATGCAAACAATAACTTCATCTGATCCACTTAATCTCCTCTCTATCTTTTTTTCTGCCCCACCCCCAAAACCTTCTTTCTTATATGTCAGTAAATCTGAATCTGAATTGGGTCACGGGCTTGTTTCAGGTGGGCCCCAGCAACTGTACCCGTATCTTTTTTTTCCCTTCATCAAATCCCCCAGTTGACACTACACCTCGCCTGAGTGACCATAAAAAAAAGGTTAAACCTCTCTGATAAAGTCAGAGTGAATGAGAAATTAGGCAGTGGAACATGGTGGTAAATATGTAAGTGAGCATGTGTTTGAGGAGGGCACAAAGAGATAGAGAAAAGTTTGTATATGGTGGAAATGTAATTGTGACCCTGGCTTTTTTTTTTCTTTTCCCCTCTGTGTGGTTAGACTGTTTGGCCTTCCCGTAGTTTATCTAGCCTCAGAGACATCCAACTTCAAGTTTTAGTTTTGTGTGTCTTTGTAGATGTGTGTGTGTGTGTGTGTCTGTGTGCTGTACAGGAAAGAAGAAAGCGAGCAACGGGGGTGAGAGGTAGATTTGATAGCAGAGGACACCCAGACCCTTCTTCCCTCTCTCCCCCTTCATACCCCTCTGTTTAGACCTTGATAAGTGGAGCCGAAGTCTGTGGGGGTTAGGGATTCCTGTCTAGCACAAATGCATGCGTACACAAAGACACACACACACATTGGGATCCGCCCGCTCCACATTCCTGTGTCCGACTAAGGAAGCAGCCTAGCCGTCTTCCCCTCCACTCCCAAATTATCCCCTTCTTCTAAAATCACTACATACTTATCACACACACCTCTTTACCTCTCTCTTCCATTCTGACTCATACATACCTCCTCTATCTTTCTCCATCCTTCCACTGAGCCCGGTGCAAACAGCATGTCTAATCATCTCACAGTGAGCGTAAAATGTTTTACTAGAACAAGTGAAAAAGATCTGGTGGTACAGTGACATAATGTCCCTGTTTTGCAATGCAAACACAAGTTCAGATTATGTCTTGCATCACTCTTAGGATTGCTTTAATAGAAGCCGAAAAACACCAAAATCACTATAAAAGCTTACTGTATGGCCAAATATTAAGTCAAATTGACCTCTCACAGATTTTCAGGTATTTCTGCCACTTACCTATCACTCTGTTGCAGTGGGGTTTCTTTGTCTCATCTCTCACTGCTCACCTCTCTTTTTATTCATTCCACTCTTTTGTGTCCTTCTTCTGCTGTCCAACTCTGTTTATATATTTTGCCCCCTTTCTCTCTCCCCCCTCGCTTTATTCCTCCCTCCCTCCCTTTCAAGGGTGGGTTACAGGGGTTAGGAAGAGGTCATGTGGTCTCACGCTGCCCTTTCCTCTAATGGCTTCTTAATGAGAAAGAGAGAGCGAGGGAGAAGCAGGGAGAGAAGCGCTTTTGAGAAGTGGGGTGAGATATCAGCAGTTCTGCTTGGGGTACTGACTCAGTGTGTGCATGTGTGCGCGTGCGTGTGTCTCTGTACGAGGCTGTGCGTACAGCTGAACATGTATTTGTGCGCGCACATAGTCTGCGCTACTTGACCGACCCTTGCTCCATTTGAAGGCCTTTCCTTGCTCTCTGTTCCTCTCTGGGGAAAGAGGAAATGACACGTTTGTAGCCTCGAATAAGCTCTGCAGCTCATCACGCGCAGTGTCCACTGGGTCTGGCACGGGGATGGGTGGGAGATGTTTTGGAGGTGAGGGAGGAGGGTAGTGCGGGTGGGGGGCTGGGCTGGGGTGGGGTGGGGGCTCTTTAATTTGCACAGCTTCTGCTGATTTGATCATAAGCAATTAATCTCAATGGCTCAGCTCGGGTGCAGTGGGGGAAGAGAAATGAACACAGTCCTCTTTATGCAGGCGTCCCTTGCTCTGGTTTTCCCCTCCGTCCATGCAGTGTGATTTTTACACTTCTTATCCCTTATATTTGTATCATAGAGGGAACAAGCTGTGGGGATTCTGCTGTTGCGGTCGTTCCCATGTCGTCCCTTGTGATTTCCCCTGCAGAACAACCCCAGCAAATTTTGTCTTTGCAGACAAATATTAGTACTAAATCCCCTTTTTTTTTCCTTTTTTCACAATCTGGTTTGAAAAGCTTTTAATGAGTCTAAGGTTAGCAAACATATGAATCACTTATATGGATTAGCAAAATTTTGAGTCAAGTATAAAAATACAAGTTGATACTTGGAAAGCCAAACTTGGATATCACAGTTAGTGTGTAATCAGCTCCACGCTGGTTACAGCACCACAATTCAGAGCTGCATTAGGACAGATAATCGTCGATTTTGGTTTTCAGACTGCTGACAGGCTCGTGGAGTAGTGCGAGGTTCAAGGTCCAGATCTGTCGTGATTGATCTTGAGATCCATCTAGCTTTTATCAGCTCAGGAGTGACACAGATCCCCCCTGATCCACTAGCACCAAGCTTGCAGCTAGCACAGGTGTATATGCTCATATATAGCTCATCTGTTGCGCTTCCTTCTCCTGTTTAACCCTTTGCTCTGTTCCTTCATTTTCATTCGTATGTCTGTATATGAGCCAAACAGTGATTCCCTCACTCTCCCTTTCTCTGCAGTCACCGTGCCAGCTTTCCATCTCCCTCTATCTTCCTCGCCCTTGCTTTTTCCTCTCCATGGCACCATACTCCTCCCATGCTGAGGCCAGAGCTCTCTGCCTCCATTGTTGGAGGCAGGTTGCCAAGGATACAAGCACAGAGGCACAGTCTTAATGTTATGAGATGGGAGAGATGAGCAGAGAGAAGGGAAGAGGGGCAATAGCCTCTCTGGTCACTGGGCAGCTCCACAGCAAGCTAATGCTCTCCAGAGTACATGTAACTCCCTATGCTTCCCACTTTGTGAAGTGTTCCTGTGTGGATGGAGCACAGTGACACTGGTGGGTTGTGGAGTAACTTTTGTTCTGGTCGCCCGCTCCCCGCTCACCTGTTGTGACTGTATTGTATGACTGCAGTGCATGTGTTGTGTTGTGTGTTTGCACATTTGTCAGGCAGTCACTTGGTGGGAGCATTCGAGCTGCCGTTCTTTGGATATAAAACATTAACCAAATGAATTTAAATGCAATTGTCTGCACACAACCGAGTGCTAAATTTGAAGAAATCAAAAAACATTAAATAAGAGTCTCTGTACACTTGGGTCCAGTGCAAATGATTTATTAATGATTTTTCGTTAATCGGGTGTTTTGAATTATTGGTTTCATGACTAATTGTTTCTGAAATGAAATGAAATAATCATATTGTTGTAATTTTAAGTAGGTAAGTAGGCAGTGGTATCTGTAATCAGTTCCAGAAACTTCCATCACAACTATGTGGTGAGTTTGTGGAAAGGTGAGATATTTTTAAGAAAATATAATATACCATTTTTCCTCACCACTGAACTCTCTTGAATATGTGGACATTAATATGCCATTTATCTCATTTATAGTTCCACAACCTGCTCCAGGATGTCCAGCTGGAAATATTTTTGACATTTGCCAACTTTGTTTGCTTCTTAAACTTGTCTTAAATTTATTTCCACCGAGCAGTAAAAAGATTATACCGGCTGGATAGTTAGACTCGAGCTTTTCTGTTGGTCAGTGTGAGTCAAATATTGTGTTAACCTACACACCAGTAACCCACAGGCTATACCATCCCCACCCTGAGTGTTTGTCATTTTCCTCCTCCACTTTCCATTATCCCTCCTCTCAATGTCTCCGTGTCCCAACTCACCCTTCAAAATACAACCCTGACTGGGCTGGACGGGGGCATTGGAGCCGGGTCCTCTCCCATGTATAAATCCAAGACATAACCTCTCACTCTTTCTCAATCTCTCGATCTCGCTCTCTCTTTTTGCTCTTAGCACAAAGCCCTGCGTGTCTGCCTTCCTTCCCCACCCAGCATTCTTTCCCCATGCAGACCTCTCCCCCGCTCTCTTTCGTTCTCTCTCTGTCGACTTCCCTCCTGCCCGCCAACTCACTCAGCCTCACCCTACCTTTCATTAGCCCACTCTTTATCTCACGCACTTACTCGGATCGCTCTCTCTCTTTCCCTATCTCACCAGCTTGTACACTCCCCGCTCTCTCTCTCTCTCTTTTTTGTCTACCCCCTCAGTTGCTTTGGCTTTTTTGTTTCTGATATATCTTCATTTATTTCTCTCTCCCTCTCTTTCCCTGCTGACCCTATTATTTTTATATTCCCTCTCTCTCTCTCTCTCTCTCTCTCTCTCTCTCTCTGCCATCACTCCCCCTCTCTCCCTCTCTCTACCTCCCTCCCACTCCTCTCAGTCCCTCTAAGCTGCATTAACTCCCCAGATTACCTTGAGCCCTGCAATCCTCCATCCCCCACGCACTCACCCGCTCTTCTTTCCCTCCCTTCCTTCAGTCATTCACTTGTTCACTCAGACTACGTCCACAGCTAATTTTGACAGTGTGGATAAACAACTGCTTTGTGGCATTTTGTGAAGATCTCTGTCCACGCTCAAACACTTAAACTGTAGAAAAATAGATCTCTAGTCCACTGGCCTTAACAGAACTGTGCCTCACTGACTTGTGTTAAGGAAAGAGGCATACACAGCCGTCTTTAAGATACAATTTCTTTTTCTAATTTAGATATTTTTCTCTTTCTACTGTCCAAAAATTAGCCAAGTAAAAAAAAGAACAGTGATCACAGACCATCAAAGATGAGTCAGATGTGAATACTTAGTTAGGCCTTCTGTACACACAGAGGTCCTTCAAGCCAGTAGTTTTACAAAAGCAAATTAACGATAAAGGCTCATCAAAATGCTTCAGAATTCAGCCTTTTAGAATTATAAATGAAACGAAACTCCACTATGGTGAGCATTCAAATCAACAGAAAATTGCCTTTTGAGCCTTACAGCGTTTAACCGGACGTGTAAAAATGTATTCGGTCATGACCACTGTAGTCAAAAGAAAATTCGTATTTCTATCTGTATTCATTCATATTTAACTATAAAGCTCTGTTTTCAGGTGCATATGTAGAAAGCGTGAGGCGAGAATGCTGGCAGCAAGACCGCATCACAGAACCGACTTTAAGTCTGAAACAAGATCAAAGGAGTTACAGGAGAGGGGGTGGGTTGCAAAGCGGCTTGGAGACAGCAACAAAAGCAAGCCTAAACAGCATGGCCTAAATGAGATTTTCTAATTGGATGTGTAGAAGGATATCAGCTGAGCCATAACCCCATGTCAGCTGACAATGATATCCTCCACCAGCTGGGATTGTTTGACTGAACTGACGCTACCTTTTACCTGTATGTCATTAGAAATCTCTGATACTAGTGGTTCACATACTTTCCATTATGCTTTTACTGGTGGATGAAAGTCCTGTGCATACCAGCATTTAAAAGGGCAGGAAAAGGGACATCAGGTCATTACAAAAAAAGTGCTGCTCGTATGCTGTGTTCTGACATTTTTTTTATTGAATCTATTCTGTCAGAATACAGATTGGTCCACAAAAGAGCAGACAGGTGCGAGGCAGAAGTTAAAGGTACAAATATATTTAGTGTGTTTAAAGAAAGTGTATTAAATGACAGACAAGGTCATTTCCATTTTAAAGGGAAGCATGTGACTAAGTAGATATAAAATGCATGCCAGGGTTGTCACTTGTATACGTAGAAAAACGTGGCACCTAAGAAACAGAGCATGGAGCCCTGCCCTATGTGTGTTTGGCATTGCAAAAGTTTGCAATTCAACCATGACATTTTCCTAACACTAACTACATCATTCATCAAGCTCCATTATCAACCTCAAGAAGAAAATCAAACTGCGAGTAAAAGTGACACTTAAGAGGACCTGGCTGAGAGTCATTTGTGTTTGTGCCACTGCCACAACTTACATGGGAGGCTTCAGAAGGTACGAGCTAAACCTCCCATATGGACGCTAACAAGCAACCAATCTGAATATTTAGTCTGAGAACTTCTTGGAACTTAGAGCACTGATCCATTAAGGATCAAGCAAATCCAACTGTTCTCATTTGGACAGCTTATTCTTCTTAAGTCACTCCCTGTTGAATGATGTGATCTACAATGCTCAGCTCAGTGATATTTATATAACACGTAAGCCACAGAAAGGAAACGGTAAGCGAGAATAAGTGCAAAAGAGGCTGGCCGAAGTGTTAGCTGTTAGCTTGACACCTGCGGGTAGGTGGGCCTACGGATGTGTCGATGAATTGTGCTGCACTGCTTTGAAGTGTGACCGCCATTTTAAAAAGGGATAAATCCTACCTAGAAATACACGTATATCCCCCTCGTGAATACAAATGCACTGGAAAAACACTTGAGGAGGTTAACCGTGGCCAGATATTGCACCGTAGCCAGATTACGTGAGATCACATCCTGATTAATTCTGCCCACATGCTTGCATCTTGTGGTTGTTTAGCATTGCCGTCTTCATGTAGACACGGGCAAAAGCACAGAGAAAGGCAAGCGTTTTCAAATTTAGCTGGCTTTCCGTAGCCTACTCTCACACTCGCTCGTTCGCCCCCACCGTCACCACCCAACCCTCCCTCCCGGAGCCTCTGTAACCTCCCCCTCACCTCTCCTCGCTTCCCCTTCACTCACCCACCCACCCACGCTCCATCACCCCACCGTCCACCTCTCACCCCACCACTCTTGCAATCGTTGTGCTCCTCTTCTCTTTTCTCCTCTCCTCCCCTCCACCCACACTCTCTCTTTTTCCTCCGAGCCCCCAGCAGTACCACCATCACTACCAGCACCATCATCTCACTCTCTCTCTCTCTTTCTCTCTCCTGTCCTTTACCACTTTCTTCCCTCTGTCCCTCCCTCCTCTAAAGCCTTCAGGCACTGCTTGATTTATGCTTGCCCTCCCTATCCACCTCCCCACCACCACCCACCCACCCACCCACCCATCCTTCCCTATCTCTCCTGGAGGTTGTGGCCCGGCTAGTCCCTAAAAACAACAGAGAAAGAAAGCAACAGCGAGAGAGAGAGAGAGAGAGAGGATAACAACCTCTTTTACTTTCCATCCTCCCTCCTTTTTAACCCAGCATTTTTTTCATTCTCCTCTCCCACACTGCTTTTTAAATTGCCTCTGAATTCTTGAGCTGTTTTAGTGCCTCACTCCCCCTTCTTAGCTGAAATTACTTTTTTACCCTCTCAAACTCTGGCATGCTGAGGAAGCAAGTTCCACCTTCCCTCCCCTCTTTGTCCACTCGAGGACAAACAGGCACTAATCACAGGTTCAGCGTACGAAACTGTTTGTAATAAAAGGTGAAGGAGAGACTTTCATTTTCTCATTTGGAAGCTTGACGCTGTGACGGCGGCGCGCGTGTTGCTCACAGTCTTGTGAGCAACACGGCTCTTGTAATGCCTTGTCCTTTTCAACCTCAGGCTGGTCAAGCCATTAACCGGGCCGACTTGGGGCAAGGCTTCTTTCTGTATCCTCCGCTGTCTCTCACGCACACATGCGCACATATATGCATGGAGAGATACACATTGAGAGAGTCTTTCTCCTTTGTTTGCGCTCTCTCATACTCAAACATGCACACAAGCCCTACTTTCTTCTCTGACAGCTCTCTTGTGGTCGTCAAGCCTCAGTAACTCGTTGCTTAACCACCCTGGACTTTTTCTCTCCATTGTGTTTGGTTACTGTCTCTGTTGATTTGAAGGCGGGGTGAGTTATGTGAGTGTGTGTTTGTGACTCGAGGTGTTGAAGGAGCGTGTCCATCATTAGCCAGGTCATGTGCGCTTGAGTGCGAAACCTGTAGAAATCTTTTTGGGGGGAGTTTTGTGCCTTTTTTTCTTTCTTTCTTTTTTTTTTTTTTTTAAATCTATTAGAATCTTTATATTTGGAAACTGGAAACTCCCTCCCAAAACAGTGTCAGGCTTCATTTAGAGAAGAGGGAGGCATTTGTAGCGCGAAACACACACAAACACCCGCCCGCACACACACAATCAGAACAGAAGATCAGAGGTCAAACTGGGTCACCCGACCCTTCCCTCCCTTTTCAGGCCTTCTCTCTCCTCCTTTTTACTGCGTCAAAGTGTGCTCTCTAGTAACACAACTCCCCTTGTGAAACACACACACACATATCACTTAGATACAGTGCAGCCTCCAACCACAGCGCATAAAACTCTATCTTCTATCCATTAGCCGTAACTCGCTCAATGGATGATAAATTCAGGATTCCTCATAACACATTTGAAGTATAGTTCAGCGCACACCTATTTTATTTCCAAGGCAAGTCTTATTCCTCCTTTGCTTTTTCCCACTCAAGCCCCTGCATAGCTTGCAGCATCGCTCATGCGCGCGCACACGCGCCCAAAACACACACATGAACAAAGAGAACCCACCATTTCCATATATTTGTCTCTCTTTTTAAAAGGGGGTTTTATTTAGCATAAATGTTGAAGCCAAGGGTGCCCGGCTACCATGGCAACCAAATTAAACGGAAGATCTCTTCAGAGAGCAGAAATCTAAATTATTCGGACTCTTTTATGAAGGGGAAAATGAAAATTCCCTTCACTGTACAGAGACCGCTGCACTGTAAAGGCAGAAAAAAAGACGAGGAAAATGCTATTGTTTTTTTTTGTATCTGACCACGCAGTTCAAAGCCATATTCCACGCCATTGAAATTCATAGGTTGCCTCATGACAACCGGTACGTTAACACTCAGCATATGTGCACAAAGGAATGATGTAACCACAGGGTCTCTAAAACTCGGGATAAACCTATTGCCTTTGAAAGATACCACAATATGTGTATCTACAAATCCTCAACCAAACCCGGCACATGTATGATGAAATCCATAAGCTGCGCGCATGGGATTAGGTGCGACTGGTTCTGGTGTGGTAAATGATTTTATCTGTAAGAACAGGATGAGGTTTAAGTAAGACAGCATCTACGCAGGCCCGATAAAGCTTACATAAGTAAAGGCGGATTATACCGTATATTGCGATTATTTAGCGAGGAAGCCTGTTTGCGATCAGCTGAATACTAATTTCTAATATCTCCCGCTTAGTCCCGGATATGTGGGTATATCCTCAGAAAAACAGGATATGGCACTGCATGTTGCAGGCAAGGGAAAGTGGCTCACTAATGCATCAAATACAAAAATTCATTTCACACATTTTTCTGTGCAAGACAGAAGTTAGACCGGCATCTGCAAGGAGACCATGAAGCAATCACTCTTCCATAACCCTTCCATTCAATCTACAATGTGTGACTGAAGGATTGTTACTGTATGACTGTGAGGAGTGCGGATATGTTCCATCTGTAGATGCACGTGTCTAAGGGGATGCTGGGAAACCGTTCTGGGGTCATTCACTCACCCAATGAACAGATGAGTGGAAGGAGATAGGGGTCAGAGATGACCCTCTTTTCCCTCTCTCCTTCCATTTGTCTGCCTCTTCTTTCTCCATATATGTGTGTATTTGTGCAAGTGTGTGTGTGTGTGTGCTGTTGTTGGCCAACAGCAGATCTATGTTATTGATTGACTCCTGTGGCTGCTGGGCTGCCCACTGAAGGAGGGGGCAGAGCTCTAATGAATTCCTGCACCTCATGCCCTGTGCGCCAACCCCTACACCCCCTCCTTAATTAACTTTGTGTGTGTGTGTGCGGGTGGGACGGGGGTGTGCGTGGATGCACGCATGTGTGTCTTGTGTGTATCATCTGTGCTTCCTCCACAGCTCAACACCCCCGCTTTTACACTCCCTTGCCTTTTTTATTCCTTTATCTCTTTCTACGCTGCCCATGCCTCCTCTTTTTTTCCCTCTTTACTCCCCCTACCCTTATTTTTTTTAATATCTTGTGATACGTTAGCTAGCCGTTTGATGACTACTGATTACTTCGTATGTATATCACTCTCATCTGAGGCGGCCCATCCTCAATATCTCACTCATATCTCTCTACACCTTTCAGATCTATATGTGCAGCCATGCATACAGAACGTGTATCCATCCATCTGATCTGGGATCATTTATCTATCCCGAGCATGAAAAATGACTGACAGTTTCCCTGTGTCTGTGTGTGAGAGAGGGAGAGAGAGAGGGTGGTCAGCATTGACCTAGTAAGCTGAGAAAAAGCTGTATACCCATCGGTATTCCAGACGTGGAGCCAAACTACTGTCTTTGTCACCTTGACTCCCCTGCAGCAGACGGCCACCAGGCTGCACAGGAAACACTTAACACTGCCCAACTGTAGTTAAAATGAACAATAGGGCTATTTTGTTTTCTTGCTTCCATTAAATTTTTTCATGTTTTCTTTCCTCTTTTGCTTCCCCACCCGTTTCTGTTCTCAGTGCCCCCGCATCACCCTAGTTACTGTCCTCACTCTGTTTATTCCCCATTAGCTCTGAGTGTGATTTCAGCTGTCGCTGCATGGGCGCTGTGCAACGGTAAACTTATATATTAGGATGTCAGAAGGTTTCTGTCCAGAACAGTCACACATAATTATGTACACACACCCCTCTCCTTAAGGCAAGACTCAAGTCTGCATTAGCTCTCAGAAGTCTCTGTGTTTGTTTTAGATGTAGACAAGCCATTCTTTCAAAGACTCTAAGCCAGTGATGTGCCTGGTGTGTATTTTTGTCTACTTCTTTGTTGGAGAAAGCAACCTGTCATCAGCTAAATGTCAATTAGGAGGTAATAAAAGTGTGTTTGTGTCTGTATTTGTGTGTGTTTTTGTTTGCGTGTGTGTGTGTGCTGAGCAGAGCTGTCGTCAGCAGTGTGGTCTGACAGTCTTGTAGATCTACAGTGGAACCTCCAGCGACATGTCTACTGCTGACAGCTTCTCTCTGCTTTCAACGAGTCTGATGGCTAAATGCACACACGCGCACACACACACACACACACACACTCAAGCACACACGCTCACAGGCATAGCGCATAAACACGCGCGCACACATGGATCACGTCTGTGTCTGCCATTCGGTCTCACACTGTCTCTTTATGATCTCTCTGTATTTTTGTTGACTGGCGATGATGAGGTATGTTAGGGAGTCGAGGAGAGCGAGGGATGAATCAGAGTGGTGACGTGTTGGTAGTCGCTACCAAAAACACTGGGTGTAAACGATGACTTGGCTGAGAGGGTTGAAAGGATTGGTTTAATATGGTGTTTTTTTGTGCTTTCACTCAGGCTGTTATCACTGTCAGGTGAAACCTAAAAGTGTCAACTTTTTTTCTTGTTTTTTGTAGTTTGGCCATCGCTGTTTATCCCCTTTGGAGATGCTTCACAGTGTCAAAAGTGATGGAATTTTCATCCTATAGAGAAACATATAATCCCTCAAATATATTAAAACAGTGCTTCAGTGATTTAAAACACCAGCTTGAGCTTGAATAGCATTTTAACGTCACTCATTTTTAGTTGTATAAGGACACAAGAACCTCACCCGTCTTCTGTTACTTCATCTCTATTCAGGGGCAGACGTGACTGAACCCAACAGCTCAGACAGCCGTGGCGAACGCCTCGACTTCTTCCTCAAACAGGAAGAGCCTCTTGCCACAGAGCCCAGCTTCCTGGGCACCAACGAATTGGAGGAGGCCGGGGGAGGAGCCGGAGGTGGAACAATCTCATCTGTAGCCAATCTGAAGGCAGCGCTGATGAGTAAGAACAGCCTGCTGTCACTGCGGGCTGAGATGATGGGAGATGATAACCCCTTGTTGTATGAGTACCTGCCCAAAGGAGGACACTCCCTGTCTTGTAAGTCACTATTTACTAACACTGCACTCACCCTGATTGTTATACACATACACACACACACACACACACCTCAATATAACTTAGACATACACAAATTTTCTACTACTTTATCTTTGACTACCTGCTTACGTAGTCACCTGCGATACATAAAACATATAGGCGTGACTGCTTCTGGCATGCGCCTCCTCTGTTGTAGTACTTTCCCTCATCAGCCACTGTTATCTGGATAACTCTGAATCCCTGTGTGTGCAATTGTGTGTGCATATTGGTGCACGCGTGTGTGTGTGTGCGTGTGTGGTGCCACTTGAGTGTGTAACCAGTTTGTGTGGTAATGCCAGTGATGACTAGTCAGCAGTGACTCAGTGAGAGAACATTTTGCTGGGATCGCTCGTGCTGTCTCGAGAAAATTTGTTTGGTTTTATGTGACAGTTTCTTTGTGGGTATCAGTGGGTCTACGGCTGTATTTCACCGCAGCAAAATAACACAACAGTGCAGCAGCAACTGTTCAGATATTTACTTACCGAATTGCTCCAACTACAATATATAAATCTCTGCAAGCTGTTAGAAGGTCTTTCAAAATGAACAAATACATCCAAACTCACCAAATGTCATAAACAAAGAACACAATTACAGCAAGCAATAAAAAGGTGATCTTCACCTATTTGTTCGCTACAAATCTTTGCTTCTTGTTATATATCTGTGCACGACCGAGCAACCAATAATTATTCTTCTCTTTAAAATCTGATATGCTCAGCTAAATAATAGATCAATAAGCGGCCGCATTGGTGCTTAATTTGTCTGTGTTAACAAGAGATTTTTTTTTCTTTGTTCTGTCAGTTTTTTCTGCCTTCAATGAGGGTGTTAAACTCTGTGTGTGTGTGTGTGTGTGTGTGTGTGTGTGTGTGTGTGTGTGTGTGTGTGTGTGTGTGTGTGTGTGTGTGTGTGTGTGTCCCAGTGTGAGCATGCATTTGCTTGAGTCCACGTCCGCGTGGGCACATTTGTGTGCGCGCGCATGTGTGTATTCAACTCGTGTGTTTGTTTCTTTAGCTTTTACAGTCTAGTAATTGGATCTTTTGTCCCGAGTTCTGCCTGTTTTTGTGAGTGGAAGAAAAGCAAAGGAAGGGTACAACTCTGAGCCTAGTCATGTCTTTTCAGTTGAGCCCCACTCACCTACAAAATAAAAGACAGGGCCAAGACTTAATAGACCAAAACACACATTCGCAGTTGCACGCGCTCGCACATGCACGCCACATCACATCGTTCCTTTTGTGTCAGTGTTAAGTGTGTGGGATTGAGATGTTTCTGTTGGCTTAAAGAGGAGAATCGGATGCTGTCACAGCACAGATAGACAGCCTCACAAGCCTCAGAAAAGAGAAGAAGAGGCTTTCTGATACACACTCAGACTTTACAGATACACTCAGCCTTGACTATATGAATAGGGGATTCGGAGAATTCAGAGAATGTTAATCATTTGCTCTGTGCATGGAAAAAAAAACACATTGAATGAGCACTATATCTGTATTTTAGTTGTCACCAAAGAAACCTCAGGGAGGGTTTTGGTTAGCCAAACCCTATTTTCTATTCCCTACACAATAGGGGTTGGGGAAATGGGCCTGTCGAGATGGCCAACATCCTCCCCTCCCTCCCCAGGTCTGTCCCTGTGTCTAAATGAGGACAGAAAATAAACAAACACTGTACCTCAGATTACTGGGCGGAGGATAAGTCTGCCTGGTTTGACAGATCACTGCTCCCTGCCTCCCTCCTTCCATTCAGCCCTTTCCCCTCCCCTCCTCTTGTTCTCCTCCCGCTTCTCCTTCAACCCATCTTAACATCCTTCCTGTCCTTTTTCCCTCCTGTACTCCCCCTCACGCTATCCGTCCCTCCTTTCCTCCATCTATTTCTCCTTCACCCCTCCTTAACACTCATCCCTCACACTCTCCCTCACTCCCTCCCCTTTTGGCCAGCTCTTGCAGTTCCTCCATATTTGTCTCACTCTTGTCTCTTCCCCCCCCTCTTTTACTTCAGCTGTGGAGCATCAAAGCATGTTGGTCTAAAATAGTGGGAAAGTATTGATCTAGGCGCGGAGGAGGCAGAGCAAGGTCACCTGTCCCAATTCCAGAGAGGCTTGCATATAAGCAAAAGGCCTTGACATAGAGCTACCACCTCCCACACCCTTTCATCTTGTTCCTCTTTCTCTCATTCTTTTTTTTCCCCCGACATAACTGACGATTTAATAAACCGGGTTTCTGCTAAACATCCACGCATCCAAAAATAAGATCATACTGGAAATATCTCTCTCTGTATGTAGCAAGTCAAACTGATTCGACCCCCATCTTGTTGACAGGACATGGAATTAAAATGCACAGCTTCTCTTTTTGCTATCCTTTGCATGGGTCACGGACCACATGCCAAAATACAGTGGAATCAGTGTGTATGTCAATCAACCTCCAAAATCCAATTAAGATCAATGGGATTTGGCCCCACTATCCCTCTGTGCGTCAGAGAGTCAATTCCAGACAATGGATTTTGCAAAACCATCCCTGCACACCTGCCCACACTGCCACCATGTACAGGATGTTAGGAACATCCAATTAACTATAGAGATTATACTGACATTATTGAACTTTTCCCTCCATTGCCAGCTCTCATCAATTCACATCTACTTTTAAAAATTGACTCACCTCTGTGCACTAGCTACCATTCATTCCACAGCTACTGCCAAGAGATTTTCAAACTTTATTTATGATTGTGACACAAATTTTGTTCCAAATTTAACAAATGGATCCTATATAGCTTGTCTTCTGGCTCTCTCTCTCTTTTTTTTGGTACTGCAACTGTAAAGGAAGAACAGTGAGGGTTAATTCAAAAAGCAGATGGAAATGAATCTAATCCAGACTTGGATTTTCAAATTGAGTCTACTTTATATATCAACTTTTTTGGATTCAACAGTTCTTACCTGCAAGTGGAGGGATCTAATACGCGGATGTGCACAAAGCTGCCATGAACCCGAACCTGCACGGTCTTTTGTTCATATAGTTTTTCAAATAATAAAAAGTAAACAACACTGTCCAAAGGTTATGACTAGCCATGTGTCATTAAGCATTTTTCCGTGAGGTTACAGAGAGGTAAAATCCAATCCAATCTTGCTATTTTCGCCTAACAAACTTACAGAGCTTTTTAGTTAATTAGTAACCTTGGTCAGTCACCTTCCAGTAATTGCTTCCCTAAAGCCTAAACAGATGTAATAAGTACAGACTCCATTGGGATGGCAGGTGAAAGAAAGGGATGACGATTGTATGTTAGTTCCTATTGAGCCATGTTTAAGTAATGCAATTATTTTACTTTTTTCTTGTCTTTCTTTTTTCTTGCCGCTGTGCAGGCAGTCAGCTGACTGCTATTTGCATACTTTAAAGCTTGCCAGACACAACTGAAATATTAAACTCAGTGATACGACACTGTAATATATTCAGTTACATGTTGCATTTCTGCAAGAGGCTTGAACCAAAACTGATTAACTATTCCATGAAAGCCCTTTCCTGAGAACCGTCTACTGCCAGAACACCATTTGTTAATGAGCTACTCCCTTTCACCTGTATCTCATCCGTTTACTCTCGGTCTCTACTTCCTCTTCGCTGTTAATGCTGTTTCCCCTGTCACTGATGGGGTGGGGAAGAAGAGATGGGGAGTTAAGCATTTGTGTGTGTTCTCAGTGAGTGGGAGTGGGGAGTGTCGGGTGCGGTAGTTTAACATTCCAGGAATCCATCCACGGCCGAGCCTCATGGTTGTGTGATTCTGTCCGTTGTGCAGAGGAGGGCAATGAATGGCTAACCCACTGCATAACTCTGGAGACATTCCCCAAAATGCTGCCCACATTTGCACACGCTTGCATGCGTACACGCACTGTCTAGAGAATCTTGCGATACATTATGCTTTGATTAATACACACTATTAATCAAAGCGAAGAAAGAGAGAAAAAAAGAAATGCGCTCTCAGTACCAGCTAATGGTGATATTAATGTAGCAGAAAAAAGGCTCTGTGTGAATAGTTGTGGAAAGCTAAAGGTTCTGTGAAAAAAATTGAAATTTTATCCAGCGTGTCTTAACTTGTTGCTGGTAAACATCTTACATGGTCGATGTAGTCGTCCTTTACCCTGCGTGCACAAAAAAAAAAATCTTCACTTGAGCTGCAAGATGGCTCCTCTCCAAAACAATCTCCTTCCACGCTACAGAGGATCCTCAAGCCCTCTCCTTATATGCATTTTACTCACACAACATGGCACATACACACTCACAAAACACACACCCGCTGCCATCCTCTGCGCACGCATGTGGGTGGAAGGAGAAGGAGAGCAGAGGAGCGAAAGAAAAAAAAAGAGAGAGAAAGAGAGAAGAGAAGCCCTAACCCTTTCCCCTTGGCTGGTGGAAAGTGAAACTTCAGAGTTTTTCTTCCTCCCCCTCTGCATAGTGTTTGATAGTGTAGCACTGGCAGCCTCTGTGTGCCCCCCTGCCCACTCTCTCCCGTTGTGTTCTGGTGGCCAGCTGCTTGCAGAGTTGCAGTTGTACGTGAGTGGGTGGGTGAGACTCGTTTCCTGTGCTCCTCAGGGCTCTACTCCAACAACTACTGCAGCACGCTTCGGCCAGGGGCCACGGGGGCCACTATTCATAACAAACAGGGGGCTGGCTCCTCTCCTCCTCCTCTTCCTCTTCTTCCTCCTCATCTTCCACCATCATCATCACCACTACCGCCATCATCATCATCATCAACAACATCAACATCAGCATACTGCCCACCCACTCCACCCACACCACTGCACCCCTCTGAGCTTCGGCCCCTGGAGGCCCCCGGTCTGAGGGCTGGGGCACCCCTGCTGCACTCAGAGAGATTGGACATGGAAGTTGAAGAGGCCCCTGAGGGCCCAGAGCCCTCCACCTTGCCTGAGGTAAGTGTACCAGAGCCTGGCTCAGCTCCAGGGCACAGGCTGCTCTCTGGGCACTGCTACTCCACTCAGATAAAAGTTCTAACAGTGGAGATAAGTATCCAGGGGGCAGCATCACCCTGTTTCTATACACGCACACACCGAAGGGGTTTGAGAGGTGATGGAGGGTAGGAAGTGGCAAGTGATGTGGTGGGAGCAAGCTAGGAGTTTTTGCAAGAAGGAATTGGGGATTAATGGGGATATTACCCTTATTTCAGAGAGAGTTCTTTTTAAAATGTTAGCACATCATTGCTCAATTCCTTTCTGTATCTCATTCTCTTTGTGGAATTTGGCATATTTCCTGCTTCGCTGGAGAAGAAATGCTATTTTTTTCCTTTGTTTGCTCTTTCTTTTCTGTATGCTTTGTTTGCTTTTCTCTTCCTTTCAGATTGCCAGTTCTTCGCTCATGTCTCCCTTCTCAAATAATCTTTTAATATAGTTAGACTTGAATTCACCTTCAAGCCAGAAATGTCTTTGCTCAACATTAGTGGTAATGTAGTCCGTAGTAGTTACATTAGTGATGACACGTCTAGTCACAATGGCAGCGTGTGCTTAGAGATGGCAGATAACAGGCAAGGTAGTGTGATGAGAGTGAGTAGAATCAATACAAGTAGACAATGAGAGGTTTGCTCTCGCAGCCCAGGAGATTGTTTGTTCTTCTCAGTGTGTGTGTGTGTGTGTGTGTGTGTGTGTGTGTGTGTGTGTGTGTGTGTGTGTATGTGTGTGTGTGTGTGTGTGTGTGTAAGAGAGAGCATGGCAATATGAGCATGTGTAGCAGTGAGTTTTGTGCCAGTCTATGTGTGTGCGCTGTGTGTGCGGGTGAGCATTTAGGAGCAGCATTTGATTTCAGTGGACCTGCCTCCCAACAAGCCTCCCTATCTCTACGGACAAGCCATCTGTTTGCCCAGTGCATGGTGTTCTGTTCTTAGAGAGGAGGAAGGAGGAGGAGGAGGAGGAGGAGGAGGAGTGTAGGGGCTGAGCAAATGGGCGGGGGTGAAGGAATGGCAGGAGCATGGAGTAGAAGAAGAAGAGTGGAGTTTAGTTTAGTTGCCGAAGGAAAGAAAGTGTGGGGACGGGTGTTTAGGTGCACCTTGCTTACACCCAAGAGAGTTTTGAGTTTATGAGTATCTCTCCTGTAATTCATTTATTAACACTGTAGCTCAGCATAACTGTTCATTCTGTGCCCATGAGACAGCTGTAGCATCCAGAAATGATTTACTATTTTTTTCTCTGTTTGCTTTCCAGTTTCAAAGTCGTTGAATAATCATGACCTTGTTTTGCTTTACTTTTTAATTTTCTGCTTCCATGTCTTTGTTTCTCCATTTCTTACAATTATTTTTTAAATAAGCTTGCCTTCACAGCTTGTACCATCTTCCTTCCTCTTGCATGTCCAGACAACATTCCATACAGGCTGTATAAATATGCCTGTGTGACATAACGATATGTTTTGCGCTTACAGGAGGGCACGAAAGACAAAGAAGACACGAAAGAATACAACACAGGTATGGAGTATGCTATAAAAGTTGTCACAATTTAATAGTCGTGATAACTTAAGCTTGTGCTTATTGTACCTCATTATTTCTCTGACTTTCACTCTCACCATCCTTCTCACTATTTCAGCCTTGGAAGGTGACCAGTCTCCTGTCGAGAGGGATCAGATGGGCGAGGGGAGTTGTGCGGGTGGCTTGACTGTGCCTGCGTCAGTGCCCGTGGTTGGCAGAGGGACTAAAGGGCTGCTTGGGCTGGGTGAAGAGGCTGGATTAGGGGAAAGGGTTGTGCCAGAGCACGGTGCCTGGCCCTCACAGGGGTTCGCCTGCTCCCTGTGCAAACGGCTGTTCCGCAGCCTGGAGCATCTCAGGGAGCACGAGTACCGCCACACCCTATCTCTGATGGCCTTGTCCCTTGACTGGCCAAGCATCCAAGGTCCGCACCACCAACCAACCCAGCCCCATCAACATCCGCAAAATCATCCTTTTCCCTTTCAGTCTTTATACCGGCCTGCGGTAGCTGAGCCTGCACCGGCGCGGTACCTGTGCTCGCAGTGCCCCGCCAGCTTCACTCTCAAATCTAATGCGGACCGACACGAGAAGACCATCCACTTCAAGAAGAAGTTGATGCAGTGTGTGTACTGTCTGAAACACTTTAGAGACCGCACAGACCTACACAGGCACCTGTCATCCGTTCACTCCAAAGAGAGAGGGCACACCTGCCCTGCCTGTGCCAAGGCTTTTAGCACCCAGAAAAACCTGGCCACACATGTAAAGGTGTGCTGCCAGGTGGGGTCAGTGCCAGGAGCTATACTGGGAGGCAACATTGGAATGGAAATGTCTCAGGGTGGGACTATAGACCCACTGTGGCGAGTAACGCAACAGATGAAGGTTGACAATCACAATCACAGTATCAATGTGGAAAACTGAGAGTGGAATTACAGGCAGCACGCTACACAATTTCCTACCCATCAGTTAGTCGTGTATCCTCAAATGTGTTTTACGTTCATGCCAAAAAATACTCTGTGGTGTCATCGCAGTAACAAAGTAAGAGTTCCTTTTAAAATCATATGTCTGTTGATTATGGATATAAATATCTAGGGACTTTTTCTATTGCTTGCAAAGTTTTATGTCACTATTTTTTTTTTAATGGTGACTCAAACTGACGACTAATGTGTCAAAACTGCACAACTGCTATGCAAAAAAAAAAGAGAGATACGTTTAAAACAAACCTTTGACTGAAAATATATGTGGTCTTTTTAGACTGAGCGAATAGTTTTAGTGAGCACTGAGTGTACCCATGAACAGGTGAATTACTTTCCACTGCAGTGCCGGGTTGAGAGATTTGGGGGGGGATGGGGGTTTCCACCTCCCCGACCTTAACCACTTGTCTCACTCTCTGTCGCCAGCCACCAGTCTGACTAAACTCTTCTCTCCTTTTTAGGCAGAGAGATCTTTATCTTTCTGTCCACCCCTGCATTAGGGGCACAAAGACATTCAAAGATATCTGCCAGGCATTACTCTGAGTCACAGCCCACACAACCACACCACCTGCAGGAATTTTGTAGCATTGCATCATAAGGACAGAATAAAAACCCAGGCGAGAATATGACTGATGCCAGGGGCAGTACGCCTCAGCTGATAGAAGGAACTGTCATAAAAGAACTGAAACACAGAACAAAAACATTCGATTTGAGAATTTGACCCCAAAATCCACCGCTATTGAGCACAGTATCTTGAACTCAGTGCGACATGACAGCTTTCAGTCAAAGACTGTCATATCGGTACAGATGAGGGGATGTGCTGAACGAGACAAAGCCAGCTAAAACAATAGATCAGTAGCAGCTAGGAAGGGGGGGTTGGGTGGTGTCATTTTCTTTCTCTGTCCATCTCTTCTCTCCCAGATCTGTAATTCTTGCAACGGCTGAGTGTGGTTGGAGCTGGACAGTAATTGGTCCTTCACGGCTCCGGCCCCTCTTAACCTCTGACCCCTCATCTGAAGAGGAAGTGGGCAATGAAGGGCAGATTCTGGATGATCTTAGTGATGTCACGGCTGCAGATAGATAATGGTGTGGTTGTGAGCACGGGGTAGAAAATGAGAGATCAAGAGAGACAAGTAGGCAAATGCAGGAGAATAATAAGAGAGGTGGTGGAGGATGTCGATGGGCAGAAGCAGGATTATTGGAATCAGCTTGAACACTGGCTTGAAACCCATTGCTAATGTAAATTCACACCAATTTCTGCCAAAATTTTCGCTCTTTCGTTTACAGCAGGCCTTTAACATGCAACAAGATACTGTCTTGATAAAACCCAATTACAGTAAATAGGTTTATTGTGTATACGCATACTGTGATTACTATGCCCAAAGAGAAGCTATTCACCTGTGTTTACTTCTAATTATCACTTGAGCACACTGAGCTGCAACTTCTTTGTGCTTAGAATAGCAGAACTGGTGTCAATTGGGAATCTGTCCGCTTCCTGTTGTGTGCATATCCTGTGTATATACATGGGGAATTCCTAAATGCCAAATCCTTTCTACCACAGAATCCCACATTTTCAGGTAGCACGCCCTGTCCTAGCCAGCAGCCGGGACAGAGCAGCAGGCTCGCAGAAGTCAGGAAATAGTCAGAGCCAGTCACTGAGTAGAAATGAAAAATACTGAAAGGCTGTTTTTGAGTGCTGTTGCAAAATGTGAAAATACTGAAAGATATTTTGTTCTACATTCTAGATTTTCTCATTGACATCCCTGTGTTGTACAAAAGCTGTACTTTTCAAACAAGATTCTACTTGTAGATTTTATGCTGTAATTAAACTATGATGGAAATTTTTAAACGTTGCTGCCGTTTTTATTCTTCAATGAAGCTATCCGTGTTATGTACACATGTGCACACATACACACACTGCAATATTTCTCTCATTACTTTTGCACTTTAACCAAAAAAACAAAACAAAACTGTTGTGCAGTTCATGTGTATTTGCATGCTTTTTTTGTGATGTGCTTCTTGAATATTTAATCAGAGCAGAAGTCGATTTGCAGATGGAGGTAAATATATTGTAAAAGCTTGTAACCCCTACCGTATGTTTGACTCCCAACTATACGTGATTAGTGTTTGTTGTGTTTTTGTATTCGTAAATCCAATTCCAGTCTCCCCGAGTCATATGCTTTGTGTCAGTGGCTAGAAACAGACAAACACAGAGAAACAGTTTACTTCGATGTCTTTTACCTAAGCTACCACTTAAATCTAGACTTTAAATAAAAGATTCACCAGACCCCGACACAACACTAAGACATGGTATTAATATTTGTTGTATTTTGCCTCCCCTTGTGTGACTCAATATTCCTTCTTTGTGTGGGTGATTTTATTTTCTTGTCATTGTCTGTGTTTGTCTTTCTGTCTGTGTTTTTCGCTGTCCATAGTAGAGACCCTCTAGTGCAACTAAGGCAGACTGGCTGTTGTGTTATGTGTTTATAGTATCTCTTTGCCTTTATTACTTTAGTATAGAGGAAGAGCTGTTGCCAGGGCAACCGTAGCTTTGACGGGGATTGGGGTGACCATGGGAATTGATGGTACATTTCTAGACCATGCCGCTAATTAAATGCAGTAACTAAAAAGTGACATGTTGGTTTATTTAAACAAGCTTCACTCAACCTTCAATTCTTTTTTTCTCTCCCCCTTTTTTCTCTCTATCCTCCCTCCCTTTCTCTCTCCTTTCAGTGAATGACTTCACGGTGATCCGCAAAAAGTTCAAGTGCCCCTACTGCAGTTTCTCTGCTATGCACCAGTGCATCCTAAAGAGGCACATGCGCTCCCATACTGGTGAGAGGCCCTACCCCTGTGAAATCTGTGGCAAGAAGTTCACCAGAAGGGAGCACATGAAGAGGCACACACTGGTGAGTGCAGGCCTTCATTTACATGTAGGAGGTAGCAAATTACACCTTACTCAAAGTGAAGATTTAAAGATGTTATATATAAGAGACAGACAAAACATTATATATACATTACCGACTCGTTTGTTAATTCCTGTGTAGAAGCTTTGATTTAACATCAATGCTATTACCATCTTGGTTTTTTTTGGGGGGGGGGAGCCATAAGTGATTTGGACAAAAGGCCAGCTTATTTAGATGCTATAGTGCATTCACAGACACCAGCTACTTAGTTCAAAGCAATCTTAGACAGTATAAAAGATGGACATAGCTACCACTGGGTTCTGAAGTGCCCCTTTTGAAGCCTTGGGATTAACGTTTCTACCATCGCCATCTTGTTGCAAAATACTGGATGTGATGTGAGGTTTACCGCAGACTTTAAAACCACTCTCTTGTTCTTAGCAATTTATTGTGTGTCTTCAGATCACAGAAAATACTCAATTTCGAAACACAGTATGAGCAAGATTTACAAAATAAGCAGAATTTTTTATTCAGTGTGACCCAAAACGAGTGACACAGTGAGTGTATAAACTCTGTGGGAAAGTGTTTACAGAGGTCAAATTAGGAGGCCCTAGATCTCTCTTGAGGTTTTACAGACATTTGACCATCCATCATATGATGTTAGCTTGTCTGCCGGAAATGTTACAATCATGGTCACAACCTAGCTCACAATTTAAGTAAACAAGGCCCCAGTCACAGAGACCTAAAGAGTGGTCCAAAACCATCTCATAATCACCGATCGTGAGTGAAAATATTTGTATTTCCTGACTTGTTATTAGTGGTTGCTGGAGGTTGATGGCAAATGAAAATTGCTAAAGCCCCATGCACACAGGTCTGCAGACTGGTCAATGACCCCCCTGGCAGTCACCTGTTGCCAGCAAATAAATTGTATTCCTCTTCCTCTTTATTTATTCTGTCACTAGCATATTGCTGCAATTGTAATTTGAATGGATTCACATTCAGTTTCAGCTGTGAAGTTGCAGGCTTTTGCTCTTCCACTTGGAATTTAAAAATTTTGCAAAAATGTTGTGTTTCCATCCCACAGGTCCACAGCAAAGACAAGAAGTACGTCTGTAAAGTCTGCAGCCGAGTCTTCATGTCAGCAGCCAGTGTTGGAATCAAGCATGGCTCCCGCCGCCACGGCGTCTGCGCTGATTGCTCTGGCAGAGGCATGGCCGCACTCCTGGACCACAATGGTGAGGTGGGTGGCGATATCTCTCCGGAGGAGGAGTTGTATCCTGGCGACCGTTTCCACGATGACCAAGCAGAGTGTGATGGAGATGGAGAAGGGGAGGAGGAGATGATGGTCGAAGGGGACGGAGAGATGCTGGGAGAAGGGGAGGAAGACAGAGGGAAGTGGAAGGACTCAGGGATGACCGCTGAGACGCACGGAACGCTGGACAATGAGAAAGAGGAGAGTGACTCCTCGGCACAGGAGGGGGAACAGCAGAATGGGAGCGAGAAGGACTTTGCCTGGATCTCATAGAGTCTGTCCGGCTCCTGTTAGTGACCCATCGACCGATCTCTGAAGATCTTTTGTGATCTCTCAGGCAGAATCCTCTGCTCTCTTTACCCATTCGTCCCACTTGGGGCAGGCCTTCCTTTGAGTGGAAATGCTGTAGGGTGATGCGCGACAATGATCTAATACCATTACGAGATGCACACATACCGACATGCACACACTTTTACCACACACACATGCACACACACACGCACGCACGCTTTTCTCAACCTTGACTGCCATAGTAGAGGAAGAGATGGCTCAGTGCAAGGCTTTTTCTGCTTACCTCCTTTAATTCTGATGCAGTGTTTTTGTGTTATTTTTCTCGAGGGTTCAGGCCAGAGTCCAGTAGTTTTCTACTCTGTCAAAACAGGAATCAATGGCGGCGCTGCCAAGGACATGGCCAACGCCAGACTGCTATGTATGTTTGCCATCACAATCATCATGGAAATCAAGGATCACTGACAGTGTAGGGAAATAGCCAGGAGGAAGGCTGTCTTGGTCTTATAACTATGACTATAATGCTTCTGGGAAAAGTGTCTCCCTATGAGTGAAGGGGGGGTCTAAATCTGTCCTACTGCCACAGACTTGCACTTTAATGACAACTGACTCCTATCAATACCCTGAACCCGTGGTTTACATTTTTGATCTGATCTTTACTTACCTAAACAACTCGGTGACCGCACCTACCTTTAAGGATATACTTTATGTCCTCTTGACTGTTATCACGAAATAGAAATCACTGAATCTTTGTGCAGATTGCTGTTTATATAGCCTATGCCTTTCAGTGGGGTCCTTAATCTTTTCTTCACTTAAGTTTACCGCCTGGTTTCTATTGATCCATTCCAAGAAATACTGGAGTTTTGAGAAATGTACATAAAGTTTTGTTTTGGTTTTGGGGTTGTTTTTTTGGGGGTGGGTGGAAATTTAAAAGGGGCTGTAGGCTGTGCGAGACAGAGAGAGACAGAGAGACCGAAAGATGCTTTTTAGCGTTTCAGCCGTCTTCACCCACAGAGTGGACATCAGTTTCTGCTTCCTGTTTTTAAAATCAATTCAAGCACACAGTGGATGCTCTACACTAATAACTCTTTCCTTCTCTCTCGCTTTCTCTGGTCCAGATTCTCTCACACTGGAGGTTGTGACGATAGGACCTGAGAGCTAAGTCTCTCACACTTAAGGAGGAGCTGCCTTTGTGTAAATTTTTTTTTTGGTTTGTTCGTTTGCCGTGTGCGCGTTTTAAGTGAGTCATGTAATTCCACTTGCTGGAATCAGAATATGCAGACTCTTTCCACGATTCTTTTGCTGATATGCTTTCTCTGGCTTTGCAAGGTTAAAAAAACAAGAAGAATTGCAGAATTGTGCTTGAAATTCAGAGTTTGCTCTTTGCAGAGAGTGTAATTTGACTTTGTTTTGTTTGACAGCTATTTATTGAGAAACCTGTTTGTTTATTTGTGGATTCCTAATTTTCAGAAGTCCTTCCCTTGCTCTCGCCCTCTCTGTACGTGTTGAGTGGAACAGGATGGCTGCTTGTATGCAAGGATGAGTGTCCAGTGACCAAAAGATATTCTATATTCAGTTCTTAAGATTATTTCCATGTTTTGTTTTGTTTTTTGGTTTGTTTGTTTTCGGCAAAGTTGACAATTCAAGTGAGTCAGATGACATGTCTTATTATTATGAATATCAGAACTATGATTACTTGTCGTTGATGTTACTATTATTAATTATTATTAAGTGCTGGATGCTAAGCTTTATGGTGTGTTCTTTTTTTTTTGGATATTTTATATCTTGTATAAGAAAAAAAAAGCTTTTATACTTTGCCTTGTTGTGGACAGCAAGCCATGGGGCTTTTATCAATCTTTTATTGTGCCAGTTTATGCTTTCTCTGTCGTATTTGCTTTTATTTTTATTTCTTCTTTTTTTTTTTTTTTACCAGGGGGGAAAACACATTCACTGTCAAACATCTCTGTTAGATATTGATTGAAACATGTATTCAGCACATGCTTTTGCATCACTAATGTACACTAATTGATTAATATCGAACCAAAAACAATCTAGTAATTTGTATACATAAAGTGCTTTTGTTTCACGGTCTGTGTGTGCAGGTGCTTCTGGATTTATTGTTGTGGTAAACAGTTTTGTTGTTGGGTTGTTTTTATTTTTTTGAACCTGTCATTATTCGTCACAGTTTGGAAAAACAAAAAACAAAAAAGTGCACGTTATGGTATTATTGTGAATATGAAGGGCTGTGTGAAAGGACCAGCTAGCTTTTGAAGACCGCATCCTAAAACCAGGCTGATTCTTTTTCCTTTCTTTTTTCTGGCTACTGCTGTGTCTCACGCCTTTGATGACACGCAATCAAGTAGAAATGCAATGTGCAGACGAAACACGTCTATCGGACAGTAGAGCGTTGAGTCCACATGCTGTATTCCTATATGTCAGTGCTTTCCTGGCTTGACCCCAGTTCATTTACATAAAGGGAAAGAGTGCTGCAGTAATAACTCTGGGAAACATTTTGTTGCCAGTGCTGGTCGCACACATTTGGCCTCTTCTGTAGGTGCCATGGACTGCACTTCCCATCAGCCCCTGCTGAGAGACTCTCAGTACAGTGAGATTTGTGATGCTTTCTTTATGTCTGACAGATATCTTTATTTTATTTGCATTATTTATTGTGCTTTTGTTTGACCCACTTATCAAACTGTTGTACTTTTCTGGGGTGAAAAAAAAAGAAGAAAGACAATGGGGTAGAATATGTTTATGAATGTCAATGGTGGGTGTGGAAGGAGCCCATAATCGGTGGCAAATCTCTGTCCTGTGGTGCTGTTTTGGCCCCTGAGAGGCATCTGGATGTATGTGTGACTCCCCCGGCCCCCGCGCTCTTCTCACGATCTGTACTGTACGTCTTCTTCCTCATTCTGGGTTGTACTTCAGGAAAACGTCTGCCATCAACCCCTCAATATGTGCCTCAATGACATTTCACCTGTGTGCTTGCAAGAGTGTTTGTTTCCAAGAGACGACTGAATATTTGTAACTCAATGGATAGAGATTATCGAGATGCGACCGATCAGATTAGAGGGCCGAAACGTTCGAGGATTTTGAAAACTTCAAAGAGACAAATCATGATGGGCGACCAGATTCTCCTTCCCACTGTGTGTTGATGACCTTTTGTGCCCTGATTCTGTGGTCTTAACTGCATGCCTATGTTCATTTTGTCATACCAAAGCGGCATCTTCGGCATCTGCACACAACTGTCTCATTCCACACGATGCAAAACTGGAATTTTTTGCTCTATTGCAGATGAATATGGGTATTCTTAGACATGTACAAATTGCAATCCTCATTTAGCCTGTATAGCTTGATTCACACGTGCAAATCATGAAGCCATAGATATGGGTATATCTATATTATACTATATTTCAAAATTGGCGCTTTTTACTTTAGATTTTGTTCTTCTACTAAGAGTGATGTGTGTATACCTTCATATATATAAATTTATATTACTATTATATATTATTTATTTTCTCCCTCAAGTTTCAGAGGGTCTCTGATTTGTAAAAGGTCGCACTTGAAGCTTGAGGTTTGTTTATTTTCATTGGGAATATTGTTCAATATGATGCTGACTTTATATTATCATAATCCTGTGTTTGTAACAAAATGTGCTAAATAATCAAAAAAAAAACCTGTCCTGTTTTTACACCTGTTTTGTTTTGGGCAGATTTTAAGTGCTCTTGTGCTGATATTTTTTTGGTTGATAGTACTGATCACAAAACATTTTTACAGTCAACCATGAGCCTCCTGTTTTGATGTTGGGACAGGCCCGCCAGCCGTCCAAGCCTCTTTCTAATTCATGTTTAGTGGAAGAATTAGCTTGACTATTATTTGCAAAAACCAATCAGTCTCAATAAATTTTGAAATTGCTGCTGTAAAGAAGTGACCAGTGTGTGCTGTGCCTTTTGTTTTCATGAACACAGCTAATAGCAATGGTGCTGTCACACCACCTGTTGTCCACAAGGGGGAGGAATACACAAGTCAAAAGACAGCCGAGGTAGCAAAAGCAGAAGGAATGAATCCACTGTTGCCTTTGAAGCTTACACTTCGATAGTCATAGTCATCTTCATATAAACAAATGAACCCGATGACAAGGCTGCTTCCATTTAGGTTTTATTTTCCTTTCTGTCACATTACATCACAGAGATCACATTATCGACATCATACATGTTTCATCCATCTTTCCAAGCTCTCGTCATGAGCTTGACATTCACACAAATACTCCTTGAGTGCACCACTCCTCAGAAAGTGCTTCCTCCATGTGCGTGGGACTGCTGATGAGGACCAGAGGCCAAGCCCACACACAGGAGAAATCTTGCCCTCCAGTGAAGACCCAAGACTGACGTCAAGTTTCCCACAAAATGCTCTTAGCACTGTGTGTTTGTGTGTGTTACGGGTTGCAATGAGCATTTTTACATCTGGTGAAAAACAGACTACATCAGCCTTGGGTTATTGGATACTTGGAGGGGAAATCTAACACATAAAACCCTTCAGTGTTGTATCTCCTAACGAAAAAGAAAAAAAGGGGGGGAAATGAGCGATACTAGACATGCAAAATAACCTCAAACTCAACCAGACAATCAATCAATCAATCGAGAAATAAAAAGCAAAGGTTGGTTTTTATGCCAGCCAGCGTAAGGCTCAGTAAAAACACGAGATGGTACGGGGAAAAAATAGGTCATCGGATGAGAGAAGTGACAGACGGAGTAAACTCCCAGACAAACAACACAGCAAAGTAGTAGAAGAAGCAGAGAACTGTGTAGAGCTGCCATTGCAATGCATTACATTTGATTTGGAAGGAGATCTATTGGCTTTGCTGCTGCTGGTTTACAGACGACATTCACAAAAGCACCACATCAATTTTGACGTAATTGAAAAAAACAAAAAAAGAACAAAACAACAGCAAAACAAAGGCTTTCTGATGCACATTTCAAGGGTTTAGTTTAGCTTAATATACTGGGTAAAGGCTTGGGTGTGACCACAATAAAGCTGGACAGGACAAGAACAGGAAGTGGAAAAGGTGATCGGGAAAATCGCTGTAGTAAAAAGGAAGTGGAAAGGATATGTTTTTTTGTTTTTTGTTTGTTTTTATGTGAGAAGTTGGAAGACACTAAAAGCATGCCATCTATTGGAATGTGCAAGGCAGGATCAAAAATTTCCATGGTGCCCCATGATGAAGGTTATCCTGCCTAACAAAACTTAACATCAAATCCACAAACAACACCTCTGACAATGATAACCACACAGAAAAACAAAAAAAATGCCAGGGTAAAAGAACAGCAACAGTGTGAACGTCACCAAAAAGCAAGTTAGTTCTTGTTCCATTGTAAAGCGTTTCATTGCACAAAGTAGGATAGTAAAGCAATACTGCAAGGTCGTGCCATTTTATATGATTTAGCACTGCGGCAACAGCTGTCTGTGGGTGTTAAAGATTTGGATACCAAAAATCAGGACATGTTAAAGGTTCACTACAGGCCAATACCAACTAGCCAGCAACTATTACAACAACAAGAACAAAACAAAAAAAAGACTTTATACTTTTTTTTTTTATAGGTTTTACATTCAACATGTTTTGTTTTTCTCCCCTTTGCCTCTAAGCTACAATATACATTGAATCTGTTCACTATAACTTCTCAAACAACTTTAAAAATGAAAGAAAAACATTCGGTACTGTAAAAAAAAAAATTCCTTTTCATATGACAGTTACAACAAACAAAAGAAAAGCGATATATGAAAAAAAACCACAACAACCTCACGGTTCTCTTTATGTTGCATATGTACAAAAAAGCCCTGAAAATGCACAAAACCATCTATATCGTCACTGCTTTCCATCTACTGCTAATGTGCACACCCACAAACAGTCAACTTCTATCTCCATCTCTCATTATGTAGCTGAAAAGGGGTAATAGCTGATCTTGTCACCACAAATGTTCTCTTGTCTAACACAAGAGCAATTTTGTTCCCATGTTTTTACCCAAGATTCACTCAAAGAACAAAACTCCTAATAAAACAAGTCTAGGGACTTGCCCTCACACGCCAGTTTAGTGCAACTTAAGAAAAAACAAAAAACCTGCCTCTGTGGCAGGCAGAGGGTCATACTAGCTTAACATGTGCTAAAAGTCCCATTCTCTGCCAGCTAAAGCGCTGGCCTGTAACCGCCGTTGGTGGAATCTGAAAGTGCTTGCACTGCGGATGGGGAGGAGAGAGAGAGAGAGAGAGAAAGAGCTAAAATGGGGTGCATTTGACACTAACCCAAAGCTCAGCGAAGGATACAAAATAAAAAAAGTGGTATCCAGCACTAATAACATATGTACATGTTACTTTTTTCAGCAAAATGTAAAGAAGCAGGAACTTGTTTTTAAGTAAAGGAAGCACAAGGCTGAGCTTTGTGGATAAAAATTGTACTGTGAAAAGAAACTCCAGGCAATAAAACACTGTAAAGCATTTGTTATCAAGCTGATAATGTGTAGCTACTGGCTAAAACTGGTGTTTTCCCATCACTGAGACAAGGCTGGTGCTGCGTTCATCCCTTGGCACTCTTCCAAGGAAAGGCAAAGTGACTACCGAGTACCTCACTGTACTTCCAGTACCACGCTCCTAAAGCTGGCAGCACTGCCGTGTTTAGTACAACAACTCTGACACAGAGTGCAAGACACTGACTCTCAGGATCACGTGCTAATAATGGGGAACCGCAGAGGTTCGCGACCCCTGCCCCTGACACCCCATTTATTCCATCAGGCAGTGACGATACGCCTCCCACCCACGACCCCGCCCAAAACAAAATACCCCTTTCACTTAAAAAGTTTCGTATATAAAATTTTCAGTTATAAAAACGCGTCTTTGCACAGTGCAACCTAGTGCAACTTGATTAGTTCAGTATATCTTTTCCTTTTTGTGTTCTCTTCATTGGCACTTGGTGAAATGGTTAATTTTCTGACGTTAGAGGCCTGCTGACCTAGCTTATGTGAGATGCCACTGGAATAATGCTTTTCTTTTAAAAGGTGGGGAAATTAATGTTCAATAACAACAATAAGTGCTCGTGTGTGTTTAATGCTAGAAGGGGGAAGTGCTACCATACACAGTGGGGGAAATTATTATTTCATCCCTTGCTGTATTTACAAGTTTGCTCACTTACAAAGAAATAAACAGTGGCTAATTTTTAAGGGAGAATACCAACCAACCAAAAAAAAAAAACCAAAACAAAAAATCCCCCCCCCAAAAACACCAACATTACATAAACATCATAAATTTATTTGCAATCAGTGAGTGAAATAAGCATCTACTACAACCCAGCCAGAGTTCAGGCTCCAACAGATTGGCTATGTGCCTATGTGGCATACAGATTACAGCCAATCAGTTAGAGATAGTCCTTTATCTCCACTGATTGGCTGCACTAGACCTGCACTAGGCTGGAATGAGCTACAAGACCATCAGTAGGAAGGTTGGTGAGAAAGTGACAACTGCTGGTGTGATTTTTGGGAAATGGAAGAAATATAAAATGACTCAATCGCCCTCAGTCTGGAGCTCCTTGCAGGATCCTGCCTCACAGTGTGAGGATGATCATGAAAAAGGTGGTGGATTAGCCCAAAACTACACGTGAAGAGTTTGTTAATGATCTGAAGACAGTTGGGATCACAGTCACCAAAAATACCATTGGTAACACACTAGTACGCTGTAATAGACTGAAATGTTGCAGCACCTACAAGGTCCCCCTGCTCACGTAGACCCATCTTAAGTTTGCCAGTGAACATCTAAGTGATTCACAGCAGGCTTTGGAGAAAGTGCTGCAGTGAGGCATCAACGCAACCTGTCATGTTTGGAGGAACAGAAATGCTGAGTATCACTCAAAGAAAACCATCCCTACAGTCAGAGGTGGAAACATTATGCTTTGGTGCTGTCTTTCTGCTAAGAGCACAGGGCAACTTCACCGCATTAAAGGGGCCAATGGACAAGGATGTGTACTGTAAAATCTTGGAAGAGAGCCTCCATCAGTCAGCCAGAACACTGAAGATGGCTCGTGGATGAGTCTTGCAGCATGACAATGACCCAAAATATACCGGCAAGGCAACAAATGAATGGAGTGGCCTAGCTAGTCTCCAGACCTCAGTCCTAGAGAAAATCTGTGGAGGGAACTGAAGCTGAAATTGAGCTTTAAAGTGCCAAACAGAGGCCAAGAAAACTGAGTGGATTTAGAGTTTCTGTAAAGAGGAGTGAGCCAAAATCTCTCCTGAGATGTGTGCAAACCTGGTGACCAACTACAAGTAACGTCTTACCGCTGTGCTTGTCAGCAAGGGTTTGTCCATCGAGTACTAAGTCATGTTTTACATGCAAACTTTTATGTAATGTGGGTTTTTTGTTGGGTTTTTTTGGTTGATATTCTGTCTGTCTCCATTAAAATGTAACTACCATAAAAATCTGTTCATTTCTTTGTAAGTGAGTGAACTCAGGAGATAAAGTAATTGTTTCTCTCACTCTAATGTGGCATCAACCAACAACAGACAGCACATGCGACTCTGCGATGACAAAGGACAGCACAGGTGTTTCTATGGCGACAAATGTCTGAAGTCATCCTGTACCTCAGTCAAGGAGACAGTTCAAAGATTGCATTCTCATACGGAGGACAGGCACTCTGTTTGTCATACATTTCTACTGAGATCAGGTAAAGGCAGTGTCGCTTAGAGAGTCGAGGGCATGCTGCCGAGCTGCATATAAAATCTGCTAACAATAAACACAGAGTTGAATCTCAAAAAAAAAAAAAGAAAAGAAAAGGAAAAATATATATCTGTTTTATGTCTCTGAGAGAAAAAAAAGTTACCAGTTAAAAGTTTTTTCTTCTTAATGGAGTTGGGTTGTATCAGAATTAACAGTCCAAAGAACAGGAGATATTACAAACTACACAGAAGATCCAGCAACACTTTCAACAGTCACATCCTGACACATGGGTCAACTACAAGAGCTCATGACGCCTTACTCACTTTCAGACTTCACCTTCTTTTCTGTGAAAGTAGGTGAAGTTTTGCCAGAAACCTTTATTTTGTCACTAAGAATGTCGGCACTTTTATTTGGCTCAATGGTTAATGGGAAGTATCTTTAGAAGATTATCTTTCATCTCAGTCATCTAAATCTAAAAAAAATACCTCAGCCAGCTCTGAGAAACCTGATGAGAGATGTACACTATGAACGGGGAAGGGGAATATGCATAAATAATAATGCACTCTTAACAATTGTTCCTGATTTTTTTTTTTAATTAATATCAAAAACAGATCACTACATAGATTACTCATGTCATTTATTTGTCAATTATAAGTGCTTTTTGCCATTGACGCTCACAATTTAAAGCTAGTTAACCTTTAAACAGGGACAACCTAAAAAATATCTTGTTTTTATTTTGCTCTCTGTTGCTTATTTCAGATAAATGGGATTTTAAGACGTAACCATTTACTTTAAATTTCCAGTAGTGATGTAAAACGTCCTTAAAGGGGCTATGTTGAGCGGGAAAAAAGAACAATAAAGAATTTAACCTTCTAAAAATCTCCCACTTATATTTTATCTAAAGCATGGAAACCTTGGCCTCTCCTTTACTCTTATAGGCCTAATCTGAAAAGTAAGACTTCATTTTGGTAAAATATTGCTACATTAATTGTTTACATAAATCAGTCAATCTACAAAAACCCTGCCCCGCACTGACTTGACTTAATCCTGCTTATTTATTTCCAAATGTTACACCAGAGCAAAAGATAATTTCAGACCTATGAAATTAACTGTGGTGTGCAATGCTGGTTAATGCTAACTATTCCAAATATGGCAGAGTGAGTAACCTGTCCTCTTAAAACTGTAAGAATATGAATTAGAGCGCCTGATTGTCATCATCAGGTGGCAATCAAGTCAGATAATAAGTCAGACTGTAAGTTAAAGTTTCAAAGGGCAGTTCTCATTCACGTATCGTCGTGGTAAACAATCTCTTTAAGAGCATCAGCTGTTAGAAGAAAAAACTATCAGCCTTTCAGCCTCAACTCAACCACAAAGCAAGACAGATGATAATCAATCCTGCAACTCTGCCAATTGCACAGTGAATCTACTTGTTGCGTCAGCAACTCATTGCTGAAAATAAACTACACAGTATAAGAAACAGATGTCCACTTTTTTTTGTTACCGTGACACTTTAAAAGAAGGTGCATATTTCTAAAAGTAGAGAGAAGAGCAGAGGGAAATACATATCTTGAAAACATTTTGGTGCATCACAGGAAATATTTTTGTACCACTTAGTGTGAAGGGTTTTTGTGCAGCTTTGCAAAACAAATATAGCTGTTTGGCTACTCTGAATCTGTGTAACAAACTAGTTGTTTGATACTGGACAAAACGCATTTCGACATGCAGTCAGCCAGACTGCTGAAGACAGAGATGGTAGAGCTTACGCCAAATCTGCTGGCTGTAAGTGAACAGGCTTTTTGCACCTGGTAGGTTTGGAGTCCCTTAAACAGTGACACTGAGAAACAGATATGCTACAGAGGTCTTACAAAGCACATCAGGTGTTAACCCATGATCCGACTCAAAAACAGTAGCTTGCATGATGCTCTTCTGATAAACAACAGAGCATGCCCAAAAGCTTATTTGTAGTCTTTAAACAATGCCTTGAGTTGAAGCAATTTGAAAACAAAAACTCAAATCAAAAGGCTTATAATCGAATTTAAATGTTTCTTTTTTTTTCCTTAACTCAACAGAGTGAAAATGTTTCAGTCTTAGAACAAAGTATCCAAACCTGCATAAAGATTTTTTTTCTCTCTCTCTCGAGAAGTTTTTTTAAAATGTTTGTTTTGAAGCATCAGTTTTGTTTTGTCTTTGTGTTTGGAAACGGAAAAGAGTGAAGGCGAAACCCACTGCTGGGCTGGAGGAAGCAGTGCTGAGAACTCCATTGTGAAGAGACTCCCCTTATTTCCTCAGTGGAAGTGTCCACCTCGCTGTCGCTCCTAGAGGGGAAGAGCTCATATCGCAGACCGAGGAAGGGGACTTTATTAGTCGGTGAATCTCTGACAGGCCTTTTTCCAACGACAGGCTGTGCACCACATGTCTCTCTTCTCCATGCCGTACACCTTTCGGCACTTCTTCGCCTCCCCACGGGGTTTCCTTGGTAACAGCAGATGTGACAGCATAAGGACATGCACATAGACATCCAGACACACACATGGGCAAACGGCAAACATGTACGTACAATGTGCTTAAAGGTGAGTAGGTACAGTATCTCTCTTTTAAATAATTCAGTGATTCAGTACAAGAACACCATTTTTGAAGAGGCCGATATTATTATACCTATACACATGTAATATCTGACATGGTTCAGCACCTTGAAGAGTAACACAGGCTTTTGGCGGTGCACAATTATAATTACACATATGATCCAAACGCCATTATAAGAATTTAAAACAGTCAAACTACTTATCAGCAGAATTAAATACCCAGCCCAATAACATCACACAGGTACGAATGTAATCACATTCACGTTTCAGAAAGTATATTAGTGCAAGCAGCAGTTTTATTCATTTAACCTACTGTGACCCACTGAAATGATAATAGCTTTGTAGCTACAATAGCCAAAATTTTTCATTTTAGTTCCCAGCCTGAGGAGTTTGCATGGACTTCCTGCAGACTCCTCTAAGGGAACTAATGGGAAGTGTGTTGAAAGCATAGACAATTAAAAAAAGGTGGACGCAGGTATCATGACGTCACCAACTGGTTTCTGAAGTCCAGTTTTACACCCTCGAAATGAGCGTTTCTTGCCATCTGACAAGGAGGGGCACATCTGACTGTGAAACCATGTGCTTTGTCGGCTATTGACTTGTGTTTTACAAGTTGTTAGCCAATGACTACGCGGTTTCATACCATTGATAATGCTCCATTTTTTACAGTATGGCCAAGATTTTCAAAATCTTATTTTTTTACTTCAGTATGAGCTAAAACAGGTGAGTGAGCCCATAAACTCACCAGGAAAGTATTTACAAAGGTCAAAACAGAGAGTCATTTCCCCATAGATTTCTATAGAACCATAAGTCTTTTAGCAACCACAGCTTTCGCCATCTGGTGGCCTTTAGATAGAATGCAGGTTTAATTTTTATAACCCAGATGCTACGTAGATGCTTTTTACTGTATATATTTGTAAGCAAAAGTAAGAAAAAAATGCAAAAGAAAGAAAAGATTTCACATTTGATATCAAATGCTGAATCTGCAAACAGAGAGAAAGAGCCAGTCATTCACACTCCCATCCACACCTATAACCAATTTATAACACCTTTAGAACACACATGCACACTTCACACAGAAAAGCACCAGCTGACCAACAGTTTAAAATCCCAAACATTCTTCCTATGAAGCAAAAGTACTTTTAGCACTTTGACTCAAGCAGACTTAATCAGCACTCTAAGTAAATTGTGGATGCATACCTGGCTCCTTGTGTTGATTTAGGCGATGGCATAATCAGTGGGTGGTTCTTGTTAACAATGGCGTGTGAGCTAGGTGCTGGCTGCCGCTTTTCTCCAATGCTAACTGTACGAACATGAGTTGTTGCCCCCTGTAAAAGAGTCATTAAGTCAATACTCAAAATCATACTGACAGAGAGCAGACCAGCTTCATCAAGAGAAATGATCAGATATCAAATACTGATTGAACAGACACATGATGTTTATGCAGTTACAACCACACAATGATGACAGCTGAAAAACAGAAAGACACAACCTGGATTTTTCTGCCCCTGTCTTAATGAACTACAGTACCTTAGTGTAGCACAAGACCACATCGTGTCACTCCTGTTAGTTAATAATAGGACAAAAAAAGAACAATTGGATAACACAAGATTTGAACAATGTCAGCTGGTCTGATGATTGCCAATTTCTGCTGCCTGCAGATCGTAGAGTGTGATTTCAGCTTAAACAGCATGAAAGCATGCCGCCTTCTATCACTGGACTCCTGAGAAACTTTTTAAAATTCATCACTTCAACAAAGCCTTCAACCTCTAGACTTTTTGATTATTTATACTCTTTTGTAAAGTGTCCTTGGGTTTCTTGAAAGGTGCTATACAAATCTAAATTATTAATATTAAATCAACAGTTCAGGCTGCTACTGATGGTGTAATGGTGTGTTGCTATACTTGGGTTCCATAGTATCAAACTAATCATACTAATCATAACTAAAACAGCATGACATGAGTATTGCTGAGTATTGTTTCTGATCACGTCAATCTCTTCAGGATTCTGGTGAACCAATTCTATCATGACTGCTTCCAGTAAGATAATGCAGCATGTCACAAAGGTCAAATCATCTCAAACTGGTTTCTTAAACAGGACAGTGAGTTCTTTGTATTCAAAGGGCCTCCACAGTCATCAGATCTCAATCCAATAGAGGTAGTGGGATATAGTGGAGATTCACATCATGGATGTGCAGCCAACAAATCTGCAGCACCCGTAGGATGCCATCATGCCAATATGCACTAAAATGTCAGAGGGATGTTTCCATCACCTCATTGAATCTATGCCATAAAAAATTAGGCACTTCTACAGACAAAAGAGAGCAACGCAGTACTAGCAAGGCGTACCTAATGAAGTGGCAGGTGAACATACTGTTCAGTGGTCTGAGCACCCTTTGGCAAATTACATATATTTCTGAAGTGAAAAGTAAAAATAGCAGTCTTTTCTTTGCATTTTAATGCAGAATTAATGTTCATTTGATATACCCAAAGAAATTAAAAATACAACAACAAAATACCAATCTAAAAAGTCATTTTTTTATGTCTATGTTTTTCACTGTTTTTGATTACTAAGAGAAACAAGATCACTTTGTGGAGCAGTGTACTGTGCAACACCTATAAAACACACACACACAGGTTTATCACAAATATACAAATGACATTTAAATTTTGCATTTGTTTGGTTCAGACACTGGCACGAGCATGACTTAAAAGTTCTCTGCAACACAACCGTAACAAAACAGGGGAAACTGCCTTTCCATAATTACTCTGCTCCTTCTTCCAGCTCCAATTTTTCTTACCAGTGGGAAAACTACCACTATCTACAGTGGAAGACAAAAGAACTCTGCTTTTCTTTTGCTGGTTGTGCAATCGAGCCTTCATTCAAAGTGGTGGTAAACTCTGTTGGTATCATGTTATAGCCATTGCACTGAGCAAACAAATTGTATTAGATAATGATCATTTGAAACCAACAGAGTCGTCAACTGCTTTAGGTACAGAAACAAAGACTGACACTTCTCTGTATAAAAAGAACATAGCGTAAAGAAGCAAGGACAGGAAAAACAAAAAAGTGAAAAAAGCTTCCATGAAAAGAGCAGTGGAGAAGTTAAGATGAAGTTAAAAGGGTTGTGAGATAAAGCCTCACTCACCGGGATGCCTTTAAAAATGACAGGAGGGGACTGCCACGACACACTGATGCCATTGCCAGTCCCAGTTCCAGGCCCGATCCCATTACCACTGCCTATCCCAGCCAGCTCAGGACCCACTGGGATACTCACTGGAGCGGTGGCCTGGAACATGGACAGCCACCCCACATAGCCAGGAGAAGACACAACAGAAACGAGAAGGGATGGGAAATGAGCAAAGAGAAACAGAAAATAAGAGATCACAGAGGGAATAGGTTGTATAAATTAGAAAGGAAGGCATATCTTCAGCTTTTAATCTGAAAGGTGCCTTAAACTAAATACTGATCACAAATGTACAACAAAACTGCTAATATTTTTAAATTCACACAAATAAAAAGATTTGAGTGAAAACTTTAGTTAACCAAAACTGGCAGGCACTTGCAAAATGTTGCACAAACGGCAGTATAAGGAATAGCAGGAAGAATATGAAGTTAGGATAAATAAAAGAGTACGCATACAGTACAATACAGAGAAAATGAAGTAGTCCTATTCAGTTTCTTTGCATAAAAGAAACATTGCTGTTTCTTTAATATGTGTATTCAGTTGTCATGGCAACTAAAAGTGTGATCCTGCCTGAAGCCAATGAAAAGGACTGAATTCTGTGAATTCCTAAAGTATTTAAACTTTAACCAAACTTCCAGCTGACACCATGTAATTTTACCTTCAAGGACGGGTCAATAGAAACGGTGCATAGACAGGCAAGGAAGGCCAATGAGAAGAGGTTTAAGAAGGCATAGACACCTAAAACAGGACTACACAGGACTTTAACCATGATCTGAAAATCTAATAACTAAAACTTTTCTGATATCAAAATGAGCAAAAACTGGATTCGGACTTCATTCGTCATGTGAACTTCTGTCAATATTTGCCAGAAAGTTTTGCTTCTCTCCTTGTTACATACTCCCACACTGGCGTAGGAGCTAAGTAACTCACCCTGGCCTCTTTATTTATTCATTTATTTATTTGTTTGTTTGTTTGTTTTCACTGATTTGAAAAACTGCCTCTGCACATTCCACATATTAGAATACTGAATCCTGGATTTATCTTTGCTGTACTTGCCAAATGTTTAATGTTTTGTCTTGGTTTATTTATTTATTATTTTTTTAAATGCAGCTTCAGCTATTCTGTGTGTCTTGTCTCGCGCTGAATGTGAATTACCTGGTAGGCATGGTCAGTGCGGATGTGGCAGAGTGTGGAGGGAGCTGACTGACTGAGCAGTGAAGGGGCGTGGCACTGCGAACCATTCATGTTGATGTGCTTGGAGTGAGGGACATCGGTGAGCGGTGGAGGGAAGATGGGCGGCGGACCGGCTGTGGTTGGGGAAGTGGGTGTGAGGTTGGACAAGCCCTCCGTGAGGCTGTCCATGTTGACCTCAATCTCTGAGTAGTAGAAGTCCTCTTCTCCATCACTGTAGTCAGAGTCGCTGCTTCGCCTACAGGGGAAGGTTATATATTCCCGATTTAAAATAAACATTTAAATTGTTTTTTAAGAAAAACTGTAAACATACAAGTGATAATGATAAGAAACCACAAACAGGCTCTCAATACATTACGACGGAATCAAGATAGACACCTATAAATACGGATAGACAAGTTGTTGATTATAACAAAAAAAAGTGTACTCTCTCCAACAGAAGGGGGCAGTATAACCCAGTGTGCTGCAAAGGTCCTTAAACATACAAGCTGGGAATTAAACTAACAAAAACAAAAACTAAGTACAACGCCCACAAGAGAAAATAATCCTTCGAGTAACAGTGTCTCTTTCTCTTAACTTAGAATTGCATAAAGGTATGAAATCGCTTTCAAGCCTTCTGTTAGTGATTTCTGATTACCCAAGGCGTACCTGCTGCACAGCAAAAACAGCCACAGCATGACTCATCAATGCCAGTTGACCATATATAATATAATGTGATGTCTTGCAAAAGAAACAACATCTCCATGCACTGTAATAAATTATGGGTTAAGCTGAGAAAAATTGGTCTTAACTGGGCAATGCACAGTTGCAGTCATAATTATTCACCTCCATAAACTTGTGATGTGAATACAATGTGAATACATTTTTCCTTTTGTAATATTCACCTAACCTTTTATGTGCCCTTTGCTTAAGAATGTAGAATCTTCCTTCAAGCACTGCCTTTTTTGGTGTAATCAATTTAGTCTTTCTATCTTTTGAGACAGATCATTTATCTTTGCTGTACTTGCTTCTTGGCTTAAACACCTGTATTTTCAGGATTTATATCTGCACAGCAGGTCTAAATCCCCTAAAAAAAAAATCTTATTTTTGAGCAGTTAGAAATTCATGCCAGAAAATGAAAATGTTTTACTTGTAAACCTTTGCATACGTTCCATGGCTGAATGGTTTTTGATAGCAAATGTGCCTGTGAGCACCTGTGCAGAGGCACAGTAATTCAATAGCCCAGTTGGACACCATCCAAACTGTGGCAATGTGTGTCACTTTTCTTGTCTTACCACACTATTTTAAAATCACAAGGTATGGGAGTATTATCTGGAGCTGCAGAAAAGAGATTACTAACACAAACAGAAAACACAGCTTTAAACAATGACAGCTTCACAAAAAAGAATATCCGTGTGATCTCTTGAGATTATAAAACACATGACGGTGGCATGGGTATGTTTAGGTATTTAGCTAAGAAAAGCATGGTGCTAAGTGCATGATACACACAATATAAAAAAAAAAAAAAACTATCTTTGAGAGCCTACAATTTTCTAATCATTTAATCGTTTTTTTAAACATCTGACAGCACAACATGAATATGCAGCTGTAATCTGGTCATATTTTACACAAATACAGTCTGCTGAGCCCCGAAGGCAGTAACTCAACACTGTGTGGGTTTACTTTGTGATGACTACCAACTAACCCCAGGTGGATGGTGCGGATGTGTCGCTGGATCCCTGAGGAGGTGCTGAGGACCTTTTCACAGTTCTTCCACAAGCACTTGAACATGACCTTCATTGAGTTCTGCAAGAGACGTTTACCAAAAACAAAACTAAAGTTAGCTGGCTGTTGCAAAATCTTAGCAGTTGTGCTCTGGTTTCTGAGTGAGAATCAAGCTGCAATTAAAACAATAAATAAATGAACACATTTTCTGCATAACTCAGTTATGCATGGGATGGCCTGTGTGGCCTCCTCAATAAGAACTGCTCTGTTGAGAAAGAGTAAGAGTACAGTGGGAACTCTTTGGGATGGAATGGGGATATATAGCACAGGAAATAATTCGGTGATTACATAAAAGGCTGGTCACACTGTTTAACAAAACATTCAAGACCTCTCACAAAACTAGACGTGTAATTTGGAAATTTTTCTCATAGCTGATCCTCTTGTTAGGGCCCGAGCACCGAGAGTGCGAAGGCCCTATTGTATCTGCTCCGTTTCTTATTATTATTATTAGGGCCCGAGCACTGACAGTGCGAAGGCCCTATTGTAATTGCTCTGTTTATTAGGGCCCGAGCACTGAGAGTGCGAAGGCCCTATTGTATCTGCTCCGTTTCTTATTATTATTATTATTATTATTATTAGGGCCCGAGCACCGAGAGTGCGAAGGCCCTATTGTATCTGCTCCGTTTCTTATTATTATTATTATTCACCCCAAACAAGGGCCTTTTTGAGGGCCTAAACATGCTCAAAAACTCATGAAATTTTGCACACATGCCAGGTCTGGTGAAAAATTTTGTATTTTAATGGTTTTACATATGAGCACTGGGAAATGGCTCTACAGCGCCACCTATGCCTTGTTAAATGCAGCCCTACGACCACATCGTTTGAGCTACATGTATGAAATTTGGCACACATGTGTATCATGCCAAGACGAACAAAAAAGTCTGTGGGCCCATTGACGCAAACCCAACAGGAAGTCCGCCATTTGGAAGAGAAGGTGACATTTTGGCTCTAATTTTGCCATTTCCATGCCTCGAACTTTTGCGAACTCCTCCTTGGGGTTTCATTTCATAACCTTCAAATTTGGACAGTGTCAACTACACCCTTGTGCCATGTTAAATTGCGGAGCTTTTGAGTTTTCACAATACTATGAGGCCGTGGCGCCATGGCGAATTTCGATGACTCGCCATGAAAATCTTATTGCCTCTCATTTTGTCATACATTTTCTGACCTTGACCAAAGTGAACACATATGATAAGGCTCCACCCCTGAACATATTTCAACTGCCATATTTGACATCAAGGACAGCGCCACCTAGTGGGAACAGGAAATGTCATGTTTTACACTTTGGGGTACAGTATTGTGATGGGTGACATCTGCAGCCTCAAATTTCTCCAGGAAAGCCTTAAGGAGTTGGTCTTGGGTTACAGTGAAAACTGTGACTTTTCGCCAAAGGGTGTGACCCCAGCAGCATGGCGAACTTTGATGTCACGCCATGAAGAAACAAATTAGTATAACTCAATGAAATCCAGTCTGATCAGTACCAGACTTTACAGGCATGATGTCAGACGCGCCCTGAACAGATTGATGTGCCCATTGTTGGAAATACGGACAGCGCCACCTAGTGGCAACAGGAAATGTCATGGCTTTAATTTTGTTGTACTGATTTTCACAGGTTCATCGTGGCCACCTCAAAAGCGGTGAATATCACCATCAGTCCCTCGTGATGCTTCAGTGCAAAAATTGTGACTTTAAACTGAACGGCGCACCCTGGTGGCAACGCTGTTCACCATGAAAGATGAAGTGGCTTTTGAGGGTCTTGGCAAGTTTATAGAGGCTTGAAATTTGGCACACACCTCCAAATGGATGTAGGCTTTGTTGTCATGTGATCATTTTCATTGAATAGCGCGAAATTGCTCCACAGCGCCCCCTACAAAATTTCAAAACAACAGCCCCTGCTCTGTGTTTTATGTATGAATCTGAAACCTGGTAGGCTTATAGGAGATATCAAGATGTACAAAAAAGTCTCTTGGAGCAATATCCCAAATCCAACAGGAAGTCAGCCATTTTAAAATTAATGTGCAATTTTGCCGACATTTTCCCCTCTTTTCAGGCTTCATACTTTGACGAACTCCTCCAAGGGATTTCATTATATTGAACCATTGTCCAGTGTGTGGAATCTAAAGACCTTTGTGATGTTAAATTGCGAAGCTTTTTACGTTCAGGGAAACGGGATGGTCATGGCGCCACGTGGAGTTTGAATCACTCGCCAAAACGCAGTAATCTGCTGTCACTCAAAAACACAATATCCAATCTCTCCCAAAGGTCGCAGGCATGATGAGACTCAAGCTCGGAAATGTTTGTTATGCCATTTGTCATTAATGGTTAGAGCGCCACCTAGTGGGACGACTATAATCATGATTGAATGAGATGAAAGGTTAGCTGTTGGTTAAATGCATGAATTCCATCAATGTGACATCAGATCGGACGTGCTGGTTTTAGGTGTTGGGTGTGGCTCGACATGCCGGGGTGCGAGGGCCCTCATAACGCTGCTTGCAGCTTTAATTATTATTATTATTATTATTCACCCCAAACAAGGGCCTTTTTGAGGGCCTAAACATGCTCAAAAACTCATGAAATTTTGCACACATGCCAGGTCTGGTGAAAAATTTTGTATTTTAATGGTTTTACATATGAGCACTGGGAAATGGCTCTACAGCGCCACCTATGCCTTGTTAAATGCAGCCCTACGACCACATGGTTTGAGCTACATGTATGAAATTTGGCACACATGTGTATCATTCCAAGACGAACAAAAAAGTCTGTGGGCCCATTGACGCAAACCCAACAGGAAGTCCGCCATTTGGAAGAGAATGTGACATTTTGGCTCTAATTTTGCCATTTCCATGCCTCGAACTTTAACGAACTCCTCCTTGGGATTTGGTCCTATAAACTTCAAATTTGGACAGTGTCAACTACACCCTTGTGCCATGTTAAATTGCGGAGCTTTTGAGTTTTCACAATACTATGAGGCCGTGGCGCCATGGCGAATTTCGATGACTCGCCATGAAAATCTTATTGCCTCTCATTTTGTCATACATTTTCTGACCTTGACCAAAGTGAACACATATGATAAGGCTCCACCCCTGAACATATTTCAACTGCCATATTTGACACCAGGGACAGCGCCACCTAGTGGGAACAGGAAATGTCATGTTTTACACTTTGGGGTACAGTATTGTGATGGGTGACATCTGCAGCCTCAAATTTCTCCAGGAAAGCCTTAAGGAGTTGGTCTTGGGTTACAGTGAAAACTGTGACTTTTCACGAAAGGGTGTGACCCCAGCAGCATGGCGAACTTTGATGTCACGCCATGAAGAAACAAATTAGTATAACTCAATGAAATCCAGTCTGATCAGTACCAGACTTTACAGGCATGATGTCAGACCCGCCCTGAACAGATTGATATGCCCATTGTCGGAAATACGGACAGCGCCACCTAGTGGCAACAGGAAATGTCATGGCTTTAACTTTGTTGTACTGATTTTCACAGGTTCATCGTGGCCACCTCAAAAGCGGTGAATATCACCATCAGTCCTTGATGATGCTTTAGTGCAAAAATTGTGACTTTAAACTGAACGGCGCACCCTGGTGGCAACGCTGTTCACCATGAAAAATGAAGTGGCTTTTGAGGGACTTGGAAAGTTTATAGAGGCTTGAAATTTGGCGCACACCTCCATTGTGATGAATGCTTTGTTGTTATGTGATCATTTTCATTGAATTGCGCAAAATGGCTCCACAGCGCCCCCTACAAAATTTCAAAACATCAGCCCCAGCTCTGTGTTTTATGTATGAGTCTGAAACCTGGTAAGCTTATAGGAGATATCAAGATGTACAAAAAAGTCTCTTGGAGCAATATCCCAAATCCAACAGGAAGTCAGCCATTTTAAAATTAATGTGTAATTTTTGTGACATTTTCCCCTCTTTCCAGCCACCGTTCTTTGACGAACTCCTCCAAGGGATTTCATCATATTGAACCAATCTCCAGTGTGTGGAATCTAAAGACCTTTGTGATGTTAATTTGCGAAGGTTTTTACGTTCAGGGAAACGGGGTGGTCATGGCGGCATGTGGAGTTTCAGTCACTCGCCAAAAAGCAGTAATCTGCTGTCACTCAAAATCAAAATGTCCAATATGTCCCAAAGGTCGCAGGCGTGATGAGACTCGAGCTCGGAAATGTTTGTTATGCCATTTGTCAGTAATGGTTAGAGCGCCACCTAGTGGGACGACTATAATCATGATTGAATGAGATGAAATGTTAGCTGGTGGTTGAATGCATGAATGTCATTAATGTGACATCACATCGGAGGTGCTGGTTGTAGGTGTTGGGCGTAGCTCGACGCGATGGGGTGCGAGGGCCCTCATAACGCTGCTTGCAGCTTTAATTATTATTATTATTATTATTTCGGCAAATGAATCGGCCTTTTGAAGGCCTAAACATGCTCGAAAACTCTGGAAATTTTGCGCACGCGTCAGGTCTGGTGAAAATTTACGTATTTTAATGGTTTTACATATGAGCACTGGGAAATGGCTCTAGAGCGCCACCTATGCCTTGTTAAATGCAGCCCTACGACCACATCGTTTCAGCTACATGTATGAAATTTGGCACACATGTGTATCATGCCAAGACGAACAAAAAAGTCTGTGGGCCCATTGACGCAAACCCAACAGGAAGTCCGCCATTTTGGATTGAAGGTGACATTTTGGCTCTGATTTTACCGTTTCCATGCCTTGTACTTTAACGAACTCCTCCTTGGGATTTGGTCGTATAAGCTTCAAATTTGGACAGTGTCAACTACACCCTTGTGCCATGTTAAATTGCGGAGCTTTTGAGTTTTCACAATACTATGAGGCCGTGGCGCCATGGCGAATTTCGATGACTCGCCATGAAAATCTTATTGCCTCTCATTCTGTCATACATGTTCCAATCTGGACCAAAGAGCACACATATGATAAGGCTCCACCCCTGAACATATTTCAACTGCCATATTTGACCTCAAGGACAGCGCCACCTAGTGGGAACAGGAAATGTCATGTTTTACACTTTGGGGTACAGTATAGTGAAGGGTGACATCTGCAGCCTCAAATTTCTCCAGGAAAGCCTTAAGGAGTTGGTCTTGGGTAACAGTGAAAACTGTGAGTTTTCGCGAAAGGGTGTGACCCCAGCAGCATGGCGAACTTTGATGTCACGCCATGAAGAAACAAATTAGTATAACTCAATGAAATCCAGTCTGATCAGTACCAGACTTTACAGGCATGATGTCAGACCCGCCCTGAACAGATTGATGTGCCCATTGTCGGAAATACGGACAGCGCCACCTAGTGGCAACAGGAAATGTCATGGCTTTAATTTTGTTGTACTGATTTTCACAGGTTCATCTTGGCCACCTCAAAAGCGGTGAATATCACCATCAGTCCCTCGTGATGCTTCAGTGCAAAAATTGTGAGTTTAAACTGAACGGCGCACCCTGGTGGCAACGCTGTTCAACATGAAAGATGAAGTGGCTTTTGAGGGTCTTGGCAAGTTTATAGAGGCTTGAAATTTGGCACACACCTCCAAATGGATGAAGGCTTTGTTGGCATGTGATCATTTTCATTGAATAGCGCGAAATTGCTCCACAGCGCCCCCTACAAAATTTCAAAACCACAGCCCCTGCTCTGTGTTTTATGTATGAATCTGAAACCTGGTAGGCTTATAGGAGATATCAAGATGTACAAAAAAGTCTCTTGGAGCAATATCCCAAATCCAACAGGAAGTCAGCCATTTTAAAATTAATGTGTAATTTTGGCAACATTTTCCCCTCTTTTCAGGCTTCATACTTTGACGAACTCCTCCAAGGGATTTCATCATATTGAACCATTCTCCAGTGTGTGGAATCTAAAGACCTTTGTGATGTTAAATTGCGAAGCTTTTTACGTTCAAGGAAACGGGGTGGTCATGGCGGCACGTGGAGTTTCAATCACTCGCCAAAAAGCAGTAATATGCTGTCACTCAAAGACACAAAGTCCAATCTCTCCCAAAGGTCACAGGCGTGATGAGACTCGAGCTCGGAAATGTTTGTTATGCCCTTTGTCTATAATGGTTAGAGAGCCACCTAGTGGGACGACTATACTCATGGTTGAACCAAATGAAATGTTAACTGGTGGTTAAATGCATGAATTCCATCAATGTGACATCAGATCGGACATGCTGGTTTCAGGTGTTGGGCATGGCTCGACACGCCGGGGGTGCGAGGGCCCTCATAACGCTGCTTGCAGCTTTAATTATTATTATTATTATTATTATTATTATTAGGGCCCGAGCACTGATAGTGCGAAGGCCCTATTGTAATTGCTCTGTTTATTATTATTATTAGGGCCCGAGCACTGACAGTGCGAAGGCCCTATTGTAATTGCTCTGTTTATTATTATTATTATTATTATTATTATTTCGGCAAATGAATTGGCCTTTTGAGGGCCTAAACATGCTCGAAAACTCATGAAATTTTGCACACGCGTCAGGTCTGGTGAAAATTTACGTATTTTAATGTTCTCAGACATGGCCAGGGAAAATTAGCTCAGTAGCGCCACCTAGAAAAATGAAAAACGCGAGCCCCCGGTATGGGTATGACCTACATGTTTGAAAGTCGGTACACCTATATAACGTTCAGAGTCGAACAAAAAAGTCTATTATGGCAATGTCCTAAACCCAACAGGAAGTCCGCCATTTTGGATTGAAGGTGACATTTTGGCTCTGATTTTACCGTTTCCATGCCTCGAACTTTAACGAACTCCTCCTTGGGGTTTGATTTCATAACCTTCATATTTGGTCAGTGCCAACTACACCCTTGTGCCATGTTAAATTGCGGAGCTTTTGAGTTTTCACAATACCATGAGGCCGTGGCGCCACGGCGAATTTCGATGACTCGCCATGAAAATCTTATTGCCTCTCATTTTGTCATACATTTTCTGACCTTGACCAAAGTGAACACATATGATAAGGCTCCACCCCTGAACATATTTCAAGTGCCATATTTGACATCAAGGACAGCGCCACCTAGTGGGAACAGGAAATGTCATGTTTTACACTTTGGGGTACAGTATAGTGATGGGTGACATCTGCAGCCTCAAATTTCTCCAGGAAAGCCTTAAGGAGTTGGTCTTGGGGTACAGTGAAAACTGTGGCTTTTCACGAAAGGGTGTGACCTCAGCAGCATGGCGAACTTTGATATCTTGCCATGAAGAAACAAATTAGTATAACTCCATGAAATCCAGTCTGATTAGTACCAGACTTTACAGGCATGATGTCACACCCGCCCTGAACAGATTGATGTGCCCATTGTCAGGAATATGAAGAGCGCCACCTAGTGGGAACAGGAAATGTCATGTCTTACACTTTGTTGTACTGATTTTCACAGGTTCATAGTGGCCACCTCAAAAGCGGTGAATATCACCATCAGTCCTTGATGATGCTTTAGTGCAAAAATTGTGACTTTAAACTGAACGGCGCACCCTGGTGGCAACGCTGTTCACCGTGAAAAATGAAGTGGCTTTTGAGGGGCTTGGAAAGTTTATAGAGGCTTGAAATTTGGCACACACCTCCATTGTGCTTAAGGCTTTGTTGTTATGTGATCATTTTCATTGAATAGCGCAAAATGGCTCCACAGCGCCCCCTACAATATTTCAAAACATCAGCCCCAGCTCTGTGTTTTATGTATGAGTCTGAAACCTGGTAAGCTTATAGGAGATATCAAGATGTACAAAAAAGTCTCTTGGAGCAATATCCCAAATCTAACAGGAAGTCAGCCATTTTAAAATTAATGTGTAATTTTTGTGACATTTTCCCCTCTTTCCAGGCACCGTTCTTTGACGAACTCCTCCAAGGGATTTCATCATATTGAACCAATCTCCAGTGTGTGGAATCTAAAGACCTTTGTGATGTTAAATTGCGAAGCTTTTTACGTCCAGGGAAACGGGGTGGTTATGGCGGAACTTAGAGTTTGAATCACTCGCCAAAAAGCAGTAATCTGCTGTCACTCAAAAACACAATGTCCAATCTCTCCCAAACGTCTCAGGTGTGATGAGACTCGAGCTCGGAAATGTTTGTTATGCCATTTGTACATAATGGTTAGAGCGCCACCTAGTGGAACGACTAACTAATCATGAATGAATGAGTTGAAATGTTAGCTGGTGGTTAAATGCATGAATTCCATCAATGTGACATCAGATCGGACGTGCTGGTTTTAGGTGTTGGGCGTGGCTCGACGCGCCGGGGGTGCGAGGGCCCTCATAACGCTGCTTGCAGCTTTAATTATTATTATTATTATTATTTCGGCAAATGAATTGGCCGTTTGAGGGCCTAAACATGCTCGAAAACTCATGAAATTTTGCACACGCGTCAGGTCTGGTGAAAATTTACGTATTTTAATGTTCTCAGACATGGCCAGGGAAAATTAGCTCAGTAGCGCCACCTAGAAAAATGAAAAACGCGAGCCCCCGGTATGGGTATGACCTACATGTTTGAAAGTCGGTACACCTATATAATGTTCAGAGTCGAACAAAAAAGTCTATTATGGCAATGTCCTAAACCCAACAGGAAGTCCGCCATTTTGGATTGAAGGTGACATTTTGGCTCTGATTTTACCATTTCCATGCCTCGAACTTTGACGAACTCCTCCTTGGGGTTTGATTTCATAACCTTCATATTTGGTCAGTGCCAACTACACCCTTGTGCCATGTTAAATTGCGGAGCTTTTGAGTTTTCACAATACTATGAGGCCGTGGCGCCATGGCGAATTTCGATGACTCGCCATGAAAATCTTATTGCCTCTCATTTTGTCATACATGTTCTGATCTGGACCAAAGAGCACACATATGATAAGGCTCCACCCCTGAACATATTTCAACTGCCATATTTGACATCAAGGACAGCGCCACCTAGTGGGAACAGGAAATGTCATGTTTTACACTTTGGGGTACAGTATAGTGATGGGTGACACCTGCAGCCTCAAATTTCTCCAGGAAAGCCTTAAGGAGTTGGTCTTGGGTTACAGTGAAAACTGTGACTTTTCGCAAAAGGGTGTGACCCCAGCGGCATGGCGAACTTTGATGTCACGCCATGAAGAAACAAATTAGTATAACTCAATGAAATCCAGTCTGATCAGTACCAGACTTTACAGGCATGATGTCAGACCCACCCTGAACAGATTGATGTGCCCATTGTCAGGAATATGAAGAGCGCCACCTAGTGGCAACAGGAAATGTTATGTCTTACACTTTGTTGTACTGATTTTCACAGGTTCATTGTGGCCACCTCAAAAGCGATGAATATCACCATCAGTCCTTCTTGATGCTGCAGTGCGAAAATTGTGACTTTAAACTGAACGGCGCACCCTGGTGGCAACGCTGTTCACCATGAAAAATGAAGTGGCTTTTAAGGGGCTTGGAAAGTTTATAGAGGCTTGAAATTTGGCGCACACCTCCAATGTGCATAAGGCTTTGTTGTTATGTGATCATTTTCATTGAATAGCGCAAAATGGCTCCACAGCGCCCCCTACAAAATTTCAAAACAACAGCCCCTGCTCTGTGTTTCATCTATGAGTCTGAAACCTGGTAAGCTTATGGAAAATATCAAGATGTACAAAAAAGTCTCTTGGAGCAATATCCCAAATCCAACAGGAAGTCAGCCATTTTAAAATTAATGTGTAATTTTGGCGACATTTTCCCCTCTTTTCAGGCTTCATACTTTGACGAACTCCTCCAAGGGATTTCATCATATTGAACCATTCTCCAGTGTGTGGAATCTAAAGACCTTTGTGATGTTAAATTGCGAAGCTTTTTACGTTCAAGGAAACGGGGTGGTCATGGCGGCACGTGGAGTTTCAATCACTCGCCAAAAAGCAGTAATATGCTGTCACTCAAAGACACAAAGTCCAATCTCTCCCAAAGGTCACAGGCGTGATGAGACTCGAGCTCGGAAATGTTTGTTATGCCCTTTGTCTATAATGGTTAGAGCGCCACCTAGTGGGACGACTATACTCATGGTTGAACCAAATGAAATGTTAACTGGTGGTTAAATGCATGAATTCCATCAATGTGACATCAGATCGGACATGCTGGTTTCAGGTGTTGGGCATGGCTCGACACGCCGGGGGTGCGAGGGCCCTCATAACGCTGCTTGCAGCTTTAATTAGGGCCCGAGCACTGACAGTGCGAAGGCCCTATTGTAATTGCTCTGTTTATTAGGGCCCGAGCACCGAGAGTGCGAAGGCCCTATTGTATCTGCTCCGTTTCTTATTATTATTATTATTATTATTATTATTATTATTATTCAGGCGAAACAAGGGCCTTTTTGAGGGCCTAAACATGCTCAAAAACTCATGAAATTTTGCACACATGCCAGGTCTGGTGAAAAATTTTGTATTTTAATGGTTTTACATATGAGCACTGGGAAATGGCTCTAGAGCGCCACCTATGCCTTGTTAAATGCAGCCCTACGACCACATCGTTTGAGCTACATGTATGAAATTTGGCACACATGTGTATCATGCCAAGACGAACAAAAAAGTCTCTGGGCCCATTGACGCAAACCCAACAGGAAGTCCGCCATTTGGAAGAGAATGTGACATTTTGGCTCTAATTTTGCCATTTCCATGCCTCGAACTTTTGCGAACTCCTCCTTGGGGTTTGATTTCATAACCTTCATATTTGGTCGGTGTCAACTACACCCTTGTGCCATGTTAAATTGCGGAGCTTTTGAGTTTTCACAATACTATGAGGCCGTGGCGCCATGGCGAATTTCGATGACTCGCCAAGAAAATCTTATTGCCTCTCATTTTGTCATACATTTTCTGACCTTGACCAAAGAGCACACATATGATAAGGCTCCACCCCTGAACATATTTCAACTGCCATATTTGACATAAGGGCCAGCGCCACCTAGTGGGAACAGGAAATGTCATGTTTTACACTTTGGGGTACAGTATTGTGATGGGTGACATCTGCAGCCTCATATTTCTCCAGGAAAGCCTTAAGGAGTTGGTCTTGGGGTACAGTGAAAACTGTGAGTTTTCGCAAAAGGGTGTGACCCCAGCAGCATGGCGAACTTTGATGTCTCGCCATGAAGAAACAAATTAGTATAACTCAATGAAATCCAGTCTGATCAGTACCAGACTTTACAGGCGTGATGTCAGACCCGCCCTGAACAGATTGATGTGCCCATTGTCAGGAATATGAAGAGCGCCACCTAGTGGGAACAGGAAATGTCATGTCTTACACTTTGTTGTACTGATTTTCACAGGTTCATCGTGGCCACCTCAAAAGCGGTGAATATCAACATCAGTCCCTCGTGATGTTTCAGTGCAAAAATTGTGACTTTAAACTGAACGGCGCACCCTGGTGGCAACGCTGTTCACCATGAAAAATGAAGTGGCTTTTGAGGGTCTTGGCAAGTTTATAGAGGCTTGAAATTTGGCACACACCTCCAATGTGATGAAGGCTTTGTTGTCATGTGATCATTTTCATTGAATATCCCAAAATGGCTCCACAGCGCCCCCTACAAAATTTCAAAACCACAGCCCCAGCTCTGTGTTTTATGTATGAATCTGAAACCTGGTAGGCTTATAGGAGATATCAAGATGTACAAAAAAGTCTCTTGGAGCAATATCCCAAATCCAACAGGAAGTCAGCCATTTTAAAATTAATGTGCAATTTTGGCAACATTTTCCCCTCTTTTCAGGCACCGTGCTTTGACGTACTCCTCCAAGGGATTTCATCAGATTGATGCAATCTCCTGTGTGTGGAATCTAAAGACCTTTGTGATGTTAAATTGCGAAGCTTTTTACATTCAGGGAAACGGGGTGGTCATGGCGGCACGTAGAGTGTCAGTCACTCGCCAAAAAGCACTAATCTGCTGTCACTCAAAAACACAATGTCCAATCTCTCCCAAAGCTCATAGGCGTGATGAGACTCGAGCTCGGAAATGTTTGTTATGCCATTTGTACATAATGGTTAGAGCGCCACCTAGTGGAATGACTAACTAATCACGAATGAATGAGTTGAAATGTTAGCTGGTGGTTAAATGCATGAATTCCATCAATGTGACATCAGATCGGAGGTGCTGGTTTTAGGTGTTGGGCGTGGCTCGACGCGCCGGGGGTGCGAGGGCCCTCATAACGCTGCTTGCAGCTTTAATTATTATTATTATTATTATTCCGGCAAATGAATCGGCCTTTTGAGGGCCTAAACATGCTCGAAAACTCTGGAAATTTTGCGCACGCGTCAGGTCTGGTGAAAATTTACGTATTTTAATGGTTTTACATATGAGCACTGGGAAATGGCTCTAGAGCGCCACCTATGCCTTGTTAAATGCAGCCCTACGACCACATCGTTTCAGCTACATGTATGAAATTTGGCACACATGTGTATCATGCCAAGACGAACAAAAAAGTCTGTGGGCCCATTGACGCAAACCCAACAGGAAGTCCGCCATTTTGGATTGAAGGTGACATTTTGGCTCTGATTTTACCGTTTCCATGCCTTGTACTTTAACGAACTCCTCCTTGGGATTTGGTCGTATAAGCTTCAAATTTGGACAGTGTCAACTACACCCTTGTGCCATGTTAAATTGCGGAGCTTTTGAGTTTTCACAATACTATGAGGCCGTGGCGCCATGGCGAATTTCGATGACTCGCCATGAAAATCTTATTGCCTCTCATTCTGTCATACATGTTCCAATCTGGACCAAAGAGCACACATATGATAAGGCTCCACCCCTGAACATATTTCAACTGCCATATTTGACCTCAAGGACAGCGCCACCTAGTGGGAACAGGAAATGTCATGTTTTACACTTTGGGGTACAGTATAGTGAAGGGTGACATCTGCAGCCTCAAATTTCTCCAGGAAAGCCTTAAGGAGTTGGTCTTGGGTTACAGTGAAAACTGTGAGTTTTCGCGAAAGGGTGTGACCCCAGCAGCATGGCGAACTTTGATGTCACGCCATGAAGAAACAAATTAGTATAACTCAATGAAATCCAGTCTGATCAGTACCAGACTTTACAGGCATGATGTCAGACCCGCCCTGAACAGATTGATGTGCCCATTGTCGGAAATACGGACAGCGCCACCTAGTGGCAACAGGAAATGTCATGGCTTTAATTTTGTTGTACTGATTTTCACAGGTTCATCTTGGCCACCTCAAAAGCGGTGAATATCACCATCAGTCCCTCGTGATGCTTCAGTGCAAAAATTGTGAGTTTAAACTGAACGGCGCACCCTGGTGGCAACGCTGTTCAACATGAAAGATGAAGTGGCTTTTGAGGGTCTTGGCAAGTTTATAGAGGCTTGAAATTTGGCACACACCTCCAAATGGATGAAGGCTTTGTTGGCATGTGATCATTTTCATTGAATAGCGCGAAATTGCTCCACAGCGCCCCCTACAAAATTTCAAAACCACAGCCCCTGCTCTGTGTTCTATGTATGATTCTGAAACCTGGTAAGCTTATAGGAGATATCAAGATGTACAAAAAAGTCTCTTGGTGCAATATCCCAAATCCAACAGGAAGTCAGCCATTTTAATATTAATGTGTAATTTTGGCAACATTTTCCCCTCTTTCCAGGCACCGTTCTTTGACGAACTCCTCCAAGGGATTTCATCATATTGAACCAATCTCCAGTGTGTGGAATCTAAAGACCTTTGTGATGTTAAATTGCGAAGCTTTTTACGTTCAGTAAAACGGGGTGGTTATGGTGGCACTTAGAGTTTGAATCACTCGCCAAAAAGCAGTAATCTGCTGTCACTCAAAAACACAATGTCCAATCTCTCCCAAACGTCTCAGGTGTGATGAGACTCGAGCTAGGAAATGTTTGTTATGCCATTTGTCAGTAATGGTTAGAGCTCCACCTAGTGGGACAACTATAATCATGATTGAATGAGATGAATTGTTAGCTGGTGGTTAAATGCATGAATTCCATCAATGTGACATCAGATCGGAGGTGCTGGTTTTAGGTGTTGGGCGTGGCTCGACGCGCCGGGGGTGCGAGGGCCCTCATAACGCTGCTTGCAGCTTTAATTATTATTATTATTAGGGCCCGAGCACCGAGAGTGCGAAGGCCCTATTGTATCTGCTCCGTTTCTTATTATTAGGGCCCGAGCACCGAGAGTGCGAAGGCCCTATTGTATCTGCTCCGTTTCTTTTTATTATTATTATTCACCCCAAACAAGGGCCTTTTTGAGGGCCTAAACATGCTCAAAAACTCATGAAATTTTGCACACATGCCAGGTCTGGTGAAAAATTTTGTTTTTTAATGGTTTTACATATGAGCACTGGGAAATGGCTCTAGAGCGCCACCTATGCCTTGTTAAATGCAGCCCTACGACCACATCGTTTGGGCTACATGTATGAAATTTGGCACACATGTGTATCATGCCAAGACGAACAAAAAAGTCTGTGGGCCCATTGACGCAAACCCAACAGGAAGTCCGCCATTTGGAAGAGAAGGTGACATTTTGGCTCTAATTTTGCCATTTCCATGCCTCGAACTTTTGCGAACTCCTCCTTGGGGTTTGATTTCATAACCTTCATATTTGGTCAGTGTCAACTACACCCTTGTGCCATGTTAAATTGCGGAGCTTTTGAGTTTTCACAATACTATGAGGCCGTGGCGCCATGGCGAATTTCGATGACTCGCCATGAAAATCTTATTGCCTCTCATTTTGTCATACATTTTCTGACCTTGACCAAAGTGAACACATATGATAAGGCTCCACCCCTGAACATATTTCAACTGCCATATTTGACATCAAGGACAGCGCCACCTAGTGGGAACAGGAAATGTCATGTTTTACACTTTGGGGTACAGTATAGTGATGGGTGACATCTGCAGCCTCAAATTTCTCCAGGAAAGCCTTAAGGAGTTGGTCTTGGGTTACAGTGAAAACTGTGAGTTTTCGCGAAAGGGTGTGACCCCAGCAGCATGGCGAACTTTGATGTCACGCCATGAAGAAACAAATTAGTATAACTCAATGAAATCCAGTCTGTTCAGTACCAGACTTTACAGGCATGATGTCAGACCCACCCTGAACAGATTGATGTGCCCATTGTCGGAAATACGGACAGCGCCACCTAGTGGCAACAGGAAATGTCATGGCTTTAATTTTGTTGTACTGATTTTCACAGGTTCATCGTGGCCACCTCAAAAGCGGTGAATATCCCCATCAGTCCCTCGTGATGCTTCAGTGCAAAAATTGTGACTTTAAACTGAACGGCGCACCCTGGTGGCAACGCTGTTCAACATGAAAGATGAAGTGGCTTTTGAGGGGCTTGGAAAGAATATAGAGGCTTTAAATTTAGCACACACCTCCAAATGGATGAAGGCTTTGTTGTCATGTGATCATTTTCCTTGAATAGCGCAAAATGGCTCCACAGCGCCCCCTACAAACTTTCAAAACCACAGCCCCTGCTCTGTGTTTTATGTATGAGTCTGAAACCTGGTAAGCTTATAGGAGATATCAAGATGTACAAAAAAGTCTCTTGGAGCAATATCCCAAATCCAACAGGAAGTCAGCCATTTTAAAATGAATGTGCAATTTTGGCAACATTTTGCCCTCTTTCCAGGCACCCTTCTTTGACGAACTCCTCCAAGGGATTTCATCAGATTGAACCAATCTCCAGTGTGAGGAATCTAAAGACCTTTGTGATGTTAAATTGCGAAGGTTTTTACGTTCAGGGAAACGGGGTTGTCATGGCGGCACGTGGAGTTTCAATCACTCGCCAAAAAGCAGTAATCTGCTGTCACTCAAAGACACAATGTCCAATCTCTCCCAAAGCTCATAGGAGTGATGAGACTCGAGCTCAGAAATGTTTATTATGTCATTTGTACATAATGGTTAGAGCGCCACCTAGTGGAACGACTAACTAATCATGAATGAATGAGTTGAAATGTTAGCTGGTGGTTAAATGCATGAATTCCATCAATGTGACATCAGATCGGACGTGCTGGTTGTAGGTGTTGGGCGTAGCTCGACGCGATGGGGTGCGAGGGCCCTCATAACGCTGCTTGCAGCTTTAATTATTATTATTATTATTATTATTATTATTATTCAGGCGAAACAAGGGCCTTTTTGAGGGCCTAAACATGCTCAAAAACTCATGAAATTTTGCACACATGCCAGGTCTGGTGAAAAATTTTGTATTTTAATGGTTTTACATATGAGCACTGGGAAATGGCTCTAGAGCGCCACCTATGCCTTGTTAAATGCAGCCCTACGACCACATGGTTTGAGCTACATGTATGAAATTTGGCACACATGTGTATCATGCCAAGACGAACAAAAAAGTCTGTGGGCCCATTGACGCAAACCCAACAGGAAGTCCGCCATTTGGAAGAGAAGGTGACATTTTGGCTCTAATTTTGCCATTTCCATGCCTCGAACTTTTGCGAACTCCTCCTTGGGGTTTGATTTCGTAACCTTCATATTTGGTCAGTGTCAACTACACCCTTGTGCCATGTTAAATTGCGGAGCTTTTGAGTTTTCACAATACTATGAGGCCGTGGCGCCATGGCGAATTTCGATGACTCGCCATGAAAATCTTATTGCCTCTCATTCTGTCATACATGTTCCGATCTGGACCAAAGAGCACACATATGATAAGGCTCCACCCCTGAACATATTTCAACTGCCATATTTGACATCAAGGACAGCGCCACCTAGTGGGAACAGGAAATGTCATGTTTTACACTTTGGGGTACAGTATAGTGATGGGTGACATCTGCAGCCTCAAATTTCTCCAGGAAAGCCTTAAGGAGTTGGTCTTGGGTTACAGTGAAAACTGTGACTTTTCGCGAAAGGGTGTGACCCCAGCAGCATGGCGAACTTTGATGTCACGCCATGAAGAAACAAATTAGTATAACTCAATGAAATCCAGTCTGATCAGTACCAGACTTTACAGGCATGATGTCAGACCCGCCCTGAACAGATTGATGTGCCCATTGTCGGAAATACGGACAGCGCCACCTAGTGGCAACAGGAAATGTCATGGCTTTAACTTTGTTGTACTGATTTTCACAGGTTGATCGTGGCCACCTCAAAAGCGGTGAATATCACCATCAGTCCCTCGTGATGCTTCAGTGCAAAAATTGTGACTTTAAACTGAACGGCGCACCCTGGTGGCAACGCGGTTCATCATGAAAGATGAAGTGGCTTTTGAGGGGCTTGGAAAGTTTATAGAGGCTTGAAATTTGGCACACACCTCCAAATGGATGAAGGCATTGTTGTTACGTAACCATTTTCCTTGAATAGCGCAAAATGGCTCCACAGCGCCCCCTACAATATTTCAAAACATCAGCCCCTGCTCTGTGTTTCATCTATGAGTCTGACACTTGGTAAGCTTGTGTAAGATATCAAGATGTACAAAAAAGTCTCATGGAGCAATATCCCAAATCCAACAGGAAGTCAGCCATTTTAAAATTAATGTGTAATTTTGATGACATTTTCCCCCCTTTTCAGGCCTCATACTTTGACGAACTCCTCCAAGGGATTTCATCATATTGAAGCATTCTTCAGTGTGTAGAATCTAAAGACCTTTGTGATGTTAAATTGCGAAGCTTTTTCCGTTCAGGGAAACGGGGTGGTCATGGCGGCACGTAGAGTTTCAATCACTCGCAAAAAGCAGTAATCTGCTGTCACTAAAAACACAATGTCCAATCTCTCCCAAAGGTCGCAGGTGTGATGAGACTCGAGCTTGGAAATGTTTGTTATGCTATTTGTCAATAATGGTTAGAGCGCCACCTAGTGGCATGACTATAATCCTGGTTGAATAAGATGAAATGTTAGCTGGTGATTAAAAGCATGAAATCCATCAATGTGACATCACATCGGACGTGCCGGTTTGAGGTGTTGGCAGTGGCTCGACGTGCCGGGGGTGCGAGGGCCCTCATAACGCTGCTTGCAGCTTTAATTATTAGGGCCCGAGCACTGACAGTGCGAAGGCCCTATTGTAATTGCTCTGTTTATTATTATTATTATTATTATTTCGGCAAATGAATTGGCCGTTTGAGGGCCTAAACATGCTCGAAAACTCATGAAATTTTGCACACATGCCAGGTCTGGTGAAAAATTTTGTATTTTAATGGTTTTACATATGAGCACTGGGAAATGGCTCTACAGCGCCACCTATGCCTTGTTAAATGCAGCCCTACGACCACATCGTTTCAGCTACATGTATGAAATTTGGCACACATGTGTATCATGCCGAGTCGAACAAAAAAGTCTGTGGGCCCATTGATGCAAACCCAACAGGAAGTCCGCCATTTGGAAGAGAAGGTGACATTTTGGCTCTAATTTTGCCATTTCCATGCCTCGAACTTTTGCGAACTCCTCCTTGGGATTTGGTTGTATAAGCTTCATCTTTGGTCAGTGTCAACTACACACCTGGGCCATGTTAAATTGCGGAGCTTTTGAGTTTTCACAATACTATGAGGCCGTGGCGCCATGGCGAATTTCGATGACTCGCCATGAAAATCTTATTGCCTCTCATTTTGTCATACATTTTCTGACCTTGACCAAAGTGAACACATATGATAAGGCTCCACCCCTGAACATATTTCAACTGCCATATTTGACACCAGGGACAGCGCCACCTAGTGGGAACAGGAAATGTCATGTTTTACACTTTGGGGTACAGTATTGTGATGGGTGACACCTGCAGCCTCAAATTTCTCCAGGAAAGCCTTAAGGAGTTGGTCTTGGGTTACAGTGAAAACTGTGACTTTTCGCAAAAGGGTGTGACCCCAGCAGCATGGCGAACTTTAATGTCACGCCATGAAGAAACAAATTAGTATAACTCAATGAAATCCAGTCTGTTCAGTACCAGACTTTACAGGCATGATGTCAGACCTGCCCTGAACAGATTGATGTGCCCATTGTCGGGAATACGTACAGCGCCACCTAGTGGCAACAGGAAATGTCATGGCTTTAATTTTGTTGTACTGATTTTCACAGGTTCATCGTGGCCACCTCAAAAGCGGTGAATATCAACATCAGTCCCTCGTGATGCTTCAGTGCAAAAATTGTGACTTTAAACTGAACGGCGCACCCTGGTGGCAACGCGGTCCACCATGAAAGATGAAGTGGCTTTTGAGGGGCTTGGAAAGTATATAGAGGCTTTAAATTTAGCACACCCCTCCAAATGGATGAAGGCTTTGTTGTCATGTGATCATTTTTATTGAATAGCGCGAAATGGCTCCACAGCGCCCCCTACAAAATTTCAAAACCACAGCCCCAGCTCTGTGTTTTATGTATGAGTCTGAAACCTGGTAAGCTTATAGGAGATATCAAGATGTACAAAAAAGTCTCTTGGAGCAATATCCAAAATCCAACAGGAAGTCAGCCATTTTAAAATTAATGTGCAATTTTGGCGACATTTTCCCCTCTTTTCAGGCTTCATACTTTGACGAACTCCTCCAAGGGATTTCATCATATTGAACCATTCTCCAGTGTGTGGAATCTAAAGACCTTTGTGATGTTAAATTGCGAAGCTTTTTACGTTCAAGGAAACGGGGTGGTCATGGCGGCACGTGGAGTTTCAATCACTCGCCAAAAAGCAGTAATCTGCTGTCACTCAAAGACACAAAGTCCAATCTCTCCCAAAGGTCGCAGGCGTGATGAGACTCGAGCTCGGAAATGTTTGTTATGCCATTTGTGCATAAGGGTTAGAGCGCCACCTAGTGGAACGACTAACAAATCATGAATGAATGAGTTGAAATGTTAGCTGGTGGTTAAATGCATGAATTCCATCAATGTGACATCACATCGGATGTGCTGGTTTTAGGTGTTGGGCGTGGCTCGACACGCCGGGGGTGCGAGGGCCCTCATAACGCTGCTTGCAGCTTTAATTATTATTATTATTATTATTCCGGCAAATGAATTGGCCGTTTGAGGGCCTAAACATGCTCGAAAACTCATGAAATTTTGCACACGCGTCAGGTCTGGTGAAAATTTACGTATTTTAATGTTCTCAGACATGGCCAGGGAAAATTAGCTCAGTAGCGCCACCTAGAAAAATGAAAAACGCGAGCCCCCGGTATGGGTATGACCTACATGTTTGAAAGTCGGTACACCTATAAAATGTTCAGAGTCGAACAAAAAAGTCTATTATGGCAATGTCCTAAACCCAACAGGAAGTCCGCCATTTTGGATTGAAGGTGACATTTTGGCTCTGATTTTACCATTTCCATGCCTCGAACTTTTGCGAACTCCTCCTTGGGGTTTGATTTCATAACCTTCATATTTGGTCAGTGTCAACTACACCCTTGTGCCATGTTAAATTGCGGAGCTTTTGAGTTTTCACAATACTATGAGGCCGTGGCGCCATGGCGAATTTCGATGACTCGCCATGAAAATCTTATTGCCTCTCATTTTGTCATACATTTTCTGACCTTGACCAAAGTGAACACATATGATAAGGCTCCACCCCTGAACATATTTCAACTGCCATATTTGACCTCAAGGATAGCGCCACCTAGTGGGAACAGGAAATGTCATGTTTTACACTTTGGGGTACAGTATAGTGATGGGTGACATCTGCAGCCTCAAATTTCTCCAGAAAAGCCTTAAGGAGTTGGTCTTGGGTTACAGTGAAAACTGTGAGTTTTCGCGAAAGGGTGTGACCCCAGCAGCATGGCGAACTTTGATGTCACGCCATGAAGAAACAAATTAGTATAACTCAATGAAATCCAGTCTGATCAGTACCAGACTTTACAGGCATGATGTCAGACCCGCCCTGAACAGATTGATGTGCCCATTGTCGGAAATACGGACAGCGCCACCTAGTGGCAACAGGAAATGTCATGGCTTTAATTTTGTTGTACTGATTTTCACAGGTTCATCGTGGCCACCTCAAAAGCGGTGAATATCACCATCAGTCCCTCGTGATGCTTCAGTGCAAAAATTGTGACTTTAAACTGAACGGCGCACCCTGGTGGCAACACGGTTCAACATGAAAGATGAAGTGGCTTTTGAGGGGCTTGGAAAGTTTATAGAGGCTTTAAATTTGGCACACACCTCCAATGTGATGAAGGCTTTGCTGTCATGTGATCATTTTCATTGAATATCCCAAAATGGCTCCACAGCGCCCCCTACAATATTTCAAAACCACAGCCCCTGCTCTGTGTTTTATGTATGAGTCTGAAACCTGGTAGGCTTATAGGAGATATCAAGATGTACAAAAAAGTCTCTTGGAGCAATATCGAAAATCCAACAGGAAGTCAGCCATTTTAAAATTAATGTGCAATTTTGGCAACATTTTCCCCTCTTTTCAGGCATCGTTCTTTGACGAACTCCTCCAAGGGATTTCATCAGATTGGACCGATCTGCAGTTTGTGGAATCTAAAGACCTTTGTGATGTTAAATTGCGAAGCTTTTTACGTCCAGGGAAACGGGGTGGTTATGGCGGCACTTAGAGTTTCAATCACTCGCCAAAAAGCAGTAATCTGCTGTCACTCAAAAACACAATGTCCAATCTCTCCCAAACGTCTCAGGTGTGATTAGACTCGAGCTCGGAAGTGTTTGTTATGCCATTTGTACATAATGGTTAGAGCGCCACCTAGTGGAACGACTAACTAATCATGAATGAATGAGTTGAAATGTTAGCTGGTGGTTAAATGCATGAATTCCATCAATGTGACATCAGATCGGAGGTGCTGGTTTTAGGTGTTGGGCGTGGCTCGACGCGCCGGGGGTGCGAGGGCCCTCATAACGCTGCTTGCAGCTTTAATTATTATTATTATTATTATTCACCCCAAACAAGGGCCTTTTTGAGGGCCTAAACATGCTCAAAAACTCATGAAATTTTGCACACATGCCAGGTCTGGTGAAAAATTTTGTATTTTAATGGTTTTACATATGAGCACTGGGAAATGGCTCTACAGCGCCACCTATGCCTTGTTAAATGCAGCCCTACGACCACATCGTTTGAGCTACATGTATGAAATTTGGCACACATGTGTATCATGCCAAGACGAACAAAAAAGTCTGGGGGCCCATTGACGCAAACCCAACAGGAAGTCCGCCATTTGGAAGAGAAGGTGACATTTTGGCTCTAATTTTGCCATTTCCATGCCTCGAACTTTTGCGAACTCCTCCTTGGGGTTTCATTTCATAACCTTCAAATTTGGACAGTGTCAACTACACCCTTGTGCCATGTTAAATTGCGGAGCTTTTGAGTTTTCACAATACTATGAGGCCGTGGCGCCATGGCGAATTTCGATGACTCGCCATGAAAATCTTATTGGCTCTCATTTTGTCATACATTTTCTGACCTTGACCAAAGTGAACACATATGATAAGGCTCCACCCCTGAACATATTTCAACTGCCATATTTGACATCAAGGACAGCGCCACCTAGTGGGAACAGGAAATGTCATGTTTTACACTTTGGGGTACAGTATTGTGATGGGTGACATCTGCAGCCTCAAATTTCTCCAGGAAAGCCTTAAGGAGTTGGTCTTGGGTTACAGTGAAAACTGTGACTTTTCGCGAAAGGGTGTGACCCCAGCAGCATGGCGAACTTTGATGTCACGCCATGAAGAAACAAATTCGTATAACTCAATGAAATCCAGTCTGATTAGTACCAGACTTTACAGGCATGATGTCACACCCGCCCTGAACAGATTGATGTGCCCATTGTCAGGAATATGAAGAGCGCCACCTAGTGGGAAGAGGAAATGTCATGTCTTACACTTTGTTGTACTGATTTTCACAGGTTCATAGTGGCCACCTCAAAAGCGGTGAATATCACCATCAGTCCTTGATGATGCTTTAGTGCAAAAATTGTGACTTTAAACTGAACGGCGCACCCTGGTGGCAACGCTGTTCACCATGAAAGATGAAGTGGCTTTTGAGGGTCTTGGCAAGTTTATAGAGGCTTGAAATTTGGCACACACCTCCAATGTGACGATGGCTTTGTTGTCATGTGATCATTTTCATTGAATATCCCAAAATGGCTCCACAGCGCCCCCTACAAAATTTCAAAACCACAGCCCCAGCTCTGTGTTTTATGTATGAATCTGAAACCTGGTAGGCTTATAGGAGATATCAAGATGTACAAAAAAGTCTCTTGGAGCAATATCCCAAATCCAACAGGAAGTCAGCCATTTTAAAATTAATGTGCAATTTTGGCAACATTTTCCCCTCTTTTCAGGCATCGTTCTTTGACGAACTCCTCCAAGGGATTTCATCAGATTGGACCGATCTGCAGTTTGTGGAATCTAAAGACCTTTGTGATGTTAAATTGCGAAGCTTTTTACGTCCAGGGAAACGGGGTGGTTATGGCGGCACTTAGAGTTTGAATCACTCGCCAAAAAGCAGTAATCTGCTGTCACTCAAAAACACAATGTCCAATCTCTCCCAAACGTCTCAGGTGTGATTAGACTCGAGCTCGGAAGTGTTTGTTATGCCATTTGTACATAATGGTTAGAGCGCCACCTAGTGGAACGACTAACTAATCATGAATGAATGAGTTGAAATGTTAGCTGGTGGTTAAATGCATGAATTCCATCAATGTGACATCAGATCAGACGTGCTGGTTTTAGGTGTTGGGCGTGGCTCGACGCGCCGGGGGTGCGAGGGCCCTCATAACGCTGCTTGCAGCTTTAATTGCTCTGTTTATTATTATTATTATTATTATTCCGGCAAATGAATCGGCCTTTTGAGGGCCTAAACATGCTCGAAAACTCTGGAAATTTTGCGCACGCGTCAGGTCTGGTGAAAATTTACGTATTTTAATGGTTTTACATATGAGCACTGGGAAATGGCTCTAGAGCGCCACCTATGCCTTGTTAAATGCAGCCCTACGACCACATCGTTTCAGCTACATGTATGAAATTTGGCACACATGTGTATCATGCCAAGACGAACAAAAAAGTCTGTGGGCCCATTGACGCAAACCCAACAGGAAGTCCGCCATTTTGGATTGAAGGTGACATTTTGGCTCTGATTTTACCGTTTCCATGCCTTGTACTTTAACGAACTCCTCCTTGGGATTTGGTCGTATAAGCTTCAAATTTGGACAGTGTCAACTACACCCTTGTGCCATGTTAAATTGCGGAGCTTTTGAGTTTTCACAATACTATGAGGCCGTGGCGCCATGGCGAATTTCGATGACTCGCCATGAAAATCTTATTGCCTCTCATTCTGTCATACATGTTCCAATCTGGACCAAAGAGCACACATATGATAAGGCTCCACCCCTGAACATATTTCAACTGCCATATTTGACCTCAAGGACAGCGCCACCTAGTGGGAACAGGAAATGTCATGTTTTACACTTTGGGGTACAGTATAGTGAAGGGTGACATCTGCAGCCTCAAATTTCTCCAGGAAAGCCTTAAGGAGTTGGTCTTGGGTTACAGTGAAAACTGTGAGTTTTCGCGAAAGGGTGTGACCCCAGCAGCATGGCGAACTTTGATGTCACGCCATGAAGAAACAAATTAGTATAACTCAATGAAATCCAGTCTGATCAGTACCAGACTTTACAGGCATGATGTCAGACCCGCCCTGAACAGATTGATGTGCCCATTGTCGGAAATACGGACAGCGCCACCTAGTGGCAACAGGAAATGTCATGGCTTTAATTTTGTTGTACTGATTTTCACAGGTTCATCTTGGCCACCTCAAAACCGGTGAATATCACCATCAGTCCCTCGTGATGCTTCAGTGCAAAAATTGTGAGTTTAAACTGAACGGCGCACCCTGGTGGCAACGCTGTTCAACATGAAAGATGAAGTGGCTTTTGAGGGTCTTGGCAAGTTTATAGAGGCTTGAAATTTGGCACACACCTCCAAATGGATGAAGGCTTTGTTGGCATGTGATCATTTTCATTGAATAGCGCGAAATTGCTCCACAGCGCCCCCTACAAAATTTCAAAACCACAGCCCCTGCTCTGTGTTCTATGTATGATTCTGAAACCTGGTAAGCTTATAGGAGATATCAAGATGTACAAAAAAGTCTCTTGGTGCAATATCCCAAATCCAACAGGAAGTCAGCCATTTTAATATTAATGTGTAATTTTGGCAACATTTTCCCCTCTTTCCAGGCACCGTTCTTTGACGAACTCCTCCAAGGGATTTCATCATATTGAACCAATCTCCAGTGTGTGGAATCTAAAGACCTTTGTGATGTTAAATTGCGAAGCTTTTTACGTTCAGTGAAACGGGGTGGTTATGGTGGCACTTAGAGTTTGAATCACTCGCCAAAAAGCAGTAATCTGCTGTCACTCAAAAACACAATGTCCAATCTCTCCCAAACGTCTCAGGTGTGATGAGACTCGAGCTAGGAAATGTTTGTTATGCCATTTGTCAGTAATGGTTAGAGCTCCACCTAGTGGGACAACTATAATCATGATTGAATGAGATGAATTGTTAGCTGGTGGTTAAATGCATGAATTCCATCAATGTGACATCAGATCGGAGGTGCTGGTTTTAGGTGTTGGGCGTGGCTCGACGCGCCGGGGGTGCGAGGGCCCTCATAACGCTGCTTGCAGCTTTAATTTTTTTTGTGATTTTACCAAAAGAAAGAACAACAAAAGAACAAAACATAAGACCTTAGTTCATTTAAATGGGAAGCTGTTAGTTGATGAGAGATAGATTGCCACTTTTTATTTTGACTTATTTTCTTTTTCCACATATCAGGCCCTGGCAGCTGTCCCTTTAGCAGGCAGGGACTTGCATTGCTGCTAATGAAAGACAGTGGGTGAAAGACAGTGGGTGTGTGCTTTTATTACCTTCCAATAGCCTCTGGAGAAAAAAGGGCAAGAAGAAGAGAACTGAGGGAGGGAGCACGAGAGACAGAGGAAGCAGGGCAAGAGAAATGAGTTTAAAGCAGGTTTTTAACAATAGTTACATTAACTTTCTCCTGCACCGCTATTCCTCTGAACTACTTCTCACTGACTCCTACAGCATACACTTACCCCTAAACCCTTCAAAAACACAAGAGGCCAAACTCCTAAACTCTTTGACTGCTGCTAGCTTTATGCACGTACCCTATGAAGCTGTTTGCAACAAAAAGTACACAGCAAAGCTAATCTGTAATCCTACAAACAATCACAAATCACTTAATTCTCAAAGTGTTTTTCTTGCCTCTTACCACAGTAACATTAAGACTAGTGAATGTCATGTTAAATAATCCTCTTAATTCAATGCCCGCACAAAAATCAGACAGCCTAAAATCCAGTGGGGGTAGTTGCTGTTAAGAGTTTGTGACAGCTATGTCACAACACAAAGCTAACCAGCAAATTAGCCAACCTTTAAGCCCACTTCCACACAACTTGTTTTTCTATACTTGCCCCAGCATCATCCTACTTAATTTCCTGTCTGCTTATCTATAGAATGGCATGTCCTTGGAGTCTCTATGGTTTTCATATATTCACTGCTGCCTCACTCCAGGGAGGCTCAATTGCAAACTCCCACATATACAGTATATGAGCTCTCCTTTGTCACCGTATGGCCGGAGGAAATATTGAGATTGATTTCTCCTTCTGCTGCTACCCTGTGCATCAGTTCTCCTTTCCGTCTTTATACCCTCCAACTGCCCTCATTTTTATGCATCCCTTGCATGCTTACTTCCTGCTGTTCATTCCTACACAGTCTGCCGATTTTCTTTCATTGTTATAAAACCCTACCACCTCTTTCCCTGAAAGGACTGAAAAGGCAATTGGAAGCTACTTGACAGCAAAAACATTTTGCTGTTCTGGACTGCTTCTGTAGTACAAAACGGAGGAGGTGAAGTAAAAGCAAGAATATAATCAATCGTCCACACAACCAGAGAGTGGCAGGCCATATGTAAGAGGTTATTTAACCTGCCTAGTGCTTATGTTTGACTGTTTGTGTTGTGGATTTTCTATCTCCTACCTAGTACTTAAAAATTAGAAAGGTACAGAGCTGTTTGTATACAAGCTCAGCTTGATTTACTATCTTCAGGATGTACTCTATATATTTAGCCTAGACATGTGTTAAATGCTCTTACCCTATAACAGCTGGGATAGCCTCCTGGCCCCTGGGACCCTAAGTTGGACAAGTGGTTAAGAAAATAGATGGACAGATGGGTGGATGAACCACTGATTATTTCCTATTCAAAACTAAAATTGAATCTGCTTTTTCCTCTTTTAAACTTCTCTATGAAACTTTATCAAGTTGACAACAGTCACTTCAAGGGGCTTTATATTGTGAGGTAGAGACCCTACAATAATACAGCAAACACTCCCGCAATCAGACGACCCACTAAGAGCAAGCGCTTGGCAACAGCAGGAAGGAAAAACTCCCTTTTAATGGGAAGAAACCTCTGGCAGAACCAACCTCAGTGCAGCCATCTGCTGCAATCAGCTGGGGGTGAGAGGAGTGAGACAGGACAAAATACATGCTGTGGAAACACAGTGTGGTGTATAAACACAGAGTGAAAAAAAGGTCAAGAAGAAGAAATGCTCAGTGCACTATTGGAAGCCCCCAGCAGCCTACACCAAATCTAAACACAAACTGTAATCATCAGGTGTACTAAGGTGTAGTGAGGTGAAAAAAAAAACTGTTGAGACCAAAACAAAGTCCAAGCTGCAGAGGTGTGACACCACTGCCTCAAGCCTCAAGCCGCTTGGATGCCACAAAACTGCCCAAGTTAAGAAAGAAAGTCAGGACGTAAGCGTTTATCTTTACCTTTCGCTTCCGAGGTATGGGGTCTTCAAACATGAAGTGCGGGCTCTCTGTGACATCCTCACTGCCATCATCACCCTGGGACGAGAGCGGGAAGCTCTTGTTTGTATCGTTTAAAAGTGGTGGGGACGGAGTGGAGGGGACTGAATGGTCACTGGCATCCCAGCTCCAGTTGCCGCTGGTCGAACTGCTGTAGCTAGCTGACAGCACCTCTTTCCAAGCTCTGCCGGCCGGCTCGGGGGCTGTAGTTTATACAACACAACAACTTATTGTTATTGGCAAGACGTGACTGAAATGAGGATGTTTTATGTTTGAAGACATACAAATTTGACCATGAACTAAGAGCCAAATGTGAACCAGTGAGGTATGAGAAAAAAATAGAAGTTCTGAGAACAGGTCCATAAAAACAGCAAACTTAGCTCATTTAAATCTGGCCATCTCATGGATGAGAAGACAGCTTTGAGCTTCCAACACAGCTGGTATTTTCAAATCACTTCCCGTCATCTTCTGACCATGCTGCATACCAGAGTGCCAGCTCAGAGCACTTTGAGTTTTTTTGGCCAGACAACATAACAATTTTCATTCACCATATGGGCCCCTCATTAGATTTGCCTCCTGCAACTTTCTCCATTCCCCAAAAATAACAATGAAATTGAAGGGCAGCAGTTTTGGCACACTGGACCAGATTCAGTGGCCATCGCAGACACAAATTAAGTGGACAGCTGCCCTACAAAAAAACAAAAACAACCAACAGTCCAGGGGGTGCACAAGAAGATGGCCTTGAACAGGACAACCAATTTTAACTTGATCTGTTATAAGAACTCTTTGATAATACCTCTCAATTTTAAATTTGTATTACTGGAAACATAATATTAGGGCTCTCTTGCAAAACAATCCCAATTCTAATGCCACAAAATAATTAAAACATATGTCTTAATCTGTAAACCTTAGAAGCTTATTTCCACAAATTATATAATATCTAAAACAATGGATTCTTTACTACACCACATATTTTTTAGCTACTGTATACTGAAACTTCAACCATTGAGTCCAAACTTTCTTTACTTCCCAGAACAAACACTATACGATTTCCAGTGTGTAGGCCCAGAAACCCTTTCAATACATTTGTTAATTTGTTGATCAATTATATAGTGCTTTAAGACTTGATTATCACAATGGCTTTATCTGACTTTTAATCAGGCAAATTATAGTGAAAAACACAGAGCAAGGACTAATATCATACATTTTGGAGAGACCTTCTACAATTCAATAACTGTTTCCCATATAAATATAAAGAGATAAGGGTTATCAAACTATTTTTCAGAATTATCAAGGGGCTTCAGTGGACTGTGTGTTTTCACACAAAAAATATAAAAATAAAAATAGGATATCCAATCCTGTCTCAACTCATAAAAACAAAAACCTGCCACTTTTTTAAAACAACCAAATGCACCAGGAGCTAAACAAATAAATAAATAAACAATTTAATTTTTAAGTTATAAAAATATAAGGAAAGGTTTTGGAGGTTGCATTAAATAAAAAAAAAACTATCCAATCTCAACAGGGATCCATACAGCCATGGATACTTTTTATAAAAGCACCACTGTGATTTACCACAGAGTAATCAAGCAACACCCCCTTTCTGAAATATTTTGTCAAATAAGCATTTCATCAAGCATTGCAATCATAAACTCACAGCATCCTCTGATCTGATCTAATGACTGCACCACAGATCATTTCTAAAATGAAAGCTTACAGTTCTTGGTTTATTTCTATTATGTCCGAAATGGTGCAGCAGTGTCAACAGGGTGCTTCTAGCCTTTAGAGATAAAAACTATAGAAGCTCTTCCTGAGAGCAAAAAACCAGCAGCCCGGGTTTAGCGCTGAGCTAAAAAGCTGTCAGGACTTTGACCGTCTGGTGGTTGGCATGGTAATAGCAACCACAGCAACACTGGAAACAGCAAAAGGAGCTGTGGTGAAATGGTCAAGGCTAAACAGTTGGCAGTAAGTGCTGGGCTTGGGTAAACATACATGCATGGAAAGATGATGGAATAAAGTGCTAATAACACTGCGTGACCCTTCTCTGGGATAAATACATGTTAACACATCAACGAGTCAGCAGCTCAGCCTGTGTCAGGGTAAACTAACATCAAGTGATTTGTGATGAGCACCGTCCCCAGCGAGCAACACAAAGTGAATGTCCTTGATTTTGTTAAACACAGTGGATGAGTCAGTGTGTGACAAAGCAGCTTGCACTCAAGGAGCAGTAGGTGCATGGGTGCATGAATGCAACTGATGCCGAGCCAATGGTGTTACCTGTGGGTGCAGACGAAGGGTAATGCACCAAAGGTGATGTGGACAGTGAGGTCAGGACGGTGGCAGCCATCACCTCCTTATCAGCGTGACCTGACGGCTTCCTGAAAAATAAAAATGCACACTGAGCACAAGAAACATATCTGGTGTAGTTTTAAGGGGTACTCTTGTCTAACCAACCCCATGCTCTATTAAACAGAGGTTTGTCTGTTTTTCAGAGTATTGGAAAATATTTAAGGAAAAAAAAAGTTTAACCTTGTCCCCAGAGAAACATACAATTCTCTATATAGCCACAAAATACAAACTGTGATGTTAGAAGAAATTTACATTAGGAGGTAAACAAGTCCAACAAGCAGCCAGAAGACAGAGAGATATGTAATTTCATGTACAGTAAATCTTAGACAACTTACTATTGTGTGTGTTCAAATATGTGCTTGTGTGCATATATACAAACACGGGGACAAAGCCTCTAGAGTGAAAGTGTTTTGTGGTGTGTTTCTGCACAGCTTGTGCAACCTCGCTTAGAGGGGAGAACCATGCTTTTTGCTCAGTTCCTTCTCAGAACGCCCCATGCAAAGCAATCCAACCTCATCTTAAATCTTATTCATACTACCCACTTGAACTGACACCAGAAAACATTCACAAACACAGGCACAGACAGCCTAAACAGTGTGCTTTGGCATAAGGCATTCTTGTTAAAAAAAAAAAGAAAAGAAAAAAGATCCTGCAAAGACAAATAAGCTTATCTGCTTCAGACACACACTTATTATTCCTGTTGGTTCTATTTAAGACTTCTACTGTCCTTGAAAGCAAAATGTGGGGAAAACTATTTGAGGCCAGGCCAAGCGTTCATCCCCACACAGTTGTTCACATTTGCACACACATAAACAGATTTCAATTCTCATGTAACATCCTGAAAAAGATATACCAGTGTCCGTACCATATGTATGTAAATAAATATAAATCCAAATTTACCGATCTGTGCTATACACAGTAGACACATACTCATATTCTCATAGAGAATAGAGTCTGCAGCTTTAAGAGCTCTAGTCCCGCCCCAGACTTCTTCACTACACAACCAGAGTAAACTGGTTTGAGGCATTTTCTCAGCCAAGCCCTAAGCCCTGGCAGAGATCCACTCTTGAATTCTCGGTGCGCGTACACACACACACACACACACACACAAAACACAAACTTCATGCTGGAATCAACAAACAAGAGAAGTACGTTTCAAAATCAGCAAGTCTACGTGTATCTGCGCACATTCACACACATTTTCAAATGAGAAGTCTCTAAAACATTTTACACACGCAGAAAAAAAGTTTAAAAAGTGCCTAAGCTCCCACGCTGATGAGAATGCGTCGGATAGGAAGCAAACAGATCAAAATGGAATGTACCCGATACGGAGGAATCTTTCAGCCAGTCTGAGCACAAATGTGCTCCCACAAAAGTTGTTGGTTTTACTCTCCAGCATCCCAAAACTTGTGTGTGTTTGTGAATTCAACGCAGACATTTGGAAAAATGGTAGGATATACTCTATAATATTCAAATACTGCCAAGATAGAAGCCATGGTCACACACACACACACACACACACACACACACACACACACACACACACACACACACACACACACACAGAGGACAAGAGATAACAAGATTAGCTGTGTCCTATTGCAGTCATTAGCCTTGTTTTCAGCAATAACTCGGGCCAACCAGGGACATACTTCTGATTTTCCTCCATCTCTCGTTTAATAAAATCCATCTATAAAATTTGTGTTAGGGCTCTTGGTTACCTTCCATTTGGCCTTCATATAGTGCAGTACTCTGATAGCATACCACTGACAGTCATGCATGTCTGTTTTCTGGTGTGTGGCCTTAGCAAGAGAGATTAGGAAAAACAAACACAAACTGGGAGGACAACAATCCCTGTAGTTGATGTATGGCCTCATTCAAACTTTGATATTCCCCTCTCGTACACATTGATATAGACACACCCATTCCAGCACACCCCAGCACTCATTAATACCCATCCCTACAACCCACCCTGATTTCCTGACATTGAGTGTTTTCCTTCCTCCTTACCAGAAAAAGCAATGATAACTACACCACAGATTCATTGCATCTGGTTCAAGTTTTTAATGTGTGTGAGTGTGCATTGATTAAACAAAAACAAAACAGTAAAGGCCTCCTTCAGAAACCTTTTCTAAAAAGGGCACTTGTTGATTGACTTCTATTCTTGCTGACAGCAGCAGAGCTAATCTGATATCACACAGACTTTGATATCAATGTTTACATCAACTTAGAAGCAGACAGCTGTCACATTTTACATTTTATAAAAACCAGATTAGAGAGATAACCATCCCTGTCTGTCGCTCACTCTAAAGCGGATATTGCACACTAAATGACACGGCCTGCTACTCTTGTTTTCACTTCTCATCTGCCTGTGAACTAACTAAGGAGCCTTTAAACATGGTGAGAGTGGATGACAGCTGAAAGAGCAACAGCATTGATGTGCCGTAAATCTGTCTGCATCTTCTTATGAGAGGCTTTATTTTGGAGCAAGTTAAACTGGGGATGTCTTTATTTAGTGCCCAGAGTGAGGCAAAGAGAGAACAGCGATTGCTGTCAACAAAGTTGGTCTGTGTGTGGTGTGTGTGTGTGTGTGTGTGTGTGTGTGTGTGTGTGTGTGTGTGTGTGTGTGTGTGTGTGTATATATATATATATATATATATATATATATATATATATGTATGTGTGTATTTGGGAGAGGAGAAGGGTGGGGTTTTGGTTTCCAGGATGTTTACACGAACCATTGAGGCTATCCGTGGTGCATTTATGGCATGCAGTAAATTTAATAGTGACATGATAAACATAGCAGCCCTCCACCCTCCCACACATGAACATGTGTAGGCACATACTATGTGGTAACTCTGGTATTTGTTGAACTATAATGACATAATTTGCAATTGAAGCTCTTAAATTTACAAGCAGTGCCATTGACAACTCTCTTTTATGAGACAGGTAATACATCAGTTGGGAAGTTCTAACTCTATTTTACAGTACTTGCATGTGTGTGTGTTTTGCATCTAGTTTGGTTGGAGCGTTTGGCACACTTAAGTACATGCAGAAACAACACCATTCACTCAATCTCGCTCACACACAACCTCTTACCTTCCTTCCTCCTCAACTTATATTGGCCTTGGCTGGGCCAAAAACACTCCCCTCTGGCAGTAGCACAACACAACCAGCTAAAAATCAACAAGCCAGGCCCAGGCACATACAGGGAGAGGGAGAGAAAGAGACTGCCACTTAAAGCCCAGCCAAGAAGCAGGCAGCAACAACAAGGTGTGATTATGGAAAGGGCGGGGAGGGGGGGGGAGGGGGGGGGAGTTCACGTTTTAAAGATGACCATTTCACCTAATGTGCACTGCAATAAGCCAGGCAAGAGCGGGCTGTTTCCGTGGGATGATTTTCCAGCTGACTTTTTATTACTTGGATGTGGAAAACATGGGGTTTTTCCAAGTTTCCTAAGGGGACACTTGAGGACTCTGATACTGCCGAGTTACGATTTGGCACCACCAGCCGGTACTATAGTGGGCTCTGTGCTGTTGTTGGGGAGACGACAGGGCCTCCCCACTATATTTAACACATCACCTCTGCTCTAGTTACCATTCCAGTCAAAATCCCTAGGATCTGCCTGGTTTATAGAACGATAGCCCACTTAAGATCCAGGTCAACAGCTACAAAACACATGACTGAAAAAGCGATACACTGTGTATATGGCTGAAGATTTGTCATACTTTATTGGCTTTTCTAAAGTACACCTTTCATCTGAGTTTTTCCCAACCTAATCTGATAATTGCATGTGTATCCAAGGTGCTTCTAGAAGTGTCTCACTACTTGGTAATGCCTTTGGGCAGTTATTTTGAAGCCTCTGTCAAATAATTGGAACAAGGCCAATTATTATATTAGGTTCTCACTTTGACATAAAAACTACGTGTCCCATTAGAGTACTGTACAAATCTATACAAATTCCTGTTGTGGATCAGTAAATATAAATTCATGTCTAAGATAACAACTAGATATGGCTGCTATTACACAGTTAAAACTGCTGTGAACCTCTACTGTCCCTATCTATGATTGGCTCATGTATTTCCCACTTCAACTGTTGATTTGCTCTTTAGAGGGGTAAAACAGATTTCTATTTAGGATTCTCTATCTGCTATTTCTTCTTCATGTAATGCCACTGATGTATCTCACCTGTCTGCCAAAGAATATACTCATTTTATAAAAACTGACTACCAACAATCCCCCTCTTATCTAGGGCTTCTCCTGCATGTCAATGAGACTACATTGATGTATCTATCTTGTTTACCAAGAAAGAAACTGTGCCTCACTTGACTCCAGTTTTAGAAGTTCAAAAAAAAAAAGAAAAGAGGAAGGCAGAGTAGGGCTGTGCGATATGACCAAAATCTCATATCCCGATATAAGAATTCTATCGTCCGATAACGATATAAATCACAAAAATGTAACATTTTCTGTAAATTCTGTGAATCTCGGGCAGCTCGACTTGCGGGAAGTGTTTCCAGCTGCGCGTCATGTAGCTGGAGTCGAGTGTTTTAACAGATGCATGAAACTATACATTTCTAGACATAAGTTGTAGCGGCCGCCGCTTTCTTTGTGAGTATTTATTACACGGCGTGCTGCGGAGAAAAGCCTGTTTTAACGTTTGAGTCTAAGGTTTATTTTTTAGCACCTGGCGGCTCTTTTTTACTTCTCATCCGTAAATAATCTGCTCTTTCACGTGATTCAGTTTATTTTGAAAAGTCTCAACAGGATCTTGAGCTTTATTGTGAAAGGTTTATGTGGAACATAAACAAGCGGACACGCGATGGTGTTATCGTCGTTGTTGCTAACCAAAACGCATAAAAACAGGCGCTTGTCCGCCTGTAGTGTGGTTATATTAAATATAAGAGAAAGAGAGAACTTTAAGAAATTAACATAGCCACTACAGTGACCATCAAAACGATGAAAAAAATATTGCCGTAAACAGTTTATTTTGCGACACCACGAAACAAACGATAGCGTAAAATGAAACGTTAGACGTTTTTATATCGTCATCCGATATATATCGTTATATCGAACAGCCCTAAGGCAGAGGGACAGGGACTTGGCAGTATTTGTAATATTTATCGTTTGTTGTATCACTTCAGTATGACAGGTCCAGTTTTCACTGGAGCAACACACTGCCAACAATAATCTCTGATCTTCCCCTAAGCCCCGGTGGTGGAGGTTTTAAATAGCACTTATCTGTCCAATGTGATCATGTGTTCAACATGATCCCCAAAACAGGCATCAGATAGCTTTTTTGTGCCTGTATGTGCTGTATGTGTGCTGACGTCCTCATATTCAAAGCAGGTGCACGTTCCTTAAATTGGCAGAGGCTTGCGTGTGATTGGCAGTTAGAAAGACAGCAAACACGGCATCACAATCACACGAGTAAAATAAACTTTGAAGCACCTCTCTGTTTGAGTCATCATGGAACCTAACCCTACACATTCAGCATATGCTGACTGGTGTTTTTCCTGTTTTCTTATGAGGTATCGTTACTGAACACAAACAAATCCAAATGCACATGGGGTAGAGAGATATTACCTTTATTTTTGGTGTGCATATCTCCGCCTGCATTAGTCATCCTCATGCACACACTCTGTGAAGGAGGCTGACAGGTAAATAGATGGCAGCCACAAAGTGTGTTGCTAACATATTTTTTTCCTCCCTTGCTGTAATAGGTGTTTTCTTTCTTTTTGATTTCAGTCTATTTCAGACTAAGAGGGTTGTAAATGCTGCCCTCAGAAAATGAGGACTGTTGTCTAAAAATGAAGAACATTCAGCAAAATGTCATCTAACTGGGATATTCTGTCCAATGAGGTAACGTTAAGACAATAGAGGCTATTAGAAAAGACCAGGCTTTTGTTGATGTTCCTCTTGCCTGGGGTGCAGCTCGGACAGCTGCCCCTTCCACACCCACACCCACTACTCTCAATCCCACACTCTCGCTGCCCCTCATCATCTTGCCTTGACTCCACAGTATTACGTAATGCCCTCTGTTCATCTTTTTCTGTCTCACTATTTTTGCTGCAGGCAGATGGTAATGATTAGCACACTCTATCCCTGACCCAACACAAGCTGGTGTTAGTGTCCACTCTGCCTCTTTCTAGGCTTCCTGCTTTACACTTCTATGTAAAGGTACTATGCACTGTATGAACTGAATGAATACAATGTAAAAATATGTGAAGTATATAAATATAGAAGTGTGGGTAGGCATTAAGTATGATTATCATTGTGCATGTAACCACACATGTGTGTGTATATTCCTAAGTCCGCCATTATTGTCCATTCAATACACATGTTGCCGCTTACGTAAGTCTCCGAGCTTTGAACCCCCGGAGAGAGAGAGGCTGTCAGACAGGAGCCGTGTCTCTTTAAAGTGGGTTGTGAGTGTGATGGTTATTCAGTGGTGGGACAAAAAGCCCTCTCTTTCTCTCTCTTGATCCTAGAATGCAATCTGTGCCCTTAGGGAGAAGCACAAACAACAGATAGCTTTATTCTGGCAAAATAATACCGGCTAGATGTTGAGAAAAAGGCATGATTCCCTCTGTGGCGGTGGCGATTCACTCAAGATGTCATAAACTACACAACACAGAGGATGATATCTACAAATTTCAGCTGAACTACAAGCTCGCATTGATTCAAACCTCAGTGAATAATGGTTATTTCGTGTCGAGTAACCGCACATCCCATTTCAGGATCACACAGGTGCTTGTGACGAACATGCCTCAGTGAGAAAATGTTGACTCAGCAACAGCACTTAAAAGGATGATGACAAAGTAGATCATGACACACTGCCTGACTTGCATACCATGCTCATAAACTGTGCATGGGGTAATCGTAGGTGATCAGATTTACAGTGCGAGCTTGACACAGTCCAGTGCAACCAGACGCCGAGTGAAGAAGGGTTGAATTTAAACCTCACCTCACCTCGTCAATGAATACAAAAAAAAAAAAAAATCCACAGTCACTTTTCCATAGCCACACTTTAGGGTACTACCACCTCACGTAAGACATTAAATCTGTATTATAGCTGTATATTGCTTATACATGTAATATTATTACAAAGTAATAAATACTACAATTAGTCAGTAGTTTTATTTTTAGACATCTTTATAATAGTGTTAATGTCTCTCATAACTAACTTAGTTCCCTCCAATAACAATGCTGTTGCTAGGGGGAATGTGGGGTATTCACTTCTGGCCTGTGCCCTTATTTTCCTCTAGGAAGTAAACAAGAAAAGACCTTTCTGCCTGAAAACCTCTACTCCTTATCAAAACAAATATGAATCTATATTTGATGTAGTAAGAAGTCATCAGTGCATATCACATGTATGGGTCAAACTAATTTAAACCACCCAGTCACTCAATGTACTCACATTAACTGGCAAAATACTAAGTAAATACTAGAAATGCTACTTAGTGGAAATGGTGAAAAGGCTTTGAATAACGATCAAGTTCTCTTCCTGAAGAAGTCATGCTTTTATTTTGTTTTAAATTCTTCACTTCTCACTCCTACACTTGCCTACTCCTGAGATTTGTTCGTCTGCCATCACAAGCCAGAGCAGGCCTTTGCCTGGTTTCCTGTGTTTTGCAAAGGCAAACCAAAGCTGTTGCAAAGCCACACTGCTCTACTTACTCCTATAAAGCCAAATATCTGCAGGGCACCGTCAGACAGACAAAGACTCCAGCCAGTAAAATAAACTGACCCCTAAAAAAGATAGGGGTTGTACGAAGCACATCAGTAGAAGCACTCGCAAAAAATTTGAAAAAAAAAATAAAAAAATAACTAAACAAAAATGAATGTGAAGCAAGACGTTAAAAGCAAAAGTATTACCTGGCTTCTAAGTTGAATGTTTGTCTACAGCCTGTTTGCTTACTGTGCAGTAAAAGCAAAGATGTGTTAGGAGTTATGTTTGTCATCTAAGGACGACCTTTGACACAGTTTCGTGGTGGACTGATAAGCATGCACAAAAAAACTAATAATTGTGGATTTAATGTACAACAAAATCCCCAATTTCGTGGTAAATGTACAATCACAATAAATGGCTATTCTATTCTATTCTATTCTATAATGATCATCCTAATTTTTGCGCGACATGTATTTGAACCATTAGCAGAAATACATTTAAAAACTTGCACAGGGATTGGATAACTATCTATAGATTAAATTATAAAAATGGCATGAAAACAGACTCTCATTTTGTTATATATTATTTTGTATTATATGTAACAAAAATTTTTATTTTTTTACTCAACCCAGATCTTCACTGAATATCATCCTACTCTCAGCTCCTCGCTAATCCTGCCAAACTGTACCGGGTAGTGACTAATATAGAGGAAAATGCCATAAACCATATCTTTTGGTAATTTAAGCCTCCCTGTGGAGCTTCTGGCCTTATGACAGTATTGGGAATAAGGTAAGGAAAATGGTCCCTTTATCACTCTGCCACGTCAGGAATGGAATAGTTAATAAGATAAATGGTAGCAATAAGAGCACATCATGGAAACACTAGAGAGATGGTAGTGATGATGATAAAACTGTCACAGATTATTGAAATAATATTAAACCTCACTGCTGGTCCAGCCTCCTAGCTTTTTCTGTTTTGTTTTGTTTTTTAAAACATTTAGCAGCTCACTGAAAAATGAATGTTGGATGTAATATGATGAGGAGTATGACTAGCTGAATGCAAATGCTGGTTCCCCTCTGAGAGTTATGCATTTTCCAATAAGGATAGGCCGAGTGGTTGGTCAGACTAGGACAGACTCGTTCTCTCACACAGACAAACAAACAGATGGGAGAACTTGCCCCGATGGAGCTCTGGCCCAGTGAAAGTCATGCTTTGTGCAAGCAAGATGTCTTTCTGTCAGACATTCAGATCTTTTTCATCCAAGTCTCTGGGGTCTCAGACTCGGACACACATGCACACACATAATTTCTAGAACTACATATGGGAATTGTGCATTAATGACAAACATTAGCAGGCTTCAAGGCATAAAAATTTTAACATCTACAATTCCATGACAACTTTAACTTTTGGCTTTTATTTTTACCTTATAAATGTGTAAAAATCTTTACTTTAATCTTTACTCCTACACATTACAACTTCCTGCACATAGTGCTTTTATTTTTTATTTTTATATTTCCATGCATATTATTTATTTTTTCTTTTTGGTAATTTTACTATACAATTACTTTAGTATCTTCTTGAGGATGTCACTTCCTTGACAGCAAGCAAAAAGCATAAAACACAAATGTTCAGGTTCTATAGAAACCTTGGTGTAAATTTTATATAAAAACTAAGCATATGGTTTCCTCTCTTTTCTCTCTCTCTTGTTTACTCATGGGCCAACTGTGGTGAAAAAATATAGTGTGAAACATATTGATCATTGTTTTGAATCTTGGCCCAAGCCAGGTCACGGCAATTCGGACAGAGCAAAAGGTGTTAGACAAGAGACTTGTGATCAGCCCAGTCTTGTCCTCTAAAGAGGTTGCAAGCAAGATAGATTTGATGAAAAATGCTGAGCTTGGAGAGACTTCACCATTGGATCTATCATATATGAACCAAAAAATAAGAAAAAAAAAAGATCAGTTTCAGATAAAAGCCAGAGTTGAAAATCCAGCAAATCTGAAAAGAAAGACTAACAGGAATATGAAAATCTCTCAGTATTTCTGTGCTTCGGAACAGCTATGAAAGTTCTACAGGTTAGTCAGGAAGTGATCGGTGCTGTACTTTACACCTCACTGAACAGCTTCACACACTCACTGCTTTGTGCAGTGGCATGTTGGTGCTGGAAGCCACTAAGATTAAGAGGGGTTACTTTCTGCATCTCCACAGGCCGGAAATCTCCACATTATCTTGGCAGCAGTCAGGAGTCCAGTCACTGTGTTCCTGAGAGTACTCAGCTAAAAAGTAAATAAATAAATAAATAAATAAATGCTTATAACCATCTTCATGTGTTATTAATAGCAACTAAAATTAAATTCAAGTAAAGCAAAATACTATTGTAGTTATAAGACAAACAAACAAAACTTGGAAATATGGGCTGTGTGAAGTGCTTTCTCTTCAATAGGACTGATAAGATTTAGCTAGCACAAAGACAAAAAAAAAGGGTGTGTGGAAAAAAAAAATCAATCCAGTCAAGTGGAGAGCACAGATCCCAAGTTAGCAGGTGAAAAAGCAAACAATATGCACATAAAGCACCACTTCTTTTCCCTTCTATTTCTCTGTTACACACAACCCACACACATACATTTATCAAACATTAATATGGAAACATCTGTGTATCATGTGGCTAAATCATGGAGTCATCTATAATTTGACTTTGTGCATATAACTGACTTGTGTGTAAATACTGCTGAATAGCTTAGCAGGGGAGAGCAAACAGTGTGACGCATGAAGCAATAACCAGGAGGTGAGAGGACAACAGCCTTACTGGCAGATCAGTGCTAAATGAAACCTGACTACCTCACTGTGGCTACAGAATGAAAGCGATTGTGTGTGTGTGTGTGTGTGTGTGTGTGTGTGTGTGTGTGTGTGTGTGTGTGTGTGTGTGTGTGTGTGTGTGTGTGTGTGCACATCTGTGCATGTTGATGAGATAAAGAGAAAAATAGGGGGGTGAAAAAGGAAAACACACATCTGTTCACATGTTGCTTGACTGCTCATCTTGTCCACCAGCATGAGGATAAGTGATTATCAAAGCCTGTATACTGTAGTTCTTTTGTTCAGGATGCACATGTCTACACACACTTAAGGATACACACAAAGCGTAGGGGGTTTCTAGAAGCTTGTGAGGATTTGGGCCCACTGGTTTTTTGGAGTCTGGGCGTGGTAGCTTTTATAATCTGTTTATCTAAGCCCTAATCTTTGAAAATTATTTTGAAGAGAAGACTTACAGTCTATGTAGTGCTTCCAGGTATTTTCTTCCCATTTTGATGTATTGAATTGCAGTTCCTGGCACTTTGCGAAGTCAGTGCCAACACAAAAACGACTGAAATGCCAGTAGCCCAGTACAACTGAATTTTTGACTAAACCAAAAGACGGGGCTGTCAAAGTCATTTACTACAAGTGAGATCACGTTCACCTGACATTTTTCAGGACACTACCCGAAATAAGCTTTTTCCATGTCCTGCATACTACCAAACTGAGATGCAGATAGCCAGTGTAACAAAGAAGAGACAGGAAAAAAGAAGAGGAAAATTTTCTGACATTATGTGTAGAAATTTCTGCTCTAAGTTCAGTAATGGCCAAAAACTATCAAGAAAAAGCATCATAAGGACACACCATTTTAGTTAAACAGATAAAGAAATGTTAAATAAGCATCCTGCCAAGGAAAAAGGGGGGTGCTAATACAAAAGTACCACAAAGAATATCAGCCAACATATGGATTTTTTACAAATATTTTTATTTCCTAAAAACTGTTATCAGCAGTGACATCACCAAACCCAAAAACCATTATCAGTAATTTAAACAAATATAAGACCCCCCCCCTCTGCACAGGGCAAAGTACGCAGTAAGAGTCCATCAAACTTTTAAGTTTGCAGTACTGTCTGAATTTCACTCCTTGTTGTCAGCAGAACGAAATGACTTCGATAGAGTTGTGTGTGTATTTATAAGTGTTGTGATTTGAAACAAGGGAAAGGAAAACCCATGAATGTGGCTTGCTGTCAGCCATCCTGGAGCTGGTTTTGGATGCCATTTGCAAATGCACCGAAGCATTACGCAGCATACTCAGAACATTTTCATTTTCCTGCTGTGTTGTGCCAATCTATCTTTCACAGGAAGGAGTAGTAAAATTGGCATATTTAGCTTTGCCATTGGATTTTTACAATTTAAATGTATAATACTGTCAGACTATATGCTTTGGAGGAAAAAAACAAAAAAACTTTTAACCTTGCACACCAGTAAACACATTTTCTACTCAAAATCACTCCTTGGCTTTTGAGTCTGCAAATCTGCAACTGCAATGCCAACAAAAACAATGTGAAAATTCCAGTGATGAGTGTGCCATCGTTTCCACACCTTATGGTTGGTGGTTTGATCCCTGGTCTGCATGCCAAATATCCTTGGGAAAGTTGCTCTCAGACGCATCCATCAGAGAATAAATGTGTGTGAACGTTAGATAGAAACCACTTAAATGGAAAAAGCACCGAAAAAAGTGCTTGTATGAATGGGTAAATGAGGCAGGTTGTGTAAAGAGCTTTGGTAGTGTAGCTCAGGTAGAGTAGAAAACTGCTAAATAAGAACCAGTCCATTTACCAATTACGTTATTAAGGGTGTTTTCACACTTATAGATCATTTCCTCTGGGGGAGAATCAGCTCAGGAGTTGGTAAACTCTTCTTTTCACAGAGAGAAAACTCCAAGCGATCCAAAATGTGGCACTACAAACCATGTGAGAATGTCTGGTACGCTTACTGGCCGGATATGTGAGGGGAGGGAGCAACCAAAGTAAATACGAGAGGAAGGTGCTGTGGTCTGAACAAGTGGATAACATGAAGAATTTACTCTTAACATTCGTATTTACCTGGTAATATTGTGCAGGTTTTGTACGATACACAATCAATAGTGCTCTGCTAGCTCAAAAAACTTGCAGCATATACTGAGTCAGATTGAGGTCGGATCATAAACAAACCTCTCTGGAGCCTGTTTGAAAGCAGGCTGAGACCACCTTGTCCAAAGAATTTTAGTAAAACTGTTTTGGTCCATATCCGACTGTGTATTCACATCTACAAAAGCAAACTGCACAAAGAGAGAAAACAAATGAGCGTTTGACTTGATTTGATCTCTCTGACTGTCTGTGTTTGTTTCTTTATCTGTTAATTCCTCCTACGCCATCAGGAGTTGCGAGACCAAGTGCATCTTAAATCTCTGGGGGTTGTTATCTATGTCAGATATTACGTAATCATCATGTTGCCTAGAAATGGTAAATGGCCTGTATTTGTATAGCGCTTTTCTAGTCCCTAAGGACCCCAAAGTGCTTCACACTACATTCAGTCATTCACCCATTCACACACACACATTTACACACTGGCGATGGCAAGCTACATTGTAGTCACAGCTGCCCTGGGGCGCACTGACAGAGGCGAGGCTGCCGGACACTGGCGCCACCGGGCCCTCTGACCACCACCAGTAGGCAAACATGGGGTTAGTATCTTGCCCAAGGATATTTGGCATGCCGCCAGGAGGCAGCCTGGGATCGAACCACCGACCTTCAAATTAGTGGCTGACCTGCTCTGCCACCTGAGCTACAGCCACCCTATAACATGATAGCAACATGATAAAAAAAACTTTATCAATCTACAGCACATTACAAAAGGATCCAATTGTCCATATAAGCTGATGGATACATTATAATCCCATGATGCTGCCGAATAACAACAAAACAATGGGCTAAAATCATATTTCATTTTATTTTTTTACATTTAGACACTAATAACAACTTAGAAAAGCACTCTTACCATTTTCTTTCACAGCCAACAGCAAATGTAGACCAAACAGTGCTGCAGTATGGTATGCACATACCAGCAATTGTAATCTGGTGCAATTACGGGGGAAACAAGTAAATAAATTAGTTACAAATAAAAATATTGGGTTGCATCCAAATACATTATGTCCCATGCAACGCTTCTGTGAGAATACAGAAGTTATTCTTTTTTTGTTGCATTTTCTATTGGCCCTTTTGCAAATCACGCGGGTGAGCAAAGGCCTGGGACAAACATCAGTGCAAGAAAGCATTCAAGAACCTGTCTCTACATTGATGCAGTGTCCACTTATTCCACAATGGTGATATATCTTTTTGCATTTTGTTTCTGATTCCGCCCGCATGTCAAAATGCATTACTTGAACCAACCCGAGTCTGTCATACGAGTAACCAGCTGACCATGTCAAGGCAGGTGGCCATGTCTTGGGACAAGAATGTCTTTCAGAGCTTCAAATTCCAACCAAAATAAGGAAAGGCCTCTGACATTACTGTACAGAGTAAAGCGTTTTTTGTTTCTTCCAGCAGAAACTACCTCTCTCCAGCCTGCAGATGATTTGTTTTTGCTTTACACTCCTCTCTGTTGATTTGAACTGGTGGGAGTCTATGTGCAAGTAGTGTGGGCCACATAGACATTAGGATGCAGAGATCTAAATGATCGAAAGTATGGCTGCACCTGACTAAGAGTTGATAGGAACAATAACAGTTGTGACAAACCTTATGCTTGTATGGCAAAAAATTGAAGATGTCTTAATAAAGCTGGAATAAACACTAACATAAAAGGGATTTATTTCTGAAAAAAAAAAATAACAGAATGATAAATAATCTGTAAAACTTCAAAAGTAACCTTCCCAACACTGAAACAGAGAATGTTAATGACTCAAGAGGGAAGGATATCAAGGGAATGATAACAGTTGTTTAGATAAAGCAAAGTTAAGGGAAGGATATAATGACACACAGGAAAGAGAAAGGTGGCAGTTGTCGGTGGGTAGGAGGGGATTGCACAGCTGGTGGTTGGTATAAAGAATTGGGCAGAAGGACAGAGAGACTGACTGAGGAGAAGGAGAGATAGTTGACTTTGGAATCTTTAAACGCTGCTGAGGCAGAACAGGAGGCGTTATGTAAGCATCTATTAGTGTGTGTGAGCAAGCGATAAAGCATTTTTCTGCAGCCTTGCCAGAGCTGCGCAATGAGAGTTTCCTTCCCTCGTGATAAGCATTTCTTTCCCTGTCCTTAAGGCATCTTGCCCGAGGACACTATAAAAACTGACATAGCGAACACGAAAAAGCAATCCAGGCCTTTTAACTGAACATGTATCCAACACATAATATAGAGAGCAGTGTTTTTACAACAGAGCGCTGTTTGCAGAAAACATTCCTGCATGCCTCCTACGCTCCTCCTCACTTATGAAACTGAAATGAAATTTTGCCTCTCTTCTTCACCGCATATCAGGAGATGATTAATGTCTCATTAGAGCTCTGTACACATACACACACAGTGCAGATTCCCCCCATTAGTCTGCGCTTCTTCCAGAGACCTTTATTAGTATTAAAGAAGGAGTGATTCAGAGACAGCCACAAAGGTGCACCCTGAAAACTTTTTACTTTGATAGTAGATCCTCATTCCTCCGTGCCCCTCCAAATCAGTAGACAGTAAAGCTGCATAGTTAGATGATAAGCTGTCTGCTACAATCCTCTGGGGTTATAAATCACCTATGTAGCTCATAACCCAGATCCTGAGGCTGACCTAGCAGACATTCCAGATGCCTGCTTGCGTCCTGATCTGACCCTCCCCGCTTGCATGACTCCATTCATTGAAGATGACCTTTAACCCCTGCCTATCAGTGCAAGAGGTTTAACCTCTTGTACTCTGGAGGGAAGAAAGGAGGCTACAAGCAAGGATGAAAATGTACCTTCTAATTCAGAAGGGATTTTTCAGACATTGATTTTATGAAAAAACAAACATTTTTAACATACAATTACCATTTAAAGTCCTAATTATAAATGAAATCATGTTTGATTGCCATATTTTGAAAAAATAACAACAGTACTATTCACCATTAACCAAATTTAGCAACAGATGCAGCTGAACCAGCACAGCGAGTTTGTTTGGCCCAAAGACAGGGCAGATATCTTTTTTAGCTTTTTAATAGTAGGACTGACTTTTAAGTGTGGTCGTATTTCATTTTTCAGCATAGTGCTGAGAAAGATGTGATTAAAAATTGTCACCCTGTCTGCAAAAGACAGGAAGGAAATCCCTTCACAAGTACTTCCCACTATTTAAAAAGAATCAAAAATGGGAAATATGACAGTTTGCCAGTCTGACTTGTTAGCACATTGCCAGCGATATAAACTGAAGCCATCTTTGTAACCAACACTACATGTTGTCCTGTTGCTGCATGTGTAATGTGTGTTTTTTATGTGTTTTAACAGCACTGCAATAATACTGATAACGGTCGTCACTTTCCTCACTTTAACACTGACATTACGGTAATTTTTTTTAATCTCAAATCTGGAAACCCTAAAGTGTCATTTCAAGGCAACTATGCAACTATATCTCCCTCAATCAGGACGAAATGTCAGCACCCTGAATGTGGGTTAGACACCTCCACACTACAGTGGGGGTGGGTTAGATGTTCCTCTGACCTTCAACAATCACCAGTAATGTCTCCTTTGGGAGAAGTGTATTGGTAATGAGGTGGATGAAGGGGGATTGAGAGGTGATGAACTACATTCTGCCTGCTCGCCAGACCTAAAACCTGCTGGTGATTCTTATACAGACTGAGTCAGAGGCCGGTCAGTAATTATGTTAAAAACAGACCTGTTTTTCCCTCCTGGTGTCTTGTTTATGCTGATTCTATGTTTTCCATTCATGTTACCCTACTGTGGTAACGGTGTACCTGACCAAGGACCGATAAGAGAAAAGCTTTTCATATCGCAACAAAACAGCCCCGCCCCCTTCACTTCTTAGAGCTCTTTTAATGTTCATTCAAACTGGTCTTTGTTCTGTTATCAGGGTACTAGATCTCACACTGATGACTACTGACAGGTTGACGTGGTATACTTAGGATGTGGGTGAAAGGGAGACTTTGCAGAGCGAACATAAAAAAGAGAGTTAAAAGGAGACACACACACTAAGACCGCAGCTGACAAGACAGGTGGGAATGTTTAAAAATGTGCTGCAGTTTGACTATGTTTAGATGACCATAACCATTTGTGCCCAAGTAAACGTGCTGATTCTTCCTCTTCCTTCCTGCAAGATCTTTGTCCAGGCTTGTCTAAGGAATAGTGACCTACTTTGCGGCATTTGCAAAATAACAAGACAAGGTGTAAAAGTATCAAGCCGTATTGAAGAAACAATATGCAACTGACAAAGCAGTTAATATAAAACACACAGAGGACTGAGTGACATCTTTAAAGTAAGTTCTTTTTAAACACAGTTAATCCTGTCCCACACTGACGGTATTACCCAAGTCGGTGGAGAACCAATGAAAATAAATGGCTTTGTTGACATAATCTAACGCAAGGCAAAGAGTGCTACAAATGCACTGGGGGTTACACCCACATAGACAACTACCACTTTCCAACTGTGGCCAACACTAGCAGAAAAAACAGGTACCTTACACTGCAGCGCAGTGCTGTTACTTTGTGAAGGTCAAAGCCAGATTTGTCAAAACCAAATTACTGTGAGTGGGTTTGTGTGGCAATAAGAGTTCCCTTTTAAAGTGCTCTTATAATTTGTGATGAATACCACATACATGCACATCTGGGTAACAGAGAGAGCTGAGATGAGCCAAGAAAATCAAACAAGCATTATGAGCTCTCCTACTAGAATCAGTACAAAATTCATTTTACGTAGAGATATATGTATTAGCTACCAAACAATAAAATATTGATAATTTCATATTACCAATATTATCTTGAGAGCTGGAAGTTCAAGTTTCAATACTTTCTTATGTTTTATAGAGCAAACAACTAATGAATCAATCACAGACCTAGTTTAAATCCAAATATGAATAATGACTAGGTAAACAATTTCATGGAGAGAGAGAGAAAGGAGATTCTATCACCAGCAAAACCAGTTGGAGCAGAGTAGAGACTAGAAGTTACTCCGAAAGGTCAATGGAGCAACAAAGAGGCCTCGCTAATATCACTGCGCAGTTATATAATGTTATGCAACCTCTTTTAGCCACTGCATAGTGTCAACCCAGACTATGTTCTTGTGCCTTGTGGAGATAAAAAGAAACATAAATGTTTCTAAACTGAACAGATCAGTAAAAAAAAAAAAAAAAAAAAAAAAAAAAAAGGAAGAAGAAGAAGAAGAAGAAGAAGAAAAGAAAAAAGAGCCATTTTGTCTTTGTTTAACACTATCACCCTGGTTTTTAACGCACGCTCAGTCTTGCATGTTCCCAGGAGACACTCCCTCACATCATACATGACCAGCAGCACGTGAAATTCATGTGATGATGAGAGAAGGACGGAAAACAGTAAACGTGCGCTGTGCAAACCCCCAGACCCATACAAAAACGATGCCTGCTTACTATTTGTACCGATGAATGTTATTACATTTGCAGAAATTATCATACAGAACCTCTTAAAGAATTGTGACATTTGCATATAAACATATTCAACAAGAAGGTGCTCAGTTTTTATACAGCTAACAGGTATTTCAGCGTGAAAGTGCAGTCTGACAGGCAAACAGTTTTTGGACACGAACAATAACCCCAGCAGTTGTATAAAAAGAAGGAAAATGCTCTTAGGCACCACCTACAGCCTCTCCCAGTCCGCTTTAACTGTTACATAATCACTTTAGTGCAGTAGGCTTGTCTCAGGGTGCACGTTCTGCATGTATGTTTAACGAAGACCAATCACAGAAGGCTCTGGGCAGGAATACTCATGTGTCTCTGTGTGAAAATAGTGTGAAACAACTGGAGGAAAAGCAAACTGCAATGCACATGAAACATCTAATAAAATACACTCACTCGCACACACAGCAAAGGTGCATTTTACTGCCTGACATACAGTGAACACATCACGCTGATATATCCACTAGCCCATCAAGAGAGGGTCAACAAAGATGGCATTGAGCTTAGGTGCAATCAATACATTTAGACATGCGAGTAGTAAAAAAAAAAAACTTTCCGAAATCTAGATAGTGGAGTTATCAGCGAAATGCACTGTCACTATTTCATGCAGTCTCCTTTTCACTTGGTCAAGCGCTTGAGCAATCCTGGCCCTCATAAAGCTTTGGCTCTTTTAAGACGAGTTTCGAAACCATTCTGGATGAAATACCAAACATGCAGTCAGTTAACCAGCACGCCCCCACACCATTCATGCCCAAACCACTGTACAGTTTTAGCCAGATGTCGAAGCATTGGCAAGGAACAGAAGTCCAGAGCTGTGCATGAAAACTGCCTGCAACACTTTTATCACCACATATTAGGGCTGAACGATTATGGAAAATAATCTAATTGCGATTTTTTGCCCCAATATTGCGATTGCGATGCGATATGCGATTATTTTTTAAGGTCTTTGTCTTCTGTATTATTAAACAAAGACAAGCAATACATCATATAGTATGGCCAATACTATATTACATTAATTTTAAACTGTTCTTTCCTGGAAGACAGACCTCTGTTATGATGACATGAGGTGATGCATGAATTGATGACTGACATTTTTATTTAACTTCTTCAATCACAACAGTATATTTGAACATACACAATAGTTTATTTTTAGCTTACAAACATCTGAGCATAAAGTGCTGACAAGGAACCCTGGTGTAAACATTAAAATGAAAGTCAGTGCAATGTGCAGATTGCAGAAATATACATAAAAAAAATCAGTGGCTTTACCACACTCAGTTTTTCGACATCTGTGAACTACTAGACAGTCATTCAATTAAAAAATAATATTAAATAAATAAAACTAATAAATAAAAAATACACACATCTTACTGATCTCTGCAGTCAGTAACATTACACATAAAGTGCAAACATAATAGCAATTGTATAAACACACACACAAACACGCCTTTAAAGTTTAAAGGCGTGAAATTGGACGGTCTAGCCTTCTGATTAGCGTCACCGCTGTCTCGGTGGAGTTTAATAAACTCGGCCGTCTGCTTCTTGCTATCTAAAATATAACCAGACACTGGTGTAAATTCTCGACTGTCTCATACTTCTGTTTAATAAGTTTTCTGTTTGACGTTTAGTCAGCTGTGTGAAAACCAAGGAGGAACCCACCCGGGGGATTAATAAAGTTTTATTTTATCTAATCTAATAACTTTAATCTCAGCCAAACCGATTTACTCACGAACAAACAAAACACTGAAAAAAGCCCAACAATAACATTTTTAGGTTGTCTAAGTGACTTATATATTACGTTTAACCCGAGCAGCGAAACTCCGCGGTGATCTGAAAATGATGTGCCGGGAGTTGTGCCGTTCTCGGCCGCATCAGTAACCCTCGAGCTCCCGGCTAGCTGTCGAGCTGGTGGGTAGCAGACGCCTCTGAAAACGTCGAAGCACTTTTGCAAATATGGGATATCTTGATAAACCGAGCAGATATTTGATGTTTACACAACTACTTTCTCGCCTGAAAATATGTTAAAAGTTTATTTTGTGACCCAGAAAGATTAGTATGAGTAATTTTAAAACTTAGTAGCGGCCGCCATTGCTGGAAACTGGAGTTTGGCTGGGCCGCGCTATGAATTCTGGGATATGGTAGTAATTTGGACAGCCTTCGGCGCGTCGCTGTGACGTAATCGGTCTACAAATGCGGCCTCAGGAGGATGCAGCCCATGAATTTGGACATGTCCAGAGTATAATCGCAGCCTTTGCGGTTAGAAAATTGCACTTGATCATGTCGCGATATTATCGCAAATGCGATATATCGTTCAGCCCTACCACATATTCAGTGCCAAACTAGTAGTGGGATAGGGGCTTAATAGAGATAAGAGCACAAAATCTGGTTTGATTGTTTACAATGTGCTGCATAAATCTATAGCTACAATCTATTCACATATGCCCAAGCTTGTGAATGAATGCAAAGATAAAAGTAGGAAACACATCAGATAACTATATTTCTTGAAGTTCTCTTTCATGCAACAAGGAACACTAGAGAAAAGAAAACCAAAGATTCACCAAGTGTCCATGACTATAGATGACATCAGCCTCTCCATACCTGTTTCTGGGGACAGGGATGTGGGATGATGAGAGGGAATATCTCTCTGTCTGTGGTAGGATCTGCCCTTGCGCTACTCTGAAGTTGTTGGTCGGGTCTGGCTGCTTCCCAGGGTTTCTGATGTCCAAATGCATAAAGCCACCTGGCAACTGCCCGTTTACACCCAGGCAGTGAGTGGGGCTTGCCCTTTTCAGGATCCCCGTGGAACCTGTGTCTTTTTGGTCCAACAGGCCATTCTAGAAAATGCAGCAAGAAAAAATTACAGTGAGTTTATCTCTGTTACAATCAGGCCTCGATTAAAAACATTAAGTCTAGCAATACCATTAAGTTCTTATTTAACTGAGCATAAGATTACTGTTTTTTTCTAATTATATATATATATATATATATATATATATATATATATATATATATATATATATATATATATATATATACACACACACTAGGGCTGCCACAAATGATTATTTTGATAGTCGACTAGTCACCGATTATTTTTGCGATTAGTCGACTAATCAGATCATCATCCATTGGACGTAAAACTACAGCTTATTGCACCAGCAGCATCTGCTCTTATATAACTATCATTAGCTTACAGCTTTAAGTGTTTAAGGCCTGTGCTAACTAAAAATAAAGACAAGATGATAGTTTATTAAATTTTAATGAAATTTGCAGATTGTTTCGGTGAAGTTTAATAAACTCCTTGCTATCTAAAATATAACAGGACACTGGAGTATATTCTGGAGCATCTCACACTTCTGATAATCAGTTGTCTGCTTGACGTTTATTCAGCTGTGTAAAAACTATAACTTTAATCTCAGACAAACTGATTTACTCAGGAACAAATAAAATACTAAAAAAAAAAGCCAAACAATAACATTTTTAATTTATCTAAGTGACTCATATATATTTAACCTGAGTAGCGAAAGACGGTGGTGGGTTTGAAAACGATTTGCGGGGAGTCCGGTGTTCTCAGGGCGCTAGTGAGCCTAGCCCCCGGCTCGCTAACGAGCTAGTGGGTAACAGATGTCTCCGAAAACGTCAGAGCGCTTTTGAAAATATGTGGTGTCCTGATAAACTGAGCAGATATTTGAGGTTTACACAGCTACATTCTCGCCTGAAAATATGTTAAACGTTTATTTTGTGACCCAGAAAGAATAATAAGAGTAACATTAAAACTAACTAGCTGCCGCCATTGTTGGAAACTGAGCTGGGCCGCGCTATGAATTCTAGGACACAGTTGCTTCTTCTTCTTCTTCTTCTTCTTCGGGGTTTAACGGTAGCTGACATCCTTGTACATGCAATGCTGCCATCTTCTGTTTCAGTCCGTTATTACACTCTTAAATCCTGCCACTTATTCCTGCGTCTTTTGTGATCTTACAAAGCTTCAAACGACGCGTCGACTATTAAATCAGTCGTCGACGATTTTGATAATCGACGTAATCGTGACTAGTCGACAAATCGTGGCAGCCCTAATATATACAAGCCAGGGTATGGTGTTTTTTAGTGTAACCGTTTGCCTTAAATAGCATCTTCTTTAATTTTTCCTTCCTCTCACTTAATAAACCCAAGGTTATTGTCCTCTCCACTGGACATGAACGCTGCTGAACCAACCAGAACAGAAGCAATCCTGGGTTAGAATATGGTTATCATTTCTGTTCCTGCCACCTAAATTACAAAACAACACAAATCTAGAAAAGTAGCTGTGTAAATCTGCTAAATACACATAACTGCCAGGTCCAGTGTCCAGTTTTGTGTATTCTGCGATGCAAATGGAAACTCTATTGAATATTACATGATAATATATGAAAATAACTAGCACGTACAGTGTAAAAGTAACTATATGCCTCATTGTGTTATCTATATAACTGATTAACCACTAACTTTATAAAATGTTACAAATATACTTTGGCAGTCCAGAACTGCTTTCCACATGCTTTTTTCAGATTTAAAAAAGTTTTTAAATCTGAGGTGACAGAAATAAGGGCATGGCCACGCACACCAGACCTCTGGGATTGTCCTATAGTGTCTGCCACTGGGATGCAGAGTATCCATTGGGTTTTGTGGGTTGTGGGGTGGGGCTCCTGTGGCTCTGGCTTGTTCTGCTGGGACAATCAGATTGCGATCTTGGGAATTTGGTAGCAGGGTGCACTATCCTGCTAAAGAGAGGCTGCTGCAACCGGGGAGGGCCCATACTGTTACGGGGTGTGCTTGGTCTGCAAAAATGCTCCAGCCGGCAACAAGTGTCAGAGCCGCATTCATATGAATGGCAGGACCCAGTATTTCCCAGCAGTGTTACATTGTGAGGAGATTATTTTGATAAGTTGATGTCGTGGTTTTAATATCGTGAGTAACTGGCATATTTATTATGAGATTTATTTGCTGTCTGCATAAAGGCTCACAAATTAAATACAGGCACACACAATGCAAGTACAAGGCCGACGCAAACAACAACAACAACAACAACATATCACGTGTCTTTACTGTTAAGTCCGTGGCGTATGTGTAGTTATAGTCGGGCCTTCCCATGTCGCCAGGAAGCCCAAACTGTAGCTTCACCCTTAAGTTATGGGGGAGGGGGGTTGGGCTTGTAGTTTGACGTCCCTGCCCCCTTTTCTGTAAACTTTGCAAAGAGTGAGCCGCCATTAAAAGCGGTTACAGTACGATGGAGTTAATAATGATAGGAACGGGCAGGAATTGAAATAACGGGCGCTTAAAAGTTATTTAAAAATAACGACACAGTAGTGACGTATAAGCCTCACAGTCGCAACCGTTAAAACGTAATAACAGCACATGAAAATGGCGTAAAATGTCAAAACTTTGAAGTCACACAGCTTGCAGACACGCTAACATTACGTGGGCGATATTATCTTGAGCGGTAACTCGGGTATATGAAGGGACTTTACCGGCTAATGGAGTCGTGCGCACACGCGTAAAACATCTCAACTGCACTTACTTTTTCCACGTCGTGCAACAGCCGACCACCCAGAGACAGCCCGTTCCCTTTTAGAGGGGTCCTCTCGCTTTTAATCTCCGCCGCCAAGCCGCCGTCCATTACGTTTTTGTACGGCACGGCCCCGTTTGTGTACGCCGACATGGAACCGGTTTTTTCCACCGAAGGGACCCGGGTGTCGCGGAGCACCGAGCGGCCGGTCCGACAGTTAAAGTCCGCACCGCCAGCTCCTGTCCCAACCGACGACTTCTCCACAATATATTTGGACTCCATATTCAGACAAGGCGAGCAGGAGAAAGAAAACCAGCTTTCTAGAAATTTTAGTGCAAATTGCTGGAGTCAGATACATTTATTAGGATTGTCGCAAGTTGATGGGAACTGTCTGTGTCTTTACTTATATCCTAGCCTACATGTAAAGTTTTCTACCACTGCCGCCGCCGCTGCCCCAAAAAGCCGCCCGGTCAGGAGGATAAAAGATTGTTTTGCCTCTTTCCTCCAAACGGCTGCCACGCCCCCTCTGCTCCACTCCTATTGGTGCTCTGCATATATAAACATTACATTCTGGCACGCGTCCACCGCAAAGCTGCAGGTGATTGGCTAGTTTCACTCTGTCAATAACATTTTTTTCGAAGCTAAGTACTGTGGGTGGAAGAGAGAGAGGGGCGTGTTCTCAGTTTACCGGCCGGTGTCTGTCGACGCTGAGCCGGTCTGCGAGGGAGGCGAGGTCGAGAGAGTACAGGAAAAACAGCGTGCAGGCCTCAGCGGCTAACTGCGCATTTATAATTTTGCAATTCAAATAGCACTTTAGCGAGTTGCAAACTATTACACCTGAACTTCTCATTGTAGGCGAGTTATTATAGAAAAAATGCATACACTGCTTTCTCCTTATAAGTGACTTGGCCTGCATTAATGGGGAAATGTATGCTAATTCAAAAGTTAGCATTTTGGAAAACTAACACCGTCCGGACACAGTAGCATGAAACACTGCAACTCACTGCAGTAAATAAGGTCATTTGCAGAAGCAAGGTACAGATTTATGGTGATTAATTCAAATCTGCGTAAGCTTGACTTGCACTGCATTGCACGAGAGGTTTCAGGTCATATTCCTCTATTTTTATATGTCGTCCATGTGTCTGCTTCCTTTTTATAAAATGCCTTTTGAGTGTGGTCGGAAAGAAAAAAAAAAAGATTTCAGCAACCTTTCTTCATTCAGCATAGCTCCTGTTATTGAACGACACAGTACACCTCCCAGCTGTTCCTGCTGTATTGCTTAATTTCTCACACAAAAAAGCATTTTCTTGTAAGCTGCACTTTCAAATGAGAGGCCGCTGCAGAGCAGGAACCAGGTGTAGTTTGAAAGCTGTCACAAAGCAATGAAACTACAGGCAAAACAAACACTTTCTGATGTGCCACTTTATTAGAAAAGTAAAAACTCACTTTAATGTTTTATGAAGGTTAATATAAAACATTACAATCTTCTGCATACAGTATCTGCACTGTCACACTATATTTTAATATATGAATTATTTTGAAACTAAAACCTGTGCTTTAGGAACATACAACATTGGCTACAGCTGTCACAGCAGTATTGGCCCATATTTATATAAGAAGACAATTAAGAAACAGGGTCTGTATCTGCATGGAAAGCATGAAAGATTTTGCATCCACAAAGTACAATGTGTCTGTGACAACCATCTCTTTTTTTTCAACAAATGTATACTGTATGTTACATTGCAACAACATCAGAACAGCAACAGTGTATTTTACACATTTACATCATCATACTGTATTTGTGCAATGAACATCTGTCTCGATGTGTGTATAACAACCAAACATATCCATCAGTGCTTTTTTTTCCTCTCGGGATAAAGGAAATGTGACACATTAGGTGACAGCCAAAGAAAAAGGATTAAGTGCGATAGCGGCTTCCAGCCGGCATTGTTTAAGGGAAGCTTCAGCGGAGCTTGTTAAGCGTCTCAGCTGTTGGCCATTTCTCACATTAGATAATAGTTGAGCCGAGGGTGCATTGTTGATATCGGACTGGGGTTGGCGTGACCCACAGCCTCTGCCCTCTTCCTCAACTTCCATTTCGCTCCCAGTCCCTCAGAATAGCACATCAAACACCTCACCTGCACAGCGAGGGAGGAAGGTGAAGCTAAGGAAAAAGAGGTCTGTATTATAGAATGAACACAGCTGGAAAAGGGAGCATTATGCAAGAGCTGACCAAATGTAAGCAAAATGTGCTTCCTCCCCTAAACTGGAGAAGCACATGGTTGAATGTTGCTCTCTGTGCACACACTAGAGGAGAAAGAGGAGGAGTGTCCTGTGGGTCTGTGTCCATTTGCAGTGAGCCTCATCCAGCTTTATACTGCGTGTGCACCCTCACCCCCCACCCCCTCAACATGACACTTTCTTGCTCCCCCAGAGCAGAGAATAAACACAGCTCTACCCTAAACTCCCAGCGGCTCCTCCCTGTTAGCTCTCTTGCTCTGCTCCTCCAAGTTGTTGCTTTGGAAAAACTGCTTTGAGTCACATGGCAAAAAAGAAAAACAAAAGTACAACAGAAAAGATTAATAAACAAGATCAGTTATGTACCACAATATTTTTCATCTCGATATATTAAAGCATGCACTTTTTTTTGACCAAGCAGGAAATATTGCACCAACAACATAAACATACTGTTTTTATGGCAGTGGTATGAGCTATTCAACCAATAGAATTGTCAGTAGGTAAGAAAAAATAAACAGTGCATTAAAATACAGAGTGCATTTGTTTTTACATACTTTCTGACATTATTAATTTAATTTACTAACCTTACTAAACCTGTCTTCTCTCTGCATTTGGTCTCACAGTGAGATCAAATACATCTTATTACTCTCAGCCAGCGAGCAAGTTTGTATCCCTCTTCACTTCATATCTTTATGCCCATTTATTAAGCCTCAAATATTTTGTTTTTTTCCCCTCTGTTCCTTTTTTTTCTTCAATGTTTCCCCACAGCTACATGGGAAAGACATTGTTTATAATGGAAGCAAACTCAGGACAGAGGCTGGAGACATGGGTGGGGAGAGGGGCAAACTTCCAAAAGACACTCGCTGGTCATTTTTATGCCCAGCTCTTTATTTTCCTTGGAATCCAAGACTTCTGTTGCTATTTCAACCACAAGACTTAAATCTGGTAAGCTACCGGGAGCTCTGGGTTTAACTTAAGTCCAGAAAACGAATCAGAGCTGTGCTTTTTACGGCACAATAATGCACAAATAAGCCCAGCAGTCCTGCAGCTGTCCAGCGCTAAATTACAATGGTCATAAAATCAGATGTTTACAGTGCCCAAAAGATATGACATTAACTGCGCATGATGAAGCATCCTGTATTATTTTGGACACTCTTTCACTTCCTTTTTTTTTTGAAAATATTTTTCTCTCTGTATTCACAATAATACTGTAAAAGTCTTGCATTGTGAAATCTATCATCCATATCACAAGCCATTCAATACCCCTGACCTGATCACTTTTCCCTGCATCACTGCCAAATATGTGTGCATGTGTGTGTGTGTGTGTGTGTTGGGGTGTGTCAACATGCCTCTAGCTACAGATGTCAAATTTAGGTGGATTTTTAGCTAATCTCTTCATTCAAGTGGAGGTTACACTATCGAGCCAAACATATGCGTCGTGATTATTAAGTGGGCTATTACCAAAAACTGCTAAAAAGCTTGGGTTGGATCATTTCTGAGGACAACATCCTTCACATTTAAACAGGTCTACAAATCATAAGCCAGTATTTGGACACAACACCTCAATCGCGTCTTCCAGGCAACAGGTCGGCGCACAATGAAAACCTGTTTCGAGTGTTTATTTTAGGGAGAGATAGCACCGCAAATCTCTGTGACATCCATGTGCTTAAGAGGAGGCGTGTACATGTGTGTTTGTGTGTGTATACTGTGGACAATACGTTACAGTGTGCCTCACATTCCTTGTACAATATAGCCAGTTTCACTGCTACTGTTTTTAGTTGCACAATGCATGCACATTTCTTTATATTATATTTTATCATACTCAGGACAGAGTATAATATATATATATATATATATATATATATATATATATATATATATATATATATATATATATATATATATATATATATATATATATATATATATAGTGTGTTCTTCTGAGGTTGTGAGTTACACCACATATGCTTTAAAGAGTTTTCATATAAAAATAAAGATATTATGGAAAATGTTGCACAAACAGGTGACTATGGTGAGTGACACAGCAGATTGAAGATCTCTATCCCAGTTTTATTTGTTTGTTTGTTTGTTTTTTCAAATGATTTTAGTCCATATTTGGGCTGGACTAGGCTTAGGCTGGTTCTTAAGTACAGACCAATCAAAGGAAGTCTGAACCTGGATAAAGACCCTGTTTGTACCTGATTTCAACACAAAATGGATCCTCATGTTGTTTTACTATAGAGGGCCTTGTGTCTATGTACAGCAACCTGTTGTTCTGTAAACAGGAAAATCTCCAGACTCTATACCAGTGGGTTCTGGGCCCTTTTGCCTGTCAGTCAGCTACAGGCCTGTGACATACATCTCCATGCCATCATTGAAAGTAAAGATGGTGGTAGTGCTGTTGCCCCCTTGTTTCACATCACTGATGGTCTCATAGAAGTTTTCCCCACCAGGCAGGCCTCTAGTAGGAAGGGTGCTTGGTCCTGAGGCCTGAGGTGCTGCTGGTGTTGCCTGCTGCTGCTGCTGCTGCTGCTTCTTTCTCTTCAGAGTGGCACTACCCCCAGCTGTGCTGTTATTGGTTCCCCCTTGCTCACGTTTCCGGTGTGGGTCGATAGTCGCGTATGCAGGGTCTGACTCAGCCACTGGGGAAGACCAGGACCTGTCTCCTACAGGCTCGTAGCAGGGTTCCTCCTGCGAACGTGCTTGGCTCTGGACTCCCCTACCTCGGCCCCGAGAACCCATGTTTCCTCTATCTCCACCAAAGGATCGTGGGAGGGTCTTGGCTCCATTGTGTTCCATAGGAGGTTTCTTTTTCTGGGTTTTACATACGATAGAGTAGGTGTCTGCAATCTGAGAACACACACAGTAGGAGAAGGAAGATGTTGTTAGTTAATAACGCTGCACTACAACTCTATCCTGTAGTCCACTGATGACAGCTCCTTAAATAGAAGCTATGTGTTGGTGAAAGTCCGTAACCACACTTGCACTGGCATTTAAATAGTCACCTCTTTCCCAGTTCCTGAGTTATCTATATGTAGCTCCAATATTTTTGTAATTACCCGTTTTTGTCCACTTCTGTATGCATTCCAGATATAAAGGTATAATTTGTGAATAAGTCGTTTTGTATATACTACAGGCTCAGACAAATAATAATTGTCCGAGCCTGGACTGTGTACGTATGCAACAGTTTGTGTATGTGTTGACAGAGCTCTGTGCTGTGACCTGACCTATTTTTTTTTTTTTTTTTTACAGGGCAGGATAAGAAAGAGTAAACTATGTTATCAGTCCATTAAGTTCTAGGCCGAGAGGCAGCATTAACTGTGCAGTGGACGAACCTGTTAAAGTTTCACCACGACTGCTTTGGCAACAGAAGTATAGTGTGAAAGAGCTGGATCACAGCCAACTTGCAAAAAAAAAATGTAAAAAAAATAAAAAAGCTTTGTGCTCATTAATGGACTTTGTTCTCGTCTTATTTGCTTATGTGCATTTTTTTTTTTCGTGCTCTGCATGTGCGTGCAGCATGACTGCATATGCAGTATGAGTGAGCTCATACTGCATATGCAGATGTCCGAATGAGAAAATCGGACATCTAGAATTTGCCACTTAAGGCCATGTGTGAGGTCTTATGCAATTTTGACACAGAAATACCAGAGGTCACGACACTGGTTTATCAGAATTCCCCACAATAGAAGCATAAGAGCAGAGGATTGTGGGACATGGTCTTGTTTACCTTCCGTGTTCACACCCAGGCCAGCAGCTCTGATCTACTGGCCCTGAGAAACACTGGCTATGCAAACTCTTGTGTCCACCCCCACACACAAACACACACACAAAGACATGTACACGCTTACACGCGGAGCAAGATTAGTCTTGTTTTTGTGCACTCCCAAACAACTGAAACCTGAGAACACAGAGACAGTGCTCTTTGTGCGTGTGCTCACCTTGCATTTATATGTCTTACATATTTACCGTCCCTTTGAAATACACTTTAAGTGTAAATCACTTTCACTGTCTGTAAATCTTTCTCTCTCTCCTCTGTTTGTTGGTTCTATCTCTGAGAGATTTCAAGCGATGCACACGCCCTCCCCCCACAAATCTCTCTTTTGTGACCTTTTTGGATAAACAAAGACCCTAGCGTATGGTGTAAGTGTGTGCAGCCAATGTGGTGTGTGTGTGTGTGTGCCTGTGTGTGTGTATGTGCAAGCGTATGCACACGTGTGCACACAGAATTTGCAGCTCTGCTGCAGAGGAAGGAAGTCACAAGATGATGGGGATTTCAAAACTGGGCTTCGTATCTGCAGCTGTTGAGGAAGCCTGCACATTGTATGTTTTCTTTTCTCCTTCCTCACCCAGTACTCCTTTTTGTTATGTTTCTGGCATTGCTTGAACACTCTGCTTAGACCGAGGCTTCGCTAAGTCACAAATTTATTTTCTGCATTTGCTGATTTGCAGTGGAAACAGCCATATGCATGATGCATCTGTGTGTGATCAACTTTATGAATAGCAGATATGGCGCAAGTTTCCAAACAGTCTTCTAGCAGTTGATATTCATCTGGTAAGACATGTTTCATGCAATGCGATTGGTTGGGGAAGGCAGCGCCTCCTAATAGCCACAAATGGAGTGGAGCAGAAGAAGAGAGCGCCAGAAAAGAGGAGGAGATTTAGTCGGGAGTGGAAATCCAACACCTTTCGACGATTGTAACTGACAAACTCTAGAGGATACAAAGTATATCGGCATGTTAGGGCAACTGAAAACAGAAAAACAGCCGCTAAAAAGAGAGAAAAGTCTGTAAAAGACAAAAAAAAGAAAAAGAGATAGCAGGATGCATTCAAGGCCAGCTGCTCTGTGTATCAGTCTGATTTGCAAAAAGAGGAGTTAAAGTGAAGCCAAACAGTTGAGACGTAACCTCTTCGTCTCCACATACAGCATTCAACAGCATTGTGTGGCTCAACACAGGCGTAGACAAGAAACTTAGCAGTAGCTTTAAACTTGTCAGGACTGCTGCTCTACTGTTCTGAACATGCCTACAGATAGACAATATGGATACAACCATACTTTATTTTAGTTCATCCTTTTTTCCTCATCCTTAATGCAAGAAAGTTTTATTTTGTTGTCAAAATTAAGAAACTATTACTGCACAGAAACTATCCCTGGCCTGTTGAAGATGATAGAAAAGATTGGTGAATGGAATGGAAAAAGAGAAGTTGTGTTAAACACAGACTAATTATAGACAGGGGTCTGTCCATCTAGCTGGACTGACTCCCCCAGCCCCTCGGGCATAACAGAATTTCCTACACAACTTGCAATTCTCTCACTTCATTCTGTATCCAGCAGAGAGAAAAGATGAGACAGGGGACCGAGAGTGGAAAAGTGGGGGTGGCGTTGCTCTGCAGAAACGCATGCGGTGGAGTATCTGACATGACTGGCAAAGCGCAGGTTTCCTCCTTCCCCCACCAGACATATGCTGACATATATATACATCCCAGTCGAGGTCATGGTCTTGGATTGATGAAGCGAAAAAAACCCAACCAAAATCTAGCATATAACAAGCATCTCCATGAATGTGAAGAGATTATTAATTATTTCAGGGCAAGCAATACTCATGTCTGATCTGTCTGCTCATACTTTCAAGGCAGATAGATGAGTGGGGGGAGGGGCTGGAGATTAGGGTCAGGGTTCACGCAAGCAGGGTGTTGGATCCATGTCACGCAACCTTTGCCTGTAAGCAGAAACCTTGTATGACAGGCAGGTCACAGGGCAGCAGTACTATGACGGCATGCCATATGAGATGGGCGCCCCCTTCGGTAAACACAGCAGTAATCAGAAACCTGTCTATCTATCCATCTTCTTGTAGCCCTTACTTTTTAGTAGTCCCTCCCTCAGCTCCCACCACATACACAGACACACATACTACCTCCTTTGCAGTTGGAGGCGATGGGTGTCCCTGTTCATTCTCCCCAGGTGGGTGATGTGGAGGTGGGTGCAAGGTGATGATGTCGTTGTCCTCTGGAGGCTTCCAGATGTACTGTTCCCCATTGCCCATGAACACTGCTTCCTGTTAGGAAAATCAAAGTAAGAGCTCAGGCAAATATTGCATTTACAATCTTTAAGCGCTGCAAAAAGTACATATCACAACATGTAACAAATAGCAGGCTTTTGAAAAACAATTCTATTTCAAAATAAGCTGTATAGTTATTTTTGAAAAATGCTTTAGAGGTGTAAACTAGTGCCAAGCAATGGATTCTATCTGGAGTGAGTTAATCAGTTTCTCCTTGTTGTGTGGCCAACTCTTCCACAAGCTTTTATGCAAATCCCTTCAGTCAAAGACATCCTGCTGACAGACAGGCAGACCCACTGACACACAGACAATGCCTCCGAAAACACAACCTCCATTTAACTCTGCCTGTAAGAGTTAAATGGAGGAGGAGGCAATTTTAGCAAGAGTTTAGGGAAAACAGCTAAGAAAAATCTCTGTTTTACAAAATTACAGGACCTTCTTAAACTTCAATTCCTACAACTGAATTCACAGTTGCATAGATTCGATCAAATTATGTGAACAATGCCATTCTATTTGTTTCCATGCTAAGAAACAGAAGACGCGTGGGAGACTAACACTAAAATGGACGCAGTAACTACTGGTGATGAAAAACCAATTAGAAATCATGTAGTGGTGTGTACACATGTGATCAAGGATGATTAAACTTTTATATGTTCCTCCTGTTCCTCAGTCAGAGTGAGTAATAGAGGCCTGGGCAGAGTAAATGGCTTCAATATGTGAACAATATTTATTCCCACTCTGGCTGCTGGCTACCTGTTAGCCGTTTCTAGACAGACTTGCTGATAGATTCAACAGGACATATATATATATTAAATATATATACATACACACACACATACACACAAAGCTGGGCAGCCTGCCAAACTCTTACACAATCTATCTTTCCACCCTTTACTCAATATTACTGCGCTGCACAGCAAAGTGCAAAGGAGGGAAAGAGTCACACATGCACATGCATTTTTTAAACACCCTTAAATAAATCTCCTTAAAAACACAGTAATAGCCATCCCCATGCTCATAGGTGTTTATGAATACATCCCAACTGGCACATGCAACAATTTTAATAAAACAAATACAATTAAGATAGGATACAAAACAATAAAAACAGAACTTATTGAGGTCAGTGATGTGGTGAACGTGACCACTTCTGCTGTTGTTTCAAATTTTTTTAGCAATCCAAGAATACTAATCTTCAATCTGATTTTAGAAAGCTGTTTGTTTGTGGACAGTGCCCCCTGGTGGTAATCAGACAGCCTTACAGTTTGGAAAAGTGGGTGGATAGTTGGGCGTTATGATGGGTCGCATAGAGCATTCTGATTCAATAATTTCTCTACCTTTGGGAAGGAGTGAAGGTGAAATGGCTCCAGTTGTTTCCGTGGAAACTCTTGACTGCGATGTAGTGGAGGAGGACCAGCAGAGGGTGAATCACTCACGCTCGATTGGCTGTCTGACTGGCTGTCGGCGCCGTTGTTTTCCTTCCTGTTTATCTTGTCAGCCTTGAGGTTTTGAATCATCATTGAAAACATTATATGCAGTTTTAATAAAAGTTTTTAATATAATAGACGATTTTAAAAAGCAGTGTAAAAGATTGAAAGCGAACGTCTTTATTCAATGAATTACACCAATTTTTAGTTAGTGTGTTTTCTTACTTGCACAACCTCCACTACTTAACATTACTACGGTGCGATACTTTAACCACCACTGATCATATCACTAACAATCTGCTACCCTTTTTCCTGACTGATTAGTGTCACGCAAACACATACTTCTGTAGAGACAACATCATGTGACATGACAAAAACATCACCTATCATCTAGTACCCACCGTAAATACATAAAAAAAAAAGTTTCCATTAGTCACAGTAGGTAACAAGATACATGAATGTACAGCTGAATCTGTGTCCTTTTATTACCTCAGGTTGGGCTTGCTGGAAGTTTTAAAGTGAATGCAGGTAAATGATTAAAGATTTACTCCTTATACTAAACTGACTTAGAATAGTTCCCTACTCATAGCTTTAATGAGGGAAACGCCACCTCTTTAATTTTAAAAGATACCAGCTTAAAACACTGATAAAAACAAATCAATGTAATTACCTTTCTAAACTTTCGTATAGATGCATACTCGGCTAAAGATGGATCTTGAACAGCCAGGGAATTCACAGAAGAGAGAGGTGACCTACTGACCCCACTTGCTCCATTACCTCGTCCCGTCATTGGTCCATTAATAGTGTCATTCCCTCTGCCACCCTGGGAGTAAAAAATATAAAATGGGAACAGAGAAAACATGTAAGCATTGCCTAAAATTATTAGCGTCAACCATCCAAAAACACACACAGACACACAAAAATTACATGCAAAGCACCCTAAGCTAATGTTGCATGAACAAGGCAATGATGCAAGCCATCTATATGCAAACAAACAGCGATTTTAGTTGTAATACTGGTTCTTGTGCGGCACATTTTATTTCACGTGACTAATAGCTGCTGTTAAACTGCTTAGTGCATGTACCTCCCCAGATGTTTTTCGGAGAAATGTACATGAATGCATGATTGCTCGTGAGCAAGTTGCTTTATATTTACAGCTATTTAAAATGCATGTACGTACGTTTGCGTGCCCGTTTCCACTCCGAGCTCCGCTGGCATGAGTAGAGGGGCTTTGAGGAGCCCTGGCTATAGCTGGAGCGTTGGCTGATGTGGTTGGTGGGGCAGAGGGTACTTTTGGGCCTTCCCGGACACCTACGCTTTCATATAGGCCATCATCCAGGTAGTGGGTAGGGGTGGGGTTATTGCGTAGGCCCACCTCAGTGTAGGTGTGATCTCTTGCTTCGCCTCCTCCTCCTCCGCCTCCCCCTTCCCCTCCCGTTTCCCCTTCTCCCCCCTGGCCAGATCTCTGTGGACTGGTGGGGATCTGGGGGAGCTGTCGGCCGTGGGAGGGCCTCAGATCCGTCTGGGAGCGGCGACTGTGGAGAAGCAGGAGGTCCATACTAGCTGGACGGCTCTTACTAACAGCTGCGCAAAAGAGAAAGATGAGGGAGAAGCGTAAGGAGATGGTTGTGTCATGGCTGAAACAGTGTAACGGCTTATTGTAGTATATCATTTATTGTCACTTAAGAGCTGTTAGCCACCACTTACAGTTTCCATTGCAGGGAAAGCGATTGATCTCATGGAGCCTGGTGTCAGATTTACTCATGGAGTTGAGTTTTGGGTGGCGAAGGGTACCCTGCTGTCGTGCACACATGGACTTGTTAATACAGACGTAAAACATGCAAACGTATGCATGTGCATCTGTACTTAGCTTGGAGGAAAAAGAGCAGTGGCAGATAGAGAAGTGGAGAGAGGAAACGAAGAAGGGAGGAAAAGATAGAATAATGAAAAGATGTCTCACCATATTTACAGATGTCCCTTTCTCCCCGGCCGGAGGGTGCTTGCTTTTGCTTTTCCTGACACAAAATCAAAGTGAAGAAGGTCAACAGAAGCCAGTGGACAGAAAGAGAATATACACACACTCAGAGCAGATAGATACTATCAGCATCCAACTCTGGTTAGGGCATAAAAGTCCTCGGTTGATAACAAGAGCCCAGTAAAACATTGAACGAGCGTGACTCAGGCTTTTTTGCCAAAGTGGAGAATGACCTTCACTGCAATTTGTTTTTCAAGATAAGAGCAGGCAAGCTCACAATTATTAATATGTTGTTTGCTTTGTGCCGATTCTCTTTGCAATTTCACGTTACTTTCCTCTAGCATTAACCTCGTGAAGCAAATGTATGGAGTGCACTGTGGATCCCCGGAGGCTGTATCTATAGGAAACAGTTGATATGGCTGAGAGTGTGACGAGAAGACAAGAGCTCCTAGGTGCAGGTGCAAATGTGACAACAGTTCTACCCCCATCTCTGAGATCTGAGCTCTTACTGCTGTGCTGCAAAACAGAGCGCTGCAAACAGGTGCAGAAACCATACACTGCACCTTCTTATTATGCAAGTCGCTTAAAATAAATCTGAATATAAAAGGTGCCACGGGAAGTTGTGGCAGATCCATGTCACTGGAGCTAGATATTATCTCCTCTAGTAAGCTGGAAATCTTTTGTTCAAACATATGGCCATCATTGCCCAAGGAAACCACGAGAAGAGAGCTCCCCTTGGAGCTTTTCATAATAACATGGCACAGCAGAAGGGTTTAAGGTAAAAATGACGTGAAGGCATAAAGTCAGATCCACTGCAATCTTTGGAATTTAAAAGAACCTTACATCTTAAAAATCAGAAGCTTACATCTTCTTTACAATTTAACACTACTGCAGTTATGTTTTCATAAAACAAACGAGGTTCTCTCCACATGCTTGTCTTTGTATACCATAGCAACAAAACTGCAGTGCCTCTGATTGGTCTCTGAGGGCTCGGCAAAAAAGTCATAGGCTGTTCCATTGCTCCTGCCTGGCTCAGAGTCTAATCCTTTGTAAACCGTGGGGTGTCCCATTGCTTTTGCCTGCTGAGTAGTTTGCTGGAGAGGGATGACGTGATCCTGCTCTGACTCTGGCCTGTCTCGTCAGTGTCCTGTAAACATCATTTCATCTGATCCGACACTCGCAGCCATTAACATTCATTAGCGCCACTCTGCTCAAAGCAGGGGATAAATGAGATGGAGAGGAAGGATGTAGAAGTGAAAAGAAAGGAAGGAGGAGAAGAGTTCAGAAGAAGCGGAGACACATAAAAGAAAGAGGGGATAGTGAGAGTAATTTGGGAAGGCACTAAAGCAAGAAGCTGCAAAGATCATAAAACTGGCCGTTCATCATTTTATTCCACGGCCTACTTATACCACATTTCAATGTCACGTGACCACAAATCATACCTTTGGCAGCCGACGCAGACAAGGACGATCAGGATGGTGACCACGAAAGCAGACGCTGCTGCAATGGCTCCCAGTAGAAGCAGGTTTTGGTAGGTAAGGTTGTCTTGAGAGCCCCCTTGTCTTTCCATGACACCCACTCCGTTTTGCTCACTTCCTTACTCAAGCTTAAACTCTTCCGCTCACACCGTCTGCTAAGGAAAACCTGCAAAGATAGAGGAGAAGGATAAAGCACGCGATACAACATATGAGTGACATGAGAGATAAGAAAGCAAAATGCTGCCTAGAACAAGGTGAAAAAATGTGCGTGTGTGTTTGTGTGTGTGCTCCTGGTTTGCCTCTGGCTCTTTGTCACTGTCTCATTCTGACATATCAGTTTCTATTTTTGACTCAGTCGAATAATGCACAGAAAATAGAACACCTTACAAAGCAGCGGCTACGAGCACGCCAAAATTTGTTTCATCACATTCTTTCTTTTTGCTGTTAAAAAAAGATCAAATGATACCGTAACATTCATTTGACTAACCAGAGAGATTCTTGCAGTTAGTTTAACAGGAAAAACCAACTGAGCTCCCAAGAGTGTGGCCTCACTGACGGAAGGACCAGGCTCGCTGCTGCTACACTCCATTTGCCTGCAGAATTCTTTTTCTCATATCACAAGTGGCTCAAACACTGACGAGCAAAATGTTTCAGTTTTAATAATGAAGTGTACGACATACAAGGTAGGATTTTCACTTCAGGTCTTTTTATATAATTTACTTCACAAACACACTCAATTTGATTTACATAAGCCTTAAATGAGATTCGTTTTCCAAAATGTGCTGCCTACTATCAGGTTAAAATGTGTTAATATCAGCATATTATTAAGTATAGTACATCAACAAGGTTGCAGTAATGACCAATTTTTATAATAAATTGAGTATTTTACAAACTAGGCTGAATTTATTTTATACCTGTGCATTTGTGGGAGTATGGTACTTCTATTTGAAAGTGGTATGGAGTACAGTATGTAGTAAAGGAAAAGTTAATTCTTCCTCCAATTGCATTTCTGTGAATGTATTTTTATAGATGGACTGCATTCATAAACTTTACTGAACAGTACAGAGAGAGGTGTCGGGGAGACACAAACATCACGGTGAGATGAGTCAGATATTTCAGTGCTTTTACCCTGTCTGTTTCCTAGTGCGGTATATTTAGGTTCAGCCAAAGTGACAATCGAGGAAAATGATCAGTGAAATTGCAGCAAGCTGATATAACCTACTTTCTGTATGCTCTATTAAGGATACTGATACGCTAACTATTTAATTACGCTAATGATCTTTAGCTTTTAGTGCACTAAGCTGCAGTATTGGTTTTATTCCAAGCAGAATATTTTAGTGTTTTGCCCAGTTAAGTTATTTTTAATATAAATGAACCTTACATTTCAGTTACTACAGGACAGCCTAGCTTTCAAAAAGAGACTCACACTTTTGACGAATGTCTTACTTAATGAAAAATGCTAGATGCTTTTTAATGATATTTAGTGCCAACACTAACTTTACCAGTACTATATGATCAGTACAGTTAACATACACATACCAGTATAATGTTTTTATGTTGATATTATTATTATTGCTTTTTGCATTTTTTTTTTTTTTACTAGAGGCTGACTATTAGTAGCTCTTTGCCAATATACTGGTACTGCAAAGAAGACAAAATGAGACAAACACATTTCAACCATGTTATGAGTGTTGTGGTTGCATAGTGTGTCCACAAAGGCAACAGCCAACTGATCCGAGCAGAGCTAGATGGACCAAAGTAAGATTATTTCTATACTACATACACATATACACACATACACACATACATACATCAGCCAATATATGAGATCCAAGTCCAAATATCTGCACTGGTATCAGTTTCAAAACTCGTATATCGATTGGGCTTTATTTTTAAGTATATTGTGTCTTCACTTGAACAGAGTATTTATACCTTGTGTTAATTTACGTCTTTCAGCTTTAACGGGCCACATTGTTGCAAGCTAACCCTAGACGTCAGCTATGGTTATCTAGTTAGTCTGCAGTGTTAAGTTATCAGTGTCAATATTTAACACGAACTAATGTCTACTCATATCTTAAGTTCGTTAAGTGAACATCTAAGCTTAATTTTGCAAAAGGCTGCTTCATCTATCTCTAAAACCTGAACTGAATATAGTCCAAATATACTCGGAATTACTAACTTATCAGCCCAAGTTATTAGGAATAAGGCACACGAACACACTATATGCTTTGCATTCTTCTAGAAACACAGACAATGGCATCCATGCGGTTAAGGATTGCATCCAAGTGACAAAGCGTACAGTGCACAGAAAGAGGTCATGGCAGGCTGTATACAGCTGTACATAATGTGTGTGAGAGAGTGATTCTGGAACATACCACCACAGGATCTGGCTCTGGCTTCCTGTTTCTTGGAGATAAAACTACATCTTCTCCATGTCCTCTTTTTTCTCATCTGTCTCTCTCTCTCTCTCTAGATCTGCTTTCCTCTCTCTCTTTCTCTATCTGTCTGTCTGCATAACCCTGCAGATATGTGAGGCGATGCACAGCGAATGAATTAGCAGAGCAGAGGCCTCAGACAGCCCTTTATGGAATAGACAGACAGGCAGGCAGAGTACATCACAGTGGAGAGGGGGGGGGGGGGGGGGGAATGAGGCAGAAAATGAATGAAGGCAAATGGTAAGAGAGAGGTGGTCAGACACGGGAGCAAATGAGTGGAGATGAAAGGGGAGAATGGTGGAAGATATGCAAGAAAATGGGGGGAAGACTGGGAAAGAGGGGAGCGCACTTCAAACGCGAAGGAGGAACGAGGAGGGAAGGGTGCAATAAACAGTGGGGGAGGGAAGAGAGAAAAGAGAGTGATGAGACTAGGAGGATGAGGACAGCAGAGAAATGCCGTGGAAGCCTTAGAGAATGTGCGATCTACGCGGGAGTATGGAGGGGGGCGCAGAGAGGGAGAAAAAGGAGTCGATGAGAAGGAGGTCATCAGCGGTCTGTTTCTGCCTGCATTTTGTCAGCCCCCTTCTGAAATATTCAGAGGAGAAACACATACGACGGGTGTGTTTCTGAACTGCCAGCGAACACAATGCAAGACGGGAGCACATGTCTAGCAGCATACTTAACAGTACGCGAAGCTCACAAGTGGTGAACAAGCCTCAGAAGGAGGAGGAGAGGCAGTTCCTGCACGACGCGCAACGCCCCTGCAGCATGCTCAACAGTGACACACAGTTAGGGTGCAAGAATGTTTATTCCAGCATCTGTCTTCATTTCAGAAGATTACGTGTAAAATGATGACAGTGATAATAACAGCATATTGAGAAAGATGACAATGGTGGTGATAGCCCTATTGAGGCCCGCTGCTGGTGATTATAATATAGATGTCAGCAATGATGATGAAAGGTGCAGTAGCTAATACTGATGGTAATGGTACTGATGATAATGAGTAAAGAGGTCAAAGGGATTGTTACAAAGACACACTGAGGTGCGGATGCAAGCAGCAGAGAGCAGCAAGCAGCAGAGAGCAGCAAGCAGGATGCAGCGGTGCAGCACAACCACAGGGTGGAAGGTTTCCTCTGTGTGTCTCTGAGACTCACATACACACACAAACACACACACAGAGAACATAAAACAATTTCTGTGTTACAAATGCCAGTATTTGGATTGCACAATCACTTTGCAAATAAAAAGTCAAATCGTCACACTATTTAACCCTCTAACGTGCAAATGGGGTCTGGCAAGCTTGTGCAGCCTTGTGATTTTGCAATCTCTGCTTAACTAAAGCTAATTATAGATTCCACTTTTAGTTGCTTAAAATAGACTGATGAAAAAAAAAACATCAGCAAGTTTTTCAGGTGCGTGGAAATCTGTTTTAGAGACCAGCAGAGGAAATTTATCAGACTCGTTTCTGCAAATGAATAACTACAAGCATTTTTAGTCATTATCCCTTTAATTAGATATTTAAAAAAATCATTATCAACAAGCTACTTTATGAGCAATGTTTTTTTTACTATGAACCGACCTCTCTTAGATTGCAGCACTACATCAGAAGTGGGCTTTTTTGTAAAGTTTCAAAATAAACATAACCTGGCTCACTTGCATCTCTAAGATGACATTTATATTTCTCTTTAAATTGTGGATTGCATCATGGGTTGTTATACAATTTTAATAACTTTCAGTAGTCAAGATTTGTTGGGTCAGCTTCCTGTGAAGGCTAGCTTTAACCCCTCATTAGGCAGGGAACCATGTATGCTAACATCAAAATTAGCCTCCCCATGCTTCTCTGTGAGGTTGTAGAACCACATGGCTTTCTCCCAGTTAAAAAGCAAAGATCTGAACAAACATGAGCCCGGAGTATTTTAAACTCAAAATGTGTTTTTATTTATTTTTTTTGCCTTTTATTATTCTTACACCCAGTTCATTTTTAGACATACACCAGATGCATTCAGTAAGCCATAACACATAACTCTGGACAGTAGTGCTTAATAGTACACTGGATGTTGCCAAAGGTTGGTATAACAATATACAGTGATACAGTAAGAAGTTTACTTCACCCATAGACATTTTCAAACAGTCAAATATGTGTGCGTTCTTAAGTTTTATGACCTTATAGCAGTTTTTATTATACGTACTTATATTGCATATACTAGTGTATATTTATGCTGTGAGACTTGGTGCAGCTAAAATTGATTTAGTAATCCAATATTGGGATTTATATAGTTTTGATGAAATTTTGTGTAGGAAAAAAATTAAGTGGTACCACTTAATGTTATATATTTACGATTTATATGTCAACGTATTTTGTTTTCAGTGGATCTGCACTTTACTGTTACAGTTTCACTTCAAAGTGGGATATCAATACTGATTTAAAAAAAAAATCTTCTTTTGCAACTGTGATCTTCCCTTTTATGGAAAAAAGAGGATGTTGCTGTGCCAGACTATCAACTACCATGCCAGAGAATAGTTCAAGCTGTATTTGGATTTATACACATGCTTAATTCGATGTTTATGAAAGAGCTTAAAGAGCTGCCACATTACAGCAGTTTCACCAAGTGCTATGAAACAGTTCCCTATGACTGGACAGGACTGCACTGTGTGCTATATTTCTGACAAGTGCGAGTATCAGTAAAGATAAATATTCCTAAATAATAATTATTTTGCCTTAAATGTGTGAGAAATCATATAATTGACCTTGATTTGCAGCATAAAAATATTAAAAAAGGGGGGCTGTGCCATATCATATTGTCTGCGATAACATCATGTACATTTTTATGTGATATAAAAGTGTCACATCGCGATATTACATGCCACTAGCTGTGCTCACTAGTTGCAGTCCATATGATATGATTACATGGTGGAAAAGCATAACTGTAGCCAGCTGGTTAAACAGCTCAGCGTAAGTAAGATGGAACATCCAAGGTAGAAAATATATCTCAACTGTATTATCTGACAATCTTCTGCAGCTTCTGAAGTGTTACAAGGTTAAGTTAGTGTTAAACTAATGTGTCGAGCAGTTATTTTATACTTTGACTTAAAATTTACAAAGAAAACATGACCTAGGCTACTTTTCTGTTTAAGTTGATTTGTGCTTTATCACTGAATACAATGCTGTGTCACTGTAATACTGCTGCAGACATCTCATACGTTCACTCTTTGAATTACATAGTGTGTCATCATTGGTGGTAGCACACTTGCTTACACTTGCTGTAGTCTGTAAGCTGCAAGCATTAATAAAATGTTGTTCAGTAATTATTTTTCTATATCGTCAGAAATATTAAAGCAAATTTCATTTAAATATTGTGATTCAATTTTAAGGCTGTATCGCCCAGCTTACAAAAGTAAGAAAAAATAAATAAATAAAAACAATTTTAACTCACATCATATCCTCCAATAACACACGAGGGTCGAAATTTTACATTTCCAAGTATTTCAATGAGTGCCCTATGAAGGGTTCACTGAAAGAGCAGAAGAGCTGAATAGAAATGACTTCAATACCAACAGCGCCAAATGTTGCACAAAGCACAAGCTGGACGGCTTTGGGGAGTCTGAGTATATATTAAGTATATTAAGGTTCGCCTCAGCATTTCAACAGTGATTCCCTGCAGTCATCCAAAATTAAAGAAATCTGTGCAGCTGCTCTTCTTCTTCTTGTATCCTAGAATGGCTCTCTTATAACGACTTACATAAGGTTACTTACATTACTTAGTTTCTGATTTGGCAAGCTTTGCGAAAGAGACATTTTTGGAGCATCACGTGCGTAAACACAATGCAGAACATGGAAGTAAAAATATTATGTAAAAATAAATCTATTTTGTATTTTACTGATTAAATTATTTTGACAATGCAGCACCAACTTCTCTGCCATTGGTCTCCATTAAGCATAAAAAACATACTGTATAATGAAGATGTTAATTAACGCTCACCGTAACACACATTGTCATGTTTATGCATTATCAAACTGGACAGATTACACATCACAACCACAGTATTTCACCAAGGAGAGAAATTAACCTTTTTGTTTCCATCAATCACATCACTATCTTTGATTTGATGCCCGCCACTAACTAAAGTTGATGAATCTATTTGCTAAATGTGGGGAAAAACAGAACACTACAAAACAAAGAGGAAAATCACTCTCTGCCTACATCCCCACTGCATAAACTATTATTCTAAAACTTAAGCATAATAATATCCAATATCACATCAGTACTAAGAATGAGTGTGTAAATGAGAAAAGACATTAATGTTACCATAAATAACCTCATAAATTAAAATACTGTAATATCATAAACATATTCTTTATTTCAGTAAATTATCCAAAAATAGACTATAAGTTAAAAAGGACACTCTTACCATTAGTGGGGTAGAATGAACTATTAATATGGCAATACATTATAATGATTCCTCTTCAGGTACAATTATTGACAGAGTAGTAACAAATATCAGTACTTCAGAAAAACATGCAGTCACTGAACTACACACCCAACAGTTTCACCAGAGTTATTATTTTATGAGTTCTCATGCAGCTTACTTAATGAAAGTGAGCAAAAGCTGCAGCGAAGAAGAAGAAACTCACTTTGGGTAAACAATATTGAAATTAAATAACACAATCCTGACATTAAAGAACAAACTAACACCACAGTGTAGTGAATGAAGACACAATTTCAGCTTCTTCGGGTGTATTTTCATCTTCGGTTACATAGATATTAAGATTCATTTTAAACTATTGCTGTATTTTCAATTCAATTTTATTGATAGCGTTAAATCACGGCAACAGTCGCCTCAAAGCGCTTTATATTAGATAGATACAGATACAGACTGTACAATGAATGTTATTTTGATGCCATAGCCACTGTGGGCAACACTTTGTGATAGAATGATAGTAATAATTTAGTAATAGCTCAAATAAGAAATAAACAATAATAAAACAACAAAAAACTAAGATATCGCTAACAAGACTGCTTGGTTAAATTTACTTATGTAACTATATAGTTACAATCAGGAATAGTATCAGAGTTTTAGCAGGTAATTCGACATTAAAAACTTATCAGTAAAGCTGTAACATCTGGAAAATCTGTCAACATCCCACAAACTATTTTTACACACACACACGTAACAGTAAAAGCCAAACGTAACAACACGTGACAGTATGCAGTGTTTTATTCATAGATGACAATCATTTCCACCTTTTTTCGCTATTTATAGTTTGGCTGGTGTTTTAAAAAAAACATTGTGTTACCTCAACAAAGTTTTTTATCTCATCGTTTTTCTCTTAAAATAAGTTTCAGATTTGGCCATTTTGTTTCCAAAAACTACGCAAAGAGACTTTTTTTGGTTGGCATGACTGTCAACTTCAGTTGAAAATAGTCACGATGAAAACTGACGACGACTCGCTGATTGACAGCTTGCTGTTGAACGCTTTTGTATTTTGGTAACTTTGAGCAGCACCAATAACCTTTTCAGAGATGGATATCTCAAAACCTCAGTATGTAAAACCGAAACTGTCTACAATGCTAGACAGGTGAGTTAAATTTTCTTTTCCCTCCAATTCCCACGTTGGCCACTGTCTCTTCTGTCCCCAAGCTTATTGAATTTATCACATAAAGACTCCCCCAAACCCCACTGTTCCCTCTTCACACTTGATTAATAAAGCCAGCATTCATGCAATTTTTGTAAATGCAGCCAGACAAGGCTGATATGCCCCTGCCATGATCCTGAGCACAGCTTTCAACCTCTGTCATCACATTAGGACAAATTCAACTAAGTGATTATTAATCAACGGCAACAATGGAGTTCTGAGATATGAGGGTTGCTGCGTAAGTGTGTGGGTCTTTGTGAATGAGCGAGTGTGCAGCACTGCTCTTTCCCAATAAATCAACACATCAGTTACAGGCCACCAATGCCCATCGAGTGATATGACATATTTTCACTTAAATCACCTCCACAGCACCGACTTGTAACTAAACAGTCTGTCCTCTTTACTTCCCACCTCCAAATCAATCAATAATGCCATTTGAAGATCAGTCATTGAAGCACGCATTATCTGTGTTTGACAGAAATAGATGGCAATCAGAGAAAGAAAGAGGAGAGTGTAGAGGACAACATGCCTTATGAGGCAAGTTCATCAGAGGCCTGTAGTGCAGCATATTACAGCTAAAAGGAGACGCGGAATCACATCATGTCCGTGGCAATCTCAGGCCCCGCGGGACACCGCTACGCTGCGCATAACAACATGGACTGATGGGGAGATAGCAGTAAAAAGGGAAAGAGATGCACAGGAAGGCAGGTGGGGTGGAGGGATGGGGGTGCGCAGCTTAACCCTCTGACATTTTTGCCATCAGCTAAGCCTCACTAACACACACGGACACACACACACAGGCACAGGACTAAGACCTTGTACAGGAACTTGAAAATTCAGTTTGCAATTTAATGCCTATCCCGAAGTGACCTGTTACAAACGGTCGCATAAAAGATCAAGTGAATTTAACCTGCTGAGCTTTTGTCCTGGACTAACGTTCTAATCTCATAACCAAGAACAAATATGATTTGGACTCTGCTAAAAGCTTACTAAGCATACTTTCCTTAATGAGCAAAAGCATTAAGTGGCAAGTGTAGGGTCAGTTTTTTTGGTTTTGTTTCAGAATAGCCTGTTTATTTATGAGATATAAATAAATATGTTATATATACGGGGCGATTGTGGCTCAAGAGTTGGGAGTTCGCCTTGTAATCGGAAGGTTGCCGGTTCGAGCCCCGGCTCGGACAGTCTCGGTCGTTGTGTCCTTGGGCAAGACACTTCACCCGTTGCCTACTGGTGGTGGTCAGAGGGCCCGGTGGCGCCAGTGTCCGGCAGCCTCGCCTCTGTCAGTGCGCCCCAGGGTGACTGTGGCTACAATGTAGCTTGCCATCACCAGTGTGTGAATGGGTGGATGACTGGATATGTAAAGCGCTTTGGGGTCCTTAGGGACTAGTAAAGCGCTATATAAATACAGACCATTTACCATATATATTAATTTTGGAGGGAAAATTCTACATTTTTTTGACATTTTAAAAATTAAGTAAAAAAAAAAATTAAAGTTTTATCAAACAAAAATTAAAAAATTTTTTTTTCCTCAGTTAGGTTCTAACTTCATGAACATCAGTATCCGGCTCTGCAGCTCTGGCACTGCTGCTGACAGTTATCCTTTGCTGAGCTGCTGAATGTGTCTTTCTTGCACAGAATGTATGACTTTTCTCTGTTGACCACAAGATCATCAACTGCCATTTCACCTAAGCCTTACGTTACTTGTGATTTAATATGTTCACTTATTAAACATTCAAATAATTCCAAAATCATGCCACATATTCAAAACCCCTTTGCTGTACACATTTAAAAATTTACAGCCAGGCACGCACTTTGCTGATGCGGTGATCTGTCTATGAGATGAATGGTCTGCTTTGTCTTTCCCTAAATTCAACCACGGGTGTCGTCTTATTTTCAAGGCCCTCTCTCTCTCAGCTATCCATTTTTTATTTACAGACCTACATCCGTCATAAAACTACTGGTAGTCACTGCCTTCGCTCCCAGGCATTGTTCCTTTTATGTATCTACAAAGCATTTACTGAATTAGGAAAGAGCATATTCAAATTTGCTTGGAATCAGGTGCAAAAATCTACCGATTTAGTATTATGTTAACACTTCACCTGTGCACCTGTGACGACTGTGTGACAATTCAGTTGTGTTTCTGTAGCTTTAAAGTTTATAATATTGTATGTTTTTACATGTCACTGTCCATCTTTTGCATACATACAGTCTTTTTTATGTTTTGCTGTGTGCGCATTATTGTGTAATCCATGGTAACTAAACAGACTGCTGCCCATCCCTGAGCCTGGTTCTGCTAGAGGTTTCTTACAGTTAAAAGGGACTTTTTCCTTCCTGCTCTTGCCAAGTGCTTGCTCAAAGGGGGTCATTTGATTGTGGGGGTTTTCTCTTTATTGTTGTAGGGTGACTACCTTTTAATATAAAGTCCTTGACTTGAAACTGCTGCTGCTGCGATTTGCCACTATATAAATCAAATAACATTGAAGTGAAATGAATTGAGCTGCTTTCCATCTTGGACAAGACATGCTAATTTGAGATTTTTGATCTGTATAATTACTATTACCCTTATTAAATGAAGGTTAAATAACATCCATCCATCCATCCATCCATCCATTGGCTTCCGCTTATCCTTTTCAGGGTCGCGGGGGGCGCTGGAGCCTATCCCAGCTGTCATAGGGCGAGAGGCGGGGTACACCCTGGACAGGTCGCCAGTCTGTCGCAGGGCTAACACACAGGGACAGACAACCAGTCACACTCACATTCACTCACACATTCACACTTAGTGGCAATTTGGATTATCCAATTAACCTATTCCCAGAAGCTGCATGTCTTTGGACGGTGGGAGGAAGCCGGAGTACCCGGAGGGAACCCACGCAAACACGGGGTTAAATAACATAAATAAATGAATAAAAATAAAAGATTTTCATATTTTTCACATTACATTATATTTACATTTTGTCTGCTACATCTACGGATACTCTGCATTTATGTTTTTTAACCAATTACATGGATCAAAACCCATCACATTACTAACAGACTTACTAACACCATCCAAGAACTAAACTCGCATATTTGTCCATGCCACAGCCCTGCATACTTGTCCAAAATCAACAGTGTAGTTTATTTTCTCAGCTTGACAAACGTGCCAATTAATGCTGTTTGTGTAGCGTTTGATAAAACCTGCAGACCTAACATTACTCAGAACATGATAGGAAATAGCTAATCTAGAACTGCCTTTTAAAAGATTCGTCAGAAGAGGGACGGACTAATGTTTTGTTAGATTTAGTCTTCTTATAGGATTTGCTTTGAGTACAGAAACTACAGAATAATGTCAGGCTTATCCTTTAGCCTTAAGGCTGTGATGGGACTAACTATGATTTTATTGCATCACACAGCATTTGTATTACATCGTCACAAAGCGTATTATGTAATTCAAATGTAAATAAATGATATCTTGCACATTATGGTGCACTTTGGATACTCTGTGCTGATTAAAGGCCCTTGTTGTTTGTCTGCCATTATAAATCTTAAGGGCACTTGGTTTAAAATGTTAAACAGGTAAACATTTCTAAAATCCGCTCTCTGCTATTCTCACCAGAGGACAGTTGGCAGCTCTACCCCGGTTGCTGTTGGGTACAAAGAACTGTTTGTTTTATCTGTTCCACACCCGATCGAGCGCCTATGATGTCCTCGAACGGCAGCCCTTGTGTTGTTTTATTTTTAGAGTTACACAGGGTTTTGACATTTCACTTGTTTGCCTCATCCTTTGTCGCATGGCGAAATCTTTCCACCATAACACAACAAAGAAAATCCCAGAGGTTGCTCAACAGATTTCTTTGTTTCTCTGAGTTTCGGAGGGGGTGGGATACGTGTTTATTTTAACTGCAGAATGCAGGATGTGCAGAGCAAATAACATTTACCATGAATTGGTGGGAGTTGAATAATAAAGTGTGAGAAATGAAACCATTAGCGTATCTACTGCCTGAAAGCTAATGCTGAATGGGAGCATTTTCTCTTGATGTATATGTAAATTTCAGAGCTGACAGGAAGTGTGTGTGAAATCTTCTGAGTATAAAGAGGCTGTGCAGGTCAAGCTAATAAAAATAGGAGGAATAGACTCAATACAATTTGTTCCGTTCCTGCTTTGTGAGTGCACAGAGGACAGTTCCAGTGAGAGACTACATAAGCTGCAAATACAGTATAGTGCTGATCCTACAGACTCAGGGAAGGCAAGACCCCATTTTCCTCTCACTTGACTCGACTTAATTAACCAGAATGAGTCAGAAGCAACACTCAGGATTTAAGATTTGTCCTTATGGGATTGGGGATCTCTCTCGCTTTCTCTCCCTCACTCCCTGTTTTCCCCTCTCCCTCTCTAACTCTCTGTTTATGGTTGACTTCAGTGCTAACTTCCTGCTCATTAGTTTAATGATGGTTCTACTGTGAGCTTATGCTCACGAGTGCAGTTTGCTTTTTAACACTGCAGTTTGGGAATAGCAAGAAACGCACACACACACACATGCAGAGAAACTCATGCATACAGTGACAGAGAATCAAATGAAATCAAACTACTATGTATGCATTATGTATGTGCGTTGTTACTAAAAAGAAAAGCTCCAAAATTCAAGAATCTTTCACACTATGTATCACCATCCGACTTGCATGTTATCCGCAGTGTTCTGCGACCATACATGCTCACGTTTCCCGAGAATAAAAGAGTTAATAACAGACGGGAAAGTAAATGGGAAGAAGGGTAGAGTGCGTCAAACGTCTCTTTTTCTCTTCTGAAGTATCAGCAGAACTCCGTACATAACTGTAATACAGAGAAAGAGTCTGACAGACAGATATATCCAACCCCAGCTCTCTGCTTTTGCTTTAGATGCATTATTCATCTGTGTGCCAATTTGGAGGAACCCTCCCAATTCCCCAGCTGGCAGCAAAAAGACGAGAAGCGCGAGAGAGAGAAAGAGAGAGAAAGAGAGACAGGCAGACTAGAGAAAAAGAAGTCGCCGCAAGAATGTCAGAAAAAAAGAAAGACAGAGAAAGAGAGAGAAGAGGGAGAGGAAAACACCAGAACAAAGAATGGGTGAGACAGATGCAGTAAAGCGGGATTGGGAATGGCTCAATCTCTCAGCTGCAATGTAGTGAAACATCCAAACAGGATTTCGAATGATCCAGGGAGACTTCTCCCCACATGTTTTAATATTCCCAGCTCTGTTTGACTCGTCTGCACAGAGCAGATTAATGACGATTTCCACACTAAAGACTCTTAACCCCTTAGAAAACACATAGGAAGCAAAGAGCAGGGGCATGAGGCTCACTTCTTTTTGCCTGAAACCAAACTGCACACTATCGCTAAATCCCAGTTTCACACACGCAGCAGTGTAAATGTCAGTGCAAGCGTGCTGTCAAACATATGCAAACACTTGCTTAACGGCATGATGACACCAGAAACTCACCATTTTTTTCACAGCATGCTCCATCATCATCTCTTACTACCTTGAGTGTCTTGATAATGTCATCCCTGCACTCCCTCCCAGTAAACCCCATCACGCTGACAGCTGTGGAAGCTATCCATCCTGGGACAGCCTGCCCCAGATTTAACCCTATCTCACCCTCGCCCTCTTTTCAGGTTTGTTACCTATTATGGCAAAACACTGCCACATGAACAGAACAGATTACAGCCCAGCAGAAGATAAAATGGTCACTCACAGTAGCACCTCCTCGCCGTGATGAATGTGGGCGTGTATGAGGGGGAGGGGGAGTGGCGGGCTAACTGTGTGGGGCTGGATCAGCGGGATTGCTGTTTAATCTGCTGCTGTCTCCCCATAACGGAACACCGGGTGTTTAGACCCAACAGCTGGTTGAGTCCACCCCCAAGCCTGTGTTACTGCAGCACTAACACTTACTCTTCAAAGGTTTCCGCCTTATTATATAACCTCACTTTTATACTGTACAGCACACAGTACAGTATATGTACCATATCTGATAGGTGATCTGCCACATACGTGATCATTTCCACCGTAGTGTTATGAAACAGCATTAACCAATCGCGCTCCCGTGGAGGGCGTTGGCTTGTGCTTCTCCGCTGAAGGATCTGTCAAAATGTGGAGCTGCTCAGAGGATTCGCCTGTCAGATTTGGCCTTATTTGTCACTTTGCTGTGATTCTGCTCCCTCAGCTTTGTCATGTCACCGTTTCGACTGCTTCAGAGGGCTCCTGGGAGGTGCTCGCTGGGAGAATATATGCCAGGCGTTGTAGCTGATTTACATCAGGTCAGTCCTCTCTGAGACAGATGGAATGCTTAAGCTCCGCACAAAACACTAGTTATGATTATTTAAACAACTACGATAATCTCCAGAGCTGCTGTTACCACAATCAAACTACAGAAACAGGTCGTGTCCTATATTTAGCAACGACAGTTTATGGAAAAATATGTCATGTTGCAGTACTATTGGAAAACTGTAACATATATATATATATATATATATATATATATATATATATATATATATATATATATATATATATATATATATATATATTATAACTGAATACAAAGGATCATTAGTAGTATCGATTTTGATCTGAGCATCTTATTGGTAACGGCTTAATTTTTCAGCGTGATTATGATCCCATACCATAACTGGATTTTTTTTTTTTTAAAGGTAAATAAACTGGTTCCTTTATAGCGCTTTTCTACTTTACTTGATCACTCAAAATACATTATACAACAGGCCTCGTTTGCCCATTCTCACCCATTATTCACACAAGTGCTTTTTTCTATGTTTAAGGTATTTCTATCTAATGTTCACACAAATTCACACTCCGATGCATCAGAGAGCATCTTGGGGTTAGTATGCTGCCCAAGGATATTCGGTATGGAGACTGGAGCAGCAAAGGATCAAACCACCTGAACCACCACCACCTGAGCAACAGCCATGCCAGTGGATCATTCATGTGCCGGTCTCCCAGACATCAACATTACTGAAGCAGTGTGAGATCATTTCGACAATACAAAGAAGAGTTTCGGATGTCCTTCAAGAAACCTGGACAACTATTCCTGAAATCTACTTAAAGAAATAGCAAGAAAGCTTGAAAGAGAGTTAGGCTGTATTGAAGAATAAAAGTGGTTACTTGACTTTAAAGCTTGTTAGAAGTGTACAAAGCCTGTTTTTTTGGTTATATATTCCATTTCCATTTATGTTTGTGCATCTCTTTAAATTTTTCTAGCAAAATATTATATTTTTAAGGTTTGAGCTACATGGGCAGGGTGTGTGATCAAAATGCTGCTCTTACGACTGGAGATGGACTCAAAAAGATTCCACATTTTAGTTCTTCTTCAAATCACACAGGCCTGAGTGATCGGAGCATCACGCTGAAGGAGGCATGCTCTCATTTCAACGTCACAATATTTGATACGTTTTCATTTTGTAGCTCAGATACGCAAACGTCACCACCTCAGCATGTAATGAAAGGCATGTTGAGACCGTGACTCCCTCTCTAAAATATTCACAGATTAAAACACAAAAAATGACAAAGGTCCCACATAAGCTAATACAGTCAGAAGCCCACACGCATACACGTGTAGACCCACATGGCAGCACCAGTTCCCAGGTCTCCGGTGGCAAGTGATGTTTTCACACTTATGTGGGGAGATTGCTATTTCTGCGCAGAGCCAGATAACTCAATTATTCATCACGGATGCTGGTGCACTCACTTTACCTCAGTTAGGATGGAGGCGGGTGTGTCTTCCTTTGAGTGTGTGTTCCACTCGCGCTTGTCTATGCTCGATTCGGAGCGTGAACTGCTGACATGCCACACCACACAGCAGGAGAGGAAAGAGGCAAGAGGAGAAAAGGAAAAGGAGCTGTCATAAACATGGCAATCAAAGAGATATGAAGCGGGAGGTGAGGATCAAAGAGCAGAAATAGAAGAGGCAAGGAATTAGTTCCCTTATCTTCTCTCTAAGCCAACCGCGCACCTTCCAATCCTCTACAGCTCAATCAACAGTTACAAAAAAAAAAAGATTTTTTGAATTACCAGCAAAACTGAAACTCAGCTACCGTGGCGCTCAACCTTTTCAGCACAAGAGGCTTTTTTTTTTCTTTTTTTTTTATCCACCTCACGTACTCTTGCTCAGCAGCTGTACTCATGAAATAAAGCATAACATTTCAGCCTTTTATTAACAGTGCACCTAATCTTTTCCAGTTTAAACTTAATGGGACAATTACTCTGTCGCTTAGCATCTGATGTGCTTAGCCGTGGTCTAGAGTGGCTCCAGCTAATCTCGAACCCAGAGGGGTTAAAAGCGCAGCTGCATGCCAAACTAGACCTGATTGCTCTGTCAAAACAAGCACAGGTTCAGCTGAAACAAAGCTAAACTGGAGCTAAAAAGGGGGTGTCTGTTCCGCCCAACGCAGTGAAACCTCAGTATCATGCAGAAAACCGAAGGACGGCTTCTCTGATGACTTATGACTATGCCAAGGGGCGATTAATTGCGTTGTTGCACTGTTTGGTATTGGTATAATTGTGATATGCACTGTATTCTGTTATGTTGGCACTGCTGCTCATGTTTCCATATTAACATGCAATTAATCATTACAAGCATGGGTGTAACATTACATGTATCCGGTCTGAACTGTTCGTTACCGACGTCTGAGACTTCTGTTTGGTACGTCATCTTATCTAAACAGTTACTGTCAGAATACTATAATTATGTCCACAATCCAGTCTTGGCAGTCGGGGATGAGTTCCTGCCCCAAGTGGAGGAGTTCAAGTATCTCGGGGTCTTGTTCGCGAGTGATGGGAGAAGGGAGCCGGAGATCGACAGACGGATTGGGGCTGCAGCTGCAGTAATGCGGACGCTGCACCTGTCCGTCGTGGTGAAGAGGGAGCTGAGTGTAAAAGCGAAGCTCTCAATTTACCGGTCGATCTACGTCCCTACCCTCACCTATGGCCACGAGCTGTGGGTAGTGACCGAAAGAACGAGATCGCGGATACAAGCGGCAGAAATGAGCTTCCTCCGAAGGGTGGCTGGCCTCTCCCTTAGAGATAGGGTGAGAAGTTCGGCCATCCGGGAGGGGCTCAGAGTAGAGCAGCTGCTGCTCCACATCGAAAGGAGCCAGCTGAGGTGGTTCGGGCATCTGACAAGGATGCCCCCTGGGCGCCTCCTGGGTGAGGTGTTCCAGGCATGTCCCACCGGGAGGAGGCCCCGGGGCAGACCCAGGACACGCTGGAGAGATTATATCTCTCGGCTGGCCTGGGAACGCCTTGGTATTCCCCCGGATAAGCTGGAGGAGGTGGCTGGGGAGAGGGAGGTCTGGGCCTCTTTGCTTAGGCTGCTGCCCCCGCGACCCGGCCCCGGACAAAGCGGATGAAAATGGATGGATGGATGGATGGATGTCCACAATCCTGCAACAGCAGAGTAGAAATTCCTGACTGCAAATCCCAGAAATGTTTGGCAGTGCACCAGGTATCATCTATGCTGATAGAGTTAGCCTGGAAACCCAGGCAGACCCTATACAATTATTGATCTCACACAATGTGTTCACGTCACGTTTTAAGCGACCTTTCTGAAAGGTCACAACCTACAAGTTATGTGCACACACGCTGTACAAGTCAACCGATCCTTAAATAGGAAAGAATGATTTTGTCACGACTGAATGTTTTTATGTCATTGAGTTATTTGATGACTGATTCATGGCACTTTAGTTCTTTTTCCACCAATGAACCACATTAAGTGAGAAAACATTTCCTACCTGAAAGTATCTGACCTTGTATTGACAGTATATTTGACAGAGTTGACTCCTTAAATTTTGAAGTCATATCATTTCCTTTGGGATTAATAAAGTATTCTGAATCTGATTTCATCACAAAGTTTCCAGTTAGTTTCCTTTAGGCTGATCAACACTTAACACACTGACCAGTATCGATAATCTATTAAATAACAGCACTTACTAACAGTAAAGCTATAAATGGGATTTGGTCTGATGATGCACACTGTATAGGATTAATTATAGGGCATGCAACATGGCTACAAAAACCCCGGATGACAAAAACAGCGGACGACAGTGCAGCATCTTCAGCTGTGTCGTTAGAAAGGGTGTAATGTGCAAATGAGGTGGTCTGGGTGGGTTCAAATCCAGAGCACTCTATACTTTATAATGAGCAGAGAGCCACTTAACCACACGCCCTTACACACTGGAGGGTAAAGGTCATGGTTCAGGGTGACTCTGCAAACAGCTGCCGATTGTTCCCCCTAGAGTCCATTTATTGCCCCTAACGCCATATGGACCTCTTGGAAGACCTGACTAAACCCACTGTACACACGTAGCCTTTGGACACAGACAGTACGTCTACATATGCTCAGACATATTGTTCATGTAAACAAAGACATTTCCAGGCTCATAGATAAAACTTCTATGGGTCTAGCTAGATATGAGATGCATGAACATGCACGCATACAAAATGTAAATGACTGCATCCTGTATCTGCACATTCTGCACATTTGTTGCATCTCCAGGCATCAGTCTTAATGCACAAGAAAAACCTGCAAATATGGGAAAGACACATAACTCTGTATCAGTGGCAGGCTATCTCGCTTGTGCCGGTGCCCTTATTTCCCCGAGGACAACTCCGGCAAGCCAATTGGAGCAGTTACACATGCCAACACTCTCATGCAGCCATTTAGCACACCCACCCAGTGGCTCTTTTCATCACCTTTACAGTCAGTAACTCTCACGAAGACGCAGACTACATGCACATGGCGTAAATTCACAGAAACAAAAGAGACACAAATGCAGACAAACTGTCTTATTTCGAATGATCACACAGAGACACAAACACACTCTTCCCCCACTTTAATCTTCAGGGCAGGCAGAATCTATGAGTGATTTATTTTAAACCTTTCCCTGGGGGTTTTACAGGATTGAGCCAGCACTGAACCTGATCACAGCACTCACTTTCTATGTCAGCAATTTGTGAATCCACCCCCTTAGTCTGAATTTGTCTGGATGCGCATGTGTGTTTGCAAGCAAGCTAATGAGTGATAGAGAGAGGTGGGAAGCAAAGACATGGCGAGTGAGGGAGAGAGAGAGAGAGAGGGGGAGACGCAGGAAGAACGAACTGGCACTGTGATGAGTGTGTACTGTAACTTAGCATACTGTCTGTACCACACACCCCCATGGTTTTGGGTGGTGAGTCACCCTCTGCACTTGCAAGCTTGCATCCAATCGTACATGCCTTTGATATGAAACACAATTTCTTTTTGCGTGTTTTTGGGTGTGTTTATCGAACCTCAAAGACATGAAACGTGAACTTCGAATGTTCTGCACAAACTAAGCTCTGGGACAACAAAGTCAAAGCGTGACACACCCTCAACAGTCGCCCTACCATCTCCCATTCACAGCCCCATAGCTACTCAGTACCATCCAGATAACTGTGTCTAATTTCACTGGATACTACATTTCCATTTGAAAGGTGGTTAGTGCCTATTGAGCAGTGTTATCGTTGCTGTGCAGACAGAGACAGGTTCCCTCGCTCCTCCCAGCCTCAGACGGAGAAGCCATCGATTTGATTCAGTCTTAAAAGCCAGGTCAGCCTCAACAATGGCAGCTTATGGAAAAACCATTACCCCAGGTGAATTCTGAAACGTTAACCTACATGCATGTTTCCCATCACTCTCCTGCTTTCCCTGACTGTCCTACGAAACACCACAGATGGAGAAGAGACAGGAGAGGGAGCTCTGTGGGTTGCTCGTCAATGGAGTATTGCATGCTCCTCACTAGGTGAGTCATCCTGCCTTTCTTTACACTCCTTGTCCAAGGCCACCTACCTTACACCTCCACTGTAGCACAGCTGCTGCCAAGTTACTACGCCTGCTCATCCATTACACTACTCACAGCCTCTGACACTGAAGAAAAGCCACAGATGACTAATTTTATCAGCACAAATCGTGCTGCTACATCTAAAATGATATGTGGGGTTTGAAGCAGAGACCCATACCAGTTAGCTAGAATATCATTATCTTCTGCCTTTCGCCTGTGTGAATAATGTTAAGAACAGCATTTTGACTGTGCTTGGAGTTCCTTTCTATTGAGTCTAATATCTGTTCACTTTGGCTTACAAACAGAGCTGCCAACCAAGGGGAAGATGGGGTTTATGTGTCATTTCAGTTTGGTTAATTTTCCATACATTCATTATCCCAGGTGTTACAGGGCAAATGATAGCGTACACACTTTAGAGGCTCCCATTCAACTACAGCACTTAGTTGAATGCACTTAGTACATATAGTCACCAAACACTTTACTAGGTACCCCTTACTACAGGGAGTGCAGAATTATTAGGCAAATGAGTATTTTGTCCACATCATCCTCTCCATGCATGCTGTCTTACTCCAAGCTGTATAGGCTTGAAAGCCTACTACCAATTAAGCATATTAGGTGATGTGCATCTCTGTAATGAGAAGGGGTGTGGTCTAATGACATCAACACCCTATATCAGGTGTGCATAATTATTAGGCAACTTCCTTTCCTTTGGCAAAATGGGTCAAAAGAAGGACTTGACAGGCTCAGAAACGTCAAAAATAGTGAGCTATCTTGCAGAGGGATGCAGCAGTCTCAAAATTGCAAAGCTTCTGAAGCGTGATCATCGAACAATCAAGCGTTTCATTCAAAATAGTCAACAGGGTCGCAAGAAGCGTGTGGAAAAACCAAGGCGCAAAATAACTGCCCATGAACTGAGAAAAGTCAAGCGTGCAGCTGCCAAGATGCCACTTGCCACCAGTTTGGCCATATTTCAGAGCTGCAACATCACTGGAGTGCCCAAAAGCACAAGGTGTGCAATACTCAGAGACATGGCCAAGGTAAGAAAGGCTGAAAGACGACCACCACTGAACAAGACACACAAGCTGTAACGTCAAGACTGGGCCAAGAAATATCTCAAGACTGGTTTTTCTAAGGTTTTATGGACTGATGAAATGAGAGTGAGTCTTGATGGGCCAGATGGATGGGCCCATGGCTGGATTGGTAAAGGGCAGAGAGCTCCAGTCCGACGCAGACGCCAGCAAGGTGGAGGTGGAGTACTGGTTTGGGCTGGTATCATCAAAGATGAGCTTGTGGGGCCTTTTCGGGTTGAGGATGGAGTCAAGCTCAACTCCCAGTCCTACTGCCAGTTTCTGGAAGACACCTTCTTCAAGCGGTGGTACAGGAAGAAGTCTGCATCCTTCAAGAAAAACATGATCTTCATGCAGGACAATGCTCCATCACACGCGTCCAAGTACTCCACAGCGTGGCTGGCAAGAAAGGGTATAAAAGAAGAAAAACTAATGACATGGCCACCTTGTTCACCTGATCTGAACCCCATTGAGAACCTGTGGTCCATCATCAAATGTGAGATTTACAAGGAGGGAAAACAGTACACCTCTCTGAACAGTGTCTGGGAGGCTGTGGTTGCTGCTGCACGCAATGTTGATGGTGAACAGATCAAAACACTGACAGAATCCATGGATGGCAGGCTTTTGAGTGTCCTTGCAAAGAAAGGTGGCTATATTGGTCGCTGATTTGTTTTTGTTTTGTTTTTGAATTTCAGAAATGTATATTTGTGAATGTGGAGATGTTATATTGGTTTCACTGGTAAAAATAAATAATTGAAATGGGTATATATTTGTTTTTTGTTAAGTTGCCTAATAATTATGCACAGTAATAGTCACCTGCACACACAGATATCCCCCTAAAATAGCTAAAACTAAAAACAAACTAAAAACTACTTCCAAAAACATTCAGCTTTGATATTAATGAGTTTTTTGGGTTCATTGAGAACATGGTTGTTGTTCAATAATAAAATTATTCCTCAAAAATACAACTTGCCTAATAATTCTGCACTCCCTGTAGTACTAGGTTGGACCCCCTTTTGCCCCCAAACCCTGGAGGCCATTTGAGTACAGTGAACTTCTTGCCATGTTTCCAACCAACCATCAGAAGATGTGCACACTATAGTCATAAAGGAAGTGAAATGGTTATTAACAATGTTTAACACAATGTGTATTTAGAGATACAGTAACATTCTACATCCCTTGGCTGTAATGAACGGTTATTCAGTTCAGCTCCATTTAACAAAAACTGTTTCCACAAGGTGCTGTTGCCTACAATAATACACAGAAAACAGAGAAAACCCCAACAGTTAGATGCCCCCTATGAGCAAGTGCTTTAGTGACATGTGGGAAGGAAAAACTCCCTTTTAACAGGAAGAAACCTCTGGTAGAACCAGGCTCAGGGACTGCTGCGACAAGTTAGGGTGAGGGGAGGATGACAGGCCAGAGATTAATAATAACTAATGAATAAATGCAGAGTGGTGTATCAACCATCATCAAAAAGAAAAGTTTTAAGCCTAATCTTAAAAGTAGAGAGGGTGTCTGTCTCCGGAAGGTTGCGCCACAGAAGAGGGGCCTGAAACATCTGCCTCCCACTCTAGTTTTAAATAGCCTAGAAACCACAGGTAAGCCAGTAGTCTGAGAGCGAAGAGCTCTATTGGGGTGATGTGGTACTACGAGGTCTTTAAGATAAGATGGGGCCTGACTATTCAAGACCTTGTATGTGATCAGAAGGATTTTGAGTTAGAGTCTAGGAGCCAGTGAAGAGAAGCCAATAGTTTCTGTTGCCTTCCTATCAGCTCGAAACAGTCTGCCTGTTGTCCTCTGGCCTCTGGCATCAACAAGGCATTTTCTCCCAGAGAACTGACACTCACTGGATATTTTCTCTTATTCAGAGCATACTCTGTAAATCCTAGAGATGGTTGTGTGTGAAAATCCCAGTAGATCAGCAGTTTCTGAAATACTCAGACCAACCAGACTGGTACCAACAGCCATCACATAAATTCACCTAAATCTTTCTTCTCCGCTCTGAAACCTCAGCAAATCATCTTGACCATGTCTACATTCCTAAGTGCATTGAGTTGCTGCCGCTGATTAGACATTAGGGTTAACAAGTGGATGAGCAGGTGTACCTAATGAAGTGGCCAGCAAGAGTATTTTAATCATTTTAATTATTAATTAAACTAAACATAGTACAAAAACAAGCGAAATGAGAGCCAAACAGATGAACTTCTGTAGCATAAATATACAGTATAATGTATTAAACCTGCTAATGGCAATGTTTTATAATGTTCAAACACAGCACGATGAGAGCTAAAAAACGTCATAACAGTTGTTTTTTCATATATGTTGTTATAACTCTTTGTTTTATTGGCACAAATAATAGCAGATAAATAAATAATGAAAAGTGAAATAAACAGAATATGCTTATATAAGCATCTAACAGTAGGAGACAATGATGGCTGACATCATATGTATAGCTCCACTTGCAGTGAATTTTTGAGCATGATGAAAAGCATTAGCTGAGAAAAGTTCAATAAAAATACGCATTTTTAACATAAGCACGGGATAAACAAACATCATCATAATGAACCAGCCGTTTTTGCCGTGGAATCATCGACTTACTAATGGTCGCCAGCAGAAAAACAAAACACAAAAACAACAAGAAAAAAACACATAACTGGAGACGTCACAATGCTTCTGTATATAGAAAAAACAGTATAGGTATTGATAACATTCATGAACAGAAATGACTTTGGAAAAGTACCAAACATCCTATTCAAGTCCTATTTCCTGAATTATCCAATACTTAATTTATTTGAATAAAAAACAACAACAACAACAACAACAAAGGAACAGACATTACAGGCCATTAATATTTTACAACCATTAATGCTCGCTATGGAAGAACCAAAGGGTATGAGTAGTGATAAGGACATTAGGTCTAAACCTGTTATATGAAATGTTCTATGCACTTGACTTCATTTCGCTGAATGTCTGACCAGCTGCATGGCCTTGCATGCTTCATGTCAGGGAGATGTATGTGTACCGATGTAAATAGGGTTAATATAGTGCAGGGGCACTGCTAATTGGGTTAGCAAAGATTCCATTACAGCTACCACACTGACAGAGCCAGCCTGCTATCGATCAAATGGGTGAATGAAGGGGACAAACAGCAGGTGCTTTAATTAAACAAGTCCAAGCACATGAAAAAACCCACCAGACTGTATCAGCACACAAATGTGTCTCTTTACACTGAAATGAACTGCACCAGCTTGGTTGCAAAAGGGCAGACGTATGTGGATATGTGTATACACACACACACACACACACACACACACACACACACACACACACACACACACACACACACACACACACACACACACACACATATAGTGATGGTAGTTGCACAAATGGTAGCAAATAACTAAATAAATATGGATTTGTGCATGTGTTTGCATGAAAAAGTGTGCATGAGCGAGAAAAAGACAAACCGCATGGGACCTAAGCGCTCTTTCATGTGGAGGTGAATACATAAATAATAAAATTTAATCATCAAAAACAGCCCAAAATAGTCCCAGCCCTTCTTTCAATAATATACGCACCATATTACATGTTCTACATTCACTGGAGTCACATTAGTCTGTATCAGTCCTGACATTAAATTATCTATAAATTGAATTGTCAAAATGATGATTACTATTTTTTTTGTTAGCACTTGCTCAAAAATTAAAATGACCTAAAGATAGCAATAAGAGGCTTTCTGATTAGAAATGTCATTTTGCAATAAAATGTAAAAGAACTATTGTCAGTAATGCGTTGTTTATCTTCCGGCTTTGATGTGCTGCTTGCTTCCATAGCTACTCATTATCTGATGGTAGCTAGGTGCAATCTGCAAGGTGTCGGGGGAGCAGAGTACTAAATAAAGATATTTTCAAGGTTTTCAGACACCAAGAAATCTCAACCCCAGTTGTGTCACTTTACTTCCTCGCTTAGCACAATGTGCTGCCTCCTTAAATAGCTCAGAGTTTCTCTGAAGCCAGGCACTTGACTTAACACCAAGATAGGCAGATAGGGGAGCGTGCAGCAAAAAAGGAAAAAAGAAAAAGAGACGTCAGTGCACAAAAAACCACACCATCCCCGCTGTGACAGGCGCACAAACCCAACGCAAGATCTCAAGTTTCGTTTTGTGTGATCCTGCTATGTACTATGTGATAGGTAGATACATAAATTCTACCTTTTAGGTTTTGAATCGGATGTATGGACGCGCTTGTGACAGGGTACTCATCTGGCCATGTGTCAAAAGTTTTTTTGGGCCATTATATTGCATGTTTGAAAACCTGAACTGACCTCAGGGAGAAAGTGCAAGTAAACGACTCTGATGTGAGCTCTTGTGTAACGAGATACCTCTGAATCCTGAAAGTTGTGGAGTGCCGAAAACCATTATTTAAACGGATTAGCCCCCCTCTTGTTTATGTTTTGATTTTGCTGTGAACTATTCTTTAAAGCCAGAGGCAGCCTCTGGAGTGGAGTTCAGATGATGTGATCTCTCTTTCCACAAGCCACTCTTATTAAGCAGCCCCACTAAAAGCCTGAGGATTCTCTTACTAAACCAATCAATAAAGGATCTGTCTTGCCATGGTCCCCGGAGCCCTCGACTCCACCCTTCATTCTTCCTCTGGCTTTCACTGTCCCCCACAGGCTCACTCATTCATGGTAAGCACAGGGTGAAGCTGACGCTACTGTGCATGCGTGTGCATGTGTGACAGATGTGGTGCCTGATGTGCCACTATCTAAAACCTCAGGAGGTGAAACGGGTGAAAATAGTCCTCTGAGGCGGAGCTGAGGAGCAAACCGCCTGTTAATGAATAAATAAACAGGGAAGTCAGCATGAATGCCCCACTGTCACCGTGTTCTCTGAGTGCAGAGGCTGATCTTCCATCGCTAACACCTGTGTGACTGTCAGAGGAATCAATAAACAGCTACTGTTGCAAAGATGAACTCGCCCACCAGTGCACACTGTGCTCCCACTGTCTGCGTCTCTAACAGAAAGAGACTTACGGCGGAGGAACACCTCACATTCAAATTAACGCATGAGTGTGAGTCGCCAGTGAGAACAAACATATAACAAACATGCATACGACATAAGTGGAAGTACAGAGACAGATGGCTGGTATAATAGCATCAAATCTAATACATTCAATGGGAAGATATAGCTGCACTCAAAAGACAATAAAGAACTTTTAGCTCGTTTCCTCTTGTACATTTTTTTGCTGACGTCCACTCACAAACAGATATTCATTGCAATCAATAAACACTTAAAAATGTCTCCAATAACTAACTCCATGTATGTTTGCTAGATGGTGGTAGCAAATGTGATTTATTTGCAGCCAAAGCCAATCTAGAGGTCTCTCGCACAGATGCCGGTATTAAGCTTAAGTAAAACACCTGATGCAACACCTCTGTAACTATATAGACGATGGCTTTAGCTCAGCCTAAATCTGATCATGGAAAATGCATATGTAACACTCTTTTCTTGAACCAAGAGTAGGGAGTATTTCTTTTGTTATTTACAGCAGTACAAAACAAGAGGCAAGCTAAAGAAGAGCATCCCATCCTCGCTAATGAGATCAAGAAGATATGCTCTGTTTGTGCAGATTAAACTTACAGTATAAACACTTCTCCACCCACAAGAAGTCAGAGGTGTGGACTCGAGTCACATGACTTGGACTCGAGTCAGACTCGAGTCATTAATTTTATGACTTTAGACTTGACTTGAAAAAATGTTGTAAGACTTGTGACTTGACTTGGACTTTTACACCAATGACTTGGGACTTGAATTGGACTTGAACCGGTTTACTTGAAAAGACTTGATATTTTACCCCAAATATAAAATTTAACATGCATATTATATAGAGATTGAAAATGTGACGTCATTCACGGGTAGACCCGCAAAGGATTCTGGGAACTCGTGGCAAGCGGTAGTAGCGCACGCAGGCTTTCAATTGAAATCAGTCACACAGCGATAAAAAGAAACACAAAAATGTCAAGAAGCCGTTGTATTATTAACTGCAATAGCCGGTCGCATGACAGCCACGGGAAGCCGACGGGTAAAGAGATCGGTTGTTATCGGATTACGTCGTTGAAGAGAAATTGTTCGAGCCATGTTTCCGAAGTAACAAAGACGCGACGGATGGCCTGGATTGCAGCCATTCAAAGATCAAATATAACGTCCCAGAACACTCCAGCTCACAGGTTAGTCTGCTCCAAGCATTTACACGAAGGTCAGTATTTTTTAGTAGTTAATACGTCATTTTCATAACATAATTAGTGATATAGGTTACAAGCAAGTCTGGCGCTGAACAGAAATTGTCGCGCTATGCTCCTTTATTTATTGTGCATAAATAGTGAATTGTCCTGACACAATATTGTGTTTCGCTTCTGTTATTATGGTACATTAACAAAAACATATACTTTTATTCACAGGATAAAACAGGTTTTTTGTATCACTAATTGCCCAGTACGATTACAACATACAATATTGTTGTCACTGCTACATTTCTGTGATGCTACCAAAAATGATTTCCACTACTAATTAATTACCCTTGAGCTCAAAGGTCCTATTAATAAACGGTTAACGAATGTGTATTTATGACGACAATTTGTGAGACTGGTAAACTTATGATACGTACGATGGTCTTTCGTTCTACACGGTGCATTTCAAGGTCCTGCACCCATCCGTCGGTAAACTGTACCTGGACTTGTTGCAGTGACCTGAAGTTACTAAACTTCATGAGTGTGTGCACTCACTCCAAGAACCGTATGATTATAAATATGCATATAAATATGCTACAATGAGATAGCTGACTTCATCTAACTAGCAAATGTTGTCCAGGCTACGTTGGTGATGCAGTTTTTTTTAATGTGTATGATATTTTTGTCATGCGATTTTAAAGCCGGTCCTACAACCGCATCCAAGAATAACATGCAGCGTATCTCAGAACTGTCGGTGAAAATTATTCTTGGAGCTAGGTTTAATTGAGCTGCATTTTAAAGAGGTGCAATTTCACAATTTGTGTATATTTTCTAAGTTCACTATTTTGTCATGTGTTGAGAAAAACACAGATTTTAAAATTACATGGTCTAATATTTACATTTAGCATAACTGCAACATTATTTTTTCGTTTTTTTTTTAAAGACTCGAAAGGACTTGAAATTCAAAGTTTCAGACTTGTGACTTGACTCGGACTTTTACACCAGTGACTTGAGACTCGACTCTGACTTGCCTGACATTACTTGAGACTTGACTTGAGACTTGAGGATAAAGACTTGAGACTTACTTGAGACTTGCAAAACAATGACTTGGTCCCACCTCTGCAAGAAGTCAGAAACTCTAACTTTAAGAATGAAAAACTCTCCTCCCTCTTTTATCAGCATGGAAACAGGGTACTTGTTGTACTGTAGCTGTAAGGCTTTTTCAGTGTGGCCCTGAACATTCAGAGGAGCAACACTGCAGACAGCAGAACGCTGTCGGGAGTGCTGGAAAAGGTCGAGCCAAGTCAAATTTCTTTAGGCAAATGAAACTAAAAAGATTCACTTTTTATTTAAAAATAGGAACTTTGCACACTTCGCACTTTGTGACTACACAAATGTCGCAAATGGTAAATCGGTTCACGCACAAAAAGGGGACATTTGTGCAAGACATCACATGCAGCTATTTATTTTATTTTTATTTGTTTACTGACATTCTATGGTTACTCACAATTTTGGCCACAACAACTGAAGAGATTTTTCTGCAACCCCTGGACATGCCACATTTTCTAAATTATAAGAAAGAAAAGAAAAAAGTCTGAAAATACAGACAGAGTTTATCAGAAATCACCTCTACTTAGGTAATTTTAGAAGTCTCAAAGACTCATTTAGCGATCTGACTAATCATCTAGAAAAAAATCCACCTTCTCAAGTTGCACCTGTAATGCATCACACAGTTATGAATTCTGTGGATTCACATTGTGCAAACTGAGCAACTGGTTTACGATGCATTCATTTTTTCCCCCCTTTTTCTAAAGAAATAAAAAGGCTCAGTCACTCGTGACTCAAGTACAAAGTAGGGCAAAAATGGCACCTACACACGTCTGGCACTCTGAAGAGAAAGGACTTTGGTGATGATTAGGATTGGGACAAACTATGTAACCCGATATAGCACTTCTTTCCATGTGATACAGTGGTCTGGTCTACACCAGTGCCAAATATTTTAATAACTATTTTTTAAACCATTAAGAGGTCCTGAGTGGATTCCCAAATTTAATTTTCTGGAATTACTACTTCATGAGTTCTTGTGGTGGAGCTTACTGAATGAAAGATGACGAAGAAACTCACAGGGGACATTTCACAGACAGCTGGACAAAGTGACTCAGAGAGCTAATTAATTAAACAATATTACACAATACAATAAATCAAACAAAATTACCAGTTTTTACCTTTATGGTTATTTTATTCTCCCTCATTTCCACAGATAGATTCGATCTACTGTAAATAACTGTCCTGCTACGTGACACGTATCAAAGAACTGTACGCTTGCATTATCACATTATCGTTATTGTGGGTGATTTATCGTGTTTGCATTGAAACATGAACTAGGTTATGAGTTAACTTGTGGTTCCCACAACGGGGAAAAAACCAACACACAAGCGCATTTTGTTCGCCTTCATGCAACCCTACCAAAGAAATAATGGATCACATGCAGTGGCAATGCTGAGTATGAGCTAAAGATGGAAGGAATATTTCCTCAAAGCATAATTTGACAACTATGCCTGCAGTTGAGACTTAAAGGGTTTCAGACTTTCTAAAACCGGCTAATAGGAAGTTTAATGCGAGAAGATTCATGTGTCTACTACAGTTTCCTCTGCCTAAATAACCTGACATGTAAAAACTGCAGCATTTTATTACAGTAGGGTCATTTTCTTCAGTTTTTCATCAAATTACTGGATGAGGTTGCTTACTTCAAGAAGTAATGCTGAATAAAATAAAGCCCAAAAGCTGGCTCCCCCCAGGGCTGTGTGCTCTCCCCCCTGCTCTTCATCCTCTACACTGATGACTGCAGATCCACACAGCCCAACTGTCACCTGGTTAAATATGCTGACGACACAGTTCTCCTGTCACTGCTGTCAGGCCCCTCACAACACCACGGGCCTGCTCTTCAGGAGTTTGTAGAGTGATGTGACAGCTCCAAACTTGAACTGAACGTGAGCAAAACAAAGAGATGGTGGTGACCTTCTCCAGTAGGCAGAGGGATCTGGCCGCTTCAGTCACCACCACCATCCACGGGAAACCAGTAGAGGTAGTTGAGGAGTACAAATACCTGGGAACCATCTTTGACAACCTCCTTAAATTCTCTGCCAACACAGAGGAGATTCTCAGGAGGTGCCACCAACGGCTATACCTCCTTAGGAAACTCAACTCCTTTGGAGTCAGCACACCCATCATGATGACGTTTTACTATGCCTTCCTGGAAAGCATCATGGTCTTCTCCATCACCTGCTGGTTTCACTCCCCCAGCCTTCAGAACAGGAACAGACTGCAGCACACTCCATCATTGTGCTCTAAAATCATTGGCCTGCCTGTCAGAACTCTGGCACAGGTTTTCAGCCAACAGGCCCTTAGACAGGCAGCCAAAATCATCTACGACCCATCTCACATTCTTCACCCTGCATTCTAATGGCTCCCCTCTGGGCGACGCTGCATTTCCTGCAAGACTGAGAGGAGGAGAGCCACCTTTGTCCCCAAAGCCACTCTGCTTTTTAACTCCAGCCGATAAGGCCATTTCCCACACCCATAAACATAAACTACACTCTTCTTATACTACCGACACTTTATTCACTTTTAGTCACTTACAGTTATTTATTCACCTTTCAGTCACTTTAATTTTAAAACTGTATATACTGTATATTCATTATTTCACTCTTATTGCCTGTTCTTATTGTGCTTATCTTCAACGTCATGCTGCTCTGTTGTTTGTTAATTGCCCCTTGGGGATAAATAAAGTCTTCTGATTCTGATTCAAGGTTCAAAAGAGGAGAATAACTTCTCTCAGGTCACGTTCAGCAGAAGAGGCTGTAGTACATTACTTACATGTAATAGTAAAGCTAAAATGTTCTAAGTACATTATTTTATGTCGTTTGGATTATAAGTGCATTACAAATAGACATAATGGGGAGTTAAAAGCATAACTATGTAAATCACTGCCTTTTCTTTACTTTATTTATTGTTCGCGTTTGTTTTCAGGGACATTATGCTGTAGTGCCGCTGAGACATGAATCAATACTTACTGTATGAATTACCGTGCTCAGACTCTAATGGCAAGCTTTTGCCACGCTAAGCCTGAAATATATTTAGTGCACAGCGAGACAATGGACACTAAACATTCCATGCACTCGACAATTAGTCGGGAGGATCCTGCATAATTGTTAGTTAATTGCGTCAAGTGATGACTCAGGGGATGAGCCGTGGTAACCACTTCCGAGGCTTTTTTCATGGAAAATATGGTGAAAATGATGAAGGCCCAACGAACCTGTTTTTGTTTTGTTTTTTTAATTAGGCTAAGCGAATAGTAAGAGAAGTGCTGTGCAGTCACTGTATTGATCTGTGGTATGGTAATTTTATCTGATATAAATTTGTTAGAATGCACATTATATGTATCTATTGAATATGTTATCCTTGAATGGCCACTGCAATGCCATTTACTGCCTTATACAACAGAATTAATAATTTAGAGCATTTTATGCTGAGAGTAACTTTTGGTGCCCTTTGGTAACAGATCCATGGCACTAATGCTGGGTGGCAGGCCAGTTTGAAGCCCTGCACTACAAGTCAAGGCTAGGGCACATCTGTCTGGCTGACTGGCCAATCTACAGCCCCTCGATCCCTGAGCTATTAGGCACACAGCTGACATGCTTGCATGTGTATGCACATGCACACTTTGAGGATTCATGGACCATTAACGCTGTGATCTGTAAAGTTACCATCACGCTTAACAAGCAAACCAAAAGCCACTGACAATGGCTTACATTTTCAAAGCTCTCAACAACTACGTGCTGCCGAGGGTCTCTGCCAGAGAGATTATAACAGAAAGACAAAAAAGGAAAATAAATAATAATAAAGAATCCTGATGGGAAAACTCTGTAGCGGCAACATGTAACCCAAAAAGTAATCTGCTTTGTAAAGTCAGTTGTGTTGTTCCATTGCTACAAGCACAGTTTGCAACTGCAAAGTGTTGGTTTCACAAATCACTTCAGAGCGTGCAATGTATTTTGAATCTGGATGAGTCAGTATTGCTGCAGTTTGAAGAACAGAGTTGACATAGATCTAACATTAGTTAGCTAATCAAGTTAGCCGTTGTTGGATTTGGGATCAGTGTAATTCTTAGCGTCAGTCTCACATTTGTCAGATTATGAGTCAACCCATTTCATGGATGTGCAACATGCACACAATGGTCACCGGCACACTCACAGCCATACACCAACATGTCGCCATGGTGTGGCTGTTAGCAAGTTCTTCACTGTGAGTGAGGAGGGCACAAACTTCACTTAAATTGCAGAGGAACACCACCTAACAACTAACCTAATGAGACACTTAAATCACCTTCACCTTTGTTTCTTATGAAAAAAAGTGCACAAAAATGAAAAGTTGATTTTTGATTCTGTACGCTGTCAGTTGTAGTTCTTTTAAAGAAAATCAAAACTGACAAAAGTTAGCATTGGCAAATCACACTTAGAGAAAAAACAAACAAACCACAAAAGAGAGAAGTTGAAATTGGACACAAAAATTGCACTTGGTTCAAACATATTTTAAAAAGGAAGATTTGTGTGGCTTTTCTTCTAAACATTATCATTCTTACTTAAAGTCGGGGCAACATATCCCTCTTTTTATCATGTATGCATAACTGAATGGTAGTTTGCATGATTTAAAAAAAATCTTTTTAAAAGAGAGCATGATACTGTGAGTGGGATCAGAAGGATATCTGCTAAAAGCTAGCATGTAGGCACACATCAGTGTGTGGGGAAGATTATAAATGAAAGACTATAACTGTTGTATAATTGTTTGCATGAATATTATGAGTCAGTACGATTGTACCAGAAGAAAAAAAATGACAGTGAATAGGCACTTTACATCTGTGTCAGTGTGCAGAGCATTTATTTGAAACAGGGGGTAGTTTCTCTGAACAGAGAAGCTGTTGAGATTCTCAGTTTCTGATTGGCTCGCAGCCTTTTTGGAAAGAAATCGTATCTTCTGGCTATCTTTACGTTTCAGAGAAGATTTCAAACCAACCGCAGAAGAACTTAAAAATTCACTAAGTTCAAGTTGTTCACCAAGAATAGCAACATTTTATACAAAGATGATTTTTCTCTTCCAGTACAGCCTTGCAGTATCTCTTTTCTAAGCATGCTAATTTACCCAGCTGGCAAGCAGTTACGTGAGCATTTAGTGAGTTTAAGGTCATGCTTGTGCAACAAATCAGACTGATCTCACAGTGTGACAAAACAGCCTGACTTTATGAGCAAATGTATACGTGTAAGTGACTAATACTACCTTTATGACACACTGACTGCATGTATATGACAAAGCGCTGCAGTTTAATTCTTCTATAACATTTTAAGTTTGTAGTACTGAGAGGCTGTTGACAGATCGCAGATAAAGATGCGGTGCATGATTGTGAGAAGTGTTTGTACTTTTTTAAACACCTCTGAACATAATACAGTCCTTTACATAATCATCTTTATGACATAAATTCTACTCAAACACAGTTTAACACTCATAAAAATGAGACTTTATAAGAGAACAAATGCATTTGACTGCAAATAAATCAATAAATGTGTGTGTTGTAGAGAACAGCAGGGTATGTAATTATGACAAAATGCTAAAAAACGTGATTGTAGGTATTACATGTGAAGTAGAGCTGTGCTGTGTGTGAGAACAGGTCTGATTTACGACCTAAGCAGCCACTCATAAATATTAGTCCTGAGGCACACGTCTGCATGTGTGTTTATAAAGGAGGGTGTAAATGTTTCATATGTCGAAGCGCAAGGAAAACGGAAAGAGAAGAGACGCCGTGGTGCAGGTGTGCAAGAGAACCAGTGAGACTCTTTTTTCCCCCCCTTTTTCTTTTTTTTTTTCCATTTCTCTGAGATGAAGGTGGGAAGGGATGATGGGATGTAGGTTGGATGAAAGAAAAGGGAGGAGGAAAGAGCGCTCCAGTCCTGTCGCCTTGGGTGCATCAGCAGCAGGAATTGTTCTCTGCCCTGTGGGGGCCATCTGACTGTTCTGTCACCCTCAACAGAAGGCTAACTCTGCCTTAAAGTGCTCGGCCCCGCGCTCGCAGTTCGACAAGCTTGATGTTTAATACATACACAGGGAGAATATTGAAAATGCCTCAGGAGAAATGCAGCACACGGGCTGGAAGGGAGAGAGGGTTTTTTTTTGGTCAGTTTGTAGAACAACCAAGAATAGTGGGGCTCCTGTACAAAGCATGCGTGGGCAGGCTGCAAAATATAATTGCTGAAGACTCGGACCAAAGCCGGAGCTCCGTAGCAAATTGGAAATCTATTACGTGCAAGAGTTAAGCACCTCTCAAAAACAAAGCACTTGTTTTGAGGGGGGTACTTCTTCATTGTGGTGATTGTGTAATGCACTGGCATATCTGCGGCAGGAAATATACGTCACACGCATGCATGATGCTTCAGTCGAAATAACAGGCCGTGAATTTAACACGTAAGCTGAAAAGCCTCTCCCTCGTCTGTAATCAGGGCGAGCATGGTGAAATTCAGGGCATCACTCCTCAATAAGGCAGGAGAACGGGCCTCAGGGGTGACTCTCCTGCTTAAGTCAACACAATGGGTGTAATGAGGTGAAATACACACACACACACACACACACACACACACACACACACACACACACACACACACACACACACACACAGAGGAGATGGGAACCCTTATTGCATAGTTAAGTGCGATTCATTCATCTACATGCACTAAGCCTGCTGCAGAAGTTCTGCTCACACCCACACATTTAGCAGCACAGCAAGGATTTCACTCTTATTTCAGGTTACTGAGTGAATCAGATGTTATGAAATGATGTCATTTCTAACTGGCGAGCTTATATTTAACACACCACGTGTCTTAACGGCCCGAACCTGTATTTTGAGTAAAAAGAAGAAGAAAAAAAGAGCCCAAATGCCACGACTGAATTGTGACAATCCAACTTTAAGCTGATCTGAAAAGCCACTGGTTCTTTTTGACAAGCCCGCATCTCCTCGGCACTTAATAGTCAGCGAGTTCATCAGTTCTGAGTCCATAATTAATCAGCCCGAGCGTGTGAGCGGGACTGGTGCCTTTCTCTTAACATCACGTACAGCAACCCACGCCCTCCGAGCCATCAGTGGATTAATGATAAGTGCCTTTGATAGGAGAGCCCCTCACAAAGGCTTTATTAATTAGCCTAACACCGACGCTGTGGCCGCAGTGTGCAACACGTCCCCGCTAATCAAAACTTTAAAGGGGCACGATCGACCTCCCAATCACCCGCACGACATCAAACCCCTGACGCCTGCGTGCATTAAGTTGCCGCTGAAAGTGCACCATTTGCAAATGAGGGGCAACTTTCACACGTCGGTGAAGACACGGTTATGCGCGCTTTACAAAGACGCCCGTGAATCATTGATCAGACAGGTGGGATCGAGTAGTGGCTACGGCATAAATCAGAGGTAAGGAGGGACACTGTCCAAAACTGCCCAGATGTCGCCAAAGTGGAAGCAAAAATGAAAACGACGGAGACCAGATGCGTCGTACTCACTCGTCCCCGGTGCCTTAGAGGAGCATCCCGGTCTCTCACGGCCAGCTTTTCAGATGAGTTCTCCTGGGACAGCGCGCCTTGATCCTCACTATCATTCTTTGCAAGGCTTCAGCCTCCTCACAGCCTCCCTTTACTCTTCTTCTTTGGCATTACAAAAGAAAAAAAATACAACGAAGAAAATCAAACCCGTTGCATGCCAAATAAAATTCTCCTTCAGGTGTTGTTTCGGGGTTGCTCTCGTCCGTCTCTCGGTGTGCAGGGCAGAAGTGACAGAAGCGGATTCCTATTTGAGGGGATGCTGACGCGCAACCGGAGGGGTTCGCCTCCTGTCTTTTTCATCTGGCTCCATCAGCAGCCCTCGGTTGGACAGCACCATGTGACTGAAAATAGCGTCAAACACACGCGATGGCACGCTTACTTCCTGTTACCGTACTTCAAAATAAAACACTATATCTAAAGTTTTGGGGAAAGGAAACTGAAGAAGAATCCCATTAATAGTAAAGTAGAAATCACCAAAAAGATAGTAGATTAAATTTGATTTCATCTTGCAAAATGAATAAATAAATAAAATTAGACAGGTTTATTTCGAATATTTAAAAGAATAAAGTATAGTTGACATTTATGAACATTGATCAAAGCTAATCTCCGACATATTAATTCAAATAAAAAGCAAAGTAAACAATGCTTTTATTTGCATATAAAATATTATTTATATCCATTCCCAGCTACGTGTTAAGTTTGCAACAGCGAATACCAAAAACATGAATCCCACGTTTGAACTGGCAATAAAATATAGTAAAAAGAAGAAAAAAAAAATTAGAAAAAAAATAGTGATGGAAAGTATGCCTCTAGCGCTGTTGTCCTTTTAAAATGCCACAAACACTGTCTTTCTCATATCAGATCATTAATAAATATTAACGTAGAATTAAAGCCTGTACTAAGGAAAAGTTATTTTTAATACCACACAACAGAGAGGCCTGTATAGGTTTAAAATTAAGGACAAGATTTGACATGGTCATCTGGGGATTTTGCATGTTTTTCTCTTTATGTCTTTTTAGTTCCTTCTTCATCTTTTCTTGTCTTAAATTGGTCTGAATCGATTGTGGGGCTGATATCTCTCTCTAGCAGTATCTGCTGTTGATTTAGCATAAACTCAAGCTGATTTCTTCTCTGGTTAGGAAAACTTTGTGATTTCCCCTGAAGTCTAACCAGCACGAAATATATTACTTTTATTTTGAAGGGGTTCCTCTTCACCTCTTTTCCGGCTTCAATCTCTATTGACGCACCTGTGAAGGCACCCATTCAATTAAGACTGACCTCACAGAGAGTGCCTCCAAGCGACCGCAGTTAGAGTAACACCGACTTCTCAAAAAATTATCCTGAGGAGAAATATTTCCTTTCCGAAGTATTGTCAGTTATTGACGTGTTCCTTATAGCAGCCTCTGTATTCCTTGTTTATCGAGTTCTGAACTCTTTAATAGCAAACAAAGAAAAGGAAAAAAATCAGATGGGACTGCGCCCCCATCGTCACATGCACTGTATATCGTTAAACTTTTATGAGCATAGCCTAAATAAAGAAAACATTCATATGCGTGTTGGAAAGCCGGCGGTGGCTGTAATTTGAAGCTGTGTAAGCTAGTTCGTGTTGACAAATCTCCCACAGAGCTGAAGGGAGCAGCTCATTTCGCGTTTGATTTAAAGTTAGGTTGTAATGTATTTCAGTTGCACCACTGCAAAAATATCCGGTGTTGTTTTTGTTAACCCCCCCTAGCTGACATACTCATTTCTGCCTGAATAATGACATCATTTGCGAACCTTTGGTGTGAGCAAACTACTGTTGCAAGAACAATAATTTGGGGGAAATCAAGTCTTTCAGGCTGCTGTAATTATATGGATTCAATTTCTTTTGCTCTCATGTCTCAGAAATGATGAATTGGCCCTTTGATAAAAGTGAAAAAGACTTCTGTTGAGTGCTGCAGGACAAAATCCTCACTGGTGTGTTTGAGCGCCAAAAACGTGTGAGAAGAGAATCAGTGAGGAAAAAAGAAGGAGAGAAGCAGAAGAAAGAGAAGTAAAAGCGACAGGCTAAGACGCTTTTTCAAAGACAGACAGGCCTTGTCCTTTTGAGATCTTTTCCTATTGTTGTCCACTGTGAGCCAGACTCTTGGGTCTCCTCCACAATGCAGGTCCCCTCAGAGCAGTGCACCACTGGCTCTCCTGTCACTTCACATTAGTGTCTTCATGGAGAACAGCAGCCCCGGAGGGCCACACTTGTCATGAAAGAAGTACTCTGGATACACACCCACCCACTCACACACACACGCATACACACACATTATGCAGACTGTGAAGATAGGAGGTGTCAGGCAAAATGAGAACACAAGGAGAACCTCCATCAAGGCTTCCAACAGAACTTTTAACAGTGACCTTATTTCAGCCTTGTGCTTGCCTCTCTGTCTCACTCTCTCCCACCCAACCAGCAACCCAAATACACACAAGCACAGATTTATGGCACACGTTCAGAAGCCATGTTCTCATGAGAAATGCGGCCTAGGAATAAATAAGCTTCACGTATGTCTTGCACTTACAGGCTTGATGTGTAACAGTGAAACATGCCATCTGCTACAGGCAAACAGAGCAATCACTCACACGGAACCAAGCAAACACCTTTATTCAATGAAATATGACAAGATAAATACTATTTAGAATTTGGAATAAAAATGTGAAAGTAACCACCCCTAGCCCCCAAAAACAAAAACAACCCAAAACAAAACAGTATCACTTGAATGTTAAGCTTGAACAGTATTTCCTGGCTATAACTAACTCAGGTCCCTGTAACCTTTTGAGCATTAACTGCAATTACTGTCATTCTTCTATTATAATGTATTTGATTGTCTTTAAATAACTTCTAGCTGTTAGTTTACAGGAACCAGGTGGATCTTGAGTACATAAGCGAGCACACCATGACAGCTGATGAAGGTGGTGTGATTTGGCGAAAAAATATAAGGCTGACAGTCTGACGCCTGGAAGAATACATTGGCAAAAAATATTTTCATATTTTAGTGATTTGATTTTTAATTATTTATTGCCATCGTCACAAATTTTGAATGAAAAGTAATTCATAGTCCAGCTGTACAACATGTAGTAAATGCTCACCTGCTGAGATTATGTAACACGATGCGCCATTGCTTATCTCTCTGAAATAAAAGTACCGGAGCATACGCAAACTGTAAGTCATCACTCTATTGGGAAACAGGGGCAGGTGGATTGCCAGAACGTTTACTCGGGTTTCAGCTTTTCAGTTTTTCTTTTCTTTTCTTTTTTCTTTTTTCCATGCCTGATTCGTGCCTGCTCGTCGGCTTCCTCAAATACCCTGAGGTTATTTTTGGCGATGGGAGGGAGGAGCTCCTCCTGGGCCGGCTGGACGCAAGAGGGCAGGGCGGCGCACGGAGGAGGAGAGAGGAGAGGAACAGTACTTTAAAGGGAAAGAGCGCGGGAGTGTGTGATGAAATGAGATGTGAAGTGTTCCCTCACTCAGAGCCTGCAGACACGTAAAAGATTTAAGAAGCTAGTGAGGGGAGAGGTGGGACCTGCCTTCGTGCGCTCCTGCAGAGGGAGAGGTAGACTGAGAGACTTGCTGCTAAGATCCTCTCTCTTTTAAATTATACCGACCACTGGTTGCCTAAAAGGCAAGTGGAGATTCACACAAAAGGTCTGGGGAAGCAGGGCAAGAGGGTTTTTTTTTTTTTTTGGGGGGGGGGGGGGGGGGGGGGACAAAAGATGCACGTAAAGTGAAAACAGACTGGGAGTTGTGCGTAAATAAACTAAGCTAATTACATCACGGAATTAAAAACATCTTTAAACGGAACCCCTTAAGATTTAAGGAACACACAGGAGCTTAAATAGTTTTAATTATTAGTGAAGAAGCTGTCAAGAGCACCAGTACGATGGTTTATTAAATATGAAAAGAGACGCCTTGACGCAAATAGTAGAAAATTATGTTTTGTGTGATGTAGGTCTTTGTTGAAACTTGCCAGGGTGTGTGTCGACATACAGCCACGAGATGGAGCCAGTTCTCCATCAACTGCAACCTCACAGATAGCAGCGGTGTAACCTGGTATCCGTCCTGACGCTCTAATATACGTCCGAGTTTCTCTAGCGTCATTAATTCACAAATAATACGAAATTCTAAAAACACAAGTGCACTTCTTGACAATTTCCACTGCCCAAATGAGATTAATCTCCATTTCTGCAAATCTAATTGGCTCATTTCTTTTTAATTAGTCCAACAGGGACCGAGTTTTATTCGCCACGATAATAAACTAACCTGTGTTAAAATATTTCGACTTATAAAGCGCGAAATTTATCGACTGCCACAGTCAGAAACCAGTTGACGCCCTCAGTCAGCCCTGTCTCAGCCTCGGTTTTACTACCCCACCACCGCGACCACCTCCCACCCCCTCCTCCCTTTTTTTCTTTTCTTTTCTTTTTTTTTTTTTTTTACACACCGGCTTGCAACCACCCTCCCAGTCAGTCACCTCAAGTGCGGCCGAGCGGCTGGAGCGGAGGCAAACAAACACATCCAGAGCATCCGGAGCGACTCTCGTCTATCGTGTTTTGGGCTCAAGTAAAAGAGACCGGGGTGGAAGAGAAGAATGGGACGCCGGTGCTTGGATCAACACTGAGTCCTGCCGGCACACCGAGAGCTCCTCTGACTTTTTCTTTTCCCCCCTCCCAGAGTCACCGTGTTTTCACCGCTGACACAATGGGCTGCTGCAGCGGACGATGCACTCTCATCTTTATTTGCACTTTACAGCTGGTGAGTTGTTCCACACTTCTGCACTTTTTAGCTGTTAGAAGTTGTATTCTACGAGGAAGCCACTGCGTGTTTGACAAAGGAATTAGTTTCCAATACAGTGTCTGTTTTTACATGGGCAGGAGCTCGGCTTCTGTTGGAGGATGCTGAAAACTGATGAGGACATGTTAAATAATTTATTTATTTTTAACTTTAAGTAGGATCCTACTTAAAACAAATCTTCATTCGTCATGTCTACTGAATCCAGTTTATTTAAACATAGTAGTTCTGGGAATAATCGTGGATTTCTAACTTTTGTGTTTTAGTGAAGAAGTGTTGTGTTGACATGAGTTGTTGGTCCAAAGAACTCAACTTCTCTGAGCACCAGAAGCCTTAAGCAGCTGTACAGAGATATGACAGAGCAAATTTATACTAATCACAATATTATAATTGAGTCCCATCTTCCACCTGCACTAACCATCATTCTAACTAACCATCATCTTTGTATTGGTGTTACTTAAGTGTTCATATAGCCACTTAATGTATTTCACATTTGTGTAGTATAGTTCTCATGTAAAACATTGGCTAATATGTCAGTTTGTGAATTTTGAAATTAATTTCTACGAAATGTGTTTCTTGGAAATTCTAACCAGCTGTAATTTGCGAATTTTTAATAACAAGAGGAGGAAAAAGGTTGTTGAGAGATTTTTAGTTTCTGATCAGTGGTGTGTGGGCTGTGACATTTTACTGATGATACGTCTCGGATGATGCTTCCTATTGACTCAGAGGCTAGCTTCCCTTTGCCATTATCCCGAGTGAAGTTTACCTGACAGGCTGTGACAGTGTTATTTATGATGGCATTAAAACTCAGCTTGCTCACACCATAAGCTCCCACGTAAATGCCACTTTCAGAAACAAACACAGCTATAAAATCGTCTCAAGACAAAGAGTGTAATGGGAAAGTTGTGATATATTGCACCACACGGAAGGGAATTCAAAATGGAGCATTAAAAACAAAAAGGAAGCAAGTATCAGCTGGTGTCAAACTTTAAAAATCCGGATTTAATAACAAAGCCCACAACTTCTAATTTGTAAAGTCTTTTGGCCCTAAAACCAACATTTTACACCAGTTTTTAGGTTTCTGGCTGCTGGGTTGTCTCGCGGTCATACCTTTTAAATACTGCAAGGCTGCTAAGAGCTCAATCGCTCTTTCAGCTCCTAAATATTTGTTTAAGCTCCTGCTATCTTCCTGCTGCTCAGTGTCTTGCTGTTCTTTTGTGTCTCGGACCTGTTCATCACAGTGTGAAGAACAGGGAACTCAGACTTTTTCTTGATAGTTTGCTTATTAGGCCACAGGGGTCTTTGTGTTGCCTCTTGATTAAAATGTGACTTGCTTCACTGGTGACACAAACAATCGTCTCACACTCGCACGAATACAGTAGGCTATCAGCCCACTTTGAACCACACACCTGTTTTTCCTTCACAGTCCTCGGACCTTCTTGCCTCATTAGAGAGAAGGAGGCTGACCATTTGTTACGAGGTTTATAAAGCTGTCAACTAGCTGCCTAAAAAGTCCCCAAAGACTTCTGGAAACAGCTTTATTTTCCCCTGGCAGTATTTCTGGATGACCTGACACTTCCTGTCTGGAGGAACACACACATACACACATACACACACCTGCACATTGACACGTTTAAACTGCAGCGAGGGGTTGTATTAAACCCTGCCTGACCTTTGAAAAGGTCGTCAGGCAGTGTGTGTGTGTCTACGTATGTGTTCACATGAATATACATGTGTATGTAGAGCAGCAAGAGGGACCCTCAATCTCCCCTGGCTGAAACCTATGCATTTAAAATGAGCCAGGTTATTCCCAGTCCATTAAAGGGTAAAACTACCATTAACAAAACAACATACTCTGCTCCTCAGATGTAAAAAAAAAAAAAAAAAAGCCCTTGTGAACCGCTGTGTGCTAATTAGCCTGGCAGAGTGCTTTGATCAAACCTCTTTTGGCATCTCGGCCATCCCCTAATTGAATTGTGGTGCGCTTTCCTCATCAACAGGCCGAGTGCTGGGACTGATCTCTCTGGGACAGAAGGCAACAGATAATGAGCCCGTATTGATCGAAAACGCCTCTGTTCCCTCTTCTCTTTGCAGCCTAACTGTTCCAGACAGTAGTGCTGGATGGTTGTCAGAACCCCGATCAGCTCCAGAGAATAGCGAGCGTTGGCAGGAAGCCCCGTCTGTGTAACGATTTGTTTGTACTCAGAGACACCAGGGAGCTCATTTTGTTATCAACCGGTTGGGTTTTTGAGGTGTTGACCTTAACTTGACCTGGAAGTAAAGCACTTCCATTGGTCAGATACAGGACCCAGTCTAGACATATGAATGTCAGCGACTTGCAATGACGAGGAGGTTGTCCTTAATAGAGCTGATGGTTATTGTGGCTCAGCGGAGCTTGATGATAGATGAAGGAGGCCTTTTCAGTGGTCATGGTGGTTTTTCAGGAGAGGGCAGACAGGCCAGCACACAAACGCACACACACACAATCACAGTGGGCAAAGGCAATGAACTTAGAAGTGAACATTGACCCTGACATAACTAGTCTGGCTACACTGACAGATGCGTCTCGCAGACACACCCACACAGTCACAGCTGCACATTCTTAACTTTGAGTTATAGGTTATTAGGTCTAGTGGTGGGTAAAGATTAGAGCCTTCGTACGAGTGCAGCTGTGTTTGACCTCTGACGATACGAGGCAAGCAAAGGAAGAAAATTGAAGCTTTTTAAAAAAATTTATTTATTTATTTTTTAAATTTGATCACATGCAAGGAGAATAAACAATGTCCTTGTTGTCACAGTAGCTGCATAATTTGTGTCTAGGAAGGAAAAAGTCACCCACGGTACAGCGGCACAGGAGAACTGCAAGTTTTACCTCATGTTCACCCTTTAAAGGAGACTACCCACAAGCACCGTGTGAGTGTTTGTGTGTTACATCTTGCATCACACTGCCCACTTTTCCTCTAGTCTTTTGATGACAAAGCTGGAGAATATACTCGGTAGAGAAAGCTTCAGAGAAGAAAAGCGAGTTCAACCAAAGTACTTCCAAGAAAGTTTTTTAGCAGAAAAACAGAGCGCCTCGTCCTGAAGAGTGTTATCTCTAAAGGCGCAACATCATCCCTTGGCAAGCTTCACGTCATCTTCTACATATTACAAAGGATTTAGGTTGTGTTTCTCCCCAGTTTCCTCTGCTAACTCATCTGCTTTATGGAGGCACGAACATTCAAATTTCCTGCTGAATATTCATGATCTCAGACATGCTGGATGCCTCTAACATACTGTCTCTCTCTCCTCACTAATCTGTGTGTGCTAGCGGGCACACAACACATGGAAGGTCTTGGCCTGTAGCTTTGATATTGATGTGTCGCACAGCTATAATTAAGAATAATTACTGCAGCTGGAGCAAATTGTGTGGCAATAAAACACTATATGCTGTCAGACCAGCAAACCAGGGTGTGAGGGTTACTGCTGCTGTGTAATCCTTCCGTGCCTTGCAAATTTACTGGTGGCGTGATGTTTTGAAAGCTATTTACTACAGAAATATGAGCGCAAGTGCTAGAATATTTTAATTTTCCCAGTTACAGATGCCTCGGACATCTGCTCAGTGGGTTTTGCTAAGTGCATTTGTGTGTAATTTCTTTACAGAGTGCCTGAGTGAACCTGGAGTCGTAGCTGTCTGATCAGTGATAATAAACTGCATTTCTTTGACATTGCCAGGTTGATGGAGGAGATAGGCCGGCAGGAATAAAATGAATGGTCGTAGCTCTTTATCGCTCCACTCCGTTCTCATTGTCTTCACCTCTCTGGTGCTCCTATTATGTTTTATAAAGCTTCTCTGGACTGTGATTTATATCACTGTGGGCACAAGCACATTTTTTACTATTTGTTTTGGCTTGCACAGATGGTGGAGGACTAAGGCAGCACCCGTACTTGAATTATCCATGCAAAAACAAAATGTGTTGTCAGTGTATGTTAGACTCCTCGCAAACTCTGTGTATTCACTGAATACCAATAGCAAAATGACTTCTTGGGTCGGTCTGTGTACACTCTCAGTCAGTCATAGTAATCTCATAGTAATCTAAGGAGCTTGGACAGAAAAGTGACTGGACTTTAAGTTTCTCAAAGACGTTGCACCTCTCATGCGATAAGCTTCTTCAGAACTGAAGTCATTGTCATTTTTTCAAGTACTTTACTACAGTATATAGCAAATTTACATCTGCTGTCCCCTGGCAGTTAGATGTTGAAAACAATATAAGTGATCATGCTCTGCCTTAAGCTTAACAGGGAAATGCATCCCTGCCCCCAGTCCACTTCTTGCAAATCTGGTAATGAGCTTGTATAAACTGTTTAAATCTTTTTGCCCCTGAGTTTTTCCACTTCTTTGTAAATTCTCTCACATCCACTCCAATGGTTTCAGCAATGTCCCTCCATGAATTTGCTGTCATTTGTGAGTCCTTTTGGTTGATGCAGCATTAATTTTTTTCTTACATTGAGATGATAATTGTTACTCTCTCACTGATAAATTTACAAAATTCAACAAAAAAAGTTTCTAGAAATGCATAAGAGTAATTGACAGTACTGTATAGGCCAGTTTCAACAGTTGCAGGCTTCGTCAGCCCTACATGTAGTTACATTTCTGGGGAGGTGCACATCAGGTTATGCTGTAGGTAATCCAGCAAAGAGCTGACACAGAATCTGAAAGATGCAACTGGATTTTCAGTAGATCAAGTGATTATTCTTATGGAAGGGAATTGGGTAGAAGATGCTAAGGTATGCCAAATACTACTTTGTTTTTGTTCCACCATGCAATACCATCTGGAAGGCATCTGTTTGGCAACTACTTCCATTTTTCAGTATGGCAATGATACCAAACACACCGCTAATGCAGAAAAACACACAATTGAACTCTATCTGTCATGGATTAGCCTCACCAGAGCCAGGAGCTCAGCATTATTGAAGCAGTGTGCAATCATCTTGTTAGGAAGAGAACATCCAACATCCAAAGAACAGCTATGAATGTCCTTCTACAAGATTTCAGAATTGTTCCTGAAGTCTACTTACATAAATTCTATATATTGTCATAGTGTATTTCCATATATGTTTGCATGTGTCCACAAATTGCTGCAATTATTTCCCAGCAAAACATAAAGAAATGAGGAATTGCTAAAGACATTTGTCCAGTACTGTAGCTTTGGATCTGTCCCGATATGTGCTTTGGTCTTAGAAGAATTGCTACTTGTATCATACAGTTTATACAAGCTGATTAACAGATTTGCAAGAAGTGGACTAGGTGGGGGAGGGTTACAATTTCCTGTTAAATCCTAGAGCAGCACCTATCAGCTAACGGACCAGGGACAACCGATGTAGAATTGTTCTATACTGTAGTTAAGTGTTCTTCCTGTTTTATAAACTAATAAATCAAACTAATCTGGAGTCAGTTGAACACACTATGAGGCCTTAATAATACATTTATTACATTATTATTTTTAAATGTATTTAAAAATAATAATGTAACAGCCTGCCCAACCTATTATAATTGATTAATTCTTTCTGCATTACAAATTGCTCTTCAAACTGCATTAGCTAAATAGAAAAAAGCATTTTTCTAAAAGAAAGTTCACATGCAGAAGCCTATTTCCTTTCAAAAATTGCTGTGTGTGAAACGGGGAGCTCAAAGGTCTGACAGTAAATGACTATAGCTCACAGAGCTCCATTAGTTCAGATAATCTCAGAAATGAAGGTCTTAACCTCATCTTATATTGTCTATGGGCCCATATTCTTTTCGTTTTGAAGGTCATGCGGTTCACCGTAATTAGGTACCGTAGGTGTATGTGTGTAAGTGCTGTGCTTGTGCTGTCAAATAGACCCCCAGTGTTCAATGCTGATTGTGGTCTTGACCCAGGTGCTCTGTTGATTGCTATTCCTGAACAACCCTCATCCACAGAAGAGCAGTTTCTGACAGGTCATGCCTGACCTGAGCTGGAAAGTTGATTAAACAACAGCTTACAATGAGACACCAAGACAAGGTGACTCCGTAATAAATTCACAGTCACATCGCTGACTTCTGGAGCTCCAATGTGTCATCATCTCACCTTAGAGCTTAATGTAACCTGGGTACTCGGGGATGGGAAGCACTGCTTGAATCTGTAATGAATGTCTTTAGCATGTATCCTTTGTGGAAAGACAATAAGGCTCTGCGCGATCTTCTTTCCCTCTTTTTGTATCCTCCACCCCTCTACCCACCCTGTTTTCTTTTCTCCCCCTGCTGGGATCGCGGGCAGGTTGGAATATGTTTGCATTATTGATTACCATCTAATTTATCAGTGGGGCAACAGTCACTGGAGATTTGGAAGACATACAGATAGAAAGAGGGAGAGAAGCAGGGAGTCAAAAGAGGGGCGGTTGTGGTAGTTCAACCTCTCACCCTAGACCAATTATGAGCATGACCCTCGAGACCTGAGATCTCTACATTTCACTTTCCCCTTCCCCTCTCTTTCATTTTCTTTCATTCTCCGGCCCTCTTTCTGGTGCGCTGTTACCAGGGAAACCTTTACTTATACAATAAGATGCTGAGGAGCCTGCAGGTAATGAAAGCCAGCTTGTCAAAAGGAAGCTTGGTAATGTATGATGCAAATCTGAGTTAGCATGCTGAGAAGGGAGATGAGTGTTAGTAGACAACCTCTGGGCGTTAGACTGCAACGATGATGGCTCACATCCTTTTGTCAGGGCAGCTGTCACTCTAAAGATAACCTTACTTACATGCAGTATGTATCCTCTAACCGTGCCGCAAAAATGTCTGAAATCCAACATTCGAATCAGTATGACCCACCTGGTTTGTTCACAAACTTTATCTGAGAGCAAGAATCAGCTGATCTCAAGCCAACCGTCAGCCGATGGCTTGTCTGATAGCCTTCAACCGACAAAGCCTAACATATTACAGGGAATATTACTTTAAATTGCCTACCGCTGCTTCTGCAAGCCGCTTTGCAGTCCACCTCAATCTCCTCTTCATGCTGTTGTGTCACCAGTTACTGATGCTTTCTCAGTTTGTTTTTTTTTAATGGGTCAGTGTTGCGTGTCCCCACATGTGAAGATGAGGAGGTCCCAGTACATAACCATGCTACCAGTGCAGATGGCAATAACAGCCTTCTTTTGAATATAGTAGCCCTGACTGGAGCGGGCATGGTTATGCATTGGTTAGCACTGTTGCCTCATAAGAAGGTCCTGGGTCAAGACCAGACTGAGGCTTTTCTGTGTCTGCAGTGGTTCTCTCTGGGTACTCCGGCTTCCTCATAGTTCCAAAACACCCATGCATGATTCTGAATTGACTGTAGGTGTGAGTTTCTGTGACCCTAACCCTCCAGGGTGTACCTCTCACCCTGTGACAGCTGTCTTAGTCCTCCACCCGCAACCCTGATTCGGACTAAAAAAAAAAAAGAATGGTCCTGACTGGAATGTGTTTATAATATACCTCTGTCCGTGATGAGATGTTTAACAGATTAAAGCAGCTAGGTGATGACCTTCACCGTCACGATATTGCTCATGGATGTGAGTTTATAATAATATGAGTGTTTGTCAAAAAACCCATCTCCTTTGTCCCTTGTTGCCCTTTTTACAACTATTTGCAATTTTAATGTCTTCAATTTACTAGACCATTAATTATGTTCTTAGAGAGAAAGCCGTGGACTGGGAAAATGTGACCGTGCACATATGCCCATCCATGCAGAGGCTTGTGCCAGTGTGCCTGTGTGTGTGTGTGTGTGTGTGTGTGTGTGTGTGTTCCACATCAATGATATTGCAATATTAAGCTATAATGGAGATAGAACTAGAACTATTTGCAAGCCCATTTCTCTCTTTCCATTCCAGTGGTTCCAGTGGTGTCATTTGTTATAGTGTGGCATCGAATAAATTGCTTGGGGAGCACCACAGCTGGGATGACTATCTTGACAGATCATACTCAATTGAATGGCTGCAATGCATATTCATCCCACTCAAATTCCCCCCCACAGTTTTTGGCAGCCTGTCCTTGTTTTACAAGCAGCTGATGACTTCACGGATGTTTTTGCTCTAATTGTGTTTTGTGATCAAATGGTCGGACAGCACGGATACACGCAGCGTAACTTCCTCTACGGTGGATGAAAGATTACGAGTGATGGTATTATGATGAAAAGAGCAACATTACTGACTCAATTATGGAAAGCAGAGCTGGAGGGTGCAAACTGCTGACAGCTGTTTGCTGTTCTTGACTGCATATTTTTGATGAGAATTTCCTCTGTCGCTGCTAAATTGCCTACTTGTTAACTGGGGCGAAACCTAAACAGCTCTTTGTTAAATCTGGGACATGATGAAGCAGAAGAGCGGAGACGATTGGCTGGTTTAAGCTGCTCCCATTCTTAACTTTTTCTACCATCCCATCTATGGTTGATGTGTTTGGGTTTTAATCACCACTTTATTCTTGTAGTGCTTTTCTTCTATCATCTCCCTAGAAGATGTTGTTACTTTATATTTTTTGCACATGAACCTTTTTTTTAACGTGACCTGATATAATTTATTTCTTTTGGAGATGAAGTAAGATTCAGTCTGCTGTCATTTTTTTCAAGAAAAGCACACATACCCACTAAACTTACATTAAACCTCTGGTCTGAGGCTAAACTCATAAGAGCTGCTACATTTACCTGAAAGATGATGCAGTAAAGTCTCGTTTAACCTTCAATAACGTGAGCATTACTGTCCCTGATTAGCTTAAAAATGTTATCTGAAGGAGGAGAAAGAGGAAGAGATATTGAGCAAGACAGCCATTTACCAGAAACGAGAAGGCTTTCTGGTGTCACAGTGTACACATTTGGGTTATTTCTCAGTGTTAATCACCGAGTCAGCTTCATGACGAACATGTGCTAATTCCTCTCAGTGCTGGCCAATTTTTTCCAGGTGTATTATTCCATTCTCTAAGACTGCATGCATTAAAGGTTAACTATAAAAATATTACCTTACTTGTAACTAAAGATTTGCCAAGAACCTTTGGATGGGCTCAGTACATTTCCACCACGGGGACCAAGGTCTTAGTTAAGTTCTGAGGAAATTATTTTTAGGAATGTCCTGAATACTGTTTCTTTAGGCTCTGGGGCTTCAGTAGTAATCACCATGAAATTTCCAAAGATTAGGTAGGTGATTTTAACATTGCAGCTTCACATTCCTGCCCACTTCAAAACCAGAGAAGCCAAGAGAAATAAAGGTATGCAGAAAACTGATCTTCCATGCCTATTGATGATAGTCTCTCACAGTTGTTGCTTTTTCGTTGAGACAGTATGTCTTGTATGTCTGCTGCGCAAACACTGATTTAAATACATTATAGATTGACTGCTGTCTCATCAAAATCATGTTTAACGTCCATCTAAAAGATTTCTGAGAGTGGATGTAATAATTTTTAAGCAAAGTACAGCAAACTCAAAATAAAAGAAGTACAGGGTGAAGAAACTTCGTAGCAGATGGAGAAATGGAAGTGGGACAACTTTTACCCGTAATGAGGTCAGTGGACAGACAGGCTAAGAACTCTGAGTCTCAGCGTGAACGTATGCTATGAAGTAAGCTTGATTCACTTGAACTGATTAAGCTCAATTACCTGAGCTGGTTGTTGCCTCCAGTCCAGAAGATGTTTAAAACCTGATCCTAAAGCAAACACATGAGAGAGCGAGCACAACAACACAGGGCAGAATCCAAAAAGTTTAAAGTGGTTTGTCACAGTTCAGAGAGAGAGTTAGTTCAAAGCGCTGGCTTTTGTCACGTTTCTTTCAGGAGGGGCAGATTTACGTGCTCCCAGTAGCACTGACAGATTAGCATGTTATTAGTAGTAGGAACACTTACGGTTTTACATATTTCATCTTAAATAAGGTTGATTATTTTTTATATACTTGAAATAGCTTCTTCTTCTTCAAAAAAGAGATGCCCCGAGCACCTCTCTTCCCCTCTCTTTAAATCAAATCAAATCAAATCACTTTTTATTGTCACATCACATGTGCAGGCACACTGGCACAGCACACGCGAGTGAAATTCTTGTGTGCGAGCCCCACAAGCAACAGAGATGTGCAAACACAACAACACAAACGAGCAAAATACAAGAATGGCCAACCTGAAACTAATAAATATATGTACAATGTATAATAGTGTATGCATTTCTGGATGTGTATACTAAATATTTTCCTGTGTGTGTGTGTGTGTGTGTGTGTGTGTGTGTGTGTGTGTGTGTGTGTGTGTGTGTGTGTGTGTGTGTGTGTGTGTGTGTGTACACATTTTTACAAATTAAATAGTAAAAAAATAAAATAAAATAATAATAATAATAATAATAAAATATATAAAATATACAGAGTTGAATATGTGCAAAACAAGTGGCATTTATATACAGTGTGGAGTGCATAATGTTGAAGTTCCAGTAGTGAAGCTGAGGTGTCTATGACGTGTTCAGCAGTCTGATGGCCTGATGGAAAAAGCTGTCTCTCAGTCTGCTGGTACGGGACCGGATGCTGCAGAACCTCCTTCCTGATGGAAGCAGTCTGAACAGTTTATGGCTGGGGTGACTGGAGTCCTTGATGATCCTCCCCGCTTTCCTCAGGCAGCGCTTCCTGTAGATGTCTTGGAGGGAGGGAAGCTCACCTCCAATTATCCGTTCAGAGCACCGCACTACTCGCTGGAGAGCTTTGCAGTTGTAGGCGGTGCTGTTGCCATACCAGGTGGTGATGCATCCAGTGAGGATGCTCTCAATGGCACAGTGATAGAAGGTCCTGAGGATGCGGGGGCTCATGCCGAATCTTTTCAGTCTCCTGAGAAAGAAGAGGCGCTGCTGGGCCTTCTTCACTGTTTTGTTTGTGTGTACTGACCACGTAAGATCCTCAGCCAGGTGTACGCCAAGGAACCGGAAGCTGCTCACTCTCTCCACAGCAGCGCCGTTGATGGTGATGGGGGTGTGTACTTCTCTGCACCTCCGGAAGTCCACTATCAACTCCTTTGTCTTTGCGACGTTGAGGGTGAGATGGTTGTCTTGACACCAGTGGGTCAGGGCGCTGACCTCCTCCCTGTAAGCCGTCTCATCACCGTTGGTGATAAGACCCACCACTGTAGTGTCGTCCGCAAACTTCACAATGATGTTGGAGCACTGCCACTTAAGCACTTAAGCAATTGATATTTAAAGGCACTAGCTTCTCTGTGTTTCATTGTGCAGGCCATATTTCAAACAGTGAAGAAGAAAGTGGCTTATGAAGGCACCCTACCTCTTAATCCCTGTCTCAGCTCTGCTAGACTAGGCACGACCAAGGGCTATCTATCTGTCCAACTCTCCATGTGCCCAATCAAAGCCACACACACACACACGCATACACACCACCACCACCACACACATACTGAGATTGGCACCATTAGTTACACTGCTACACAAGGACCAGGCAGCCACCAGAGTATAATAACTTTACCCAGGCAAGAGGTGAAAAATTGGATTGTAGAAAGTTTTTGAGAAGTACTTTAGTGCCTGCTGGGAGTCACAGAATAAAAGACAAGTCAGAGCAAAAAAAGAAAAGATATGACAGCCAGCCTCTGATTCATGGTTTGTCCCTGTTACTGTCCTGCTCCTTATTTAGTCTCAGAGTAAAGCATTTTAGTAGTTACCTCTAGTAACAGCAGTTTGGTCGCACTTCATTTAAGCACGGTGTCTTCTTGGAATCACTGAGGTTCATTTGCATATTGACACACAGACCCAAGATGATGTTCGTTTGACTCTAAACCTGGTCTGTTTCGTTTGTTATTCAGGACTGAGTGAACCTGTGAAAAACGTGTTTAAGGATTGTCCTAATCCACATGGAAAGGGTGATTTCAAATTCAAATTCAAATTCAAATTTTATTTGTCACGTACACAGTCATACACAGTACGATATGTAGTGAAATGCTTGGACAACTGCTCGTGACCTAAAGAAAACAAAAAAAGGAAAAGGCTATGAATAAGATAGGAAATAAATATGAAAAATTAAAAAGGGTAAATTTAACTAGGAAGGAATAAAATATAAATTAAGGTTAAAAATGAAATAACTGTACAACACAAATTAGAATGAAGGGTAAATTTAACTGGGAAGAATAAGATAAAATATATAAATTAAAGTTGAAAATAAAATAACTGTACAACAAAATACACAATACACAATATAGAACTATATAAGAATGTATGAAGAAATCTAAATATAAATAAATATATACACAATAACAGCAGCTGTACAAGTATTAACTGGAAATGAAGAATATAGTGACCAGTGTTGTGCAAAAACAATGTCCAGAAAGTCCAGTGTGTGTGTAAGAACCATATGTGTGGGTCAGTACTGTGTGGTGGTGTGATTGAGAGACCGTATCGCCTGCGGGAAGAAGCTCCTCCTCAGTCTCTCTGTGTTGGTCTTCAGGGAGCGGAATCGCTTTCCTGACCTCAACAGAGAGAACAGTCTGTTGTTGGGATGGCTGAGGTCCTTCACGATCTTCCTGGCCTTGGTCCAGCACCGCCTGCTGTAGATTGAGTGCAGGTCAGGGAGCTCGGAGCGGATGGTGCGCTCAGCTGACCGCACAACCCTCTGTAGAGCTCGTCTGTCCTGCATGGTGCTGTTCCCGAACCAGGTTAAGATGTTTCCCGCCAGGATGCTCTCTATGGTGCACGAGTAAAAGTTCCTGAGCACCTTGGAGGGCAGTTGGAAGTCTCTCAAGCGTCTGAGGTGGTAGAGACGCTGTCGGGCCTTTTTCACCACGGTGTTGATGTGACAGGACCATGACAGGTCCTGCGTGATGTGAACTCCGAGGTATTTGAAGCTGTCCACTCTCTCCACTGGGCACTCGTTGATGACGGGGGTCTGGTAGTTCCTCTCCTGCTTAGTGCTGAAGTCCACTATCAGCTCCTTTGTCTTACTGACGTTTAGAAGGAGGTTGTTCCTCTGGCACCAGTTCTCCAGATTCCTAATCTCCTTCAGGTAGGCCGTCTCGTTGTTATCAGAGATCAGGCCCACCACGACGGTGTCGTCAGCAAACTTGATGATGGCGGTGGAGCTGGTAGTGGCCACACAGTCATATGTGTACAAAGAGTACAGCAGGGGGCTCAGAACACACCCCTGGGGGGCTCCAGTGCTGAGAGTGGTGGAGGCTGAGACATTTCCGCCCATCCTTACTGCCTGTGGTCTGCCAGTTAGGAAGTTGGAGATCCACTGACACATAGATGAGCTGAGTCCCAGATGCTCCAGCTTGGTGGTGAGTGTGGAGGGAATTATGGTGTTAAATGCAGAGCTGTAGTCTATGAAGAGCATTTTAACATAATTCCCCCTTCTAGTGTCCAAGTGAGTGAGTGATGTGTGGAGGAGATGAGAGATGGCATCGTCTGTGGAACGATTTGGACGGTAAGCGAACTGTAGTGGGTCCAGTGTGTCTGGTAGTGAAGAAATGATGAAGTCTCTGACCAGGCGTTCAAAGCACTTCATCACTACTGAGGTGAGGGCTACAGGGCGATAGTCATTGAGAGAAGCAGGGTGGGGTGGGGATTTCCTGTTTCTCTGATCCACCTGTCTCTCAGTTCTTCCAGAAATTCACAAGAAAAAAAAAAAAAATACATGAAAATGACATTTCGGATAAAATGTGCAGCAGAAAAGTTTTCTAATTTGCTGTCTCGTCCAGACCCCTTAGACTAGTATCCCCTCAGGGGTATTTCAATACCCAAATTGGCAACCCCTTTAACGGGGCCATGCAGGAACTCATATTTCAGTTATTAGGTGTGGAAAAGTCAAAAAATTAGAAGAGACAAGCATGAATCTGGACTAGATTTTTTTAATAGTCTGCCATGCTTTGCGCTGACTTTGTCTCTATTCCCAGTAACTTCCAGCAGGCAGGATAGTGCCAGTTAGAGGGCAAGACACACGTGAAACATTAGTGCCTGTTTGAATATTACATACAAATTGGCCCTGTGAGTCTCATTTTATCTGGCTTGCTCTCACTGAGTCGTGTGTTTTTATGCAAGTAAAATCAACCATTAAAGCCAATGAGATAAGAAAACGGGAGATGGCCGAATAAGTAGGAGTTGTCTTTAATTTACCCCTCATATCTCCTGGCTCGCCTCAGTGTTGTCCTTCAGCCTGACAGTGTGAGTCAGAGTTATACGCTTGAACACAGAGGAGTCTGACTCATGCAGCCTAAAGTCATAAAGAATGGACACACGTACACGCACACACACACCTATCCTGATGACACATCTAGTAACATGTTATTAGAGGACATTTCACTGAGGACAAACAGAAAGAGAAACACTGATGTGATCTCTGGTATCTGCAGGCTAAGGTGGGAAGCTGTGGAAATGAGAGGGTCAGCAGTCACCTCTATCTTCTAGCTCGGGGTGGAAATCACACCTAACACCTCACCAGAAATCTGCCCTACTTTCTGGATATCTCGAACTCACGGCAACACGGTTTGAGTTAATAATCATAAACAACTGCCAAGACGGCGCGACACATGTTTCGGTCTCTGTCTGAAACCCCGGTTGGATGCGCAGTCAAAGCACGCTGCCTTTCATTCATTTCAGCCACTTATCTTGAGCACACATACGCGTCTTAATTAGCTCTCAAACGATGCAGATCAAACGTTTTTTTCTCCCTCAGACAGGTTCACTCTGATCCCCCACATCACTCTTATGTGTGGCTTGCTTCCTTCTTTCCTTCTGTTGTGGCACATTTAAAAGGTGGCGGTGATTGAAATGTCTTTTGGATTTGATATTCACTAGTTTCATATTGGAGAAAATGGGGTCTATAATGTCGGGCTGTGTTCTTTATTGCTCTGTTTGTGTTTGCTCATGTATGCAGACCTCTAGAGACTGAGTATATTTACCAGCTAAGTGAGAGAAGCAGCAGCACTGAGGTCTGTGTTCCTAATTTGGTATTGCATGGCCATGTAATTGACAGCTTTAAATAGATATTAAAAAGCAGAGAAGAGAGAGAACTCAGAATGGACAGTAGTAGAAGTGTGAGGAGTGCTTGTTGCATCCTGCTGCCGTACCCATCCCATAATTGGCAGTTATTTATAGTGGGAGGAGTGGTATGTGTGGCCAACATGCTTCTCCACATATACACACCCAAAACCAAAATGCACACTAAGAGTTTCCGTCACCCAAGAGGGAGTCATTTGTGCTTGCGAGAGGTCAGTGGGAGGCTTTTACGGGCCGTTATGTAGCCGGCTCAATATTCCTGGAAGAGCATTGGTATCTTTTGATCAAATTCCACCCCACTCTCCAGTAACCCACTCCCTTTTGAATTGTGGGCTAATTGTGCTATATAGCTTTTGTGTAAGTGTGTGTGTGTTTGGGGGTGGGCAAAGGCCTTTCTATCCTTGATTGATTGTTGTCATCTTGGTGTATTATTGAGTTAGCAGCTTGCGTGATAGGGCAACTGCAGCTTCTCAGAGGAGAGGACACATACCAACGCGCACACACCCACACATGCCTCATGCCTATATGATCTTTAATTCAATGACTGGTGGTAATAATTCAGGGAAAAGGTCTATGGCTGTGTGTAATAAATACATCATGGGATCTGAATTATGTTTGTTGGATGGATGGTTTTTATGCTTATTAACTAGACTTCTGTCCCAAGCCGCGACAGCAGTCCATGTCAGATAACATATGTGCTGAGGACAGTGTGTGTGTGTGTGTGTGTGTGTGTGTGTGTGTGTGTGTGTGTGTGTGTGTGTGTGTGTGTGTGTGTGTGTGTGTGTATTTTTACATTAGTAAGCAATATTAAAAAAAAAAAAAAGTCAGTGTCAGGATAAGAATTATTAGGAAACAGTTTAGCATTTTGGCTGGCGCCACATTGCAAAATGGATGTCACGGACAACAGATGGCCATGCGGTAAAGCACACTCTGCTTTCTTGTCTATTTCACTCTAAATTAAACTGTATTTTACATCATGAACATCACATTGCGCTAAATAAGGCAAGAGACTGAAAGCTTTAATGCGTGTTTACTGAGGTTATAAATTACATCAGCAGTGAGGTATTTTTTCCATGGACTTCTATATAATCAGACTTCCTTCTGAATCCAAAGGAGAGTTGACCTCTGTTACTCATTAGAAAAAAATGCAGCGTTAAGGCAATTTCTGTTTGGTGCTGCTTCTGAAACCCAAATGTAACATCCATCTTCTATACGTAAAAGATAAGTACACCAGTTCAGTTCTAAGGTTTTAGTATTAGGACACAATAAAAAAAAATCAACCGGTCTTAAAATCAGGTAAATACAGCGTCAGATGAACAATAAAACCTGACAAACAATTTAACAAAACCTAAACCACAACGCAGAAGCAGTGGGTGAAAAACTTCTCGCTGATTCCTGAGGAATTAAGAGGGTAAGTAGCAGCCAGATGCTGCTATTTAAATGCACTTGATTCAGTGATCATCAGCAAGCCCGAGCGTCTCTATAGAAGCAGAAGTTTTGAGATTTTGCTTGTTTGGAGCATTCGACTGTCTGTTAACATGATACCAAGGAGAAAAGACATCAGTAATGATCTTAGAGATGCAATTGCTGCTGCCCGTCAATCTAGGAAGCGTTAACAGGCCATTTCCAGACAATTTCAAGTCCATCATTTTACAAAGAGAAAGGAGTGTGTATGTCAGCAAATTCACCCAAAGATCAGAGTGTGCAACACTGCACGCTGTGCGACCCAACAGCAACAATTCTGACTCTACAGACCTCAGTTAGCATGTGAAATGTTGACGGTTATGACAGTATAATTAGAAAAATACTGACCAAATATGCTTTGTTTAGAAGGAGAAAGCCTCTTGTCTCTAAAAAGAATATGGCTTAGGTTTACAAAGTTTAATGTGAACAAACAACAAAACATTTGAAACAATGTCCTTTGGATAGTCAAAACCAAAGTGGAGATGTTTGCCATAATACGCATCACCACATCTGGAAAAGCAAACAGCACATCAGGATTCAGGCTTGTTTGGCAGCCACAGTCATTGAGTTGATCATGAACTCTTCTGTTTACCATTTGTTTGACAGCTAAAGCAGCAGGATAATTATGCAAACCAAAGGGTTTGCAAATCTACAACAGACTGGCTGTAAAAGAAAAGATTTAAGGTGTTGCAATGGCCACATTCAAAGTCCAGACCTCAACTTGACTGAAGTGCTGTAGGAGCTTAAGAGAGCTGTGCAGAAATAAATGCCTGCAAACCTGAACTGAAGCCACGTTTTAAAGAATTGTGGGCCAATATTCATCCACAGCGACGTGAGAGACTGATAAAGTCATACAGGAACAGCAGCTTATTGCTACTAAAGGTGGTTCGCCAAGCTGCTGAATCATAGGGTGTACTTTTTCCTCACTGCTTCTGCATTTTGCGTAGCTTAAAAAATGACACACAGCCATTTATCATGTGTTGTTGTTCATCTTATGTCTAATTTAAACCTGGTTTTGTTGTGTTTTTATTTTACGTTGTTATGCATAAAACCTTAGAACTGAAAGATGGTAGACTTGACTGCAGTCTGTGTTCTCTAAACCGACAGACACGCTAAGTTTTAATGAAGAAAATATCTAAAATTACCTCGTGACTTTTCCTCATTCTTTTAGCCTTTTCAGAAATTGTGCCAAGCACACGCAGATAAGACCCCGGGGCTATTTTCACTTATCTAGCCAAAGAGAATAAAAGCTGGTTAATAGAATTTGATCTCTTTTTTTTTTTCTTCCACCAGGATTAGCGCACAACATTTTGGGGGAGCTGTATCATCTGTTCTTCCCGTTATTTCTTTTCTTCTCCACCCCACCCACATTTCACTCCCCCACTTAGATAATTATTTTGAGATCAAGGGTGCTCGGGGAGTTCGGAGTAACATATAACTAGATGAAAAATATGAGAAGTCAATTTGTTCTTATTTCAGATTTTCTTGCAACAGTAATAAAGCTCAGTTTTAACCTCAGGGAGAATCCTGGCAAAAAAAATATAGCGCAAGTAACCGAGAGCAGAACAAATATAAAGTGAATACTGGATAAACAGACCAAAGCAAAAAGTTTTGCAATCTTAACTTCCTCTCAACTGAAAGGACAAGAGAAATGGGAGAAAAAAGAAAAAAAAACGTATAACAAAATGTCAGGCTTTCCCTGTGGAGCTGAGGAAGGCTGACAGGGAGATGGGATATACCTCACACCACCATACAATGGGCTAATATACAGGGTATCATTAGGCAGGAAAGGAGTGCAAGATACTTCAAAGTGCAGCTCCTTCAATACTCCTGCATGTGATTGGCTGCAGGACTTTGTGTTCATCGGCCTGGAGCACAAGCCTGGATAACTAGAGCTGATATCCATCCTGCCACATGAGAAGTACAGCGCATTAATTCATTTAACCATTACACAATCAATTATGGATTTAAAAAAGCTGCTTTTTAGAAAGTCATCTGTATCAACTTCAAGAGCCTGTTTTAAAAAGCTCCTTTAAAACCACAAACAGTACATGTTTGCTTGTCTTCCATTAAGTTTATTATTAAAATTTAAAATTTATTATTGATCGGCCTGAGGTATCGCATTAAAATCATTGATCAGGCTTAAAACTGGGTCTCTTTCATGTTTGATTGTAGCCAGTGTGATGCAGGAGTAGCACTTGATTCTTATTAACCTTCTCTTATGTCTTCACAAAATAGGGAGGGATTAATTCAGATATTTATCCAGACGTGCATCTAAAAGTCATAGCTGAATTATAACTCCAATAATGGGGTCTGGGTCAAGCCGGCAAACACTTCAAACAAATTAACTGCAGCCTATAGCTGCATCTAATTTTTGCTGAAGTCCTCATGCATCAGTTTTATTTAGCTCTCTAACCGTGACCCAGAGCTGGCCAGAAGATCTATGACTCCTGATTTTATTCATTCCCTCCAGGCTTTCTCAATTCTGGGGATAGACAGAAGTTATCAGGAGAGTTGGGGGGGCTCAGTCGTCTTGCATTAGCATATGTTGTTTGTGATTTTTTTTCCCCCTTTATCCTTTCCCATCTCTCTGAGTTTATACCATGTATTTCAAATTCAAATTCAAATTTTATTTGTCACACACACACAACCATAAGCAGTATGACATGGGGGTGAAATGCTTGTAGCTGTACAATGCCCGACCATTAAATGACAGAAAAAAAGTTTTACAATATTTACAATTTACAGTTTACTACAGAATTTACAAATTAACTTAGGAATTTACAGTAAAGAATGTGCAAATAGCAGAAGAGATTATAAAGATTATAAAGATTATAAATTATAGGAATTATAGGATTATAGGAAATGTGTGGTGGTGCGTGTGTGAGAGTCCAGTCTTATAGTGACGTGTGTGGGAGAGTCCAGTCCTACACCTGGTTCAGGGCCCGAATAGCCTGGGGGAAGAAGCTCCTCCTCATTCTCTCTGTTTTGGCCTTAAGGGAGCGGAAGCGCTTCCCAGACCTCAACAGTGAGAAGAGTCCATTGTTGGGATGGGAGAGGTCCATCATAATCTTCCTAGCTTTGGACTTACACCGCTTGGTGTAGATGGACAGCAGGTCAGGGAGCTCTGATTGAATAATGCGTTCGGCTGAGCGCACCACTCTTTGCAGATCTCGTCTGTCTTGCTTGGTGCTGTTCCCAAACCAGGTGCAGATGTTTGCCGTCAGGACGCTCTCGATGGTGCAGGAGTAGAAGTTCTTGAGCACCTTCAGTGGCAGATGGAAGTCTCTAAGTCTTCTGAGGAAGAAGACTTAGAGACTTAGACCCCAGCATTTGCCCGATCTGTCTCAGTTTTCCAGCCATCTTTTCTTGTCTGTTGTCTTATTTTCATGTGCATGAAAAGTGCAGTTCGTGGGGATGTTCGTTGACTTTGGCATGGTAAGGCTTGATGCAGTTCACTCACCTCTCCCTTTTGTCACTTCACACCCTGCCTGTGGACTTATTCCCCTCGTTCATTTTTAATTATCACTCAGTGATTGATCTTCTCCCTCCCCTCCCTGTCACAATGTCTCATTGAGTTTCTAGTAACATTTCCATTACATCAAGGAGCGCAGCCACCGTGGTGTATGGAGTGTGGTGTGTGTGTGTGCTTGATGGGTTCTTCCTATCTTTGAGGCAGCAACAAGATTTCTCCCTCTCTCATCCATCTTCAAGCGCTTGGCTGTAAATGACATGTCAGCACCCAACGAAACACATCATTGGTTGAGACACACATGCACACACACACACACACACACACACACACACACACACACACACACACACACACACACACACACACACACACACACACACATTGGGAATGGAGTGGAATTGGATTGGCAATGGAATTTTAATTAAGCGGTTTGCACCCTCTCCCTGTATTTTCCAGCAAATGGCATGCTAATTGCGTTGATGCAAATAGGGCCTGCTACTCTTGAAAGTTCAGCTTGCTTTGTTTTGTGGTTTTTTTTTTTTTTTTCCATGTCACAAAATACTGCACAGAAAGATTGGAGCTACAAAGAAAGGTGAAAGAGACTGATGTCCTCTTCAAACAAAAAAGAAGAAATAAAGCAAAAACCAAAGACATCATACTAGAACAAATCTTTATTTAAACGTAACTAGCCTTAAAACATTATTGATGCAGGACTAAGAATGATTACTGTACTGGGAAAACTGTGGAATTTCTCTTCTTTTTTTAAAAATTGTAGATGGTTTTACTTTTCTTGTGCATGTGAATATTCGTTGTTGTTTGTAAGCACATACCGTAAGCTCACTGCAGTGGTATTATTAAGGAAGGCCCACACCTCCCATAAAGATCCCAGAGCATTCTCTTTCCTGGCAGGCATTGGCAGAAAGGTTGGAAATAGTGATCTAGTCCATGGCTCAGCAGGGGCTGAATCAATAAATCTGTCATTGTTTATTTTATAAAACTTCTGCCCCCCCACCACCACCACCCCACCCTGGGTGCTTCCATCGTTTGAGGCTAAACTCTCAAGCTGTTCATGTCAAGTGGCTCAGTGTCTCCTTTGAGGGAGACACATGTTGTCTTCAATAAACCAAGAGCAGCACAGGCTTGTAGTGTTTATCTTGATTCTTTATTATTATTAATTATTGCCCGTTGGTGTTTTCCAGATTTAAGTAATCAGGTTTCATTTCTTGCAGTTCCCTGCAGCCTCGAGAAAGACGGTTTTCTTCCATTGCATGTTAACCTGACTTTCTTCTTCTTCTTCTTCTTCTTCTTCTCACCCTTTAGGTGTTGGCTTTAGAAAGACAGGTCTTTGACTTCCTTGGTTACCAGTGGGCCCCCATCCTCGCCAACTTCTTCCACATCATCATCGTTATCCTCGGCCTCTTTGGCACTATCCAGTACCGGCCACGCTACATTGTAGTGGTGAGTGCACATAAATAAATCACATTTGTCTTGCAGTTCAGTTGAAACTCTGTACAGTCTCTCACATAATCCTATTTTTTGTGGGGGTTTTGCATCACTTTGCGTCTGCTCTCTGTCTGTGCATGTACCATACCTCGGACATGTTGTTGCTTTTCAGTTGTGCTGCACTCTTTTGTGCATTGTGCGACACCCTTAAATCACTCTAATCCCTTGGTAATTAGGCCTAATTAAAGGGGGTGGGATCTTGAGGGGGTGGTGGGCCACTAAGGAGCTCATCAGATTTATACACGGCTTCAAGTTTGGGGACAGAGAAGGTCGTTCTTTAAAGCGCAGTGGAATGCATATGCAGCTTGTTCATTACTTTGCCAGAAAGCACCACTACAAGGCTTTATAAATGCACTTTTACGCACGTCGGTTTTTATTTGACAACGTAACGTTCATCTAAGGCATTAAAAGCCTGTTCTGAGCAGCATTAGTGGAAGCACAGATGGCGATGTTAATGACAGGAAAAGACTGGAGTAGTGTGCAACAGATACAGAGAACAGAATAAATAAAGAGAGGCAGGGGAGGATAGATTGAAGCCACGCAGGATAAAATGAAGACACAGAGGAAGCAGGAATTGAAGGGAGGGGAGGAAGGAGGAAAAGTTTCAGCCATTGTCTATTGTCAGATGGAAAATGGAAGAGTGCAAGCTAAGGGGTTCCAAGATCTAACACGAACATTTTTACAGGGGCGCTGATTTGCCCTTTACTCTTTCGCTGACATTTTAAACACACAGTTCATCATGAGTCAGAGGATTTGACAATCTTCACTGTGATGAGTCTGTCAGTGAATACCGCTCAGTAGCACTCTATAGCTGTCAACAGTTGGCTGTCTAAGCGTACAATTTTAGAAGTGGTTTAGTTTTGAGCTTCACTCAGCTCTTAAAAACCTGCAGCCCCCTTAGGGCTCAGATAGACTTGCTGAACTTACTGGCATCATGAAGAAAAAAAAGAGGTCTTCCATATAAATTTGTGTGTGTATAGTGTCTGCATGTGTATAGAGCTATGTAGGTTTGAAAGCCCAGTGACCACAACCTTTTCTTTGTTTACTACCTTATTCATCCAGCCTGTCATTTATTTTGAAACTGTCATATTGTCTTCAATTTTCCCTGCAGCTAAACAGTTTTTTATTCCCCTCCAGTACACGGTATGGGCCGCGATCTGGGTAGCCTGGAACGTCTTCATCATCTGTTTTTACCTGGAAGTAGGAGGCCTGTCCAAGGTGAGAATGTCAAAATTCCAGCCTAGCTGTTTTCTCAGGATCTTCCTTCATGTGTCTTCGTCCCATTGAAGCGTTACTGTTTGTGCCTGAGATAAATGTTTGTTATGTATGTGCACATGCAGGTGGATGGAAACATTCCCACTTTTTTTAATTAATTATTAAAAAATGTGACTTGTAAGATGTACCCCTAATACTTTCTGAGTACTAAATAAAAGCGTAACATAGTAGCCAAACCTGGTCAGTGAGCCAGCTAGCAACGAAATTATGAGAGAGAAAGGGCCGGGAATATACATTCAAAATGTGAGTGATGGTGTTGTTTGAAATCCATTGTAGCACTGATGATAAACCAAAAATAAAAATCACAAGTTAACTTGCCAGATATATTTATATAACTGACCCATAGAATATGGGTAAAACGCCCATGCGCAGTGCCTTTGTTTTCATATGCACATGGCGGAAAAAAAGCATGGCGGCGACAGAGAATGTGAAGGGCAAAAGCGGATCGTTGAATGAAACAGATGAACCACAATTGGTTTGTAAAAATGGTGCCAACTTCAGTAGTGTGGAACTGGTTTCGTTTTCATCCGTCAGATACCCACCAAAGCACAGTTTTTGGTAGAACATGCAAGCGGGCCGAAAAACCTGGGGCTGCACAGCGTCAACGCATTAGCACCGTCCAGTAGGGCTGTTCGATATAACGATATATATCGGATGACGATATAAAAACGTCTATCGTTTCATTTTACGCTATCGTTTGTTTCGTGGTGTCGCAAAATAAACTGTTTACGGCAATATTTTTTCATCGTTTTGATGGCCACTGTAGTGGCTATATTAATTTCTTAAAGTTCTCTCTTTCTCTTATATTTAATATAACCACACTACAGACGGACAAGCGCCTGTTTTTATGTGTTGTCGTTAGCAACAACAACGGTAACACCATTGCGTGTCCGCTTGTTTATGTTCCACATAAACCTTTCACAATAAAGCTCAAGATCCTGTTGAGACTTTTCAAAATAAACTAAATCACATGAAAGAGCAGATTATTTACGGATGAGAAGTAAAAAAGAGCCGCCAGGTGCTAAAAAATAAACCTTCGACTCAAACATTAGAACAGGCTTTTCCCCGCAGCACGCCGTGTAATAAATACTCACAAAGAAAACGGCGGCCGCTACAACTTAAGTCTAGAAATGTATAGTTTCATGCATCTGTTAAAACACTCGACTCCAGCTACATGACGCGCAGCTGGAAACACTTCTCGCAAGTCGAGCTGCCCGAGATTCACAGAATTTACAGAAAATGTTACAATTTTGTGATTTATATCGTTATCGGACGATAGAATTCTTATATCGGGATATGAGATTTTGGTCATATCGCACAGCCCTACCATCCAGCCCCACGCACGGGCCGATCCGCGTTAACTGGCTAACGGAGATTTGCTGCGTTAACGCGCTTATGGCGTTAACGTCATTTTAATGAGATTAACGCTGACAGAACTAGTTTTAATACGACTTTGCTAAGCTACGAAGCTGCAACTCTTGATGGATTGTTGGAGCATTACGGCTACCGTAGTCAGGAGCCTGGTGGATTAATACGTACTGTGCTTCAACATAATATTACCGTATTGTGTGTGTTTAACCTCCGTTAAGTTTTGTGGATATTATACATGGTTATGCAGAGGGTATGTCGGCCAATTTCCACTGGAAATGCCTTTTGGTTAAACTGTCAGCAAGGAATTTGCTTTTGCACTGTTAAATTTTTATATAGCTTTAATGCACATAAAAAACAGCTGCTTGTTTAAGTGAAAATACAAGAGTTTCTGCACAATGAGCTATAATGTGTACATATGCCTCACTTTAGTTATGTTACCAGATGCAGACCTGGACGTCTTGAATCCTTGCTTTCTTTCCTTTGCTTTTGTTTAAGGCCATTAAAATTTTTTGCATTTCTTTTTTGTTGACGCTTTTGTTCTGCAGGTGTTCAGTTTGAGTTGTTCAGTCTGGTACAATCTGTGTTGATATGATGAGCAGAGAGTGGGTTAAATCCTGTAAGGGTAACTGTCAGGTTCTGGTAGGTGTGTTCTCTAACCATGTTGGAAGGCATTTGTTTTCAAAAACCACACTTAGATAAGGTTTAAAATCTTATTTTTGTTATTCCACTCGAGGACAGAGGGTGAAATCTCTGTGAAAGGCTAGCTAATTAAATTTTTAGTGTTTTCAAATTTGAGGTTTGATTACAAATTCCAAAAGAGAAAGGGTGCAGTTGTCCTGAGAGCCAGGACAGATGAAGGCAAAGATGGTTCTCTGGAAAAGAAGCCACAAAAAAAGCCTCAAGTAATAGTTTTCCTGAAAATGATTCAGCTTCCTTTTGACCTTGTGCCAGTGCTGTTGCTTTATTGCACCATGCAGGCTGCACCTATAAGAATTGTTGCCATGTAATATAAAAGCATAATTAAGGCTTCTTGAGCTTTATCGGCACTGAACACATATTTCAGCTTTAATTAGATATGATGCATTGCCGCCAGGTCTTTTCTGCCTGAACAAGCCCGAAGGCCTTGGTGAGAATAACAGTGAAGGCAGAGTAAACACAATTACTTGCAGTGTATAATGAATGTGTGACACAGCCATCTATGAATCCACTCTCTGAACAAATCACTCCCTTGAGGATTCTGTACAATATTCACCCACAACAGCAACACCCCCAGCATGTGTGTGCGCATGTATGTGTGTGTTTTCTTATATTTGGCTGGTGCGTTTCTGTCGACCTGTGGGTTACCCTGCTGTGTTTCAAGTGGAAGCTTAAATGTAATAGGTAAATAATCAGGAACAATCCCTCCCAAAGCAGTGTGAAACCCACACACATGCATACTTTTGAGTTCTCTGTGGCTGGATCCCCTGTGGTTCCTCAGCACAGATCAAATTGGTATTCAACCAGACAAAGGCAAGTGTTTGGGTTGTCACCTTCACTCTACCCCCCTCCTCTTTCCCTCTTTCTCCAAGTGTTTTCACTTTGTTCATTGTGCCTTTGAGAGATATATATAGATATCTATATATAGATATACATACATACATACATACATACATACATACATACATACATACATACATACATACATACATACATACATACATACATACATACATACATACATATATATAAAAAATATTTTTTTTATTTATTCTAAACTTATAAAGCCTAGAAAATGCAGCTCCTCTCCACTCCACTTCACTTCACTAATGGGTAGCTTGTCCAGTTGCAGGCTTGACCGTTGAGAATAATGAATTCTTGTCGGCAGTGTTCATCTGACACCTGCTCAGACAGCCAAAATGAGTTTCAGAAACACCTTCCCAGGCAGGCTCTGGCGGCTTTGTCATTGTGTGATAGTCCTTGGCTCCATCAATTGTGTCTGTCTCTCACTGCGAATGTCTTTGTGCGTCCGCTGGGTGTGCGTGTGGCGGTTGTGATTTTTTTTGCATGGTTCCTGCTAGAATAATGAGGCTTGTAGGGGACAGCTGCTCGGGGCTGAGGCTGGGCATTAACCCGACAGATGGAGCCGGCCTGGGCTCCAAGCTCTGCATATGGTGGCCAGGAGAAAGGCTGGCTAATGGAGCACACACACGCACACAACCATATCCCATGCACACATGCATGGCCAAACTTGACACACAGGACCCTAACACATTTTATCATAAAACAGCGTCAGCTAATTTTATCTGGCTTGCTCTGAGTGATGTTGACAGAACTTTACTGGAGGGTGTGCATGTGTTTGTGTGAGTGGTGTGTGCTAGCCAGACCCTCAAAGTGAGGGGGCAGGTTGTCAGAGTCATATGCCACATGCTCTGTCACCTCCTATTGATCCCTTATCCCCTCCCCCATGGTACAGCACAGACTGACAGACAGACCCCTGCTACTCTGCACGCACCTCTGTTTTAAAGAGTCCCTGGTCATTCACAGTCTTAATTCTCTCTCATGCTTTGCACACGAGACACTGGTTCACAGAAAATTGACATTTTACCCTTTTTTTCTGAATTTTTTTCAGAGGGGTTGTACATAAAAATGGCAGTGTCCAAATTAGTTGGACCACACATTAAAAAGACTTCAGCCAGCCAGATGTCTAGTACAAAATCTGTGTAATGTTCAATTTAACTCATAAAGGAAACATTTTGTCCTGACTCATTCCTGGCAGCTTCTCGCCTAAATCAAACCTGTAGATTTAACGCAGCTCAGATAGTGTCCAAACCTGCAGACACTGTCTGAAATTGACATGTGACTAATATTGCCTAATACTTACAGTAAATACTTTCCTAATCTTAGTTTTATCTGGTCTGAAAGTCAAAGGACAATTATTTATTCTTCCTGTAAGAATAAAAGTGCTGCACAGTAGAGAAATCTGAAAACTCTACTTTTGTGTTTATCATAAATATGCCTACCTCTGTGATCGCTTAATTTATTTTGACGAAAGCAGCTGATCACAAATTACAGTTTTTGAGCTTTTGTGATGTTCAGTCTGTTGTCCGTTCTTCTGCAATTCACAAAAATCCCTGCTCCTCCTACAGCATTGGACAGATGTTAGTCAAATGGGATTAAGTTCTCCTTTATGTGACTGTGTGTGAGCTCCCTCGACTTCCCATTAGTTTTGGTTTTTTTAAATCAATTTTTAGTGTTTTTTTTCTCCTCTATTTTCTTATCTTAAAACAATAACTCGGACAAATTTTCATACCGATCCACCTTAGTGTGAACGGAGCGTGAAACTTTACCCTCTGCCTCTCTCTGTCACTCATCCCCAGCACACACTGTGTCTGCTGACTGTGTTTTAGAGATGATAGAAGACCACCGCGAGCACTTTCTTTCCAGCTCATGAATCAATATGCGGCTCACGGTGTGTGCTCACGGTTGTGAAATTTAAGTAAATTCGAGACTAATCAGAACTAGAAGAATCTAAAGCATCTAAGCAGGTTTATTTCCCCAATGCGATCACTCAAGCATAGTTTCTAATCTTTTTATTTCACAAACGACAAATTAAATAAGAGCCTAATCATTTCGACGTTTAGCCTCATAGACTGCCTCGTGTTCCTAGTATTCCTCTAACAGAGCTGTCTCTAAATCTCTATTGACTTTTGTTAGAGAAAATAGTTTGAGTAACATCAGTAGACTAATCTTAAATCTATGATATGGGGGGATTGATTTCTGCTTTGGGGTGCTGGAAGCATAACAATAACACTCCTGACAGTAAATTGCCCAAAGCCTCTTCAGTATCGACTGCTGACGTAATGCAGTTGTGAGCATGGCTACAGCTGGGATAGGGATGGTTCCCTTCGCTTGCAGGATCCATCAGTGGCATCTGTCAAGTCATTAGTCCTCACAATCCTATCTATTGACCTTCAGCTGTCCTTGTTTTTGTGACTGTTGAGAAAATGACAGAATGATGGCAAAATAAAATAAGAAACTGAGGGGGATGATAGGTAATCTACAAGAAGAAAGAGTGATAATATCAGCATCATGATTAATATTTTTCTGACTCCTTGAAGACTTTGCTACTGACTGCACAGATGGATTGGTGTTTATGTGGCACTTTTCTGGTGTTATTGACCACTCAACGTGCTCTAACACTGCGAGCCACATTCACACACTTTTTTTTTTTTGTGCTTTCTTCTATGCACGCAAATGCCTGTCTTAGGTGCACATTTAGATTTGATATCTTGGCATGTGGACTACAGCTTCTGGGGACTGGAACCCCTAAACATCTGAATCCTGAGCCGGAAGATCGGTGTTCCTGAGCCAGTTCTGCCCCTGCTCTTATAATCTGGTTATATTATGATGTATGTGTTGTTGATGTGTCCATGTATGTGCCAGTGGGGGTTGATAGGAATCAGATGTTTCCTGACAGCACTTGGCAACGTTAATAATGCATGTCTTGTCACTGAGGGGCAGATGCAAGGTTAGATTGCTGTATCGGGGTATTGATTTGTGTGTGTGTTTGGTTGTGTGTGTGTCCATGAGCTCATATGGTTGTGTAAAAATTGAGCAACACCGTGCAGACTTCTATGCATAAAAAAGTTTTCTCCAAAAGCTGCAGTATTGCTGTAGTATGGCTTAAGAATTTATAAACCTCACATAAACAGCAGATCTCCTGGCTGAGACTTATGCACATATTAATAATATTTAGTTCAGCCAAATTCTGAAATATTATTTGTCTAGTCCGGCAGTTGTTTTTGATTTTACTCGATTAAATGTAGGATATAAGCCTCTGAAGATTTCTCTGTTCAACCCAAGACAATTGAGGTCCAGAGAGAGGAGTGCATTTTTAAGATGTCAACAGAAAGATGGCATTAATATTATCATTTATGCTGTTTTTTTTTCTTTTTCAGAAAGTAGTTCCATAAAAAGGGACTGAGATGTTTCCAAGTTATCCTGAGAAACAAGCAGCTTCTGGAAAGGCACATAGATGATTTGAAATTATGACATTTTTAATGTTTTTAAACTATAAATGCTATTTTATTTACGTCAAATATAGTGATGGAAGCAGACATTTGAAAAAATAATGCAAACAATAACTGTTTACATGGAGAGATCGCACTTTTTCTAAGTGGTAGAATGTGTTTTTTGGTATGACAAGTTCAGTCCACTCAGTATATAATGCCATGAAAATGTGCTCATACTAAATACCTGACATACATGTGATGTACGGTCACTTATTGTATTAGATGAATGTGTTCATCTGTGTGCAGACATGGTCACGACAACCTCCTGAAGTTCAAATCCAAGTATGAAAGAAAGGTGATTTAAGTGACATGTGACACACAGTGACACGGTTGTTGGTGCCAGACGAGCTGGTGTGAGTATTTCAGAAACTGCTGATGTACTGGGAAGAGAAATTATCTAGTGAATGGTAGTTCTTTGGGAGGTTGTTCTTAGTTAAGGACAGAGATTAGAGGAGAATGACTAGACTGCTTGTTTTCACAATTTGACATAAAAAAATGAAATCCATTCTGGATTGTATCAAAGTTTAAGAGTAGTGGTGATGTAATGGTGTGGGGGATATTTTTTGGCACACTTAGACCCCTTAATACTAACTGAACATCATGTAAATGCAACAGCCTATCTGAGTCTTGTTGCTGGCCATGTCCATTCCATTTAAGACAACAATATACCCATCTTCTTATGGCTACTTCCAGCAGGATAACACGCCATGTCACAAACTCAAAACACACACACTGGTCCAATGTACTCAAATGGCCTCCACAGTTACAAGATCTCAATCCAATAGCTTTGGGGTGTGGTGGGATGGGAGATTTGCATCAGATCTGCAGCAACTGTGTAATGCATCAATATAAACCAAAATCTTTGAGGAATGTTTCCAGCACCTTGTTGAATCTATGCTACAAAGACTTAAAGCAGATCTGAAAGCATCAGTTGGTCTAAACTGGTACTAGCAGGGTGTACCTAATAAAGTGGTTGATGAGTGTACCTTCGCAATCCCTTCAATGCTACAGCGAGGTCAAAATTTAAGAATTTTTGCACTAAAACGTTAGTGTTGAGTTATTTGGTGGATTGCCTTCAAATGAACCAGATGCTCTGCAGCTGGATGAAGTGTAATAATTGTCACCACTATGTTTGCCTGAAGGGTTTTTTAAACCACATTTTCCTGGTTGTGATTTTCTATTAGTCAAAGCTGCACTGGCATAACGTTGACATGCTAGCACACTAAGGAAAGACGGTGAACATGTTGTTATATTGTGTTTTGAGAACCAGCTCAATGCAGCGCTAACATAAGTAAGGCTTTGGAGAGTCATTAGCAGTCTAAAGATGCTTGTCTGTAATTTTATGAACCAACCCTTTCAGCAAAGGATTACAATCATAAAAAGTCTTCCAACAGCTTCTGTAAGTTTCCAAAGTTAAGCTCCCTGCCTTTTGAGCATCGGTGCTTTGGTTGCTTTGAAAGCCAGCCTTGGTTTCCTTATAAAAAATACATGAATGTGCTTAATAACTAAAGAATACAGTCCTAGCAAAGAAGTTAATGTTTTTCCTTCTCCTTCCAGGACAGTGACCTGCTAACATTTAACATCTCAGCTCATCATTCCTGGTGGAGTGAACATGGCCCCGGCTGTGTGCGGAGAGAGATGCCACAGGCTCCTGGGGTCCATACCACGGAGAGCCACTCCTACATCACTGTCATGGGCTGCTTCGTGGACTATCAGTACATTGAGGTCATGCACAGTGGGGCACAGATTCTTGTTGCTGTGAGTACAAGTTAACAATACCCGCTGACATTATGCACATTAAAATACCGTTCATACGCTGAGTCTAGATGGCCAGGACTTCATTGTATCACAGTAAGTTGGATATCTGTGAGTTAAATGTGAACAGAATAGAAAGGAAGGTGATGTTTTTGTCTTACTTTAAGCTTAAGTTATTTTGTCCGGGACAGCTTCCTCTGCCCTGGTCTCCAAATGAAAAATTGCTCAGTTGTTTTGTCTGCTGAGGCTCAGACTTGCCAGATGCTAACAGGTTACTCAAACACTGGAAGGACTGTTATTGTTCTCTTTATAAGCTCTGTATCAATTCGCCAAAAAACTCCCATCCTGCCAGCATGGACATTCTCTCACTCACACACACACACACACACACACACACACACACACACACACACACACACACACACACACACATATATATGACCGACTGCCCCAATCCTGGATGGGTGCCGGGGCACTCTTGGTGACCAGCTCTGCATGAAGTTTTGGGTTCAAGACACGCACAATGGCACAGATTTACTCACACTAACAGTCACTTACCCTCTGACTCCACCGTGACACACCCACACCTGTTTTTCACAGTTATTGTCACTTTAATACATGTGGAGTAGTTAATGTTGGCAGTAGGTGACAGACAGAAAGAGAGAGTGAACACACAGTGATGTTGTCAGCCTTGAACTACGATGTACCAGTGTGTTTCAGAGTCCTGTTGATTTTATCTAATGCTGGAATTATTTACAACTGGGGAAGTGTCGTGAATGCAGTTTGATAGATTGGAAACAAGCAAAGGGACCCAGCCATGAGAAGCACTGGATTTTACCATTCATCCCATGGCCCCCACGGAGAAGGATAATAAAATGGCTGGCTTCACTTTACAGCCCCGGCACTCTCGCTGAACCTCATTACTACTTGCATTATGCACAGTGAATTGGTTTATCCTTCGCCTTCGTTGGATTTCTACTCCACATGAGATGGCAACACCCTTTTGCCTGCAATTTACATAAAATTGTTCAACCAAGCATTCAACTGCAACTCCACGGGACTCGTTCCCTAGAGGAGCAGGGAAATTGGTACTGAAATCTTAGCGTCACGAGTGACATCGTTTTCCCTGTATCCCCACTTCCTCTCCGGGTAAATGCAGGGCTCTGCTTAGGAAAATTGAATCCTTTTGAGATGTCCACTGTTGTTTTGGTTAGTCCCCTTTTCCTCTCTCGCTGGAAAACGGGGCCAGACGGGGAAAAAGAAAGAGCTGAAGGGATGGTTGAAAAGAAAAGGAAGAAAGTGGGGTGTCCCTTTGTCTTTGTTAGAAGGGTTTCAAGGTCGCAGTGAGAGACCATTAAATATTTAGTTTGGGCTCCAAGGAGCATGTTTCATTAAGTTGAAAAATGTGGATCCATCGGCCAATAATGGAGGCATCGCTGTCATCTATCAGCTCAGATTTGTCATAAGCTGGATGGAAGGGCTTCAGAAGTAAAGCTTTGGGTTAGGGGGAGTCTGCCTTGTTTTGTTGCTTACTGCTGCTGCAGGCAACATTCAGCCAAAAAAGGAACTTCAAGATTTGAAGGATGAGCTTGAAGTGGAGGCAACCTTTTCGAACTGGGTTAATGTATTATTCATTTATCACTGCGAGGGATATTTTCCTTCATCTCTGTCCTTCTATTCTTTGTTGCCTTCACTAAATCGATATTATAGTACACATCGCTGTTTACTGGGTTTGGTTATCATAGTACCGTTATAAGAATGAGTCATTAAAAGATCAATGCAGTCAGCAGAAAACCCACAGTTGTTTTTGTCGTCTCTCTGTATCGTCCCGTCTTCCGTCTTTCTTCTTTCACTCCTGTGAACTTGCTTTACTGGTAAATAAAACAGTTGTGTCTGAGAAAACATTTCCAGTGTGGTAGGTAGAGTGTGGGTAGGAAGACGGCCAAAAAAGGAAAAGAAAAATGGTGCAGGATGTGAAATTGAGTTTACATCTGTAGACATAACTCTTACGAGCTTAAAGGGAACAGTGAAAGCTGTCTGAGATGCTGTGCTACTCATAAAACAGCCGGAGAAAGTGCTTTCGTGTACACACATACACACGCAGATATCATATCATTTAGCGTAGGTTATTGCTGCCACAGGCAATGCTTTCTTCTGTTGCATCTCTATTCCCTAGAAACCCGCAATGGGTGGAAGCTGATAACGGGAGAATCGGCAGTGTGCGTCATTCTCTCGTTCCATTGCTCATTTCCTCTGTTTTCATGTTTTTCCCACATCACATTCTCACAGCTCAGCCCGTCTTCCTGTCTTTTTCCTGAACAGATCTCGCACTGTTTGACCTTCACGTCATTCAAATTCACAAGAACCTAAACAACAAACGATGACAATGCATTTCTTGCTCACTCAGTGTCACTTGTGCTCCTTTTTCTCTTGCGCTTTGACAGCTCTGTGATGTCGGTCTACTCTCTGTTTTAAAGGCGCAGTTTGCTTTAGCACCAGGGGGCAGGGTAATATGGTGGATGAAGCAGCCGCAGTTGATTAGATGGGTATTTTCAGCAGGGTTGGCATGAGTAGACCGCTGTGATCACTACTCTGGGGTCTGTTTGTCTACAGGGTCTGTGTGTGTTCTTTGGCTGTTGAGAATCTCTCAGCTCACCAGCGTTAAAACATCACGGGCACCCAGGCTGCCCCCTGATACATCGGAGAGGTCAGAGTGCTCTCTCTGGCAAGTCCTTTAGTCCATGCTCTTTATTCCAGCTCTCGTGCTGAGCAGCACTACTGGGAATGCATTTTTTTTTCTGTTTTTGTGTAAGATGCACTGGGAGCCATGTGGAGGATTTCTCCAAAAACATTAAATAGCTGTGCATCGTCCAGTATAACAATGGCACAAAGCACCTCTCTGATATGTCAGCATTGACACTGCGTTTTAGCTGCACTGTAAGTTTTACAGCTTCTGCCTCAAAGGATTATAAAGATTCTGGGATTAAAAGATTTATAATGCAGTAGTGAGCAGTTATTAGGGCTGTTGGTTGCAGCCAAAAGCGAAGAGGAGAAGAGAACGACCTCAAGACCAGAGGAGAAGAAGGGGAGAAAAAAAAAAGCAACTGGTCGCTGTTATACTTCAAAGGCTGTCTCGGCCAAGAGCTTTAATTGTTAATCTGGTTTGCAGGGTGAAGGATAAAGATTATCTTATTATAGTATTTGGTCTTTTTAAACTTAAGAGAGAGCGCAAAAAGAAGAGTCAACAGAGGAGAACGTGGAAGTGAAACACAAGCAAGTTTAAATGAGTTAACTTCATCTCCAGTGCGATGCTCGCTTACCTGTTTGCTCATTGAGCGCCTACTTGTTTTGTTATTTACCTTCTTGTTTCGGCTTCAGTCCATTCGTTTCTTATCCCACAGAGCCCCATTTTTCCTTCCTTCACTCAGACTTCATCTAAAATCTATTGTGTGGGGCAGCGTGTGAAGAACAGCCTGTGTTTGCTTTCTTTATGCAGCTTTTATTTCTGCTTGGGTAAGCCTGTTGTGTTTGTGTGACATTAGCACGCTGTTAAGTGCAGTTACTTGATGTGGAAGATGCAAATAAGCACCGCAGACACTTCCCAATGCCTTGTGGTTGTATGTCAGCTGTACAGACCCGTGTTCTTGCGTATGTGGGAGAAAACATTGATAAATGTGGACTGTGCACTCCCTTATAATGGTTTGTCATTAAACATGCAGCTGTCTACACACGAACACACACATCTAATTTTCTGCAGATGAGTTGGCACCTTATTCTCAGGCAGAGTCCTGTGCAATTAACCTACAGGACATCTGTACCACCTCTCTATCTGTTTTGCGCCTCTCTGCATCCCCTCCCCCTTTCTCCCATGTGGTATGTTTTACCTGCAAATTCCTTTAATTGTAGTGCACTCAGTGAGTTTTCTCCTGACACTGAGCCACAGTCAATACTGTGTTAATTAGCTGTCAGATCGACCCAGATATCCGTCGTTACGAGCACATGCATTAACCAGGCAGCAAAGAACTGACGACGTCTTGAGATAAACTGAATTTAAGTGTGGCATGGTGGAAAGAGCAGTATATGGGGCTAAAACTGTTAACTAAGGCTGAAGTTGTGCAAGGCAAAACAGTGGCTGGAGACAACTTGAGATCTTGTTGCCTTTGAAATGGTTGCTTTGAAGGGGAGGGGGTCAGGCCTGTGACCATTTGCAGTCAGTTGCTGTCTTCAAAGTGATGGATGGTGATAAAACAGCAATAAGACAGTCAGTCTTCTATCAGTTTGTGGCTGAATGGGAACAAGTTGGCAATTAAATGCAATCTGTTTGTGATAATATGGTGATTAACTTTGATAAATCTGGAAAAATTACGACTCGTTTGTAGTCTATGTTCATCGGAAATGCAGAGTCCAGCCAGAGCCTCAGATTTGAAACTGAAATTCCTCCACAAAAAGTGATGCAATTGCTGCAAAACAGCTATTTAACAGCAAAATACCAGGCAACCCTCGAATATGACCTGCTGGCAACTAATTGAGTTGGAAAAATGAATTGCAGGGCTGATGTCCTCAGCACAGATTGACTCCAGTTGCTTGCAACATGCTGGCAGCACGTCTACATACATAGTTTTGACAAACTGCACTGTGTCAGGCAGTGACTGCAGTCACTCCAAGGCAGACTGCAATTGTTTGGTGACAAGTTGCTTCCCAACAACCACAACTTTTTTTTTTTTTTTGTAGTATCGCAATAGTGCAAATTTGCGTATGTATTTTGCGATGGACGTTATACAGAGAGGTTTTGAAACATTATAAGCGTGCTTCCATAAAGTCCTTCAAAATCCCAATTGCACGTTGCTGGACACAGATGATGCTGTATATGCTGTGGATGCTGATTGGTTGACAAATGAACCAGAGCAGGGAAGAAACCAACAGCAGAAATCACCAGGAAAGGAAGAAGTTTAAAAAGAATCAAAGACTAAAAAGGTATCAACAGGGGCTTCTGTGGACACTTTGCATTGTTTTTAACACTCGGTTTCACTTTAGTTCTTTGTGTGTTATAACTTTACTTAGGGCTGCTCAATTAATCGAATTTTAATCACGATTACGATCTGGGCTTTCAACGATCATTAAAAATGACTGAGCCGATTATTAGCCCCTCCCTCATTTATCCGCGACACCTTAAAGGCCGGTCCGTGAAAATATTGTCGGGCATAAACCGGTCCGTGGCGCAAAAAAGGTTGGAGACCGCTGATTAAGAGGACCCGAGGGAAGCTCGGAAAGCTAAGCAGAAGTTATTTGGAGAGGAGAGTGACTGCTGTTGGTTGAAAAGAGAGGTAAAAAAAAACTTCAGTGGTGTTGCACACTATTTTATATTATTTTTTAAAGTCATTGTTAACCCTTTAAATCCGGTCAGAGCAGCACGCTCCGTTTTGTGTAACTATTTTTAAATCCCTGTAGAACCTGAACCACGTAAGCTAGCGCAATAATTTGTTTTGCATATGAAACCAGAGGAGTTGTACTTACATCTGATGCCATCAGCTTGTCCTCGGTCACGGTTTCCTTCCACATAAAGCTTTGCAAAAATTGCATAAAAAGCGCTTGCAGGAACAAAAACGTAATATTCCAGAAACACGCTTTGCCGATCCGATCAGCTGTTCGTAACACTTCCCACAGTGAAACAGACGTCAGCCCGAACTGTTGCATGTCCGCCATTTCCTGGCCGAAACCGGAAGTGACGTCATTTTCGCGGAAATGTAGTTTTTTACTTGTAGGCCTTAAAAGCCTACACTGGTCATGTTTGACTTTTCTGAATAGTTGCTGGGATGCTTAGAGCCAGAGGCGGAGCCAGACATTTGAAACACCCGGGGCTTAGCCCAAAGAGTAGTATGCATGTGGGATTTTTTTTTTTTTTTTTTTTTTGGGGGGTGTAGAAATGACTGAAAGATTAATAGGCTCTGTTCAAAAAAGAATGACTTCATATAGGGAAAAATATATATCACATGTGCAGGACACCTTAAACTAGTTTTTTAATTAAGCAGCAAGGCAGAACAAGGTCAGGGCTGTATCAAGACACGAGGACTAAACCCCAATTCAACCAGACCCAGAACTGATCCAGAATTAAAACAGGACTACAACAGTTCAAAATCAGGAGGACTGAGGACTTAACCAAGACAGAACCAGAATCAGAACTAGATGATAGCACTAAAAATCATCATAGACCTGCACTACACTTATTTTTTAATTCTACCAAAGTACAATATTTAGATTGAGAAAAGTTTATATAATTATTTAGCCTTGTTGTGCAAACAAGCCTGCAGAACTTAATAAATACAGAATTTGAAAAATAACAAACCTAAAAAGAAACACTAGGTACGAGATACATGAGGACCTATGATACGGTGATACTTTTGGTAAACAACCATTTGACTAACATGTGTGTCTCACCTGCTCTTGTTCATCTGTTCTGTCCTCGTTCTCCTCTCTCTCCCTCTTTGTGCTGACAATCATCAAATATACAGTTGAAACCAGATATTTACTCTTCAGATAAAAACACTTTTTTAATTGTAACATCAAATCAGACTAAATGTTTATTTTTTTAGATTGATAAATATAAAAACATATTTGTTAACTTTAAGAGTAAAGAGAGAAACTATCTGTATTTCTTAATTGCAAATGGCACCAAATTGTATTCAAACTTGAGCCACATTTATGGAGCTCCACAGTTCTTTTCCTGGTGTTTTGGTTGATATCTCTTGATTTTCCCATGTCAAAGAAACAGGCTCTGTGTTTTGCCTTATATGCATCCACAGCTGTGCCACCAGTTTACTCACATGGACTCTACTAACCTATCAGAAGCTTCTTCAGCTCAGAATGGAATCGTCTGGAGTTTTCTTATTAATTAACAATAAATTTAGTGTACATGTACTCCTAAATTTGATGAAAGTGATAAAAATAGCTCTGTCTCTCTTTATTCTGAAATTTAACTAATTCAAAATATATTTCAATATTTATCTAAAACAAAAATTTACTCTAAATTGATGTTGTACAGTAAAAATGTTTTATGTTTTCTCCCTAAAGTGTATGTAAATATCTGGTTACAAATGTGAATATCCTGCTGTGTACTGAAATCCCTCTTGTTTTGCATAGAAATATACTGAACAACATACAAAGCATAATATATAAAATAACATTTACCTGAGTTTTTTCTTTGAAAGAACCCTCGAATGTCCATTCTTATGTTTCAGTACATAACTGAAACCGATTTAGTCGGGGAGGGTAAGAACTGAAAATATGAAATAAACACACGTAAGCTAAGACTCTCTAAAAAAAATAGCATTTGTTCGGCTTTTCATTTCGCCATTTGTTGATTCACTTGAAGAGCAAGTAAGGTAATATTGGTCAAGTGATCAGTTTCATATCAATCTTTCGTGATGCACCGTCATATTTACATTATTTGTACGGTACGAATGATTTGCTTTGGTACCTGGTCAAACTTAAGCTCTCCTTAGTATGGCTGGCTCCGTCTCTCCAACAGCGCACTCACGGGCAGCAGCTGCCCCGCCCCCTCGCTCAGTCGCTTAGTGCCTGAGCTTGGATCATACCAATATCAGGGGGGGATTCACGCACAGTCGTAAATTCCCACAGTGTGCACTATGTGCTTCGAATATTGTGTGTACTTTTTGTTTTATACAGTTGTCAGCCAGGCATCTAACTATGAAAAAATTACACTCCAAAATACCCCGGGCTTCTGACAAAACAACCCGGGCTTAAGCCCCGTAAGCCACCCCCCCGCTCCGCCCCTGCTTAGAGCTCGAATTGCACTGCTGGAAATAGTTTATTTTGATGCACCTGCTGTTTTCTTTGCAAATTTGCATCATAGGATTGTTTTTTTTGTTTTTCCTGCAGTATATAAAAATTGGTGTATCTCCAAGATAAAACTATGAAGACACTCAAAATAAATTTCCTGTTGTTGTAAACTATTTTTTTGCAACTTTTTTGTATTTAAAGTTTTGAGGGATAAACCTCTTAAATTTCTCCAAGTAGAAATATATGTAAAAAAAAAAACAAAAACGATTTTCAATTTTTTTTGTAATTTATTGCACTTTTTTGCAATTAATGTAGTTACTATGGACTTAATGCATACATATTATTAAAATATGGGCTATAACAGTTATTTAGCAACTTGAAATGCTCCCACAAATGGCACTACAACATGTAAAAAAATAATATAAGCTCTGGCGGACTTGGTTCTATAGTAGGTCTTAAAGGGTTAAATAAATATCGTCAAATAATCGAGATCTCAATTTCAGTGAAAATAATCGTGATTACCATTTTTGCCATAATCGAGCAGCCCTAACTTTACTCTCTACCCAGCCGCCTGGAAAAAGCAACAACGAGATGAGTAGTAGCACACAGACCAGTTTTAACACATATTTTATGCACTCTATCCATCCACAGATGTTTTCTCCTCTCATATCCATGGACTCCCAACATGCTACCACTAGTGAACCACAATTTCAGCATTAGTTGCAAAGAGGCTACCTTTTACCTACTCTAATGTGACCGAAAAAAGCTAATGATCAGTATTTTCATAAACTGTCAAATATTTTTTTTTGTGGAGTCTTAATTATCTTTCACAAAATCCTTTGTTGATATTTGTCATTTATATGAATATCAAATTACTTATTTGAAATAGTAAAGCAGCATTTCTTCCAGTTAGAAAAGCTGTAACTAACGAATGCCTTCCTAAGTCATTATCACACATGAACTGCAGCCTTTAACTTTACCTGGCTGAGCTGCATGCGAGAGCACAACTGTCTGACTCAGATTAGACATGAAGTGGTTTTTATTCTACCAGCTCCAATCAGGCATGACTAAAATATCTCAACGACAAATGTACTTTTTTTTACTGGAAAACCACAGGCAGGTCCGATTTTATAGTTAACATCCACATTCATAATCTCCAAGTGATGAACTCGATGTTTTATGATTTCGATCAAAATTAAATAACATTAGTGATTTCCTGACATTCGTTTCCTGAAAAACTGACACCAGAGCATCGTGAGCTGCACTTTGCATTCATTTTACAGCGGTTGACCAAAGTAGCTGCATGCCCAGTGGATTGATGTTTATGAGTGAAAGTCTATTTTCAAAGGTGGCTTTGTGTCTTTCTGGACAGACACATTCATTGTAAACTTGACCTTCATTAGCCTATGCAAATAAAAGTAACCTTTCTCTAGCTCTGTGCCTGATCTTCTCACTCACACACACATTAATGTCAGAGCCTTTAACTTCTCTTCGGCCTCATTATCTGAGAGAAGAAATGCAAATGGCACTGAAATACTATTAATACCTGCTTAGTTCACTCGGCAGCATGAAGACCCACTGGAGGACATCTTTACTTGTTTTCCTGAACTGAAGTTATAGTATCCAATTGTCCGCCTGCTTGCTTCTTTCTCTGTGTTATTAATTCTGGAGATCACTGTTCACTGCTCAGCAGCCCCGGAGACAAAGGAGAGAAAACAAAGAAGAGAGTGGTATTTAGTGTTAGAAGAGCCAAAAATCGGGAATCACCGAGGGCTGGAGAGAAAGAGAGTAGAGGAGGTTTGCAGATCGCAGAGTGACAGGAACATATAGACCTGTGTTTAGAAAAGTGACTACTATAAAGACACATAAAGTGCACAGCGCAAAGGAGAAGGAAAAATGATTGGCAGCCAAATTAGTTGGCTTTAGTGTGGCACGTCTTCACAGAAAGACTGAGGTCAAGTCACCGAGGACATGCGGGGGCTTTATGTGCTTAATTAATATGACATTCATTTCTACACATAGGTGCCGAAAACTGAGTGTGTTGGTGTGTGTGTGTAAGTTTGAGTGTGAGACACAGAGAGACAGGCATTTTATTAGCTTCATTTAAGGACGCTTAATATGCAATGATACATAAGTGGAGCTCTGTCACTTGTTATTGAGGACACCGACCTATATTGGCTGCTGCCTCCAGCAAAAAGCCGCCCAGCGTTCGCGTCTCTGAATTTTTTTAAATCGCATTTCCTGTCGCACTAAATGCATGGAAGCAATATAAAAAAGGACTTGAAGACAGATCGGTTTAAGATTAGCTCTAACATGCAGTGTCCGACTTTCCTGCAGCCAGTTGTTATGAGCGAATGAGTAAGAGAGATGTAATTTGTTAGCTGTTAATTGTTAACAGGAGAACTGCTGGAATTTTTTGGCCTCTTGACACATGAAGTTTTCCCATTTGTGAGCTACGCGTCAGTACTTGCAAACTGCTTTTGTGAAAATGGTCTGCTGTCAGTGGGAGTTTCAGAGCTCTATCAGACACCAAAATTCGGCTTTTTACACATAAAATCAAAGCTGCAGTCCTGACTTTTCTAGACATCACCTGACAGAGTTGGTTCAGGCTTATGACATTAAGTCTTCTACCTGCCAGCTCCTTTGTGCAAAGTCTGTGTGGTGTTGGGATTGAACCAGTGCATGAATAGCGCAGCTAATAAAACTGTGCATTTACTGTTTGTGAATTGGAATCATGTGTGTTCCCGCCTGCAGGCAGCAGTCTCGCTTTAACCGCACCGAGTAGTTGAAGAAGCGCAAACGCATCTGAAGCAGACTATTTCCTGCTGTGTGCTAAATCTGAGAAAGCACAACAGGGAAAAATATCCTGACCTGATTCTTCCTAAATTGTCCAAATTTAGTGGAAACCATATAAAAGAGGAATGGAAGATAAAAATCAGCTGTAACATGCAGTGTTTGATCTGTCTTGCTGTCAGCATTTATTTCCCATGCCTGACCGTTCGATGGGCACACTTTGAGTGTTTGGCTTCGGTTGATAGTCAGTAAAATTGTTATATCAGACACCAAAACATCTCAGCATTTTATGATACTATGAATCACAATTTTGCATCTCTCGATTGTTAAGAGACAGGAAATAATTTTCATCTGTCAAAAGGTACACACTAGAATTACCCTGTTCACATTACAGTGTAATCTGCCAGACATCTGTACCACCAGCAACCTGCTTCTACATGTATTAGGCAAAAGCAGTGTTGGGTAATTGCACTGCAGTGCACATAGCTTTGCTTTAAAATTACTGCCCATATTTTCTTTGCTATCGCTGAATTGACCATGAACTATTAGATTGTTCTTCACTGCCATAATCATAACAGCAAAGGTATTCAATCAAAATGGCAAAATATTTATTCGTGAAAGAATGTCCAGACACCGACAAAATCAATGAAGCAGCACATGAAAGCTTTTCTGGCAGCTCAGTTATCCAACAAACCTTACGTAGACAGTTTATGTCGACGCGCACTTTAATTCGACTCACTTGTGTATGCTACACAGGCATCTGCTTCCTGCTCTGGCCTTCTACGCTGATGCTTTGCCTATCCTGTGTTTGGGTCAACCCCAGACTGGAGAAATCAGGGCCCTTTTTATGAAGTTTAAATCAACATGCACTCATGCATATATTAACTCATAAGAGCACACACTTTTACAGGCAAAACACACATGGGCACACACACCGAGACACAATAAAATTGAAAAACGGGGTGTGCCCCCTGCTGTTAACACCATCTTGTGTTTGACACTGGCTTTATACATATGCTAATTCACCTCCATTTCACTGCCAGTGTAATGGATGGGGTGAGACCAGCAATTAGATATTAGAAAGAAAAAATATAGTGACAGCGAAGCAGAAAGAAGAGTATCTTATCTAGCCCACACAGAGACAGAGACCTTCCCTTTTATACTAAATGTGACACCTGCTTTTCACTCATAAATAAAACATTTAATCTACATCTGGAACTTCAGTGAAGGTCCAACAGATTTTGTGCGTGCGTAAAATGGAGCAAAAACGCAAACGACAGAGACGAACAGCACATTATCTTTGTTTCATCTATAATTACATCAGCCAAGCTGAGTTATATGTTGAATGAATCTTACATAAATAGATATCATCGCGCACAGTCATTACCCCCTCGGGTTTTGTGTTTGTGAACCCAGTGTGCGAGCAGGGCAGCGTGCCCGACGCTGTTTTAATTGGCATGGCAGAGTGCCAAGTGATGGATGGGTGGCTGGGTGCAGAGACTCGCTGTGTATATTTCTGAGTTGATGACAGCCATCTGCCAGTGCCACGGGCCATTCCCAGTGCTGTGTTTCCCCACATGTGTGTTCCTCCTATAGTCAGCTGTGTGCTGGCTCTGCTGCTTTCTGCTGTGTTTGTGGACACGGGCAACCACTCTATGCACACTCCATAACCTACAGCCAAAGTAAAGCAAATTACAGTTAGAGCGAACACACACACACTTATTCATATACAGCCAGTATAGAGAAATGCTATCATAATAATGGCTTTGTATTTTTATTTTCTGGGAGGGAACTTTTCTTTCTATCAGCCAAGGTTGAATCCTGGACAGGGTTGAGCATAGGGACATTTTTCTGGTGACAAAAGTTGCAGCTGTTGGGTTATTTAATGTATTTTATAAGTGTCTAAAAGCTCAAAGAGTTGCAGTGTTAGTAGAAATAAAATGGAAAACAAAGAAATGGGGAAGTGTTATGACTAAACACACTTTTTCCTTCAGTTATTGTTTAATGTGTACTCAGGGAAACCGTGACTTGGTGTTTTTCTCCTGCTGTATCCTACGTTTCTTGGTAGAAAGGGGAAATAAACTCCCCTGTGTTTGACTCTTTCTCTTCACCAGAAGCAGCTGGTGAATAGAACTGTGCTAATAGAGTGCAACATTAAATCTCCCACTGTGGGGCCAAATCCAGCCACTGGGCTTAACAACGTTTCTGGCAGAAACCCTCGACTGCAGTATCTTTTACTGACTAAATGTTCCTTTGTGTATTCCAGCCAGACACTAACTTTGCCTTTCTATGCCGGGCAGGTATTGTGGCAAAGAGTTTTTAGAGGTTATTGTTGCTGCCTGGTTCCCAAGAAAAACATTTAGTATCAGCAGTAAGAATGGTCCAAAACAGTAAAGCTCCAGCCACACTGCTGAGAGGCGCTATGAAGCTCTGTAGAGCAGAGGGAAACTGTAGAGTCAGATGGCAGTTCTCTGAGGATTCCTCACCACAGGGATATCACATTATCAAAAGAGAATTTCTAAGTGCTTTGGCAGGTATTTACAGTGCTTAAGACACCTCTCATGTCTTTATACTTTACTTCCAAGGAGCAGGACTTGTTTGTCTTTATTAAAGTGCTCTTGAGGAATAGTTATATAAAGCAAGACACTTTATGGAGGTCTTCCAAAGTTTTTCTTTGGACACTGGCTGCTTATTTAGTCATTTTCAGTCTAGGCGTTGTACCTGATCATTTTCCGAGGAATGTTGTTTTTGGGTTTTTTTGTTAAGCCACTTAATACTGACCTGTGAATCATTCAAGCATTTAAAAAAAGGGATCTAACTCAAGTTATGAATCAGTGTTGTGTCTGCACATAAACAGACAGCTTAGCAAAGAACCAGTTTTAGGCACTTTGTTACAAGCAGTCTGTTGCAAAAACACATCATTTGATCTAATTTCTTTAGTTGAACCTACAATTAAACTAATGATGGCACAAATTGCCAGGCATAAAAGATTATTTTGCAAATATTTGTGATTCCCTTAGAGCTGTTACCATAAAACCTTTTCATATCTCGGCATTACGTGCAATGTGTCACGGTTTGGGGCTACAGTTATCTCAATTATGAACTCAGAAAAGTTCTTTCAGATTTTGAGCCACACTGGAACGCCATCTGGAAAGGGTCTGATTGGCAAGGGCTTCATTTTTCAGCACGCCATACTGGCACTGCAGTAGAGCCATACGTGGATACACAATGGAACACTATCAGAGTGCAGACCTCAACATTATTAAAGCAGTGTGGGATCATCTTGACAAATGAACGAGAGTTCAGGCTGTGTAGAAGAAGAAAGGTGTTCATACCAAATATTTACTTCCAAGCTCATTAGAATTGTACAAAATTGCAAAAAGAAGAAGAAGTAAAGCACAAATTTGTAAGGTGTCTTTTTAAAATGTTTTTGCTCAATAAATGTCTTTAATGATTACTCGATATTCTTGTTCACAGAAAGATTTAATTAATGAACAAGTTATTCTGGCTTTGACCCTGCTCTTTGAGCAGTGTTGCATCACCAGTTAAGGATGCGGAGAACAAACCCATTTTCCTCCTTTATTGTCTCTTTGTCTATCGAGGAAAGCACTCAGCAGCTTAACTTCAGCCTTGCAGGTCTGTGGTGTCTAACCTCCTATGTTTGCTTGTGTGTTCGCAGCTCCTTGGCTTCGTGTACGCCTGCTATGTTGTCAGCGCTATCACTGAGGAGGAGGACAGCTGTGAGTGACTTAACACACACACACACACACACACACACACACACACAAACACACATACACACACTCATTCTTGCAAAGGAGCCTCACAACAATGAGTGAATCACACCCAGAGCCACTCGCACAAGGGAGACGAAAACGCCTGAGTTGAGGGGAATAAAGCTGCATCTTTCTTCTCCCTCTTTTCCTGTCCCACCCTATACCTCTCCTATCTGTACCTCCTTCCTCCCCCACACCAGCTGGGCCCTCTTGTTTTTCTTTCCCTCCAGAACCAAAGGAGCCCTGTGTTACTCTCCACACCTCCTTCAGCCCATTCTTTCCTCTCCTTTCGCTTTCACGTGTACGCTGGGCGCCTTGTCTCTCGCAGCCTGTCATCCTTGCTGTTGTTGGAAACCTGTTATTTCCCTCCTTTAATGTACTGTGGCCTTTTGTTTTCTCACTTTCTTCTTTCTGTGTGCCCCACGTTTTAACACTCCAGCCGTCTCATACCTGGTAGAGGTGAGATGGGGCTCTTATTAACAAACATAAACCTTCTGCCTCCCCCCCCCCCAGGCCTGTTTCTTTTGGAGCAACTGAAACATCTAGATTTCTTCTCTGAAGCGGCTCCTCGCAATGTGCTATCTCAGGGCTCTTTTTCTTCTGGTGTATGCTGATCTGTGTTAGTTCCTTAAGTTAAAGTTAGTTGAGGGTGAGAGGCTCATTCTTTTCCTGTCAAGCATAAACAAGCACAGAGCTGGTGAAGAGTGTGGGAAAAGACAGCAGGGAACCATGAAATAAATAAGAGAAGATGGGGGGGGGAAGCAGAGACGGACACTTTTGACAGCAGCTGCTGTGACCTCATAGGCAGCAGGTCGGAGGTCCTGCAAGAGGTTAGCCAATCACAGGCCAGGAAAAATTTGATCTAAGGGTCAATGGTAGTCATAAATTTCTGATTTGTTCTGCAGTAGCTCTCATAGCTACACAAGTCTGTCCACAAGCTTGAGAATCTGTCCTCACAAATATATCATTTAGTAGTTAAATGGACCACTGGCATAGTTATGTACACGATTTTTAGAATACTAATTTCTAGAGCCTGGCTGTGTGTGTGTGTGTGTGTTCCTACACACCAGTGTTACAAAGGTCTAAGCAGTTCTTAGGTGGTCACATACCAAAGGCTGTGAGGGGTTTGCATCACCACCCAAGTGTCTTGCAGTCTTAGCTCTAGCTGGTACAACTTAATCAGCAGTCAACCATAAGTACTGCTTTGAAGGCAAAACCAGTTCTATCAAGTAGGGCTTTTAAAAAAAAAAAAAAAGTAGGGTTTTTTCCCTCAGCAACTCCTTCTTTTTTGAATTCTGTTCATTCCCAGTGAGAACATCCATTAAAACTGAAGTGGATAGTTATCCTCTCTCAAAAATAAGAGATAAAAAAACCCCAAACGAACAGCGAAAGGATGGCAAAAGAAAAAAGCTTGGGGTGAAAAAAGATTGTGGTGTGATTTTTTTTTTTTATTGGTTTTAATTATCTGGCCCAGGCTGTGTTGAAGTGAAACGCTGCTACATCGCTTCCAAGTGCTAGCTCTTTGTTATTGTAATCAGCCCTTTGCCTGTACGCACCCACCAATATGCACATGTTTGTTCGAGCAGACACAGGTGCACACACACACACACACCAGCTAAGCCACTTTCTGTGCTCATTTTCTCCTCCTATTTGATGTGTAGATTAAAGCCAGTTTCTCCACTGAGCTCCCTGGCTGTCTCAGCATTTCTCCTCCTACTCAGAAGTATATCTTCCATATTCCTCTCTCTCATTTGCTTCATTTCAATTCCCAGTTTCTTCACAGGTTTAGGGAATGATAATATATCATAGCCCAGGTTTATTGTGTTTAAGAAATCCTCTCTTTCCCCCGCTCTTTTACCATATCTGGCTTTTGAACTTTAATGAGGTGTGCTTGTAAAAAGTTAAAGGTCTCTGGTCACTCGTTGTATCAGCCTCATTAAGTGCCTTGCTGGTCAATAACTTCCACGGCTGATTGCGCCTTACTGAGAGAAGAAAGGTAGAGACAATCCTCTGGAGGGATGGAGAGAAAAGGAAGCAAGCGAGCGAGAGAGAGAGAGAACGAGAAAGAGTGGGCATACATTAGGGGAGCAGAGGGAGGTGTTTATCGGGAGCAAGTTGGGAGGAGAAAAAGGACCCAGTATGCAAACAACAAGAGACATGATGAGCTTTTCATGAATAAGGAGATAAGAGAGGAATTCCTTTCATGCAAAGCACTCTTTCACTCTCCAGGGACAGGACTGAGTTGGATTTGAGTGCTCAGACTTGCGTAAAGACTAGCAAAATGAACAC